>NW_026126525.1:38356846-39757770 GCF_943737965.1 Phodopus roborovskii | reverse complement strand
AGGGGGCACACACACATTTTGGGAAAAAAAAAAAAACGTAGCCTTCTTTCTGTAATGGGCATGACATAGAAATATCTTCCAAATTTATCCCTTTAAAATACTGAGATGTGGCTGATTTTTTTAATGATAAAGTTATATAAGCCCACTACAAACTGTACATAGTAAGAAAGCATAGCATGGTTGATGATTAAACCAGAAACTTCTGAAGTGGCTTAAGCTCAAGCTCTAGTCTGCCTTTTACCATCTATGTAACCTCATTTACCTTTACTCTCTCTAACTATGAACTAATAAGAAGAAACCTACTCTATGAAAGTTACACCACCATGTTCAGAAAACAAATTCCCAGTAGATACTAGCACTATTTTATAAGCCATTATTGTTAACATATGTACACATTACATGTGAATAACAGAGCCCTCTATTTCCCTGTTTAAGTAATTACACTTCATTTCAAAAATACTGGTTCCAATGCATATCATTTTACATAAATAAGTCCATTAAATTAGATCATGCTCCCTTTCTAGCAGGTTTCATAGATTCAGACTGTTTTTGCCTCTGTCAGTCATACTGTCTGCTGTGACTGATCTTTTCCAGACATAAGCCTATGACATTTCTGCAGCCTCTTCTTTAATTCAGTATCACTTGTGCCAAGACAATACTATTCCCCTATCCCTGCTGTTTGCTTTAGGCCATTGATCGCCAGAATCTCTTTAACTTAGCCCAATAGTCATCAAAGAGGATTCATCTAACAACTGGTGGAAACAGATGCAAAGACCTACAGGCAAACATTAGGGAAAGCTCAGGGAATCCTGCTGAAGAGAGGGATGAAAAGATCGTAGGACCCAGAGGTGTCAAGGACATCACAAGGAAACCCACAGAAACAACTAACTTGGTTCATAGGTGTTCACAGTGTCTGAAAATACAACCAGAGAGCCTGCATGGGACTGACCTAACTTTCTGCATATATGTATGGGAACAATGGAAACAGGAGCTGTCTCTGACTCTGCTGACTTTTAAGACCCTATTCCTCATACTTGGTTGCCTTGCTCAACCTTAATGTGGGGGGGGGAGGCACTTAGACTTACTGCAACTTGACATATCATGCTTTATTGATATCCATGGAAGACCTGCCCTTTTATGAACATAAATAGAGAGAGAGTACATTGGGGATTGCAGATGGGAGATGGGGAGGGAATGGGAGGAAATGAAGAAGGGAAAACTGAGGTAAGGATTAAAATAAATAAATAAATGTAAAATAATAATTAAAAAAGACAATTTCAGTTTTCTCCTACTACAAGATTTTTATTTATCACAACTCTTTAAAACAACCAGAGTCATGTGATCCACAGTTCTAAGGACCCAGAAAATAATCCTGCCAATAAATGTTGATAATCTTAGGAGCTTGTTACAGCATTCATGGTCATAATGATTTGATCTTTTGTTTGCCCTTAAATTGGACACTTTGCATGACTCTACCTGTCCTGACCCCTGAATCTTCCACTATTCAGGCTTCCTTATAAAGTTATCTTCTGATAGGCTTGGACTCTAGGATGCTCAAAACAGACAGGTGTAGCCAATGACCAGAAATGGTTGCTTTAGGCATCATCTTTTGGAAAAGCTGAGTCTCTGTGGTGGTTTCAGTTCCTGATGTGCAATCTTTCTATGTAAGGACTGCTTCCTGATGGTTCTAGTGCTAACCATCTGGCTCCCAGATCCATGCTTTTGGGAAATCTATTTTCTTCTCTGACCATCCTGCACAAAGAAAGCAGCAGAGCCTTTTTTGCAGATGGTAACATCTAGGCCAACTCACTTTCCTCTGTTGCATGACTCTTCTAACACCTTTGCAAATATTCCTGTTAGGAAATTGCTTTCCTCTGGACCCCTACCCATTATGACTAATATCAACGTGGAAAGCTGTTGGAGAACATAGCTGTTTCTGGGGAAATGTTCTACCCTGTATCTGCATACTCAAAATGCTCAAAATGAAAGAAATTTTAAATCCATTCATGTTCAGGAAGAATATTAATTTCATCATCCAAGGAATTGAATTGCCTATTTTTCCAGGTCAGCCCGTGTTTCTAGGACATGCAGGCTTTATTATGTAAGTAGCACCCAGGTCAGATATGGGAATATAGACTGCCAGTTGATTTTAGCAGTGACAGTAGCAAACTGATTGTATCACACAGTTCTAAAACAGTAGCTGGAGCCAGTCTCACAACAAAAACCTCAATACTTTTTCCCAGAAGCAGATTCCCTGGGTTGCTTCTGTGAAAAACTATGGTATTTCTGGAAGGCCTAAATTTTAAAATAAAATGTGGTACAGGAAAAAATATATTTGTACACGCACCAATTTTCCACCTTTCATTGGTTCTAAAACATTAACTGACAGTGTAGAGGAGCCTTAATTGGTTTCTCTGACGTTTGATCCTGGTTAAAATACCACTTCTAAGGTGAGAAAGCTCTGATGCTATTTGGAATGATACTCCTATCTGTGATCAGATTCTAGACTTAATGAGAGGTGCATTTATTTTCTAACTTAATATATAATGTTATTTTTGTTTTGTTTTCATTTTTTATTTTTGGAGATAGGGTTTCCCTGTATTGCTTTGGAGCTTGTCCTAGAACTAGCTCTGTAGACCAGGTTGGCCTGGAACTCACAGAGATCCAACTCTCTCCCTAGTGCTGGAATTAATGATGTGTACCACCAACACCCAGCTTAGAATGGTATTTTTTAGCTATTTTTCTGCTGAACTTTTTTGAAAATATGCATTAATAAAAAAGATTCGTTTTATTATAGTGCCTGACCTTCTCAATAATAAGACCTGTCTCTTTGATCTCCTGTTTTATTATAAGGTGACACACTTGGCTATTTCTTTTTGAAGGTCATGAAATGAATCATTGTGTAGGTCCCTGTCTGCCCACAATAGCATAAGTAAATTTTGCTTTAATTCAGTAGGAAAAATGGAATTTTTCAACATGGCAGCATTTCTAATGTCTATTTAGTCATAAAAGATGAGTTAGCAACTATATGTACATTTAGAAAAAGAAATTATGTGTTCATAATGAGTTCCAGACCAGCCAAGGCTACATAGTGAGACTCTGTCTCAAAACAATACAGTTATTAATAAGAAAACTTTTTATATATCATGATATTCATCCAGCTCACTTTTACCTAGAAATCCAGACTTTTGTATGGCCTTATAATCTTGGTTTAGGAAATAGTGACCAATCAAATCAATCTGAGTAACAGTTTTAAGACTGTCGAATGCTTACATAGATTCAAGATGAGTAAGAACAACAGAGAGAGTCTAAGAAATATAAAGGGGGCAGGGAAAGAAGGAGAGTGGTCTCTGGTTCAAAGTAATTAAAATACAAAGGAGTAGAGATAATAAACATTCTGGTCCACACTGCACTGGGTATTAATGCTGATGCCCTCTTGTTTCCAATTTTATACATAGCAAACTGAAAGAAAGAAGCCGGAAAGGGGCTCAACAAATGCCAAGAATTGGCAAATTGATGGAAAAAAATGAAATACATGAGAAGAGGACACATGACCTCACCATTTTGTTTTGTAATTCACTGATAATTTATGGTAATAAGACCCTGTGATAAGAAGAAATTTCAGCTTGCAAATATCCTGAGTAGCAGAGCAGACAGGGGGACATGAATGTTATTTTATACATTAATGTAAAGTTACTTCCAGTATATGTTAGTGTTTATTTCTAGTGACAATATCTGGGGGCTGAAGAAAAGGTCAGTGGTTTACAGCACATGCTGCATAATCATGATGACCAAAGCTGGGAACTCAGTCCCCACATAAAGGTCAGGCACTCAGTGTACAAGTGTACACCTACAGCTCCAGGATCACTGGAGACTGCTGACTTCTAGCCTAGCTGAGAAGATCTACAGCTCAGGATCAGCGAGAGACCCTGTATCAAAAGAACAAGTAGAAAATGATAGAGGCCATCTGACAACCACATATATGCTTGTGCATTCTCTCTCTCTCTCTCTCTCACACACACACACACACACACAATAAATAAATACATGAAGACATACTTTTAAAAATATTAGTAATGTCTGGGGAATGTAACTCAGTTGATAGAATGCTTGTAGTGGGCACAAAGCCCAGTATTTGATTCTCAAGTTCTCATAAATAAAAGAGAAATACCTGAAATAAAATAGTCTGAAATGATGGTAGCAACTTATCTCTGCTAAAAAAAAAAAGGTTTTGAGTGATATAGGTAGGTGTGTGGACATAATTATATTTTCTGCTTTTATCGAATTGTCTTTATCTTATTTTCATAGTGGAAAGGGGTTTTTAGGAGACTGGAAAGACAGTTCATTGGGTATAGCACTTGTTCACAAGTGTGAGAATCATAGTTCAGATCTCCCAATCCCATACAGCATGGTGGCCGCCATGTAACAGAAGCACTTAGAAACTAGAGACAGGGGATCCCTGGGGTAAACAAGTTAGCTAGACAAAAGAGAATTACAGAATTAGAAAGTTCCAGTTTCAGCAAATAAAATCAGGGAATATATTGGATGTTAACTCCGTGCCTCCCACAAACATACAAGTGCACACACCTGTGCCTAAATACATGTGAATACACACAGGAAGACAGATGATAGAAGATGGATGGGAGGATGGATGGGAGGATGGATGGATGGATGGATGGATGGATGGATGGATGGATGGATGGATGGTGGACGGACAGATAGAGCCTTGCAAATATTTTATCTACTTTGCCTTTCATTAGCAGTGTTTATTTCAAATATGCCTGCTGTCTCTGTCCATTTTTCACTGGTAATGTCAAATAAAGAAAATGTTTGAGCTTTGAAAGGCTCAAACACAGTGTTTGAAACTCAAACTGGGTCTCATGTTACAAACCTCCTTTAATTATTTATATATTGTCTTGTACACTTATTCACTTATGTTCTACAGACGGAACACAGGTCTTGTTCATGACAGACAAGCACTCTAACTCTGAATTATATTGCAAGCTGTTAGCATTTAAAACAAAATACTGAAATGTAACAGATACACTGTCATGGTGACACTGTCAGGTATACAGGTATATGAGTTCTAGCAAATGCATATATACATCAATACAACATCAAAACCAAACTCTAAAAGGAGGCTGCCTTTTGATGCTCTGCTAGGAGCCTCCTGAGGACTGGGAATTGCTTACAGGGGAGCTCACCCAGCAGACTGGCCTATCCAGAATCTGCCATCATCCTGGTGCCACCTCCACCCAAAGAAGTATCTTGCCTTTCTATGCCTTTCTTGGAGCCTCCAGAGGACTGAGGTGCATGTGGGGGGTGCCCATACCAGTGGACTTGCCCATCCAGAGTCTCCCTGCATCCTATTCCCAGCTCCACCCATGGGATGGGTAAATGTGGGTCTGTTTCTGGCCTGCCTTCCAGGGCTTTGGGCAGAACTTTCTGAGGCCTAAGAACTGCACACCCAAGGGGGAGCCCATTCAGGCAGACTGGCCTGTACATAATCTGCTAGCATGTAGTCCCAAATCCACTCACTGGAAGAGCCTTCAGAGTATTGGACCTCTTTGCACCCATAGGAAGAGAACCTTGGTCCTGTAACCACGAGGAGAGGGAGAGACCCCACTTGTACACACTGGAAGAATGGATGAATAGGCCACAATATAAGAACACAGTCAACAACAGAAAGATAAATATAATGCCCCAGAGTCTAGGGACTCAACACCAGGAAGACCTAAACATCCCAACACAGATGAAGCAGAAGACAACACCCTAAAAACAACTTCATGAAGATGATAGAGACCCTAAAAGAGGATATGAGAAAAATCCTTTAAAGAAATGGAAAAAAGACAAACCAAAAATTGCAAGAAACAATTCCAATAGTGCAAGGTTTGAAAGCTGAAATAGAGGAAAAAAATAAAAATAAAAATTATAATAAACAGTTTTCAGGGAATCCTGGAAATAGAAAAGCTGGGTAAATAATCAGGAACTACAGATGCGCCTATAACCAACAGAATACAGAAGGGCATTGAAGATATACTAGAAGAAATAGATTCATTAACCAAAGAAAATCATACTAGGGAGGACAAACTATGGGAATTTAAGTGATGGAGGCCAGGAATGGAGCCATGCTTCTCTATGTGACTACATATCTCATAACCATCATCATCTTTGTCATCATCATCATCATTATCTATGCCCAAATTTTAATTTTGTTAAAGTTGAAAACCTTCAGTCTAATAGTTTTTCTCTTTTGTTATTTTCCCTGAGGAATCCACATTTTAGGCCAGGGGCTTTGTTGCTTATCTGTGACCTAGGTCACACATGTCTTCTCCAGTCCTTGTTTGTCCTTCTTTTGCCAAGTGTGTGGGGTATGGGTTGGGGGGAGTTCTTTGCTTTTCTTTTCTACTTCTTGATATAGAAGCTTAGATTTTATTAATTTAAGGCTTCTCTTCATTTCCAATATGTGCCATCATTTTTAAAGCACTACTTTAGATGGCTCTAAAATTTCATTTTGTTTCAATTGAATTAATGTAAATACTCATTCTTGTTTAATTCAAAATGCTTTCTATTTTTCTTGAGACCTCCCCCTCTTCTCAGCCAGTTATTTACAAGAATGCTGTTTAGTTTCTAAATATTTGATAATCTCCCAACTAGATTTACAATTATTTTTAATTTAATTTCAGTGGTAAAATGGTCAGCTTTTCAAAAAAAAAAGTATTCAATTCTTTGTAACACAAATAATATAAACCCAGAGATAGATATTGGGATTCAAGCTGATTGTCAGATTAGCAAAGCAGTCATTCCCTCAAAGTGGCTGCTGACTAATTGCCCAAACATGACTGGAGAACAAAATACCCCAGATTGAATATCTGCTCCTACCTTATATACCTCAATTGTTGAGATTAAAGATGTGTGATCCCAAGTTCTGAGATCACTTTTGTGTGAGCTGTTTCTCTAAGGATTGAATCAATTTCATGTAGCTCACCTTCTTTATATAGACATATTTTTCAATTATCCACCAGAAAGATTTTTTTAATGTTCTTTCTAAATGAGGTCTTATAGCAGTGGTATTCCCCAACTTTGGCTTGCTTAAAACTCCATCTTAATATCTGAAGATATTTTCATTAGCATAGAGTTTGAATGATAGAAAAACTTCTTTCACAACATTAAGCTTGCCACTCAGCTTTCTTTAGGTACAAACCATATCTGATGATCAGTGACCAGTCACTTTCAGCATTATTCTTCTATATAATGTGGGGTTGTTTGTTTGTTTGTTTGTTTAAATTTGCAACAAGCTTGTTTTACATGTCAATCCCAGTTCTCTCAACTTCCTATCCTCCACTGTTACCCTCAAACCCTCATTCCATCCCCTATCTGCTCCCCAGGGAGGATGAGACCTGCCATGAGGGATCTTCAAAATATGTCATATCTTCTTGAGCAGGACCTAGGCCCTCCCCCCCCTTGTGTCTAGGATAAGTATCCCTCTATGTGGAATGGGCTCCATTCGTATACTTGGGATAAATACTGATCCAATACCAGAGGCCCCATAGATTACCTGGGTTCTCCTAACTGACACCCACATACAGGAGGTCTCAGTTGGTCCTATGCTGGTTTCCCAGCTATCATACTGGGGGTCCATGAGCTCTCACTTGTTCCATTCAGCTGTTTCTGTGGGTTTCTCAGCCTTGTCTTGACCCCTTTGCTCATCACTCCTCCCTATCTGCAACTGGATTCTAGGAGTTCAGTTAGTGTTTAACTGTGGGTGTCTGCCTCTGCTTCCATCAGCTACTGGATGAAGGCTATAGGATAGCATATAAGCTGTGCCGTGGAAGGGCATTAAAGGTAGCCTCTCCACTAATGATTAGATTGTGGATGCCTTTGTATTTGGGCACAGATGTTCAGAATTGAGACTTCATATTGATGGATTTCTCCTGTGATAAGAAATGGCTTTCTTCATCTCTTTTGATTGATTTTAGTTTAAAGTATATTTTATTATATATTGGGATTGTAACACTTGCTTGTTTCTTGGGTCCATTTGATTAGAAAAACTTTTTCCAACCCTTAACTCTGAGGTAACACCTGTCTTTGAATTTGAGGTGTGCTTCTTGTATGCATCAGAAGAATGAATTCTGTCTTCATATCCATTCTGTTAGCCTGTGTCTTTTCATAGGTGAGCTAAGAACATTAATATTGGGGGATATTAAAGACCATTTATTGTTAATTCTTGTTTGTTGTGGATTTGTTTGTGGTGGTGTTATTATGTGTGAGTCCCCCATTTTTCTTTTGGCTGTTGGTAAAGTGGGATTATCTATTGCATATGATTTTGTGGGTGTAGTGGACTACCTTGGGTTGGAGTTTTCCTTCCAGATTTTTCTGTAAGGCTGGATTCATTGATAAGTATGGTTTAAATATCTTTTTGTTATGGAATATCTTGGTTTCTCCATCTATAATGATTGAAAGCTTTGCTGGGTATAGTAATCTGGGCTGGCATCTGTGGTCTCTTAAAATATCTGTCCAAGACCTTCTGACCTTCAGAGTTTCCATGGAGAAGTCAGGTGTGATTCTGGTAGGTTTGCCTTTATATGTTACTTTTTCCTTTCTGTTCTTTTCCTTTCTGTTCTTAATACTCTTTTTTATTCTGTATGTTTGGCATTTTGATTATTATGTGGCATGGAGACAGACTTTCTTTTGTGGTTCACTCTATTTGGGGTCCTGTAAGTTTCTTGTACTTCCATTGTTATTTCTTTCTTTAGATTGGGAAAGTTTTCTTCTATGATTTTGTTGAATATATTTTCTGCACCTTTGAGTTGGGTTTCTTCACCTTCTTCTATACCTATTATTCTTAGGTTTGGCCTTTTCACAGTGATCCGTATTTCCTGGATATTTTGTGTTAGGGATTTGTTGGACTTATAATTTTCTTTGGTTGATGAATATATTTCTCCTAGTGTATCTCCAATGCCTGAAATTTTATCTTCCATGTCTTTTATTCTGTTGATTATGTGTGTATCTGTAGTTCCTGATCATTTACCCAGCTTTTCTATTTCCAGCATGCCCCCAGACTGTATTTTTTTTTTTATTGCCTCTATTTCAGCTTTCCAACCTTGCACTGTTGGAACTGTTTCTTGCAAGTTTTGGTTTGTTTTTTGTTTTTTGTTTTTTGTTTTTGATTTTTTTCATTTCTTTAAAGGGTTTTCTCATTTCCTCTTTTAGGGTCTCTATCATCTTCATGAAGTTGTTTCTAGAGTTATCCTCTTCTGCTTCATCTGTATTGGTATGTTCAGATCTTGCTGATGTGATGGAAAATGTGGTGTGGAGACCCTAGACTCTGGGGTCATTATATTGATCTTTCTGTTGTTGACTGTGTTATTATACTGTCTTCTACCCATCCCTTTCCAGTGCATACCAGTGGGGCCTTTTCCTCTTCTGGTGGGTACTGGACAAAAAGTTCTGTTCTAGTGGGTGCAAGCAGTTCCAACACTCAGATGGTTCTCCTCTTCTAGTGGGTCTAGGTGGAACTAGCTTGCAGACTCTGGACATCCTGGTCTGCTAAGAAGTGTTACCTCCTCCTCAGGAGGCTCTTAGCAGGGCACAGAAAAGTGGGTATAGGCAGGGAAGGACACTGGCAGACTCTGGACATGTGATCTGGCTGGGTGATTTCCCCTAGATTGAAATGAGTAAGAAGCTGTTGTAAACTCCCACATTATTCCCTTTGTGTCTGCCACATTGGTTGGGACACAGCCTTTAACAATTCAGAACTATAGCTAATCCCTTACCTTCCTTTTTACCATGCTCTTCCATGGTGAGAAGTCGTTGTGTCTCACAGCTCCTTGACCTGAAGGACTCATCTGTCCTTGAAATTGAGGCTACTCTATTCACTCAGCTCTTAGACAGGTTCACATATTATTGGAATTTGTAATTCGTTGGGTGTTTCACATTGTTGGAGGGAAATCAGTGCTGCTTGTTTTGAAAAAAATTACATTCTGTGTTTGTGTTTGTTTGCCAAGAACAGGTACCAAATCCAATACAGGTATTGAAACAAACAAACAAACAAACAAACCAGTGTAGAGTACGAGAGAGGGGCCCAATCCTCCAACTCATCATTGTCAAGCTGAGGTGACTCTAGAGTCCAGCATCAGTAGAAAAACCTGGCTTCTACAAGTTGACAGGCCCTGTGAGTTGAGTACAACTGCCCATGAGGATGTAATGTTAAAGTCCTCAAGTAAAATCATTACTCTTATAAGAAAAGACAAGAATGTGACCTCCTACTGGGCACTGGTGGCACATGCCTTTAATTCCAGCACTGGAGAGGCAGAGGCAGGTGGATCTTTGTGAGTTTGAGGCCAGCCTGGGCTACAGAGTGAATGCCAGGATAGGTTCCAAAGCTACACCAAGAACCCCTATTTTGAAAAACAAAAAACAAACAAACCAAGAATGTGCCCTCCCTCTTCCTCTGTCCAGTGTCTGTGTCTCTTTTGCTCAGTCTATGATCACCATCATGTGAGGTACAGTGAGAAAGTAGCTCATCTTGGTACACTCCAGCTGCAGCACTTAGTGTGCTTTGTTCTTGGACTTCCAGCCTCGAGATTGATGAAAAATAAATGTGTACTGCTTAATCCACCCAGTCTACAGCATTTCCTTTTTAGCATCCTAAACTAGGACAACAGTAAAATGTATCTTTAAGTGCTCCGGTGACTAGAAATTTCACCTTTTAGAGTTAGACTTCTTACATTAAAAATATCAGAAGCAAGACATGGAAAATACTGTTGCTCAGTAGGTACCTTCCCTAGGGGATAAATGCAAGTAGTGGTTGAGCCCTACTCAGGTTCCCTATCACTGTTCTGTGTAACCTCACTGAATGCCATTCTCTTAGTCTTTCCTCTTGACCAATTTTTTTTCAGTACAGACAATTATTTTATTTTACAAAAATTTATAGTATGATTTCCTCAGGGAGCAAATTTTCTAACAGATAAAAAAACATAATTCAATTCATTAATTTTAGAAACAAAACAACCAGAACACAGTCAAAGAAAGCAACTCTGTCCTAACTCTGGACAGAATGGATAAGATTCACACTGCCTCCCTCCCACCATCAGCATCCCTGGCACTGCTGATACCCACTGACAATATAATGAATAGCAAAGGAAGCAGAACAGCAAGGCACTGTCACTTGTCATTTAAATGTGTGATTTCATTACTGACACAATAAAGCAAGATTGTCACAAAGGAGCCTGGGTGATTTTTTTATCACACAAAATGGGAACAATTAATTTGAAATATGTTCCCCTTTGGCTTACCAAGCTGCTGGAGTCTCATGGGGAATTTTTAAACACATTCCTGGTAGAAGGTGGTTTATGAGCATGCAGTTGCTACAGTTACAGTATCAGTGTGACAGCATCCACACTGTGGTGCCTCGGTATCCTTTCACTTAGACCAAAGGAAGATGGTTTTCAAGTGTCTAATCACCTTTAAAACTAAAAAATATTCCAAAATGGGGAAGGTTATTGGGCCAAAATTTCCTCTCTAGAACACTAACATTCCCTTTGGATTAGGATAAATTACTGTGTACTGTATGGACAACTGTTCACAGAATAAGAATTTTCACTGGAAGTTAAATATGGAGTCTAGTTAGCTACCTCAATGATTACAGAGCTTGCGCTAAAGAACAAGGACCTGAGACTGAACCCAGAACCCACATGTAAAAATTCACTGTGGTAGCACACGTTGAAGAATGAAGACAGGCATATTTCTGGGGCACATGGCTCACACCTTTAATTCAAGCAATAGGGAGGTGGAGACAGAAAGGGATATGGCTTGGCAGAGAAGAATATAAAGTGTGAGGAGACAAGAGCTCATACATTCAGTCTCGGGTTTCATTCATAGACACAGGATGGCCCATTCGGTCTGAGGATTTGTTAGAAGTAAGAGCTAGTGGCTGGCTGCTCTGCTTCTTTGATCTTTCAACGTTTATCCCTACATCTGACTCAAGAATTTTGTTATTAAGATTTTGTGCTACTTACTTGTTTTAAAACTACAAATGGTGTTTCAAAGAAAGTCAATGTCTATCTTGATGTAACTATGGAATTATGTCCATTTTTCTTATTCAAAACAAATATTTGCTTAATTTTATGATTTTTGGTTAACAGCAAAATTTACCATTTTAAGAGTACTGAACTAATTGTCCAGGCCTGCACAGACCAATATCGAATGGGGTTCTAGAGTTGAAAGAAAAAGTGGACACATGCCCCCACCCCTAACCCGGAAGCAATTCCTAGGTGATAACTAGTTACAAATGAAAATTTAGTTTCCTCCATGGAAGTCTCACTGAGGAAATAAACTACTTTTAAGCATTGGCTGCATGCCCTGCAATGCATGGCCAACTGGAAACAGACTCAATGGCATCTTTTCAGATTCCTTGTCTCATAATGTCATGTCAGGGATTTTCTCTTTGCTTTTCCTTTTAATCTTGTCTCTCTTTTTCTCATTTTTTTCATTTTTATTTTAATATTCTCTTTTTTAAACCCTTCATGTCCTTTGCATATATAATAGGTTTTTTTAAATTGGGACTCCTAAGTATTCAAAAGAAGGAGTCATTACCTGTTTGTTTCTTGTGTCCTCTCTAGGGCTTTTTTCCTTCTGTTTGTCTTATTCTGACATTCTTGTTTTAGTTTTATTATATTATATTTATTATATGTATTTAATATGTTTTATATTATATTATTATATTTTAAAACAGTGCTGATTGAAGTGTAGGAGCTCTTTCATTTGAAAACTGTGTCTTGTATTTCTGTTCTCTAATTAGTTCCTACCCCTTCACACTATTAGTAAATCATTTCCCACTTCTAGCCAGATTTCTCAGACTGCAAAACAAGCATCTGACAGAGAAGATGGATTTTGTTCTCACATGAATACTTTCAAATAGGAATAAATCAAAAACAACTGTGTCTTGTATTTTTACAGTGTTTCTAACAAATCCGAAGCTTAACTGTGACAAAATAAGGCAAACGCATGTGTTCCCTACGCAGACTGGTATTTGTAAAAAGACTTAGTACTATTTAAAACATCACTGCCAAAGAAAGAAAAGGAAAAGAGTGGATATTGAACAGACATAACATTATTGTGTTTTGCCAATAAGAGATGATATTTTTGGCTAGTGTGTCCTTTCTTTGAGATGAATATAGCTATATATACAAAAGCAATTCTAGATGGCAGCATAAGATATCATCTCCAATTCTTTTAAGTATTATGGTTCATGAAGACTTACAATCAACCCTTATGAGTAAGGTATATTTCCTCCCAAACAGGGAAGGGAACACAAAAGAAGACAATGTCATGTTTCCTGAAGGTCAAGATCTTCTCATCTGGTTAAAATGGGAGTAAAAAGGAAACAAAACTTAAAATATAGGAACGCATACACAATTAGTTGATCAGCGAATTATATATCCAATATATAAATGAGAGAGAAAAAAGTCAGAGCACATGCTAAAAATAATATCAAAAGGATTTTTTTTCTTAGTTAGGGTTTTAATGCTGTATAAACATCATGACAAAATGCAGTTTGGAAGAAAGGGTTTACTCCTATTGCACTTCCACCCAAGTCCATCATCTAAGGAAGTCAGGCAGGAGCTCAAGACAGAAACCTGAAGATAGGAACTGAGGAGGAAGACACAGAAGAATGCTGCTTGCTAGCCTGCTTGCTGTGACTTCCTCAGTCTGGTTTCTTACACCACCTAGAACTATCTGCCTACAAATAGCACTACCCAAAATGGTCTGATAAATGCAATACCAGAGATACCTTGGGCGGTCCTCAAGGGATACTATCCTGTAAAGGGGAAAAATTGCCCTAATCTTCCACCCAACTAGCAGGTTTAGGCTGTAAGGGACAGACACAGCATTGCAATCATGAAAATTTTCTGCAGAAGACAAGCCTTATCTGCCAACTATTCTGCAGATTGACATGATGAAAGGTCTGGAACAAACATGGGGAATTTTGCAGACCAGTGGCTTTTATGTATTTTGGAGACTCACCCTCAACACACTGAATGTGGAACTAAGAGGTAATATACAGAAATCTGTGTTCTTCCACACCTTTTTCATGGTGCTCACTCAAGATGAGTTCTGGTATTCTAAGCCCCAGTCCTTCAATCTGGGTTTTACAGATGGTGTTCAGTTTCCGTGGGTAACTTTGAAGAAGTAGAGACATGAGGACAAAACCAATGGAAATGCCGGAGCAGTGGGATTATTGGCAAGTTACTTAACCATAACATTTAGATCCCTGCTGGGTCGTATCTACCTCAGAAGATTAGGGTAATTTCAGATGAAAGTATTACCTACCTAGAGCAGGAGGAAGAATAAATATAATGCTATCTAATGCTTTCCTCTGGATATATAACCACAGGTGTCTCCAAGCATTTGGAAAAAGCAATACCTTCCTCCTTCTTGAGATCAATCAACTTTTACCTTCCATTCTTAATAGAAATTGTTGCTGTGTCTTGGATATAAAATGGCCCCTACATTCACATGTGTCTCAACACTAGGTCCTGAGCTGGTGGTACTGTTTGGGAACGTTTTAAAAACTTTAGGAGGTAGAGACTTGCTTGAGGATGTGGGTCCCTGGGTACATGTCATAACCTAGCCCCATTTTCTATTCCTTCTTGCTTCCTGACTGTATATAGAATATGCTAACTAGCTTCTTGCCCGTGCCATCATACTTTCTCCAGTGTGATAGAATCTATTTCTTCAAACCAGGAAGTAGAATAAGCCCTTAAGTTGCTCTGGTTGGTATTTTCATATAGCAAGGAGGAAAGTAATTACTACAAGTGGTAAGATGATTTGGAATAAGACACTGAAAAATATGTTCTCATAGTCAAAGGAACAAGGGCCAGGATGGGAGAGAGTCACTGCAATTTTCTTCTAACTATAGAAGGAAGGCAGAAGCCACCATCTACTATCTCATGGGAACATCAATATCTAATTCCTGTCATTGTTGCTTAACATATACAGTGTGGGTTCTGAAAACTCTCAAACATTTCATCTGTATTCTATAAATAAAGAAAATGTCTTAAGAAACTGACACATCTGTGTTGTCTATATATCATGAGTACAGAGACATAAACATGTACAGTCTGTGTATACTGGAAATCTTCATGACCCATTTATCTGTGGCATCTACAAATGAGAGCTATAAGTATGCACAAACACTCTTCGTGCCCAGTATTTGCCAAGGTTTGTACAAAGAGAAGGTGAGTGTGCAAATGCATTGACTTCATATTTCAGACATTGAGAGAACAATCATTTTAAAATAATGAATTTTCTATGAACTATTTCTCTGCATGATCATAGAGTATTTGTTCTTTTCTAAAATGAGGTAATATTTTTTTAATCTAAGAAAGGTCTTGGATCTATAAAAAGGAAACTTTCCAATGAGATTAAATTTCAATGTTCATAGAGCTACATCAAAGCAATTAACAAAGAGTGAGTTAAATATAGCTTTCCCCTGATAGAGAAGCTGCCCTTAGTAAGACACACAGCTATATTCTGCCCCAGTTTACTTTAATTCTCGGTGAATCTAAATACCCTAGAAAGTGGTTTCCTTGAGAAGCCAAGAAACATGGTTATTTAAGTCAAGAATAGCAAACCAAGTAATTGGGCTTGCTGATACAAGCAACTGAAGGATCCACACACAATCTTCCAATGATAATGAACACACACTTCCAGCATAGACTGCACAGAGTCGTCACCTCTTCTAATGTACCTCCAATCTGAGATCAGTGCCTCTAAGATTTTCCTACACTATAGCGCCTCCACAACCCCAAAGCTGAACAGTAGCAGTAAAATTACAATGAATCTATTTGCTTTGTTTCTGGGATTTCTAAAAACAGGATCTTGTCTGATCTGTTTCTGTGTCCTCCAGAACCTATCAAGCACAAGCAGTGAATATTCGATGAGTTGCTATTAACAAATAAGTAAGCAAGTGAAATTTGTGTGGTTCTTTGGTTGGTTAGTTTGTTTGAAATGGAATCTTACTATGTAGTCCTGGCTAGCCTGATACTGTATAATCCAGGCTGGCTTCAAACTCATGACAATCCTCCTGCTTCAGCCTCTTGAGTGCTGGGATTACAGGTGTATGCCACCATGCCCCAGCTCTAAATGAGTTAGTTATTGAGAGTTGACATCACCAGCTTTTCCCATTCTCTGTTTGATGCTCACTTTTCATATTGACCCCTTTACTATAAAATAACCACCAGGGACTGCTAGTTTATATATTTTTTAAAGCTTGACGTGTCTTTAGCACAATTTTCTAAAACACTGCAACACTGTATTGCAAACTGTACTTTCCAGAGGATGCATTAGTATGTGTCATCTCATGTGTTCTTCCTGCAAGTAACATGGACACCCATTTCATTGCACAGTAAGGCCTATATACCATCACTGGAACTTTGATAAGACCTGTGTAATTGCCTTGAACGACAGAGTGCAGTAGAAATACAAATAAGCCTCTTGGTCACAAAAATGCCAAGTGTGTCTAACTTATTCTTTTAGTATGCCTGCTCATAGAAATTCAGACCTATACAGAAGCCACTTGCAGTGTTCTAGCCCAGAGCCCCAGATGAGGTCTCAGCCAATGGATAGAATTAACTGGCAAACATATGAAGTGGTATCCAGGGCAAGCTGTTGCTGCTAAAATATGGCCAAATTATAGGTTCATCAAAAACAATATTCCTCTTGTTTTAAACCACTAAGCCTGGGATGGTTTGTTAGAAGATAACAATGAGATCATTTTTCAAAATATAAAACATTTCTAACACTTCAGAAACCTGTTTGGTTCCATCCTAGCTATAAGCCCAAAGCAAGCATTATCCTGATTTAACATCAGAGATTGACTTGGGCTATTTTGAAACTGTGTCATACTAGTACACATGATGATACAGTAGGCACTCTTCTGACTGATTTCCTGAAATGTCCTGTTCATGTGATTAATCTGTATTATTGTGTAGGCTTATGTACATGGTCCTCTTGGTTTCACTGCTGAGTATTATTCTCCTGTGTGAGCACATGAAATATCCCCTACTTTGTTCCTAATGAACATCTGAATAATAACACTGTTATTAATATCCTAGTGTATGTCTTTAGGGGCAAGTAATATTCTTTTATTGAAGTGTTATAACTATGAGAGGAAATTATGGGCACACAACATAGAAACATTTATATTGTATTTACCATGTCAAATTATTTTCCAAAGTAATTATACCAATTGATGCTTCCATTAACAGTATGCAAATGTCCCTTCCCGACAGCTTAGTTCTGCCCATTTTGTTTAATGACCTTAATGTGCAAGTTCCTTACTAATGAAGTAGCATTTCTGTATTTGTTTTCAAATTCTCCTTTATAAGTTAATAAGTTAATTATTAACTTTAATTTTGTTAGTTCCTGTCTTTTGTTTAATGTTTTGTTTTTTTCTATTACTTTCCAACCTTCAATTTCACTCACAGGCTTCTAGAATGATGTGGTAATCAGGAAAAGATGAGTTCGTTGACCTGTTGCAGTGGTCAACACCACTTTGACCACAGTCTTAGAAAAGCACAGTGACAATGGCGTTATTGGGTGAATGTATAAAACCCAGTGGCAACTGAACGGCAGAACCCTCCCATATGGAGGTCTGCCTGGGACTGCTTAAAACTCATGAGGAAATAGCACAGGCCTGGTGAACACAATAAAGCAGGGTTCTCCAAGTGCCTCAAAAAATAAAGAGTGGCTTTCTCTGAGTTTTCCCACCAGACAAGGAAACCACCATTCCAAGAAGATGCTGTTACTCCAGGGGAAGAATCTGTTTATTGTTTTACCAATTTTAAGTCTTTTTTTCTGGTGTTTGTAAGAGTCTGTTATATATTCTATTAGGTACCTCGACTCTAGTAGAATCTACTAGATTACAATAGATATTCATAAAATCATGTGTTTCCTTAAGCAGTTTCTGAAATTGTTTTCATTTTAGTTTTTGGCTTACAGTTTTATAGACTAGACCTCTTTCTTCTTCAACAAAAGTTCAGAAGAAATTGTGTGTGGCATCTTTTCAATACAAAGAATGTAACTGTGTAATCTTAGCCTTAGTTCTTTGAAGGACTATTCAGAAATCTTTATCTACATGAGATTTTAGTTGCAGTCTTATTTTTTCATTTTAAGAGAAGGTCTTGCTATATATAGCTCTGGCTGGCTTAAAACTCATCATATAGGCCAGACTGGCCTCAATCTCACCTGCCTGTGCCTCTGCCTCTCAGGCATTGGGATTGAGACCATATGTCTCCATACCTGGTGCCATGCTATAATTCTAATAAAAATATTATGAAAATATTTTATGAGAACTTTGTGATACAAGTGAATTTCCCATGTTTAAAAATCATTTTGAAGAGTCTGATGTGATGGCTCAAGGCATTTGATGACTGATTATACTTCCTGGGAATTCTCACAATGGCCAAAGTCATGAATGGACTCCACAAACCAGGATGTATCCCTGGTGCATGCACAAAAGGACCTTGCGAACACATCCCCCATGGAGGGATAACTGCCTTAACCTAGAAACAGGAGAGAAGCCCTAGTCCCTACTTCAAATGACCTGGATGGCATTGCCCTACATATGGAATTGGGGTGGGGGGATGGGAGGGGAGGGTTGTCAGGGTGCATGTGAGAGGGCAGAGAAGGTAAAAATTAGAGAAGGAAGAAGGGAAGGAGGGAAGGAGGGAGGGAGGGAAGGAGGGAGGGGGAACCGGGATCGACATGTAAAATAATAAATTAAATAAAAAAATGAACTCCACAATGCTACCTAATTCTGACTTTCATGTGTATATTGTGGCATGCACAAAATAATAAATAAATAATAGATACTTTTAGAAAATGCCTGTGTATTTTAAAAACGAATTCTTTAGGATAAAAAGATAAAATAATTATTTAGGTCCTTTCTGTATATTTATTTAATACAAAGGCAAAATTTGATAAATAGCAAGTTATGTAAAGATTATTCCACTGACTTCTAAGTTTTACAATGCATATTAAATAATATGTACATCCATGTCAGAATTACAAAATTTCATTTATGCCAATATTGCTAAAACTAGTGCCTATAAGTATTTCAAACTGCTGATAGCATCACTTTTTGACAAAATAATTTCTTATTCAGTCTCCCCCTCTCTCTCTCCTCTCATTAATGTACTCAACAAGCAGTGGCCTCTTTGTCTCCATCTGTTATAGTCTGAACACCTTACAAAATGCCTATCATCTGACTAAAACCATGGCTCATTCTGGACATAGCCTGCTAAATCCCCCTATCACCATTGTCTTCTCCTGAACCTTTGTTTGTTGTTTAGGTCATTCCACCTACATCTAAGACTCATAGTTAACATTCCCAGAGAGACAAAGATGTGTGAAAGGAGGTCTTTGAGGATTCTTCCTATTGCTTCATTGTCTGAATCAAAAGTGACATTTGTGTGTCATTTGGACCCTATCAGCTCCACTATCATTGCAAAGTTTGTATGCTTTTATTCTCCTCATTAAAGTTTTTTTATGGCAGTTCCATTACTTCCAGCTCCTGCTTGTGTAGAAGGTGAAATTGTAATCATTGTTCAACTACTTAATGAATGGATATATCCACATATAAGCTTATGCTTTTTTCTCTCATCTTATATTTCATATAATTGACTTTATACTTAAGGTATTTAAATATGGCATAATCTAAGGCATGATGTGCCTACGGATACTTAAGTCTTCTAATGAGTATACCCAAAACCTGTTGTTGAAATAAGAAAAGCAAATAAAATCTTTGTCAAGTAAGAGGAGATGCTGTAATGCTGTCAGTTAAGAGATCTGAGGCAAGAAAATTTCTAGTCTGGGCCAGCCTCAACTACAGAAGGAAACTTGGTAAAACACATGCGTGCACACACACACACACACACACACACACACACACACACATACACACACACACACACACTCAGGAGGGGGCTTATCTGGTCATTGCCTGATATACACATATGAACGGTAGTGGCATAACATAGCCTGTATATACACAATTATACTGTATCAACTTATAATAACCAAAAAATGCTTTCTTCTCCAGATGACATGTCAGAAGAGAAAATCATACTCTTGTATTTGTCTTTTTAATTTGGAGATATATCTCTCATAAGACTAAGATTTTGTGTTGTGTCTTTCACAATTTCCTGTTTCCTTTTTTTCACTTTCTGAAACTCCTTTTGTCTGGATTTGAGCTTCCAGGCTCCATCTCCCACTGTATAATGTTTTCATATGTATTTCCCATAGGCATGGGGATTTTGTGTTGTATTTTCAATTTGCTTATTTTCACTTTGTTAGACAGTACAGGTTTTCCTCAGTTCTTGATCTATATGTTTTCCTTTCAGCTGCCACACTTCCCTGAAGCTTCCTTGGCTTTTTGGCTCCATATCATTTGGTCTTGAATCATCAGTGCATCTTCTCCTACTCAACCAGTATACTAATCAATGTTTTTTTTATTGATGCATTCCATTAGGTTTTAGGAAATTCCTTTCTGCTGAATGAATTTATTTCCTTCTGTGGCTGTGTTGTCCCATCTTTTTATTTGTCTGTCTTTCAGAGTGTTGACTTGATTCAATTAGTCTATCAAACATCATTTTCATTTTCCAGAATTATTTTTATAATATATTTCTTTGCTTTTTAACATTGATATTTGCTTTATAGACTTAAATTTTTTAGCTTGTATGAGAGGGGCATATGTGCACATGAATACAGTGCCTGTGGTGGGCAGAAGAGGACGTCAAATCTCTTGGAGCTGGATGAATAAGCAGTTGGAAGCTACTCAATATGTGTGCTGGGAACCAAACTAGAGTCTTCTGTGGGAACAGCAAATGCTTTTAACTTCAGTCATCTCTTCCGCTTCTTGTTTATTTTTAGCTAGCATACAAATGAATGGTTTCGTTATGGTGTTTTCATGTACCATTTTTAATAATACTTTTATTTATTCCTTGACATTCCATGCATATGTATAGGCACAGTTTCCTTTGTGACATACAAATAGCAAATTCTCCACCATGCTGGAGGGTTCAGACTACCGATATGGAGGGGAGAAACTTTAATTCCCAGATAAATCTGTCCAGCTGTGTAGAGTGCAGAGATATCACATGTAAAGATTATAACAAATATTCTGTACTCTGGGAGTTAGAAGTAATGATGAGGATATTAATCTCTTCCTTACCCATTTCAATTAACAATGCTTTATATTGGTTGGTTACCTATTGCTGTCATAACTATTCTAAATGCTTAATAAACAAAAACTTAGAATCTCAAAAGTTAAGAAATGCACACAGGGGGACTTCATTCCTGCCTTGCATAGGAAAATCCATCACCAACAAAAAAATGTGTTGGCACACCTTCATTCTCTGTTACTATAGAAATGTGCCCTGGGGAGGGGGGGGGCAGGCTTCAATCAGATGCAGCAGCATTCCCTGCTACACTTTTCTTACAGATAGTAGGTTGAGATGGTTTTATGCTTCAGATTCCATTTCAAAGACTTCTCCTTCACCCTTTAATTTCAAGAATGAAACACTGGTTGTTTTTAAGGACTTCTATGATTACATTGTGTCTACCTAGATAATTCTGGGCAATTTCACTATTAAAATAATCTCTTTCCTTATACTCTTACCCTCCCTTTTCTTCAGCCCTTCCTTAACCCTTTATTATCCTTTGTTTACTCTAGACAATTTTACTTTTGCTTTATTTTAATATGAACATGCATGTGCCTATATAAAATCAAGGAACAACAAATAAGAGAAAACATGATAGTTTGTGTTACGGGACTGGGTAAGATTCTTAATATGATTTCCCAAGTTGTATCAGTTTCCCTGAGTGTGTGCATGTGCACGCTCACACACACACACACACACACACACACACACAGAGATTCACTCACACACATGCACACCACACACACACACAAACCCTCTGACACTCACACACACTCACTCATATTCACACTCATACATACATATACTTACATAATACATACACGCATTTCCTTTTCTTTCTCTGTTACTAAACATCTAGGTTGATTATTTTCCTATTGTGGCTAGTGTTTCAATAAACACTGGTGCACTAATGTGTTCATGTCTCTGTGGTATACTCACTTGTGTTAAACCCAAGAGTAATAGCTGAGTCAGCTTCCTTCCTTCCTTCTTTCCTGTCTTCTCTCTCTCTCTCTCTCTCTCTCTCTCTCTCTCTCTCTCTCTCTCTCTCTCTCTCCATTTTAAGAAACTTCCATATACATAACAGCAGTGTATAAGGGTCCCCTTAAGTCTACATCCATACTTGTTTTCATTGTTTGTCTTTTCATTGATATCATAACCAGAATAAGAGAGAATGACAAGTTTTGACCTGCATTTCTCTGATGGATTATTGGCACTATGTATTTCCGTGTGTGTGTGTGTGTGTGTGTGTGTGTGTGTGTGTGTGTGTGTGTGTGTGGTGTTCATTAATTTGACTGTTTATTCACTGGATGATTTATTTTTCTGCTCAGTTTTTGAGTCCTTGCATATGTACCTATTTAATCTACAGATATGTAGCTAGCAAAGATTTTTTTCCTATTTTATAGGCTGTCTCTTCACTCAATTTCACTTAATTAATTGTTACCTTTGCTGTGCAAGAGCTTTGTACGTTTGTAAATGAAGTCACATGTGCCAATTGTTGGTCTTATTTTGCATTCAGGAAGTACTTTCATGTGCCTGTGCCTTGAAGCACTTTCCCTGACTTTGCCTATGGTAATTTCTCTGTCCTTACTCTAAGGTTTTGATTCATTGAGGTTTATTTTTGTGCAGAGTGAGAGAAAAGGATCCAATTTCATCTTTCTGTGATTGGATAGCCAATTCCCAGCACTGTTTGTAAAAAGTAGCTATATTTTCTCCAATGTATATCTCTGTCATCTTTGTCACACATCAGAAGGCTGCTAGGAGACAATCTTCCCTTTTTAGTGATGAGCCCAAGAGACATTATCAAACCCCCAATGGAGCCTTAAGCACATATGCACGCACACACGCATACACACACACACACACACACACACACACACACGATCAACTCTACATGAACTCATTAGGATTAGGTATATGGAAGGGGGAGTAAGAAGTGATAATGATGTGAATATCACACACATGTAACAAAATCTCAAAAAAATAGTCAAATTATATAATGTAACTTAACATATAACACATATACATATATAATTTTATGGTGGGGGGAAGAGAGATATAATTAAAACCCCTATTCATGCATGAAAATCTCAAAGAACTAATAATATGTTGTATTTAAAAATGAATAAAATTTTAAAAATCTTTAAAGACTCAGGTGACTGTAGCCATGAGGGTTTAAGTTTTGTGCCTAGGTATTTTTCTTTTCATTTCCCTCATCCATGCTGACATGGGTTTGGAGGCAGGTCAAGTGACTATAGGTGGAGGACAGAGAGTGAAGTAGGTATATTTTCCTCTATCCTTTTTCCACTGTACTGTATTGTGTTCCTGAGACAGTGATTTTCATTGAACCTGGAAGTCACCATTCCAGCTGGACTGACTGGCCAATGGGTATTCTCCTATCTCTGGCCCCTCACCCTTGTTGGGGTTACAGCCACCCACTGCAAAGTCTTGCTTTTTTAATGAGTGGGAGACATCTTCTGACATCTTCCAATGTCTTCTTTAATTTTTTTTTTACTTTATTAAAATACTGAGTTTATTTTACATGTATATTTTTGTCTCCCTACCATTTCCACATCTAACCACCACTATTACTATGTCCTATCATAACATTCCATACATACTTAAAACCAATTAAAGGGTGGAGTTCCATCCTTGAAAACTAAACAGGCATTTTAGACAACACACAACATTTATCAAACAAAGTAGGGAAGGTTCTCACGTTGCGTTATAAAAAGGACAGCCAGATATATCAACTGTTACAGAAATTAAGTAAGACAGAATATTTCAAACTGTTTAAACCATTTTCCTAAAGAGACTTCCTCCACTGCCAGAGATCTTGAATAGCTTCCTGATCAAGTCATCCAGAAGCAATTCTTCACATAATTAATAAACTTGGCTTCCACATTGGGAAGAGAACCACCTTTTTCTATACTTGCTTGCATTTTTGCTTTAATGTCTTCTACAGAACTAGGTCCTTTGTGGGTTTTAGGAGTTTTTTTTTTTTTTTTTTTTTTTTTTTTTTGAAGGACTGTTGACATTTTGATCTTGGTGCTGATGGTTTTAAGTCTTTTCCATTTTGGTTTGATTTTTGTGCATTTTGGCTGGGGTATCTCATATAGATTTCTTCACTGGAACTTTTTCTTCAGTTTCTTCATCATCCTCATCATCATCTTCTCCATCATCCTCATCATCATCCTCATCAATGATGTTTACTTTTTTTTGCAGAACTTTGGCATACTTAAAGAGTTTTACATTGTCCTCATCTTCATCTTCTGACTCTGCATCTTCTTCCACAGCTACTAGGTGCTGTCCACTAATGTGCACAGGCCCTGAACCACACCTAAACCGTAGAACCACGGGTGGTGTAATTTCAAAGCCACCAAAGGAAACTGTTGGTAGTACCGACATTTTCAATGTTGCCAGTGTTACTGCCTCTGTTCATTGCTTCTGCCTCTATGATGTGTAATTCATCTTTTGCCCCTGCCCTTAAGCTAACCCTTCTTAGTGATAACGGGTGCTCATTTTCATCATTATCCACCTTAGAGTGATAATCTTTATCAGCTTTTAGTTCACAACCGAAAAGGTAGTCCTGAGGCCTAAGAAGGCTCATATCCATGTCCATCGAGCCTTCCATGAGGTGGAGGAGCGAACTTCAGAGTAAGAGAAGTCGGATGGAGGAAACTGCCTACTGCTCCTCAGAACAGACACACAGGACAGAATCAAGCCAGGCGAAAAGTGTTTTGATTTCTTGGTTAGATTTATTGCAAGGTTTGGTTTCTGTAGCTGTTTGGTTTGGTTTGGTTTGGTTTGGTTTGGTTTGGTTTGGTTTTCACAGGTTAATTGTAAATGAGATTCTTCCCCTGATTTCTTGTTCAGCTTGTGTATCATTGGTATATAAGAAGGCCACCCTTTATTATTATTATTAATTTTGTATTTACCACTTTGAGGAAGTGTTTTTCAGTTTAAGAGTTTTCTGGTAGAGCCTCTTGTGTATAGAGTCATATCATCTCCAAATAAAGACACTTTCGTTTCTTCATTTCTTGGTTATATTCATTTTACTTTCTTCTATTGTCTTATTGCTCTGACTAAGACTATATTGAATAAGAGTGGAAAAAGTGGATACCATAAATCAGGGTAATTTTCTTATCTTAAGAACCATAAGTTTAATTGCATGTGCAAAGTCTCTTTAGCCATATAATGTGACATACTCACAAATCCTAGAGAATAGAATATGAATATTTCAAGAACTAATTCTAATATGACTACCTCCTCTTAGTTTAATCTCTTGTTTTCACACTGAATTAATTGGAAATTCATTACCCAGGCACAGTAGAATGATTACTTGGCCTCAAGCTTAGCCTATGCTATACATTTTCTTCCAGCCTCAAACCCCATTCAAGTATCATGTATATTACTCTTTGTGTTCCTTCTATAGTCAACCATGTCAATGGAGTCTCATCATCCTAGGCTACATCATCTAAGCAAGACAAGAAAATCCTTGTGAAGCATGTTGCAGCAAGGCTGGTGTCAACCTCAGCTGAGACTGTATTGCTGCTACTTACCTATAATTTGGGAACTGTTTGAGTCCCTTTACCTATTTTCTTTTTTATTTGTTTTTATTATTTTACATATCAATCCTAGTTCCCTCTCCCTCCCTCCCTCTCTCCTTCCTCTCTCTTACCCTCCCTTGCCCCCTAACCACCCTCCCATCCCATCCTCCACCCACTCCACAGGTAGGGTGATGCCTTCCAGGAGGGGTCATCAAAATCTGTCAAGTCATTTACTTTAAACATTCACTGTTCTTCAAATGTCCATAGTCTGATTACTCATTTCATAAAATTCAGCCTCTATATGTTTATCCTTATATGTGGTATAAGTGTCTCCTACCCTATTCAAATCTAAATTCTTCAAATGTTCACTCTTAATTGTTTCCTTTTTGTAGAGAACTCTTCATTCTCTATATAGTATTTTTTTTTTACTGCAGCTCCTTCTATAATTAGATTACAAGGGAAGTAATTGATCAGTTTTTCCTAGCCTGATATTTGGAAGTTCAAACCAATATTTTATTTCAGTTATTGTTTTTCTATTTGTGTCTCAAAGGGCCCTGGTTCTTTCTTCCACTGCCAATCATTAACCATAGAATTCCACTGACCATTAGTTTAGAGTTTATTCTTAGTATTAAATGATTCACCTGGTTCAGGTATTTTGCTGGGTGCTACGATTTGTCTCTGAACTGTTGAGAATGTGAGATTGCCTGTTCCTTGATATAGGTATGAACAAAAGATCATGGGGGTTAATTCCCAATACCAACAACCTGGTTTTACATTGACCACACTTGGCAGCTTGTTTATTTCTCTCTCCCTGAAACATCACCTCCATTCTCATCAGATCATTTCAGCTTCAATATCTTAAACAGGATTCTGGCCATTCTAACCTTTCTCTGTAAAAATCTCAAATGATTATTTTATACTCTTGCATCCTCATGCATGCCTAGATTAATAGATAAAGAAAAGTTGTATTAATTTCAGTCAATACTAGAGGAGCTGTCAGATAAAAGTGACCCTGCCTGTACACAAGGCTTGATTTAATTCAATCATGATAGTAACAGAAAATAGAAATACAATTGAAATTATAAATGATTTAATTGATAAGAAATTCAATGTATGTGATTGAGATATTCCCTTGTGGTAGATCTAATTCAGTCCTTAAAAAATATGTAAAATTCACACAACTAAAATTCATGGACAATATAGTATATATTGTATATAGTATAGTGTGAGATTTACAGACCAATGAAAATATAAATTTCTCTGATATGGGGTTGCTGAAGTATGGAGAGTTTCTAGTATTTGGTCAATCTTAAGTTTTGCTATACTCATGATTTTAAAAAATAATTTTACTGATGTCTCATTATTTTTAAAATGACCTCGTGAGGATGACCAGTTCAACCTGCAAGAAGGGTTAAACAGGAGGGATTAGAGAAAGGAACAGAAAAAAATGATGTGATTATTGTCTAAAAGAAATATATAATAAAAACTGGAAGATCAGAAATGTTTTACAACCTTGCCTGGAAAAATATGTGTGTAAAGTTGGTGCCAAGAAAGGTGTGACTCTTGAAGAAAATCAGCCATTAAGATGCCAAGTTCTTTACATCATGATAATAGGATATATGTTCCAAAGCACTTCAACCATTTACCAGACTACACATATAGCACACTGAAATGTATAAATGTTTAACTCTTTTCAAAGACTTGATTAAAGAAGAAAGCTCAGAAGCTCCCTGTTTGCAAAGAGCCATGTAGACTAAGTACAAAAAGGCCAGTGCACAAACAGTCCAAAGGATTTGCCTACTAATCTATCTAGTAACAGACCATTATGTCATCCACATAATACTAGTTTTGCAGGCATGAAGAACTATGAGTCACAAAGTCATAGAGGCATTCCCACTTACTGCAACAGAAAGGCCAGGAAATGTATGCCAAAGTAAAGGTCAAAGTAAGGTCTTACAGGGCATAACACATTAAGAAGTTGGAAATTCCAGAAATATCAAAAGGTTGGAGTATGAAGCAGAGCCACCCAACCCACATGGGTTTCAACCAGAGAGGCCATAGAAGTGCAGTTACCTAATATTTTAGACACTCACATCATGCCACCATTTGCCCTAGGCTGAAGAACCTAATTTGCACTTCTGGACCTATATTTTGCTTTGATCCCACACTTATTTCTCTTAAAATAGTATTTTTTTATTATTATTATTATTAGTGTGTGTGTGTGTGTGTGTGTGTGTGTGTGTGTGTGTGTGTGTGTGTTTCATAGCATGTCTACAGAGGTAGGAGTACAACTTGTGAACTTGATCCTCTCCTCCCACCTTTATGTGAATTAGAGGGATTGAATTCAGGTTGCCCAACTTGGGCTGCAAGCACCTTGACCTCCTAAGCCATTTCACAAGTCCCTGTTCCTGCATTCTATATACTCACACCTCCCTTTTGGAATGAGAATGTTTACTTTGTGCTATTGTGCTTTGGAAGTTAATAATTTAGAAGAGCTTACAAATTCAAATTTTATTTGAGTCTTAGGAGTAACTTTGAATTTGGACTTTTGAATAATGTTGAAATTGTTAATACTATGGAAATTCTTATAGATGGACTTAATGCATATTGAACTGAAAATTAAACATGAGCCTCTTGGATGCCAGTGCTAGAGTTTTACAAGTGAAAGAGTGTAAGGAGTACAGTGTTTCCTCCTGCCACCTGGTCTTGTCCCGCCGCGCCAGCCCCAATTAACACACTGAGACTCTGTATTTGATATAATTCTGTTGGCCAGTTACTTGTTTCTTATCAGCTAGCTCTGTCTTAAATATTAACCCATTTCTATGTATTTCCTCGTGGTCTTACTGAGAGCAGAGGAATGGCGGTTCTGTTCTCTCCAGACTCTCCATCTTGACTCTTCCTTACTACTTCCTCTTTCCTCTTTCTCTCCTAGTCCCTCCTATCTTTCTTTCCTATTTGCCAACAATGCTTTATTCATTAACCAGTATGAGAAACATATATACATAATGGCATCTCCCCTCATCTCCTCTTTTCTGTCTAAATAAAAAAAAGGTTTTAAACTTAACATAGCAAAATATATCACACAACAGTTATAAAATAAGAATCACAGTTAACAATATTTATTCCATTAACATTTAGCAAGATTTGAAGAAAATATTTCATTATCTATCCTATCTTTGTGTGTTTAAAGTAACTTATCTTTAATCCTAACTAAGGAAAACTATAACCATAACTATCTGTCTTCAACTCCTTCAAAGACCAGAGAAGGATAATATATAGACTCTAGAAATGACAGAGACAACTCACTGCCTGGTCACCCGAAGTTCTTTTGTAATCTTCCATCTTCAGCCCATAGGCCACAGTGTGTCTGGCAGACTCTTCAACAAAGAAGGAAACATTAAACTGTCTTCTTGTATTGGCAGTTTGTCAGTCACTTTCCTTTGTGTCCTGCAGACTGTCTGGCAGACTCTTCCATGAAGCAGGAAATATGTAGCAATATCCATCTTGAATCAGCAGTCACTTTTCTGTGGGGCCTGCATGTCCAGTTTATACAGCATAAAGTCAAACAGTCCAGACAAGAGCAGTACCTTGTCCAAATGGCTAGTCTTGCCATATTGAAAGCAAACTCCATAACGTGTTTCTTCAAGGTCCATCTTCCTTTCTGATGCAGGTGGCGTTGCCAGGAGCAGTTATGTCTCACTGTCAAGAAAAACCCTAAACCATTTTAAATGCCATATTCTGTAGGTCTTTGAAAAGTTTGAAGAATGCCTATCTATCTCAAATACATCTCTGTATATCTAGAAAACCTAACTCACCTAGCTATAAATTTTGACTATTATAAGTAACTATCTAAAATCTGAACTAAATTATACATTATACATTACATTTTTAAATGACCTATATAAACACAATACCTAAACAAAAGGAGAATATGCACATCACAAAATTGACCTTAAATTTTATCAATAAATGAAAATCCATTCCAAAACAAAGTGTTCATACCTATACCTTAATTCCCGTTTTACCTTTAAAAAGACTGGTTGTGTTCATTAAGCATTTATAACCAACCCCATTTAAATGAAAACGAACATTTATAAACGATATTTGGGAATTTGGGCGTCGTTCTTTCAAAACTACTTCCTGCTGGTAATGGGCGCTGTCATGGGGGATTCTAAGAAGATGCAAAAATCCTGGCTGTAGTCTGCAAGGCTGCTTTGTTCAGCTGTTTTGAATAGATGAGGGGAGATGTCATTATGTATATATGTTTTTCATACTGGTTAATGAGTAAAGCACTGTTGGCCAATAGGAAAGGAAGATAGGAGGGACTAGGAGAGAAGGAGGAAAGAGGAAGTAGTAAGGAAGAGTCAAGATGGAGAGTCTGGAGAGAACAGAACCGCCATTCCTCTGCTCTCGATAAGACCACGTGGAAATACATAGAAATGGGTTAATACTTAAGACAGAGCTAGCTGATAAGAAACAAGTAACTGGCCAACAGAATTATATCAAATACAGAGTCTCAGTGTGTTATTTGGGGCTGGCGCGGCGGTGGGACAAGACCAGGTGGCAGGAGGAAAAACTGTACTCCTGCCATGGGTATACCAACGTTGCTGTGAGACCTAGGGTTACTGTCCAGGTGGCTTGCTGTTCCTGCCCTTGCTGCACCTTTTGGAAGTTGCCTATCCACACTTCCTGTCTACCCTAGTATCATTATTTTCCTTCTCAGGTCTTGATGAGGTTGAAGATTAAACTATCACAACTATTATTCTCTCTTCCTAGTTAGATATATTAGGTACTAGACTTAGGTTTTCCAGCTTAGGACAACTCTATTGTAAATTCCATTATGCCTTCACCCTAGGACTAGATATGTAGGTCATTTTGTTCTCGATTTTCCTTTTCTTAGAGCACACTTGCTATTCACTGTTTTGTATATAGTTTTGTATTAAGCCTAAATCTTTTCTTTAGACTAAAAGGGGAATTGTAGTGAGATATTTATTTTGTCTCCTTCTGTGGAGCTGACCACGCCCATTGGGGGTGGAGCCATGGGCAGAAGTGACCTGTGGAAGGAGGTCTGAGGAAGAGCTGGGGAAAGCTCTCTTACTGGTGGGACTCGGACAGGAGAGCATCCGGTGGAAGTTGCTGGTGTTCATCTGTCTAGGTTGTAAGTTATTTCTCCCTGAATAAACATCTATTCGGCCTATTTGTTTATCCTGATACTTATTTAACCGCAATAAAAGAGATATGTGATGTCAAGATGACAAGAGGTGGACTTATGCTCTAGTTTAATCTTGATCACCAACTTCACTGGGTTGAGAAGCACCTAGAAAATTAGTGAATACATCTCTAGTAATGCCGGTGGGGCTTTTTTACAAATAAAATAAAATAAAATAAAAACCCACCCTGAATCTGAACATCACTGTCATATAGGCTGGGAACCTTGATGGAGAAAAAAGAAGGAAGCCACAAAAGCCTAGACATTCTTCTTCCTGGTTTCTGTGATATGAACTACTATATTCTACCACTCTTTCATCTTCCTATCTATGGATACATGGATTGGATTTCTTTACTTAAATTTTATTTACATTTACACACTATGGAATAGTTACTAAAACAGTATTTGTGTATCATGTCCATTATAAAGATTTATCACTGATTTTATAATACCCCAGGTATTTATTACAAATGATAACACCTGGATTTACTGAGTGCTCCAAGAACTTAATAAATTAGATAGAAGTTGACAGTTCTACCATGGGATTAAGATCTTCAGGTTAGTGAGGTTTGCTGCCATGATCTGCCAAAACAATTCTTTCCATTGCCTGAGTAGAACCTTAGGTATTAGAACAGAGAATGGATTTGCAAAGCCATGCACAGTCTTATCTTGCTGAATGATAGCTTTATTAAAAGGTAATTTTAAAATGAACAATTCAGTGTCTAAATATATTCAGTGTTATAAACTCACCATCACTATTGAATGTTAAAGCATTTTAATCCCCAAGAAAGAAACCATATCCATTAGTAGTCATTCTCTGTTCTCTTCTCCAGGCAGCTGTCTGCTTTCTCTATCTGCAGACTTGTTACAAGGTCTTTCACTTAGCATGTTTTCCATATCTATCCCTTTTGGGGCAAATGTCCTATCCACCGCAATATCATATCTTGAGTATGTGTTTATTATTGATGGTGTGGTAGCTTCTACTTTGGGGCAATTATGAATAGCATGACTATACATATTTGCATATCCATATATGTGAACACATTTTGCTTTTTTATGAATCCATGACTAAGAAGGAATTGCCAGGTGTATTAAGTTACCTTTCTGCCACTGTGATAAAACACCATGACCAAAAACAACTTAGAGAATGAAAGAATTTATTCAGCTCATGATTCCAGATCATAGTCCATCGCTGATAGAAGTCAAAGCAGAAACACAATCAGACACCACTGAGGAACATTGCTTACAGGTTCACTTTGTGGCTTGCTCAGCCACAAAATCAAGACAATCCCTCAAAGACACAGAAGCAGGGCAATCTAATCTAGGCAGTTCCTTATCTGAGATGTCCAAAAGCTGACAAGTAACACTAACTGGGACACTAAGTATGGTAAATATAATAATGGTTTTCTAGTATACCCATGTTCTAATGCACAAAACATGTGAATTTTACTTTATATTACAAAGGAAATTTGTATGTGTAACTATGTTTTAAAATATCTTGAGTGGGAAAGTATATTGATTTATCTAGTTGCAGGTAAAATACAGGATGAAAAAGGAATAAACACAAGCCAGGCAAGAAGGTAATGGGTTGTACTAACAAAGCCACAAGCCACTCAAGCCTGGAGGGAGAAGGGGACAGGCAAACACAGCTTTTTTTTTTTTTTTTTTTTTTTTTTTTTTTTTTTTGAAGATTTCTTAGAACTGACTGAAATGCACAGTACTGATGATTTTGTCCAAAATACAAAATAGCTGTAGACCAGGTTGAAGACTAGAGTAGTTGTCAGGGGTATGTGTAGAGATTATTTTTCTAACCATTCATTCATTTATTTCCTGTGTGTTGGTGTTTTGCCAGCATGAATATATATGTTCAGTATGTGTATGGCTGCTGCCTGAAGAGGCCATAAGTGGGTATCACATCCCCCAGAGCTGGAATTACAGATATCTGTGAAATGCCCTGTGGTTGTGGGAAATTGAACCTGGGTCCTCTGAAAAAGCAGCAGTGCTCTTAACTGCTGATCCATCTCTCCAGTCACAATTGTACTGACTCTTAATTTAAAACCCTTCCTTTTAAAACACCAGAAATCAAATGTTCAATTATATTTTAAGTAATTAGGTGAATTTTCCAACTTCATTATTTTTTTCAAGAACATTTTGACTAGGGACTGTGTATTTAGCTTCATGGTAGAATACTGATGTGTGTGTGTGTATATGCGCCTGTGTGTGTGTGTGTGTGTGTGTGTGTGTGTGCGTGCCTGTGTGGAGGGGGGGTATGTATGTGGGTGTGTTTGTATATATGTAGTATGTATTATGTGGTGTGTATATGTATATGTAGGATGTATGTGTGTGTCATATGTGGTGTGTGTGATGTGTGTGTATATGTGTGGTGTGTGTGTGTGGTATGTGTATGTATTTATGTGTAGTATGTTATGGGTGTGTGGGTGGCTGTGTGGTATGTGTGTGTATGGTGTATGTATATGTATGTGTTGTATGGTGTGGATGTATGTGTATCTGCATGCGTGTGTGCGTATTCATGCATGCATGTGTGTGTGTGTGTGTGTGTGTGTGTGTATGTGACTGTGCATGTACCTGTGTATGTGTTCTTCACATTATTTTTGAGACAGAATCTCTCACTGAATCCAAAACTCACTGATAGGGCCAAAATGGTTGGTGAGCAGCCACACCCCAAGATACATCTGCCCCTGCCAACTGATACTAAGTCTATGTCATGATGAATCACGTTTGACTTGGGTTCTCGGGATCTAAGGGGAAGTCCTGATGCTTTCCCAATGAGTACTTTATCCCTTGAATCTCTGTTTGATCCCCATTGTGGAATATAAGGTGAAGATGTTACATTCCTTTATGCTGTGGAACAGTTGTTTATTGATTCAGAAATGTGCTGCATTATTTTGTGCTGCATTGGTTTGACTCTGTGAAGCTGTGATACTGTGCCTGTCTAAAACATCTGACTGGTCTAGTAAAGAGCTGAATGGTCAATACCTAGACAAGAAAGGGATAGGCAAGGCTTCTGGGCAGAGAGAATAAACAGGAGAAGATGATGGAGGAGCAAGAAAAGGACTAGGAAAGGAGCCAGCCACCCAGATTTACAACCAGCGGTGGATTAAGAAGGAAAGAAAAGTATATAGAATAAAAAAAAAGAGGCAAAAGATAAGATGTCATAGTTTAAGAAAATCTAGCTAGAAACAAGCCAAGATAAGGCCAAGCATTTGTAAGTAAGAATAACTCTCCATGTGTTTACTTGGGAGCTGGGTGGCAGACCCCCAAATAATAAGGGAAGAAACCCACAGATCTCTAACTTTTTAATCTTAAACAATGAGACTTACACCAATTTAATTTTATCAACATGTAGCAAAATATATAGCTTCTTTAACTGGGCTTTTTGTATCATGACATCATCAATAAAGCTCCATCTTAGGACACTCATGCAATTCTAAGATTTTCTCACATTCATTTTTGTCTATGATGTCTGTATCAGAATTTCCCTCTTCTATCTATTATTATAGAACAATTATACACAGAATATCACTTGGAGAGAAGATAACACCATCCCCAACCTCAAAGTTTTCAGGATAATATATTCAGATTTATGGGTGTTGCCGCTGCTTTTTTTATTGCACAGGTTAAGAAGTTTCATACGCCCTTTTGTGGTGATAAGAACTGTAAATTATCTTTGGCCTAATGACTGCCTTAAGTTGGAATGACAATACATTATGGTAGCAATTGACTGTGCTTACCTCAGCTGTTCCAGTGCAGAATTATATCTTGGGAGTAAATTGAATGAGATGCTCTGCCAGCTGGAAGAATTGGTATTAAGTGTAATTTTACCAAAAGGAGTGGGTGTTGACTCAGACTGTTAGAAGAAGGTGAAAAGGGAATAGTGCTTTGAAATGTACAGTTAAGTCTTATCTAGAGGCCAGTCCTCAAAACAGCTTTTTGGTATGAATAGAGAAGAGATCCCCTAATTTAGTACCCAAAACTAAAAGTATAAGCTGTAGTGGCATGAAAGATTGAAACTGTGTTCATACAAGAAAAGGAGAAATTTCTGGTAGATAGGGGGGCATAATTAAATGGCCTCAATAAACTTCAAATACATTGAAATATATTAAACAAGTCAGACAAACCTAAGAAAGGTCTTTTCTGCAGAGACAAGGCCTCCTGCAGTAACAACTTCTACCTGCCTCAGGGCCACCAGAAGGCTTTAATGTCCACTTCCTGAGCCACCTGAAGGCCTTAATGTCCACCAGAAGTCTTTGGTGTCCACATCCTGAGCCATCAGAAGGCCTTAGTGACCAAATCCTGAGTCATCAGAAGACTTTGATGTCCACTTCCTGAGCCACACAAAGGCTTTGATGTCCACTTTCTGAGCCACCTGAAGGCTTTAATGACCCCTTCCAAAGATGGCTTTAAAAGCCTGGCAGGCACTAACAATCATTCCTCCATTGGCAGACATACACAGGTAAACTGAATAAGTAGTTAACAGGTCAGAACACTGGCTTCAACCCTGTCAACAAAACAGATTTGAGGATACCCAGACTAGGGCTGTTTGCCTGAGGTCCCTGAGTTTACTCAGCAAGCATTTAGTCAGCAAGGTATTCTGCCTTGTGTGCTTTCAAGTTCACTGAAGAATCAATAACAGCCTGAGTTGTCCATTTGGAAAATTTGCTAGAAAATGTGCATGTTTTTAGATTTATTGATTTACATAAATGTCATTGATACATGATTGTGAGTGCTAAGGAGGTGATGGGTATGGAGGGTATCATAAGAATTGCTGGACCACTGAATCCTTATCTCTGGCATTGTTACATTACAAAAAATAATTTTAAGAATTTAATAAAAAATAATTTTTTATTTCAAATAGAACTTCCAAAATCAGGGAGTATGCTATCTGTGGACATGTCTAGAAGGTAAAATACAGATGCAAATACCTGCAAAAGGAAAGAAGAAAAATGTGATCTTGGGCAAGATAGTCTACATTCAAATCTTAAGCAGCAGAATTAAGCTAGTGTATGAATAAGCCTCAAATGACAAGAAATGCTATTTATTTCATCCCACATTTAATTAATATCCAAATAAGGACACCAATTAACTAAGACACACACTATTCTTTGGGAATCTATTAATACACAAGCATTACATGATGCAACATTACTGTCTTTAGACTTGATTATGATAGACAGAACCAAGCTTACTACTCTATTTAAACTTCCAAAGGCAAATGACCCTAAAATCTATCTTTTCCTTTTATAGGAAGAAGATGCCCAGATTGTAGACAATTAGAGGACTTCAAAGCCAAGAGTGTGCTTGTTAACAGACTGGGAACAGTGTATTCTGTAACTATCACTAATCATTCCTTGTCAGCTAAATGAACTTTAACATTTTCTGAGCTATTATTTTTAATGTGTATTCTTCAAAATGCAATTTTATCACAATAAGCAAAAATTGTGAGACCCTGTGAAGGTTACTTGTCATGTGTGGCTATGTTGGACATTGAACCTAGGACTTATATGTGACAGAGAAGCACTGCATCCCTGGGCTGCATCTGCTTTGGAGGTTACTATTTTAATGGTTACAGTTCTAGGGAGATTGGTCACAAAACTGGACCTTACATGTGTGAGTGTCCAAAGGCAACTAACAATTAGCATATGAACCTAACATCTTGTGAGGAAATGAAAGTTGAAATAGCAGCAAGTTGAAATAACCTTCTCTTCAGTTTCTCATTCAAACCCCAAACACATGTATTTAAATGCCAATTTATACAAAAAGTTTTTCACTTTCTAATGGCCATGAGAGTGGGTCTGCTACAGTAGAGTTACATAAAAATATGCAAGCATTCTTCCAGTATTTTGACTAGTACATGAATTGAATAGAATAGAAAATCATTTATCCACCTTATCATATACACCCATTTTTCTTTTATTTTACACACATTTTTTTGTTATTGTTTGGGTATGAGGATGAGGATATAACTTGGCTTTTTACTTTCATTTGTGGGTAGGTTCTAACAGATGAAAATTGTTTTTTTTCTCTACCCATGAGGCAATACACTGCCTCTGACTCTTCAGTAAGTTCACTCAGTCACCTCATTTCCAAACTCCAGGACAGCTTGTGTAGAAATATTAGCTTCTGAGTGTGAGAAAATATTTCTATGCCCTCAAAGAGCATCTTCCTTCAGAGTTTTAACCAGCTACCATTTCAGTAAAATTTGCAAAAGAACAGTAAATAGATTATATCAGCATCATTACTTCCCAGATGTTAAGATACCAAAGAGAGAGAGAGAGAGAGAGGGAGAGGGAGAGGGAGAGGGAGAGGGAGAGGGAGAGGGAGAGGGAGAGAGAGAGAGAGAGAGAGAGAGAGAGAGAGAGAGAGAGAGAGAGAGAGAGAGAACTGCAGAGACACTCAAGGTCAAAGTGAACAGCTGCCTGCTTTCCAGACAGCACACTGTGGAGACGATTAATGCGTGGGTGTTCTACTCTCCCATTGGCTTCATGGGTTTTTCCATGACCTGTGCTATAAGTAATATGATAATCTAAGGATCATCTTCCTGTTTCCAGGTGATAAGTCTACAGGTGTGGAGTGGGAGAGCAAAGAGAGAAATATCCAGGTAAGGTTTAGCTCTCCAATCGGAACTCATATGTTCCAACCTGAAGAAGAGGCGTTGCTGAGGCTACTTATTTCGCTGATTCTGAAATGTACCCAAATGCAACAATCCCTGTTTTTCCTCAGAGAAAGCACTTATCTATGAATTCCCACTTCACAAACATAAAGTTTCTTCCTTAAGTGCTGTTGTTCAGCAGCTTCTTCCAGGGAAACTCCTTAAGACAGAAAGTAAACAACTCAAAATAGCTTCAGGAAGTCCCAGAAACTGATCAGATTCACTAGCCATCCCCCACAACAAGGATTTCTGAGAGTCACTCTCAGACAAGGCAATCTGCAAAGACATTGAGACCAGACCAGCTGCCTGGAAGAGGCAGAAACCAGCCAAGTGTCCTGGGATAGGTTTAAAAAAAAACTGGGTCACTTGGAAGGACAATCTCCAACCCACTGAGCTGCCTACAAGCTATGGAGTGTGTTCCAGGTACCCAGTTTCTGTGAGCTGCCACCCATGCTAGGGTGGGTTTGGTGATGCAGTTGTCTTTGAGTCACTTATGCTCCTATTGATAACCTCTCACCGATATAACCCAATAAAACTCATCAGTTCACCAAGTTGACTTTCATAGTATCTGTACTTTGGCCTGTTATGGCTCCCTGTCTGAGGTAAGTGTGTCTTGTGTCTCTTCAGGAAAAGTTCAGTCATACCACAGTGTGTAATAAAGTGCATTATCTTCTCTTTCTACCTAAGAGAAATTTAATGCTCCAAAAGGAAATACCTTTTCTCAAAATGGGCCAAACTAAGTGTTCTTTATATTTTTCATTAAAATATACTATTGTTATTGATATTATTCTACAATGTTGGGAACATAAGTTAGGACCTTGCACATGTTAAGCAACCATTTGGCCAATAAGTTTTACTGCATCCTCATTAAAATTAATTTCAAATAAATTTGATATATTAGGTTTCTAACAGATTTCTAGTATTTTGTTTTCTGTAGTATTTCTAGATCTAAAGGAACTAAAATTTACTTCAACCTGCTTTGCAAAAACAAGAATTCTAGGCAATATATGGGCCTGTAGAATGAATTTGATGCCTGGTCAGAATGACATCATAGCATCTGTGGTTAGGGATCATTTTAAAAGACAAGAGACAAAGTTCCTACCACAAGACATGAATCACTGTATCTTGTGTCATTTATAAGATATGTGTATGTGAAAAAGGGGTAAATATCACTTTTCAGGGTGATAATTGGCTCACGGTATTTCTCTTACATGAAGGAAAGAACAAGTCTTTAGGGATCTGTGTCTATTAGATTGTGGGACCTTCACTACTAATCTACTAATCCTGTGATCCAGATAGAGCTCAGAAGTTAATGGGAGCCACTTTCTATTCTTTAGTACCACATTATCAAAAAATATTTTATTTTTATTCTGTAAGTACATTCTGTCCTATAATTTATAGTTTTCTTAATTGATGGTATGCTACAGCTTCCCAAATAAATTGTATTCTAACAAGAAAAACAGTTGGTCAAACGTGAAATTGAAATAAAAGTTGCCAAGCAAATCTCATATAAACTCACAGAGCCTGACACAGTAATTGTAGGGCTTAAGCAAGCCTGTACCAGATCCTCTATATGTATGCTATAGCTCTCAGCTCGTACTTTTGTGGGATACCTGGATGTATAAACAAGTGGGTCTCTGATTCTTGTGCCTTACCTTGGGGCTCTCCAATTTTTCTTTTGCCTTGTCTTGTCCAACTTGAATATGGTGGTTTTCAATTTGTTATATTTTGTTTTGTTATGTTTTATTGTTTTGTCTTAGAGGCCCATTCTTTTCTAATGAGAGACAGAAAAGGAGTGGATCCAGATGAGAGAGGTGGTGGGGAGAAACTGGAAGTAGATGGCATGGAAACTGAATTCAGAATATATTGTGTAAGAAAAGAATATGTTTAATAAAGGGGAGGGACAGTTGCCTTAGTGATGATGTCCTTTAGGTAGTGGCTCCTTAACTATAAAAGAAGAAGAAAAAAATAAAATAAACTTCCATTGTACCCTCAACCCAAAGGACCACTTCAGTTTATGGTAACGGACATTATTTACAAAAAAAAAAAAAAATGATTGTTTAGCATATAAAAGTAACATGCACTTGAAACACTTTTATCATATTTGTTAATTCTATACCAGGAAAGGCTGTAAAGACCCAGTTGTTTTCTGTGTTTTTAAGTTGCTATCCTTAGCTAAGTAAGGTGTCTGTTTAGATTATCTCCTCTTAAGATCCCAAGATGATAACTACAACTTCAGACACTGCAAGAAGATGGTTACATGCTGAGGAAAATGAAAAGACCTTGTTTGCACTGTTACTTCCATTTATTCGACCATGTTCACCTAATCCACTTGTCCTATCTTCCCTCACCTGACCACAGTTAACTTGGACTGTTCCTGTGCCTCCAAGCAGTGGTGGAGGGTGACTGGACAGGAACACAATGTTCTGCCTCTCCCCAGAGACAAGCTTCTCAGATTCCATACAATACTCCCTGGGGCACACATGAGTGCCAGGGCTCCTGTACTCACCTGACCTTTGCTGCTTGACTTATTTTGACATAATGTTCAGCTGTTTCCAAAGTGCAGGTGCTTCCACTGCCATCAGCTTTCCAACAAGAGCTGACCTACAGATGTCAGAAAGGACTGGCCTCAGCAAAAGATGAAAAGAACATTTTTTAAGCTATGTTTAAAGCTAGCCTTGCTATTCACAACTCCACTGCCAAAAGCAAAAACTTGAAAGCTCATACTGAATTAACACTGGAACAGGGCAGGGGAGGGAGTGGATCTCCTTCTTTGTTTTGGTTTGTTTGTCTTAAAATAAATGATTTTTAAACGGTGGAAGGAAATGCTGCATGCTGCAGTTTTTTTGACTGCTTGACCTTCACATTACAATTCTGATAATAATCTTTCTACCAAAGAACAATGGCACTTGCAAGTTAAAGTGTGTACAGCAGACTGGCAGCCCATAATACTCCCAGCAAAAATACTGAGTAACCATAGTGAAGGAGATCTGAGTAAAAAAGAATGAGAAGTCACAGGGAATTCAGAAAGGATGAAGGAAAGTAGCTGTAGACTGAATCCTTTCATCAATATTTAAACCATTTTTCTTTTGTTTACAGAAAGTAAAGTCATGCACAAGAACCTATTTTCTCCCATTTCTGAAGCTTTGAAACTGTGATTGACAAGCGCTATGCACTTCGTTGTCCTCATGATGACAGCATTGTTTTCCCATGGTTTGCATTAAAATTATATATATATATACATATATATGTATATATATATATATATTCCTGATGAATAAGCAACTTCCTCAAGATTTAAAGAAATATATACTGACCCTAACCGATACAAACTCAGAGCCAAAATGACCCCCTCCTCTAGCCTCATCATCTGATGGTACCCACAAAATCGTTCCGACAGAGGGGGTCATGCAACTCAAGATTCTTTATTGTAAGAGCTGATGTAGTGAGATAGTCCTTCTGTGGCACTGACCACGCCCATTGGGGGGTGGAGCCATGGGCGGAAGTGACCTGTGGAAGGAGGTCGGAGGGGGCCAGGAAAGGCGCTCTCTTTCTGGCATGACTCGGACAGGAGAGGATCGGGTTGAATTTCCTGGTGTTCATCTGTCTAGGTTGTAAGTTATTTCTTCCTGAATAAACATCTATTCGGCCTGTTTGTTTATCCTGATCCTTATTTACCGCAATAAGCTGATTTAAGCTCCATCCTCCTGTGAACTTATCTCTTGTCTCAAGTTACATGTCCCCCCTCATAGCTTCACTTTTCTAATAAATGTTTCACAAGCCAACAGAAACTTCAAGGAGGTTTGCTGTTATAGTCACCAAAGAAAAGGTTGACTTATATAAGCATAAAACAAAATTGTGTGTGTGTGTGTGTGTGTGTGTGTGTGTGTGTGTGTGTGTGTGTGTGTGTTGGGGCAGGAGCAGTCTGGTGGAGACTAAAACTTCTTTGGCACTAATCAATAATTGTTGTAGTCTTGCCACAGCATGTGAAACTCAAGAACAAAGGAACACAGCTCCAGTGACTCATTAACACTTAGCTTACTTTAAGCTGAAATAACCCTGAGGAGGTGACTTTCTGCTCAAGTAACACAGGGCATTAGGCAGATTTGCAATAGTTCCAGTGACCTGCTTATTGTTCTCCATACCAATACACTTACATTGTGAATCTCCTCCAGTACATTCTCTGTATGCTCAAATTATGAATAAGCCAGAGGCCAAGAATGTTTGTAATACCAAGTACAAACCTAGTTATTACAGTAGTCAAGTCTAAGACCTGCATCTTTTAGGAATCAAAGACAGCTCTTAGAAAACACAGACATTAGTAGTGAGAATAACCAAAGGAGGAATGGAATAATCATGGAGAGTTGATACTGACAAACAGAAAAGTAGGATTAATAGCAAATGGTTTTAGCAGCATCAAATCTTCATAAAGATATTCAATAGAGAATATAGAAAGAAGCTTTGCAGGACATTCAGAAATTTAAACAAAATCTGAAAACTATGACATCTTAGACACACATTCTTCTGACAGGAAAATTGATAAGGGTTATGAAGTGACATGACAGAAATTTATTTCCTGCATAACACAATCTCAGAGTATTTTAAAAGGAACTGTACATTATGCATTACTGCTCTAGATTACATGTCCTACTGTTTTTATTAAAGAAAAATGGTAGTGAATACTTAGAAGTAACTGAATACAGCAATAACCAAGAGATTCTTATTATATTAAGATATAATGTGATAAAATGTGAATAATGTCTGTAACCAATCAGGGATAAATGGTTAACAACAGTCATTTACTAGGGACTTATGTGCACTCCTCTTGGAACAAACAAAAATAAATAAACAAATAAATAAAATAGTACATTGTTCTCTCAGAACATCTATTGATCCTTAAAAATTAATGGCATGAAGTAATGCTTGAATGTTCAAGACCCGCAAAGTGCAATAGTCTGTGTCAAGCTGAAAATATTTTATATTGAAAGAGTAGATTTCAATTTAGTTTTTCCCTTATTATTTTGTGTGTATGGGTATTTTACCTGAATTTCTGTGCACCATGTGTGTGCAGTGCCCACAGAGGTCTGAAGAGGGGATTGGATCCCTGGGGACCTGGGAATTCCTAAGGGTATTTAAGATAAAACTTCTCAAAGTTTAATCTCATATATAAGTTATAAGAAATCTTACTAAAACCATGATTTTGATTTGGCATGTCAACAGCAGGATCTGGGATGCTTTACTTCTAACAGACTTCCAGGCAATATGAATGTTCTAGAGTGACTTGTGTTCCCTCAGAGAGGCCCTATTCTGATAGAAGCTTGGACAGCAGGGTAGCACTATTGGCTGGGAGAAAGACCCTCTGGAATTGAAGCCTGTGGTAACTCCTGAAGTCACTGGGAGCATGTGAGAGGGCTGGGGAGTCAGACCAGAGCCATGATAGGTTTTTAATGGCTGCTTCCAGGGAACAGGACTTGGTTTCAGTTTACTGGAGGTGGCTGGAGATGAGCAAATAGTTCTTGAGTAAAAACACAATTCAGGACAACCAATCAGCAGGCACCCCTTTGACCTTCTACTGGCTCAGCAGATGACCACAGTTTCTTGATAACTAAACATCTTTTCCAACTCTGCCACTGAAATTTTCCACTAGGCCTCCCACCAATCAGCCTCCACCAATCAACCCCCAGACTAATATTTCCTCCACCAATCAGCCCAAGATAAATCCCTCCTCCTAGAATTCTCCTAACTCTAGATTTCAACCTTCTTTGAGGATCTCCATGTGCTACTCCAACATGTTGGAATAAAACACTCTTATTTATTGTGTATGTGACTGTTGGTCTGCAGGCAGTGCTCATGGGACCCACCTTGGGGTACTTTAATAAAAAGTCTGAGTTAGGCCCCACCCAGCTGTGTTGTACATTTATGATGGAACTGCATTCTTGATCCAGCATGTACTCTATCACCTACCATTCATCATAGGATTGCCAACAGAACTGGACAAGAACATGAAGCTTTCCTTCATAAACAGTCTCTTGTGTTTTCTTTTAAAACAATAAAAAAAAACTAATACAGTTGTACTGTAAACCACACTTTGAGCAGTTTTTAAGACAACATTCAAAACTCTCTCCTTTTGGAAGTTCTTAGAATTTCTTAGTTCTTGTTCTGATGATGAAGACTTTTCTAGGGAGGGAGAGAAGAAGGAAGGGGGGAAAGAAGGAAGGAAGGGAGGGAGAAGGATAGATGTTATAGTTCTTTGTACATAGGTCTCCCTCTCTAATGAGGTAAATGTTTTTCTTATCTGGTATCCACTAAAACTAGCATATTGCCTAACAAATTATGCAAAGGTGTTTTAGGAACAGGCAGAATTAAAGAACAAACTATATTACAGTGTGTTTTACCAAATTTTTACATGTACACATATTGTACTCTGATACATTCAACAAATTTGGTCAAGAATGTTTTATCATCTACCATATGTTCTTCAATCTATTAGTTTATTTTCCATGTTAAATCACTGGGCTCAGTACTTCTGAACTATGGAACGGTTTACAAATTTTGACAGTAGGAGCACTCTCCTTTTCTGTGAAACCATTATAATGTGAAGGGCAACTCAGTGCCACACACACTTCCCCAAGATGGAAGGACTCATAAGAAACTACAATATAAACATCTCCCCATGAGTTATTTACATCAGACATCCTGTCATGGTGACTAGAAAAGTAACTACTACACGTTTCCAAACTAACTAATGTAATCCCCACCTTAGTATCAGAGAACAAGTATTTACTAAGGGAATTTCTTCTTTGTGTTCATGTTTTGAAGCCATGGATGAATGATGTAGACATCACTCACTTGGAGGTGGGAAGAGGAAACAAGGGTGGTAGACATTCGTAGCAGAGGGAACATATGACAGCAGAAATCACAAGGTCACTGGAGGGAAACTTGAGGAATTATTTAACTTTACTTGTCACAAATTGCTTGTAAATGGCATTGCCTTCTTAACCTCAGAACCCAAGGACTTTCTCATCCTAGCTGCTTCCTTCTAAAAAGAAATGACACTGTAATGAAATCAAGTTTGTGGAGGGAATGCCATGCATAGTCTACTTGGATAGATAGCTAATGAAAAGATCACCTGATCTTTCTACTCTAAAATACAAGGGCATAAACCACGGTGTTTCCAGCACATTAGATTCTGAACTAGATAATACCCTGATAATGGACTAAAGTAGAGTGAAATGTGAAGACTCTGTTGGTGTTTGCAGGGGCCCAGCTCCTAGTTCATGCCAGACTAATTCCCTTACCAGCAGGAATCTAACTGAAGTATGTGAGAAACATGATAATTAGAAGGACTATAAATGGTAGGATTAAAGGGACCAGAACATAAATACTGTTCTGTAATTTCTTAGTACCTAATCCATAACTCTTATTATTTATTCATAGTTCATGTTTTCTCAAGTCCTTGGGGGCAGGAAACATTTTGATTCTGCCTTTTCTTCCTAGAACATTACACAACTATAGCAGTCATTCTGTTAACCACTGTTCCCTCAGTGAACCAATAAATGACTGAATAAGGATGATCACATCTGCTGTTAAAACAACAAAAAGCTATAGATTCAAGTTTTGGAAACCTAGAAAGCCAATGAGTATTAGTAATTTTCTCAAAGATTTACTAGTTCAAAAAGGTACATGGAAAACTAAAGCCAGTATGATATATAACTTCAAAGCCTCTAAAATGTCTCTAAACAAGGTCAAAACAACAAAAATTAGAAAGTATAAAACTGGAATGCTCATGCATGGCCTATGAAAATTAAAGTGGTAAATGACTTTGTAAAGCAGTTAGTTTCTTTAAAAGTTGTTTATAAAATGACCAGGTAGCCTAACAATTCCATTTTTATGTTCATTTTCAAGAGAAATACTAGTCTTAACATTCGAGTCTTCATAAACTAAACTCAAATGGTCAATAGAGAAATAATCTATTTAAGTTTTTTCTTTTATTTGAGCCAGTATATGAATGCAATACACAGTTGCTATGATTGTCATTGTGAGGTATGATGAAAGCATAAATGAAGTCTTCTTTGGCAATATTCCTAATATGTATATCATATGCCAGTGACCACAGCTGCTGAGGGCTCATGAGCACAACAGCATGTTGTGTATAAAGTACAACATTTCACCATGTCCCTCCTTATCCTCCAGATACAGTGTGAGCTCAGCACTCATATTGCCTTCTTCTCAGTGTGTTAAATAGTTCTGAATCTCTGAATTAAACACTATCCCCTATAATAATAAGCTTCTCTAACAAAAGTTCAGACCAGCATAAATTTGTGACTGTAGCATAAGGTACAATGTATTAGTTTTTCCCCAGGCAGCCTGGTCCCACTGCCACACCAGCCCCAAATAATACACAGAGAATCTGTATTAATATAATTCTGTTGGCCAGTTACTTTCTTCTTATCGGCTAGCTCTGTCTTAATTATTAACCCATTTCTATTAATCTAAGTATTTCCACATGATGTCATCTTACCGGAGAAAGGGGCTGGCGTTCTCTCTCTCTCCGTCCTCTGTCCTCTATTTTCAATCTCCTCCCTACCCCTTCCGGAATCCTCCTTGTTTCTTACTCTTGCCTATCTTGCTTTCCTATTGGCCAACAGTGCCTTATTCATTAACCAATACAATAAACGTATTTACAGAATGATATGTCCCAACAACAGTGACAAAACTAAAAAAAAAAAAAAGATGAATAAAATTTTATTACCTTTGAATTGCCCACCCACCCAAACTGGAGTGTAAGACCAGATTACTGATGACACTGTACATATTGGTTGCAGAATACAGAGAAGCCAGAAGCCAGGATGAAAGAGGACTAGAGCTTCTCCTCTGCTGGATAATCTTTATAATACTGAAAGCTACATGCAGCAGTTGAATGAGAAAAGTTAATAGTGGTCTTTCTCAGCTTTGGACTTTCAAGATACCAACTGGCCAGGCAAAACGTACTGGTACAATAATGCAATAGGGTAATGACTATTTTTGAAGCAAAGAAATCCTTTCCGATTGATTCTGAAGCCAATTCCATAGGAGGAAGTTCATGCTGTGGACTTGGTCAGAGGCCAGTGACTAGGGAAGTCATAGGTACTAGATATAGACCTATTATTGTTTTACTAAATGGCCACTTATTGTCCACTTTTCTTCTGGATATTTACGTGTTATATCTATATACTGGTACTATCCTAGGCCTAAGCTACTCTTTGCACTAAACATTAGTTTATGCAGAAATCCATGACTAATGAAAGTACTGAAAACAAGTGGTGGTTGTGTAGTCAGCCTTAAATGGAACATCCATATTATCCATCCAGTCTCAAAGAAAATCATAGGAGAAAGGAGACCAAGAATGGAAGCACCAGACAATAGAAAGAATGGTCAAGAAATGCTGTCTTGAAAGCATGATGTGGCAGTGGCACTTATGAGCTCACTACAGTTACAACCACCTAGATAAGGCCTATACATTACAGAGCCAGTAAACACTAAATTATGGATAGAGGAACTCATGAGGTCTAGGCCTACGTATGGGAGGTAATGGTAGCCATTACCTAAGTGGACTTTCCCTGAAGATACACTCTTCTCCTCCCAGGTATAATCTCATAAAATATTCCAAGTACTTCATAAAACTAATTCATTTAATCTTCACAAGAAATCTGTAAGAAAACATCTGATAATTTATCACATAAGAAATCAAGACAGAATGTAAGTAACTTGTTCATGGTAACATGGTTTTAACTATTTATCTTTAACTAATATATTTTTGGTTGTGAGCCTAGCCTTTAACAGCTAAGCCACCTCTTCAGCCCTGTTCTTAACCATTGCAGCAGTTTCTCTATGTACTTATAAGGTTATTGTCAGAGATTTCTACTGAAGAAGGGAATTTACCATGAAAAATATTAAAGTAGAGAGATAACCTTCCTTGTCCTGGTTCTTCAGTCTACAAAAAAAATTATGTCTGACCATAAGTCCATGTGCATATCCATTTTCAACTAGAATGTAGATTATTAGCCAAAACCTAAAAAAGCAAAAATCAACATTATAGTAGTTGGAAATAGTTAGGGATCAAAATAAATTACCAAGGGGCTAGAAAGATGGTTCAGTGCTTAGAAACATGTACTATACTTGCATCTGTAATTCTAATTCCAGGAAATGTGACACCATCTTCTGACCTTTCAAGGAACCAGGCATATACATGGTGCACATAGACAAATGAAGGCAAATACTCATGGGCATAAAATAAATAAATCAAAAATAATAAAGTATTACCTACTTACACTTAATTTTGTAAACTGTTTTCTTAAAGAACTTAAGTTCAAAGCTAATAATAATATGTATTCCACATAGCAGCATGCTGAATTCTCAAGGAAATACTACTATGACATATCGATTATAATCTTCACTTTACAGATGTAAAACAAACAAACAAACAAAAACCCTGAGAATCAAGAGATGAAGAGACCTGCCAATTATTGAATTTTGGTAAGTAAACAAACAGAAACAAACCATATTGGCCTTGACATTAAAATCTATATTTCTTTTTCTGTTTCATCCAGTTGAGAAGTTTATAGGAAAAATTTTATTTATAGGTTCTTAAAATATATACCTTCAAACGTATCTATTAGCTTTAACTTATTTCCCTTTTTAAATTATAGATATGATGCAAAAATGCACTGACAGCATTTGAGATTTGGATTTCAGAAGTTTGAAGACCTTTCTCAAATAAAGATGGAAGAGCTACTAGAGGAGTTAAAAAAAAAAAGCAGGTGGAAGAATTGCAGGGAAAGCATCTTTAAGTGAACACAAGAGCTATAGTTATCAATAGCAGCTATGGAAAGAAGGTAAACACAGAGGATAGAAGCATGAATCAATATCCCTGTCAATCACAGCTGTTCTTGAAACTCTAGATGCACAAAAAAGCAATGCCCAGCTAAATCTCTATTAAAAGCTCAGGAAACTTGTTCTGTAAAGACACTGGGGCCAGGGAGGTACAAAACAAAAACTTGTAGAGAAAAATCTTCTGTCTTTAATTTTTAATTTAAAAGTATATTAATGCATCCTGGTTCTACTGTCTGAGGTCCCTTAGACTGCTCAGTCTTTCTAGCTGAGACCCATATTCAGGGGAGCCTGAGTCAGTCCCATGCTGGATTCACAGCTATCAGTCTGGGGGCCTTTTAGCTCCTCTTTGTTCAGGTCAGCTGTTTCTATGTGTTTCTGCAACCTGGTCTTGTCCTCTCCCTCTGCATCTGGATTCTAGTTCGACTCAGTGTTTAGTTATGAGTGTTTGCTTCTGTTTCCAACAAGTACTAGATAAGGATTCCATGATGGTGGATAAGGTAATTGTTGATCTCACTATCCGGGAAGGGCATTTATGGTAGTCTTTCCATGGTTGCTCAAATTGTTAGTTGGTGGGAGTCTTGTAGGTCTCTAGACCTTTCTTTAGGTTCAGTTTTCTCTTCAAACCAATAATGGCTCCTTCTTTTATGTTTGCTCTCTCTCTCTCTCTCTCTCTCTCTCTCTCTCTCTCTCTCTCTCTCTCTCTCTCTCTGTCTCTCTCTCTCCAGTCTATTCCTACTCTGACTCAATCTTCCTAGTTGCACATATTTTCCTCTCCTCACCTTCTCTTTCTCCTACTTCTCTCTCCATTCACTGCCCCCCCCCCACTTTCCATGTATTCCTGGTGCACAAAAGGACCTTGCGGACACATTCCCCCATGGAGGGATACTGCCTTAACCTAAAGACAGGAGAGAAGTCCTAGTCCCTACTTCAAATGACATGACCCCACCTTGATGGCATTGCCCTGCATGTGGAATTGGGATGGGGAGATGGGAGGGGAGGGTTGTCAGGGTGCATGTGAGGGGGCAGAGAAGGTAAGAGGGAGGGAGGGAGGGAGAGGGAACTGAGATCAACATGTAAAGTAAATAAATAAATAAGTTAATACATTCAATTATCAATCTCATCATATTAATTTCCTTTAAAACAGTCTGTCATGTATACGTTGACTTACACTCATTATTTCAATTTTTAAATAATTCTGAGAAAAAATTCTAAGGCTAAAATTAACTCTAAGACTCATTATATGAAATTAACTATCTTTAATTAATATTAGTGAATATTCCTCATTCAACACACACATACACACTCTCACACACACACAAAACAACTAGTTTTTAAAGAGAAAAGCTTTTTGTGAAAATAAGACAGTAAGTAATTCTCTAATAAAATATTCAATTTAGTTTACTTAGCTGAAATAATAGGAAAGAATGGTTGTATTATATATCAATCTTTCTTTGAATTGACAGATTTTAATTCTAAAGAGAGTTGCTAAAGTTAAAGCAAGGATGACAATAAGCAAGCTAATGAACAAAAACTGAACAGGGAGAGGTTGCCATTATAATCATTTTTTCTGCATTTGTTAATTTCTACCTTTCAGAAAGAGAATCTTGGCTCTTTCCTCATTCCCCTAATCTCCTAACATTTTAGCTGCATTAGCTCAATGTATCACATGTTCACTGTTCTAACTCTAGTGTGCTCAACTCAGTATTTCATTGAAACTACTACGACCAGTCATTTTTTCATGATATATTTATCCCTACATTTACTTTATTTCATTATTTGGCTCAGGATCCTCAGGATCAAACCTCTCCCCCCCTAATATAGCCTCATCATGTCTATATTCTCCACCCTGAATATCTAGGTTATACCTCATGTACATGCATCACAGGATGGAATGGTTGTCTTTGAAGTACTCTGCCTCGTGCATATAAAACTACTATCAACTTATAATTATACAAGTACAACTATCTTTCAAACAAACAAAAAAAATTAATGCAGCCACTAACCCCTCATTATGGAACATTTAAAGAATTTTTCTCTCTCAGACAGAAAATAAATATTTGTCTGATAAAACTGAGTTACAGAAAGGATAACAGTAGCCATAAATATCATAGCATGGGTAATTCTACATTAAACATTAATGTTTAGGGGTGCAATATATAAAAATAAATTAAAAATGTGAACAACAAAAACTTGGTCAGAAAAGTGATGACTTAAAATATTTCACAAATCATTGCTTTGGGTTAAGATAAAAACGTTCCATTTTAGATCAGGGTACATTCCTACATCATGACAGAAACATGAGGCAGCTATCACAGTCGATCCACAGTCAAGAAGCAGGTGAATGACAGTGTTCAGCTTTCCTTTTCTCATTTATGGGACCTCAGCCACAGTAAGGGTGATTCTTCCACCTCAATTAGTCTGCACTCAAAAATCATCTCTTCAATAACTCTAGATCCTGTCAAACTGATCATCAATGTTAATCATCACAGATATTGTGATGGAAGTTTTAGAATACTACATTTCAAGAGGGAACTGGGATTGATAAGTAAAATAAAAATAAAAAATTAAAAAAAGAATACTACATTTCAAAATTTATGTGGTCAATTAAGAAATCCAGGGTCAGAAATTTGTAACATTTATGTAATTATAATACTAAAAAGTAATTCTGATAAGAAAATAAGTTAAATATTCAACTGAGTAATTAAAAAATAACTGAATTAGATGAAAGGCGGTTAGTGAGAATAGTATATTAGAGCATATCAATACAACAAAAACAATTAATTAATGATCTTGACAAAATTGAGGAATTTTAGTTAAGGAAGTATGCATAAATGTAAAAATAAAGCATACAAGATTAAATATATAATAGGAAACACTAACATTTCTTTAAAACTAAAGAGGAATGTGAAAAATTCTAGAACACTTAAAATTGACTAGAAATTGGTGTGTAAATCAACGTAAGTTTTGAATAATTCTATAAAAATTAGATAAGGGGACTCTGAAGTCCACACTTATTCCATGAAGGGGTTACAAACATGACACTACTTAACTAACAGCTTCTCCAAAGTTACATGATTTTCAACTTATGCAGCCATTATAATAATAGAAACTATTAAAACCTAAATTCATTTAAGAGACTAGTAAAGCCTTGATACAAAAGAAAAAATTGACAATGGAGACTGGAGACATAACTCAGTGATAGAGTGTTTACCTGGCGTTCACTGAGCCTGAGTGTCACCAACAGCACTGAAAAATAAAATCAGCAAGGGCAATACAACAAAGAACAAGAACAACCACAGCCAAAGCTCCAAAACTAAGGCATCAGCAAATACATCCAGTGTCATATTGCGAGCATGATATTTCATGATCTACTAGGGTGTCTCCCATAGTTATAAATTAATTAATAAAACTCAGCAAATATAGCAGACAATACTGTATTCTTTTCATCGACATCGAAAAAGCTTTCAACAGAATTTAACATCTATTCACTAAAAAGGGAAGTGATCAACCATCAAGAAAATAAAATTAAGCTTTCCATTTCACATCATACTGTGGAAAATTCAAACACAGCAGGTATTGTCAACAGTGAGCTTTAGCATTGACAGATTTCAAATGAAAGTTTTGTATCATGTCATCTCATTAAATTTGTACCTACCTTATCCTTAATAACCCCACTACTACCATAGCACCCTCCTGGAATAAAAGGTTGACAAATAACACCAAAAGGAAAAGAATATTTGCAGCAATACTTTCACAACAACAAGGAAATTCGGGTTTTGGTAAGCTTTCCCTCAGAACTACAAAGTGGCTGAGATGATCTATAAAAGGAAAAGGATATGCTGCTTGGCTCCCTTCTGGGGGTTCCGGTCCATCATCAGTTGGCCCCATCTGGGCCCGTAGAAAACGGCACAGCAAGGCAAGAAAGGGCAGAGTTAATTCTATCATCACAAGGCCAGGAAGGAAATGAGGAGTGGATAGGATATAAAACCCCACAGTTCTCTTTGAGGACATTCTCCAAGGGAGTTAAACACCTCCCACTAGGCCCCATCTCTTAGGTTCCACCAGCTCCTGATGCCCCAACCATAGAAATGAAGGCTTCAGTATTCAGGTCTTTTGGAGACTGGAGCTAAGGCACCATCCACCTACCTGTTTATCAGTTACAGTGTGAATTACAAGCTCTGGTGTATTGTTACTTGAGAAACAAATTACACCTACATATGAAAAATACAAGTCTCAGTGATTATTTAATGCTGAACTAAAAGTAAACATGGAAGAAAATATGATTCTATTTATATAAATTTCAAAAGCACGTAAAAATCAAAATTGGCTTAGAAATACAAATGTAAGATGGAACTACTGAAGGACACACAGTAGAATGAACAAACAGATAAAGCTATATTTCATAAACAGGTTAATGACATCAGATACATATCTAATTGAGGTGCTTTTTTATATAATTCAATTACTACTAATCTGTTTATCGTCTTAACATTTACTATATTACTAAACACATATCAAGTGAAAAGGTAAGAAAATCAGTTTCCTCCACGCCAATATGATACAATTCCAAGTCAGTAGCATGAAGCTGATGGTGGGGTTTCCTTTTTCCTGATAGTTCTACACAGAACACAGTTTGTGGATCATCCTTGTTAATTCTTGGGAATTTCCCTATCATCAGGTTTCTCCCTAACTAGATAGGGGTACTCTCACAAGGTACTTCTTTCCTTGCTCTCCTCCATCCCTCCTACTTTGACCATCCTGTTCCCTCATATTCTCATCTCCCTTCTGCCCCCCTATTTCCACTTCCTTGCCCCCAGTTTACAGAGGAGATCTCATTTAATTCCCTTCCCAGGATGAACCATGTGTCCCCTTGTTACCTAGCTTCTCTGGAATTGTGGATTGTGGTCTGGTACCATCTTGGCTTCTTTGTCAAAATTCAGGTGTGCATAGATATGTGGATTAATATCAAGGTCTTCGATTCAATTCTATTGGTTCACTTGTCTGTTTTTATGCCAATATCAAGCTGTTTTTATTACTACAGCTCCATAATAGTTTAAAGTCAGTGATGGAGATGAAAATCCTTTATTGTACAAGATTGCTTTAGCTATTCTGGGTTTTTTGTTTTTACATATGAACTTGAGTAATGTAATTCAAGGTCCGTGACAAATTGTGTTTGGATTTGATGGGTATTGCATTGAATGCTGCCGTTTTTATTATGTTGATTCTACCTACCAAGAGCATGAGAGATCTTTCTAGTTTCTGATGTCTTCCTCATTTTTTTTCTTTAGACACTTAAAGTTCTTGTCATACAGGTTTTTCACTTGTTTGGTTACAGTTACCCCAAGATATTTTATATTTGTGGCTATTGTAAGGGGTGATGTTTCTCTGATTTCTTCCTCTTCCTCATTATCATTTATATATAGGAGGACTACTGGGTTTGTTTGGTTTTTTGTTTTTTTTTTTTTTTTGGAGGGATTTGTTTTTGTTTTTGTTTTTAGTTAATCTTGTATCTTGCCATTTTACTGAATGAAGCTATGGGAGCTTCCAGGTAGAGGTTATGGGATCACTTATGTATATTATCATCTCATCTAGGAATAGAAATGATTTGATATCTTCCTTTCTGATTTGTATGCCCTTGATCTCCTTTTGTTGCCTTATTGCTCTAGCTAGAACTTCAAGTACTATATTGAATAGATATGGAGAGAGTGGACAGCCTACTCTTGTTCCTGATTTTATTGGAATCACTTTAAAGTTCTCTCCATTGAGTTTGATGTTGACTATTGGCTTTCTGTATATTGTGTTTATTGTGTTAAGATATCTTCCTTGTATCCCTGATCTATCTACTATAAGACTTTTATCATGAAGGAGTGTTGGATTTTGTCAAAGGTTTTTCAGCATCTAATGAGATGATCATGTTTGTTTTTTGTTTTCCATTGACAGATTTTAATATGTTCAACCTACCCTGCATCTCTGGAATGAAGCCTACTTGTTCATTGTGGGTGATTTTTCTGATGTGTTCTAGAAATTAATTTACCAGTATTTTATTGAGTATGCTTGCATCAATGTTCATGAAGGAGATTGATCTGTAGTTATCTTTCTTGGTTTGGACACCAAGGTAACTGTAGCCTAATGAAAGAGTTTGGCAATGACCCTTATACTTTTATAGTGTGGAACAATTTGAAGAGTATTGGAATTAGCTCTTATTTGAATTTCTGGTAGAATTCTGCACTGAAACAATCTGGCCCTGGGCTTTTTGTTTGTTTGTTTGTTTGTTTGTTTTTGGTTTTGGTTTTGGTTAGTATACTTTTGATGACTTCTTCTATTTCATTGGGGCTATAGGTCTATTTCAATTGCTTATCTGTTCTTGATTCAATTTTGTTATGTGTAACCTATCTAGAAAATTGTCTGTTTCTTTTAAATTTTCCAATTTTGTGGAATACAGGATTTTGAAGTATGACCTAATAATTGTCTGGATTTCCTCAGTATCTGTTGTTATGTCCCCCTTTTCATTTCTGTCTTTGTTAATTTGCATATTCTATATGTCTTTTGATTAGTGTAAGAATGGATTCAGGCACTATGCTGGCCTGTCCCTCTCACCTGACAGAATGCACTCAGGCAATAGCCTGGTCAACTCAGGGTTCCATGGCTACATAGTCTACACAAAGGCACAAATAACCCTTCAAAAGAAAGACCCCCACCCAGTTTGCTCTCTTTCCCACTGTTCCCCTGGGACAGACAGATAGGACTTTTCCTATCTTCCTTTTCTCTCTCTCTCTCTCTCTCTCTCTCTCTCTCTCTCTCTCTCTCTCTCTCTGTCTCTGCCTCTGTGTCTCTTTACCTTTTTTCTCTTTCCTTCACCCTCCTTCCCCTTTCTAACAAAGCTTTTCAATTAATTCCTGTCTTCCTGACATGTTTGTGCCTTGTCTCGGACCCTTACCTGCCATGGAATCTGTCAAGGTCCCCCCACAGGATTTATCGTAACAGTTTGGCTAAAAGTTTGTCTATCTTCTTGTTTTCTGGAAGAACCAACTCTTGATTGATACTCTGTATTGCTTTTGTTGTTGTTGTGTTTGTTTGCTTTTATTGATTTCAGCCCTCAAATTGATTATTTCCTAGCTTCTATTACTCTTGGGTGAGTTTATTACTTTTTGTTCTAGAGCTTTCAGGTATGCTATTAAGTCACTACTGTTGGAGTGTCTCCAAATCTTTATGTAGGCACTTAGTGCTATGAACTTTCTTCTTAGCACTGCTTTCAAGGTGTCCCATAAGTTTGGGTATGTTGTTCATTCATTTTCATTGCATTCTAGGAAGTCTTTAATTTTCTCCTTTACTTCTTCCTTGACCCAGGAATTTCCAAGAGTTTGTAGGCTTTCTGCAATTTGTGTTGCTATTAAATTCTAACTTTAAACCATGATGATCTAATAAGATACAGGGGGTTATTCCAATTTTTTTGTGTCTGTTGAGGTTTGCTTTTTTTTTGGTCAGTATTTGCTGAATATTTGGTCAATTTTAGGGAAGTTTCCATGAGGTGCTAAAAAAGAAGGTATATTTCTTTGGGTTTGGATGGAAAGTTTTATAGTTGTCTTTTAAATCCAATTGAGTCATAACTTCTGTTAGTTATTTTATTTCTTTGTTAATTTTCTGTCTGGTAGTCCTGTTCAGTGGTGAGAGTGGAGTGTTGAAGTCTCCCACTATTAGTGTGTAGGGTTTTATGCATGATTTAAGCTTAGTAATGTTTCTTTTACAAATGTGGGCACCCTTTCATTTGGGGCATAGATGTTCAAAACTGAGACTTCATCTTGATGGATTTTTTTCCTGTGATGAATGTGAAATGACCTTCTTCATGTCTTTTGATTGATTTTAGTTTAATATCTAATTTGCCATATATTAGAATTGCAACACCTGCTTGTTTCTTGAGTCCATTTAATTGAGGTATGTTTCTTGTATACACCAGAAGGATGGTTTCTATCTTTGCATCCATTCTGTTAGACTGTGTCTTTTTATAGGTGAGTTAAGACCATTAATATTGAGGGATATTAATGGCCATTAATTGTTAATTCTTGTTTGTTTGCAATTTTTTGTTGGTAGTGGTATTTTGTGTGGATTCCCTCCCATCCACCCACCCACCCCCTTTCTTTCTTTCTTTTTCTTTTTTTTTTTTTTTCTTTTTTTGGCTGTTGGTAAAGTGGGAGTATCTATTGCCTAGGGTTTTGTGGGTGTATTTAACTTCCTTGGGTTGGAGTTTCCCTTCCAGTAATTTTTATAGGGCTGGATTTATGGATATGTATTGTTGAAATCTGGTTTTGTCATGGAATATCTTGTTTCCTCTGTCTATAGTGACTGAAAGTGTTGCTTGGTATAGTAGTCTGGGCTGGTAACCATGGTCTCTTGGTGACTGTAGAACATCTATCCAGGACCTTCTGGCTTTTATTGTTTCAAGTGAGAAGTCAGGTGTAATTCTGATAGATCTGCCTTTATATATTACTTGGCTTTTTTCTTTGGTCAATGAATCTATTTTCTCTGCATCTGTAGCGCCTGATTTTTTACCCAGATTTTCCATTTCCAGCATTTCCTTAGTTCATGTTTTCTCTATTGCTTCTATTACAGTTTTCAAGTCTTAATCTATTTTAACTGTTTGATTGATTTGCCTTGGCTTTCCTTGTTTTCTTTAATGGACTTGTTGATTTCTTCCATTTTTGTTTGTCTTTTCCTCCCATTTTCCTTTTCTTTTTATTTTTTTTCCTCCATTTCTTTAAAGAAGTTTCTCATTTCCTCTTTAAGGGCTTCTATCATTTTCATAAAGTTATTCTAAATGTTATTTTCTTATGCTTCATCTGTGTTGAGATGTTCAGGTCTTGCTGCTGTAGAAGCCATAGTCTCTGGTGGCTTCATATTGCTCTTTAGGTTGTTGAATATATTCTTATACTGGTGTCTTCCCATCTCTACCTCAAGTGGATATAGGTAGGGCCAATGAATCAGAGGGTCTCTCTTCCTCCAATCCATGTAGGTAGGGCCTGTGGTGGTTGCTCATTCCTGCCTGGTGAGGGCAGGTCCAAGGTTCCAATGGTGGCATTGCTAGAGGTTAGGGACCTCCAGCTGGGCACACAGGTACTCATCTCTCCAGGTGGAGGTGGGGCTCTAATTCTAGGAAATCTTTCATTGCTTTCTTTATTTCTTCATTGACCAAGGAGTGACTCAGTTCAACATTATTCAGTATCCATGAGGAGGCTTTCTGTAACTTGTGTTGTTGAATTCTAACTTTAAACTATGGTGATCCAATATGATACAGGGGTTTATTCCAATTTTTTTGTATCTGTTGAGGTTTTCTTTGTGAATGAGTCTGTGATCAATTTTAGGGAAGGTTCCATGAGGTGCTGAGAAGAAGGAATATTTTTTGTGTGTTTGGGTAGAATGTTCTATAGATGTCTGTTAAGTGCATTGAGTCATAACATCTATTAGATCTCTTATTTCTCTGTTAATTTTCTGTCTGATATACCTGTACAGTGGTGAAAGTTGAGTGTTGAAGTCTCCCACTATTAATATGTGGGGTATGGTGTGCTATTTAGGCTTTAGTAATGTTTCTTTTACAAATGTGGGTGCCCTTGTATTTACGGCATAAATGTTCAGGATTGAGGCTTCATCTTGATGGATTGTTCCTGTGATGAATATAAAATGTTCTTCTTCATCTCTTTTGATTATCTTTAGTTTAGAGTCTATTTTGTTAGATATTAAGATAGTTACACAAGCTTACTTCATAGGTCCATTTGATTGCAAAGTATTTTCCCAAACCTTTTACTCTGAGAAAATGTCTGTCTTTGAGATTGAGGTGTGTTTCTTGTATGAAGCAGAAGAATGGAACATGTTTTCATAGCCACTCAGTTAGCCTGTGTTTTTTTATAGGTTTATAGGCAATTTGAGTCCATTGATGTTAATGGATATTAATGACCAGTGATTGTTAATTCCTGTTATTCTTTAGGAATTGCTGGTGTGGGATTACCTATCGTTTGTGCTTTCATGGCTAGAGTTGACTTTCTTGGGTTGGAGTTTTCCTTCTAGTGCTTTGTTTAAGTCTGGTTTTATAGTGGGATATATTGTTTTCTACATCTATGGTGACTGAAAGTCTTTCTGGATATAGTAGTATGGGTTGGTGTCTGTCATTTCTTAGTGTGTACATAATGTAAGTTCAGTACCTTCTTGCTTTCTCCAGTGAGAAGTTACATATTATTCTAATATGTCTGCCTTTGTTTGTTACTTGGCCTTTTTCCTTTGCAGCTTTTAATATTCTTTCTCTATTCCATATATTGTGTGTTTTGATTATTGGGTGGTTAAGGAACTTTAGGGGGGTTCAGTCTATTTGGTGTTCTGAGGGTCTTATATCTTCATAGGTGTTTCCTTCTCTAGGTTGGAGAAGTTGTCTTTTATGATTTTATTGAATATATTTTTGGTGCCTTTGAATTGGAAATCTCCTCCTTTTTATACCCCTATCATTCTTAGGTTTGGCCTTTTCATGGTGCCCCAGATTTCCTAAACACTTGGTATTAAGGATTTGTTGTATTTAATGTTTTCTTTAACCAATGAACCTATTTCCTCTATTGTATCTCAACACCTGAGATTCTCCCTACCCCAGAGTTGGAACAGCAAATGTGTGCCTTCATGTCCAGCTCAAAGTTTAAAATGCTCTGATAATATCAGACTTTCTGTTTTATCCATTTTTGATTGTGCATAATTACCAGAAGTTTGATATTTAAATGTTAGTGAATTGCATAGAAAAAGAGCACAGGTAAAGTCAGATGGGAAAAAATAATGCTAGAATAAGGACTAGAACTAAACCATCCATGTTCATTGCCATTTTCTGGATACATTAAGAATTATGTGAACCTGAAGGAAGTTAACATAGTACACTTTATCCATGAGGCATACATTCAAAAGCCTCCAACATCTAATAGTAATGACTACTGTGCCTAGAATATGTTGTTTCCCACAGTAATAGCTATTAAATATCATACACAATAAGTGACTAACAAAATTACTAATAACAAGAGTAGCATAGATGTCTTTCTTTCTCTCTCTCTCTCTCTCATTGTATTATTCTTACTGTTTGAGTTAGCCTTCAATCAATATTACAAATATGTGAGGAAATTTATCTTAAAGTAGGAAACGTTTTGTTTTGGCCTCGGATTTAGAGATTTCAGTCTATGATCATTCAGCTCTGTCATCTCTGGGTGTATGGAAAAGAACATCATGGTGGAGAGCTAGTCATCTCAGGAGAGCCAAGAAGCAGAGATATCAGAGAGCCAGCATCACACTGTCCACTTCAAGGACATGCCACTTAATAGCTAATAGCCTTATTCATGTCTTAAAATGTCCCACCACAACCAGACAGCACCACAGACAGACAGCAAAGCATTTACCATATGGGCCTTTGGGTAAGATTAAAGAACCAAACCATGATACCTTCTTAAATTGATGTAAGGTAATGTCACAAAGTGATGTGAGATGAATGACATAGACAGCCTAACAAAACATTATACTGTTATATAATGGTCCTTCAACACAAGCTGTGTACTGGAATTGTTGAGTTTCTAGTCCAGACACCAGTGGGTAGTATATAAAGAATGAACATGATGGACAAAGGGATGAGTCAGAATAGGATGCAACTGAAAATGTATGAATTGTTTATTTCTGAAATATTACATTCAATGTTTTCCAACTTTAGCAGACTTTGGATAACTAAAACCATGGAAACTTATGTGGATTAGTGAGGACTATTGTACCTTCAGTACATAATGAAAGTGAGTGACAAATCTACCCCAAGAACTTCATATGTACACTGGAATTTTAGAAATCTATGTAAACACAACTCTTGAGAGTTGCATAAATATGAGAAAATTAAATTCTGTCTCCACTTTGTTTAGTGATTTAACTTCATGATACCCTCTACCTATCAAAGTAACATTAATATGTGCAGTTCTATTCTGATTCCCATTGTGATATTTCTACCAAAAATCAACTTGGGAAAGAGGGGGTTTATATTTAGTTTATAGGTTATAGTTCATTACTGAGTAAAGGCAAGGTAGAAACTGAGGAAGGAACTCAGAGGCAGGAGCTGAAGCAGAGGGCAGGGAGGGACTTGCTCAGGCTGTTTCCTGATATGAACCAGTGACAGAGGCTCAGCTTAAAGAAGCATTGGAGGAACCAGGTTTGTCAATCACACAGACTTAATTTCTTCAACAGAAAGAAATGAATGACATCTTGTCACCCAAAGGCTAGAGAGAATGTTATCTGACAACCCAGTGATCAATTTGCTATTCTAAGGCTCCAACTTTCCTGAGTCCCCCCCCCCAAATCCTGGGCATTATGTAGTCCCTTATCCTGAGCTTAATCTCTGAATAAATGGAACTCATCCTTATGAAAGAGGCCCTATGTGCTTTGCATCCTCCAATAGAATCTGTCCTTATGAGTATTACACATCCTTTCTGTAGGTCCTGAGCTGTGTTTATCAACAAATAAAACGTGTCCTTTTTAACAAAGGTCACACATATTTTACTACTTGTAAGGGAATTTTGATGGAGCTATCCCTGAAGCTTTGTTGTAAGAATTGCCATGTGGAGACTCCTCCCCCAATGTTTTACTGTGTTAAAATGTGTAAAAGCTCAAACCATGGGATCTGACAATCTAGAAGTTTTGATCCAGTCTGACTGACCAAGCGTGGCTGTACAAAGTTTTCATTCTCAACTCTTCATGGTTCGTTTCCCAGCCAGCTGTGATTCCTGCAGGAATGTCCCAACAAACCAGAATGACATGCCAAGGAAAGTTACCACCACAGTGGCCTGAGAGGCCTCACAAATCAAGAGAGTATCTCACAGACAAGCCCAAAGGCCAATATGCTGGCATAATTCCTCAACTGGCATTGTGTTTTCTTAGATGACTAGTTCTTGTCAAGTTGACAAAATCAAGAAGTATACACATCCTTAGACATATCAACTAACAGTTGTAATGAATCCCCTAGGTTAGGGCAAGGTCCCCTGAAGCCAGGTAGTGAGCTCCACCATGCAGTGACTAGCAGTGAATGTCATGAGAGGCAAAAGTGAGATTCTTGTGTTCATTGTCTGGTACTAGCTAGACACTAAGGGAAGCTCTGTGGCCCATCTCCATGGAGCAAGAAGGATATTAAAAGGCTAAACAGAGAATAGGGGTTTAAAAAAAATGTTTAAAGGATTAAAGTGTAAAACAAAGGAGGAGGAAGCAGAAGAATCAGACTGATTAGTTCAGAAACTAGAAAATTCCATAGTAACATAGTGACTGTCCTCCTAAGCTCTTCACTTGCCAGTCACCTGCTATCACCATAAAGAATAAAACTGAAGTAAATAAATGCAAAGTGCCCCTGGAATCTCCAGTAGGTAATTGGGGGAGGGAGGAAGTGAGTGGCTGAAATGCACAACCATCTCCAAGTATTTCTGACTGCTGGGATCAGGCTGGAATCCCTGGGCTGTCGTTCTTCCTGCTCTACATCTCATCTGGACCCTACCCATAACAGTGCATGCTGCTGGGGCAGCAAAAATAGGGTGGCAATATCCTTATTAAAGCCAATGCAAAACTTATGCTGTTTTTAGCAAACAGTGTAACTCTCATATAGCCCTAGATTAGTGGTGCATGCTCAGGAAAGCAGGGAACCATGGTCATACTCACACTGTACATGTCCTATATCAGATCATCCACAGCTGCCACACTCAACAAATACATTCGCACCCCGGAGAGAGGGCCATTTGCCTGCCTTATATCAGCTTAGCCAAGGGTATCAAAGCTGGAGTAGCTTTTAAATTGTAAATCAGGATGACACAAATTCACCTTAATAGTCTGAATGCAGAGTGCCAACTGTGAAGAAGCCTATGGAATGAGAATTTGTGTTTGGATTTTCTGTCCTCTCTAGTGACACTTAAAGCTGCTCTGAGTGGGTCCTTCCATAGCATTCATTGTAATCAACTTGAAGAAAAATCTGGGAATGCTGACTTCTCCAGCTTTAGACTCTCCCCATTGACCATCCTTTATGAGGCAGTTCATGCTTGAGTGGTGTTTTACAAAGCCACAAGGAGATGTTACAGCATTGCAGAAGAGGACCACTATATCACTTACAAGGTGTGTGGCTTGAAGCATATTGCTTCATGTCTCTAAAAATTTTATATTCTCACATGTAAAATTGAGAAAGGGATGAATGTCATTTTAAAGAATGAATGAAAGACAATGAAGAAGTTCTTTGAAATGTGTTAGGCACATCTTAGGCCCTCTACAATAATATTGTCTCACAAGTGTCTTACATTGCTTCCTGCTGTGGCACTTTGAGAGAAATAAAGACACTGTTAACATTATACATTTGGGCTGCTGGGTGGTGGTAGTACACACCTTTAATCCCAGCACTAGTCTACAAGAGGTAGTTCCAGTACAGCTTCCAAAGCCACAGAAAAACCTAGAAGAGTCTAGAGAAACAAAAACAAACAAACCAAAAAAACATTTTACATCTGGAAACAAAGTCACATTGAGTTTAAATAACTACATAAGTTACTTTCTGCTTCTCTGAAAGAAAAAAAGCAATAAACAAACAACACCCAACCACAACAAAACCATGATGAAAAGAACGTACTAGGAGAGTTTATTTTAGTTTGTGATTCCTGATTGAGAGTCTATAATGGTGCGATAGGCATACCTTCAGGTGGACACATTAGAAAATCACATCTTCAACCAGATGCTGAACAACTAGATGATGAAATAGAGTAAACTGTAAGTAGAGTGACACTGTACACTCTGAAAGCTCTCCTTCAATTGATGTACTTCCTCTAGCAACTGTTTTTCCTTTTTTTTTAAATTTAAATTAGAAACAAGCTTATTTTACATGTCAATTCCAGTTCTCTCACCCTTGCCCTCTCCCCTGCCTCCCACCAACCTCCTATCCCATCCTTTCTGCTCCCCAGGGAGGACAAGGCCTTGCATGGGGGGGGCTTCAAAATCTGTCACATCATTTGGAGCAGAGCCTAGGCCCGCCCCCATGTGTCTAGGCTGAGAGAGTATCTCTCTATGTGGAATAGGCTCCCAAAGTTCATTCACCTACTAGGGATAAATACTGATCAGAGGCCCCATAGACTGCCCAGTGCTCCTGACAACCATATTCAGGGGGTCTGAGTGGGTCCTATGCTGACTTCCCAGCTATCGGACTGGGGTCCATGAGCTCCCCCTTATTCAGGTCAGCTGTTTCTGTGGGTCTCTGAAGCCTGGTCTTGACCCCTTTGCTCATCACGCCTCTTTCTCTGCATATAGATACCAGGAGTTAGGATCAGTGTTTAGCTGTGGGTGTCTGCTTCTGCTTCTAAATGCTACTAGATGAAGGCTCTAGGACGGCATGTAAAGTAGTCCTCAATCTCATTATCAGGAAAGGCATTTAAGGCTGCCTCTCCACTATGGCTTAGATTGTTAGTTGGGGTCATCCTTGTAGGTCTCTGAACATTTCCCTAGTGCCAGATTTCTCTTAAAACCTATCATGGCTCCCTGTATTATGGGAATCTCTTCTCTCTCTCTCTGTCTCTCTCTCTCTGTCTCTCTCTCTCTGTCTCTCTCTCTCTCTCTCTCCTCTATTCTTCCCCTGACTCAAATTTCCTGCCCCCCCATGACCTCCTCCTCTCCCCTCCTCTTCTCCTCTTCTCTTTCTCTTAACTCCCTCCCCCCCACTTCCATGCTCCCAATTTGCTTAGAAGATCTTGTCCCTTTCCCCTTCTCTAGGGAACCATATATGTCTCTCTTAGGGTCCTCCTTGTGTCCTAGCATCTCTAGTGGTGTAGACTGTAGTCTCTCTCTCTCTCTCTCTCTCTCTCTCTCTCTCTCTCTCTCTCTCTCTCTCCCTGGCTCTCCCAGTGGGTGTGGGTGGGTAGTAAGGAGTTTGATGTCTGTGACTGTGGATGATCCAAGCTCTCTTGGAGTTCTCTGGCAGAGGGCAGTCGATGGGGCCCAAAGATCAGGAGTGCAGCCTCAAGGTGGTCCCTTGTACATAGGTGGCTCCACTGTCTCAGAGAAGACAGAGGTAGAAGGGGTATTTGACTCCCACTCTGGCCCAATGTTCATCTTGAGCAGTGGGCCCAGCTCAACAATGGGTGAGGGGAAGGCAGGCTCTGGATGGTGTATGGAACACAGTACCAGGACTGTACCACTCAGGCGAAGGTTATAGGGGGAAGCGAGATGCAGAGCTAAACCAGGGAGTTCCCAGGTAAGGATGGGGGGGGGTCCACCTGAACTGGTCTCTCACCTCTGGTGGAGGGCAGGTGATGGGGCCCAAACATCAGGTGAGTAGGCCCTCAAGGTAGTCCTGAGTGGATAACTTCAGGCCTATTATTAAGAACTTGGATGCATCTGGAGTTGTTAAGGGTGCAAGAGGGTTCTAGTTGGTTTCATTATTCTGCTGTTAATGTATAATTTTTCCAGAACCAGTTTTAGAGAGGCTGTGTTTTCTCTAATGTATATTTTTGAAACCTTTGGAATAGTCAGATGGCTATAGCTGCATAAGTTTAAATATGGACTGCTTGTAGCTTTTAATGGTCTATGTGTCTGTGCTTGTGTTGATGCCATGATTTTGTTTTCTTTTCTTTCCTTATTTTTGTTTTTTGTTTTTTGGGGGGGGTTGTTTGTTTTTTGTTATTGTGGCTTTTTAGTAAAACTTGATATTAAGTATGGTGATAGTTCCAGAGTTATTTTTTTTTTTTTAGGATTGCTCTGACTTTTCTTGACATTTTGTCATTTCTTTCTTTTTTTTTCCTTCAGGGTTTAAAAGTTTTCATGATGAAGATATGTTATTTCTTTGGTTAAGTTTTTGTATATATATAAGAGAAAATATTTCATAAAATGGTTTCAAAGAATTCTTTCTCAGCATCCTTGTCATTATTTATAGAATAATTTTGTGTTAATTTTGTGTCTTACTACTTTTCTGAAAGTGTTGTCAGATCTAAGAGTTCTCTGGCGGCTTCTCTGTAAAGAATTGCATCATCTACAAAGAAGTATATTTTGAATTTTTCCTTTCTATATGTATCCTTTTTATTTGAGTATTTCTTTTTTATTTTTCTTTTTTAATTTAAATTTTTATTATTAGCCTTTTCTATTTAATATTTTTCTTATTTTATGTATCAATCCCAGTTCATTCTCCCTCCCATTCTCCCGTGCCCCCAACAACCCCTCCCCATCCCATCACCCATTCAAACCCCAGGGAGAGGGAGGCCTTCCATGGGGGAATCTTCAAAATCTGTCAAGTCATTTGGGGTAGGACCTAGGCCCTCCACTGTATCTTGAGGCTATGGGGAATTGGCCCCTGAAGTCCATTCATATAATAGGGATAAATCCACTACCAGAGGCCCCATAGACTGCCCAAACCTCCTAACTAACACCCATATTCAGGAAATCTGGGTAGGTCCTATGCTGGAGTCCATGAGCTCTCACTTGTTCAGGTCAAATTTTTCTGTGGGTTTCTCCAGCATGGTCTTGACCCCTTTGCTTATCACTTCTCCCTCTCTGAAACTGGATTCCAGTAGTTTGTCTCAGTGTTTTGCTGTGCATATCTGCTTCTGCTTTCATTAGGTACAGAATAAAGGCTCAAGGATGGCATATAAGGTAGTCATCATTCTCATTATCACAGAAGGGCATTTAAGGTAGCCTCTCCACTATGGCTTAGACTGTTAGTTGGGATAATTCTTATACATTTCTGACATTGCCTAGTGCTAGATTTCTCTTTAAACCTATAATGGCTCCCTCTATTATAGTATCTCTTTTCTTGTTCTCCTTTGTTCTTCCCCCAACTCAATCTTCTTGCTCCTTCATGTTGTCCTCTCCCTTCATCTTCTTCCTTTCTCTTTCTCCTAAATCTCTCTACCCACTCACCTGCTCCCAATTTGCTAAGGAGATCTTGTCACTTTCCCCTTTGAGGGAACTTGGATATCTCTCTTAGGGTCCTCTTTGTTTCCTACCTTCTCTGATGGTATGGATCATAGGCTGGTGATTCTTTGCTCTATGTCTGAAGTCAGTATATGAGAGAGTACATATCATGTTCTTTTTTTGTGACTGGGATGCCTCACTCAGGATAGTTTCTTCTAGTTCCATCCATTTACCTGCGAATTTGTTGTTTGTTTGTTTTTTCCACTGAGTAGTACTCCATTTTGTAAATGTGCCACATTATCTCCATCCATTCTTCAGTTGAGGGGCATTTAGGTTGTTTCCAGGTTCTGGCTATTACAAATAATGCTGCTATGAACATAGCTGAACAGATGACTTTGCTGCCTGAATGTGCACCTTTTGAGTATATGCCTAAGAGTGGAATTACTGGGTCTTGTGGTAGACTGATTCATATTTTTCTGAGGAACCGCCACACTGATTTCCAAAGTGGCTGTACAAGTTTGCACTCCCACTAGCAGTGGAGGAGAGTTTGCCTTTCTGATTTTACCCATTCTGACAGTAGTAAGATGTTATCTCAGAGTTGTTTTGATATGCATTTCCCTGATGGCTAAGGGTGTTGAACACTTTCTTAAGTGTCATTCAGCCATTTTGGATTCCTCTATTGAGAATTCTCAATTCAGTTCTGTACCTCACTTTTTAATTAAATTATTTGGTGTTTTGGTGACTAGTTTCTTTGAGTTCTTTGTATATTTTTGAGATCATCTCTCTGTCTGATGTGGAGTTAGTGAAGATATTTTCTCATTCTGTGTGCTGCTGTTTTGTCTTGTAGCACAATAGGTAGCAAGTCAGACTCAATTGTTTTTCTTAATCATCAGCCTAAGCCACAGTCTATTTAGCTCCTCAATAGGAACTCATGTGTTTTAGCTGTGTGATACTTCCTTGTTCATATTTTTATCATCAAAACTCTACTTAAAATAACATTATTATTATCATTAGATAGTATAGCTTAAGAAGATATCAACTTCATAGTAATTCTCAGATAAAAATATGCAATAGAATAGGATGTTTCAATGAGATAAACACACTACATTACAGGCAGGGGGGATCTCCCCACACCCATTCATACCATGCCAGATACCAGAGAAAGATGGCATCACCAAACATATGAAGGAACAGCAGGAGTAAAAATCTGTGGTCTCCATGTCTTGCCTATCTGAGATTCACGCATCAGGGATTTGCCTCTTGGTGGGCTGACACCATGAAGTCAACTGCCATCTGCTGCTCCTCTGATATGGCCACTGGCATTTCTCTCTCTCTCTCTCTCTCTCTCTCTCTCTCTCTCTCTGTCTGTCTGTCTCTCTCTCTGTCTGTCTCTCTCTCTCTCCCTCTCTCTCTCCAGGTGTGTGTGTGTGTGTGTGTGTATGTGTGTATACAACTAATTAAAATAGAAGCCAAAAAATTTTAAGAGAGTAAAGAATAGCATATTAGCATATGGATGATTTTGGATGAAGAAAGGGTAAGGGGGAAATGACAAAACTATATTATAATCTCAAAAAATGAATTTTTTAGAACTACAAGAATTCAAGCAACTTATCAATATCTTTGAGACTCATTAAGTCCTTTTCCCTGAGGAATTGGAAACTATGGAACATTTAAATTGATTTAAAACACTTATCTATAATTTTTGTTCTTTTATTATCACCATTTGCTTCCAAAATTGCCTTATACTTCAATTTCATCTTTACATTTAGGTTATTTCTCTAAATTTCCATGTGAGAAGAAAATATGGATATAACAGGTTCATGGAAATTTTGAGAAGATAACTTTATTGCTTATTTATCATGTTAATAAGGCAACTTCTTAGAAGATAGGCCCCAAGACAAAGCTTCAATAACAAGATAACCTACAGCTAAGGGTTATCCTTAATTACATATCCAAAATCATCTGCATGGGCTCTTCAAGACCATTAGGTTAGGTGCTAAAGTACCAGGTGCTGTTAGTCAGTACCATTCCAAAGCCAAGACCTCAAATACAAAGTTCTGACATTGAATCCAGTACCATCTATAATATCCTTCAAATGAAAAAAATACTTACATTTTATAGCATATTGTGATTTTTAAAGCAGTTTTCAAAACTTCAAATCTTAGGCCTTTTATAGTATTCACAAGAAAGCATCTTTTTTTCATTATGTGCTTACTTTCCATAACATATCATTTATTATATAGCAGCATTAGAAGTCATATTTGACAACAGAGTATGCATTAGTATTTACTAACTGGTCAGATATGTGAAACACACTTTTAGTCTATAGATAGTAATGTATATCACTATGATTTTTTTTTTCAGTTTTGTTGACTTTCCTTCTCAGAGCCTTGTCTGTTTTTGTTAAATGGTTGTTAAATAAGTTGGAATGACCTATACACTGTGAAGAATGTGTAAAGGACTTCACAGAAAAAGTCCTCTGGTTCAGAGTCCCTGCCTGATGGACCTTTGACCCCCATCACAGGGCCTCTGCTAGAGGTGAGTATGAGACCACTTTGGGTTGAATCCTCCTCACACCCTTCCCTGGGAACTCCATGGATTGGCCCCAAATCTCACTCACACCCCCCCCCAGTGTCCTGTCCCCAGTGAGAGTACTCCTGGTGCTCTGATAAACATACCCCCCATCACAAATAGCCTGCCCGCCCCCCACCCTATGCCAAACCCTCCCCACTGTTATACCAATCTGGCTGATCACTGGAACAGAGGGCAAATCCAACAATCCTACTATGTTCCAGGAACTTCCTGGAGCTGCTCTGAGCACACTAGAACTGCCTATCCACTTGGGCCTGCCTATCCACACAGGACTACCCTGAATCTCCTCCTGCCTGATCTCTGACCCACACTGCTGGTCTTCTGCCTGAGTTCTGGACCCAGGCTTAAGATTCCCCCTATCCCCATGAACCATTCTGAGTACCTGCCTGCCAGATCTTTAACCCTCTTCACCAGGCTTCTTCTGGAGCTTGATATTTGACCACTATTGCCAGGCTCCTGCCTGAGGAGAGACCTCCTAGAGAGCTTGGATGACCCAGAGCTACAGATATCGAAATTCTGACCCACCTAAGCCCACTGAAGGAGTCCATAGAGAGAGAGAGACCCGACCTGCACCCACTGGATGAAGCAAAGGGAAGATGCCAATACAAGAAAACACCTGACAATAGACAGACAAGAATGACACCACCAGAATCTAGGGACTCTACACCAATTAGGCCTGAACACCTCAAAGCATATGAAGCATAAAAGAATGACTTGAAAAATATCTTCATAAAAATGAGCAGGGCCCTCAAAGACAATGTGAGAAAATCCCTTAAAGAAATGGAAGAAAAAAACAAACAAAAAATTGGAAGAATTTAACGGATCTCTTAAAGAAAGTAAGGAAAGCCAAGAAAAAACAATTAAACAGGTGAAGGAAACAGTTCAAGACTTGAAAACTGAAATAGAGATAGTAAATAAAATACAAACTGAAGGAATGCTGGAAATAGAAAAACTGGGCAAATGATTGGTAACTACAGATGCAAGCATAACCAATCTCAAGAACTGAAAATAAACTAGAGGAAATAGGTTCATCGATCAAAGAAAAATCTTAAATCCAACAAAACATTACCACAAAACATCCAGGAAATGTGGGACACTGAGAAAAGGCCAAACCTAAGAATAATAGGCATAGAGGAAGGCAGAGAAGCCCAGCTCAAAGGTGCAGAAAACATACTCAACAAAACCATTGAAGAAAACTTTTTCAATCTGAAGAAGGACATGTACATAAAAATACAAGGAGCATACAGAACACCAAATGGACTGAACCAAAGAAAAAAAGACCCCTCGACACATAATAATTAAAACACCTAACAAACAGAATGAAGAAAGAATATTAAGAGCAGAGAAGGAAAATGGCCAGGTAACATATAAAGGCAGACCTATCAAAATTACACCTGACTTCTCCATGGAAACTCTCAAGGCAGGAAGGTCTTGCATAGATGTTCTACAAGTACTAAAGGTCCACTGAAGCCAGCCCAGGCTATTATACCCAGCAAAATTCTAAATCATTATAAACAGAAAAAACAAGATATTTGAAGACAAAGCCAGATTTTTAAAATACGTATCTACAAATCCAGCACTACCGAAAGACCTGGAAGGAAAACTCTAACCCAAGGAAGTTAACTACGTTCACAAAGACATAGGCAACAGGTAATGCCACTTCACCAGAACCCAATGGTAAAGCAGGGCAAATATATTCACAATACCAACAACAACAACAAATCTAAAATAAACAAGTATTAACAATCAATGGTCCTTACTTTCCCTCAACATTAATGGTCTTAACTTACCTATAAAAAGACACAGTCTAACAGAATGGCTATGAAGACAGAATCCATCCTTCTGTTGCATACAAGAAACACATCTAAACTTCAAAGGTAGACATTACCGCATGGTAAAGGGTTGGGAAAAGATCTTTCAATCAAATGGACCCAAGAATCAAGAAGGTATGGCTATACTAATATCTAACAAGTTACACTTCAAACTAAAATCAAAAGAGATGAAGTCAGTTGATGGGAGATGTCATTCTGTAAATATGTTTCTCATACTGGTTAATGAATAAAGCACTGTTGGCCAATAAGAAAGCAAGATAGGTGGGACTAGGAAACAAGGAAGATTCGAGGAAGGAGTAGGGAGTGGTCAGCATGGGGAGACTGGGGAGAGCGAGTGGACACCAGCCCAACTATCCAGTAAGATGAGACCACATGATTAATAGAAATGGGTTAATAATTAAGACAGGTTAGCCAACAAGAAACAAGTAACTGGCCAACAGAATTATACCTAATACAGCCTCTCTGTGTGTTAATTGGGGCTGGTGTGGCGGTGGGACCAGCAGCGGAAAAACATACTCTTAACAGTCAGTAATTTCATATTCATCACAGGGGTAATCCATCAGCACAAAGTATCAATTCTGAACATGTATGCCCCAAATACAAAGGCACACACATTCGAAAAAGAAATGCAAAAAAAACTCAAAGCTTACATAAAACCTCACACACTTGTATTGGGAGACTTCAACACCCCACTCTTGCTGCTAGATGGGACCACCACTCAGAAACATAAGAAATAAAAGAACTAACAGAAGATATATCTCAATCGAGTTTAACAGACATCTATAGAACATTCCATCCAAACCAAATATATATATATATATATATATATATATATATATATATATATATATATCTTTTCTTCTCTGCTCCACATGGAACCTTCTCTAAAATTGACCACATGCTAGGCAACATAACAAACCTCAACAGATACAAAAACAATGGAATAGTCCCCTGTATCTTATCAGACCACCATGCTTTAAAATTGGAATTCAACAACAACAAATATTGCAGAAACCCTACAAACTCATGGACACTGAACAATGTGCAATTGAACCATACCTGGGTAAAAGAAGAAATCAAGGACTTCCTAAAATTCAATGAGAATGAGGACACAACATACCCAAACTTAGGAGACACCATGAAAGCAGTGCTACGAGGGAAGTTCAATTCACTAAATGCCCATATAAAGAAAACAGAGGATAGTCACAGATAGCCTTGGAACAAAAAGAAGCAAACTCACCCTGGAGGAGTAGACACCAGGAAATCATCAATTTGAGGGCTGAAATCAATAAAGTAGAAACCAGGAAAACAATACAAAAAAAAAATCAATGCAACAAAGATTTGGTTTTTCAAGAAAATCAACAAGATAGACAAACTTTTTCCAATCTTACAAAAAAGCAGAGAGAGTAAATGCAAATTAACAAAATTAGAAAGGAAAAGGGGGACATAATAATGGATACTGAAGAAATCCAGACAATTTTCAGACACTTTGAAAACCTGTACTCCACAAACTTTGAAAATTCAAAGGAAATGAACAAATTTCTGGATAACTATCACTTGCCAAAATTAAGTCAAGAACAGACAAACAACTTAAATAGACCTATAACCCACAATGAAATAGAAGCAGTCATCAAAAGCCTTCCAACCAAAAGAAGCCCAGGCCAGATAGCTTCAGTGCAGAATTCCACCAGAAATTCAAGGAAGAGCTAAGACCAATACTCCTCAAATTGTTCCACACAGTAGAAACAGAAGGGTCATTACCAAAGTCTTTTTACAGGGACACAATCACCTTGGTACCCAAGCCTCACAAAGACACAACTAAGAAAGAAAACTACAGACGAATATCCCTCATTAACAATGATGCGAAAATAGTAAATAAAATAGTGGCAAATTGAATCCCAGAATATATCAGAGAAACCATCCACCATGACCAAGTAGGCTTCATCCCTCGATTGCAGGGATGGTTTAACTACAAAATCTATCAACATGATCCAACATATAAACAAAGTCAAAATGAAAAACCACAAGATCATCTCCCTAAATGCTGAAAAAGCCTTCGACTAAATTCAACACCCTTTCATGATAAAGGTCTTGGAATGATCAGGGATAACAGGAACATACCTAAACATAATAAGAGCAATATACAGTAAACCAACAGCCAACATCAAAGTGAATAGAGAGAAGCTTAAGGTGATTCCTCTAAAATCAGGAACAAGAAAGGGCTGCCATCTCTCTCCATATCTCTAAAATATTGTACTTGAAGTTCTAGCTAAAGCAATAAGACAACAAAAGGAGATCAAGGGGATCCAAATTGGAAAGGAAGATGTCAAACTGTCTCTATTTGCAGCTGATATGATAGTTTACATAAGTGATGCAAAAACTTCTACCAGGGAATTCCTACAGCACTTAAACACCTCTTAAACAAATTAGCAGGATACAAAATGAACTAAAAAAAAAAATCAGTAGCCCTACTATATACAGGTGACAAAGGGGCTGATAAAGAAATAAGAGAAACATCACCTTTAGGGTAATGCTTACCAAACAACTGAAAGACCTATATAGCAGGAACTTTGTGTCTTTAAAGACAGAAATTAAAGAAGATACCAGAGAATGGTAAAAATGACAATCTTGTCAAAAGCAATCTACAGATCTACAGATTCAATACAATCCCCATTAAAATCCCAGCACAATTCTTCACTACCTTTATAGGATAATAATCAACTTTATATGGAAAAAACAAAAGGCCCAGGATAGCCAAACAACCCCACACAATAAAGGAACTGCAAGAGGAATCACCATCCCTGACTATAAGCTCTACTACATAGCTATAGTCCTGAAAACAGCCTGGTATTGGCACAAAAATAGACAGATAGACCAATGGAATCTTATCAGCTGACTTTTGAAAAAACAGCTAAAAGTATACAATGGGGGGAGGAAAGCATCTCAACAAATGCTGCTGGCACAACTGGATGTTGGTTTGCAGAAGACTGCAGATAGATAGATCTATGTTTATCTCCATGCAGAAAACTCAAGTCAAAATGGATCAAAGACCTCAACATAAATTCAGCCACACTGAACCACTTAGAAGAGAAAGTGGGAGGTACCCTTGAACAAATTGGTACAGGAGAATGCTTCTAGTAACACAGACACTGAGACCGAAAATTAATAAATGAGACCTCCTCAAATTTAGAAGCTTCTGTAAGACAAAAGACACAGTGAACAAGACCAAATGGTAGCCCACAGACTGGGAAAACTTCACTAATCATACATCTGACAGAGGGCTGATCTCTAAAATATACAAAGAACTCAAGAAACTAGTCAACAAACTACCAAATAAGTCTACTAAAAATGGGGTGCAGAACTGAATAGAGAACTCTCAATTGAGGAAATCAAAAAGGCTGAAAAACACTTTAAAAAGTGTTCAATAGCTTCAGGTATCAGGGAAATACAAATCAAAACAACTTTGAGATACCATCTTACTCCTGGCAGAATAGCTAAAATTAGAAACACCAATGACAACTTATGCTGGAGAGGATGTGGAGAAAAGGGAACACTCCTCCATTGCTGGTGGGAGTGCAAACTTGTACAGTCATTTTGGAGATCAGTATGGTGGTTCCTCAGGAAAATGGGAATCAGTCTACCACAAGACCCAGCAATCCCCTGATGGAAGATGTCATTCTGTAAATATGTTTTTCATACTGGTTAATGAATAAAGCACTGTTGGCTAATAGGAAAGCAAGATAGATGGGACTAGGAGACAAGGATGATTTGAAGAAGAAGTAAGGAGGGACCAACATGGAGGGATTGGAGAGAACAGAACAGAGGTCCGGGCCCACTCTCCAGTAAGATAAGACCATGTGGAAGTACTTAGATTAATAAATATGGGTTAACTAGACTGATAGCTGGGAAGCCAGCATGGGACTGACTCAGCCCCCCCCCCCTCTGATTATGGGTCTCAGCCAGAAGGACTGAGCAGTTAAAGAGACCTCAGACAATGGAGCCAGGATGTATCCCTGGTTCACAAAAGAACTTTACGAACATATCCCCCATGGAGGGATAACTGCCTTAATCTAGAGACAGGAGAGAAGTCCTAGTCCCTACTTCACAGGACCTGTCAGATCTACATGACCCCAACTGGATGGCACTCCCCTACATATGGAATTGGGGTGGGGGGATGGGAGGGGAGGGTGTTTAGAGTGCATGTGAGAGGGCAGAGAGGGTAAAAAGGGAGGAAAGGAGGGAGGGAGGGCTGGGGGGGAGGGAGTGAGGGAGGGAGGGAGGGAGAGGGAACTGGGATCGACATGTAAAATAATATATTAAACTAAAAAAAAAAAAAATGCTTTGACTCCAAAATTTAAGTTGAAGGACAAGTTACTGGGGAAAAGGATTTCTATTTTTGTTTCCACAGAAAATGAAAAGATGTTGATTCCTTCCAGACTAATGTGGTTTGATCACGCCAGACCACCTGAAACAGAGTACAAGCTGATCCTACATTCAAAACAGCTGGACAAAACAGCCCTACAGACTACAGCCAGGATATCTGAATCTTCTTGGAATCCCCCAAGACAGCGCCCCTTACCAGCAGGAAGTAGTTTGGAAAGAACGACGCCCAAATTCCCAAATATTGTGTATAAATGTTTGTTTTCACTTAATTGGACTGTTACATAAAATTAAATAAAATTTAAAAAAATACATATAAAAAAAAGAAAAAAAGTAGATATGGGTTAATACTTAAGACAGAGCTAGCCAATAAGAAACAAGTCCAGAGGGCAGGAAAAACTTACTCGTTACAATCCCCCTCTTAGGCATATACCCAAATGATCCACATCCATGCAACAAAGACATGTGCTCAACTATGTTCATAGCAGCATTATTTGTGATAGCAAGAACCTGGAAGGAACCTAGATGCCCCTCTACTGAAGAATGGATAAAGAAGATGTGGTACATTTACACAATGGAATACTACTCTGCGAGAAAAAACAATGGAATCTTGAAATTCTCAGGCAAGTGGATGGAACTTGAAGAAACCATCCTGAATGAGGTAACCCAGTCACAAAAAGAGAAACATGATATATTCTCACTCATATATGGATTTTAGACCTAGAGCAAAGGATCACCAGCCTATAATTCACACTGCCAGAGAAACTAGGATACAAAGAGGATTCTAAGAGATTCATATAAGGTCCCTCACAGAATGGGAAAGTGACAAGATCTCCTGAGCATATGGGCAGTGGGGGGGGGGGAGCAGTGAATGGAGAGGGAACAAGGAGAAAGAGAAGGGAGAAAAGGAAAGCAGTTGTGCCTAGGAAGATTGAGTCAGGGGAGGAATAGATGAGAGGAAAGAGAGAGAGAGAGAGAGAGAGAGAGAGACCATATAAGAGGGAGCCACTATAGGTTTAAAGAGAGACCTACAAGACTGACCCCAACTAACAATTTGAACAACAGTGGAAAGGCTACCATAAATTCCCTTTCCTGATAATGACATTGATGACTAAATTATCTATCATCATTGAGCCCTCATCTAGTAGCTGATGGCAACAGAAGCAGACACCCACAACTAAACACTGAGCCAAACTGGAATCCAGATGCAGAAAGGGAGGACAAATCAAACTGCAGAAATACATAGAGACAGCTGACCTGAACAAAGAGGAGCTATGGGCCCCCAGACTGATGCTGGGAATCCAGCATGTGACTGACTCAGACTTCCTGAATACGGGTCTCAGCTAAGAAGGCCTGGGCAGTCTAAGCGACCTCGGACAGTGGAACCAGGAACCAGGATGTATCCCTGGTGCACAAAAGGACTTTGGGGTCACATCCCCCATGGAGGGATACTCCCTTAACCTAGAGACAGGAGAGAAGACCTAGTTACTACTCCAAACGTCTTGACAAATTTAGATGACCCCTCCTGGCAAGGGGGGTGGGAGGGCAGGGGATCAGGGGGCATGAGAGGGTTGTAGAGAGGGAAAGATGGAGGGGGGAGGGAGGGGAAACTGGGATGGATATGTAAAATAAAAATAAATTTTAAAAAATTCCTCTGGTTCCTTTTCTTTTTACCAGCTTTCATTAAGTACCATAAGCACTTAATGAGGAAATAGCAAAGAATGTGTTAGTCTCTTCCTCCCCGAAGTTTGTCTGCTCTTCCTGATCCCCAGTATGCTCACCACCTCACAACTCCTGCTAGAAGTTTCTATGGACACTATTCACACCTATACAGTTCACTTATATACTCCTGACTTCTAATCTCTACTTCTCGGCAATCAATAATCCACTTCCTATCATATATATATATATATATATATATATATATATATAGGCCTATTAAAATCATTTTTTATGAATGAAATAAAAATAAAATAAAAAGTGGGGTACTTAATTAAATAAAGCATTCTCAATAGAGGAATCTAAAAGGGCTAAAAGACACTTCAGAAAGTATTCAACATCCTTAGCCATCAGAGAAATTCAAATCAAATCAACTCTGAGATACCATCTTAGTCCTGTCAGAATGGCTAAAATTAGAAACACCAATGACAGTTTATGCTAGAGAGGATATGGAGAAAGGGGAATACTCCTCCACTGCTGGTAGGAGTACAAATGATGGTTCCTTAGGAAAATGAGAATCAGTCTACCTCAAGACCCAGTAATTCCACTCTTATACATATACCCAAAAGATGCATATTCAGAAAACAAAAACATATCTTCAACTATGTTCACAGCAGCATTATTTGTCATAGCCAGAACCTGGAAGCATCCTAAATGCCCCTCAACTGAAGAATGGATGGAGAAAATATGGTACATTTACACGATGGAGTACTACTCAGCAGAAAAAAAAAAATGTAATCTTAAAATTCTCAGACAAATGGATAGAACTAGAAGAAACCATCCTGAGTGAGGTAATCCAGTTACAAAAAGATAAAAACAGTATGTACTTACTCATATATGGATTTTAGACATAGAGCAAAGAGTTACCCAATTCACACTGCCAGAAAAGCTAGGAAACAAAGAGAACCCAAAGAGAGACAACACATGGTCCCCTGGAATAGGGAAAAAGACAAGATTTCACAAGCAAATTGGAGCATGGGGACAGAGAAGGAGTCAGGAGGAAGAGGAGGGGAGAGGTGGGCATGGGGGAACAGGAAGATTGAGTCAGGGAAAGAATAGAGGAGAGCAAGAAAAGAGCTACCATAATAGAGAAAGCCATTATAGGTTTTAAGAGAATCTGGCACTAGGGAAATATCCTGAGATCTACAAGGATGACTCCAGCTAACAATCTAAGTCATAGTGGAGAGGCTACCTTAAATGTCTTTTCCTGATAATGAGATGGATGACTACCTTACATGCCATCCCAAAGCCCTCATCAAGTAGCTGATGGAAGAAGAAACAATACCATTCTTAAGAAAGCTGCTGGAAGGGTCAAATTAGTTTAACACACCTATAGCCTACAGAACAGCATAGGGTCCATTAATGTTCAATGTACATTCATTCTGTGTATAATGGGTATATTTTCATTATCCTTTCTTCTTGTCGACCCATAAATATATATTTAATTCCTCAGGTAGAATTTGGTTGGATCAATAGGATGCTATGTACCCATTCTGGATCATGGAGTAAGTATCTCACTAAATTATGAAGAATTTATTTTGTTGTTGGTTTTTTATTATTATTATATTTTCACTTTAGATGTTGATCCCAGTTCCCTCTCCCTCCTTCCTTCCCTCCCTCTTACCCTCTCTCCTCCCTCACTTGCACCCTGACCATCCTCCCCTCACATCCCTCTACCCCAATTACATATGTAGGGCAATGGAATCCAGGTGAGGTCATCTAAATGTGTCAAGTCATTTGAAGTAGGCACTAGGACTTCTCTCCTGTCTCTAGGTTAAGGGGGATGTGTCTGAAAGGTCCTTTTATGCACCAGGAATACATCCTGGTTCCATTGTCTGAGGTCCCATAGACTGCTCAGTCCTTCTGGCTGAGACCCATATTCAGGTGTCTGAGTCAGTCCTTGCTGGATTCCCAGCTATCAGACTGGGGGCATGTAAACTCCTCCTTGTTCAGGTCAGCTGTCTCTATGTGTTTCTGCTTGTACACTCCTTCTGCATCTGAATTCTAGTTTGACTCAGTATGAGTGTTTGCTTCTGTTTCCAACAGGTACTAGATGAGGGCTCCATGATGGTGGATAAGATAGTTGTTGATCTCACTATCTGGGAAGGGCTTTTATGGTAGCCTTTCCACGGCTGCTCAAATTGTTGATTGGCGGCAGTCTTGAATGTCTCTAGACCTTTCTTTAGGTTCAGTTTTCTCTTCAAACCAATAATGGCGCCCTCTTTTATGTTTGTTCTCTCTCTCTCTGTCTCTGTCTCTGTCTCTGTCTCTCTCTCTCTCTCTCTCTCTCTCTCTGTCGTCTTCTATTCCGACCCTGACTCAATCTCCCTAGTCGCATGTGCTTTCCTTTCCTCCCCTTCTCTTTCTTCTACTTCTCTCTCCATTCACTGCCCCCCAACTTCCCATGTGCTCTTGGGGGGACTTTTCCCTTCCTGCTTCTGTGAGGGACCTTATATGAATCTCTTAGAATACACCTTCTATCCTATTTCCTCTGGTGGTGTGAATTATAGGCTAGTGATCCTTTGCTCTAGGTCTAAAATCCACATATGAGTAAGTACATACCATGTTTCTCTTTTTGTGACTGGGTTACCTCATTCAGAATGGTTTCTTCTAGTTCCATACACTTGCCTGTGAAATTCAAGATTCCATTATTTTTTTTCTGCAGAGGAGTATTCCATTGTGTAGATGTGCCACATCTTCTTTATCCATTCTTCAGTTGAGGGGCATCTAGGTTGCTTCCAGGTTCTTGCTATTACAAATAATGTTGCTATGAACATAGTTGAGCACATGTCTTTGTTGCATGGATGTGGATCATTTGGGTATATTGCTAAGAGGGAGACTGCCATGTCCTGTGGTAAACTAATTCCCATTTTCCTGAGGAACCGCTATACTGATCTCCAAAATGGCTGTACTCCCACCAGCAGTGGTGGAGTATTCCCCTTTCTCCACATCCTCTCCAGCATAAGTTGTCATTGGTGTTTCTGATTTTAGCCATTCTACGAGGAATAAGATGGTATCTCAAAGTTGTTTTGATTTGCATTTCCCTGAGAGCTAAGAATGTTGAGCACTTTCTTAAGTGTCTTTCAGCCTTTTTGATTTCCTCTGTTGAGATTTCTCTCTTCAGTTCTGTACCCCATTTTTTAATAGGGTAATTTGGTGGTTTGTTTCTTGAGTTTCTTGAGTTCTTTGTACATTTTGGAGATCAGCCCTCTTTCAGATGTGGGGTTGGTGAAGATCTTTTCCCAGTCCTTGGGCTGTCTTTTGGTCTTGTCCACAGTGTCCTTTGCCTTACAGAAGCTTCTAAGTTTGAGGAGGTCCCATTTATTGTTGATCTCAGTGTCTGTGATCCTGGAGTTATGTTCAGGATGTGGTCTCCTGTACCATTGTTCAAGGGTACCTCCTAATTTCTCTTCTAATAGGTTCAATGTGGCTGAATTTATGTTCAAGTCTTTGATCCATTTGAACTTGAGTTTTGTGCATGGCGACAGACATGGGTCTATCTGCAGTCTTCTACACATAATTATCCAGTTGTGCCAGCACCATTTGTTGAAGATGCTTTCCTTCCTCCATTGTATTCTTTTAGCATTTTTGTCAAAAATCAGGTGTTCATAGGTGTGTGGGTTTATATCAGGATTTTCGATTCGATTCCATTGGTCTACTTGTCTATTTTTGTGCCAGTACCAGGCTGTTTTCAGAACTATAGTTCTGTAGTAGAGCTTAAAGTCAGGATGGTGATGCCTCTTGAAGTTCTTTTATTGTACAGGGTTGTTTTGGCTATGCTGGGTCTTTTGTACTGAAGTTCATGAACCTAGAACAATTCTTGGCATGCAAAATATACTCAATGTATGATTCTTGTGTTATACAGGACCAGATAGAATAATACATGAGTAAGAATGGGGATATTCAAAAGAATTAATGAATACACTGGGTGTTTCCTGTGGAGAAATTTGTTTTAAAACTCACTCCTAAGAGAGGGGGGAGGGGAAAGTAAGGAGGGGAGGAGAGAGAGAATATGATTTTTTTTCCTACTTCACAATTTGGCTTGGTTTGGTCTGAGAATTCCTTGGTAACTCCCTGCTTTTCTAAACCTGGATGTTTATAACAGAATGTTTGCTAGCCGTCAGGTTGAATCAAAATAAATATCCACCTAGAATGAATGCCAGACATTAGAATGATTTACCAATAACATGTCAAAATACCATCTAGAGGATGCTTGAGGATAAATGAAATTGGCAGAATAAGAAACACTTCCCTAAGTCTGTACTTATTTTCTCTCAACTATATTCTCTCTTTTATAAAGAATACTCTAATTTCAGTGAAATACACCCACTCCCACCTTCTTCTTCTGGCTAAGGCCATTTGGTACAAGTACATGTTCCAAAGAACGCTCATTTGACTCCCAATTTGAAGCAGTACCTTGGAACAAAGAGGCTGAGGAAATCAATGAGCATAATGGCCACATTAATAAGAACAAGAACTTTAGAGATGAGAACTGTTATACTTAATGCAAGCTGTTTTAAATAAGTGAAGCTGTGGATGCCTTTTAAAAAAGTTCTATTAAGCATGCAAGTGAACAAATGCAAGAGCAGCTGGATTTGTTAGGAAATAGAAAGCTAACTGCTCCCCCAACCACCTTCCTACCCAAGTTACATGCATTAAGCCAGAACCCTGTAAAACCTTCTCTGGAGGTTTATTATGACAGGAATGCTGTCATTTGGAGTAAATATTGCATTTGCTGATCTTCTCAGGGACAAAACACTGGAATTACATGAACAAACATCACTTCATCCATTTAGCAAAGTGAGATTTCCACACTGTAATTATTATAAGATATCTGAAATAATTAAAGTGTGCACCTAAGTCTTCTCTCTGGAAAGAAGAAATGTCCTGATTTATATGATTTTCCACTTGCCTTTTTAACGAGGTATTACTTAAATGCAAAACAACAAGCTAGCACCAGCCAACATCTGCACACCTCTATACTTAACACTGAAGCAACTACTTGCCTCCTCCCCTGAATTAGAGCTAAAGCAGTTATCAGATGTTGTCTAGTCTAACCATTCTACCAAAAAATCAACCACAAAGAACTGTTAAAGCACTCCATTTCCAACTCATCTTAGGGCTGGTCTAGGTTCTAGAAATGGGAGAAGTCTTCAAATCTGAGACAGGGCATGGGAGGTCTCAATAGAAAAGAGAGAAAACACAGCACTGGCTGCTGCTGTTGTATTACACATACAGACATGCACCACCTCCAGCTGTAGCAGTGGAACAAGTAGCTGAGGAGTAGGTGCCAATTCTATCTTGGTCTCACTCCTCCTTCTTGTTCCCATTGACCATGCTGCCAAATCCAGAACTGTCACTCCATTGCTCTATCATTGGAAGAAGGAGGAGGTGTCTAAAAAGACCAGGACAATAATTTCATTCCACCTCTTCACAACTCTGCCCAGCATCAAGGTTATATAAAATTGACCAATAGGACCATAAAGGATTTAATGCCGTCCTCATGAACCATGTTCCAGGGAAGTATATTTTCTTTTTTAATGCTCTTTTCCTGCCACAGTTAAACAACACCCTACTCTGAAAACATGCTAAAATGCTCATCACTACATGGTTTCCTGGGTAAAGATTAACTAATATTGTCTCCATTGTGACAAGCTTTCTATTTGTGGCTAAAGACAGATGGACCTAGTTCTGTGTGTGCCTCCATTGCAACCACTCTGCTGTGAAATTCTTTCAGTTGTGGGGAAAACAATCCCAAGAAAAGCTAGTCCAAGGCTTATATTCTTTATTTCATTTGTGCATGAATTCTACCCCACATTTTCGGGCATATAATGAGAAATTTAAGAAGTCTTGTTTCCCCTTATTCTTTTATTTTTCTGAGTCTGGGTAAATATATGAAAATCTGCCTCTGATATTATTGTAATCCCTAATTAAAAGCACATAGCAAGCTCCAAATTCAAGCTGTTAAGTATCTCCAGAAGATGAAGTTGCTTTCTGAGTCTAAGCAACAGGCCATCATATAACTTCTAGCATGTATGGGCCTCTCTAGGAATGTATTTTTTATTCTGGAGAGGCACGATCCCAAAACTCACACAAAACATGGACTCATTGGTGTTGTCCAGGCTGTACCTGTCAGTGTTTCACTCTCTCTTAAGGCCCTCTCGACATTACATAAACATTTGCTTCCAAGTCAGTTTATAGGTGTTACTCTTCCCCTCACCAAAGTTCATGCTAGGGAGGGCAGTGACCATGGAGGGTTCAAGAATTTCTCTGTGCACCCAGAATAAGGCTCAGCACAGAGTAGGTGCCTCAAAAATCAGTTTATACTTGTACATTTTATAATGAGTTAGTTGTCTGCCTGGTAGCTTAGTGTTTGCATCCTTTACCTAATTCCTACTCCATAATGTCACCTCGTAAATTCGTAAATATACATTATGAGGTAGATGGTAGAGAGTTCAGTCTTAGAATTAGATCCTTTCTGCCCAAAAGGGGCCGACCCTGCTGCAAATTTCAGTAGGAAATCTTCCAGGCCAGGGAAATGGTTCTCACCATCAGAAAGTTTCATCACAGGGAGTGAAAAGAAACAACCCTCTCAGAGAAAGATAGGGAAGGACTAGTCACCAGTGAGAGGGCCTGTGGAGAACCTGAATGATATCCCCGAAGTTTGCATTTGTCACAATAGCAAAAGATAGATCCCATTATTGGAACTGTGGAAAATGAGAATGATGACCTACCAACGTTGCTGTGAGACCTAGGGTGACTGTTCAGGTGACTTGCTGTTTCTGTCCTTGCTGCACCTTTTGGAAGTTGTCCATCCGCATTTCCTGTCTACTCTAGTATTGTTAATTTCCTTCTCAGGTCTTGATGAGGTTGAAGATTAAACTATCACAACTATTATTCTCTCTTCCTTAGATATATTAGGTACTAGACTTACATTTTCCAGCTTAGGACAACTCTATTATAAACTCCATTATGCCCTCACCCTAGGACTAGATATGTAGGTCATTTTGTTCTCGATTTTCCTTTTCTTAGAGCACACTTGTTATTCACTGTTTTGTATATAGTTTTGTATTAAGCCTAAATCTTTTCTTTAGACTAAAAGGGGAATTGTAGTGAGATAGTCCGTCTGTGGCACTGACCACGCCCATTGGGGGGGGTGGAGCCATGGGCGGAGTGACCTGTGGAAGGAGGTAGGAGGGGAGCCAGGAAAGGCTCTCTTTCTGGCATGACTTGGACAGGAGAGGATCGGGTTGAATTTCCTGGTGTTCATCTGTCTAGGTTGTAAGTTATTTCTCCCTGAATAAACATCTATTCAGCCTATTTGTTTATCCTGATCCTTATTTATCGCGATATCTTCTCTGACCTTTAGATATGGCTTCTCCTACCCATGCTTCAGTCTTATTGTCATTATACTCAATGTTGCCTGTATATAGGACCCATTCATGCAAGGGTGCTGATCGCATTTTTAAAGGCCAAAGCACCTGTTTGCATTGAGCATTTGCATTCGCATAAGCTAAAGATTCTATGACTATTCGCCTAGCATCTATGTCTGCTATCATTAATTGTACTGCCCTAGATAATCTTTCTAGAAAGATACTAAAACGTTCTCTAGGTCCTTGCTTTATCTTGGTATAGGGTTCTATCCTCTCTCCTAATTCATGAACCTTATCCCAAGCATTCAAAGCTGCTGTACTGCATAGAGACAAGATATGTTCATCATAGGCAGCTTGGGTTTCTGGGTCAGCATAAGGACCCTCACCAAGAATTTTATCTTGGGGAGCTTTATAACCTTTCTTTAAGCCCTGAAGTTCAAGAGCTTTTGCTTCCTCTCTCCATAAAGCCCTCCATTCTAATTGAGAGGAGCTTTCAAGGACAGCTGATATTAATTGATCCCAATCCTTAGGGGTTACCTTGTTATTCCATGCCCATGATTCTACTAATTGCTTCACATAAGGTGAGAGCATGCCATAAGAGACTACTGCTTCCTTTATACCTTTTAAATCTTTCATACGTATTGGTTCCCACTGATATGCAACGACACCTTTTGGATGTTTCTTCGTTGCTGGCTTTTCATGAATAGATACAGGGAAAGCTCCCCTGACCCTAAATGGTGTGGAAAATTTTAAATCTTTTTCATGCCCTGTTACCTGTAGTTCTTCTTCTGATGTATCAGACTGAAGGTCTTCTAAAGCCTGAAATCTATTAAACATTGTTTCTTTGAGTGTCTGAACTTCTTGAATCAAATAACTTTCTAAAGACTTCATTGCATCAGTTTCTTACTTTCTCCAACTACAAATGATTCCATGTTTTTAATCTTATCATCCTTAGATATTATCTGAATGGTGTGTAAACTGCCTTCCAGAAACAATGTTCTATCTGCTAGCTTGCCATTATCCTCAGACATGGAAGAGATTCTGTCATCTAGTCTTTCTATCTGATGTTCCAGTTTTTTAAACTTATTAGTAGCTTCCTCCGACCAGGAACGAGCTGTTTCTGCTAGTTTGTTAATGCATTGCATTGTTTCTGTTCTGGTTATTGAGGTATCTGACATGAAACAAATTATACCTGTCAGCTTGCCAACGCCATCTTCAATATTCTGAACCTTTCTTTCTATAGTTTCTATGCTTTGAATTCTATCATTTTCAATGTTTTGAATCTTTGTCTCTATGCTTTGAATTCTATCATTTTCAATGTTTTGAATCCTTGTCTCTATGCTTTGAATTCTATCATTTTCAATATTTCGAATCCTTGTTACTAAGTCTCCTATGGTTTGTACAAGTTCCTTATTGTTTGCTGTAATCTCAAACCATTTCTTTAAGAATATCATGTTAATGATGAAACCCATTGCTATTACAAAATAAAAGTATATATGTATATATTGGTCCAGTCATAAGTTTCTTCTGCTAAAATCCCTTCTACATATGAAGTAAAATAATTCCTAAAGTTCTGCATAGTAAAATTATCTGCCATAGTTATGGAACAATTTATCTCAGATTTTATATCAGCTTAAATTGCAAAGGATATTACAATTACCTTAGGTGTAATTCTGCTGTCCTGGAACTTTGATGCTTTTAGTTGTATATCTCAGCTTGTGGTAGTTACGCCTGGAGGTGTGTCACCAAATAGCACCGAGGCGCTGAGGCCCTCTGATCCCGGTTCTGCCTAGAAGTGTGCCACCAAATATTGTCCGGCAGCAGACGATCCTTCTGATTCCCGTCCCTGTAGAATAGCTCTTAACAAACTATGGCAAGCAAAATTTTGTTAAAAGGGGACTTTTGAAGTTACTTGTAACACAAGACAAAACGCGTGCAAGCCGAGTGCCCAAGGGCAGGTGCCGCCGAGCGCAAATGCAAAGTCCCCTGCAGAAATGGGCAAAAAATGTTAAGCGGTGAGTGCCTTCAGGTCTGCTTTAGCAGCAAAGATCTCCTTTGCTGTAAGGAAGAGGCAAATGTCCCAAAGCTGTGGTGAGTCCACCTGGTTAAACCCTGCCCTTTGGGGAAGGTGGGGGAGGGGGGCGGGCTTCTGCCGCCTGGGTGAAACCCAGGTAAATCTACTTCTGACACCAGATATCGCGGTTAATAAGGATCAGGATAAACAAATAGGCTGAATAGATGTTTATTCAGGGAGAAATAACTTACAACCTAGACAGATGAACACCAGGAAATTCAACCCGATCCTCTCCTGTCCAAGTCATGCCAGAAAGAGAGCCTTTCCTGGCTCCCCTCCTACCTCCTTCCACAGGTCACTCCGCCCATGGCTCCACCCCCAATGGGCGTGGTCAGTGCCACTGAGGGAACATCTCACTATAATGACCCATATCTGTAGTCCCAGCACCTAAGACAGGAAGTTGAGGAATTCAGTATCATCTTCAGCTACATAATAAGTTAAGGTAACCAGGCTACCTTAAGACCCTATTCAAAAAACAAAAACAAAATGGGGTTATGGAGAGATATAATCAAAACAAAGAATTATGATAAGCCTTATGGAAAGCCACTACTTTGTAAGCTACTTTAAAAATAAAATTTAAAAGAAACCAAAAAGGGTTTTGAGTAGAGCTGTCTTGAATGAGTATCAAATGCAGCTCCTGGAGGCTATAGGTTGATTATTGAACAAAAGTCCTAGTGATAGGTATGAGGCTCCTTCATATGAAACCCCAAAAGTCCCTAAAACAATGCAGGCAATTGCGCTCTTGGTTGTCAAGCTGAGTTAGAAAATCAGAGCCTATTACTGAATACATGATATAGTTTGATTATAAAAATGTAGAGAAATCAATCTAGAAAGGAGAAAGAAATGTCCTCCCTCCTAGTTAGCTTCCACAGAGGATTTGCATGCCCAAGCAGTTTTCTACTAGAATACTATTGACTTCTGTCACTCTGACTTACTCATCTGAGAGACATGATTCTACTTTGATCAATCTCATGGTAGAACAAGAACATGGTGCCCAGGTGGAAGCTCATACCTGCATGCATGTAGATGTATGAACTTAAATCCTGTGATTACCTGGTTCAGGTTGGGAGTGCATTTTATGAAAGAAATTGCAACTTGCTTTTTGTCACATGAAGTTTTCCCATGTGGTGCATCAATTTTGTGTTTCTGTAGACAGCTATATCTCTAGAACCTGGGGCCCAGAATTGAACATATGATCACAAGAGGGAAAAGTCTCAGGGGTGTGCAAAAATGACATAACACATTAATTGGCTACTGTAATGTTTAATTCACCATGTTTTCATTTTCTGCAAAGGAAAACCAAAAATTCATAAAGTTGAGCAATGGAGCTAAGAGCTCTGGTGCCTAGAATCTGGTTTCTTCATGAGTCAGCTCTACTGAAAACACAGTGAGTTATATAAAACCACATAAAATAAAGCACTCATCTATGAACATCTGGAAATTCAGGGCTGTAGAAAGTCATAATGGCCAAAATTAAGCAAAGGATGTGTCACTGACCATGGCCACTATCTCCAGGCTCCTTTCCACAGAGTCACTGACTTAGATTAGCATGTGATGGTTTGAATGATAATAACCCACATGGAATATTTAGTCCCTGGTTGATGGAAGTGTTTGGGGAAAGATTAGGAGGTGTACCCTTGTTGGAGGAGCAGGCTTTTAGGGTCCAAGGACTCATACCGACTCCAGAATGCTTTTGGCTTCCTGTCTGTGGATCAGAATGTGCACTCTCAGTTGTTGCTCCAGTGTTAGATCAGTCAGCCTCCATGATGGTGATGAACACTTATCCCTCTAGAACTGTAAACCTCAAACAAACCCTTCCTTCAGTAAGTTGCCTTGGTCATGGTGTTTCATCGCAGCAGTAGAAGAGTAACTAAAACAGAGTGTGTGTCCAGAGTGGTGTTGTGGGAAGAGGAAGAAATGCCATGGAAACTATATTAACCATCATTTATCAATCCCTTCAGGAGGAGACCAACACTTTTCATCCCTGGATCTTTTAGCAACTCCCTATTTCTTGGGTGAATGATTTTAAGTATAAGAATCTGAGTACTACAGAAATGCACAGTAGAGTCTAAAGTGGAGTCCTCGGGTATCTTGGTGACATAGTGCTTGTGAGTTTACAGTGAATTTGTGGGTGTTCAAAAAAGGAGAAGAAAAAAATTCACTAAAACCAGTATTTTTATGTAACTGATTTTTCAGCGTAGACACTACATACAGTATCCCTCCAGACCAGCTGCTAATTGCCCCTGACTGAAGCTCTGAAGCCTGGGGAGATGTGTATGGCCCCAGGAGCTCATAAAGTAAAACTGTGAAAATATTCCCGCTGACTGTTCAAGCTGGGACTCTGAAAACTAATTAGCTGTAATAGCCCTGTCCGGACAAACGATGTACTCCAGTTAGAAAGCACACTTCTGACACATAAATGCCCCTGCCAATAGAGGTATGATTGTGCTTATGCTCTGAAGATAGATTGTTGAGTCTTTCTGGGGATTAATGTCATGTTCCTAATTTGATATACATCTTTGATAAGTGATTTGAATCACATGTGTCAGTTATTTGCCCTCCTTTCTGACTGAACTGTTTGCCTTAGGGATAGAGGAGGCTACAACATGAGTCATGATATTGACTCCATTGTGGTTTGCAACTTAGGCAATTATATTCCATTCCTATTAAGAACTTCATAGTTACAATTGCAAACAATGCACTTCCAAAATGCAGTGTTACTTACCTTCATAGTAATCCTTTAAGATTAGGGTCATCCCTATTTCAGATCTAAGCTTTCTCTGGAGCCTGCAATGGAAAGCATTGGGAGGAGAGAAACATAAGTAAAGAAACTGACTTCCCATGAAGAAAATGATGCAGATAAGTGAGACTCATCCAAAGAGCCTGCAAGTTCCTAAATATAATACCTGAAGGCATAGAAGTTAAGAGAAAACTCATGAAAGTGAGAAAAATTGTAATAAGAGTCAAATAACTAGATGAAGACAACCATGCAAAGATCTGACAGGGTGCATTCCAAGTAAAGCAGCAAATATAATACTTAAAACAGTAGTGAACAGAGCAGTACATTGGAAGCTAGCATGGAGACTATCTATATGAGGAAAGGAAAAAAAGAAACAGAATATAATAACTATATTTAAGAGGCAGCCACCTGGACTCTAACCACACCCTAGCAATGAGATTTAGCCCAATTACATTAAAAAGTTGTCAGATGAATGACATACCAATAATGAAACAGCATTTTAGAGCTCAATAAATCAAACTAGACTGCTTGCATTCAAATCCTATTCCTGCAATTATTAGCAATGTATCCTTACCAAGTTCCTTATCTTCCCTGGCCCTCAGGTTTCCCATCTATGGAATAGAAGAAAATATAATAGCCATCTCAATGGGTATAAATGGGAAACTGAAAGCAAGTTCAGGAAAGGGCCTGGTAGATTATACCAGGTAACCGATAACAAGTGTCAGTTATCATTGCAAGTTTGAAGAAGTCATTACAACAGCATTGTGAGACTAGACTGTAATGGGCAGTAGTGGAGGCAGAGTAGGGAGATGTTTCTGTATCTAGGTGATAGTGATAGAGATATAGTCTTGAGATAAAGCAGTACAAATAGTAAGTGGTTGGAATCAGAATCTATTCAGTGTGCTTTGCCAAAAGGACTTACTCACACAGAAAAAGTGTGGTGTGAGACAGAGTCAGTTTTTACTTTCATATTATAAGTATTTTTCCCAAGAACAACATAGACAGTGGTGTTCTGAATCCTTGCTATACACCAGCACCAGGACACTAGTGCTTTGCTAACTGGTAGTATCTTGCTAAATATCCAAAGGATGTAATCATCCATGGGAGAGAAAGGTTTACCAATCAGTTGGATAAGATATGGGACTAGATGAAAACAAAAGAATGCTAACAGTAGAGAAGAGAGCCAAAGAGTATAAACTAAGAATTTTGTTTTAATGTCATGATCACAGTGGAAAACTATCCCAGAAGCCTAGAAAATAAATAATACAACACATGGCAAATATGTCAAATATATCATAAATACTCCCGCCAAAAAAGGGGGAGCTGAAAATGTGAGCACTGACTTTGGCTGCATGCAGATATTTGGTGACCTCCATAGTTAGAAACAGATTATGAAAGTGGGGTAAGTATTGATGTTAATCTACAGTTGGAATCGGTGAAGGAAATTCTGACCACACCTGAGAAGGTCTTGATCTATGAAATTAGGAAATATGAATTTAGAAAGAGGAAGTGACTTGCTTAAGGAAGCAATCAGCAGATTATGTATGACGATGTCTGTGTCTTCATGAACAAATGTTTCAGACCTACATCTACTCAAGAATGGAGACTACAGATTGTCATTGAATGCTGGGGGCACTGACTATTTTGATCATATTTTTCTTGTATAATGTAATCTGGATACTAGTTTGAAAGCATCTTTTTGTCATGAGAAAATGGAAGGAAACATTTCAAAGGAAGAAAAGGCTAACCATCTAACAGTGTACATTGCATATGTGCCTGGGATGAAGAGAATGAAAATGAGTTGTGATGGGAAATTGTACAGAGCTATAAAATGCAAGAGGAAACATGGGAAGAGTGCAGCCACAAAGGTCTAGAGAGTAATCCCTCAATTGTTCAAAGCAGAAAACACATTCTGTACCTTAAAAAATTCAGGGTAGGAAACTCTTACAAAAAAGAACAAAGACAATGTGTTCAAACTTCCTTTTATTTGAAATAGGAAGGGATGTTTTCCAAAAAGCTTAATTTTGGTTCTAGTGAGCTTTCCTTTTAACCTCCAGTCACAGCATAATTATATCAATGTTTGCTTATGTTTCACTTTTGGAAAAAAGGAAACTATTTTGTTCTTAGTTCTTTAAAGGTATTTAATGAGATACCCTTATAATTAATTTTAAAATTATCTTTATTTCCAGCTCTATCTTTAAACACACTTAAAAAGTAGATACTCTTGTAACCAGGTTATTTTTGAAAGGTAAAGTATTACATAAGTTGGAAGAATTTTATAGTTTAGCTACAGTAAAAAAAAAAAAATAGCTTGAAGACTATGATATAAAATTTAGCTCTAATAATTTGCTTAGAAGTTATTTCCAAGAAAACCCCTAAAGATAACTAATCTTAATGATGATTCAAGAAAGATTTTCCCACTGCTGGTGGGAGTGCAAACTTGTATAGCCATTTTGGAGATCAGTATGGCGATTCATCAGGAAAAAGGGAAATAGTTTACCATAGGACCCAGCAATTCCACTCTTAGGCATATTCCCAAATGATTCACATCCATGCAACAAAGACATCTGTTCAACTACATTCATAACAGCATTATTTGTAATAGCCAGAATCTGGAAGCAACCTAGATGCCCCTCAACTGAAGAATGGATAAATAAGATGTGGTACATTTACACAATGTAATACTACTCAGCACAAAAAAAACACAATAGAATCTTGAAATTTCACAAGCAAATGGATAGAACTTGAAGAAACCATCCTGAGTGAGGTAACTCAGTCACAAAAAGACAAACATGGTATGTACTCACTCATGTATGGATTTTAGACCACCAGCCTATAATTCACTCTACCAGAGAAACTAGGATGCAAGGAGGACCCTAAGAGATTCATTCAAGGTCCCTCACAGAAGGGGAATGGAACAAGATATTCTGGCATATTGGTAGTTGGGGGGAGAGGGCAGTGAGTGGAAAGGGAGTAAGAAGAAAGAGAAGGGGAGGAGAAGAGAACATATGGGACCAGGAAGATTGAGTTGGGGGACAAATAGATGAGAGCAAAAATAAGAGATGCCATAATAGAGGGAGCCATTATAGGTTTGAAGAACAAACTGACTCTAGAGAAATGTCCAGAGACCTACAAGGATGACCCCCAGCTAACAATTTGAGCAACAATGGAAAGGCTACCTTAAATTCCGTTCCCTGATAATAAGATTGATAACTAATTCATATGCAATCATAGAGCCTTCATTTAATAGCTGATGGAAACAGAAGCAGACACGCACAGCTAAACACTGAGCCGAATTCCTGGAATCCAGTTGCAGAGAGGGAGGAGTGGTAAGAAAAGAGGTCAATACCAAGCTACAGAAACCCAAAGAGACAGCTGACCTGAACAAGCTGGAGCTCATGGACCCCTGACTCATAGCTGGGAAAACAGCATTGGACCAACTCAGACCCCATGAACATGGGTCTCAGTTAGAAGGCCTGGGCAGTCTAAGGGACCTCTGTAGTAGAACCAGGATGTATCCCTTGTGCACAAAAGGACTTTGGTAGCATATTCCCCATGGAAGGATACTCCCTTAGCCTAGAGGTAGGAGGAAGGGCCTAGACCCTACTCCAAATGACTTGACAGATTTTGATGATCCCTTCTGGAAGGCATCACCCTCCCTGTGGAGTTGGGGGAATGGGATGGGAGGGGATGTTCAGGGGGTATGGGAGGGAGTGATGGAGGAAGATGGAACTGGGATCGATATATAGAATAAGAATATATATACACACACATGGTGTGTGAAAACCATGATCAATAAATTTTAAAAAAAGAAAAAAGAAAGCTTCCTTTTAAGATCTTTCCCTCAGAATTAAGAAGTATATATGAACAAGAGAAGAAGATGAGAAGACACAGTAGTTTATGACACGCTGACCAGCCAAAGACATAGAGAGAAGGGTGTGGCTTCACTAGGCAGCAATTCTATCTGAAACTTCCAAGTGCCAAAGAAATGGTAATGGAGTGGAATATAAAATTGTGGGCCCAATTAAATCTTGTTTTACATCTGCTTCTTGCATTTTGTTTAATTTTCTTCTGTGACACTTTCATTTTCTAACTGTATAATAACATTGTAGACATCTCACCATGTTGCTACTAGATACAAGCTCCTGAAGAACAATTAGTAGATCTAATTCAAAGCATTACCTGAGGGCTGGGAATACAGCTAAGTATGTAAAGCCCTAGCCTTGCAAACATAAGGATCTGAGTTTGAGCCCCAAAACCCACATTAAAAAAAAAAAGCCTGTACTTTTCATCCCAGCACTAAAGAAGCAGCATGAAACAGATTCCTGGAGCTTCTGAGCTAGCCAGCTTAGCTTACTAGGTGATCCATAGTGAGAGACATTTTCTAAAAGCAAGATGATGATGCCAAGGCTTAGGGAATAATAAAAAAGAAAAAGCAGAAAATCATGAGAGGAGATGATAGAGTGAAGTGCTATACAATGGTGTTGGAGACATGGCATAGCTGTCACACCCATGAACTCACAATTTCTGTCCTTACCTGCACAAGCTATCCAAAATCTCAGCACAGATGGGATATATCACAACCAGGTCACACCCCTTACTAAGAAGCTATTGGTAGTTAATAGTTGCTGTGGAAGGAAGAATCATTCATTTAGGATGTGGCCACTGATAGGTCTCCCATGCTCCATAGGCTGTCCTCACATCCATACACCTATAGGCAGCACTAATTTTACTTAGTGATTCATCAAAAACTACAGGTTTGAAATTAGAAGGGGGCATGTTGGAGGCATATAGGTTGAAGAAGAGAGATGGGAGTGGATGTGAAGATATTTCATTATATTGTATGACATTTTCAAAACTAAAACTTATGAAAAGAAAAAAATTAAAGGTGAAAAATAAATACAGTTGTTCACTGATTTACACCACACACACACACACACACACACACACACACACACACACACATACACAGAAACAAGCTGTTTTTGGTTAATATCTGTGATAAAATACCCAGATAAGAAACAACTTGGGAAATAGAGAATTTATTTGGCTTACAATTTTAGGTTGTAGTTCACCATTGTGGGAAGTCATGTAGAACTTGAAGGAACCATACAGATCACATCCACAGCCAAGAGCAGAGAGAAATACATGCATGCATGCCTATCATGCTCAGTCCCTTCTCTGTGTACATATGCAATCCAGGATCGCTCCCCTGGGGCCCACAGTGGACTGAGTCTTCCCACACCAATTAACAGTCAAGGTAGTCCTCCATAGATACACCCCCAGGCCAACCTTATCTAAACTCTTCTTCACTGAGACATCCCTTCTAGGTGATTGTAGACTGTATCAAGCTATCAATTAGCCATCATAGCTCCATGACCTGTCTGTCAACTTTACATACACATCACTTTAAGCCCTAACCTATCACTTTTCCTGAAGACCCACGATTAATCTCATAATATAAAATACAATTCAACTTTACATGTGTTCCTAGGCTTTAAAACTCCCAACACTATAAAGATTTTAAATCTCTTTACTGTGAGATCCTGCAAAATAGAAGTCATTTTTGCAAGATATAATGGTACACAGAAAATTCTCTCATTTCAAAATGGAAGAATTGGAGCATTGTAAGGAGTAAACAAACCAGAAAACCAAAATCCTGTCCTGGGGCTGCTAAGTATTTCTGGGTCCTAAAGGATTTGGATGGCCCAGTCCTCCAACTGCCATCTGCAGCACACTTAACACCTGCAGCTTTCTCTGGAGACTGCCACACTGTCTTTGGAACCTGCTAAAGTTTTTAGTCCTCATTGCAACCGTGGCTTTACTTTCCCAGCTTTATAAAATCATACTTCAATGCCACTTGGGAGGAACTCTGAAATACACTGCCACACAGTACCTGGCTTAAATTGATCTCTATGACTTCTCAGGCTTATATTGTTGCCTTCCAAGCCAGTCCAATATAGACAATGTTTAAGGCATTGCCTATTTCTGCTGCTAGCTCAAAGCATAGCCTGACCCCTTTTGGAGCTCAATTATATCAGTGGCTGTATTCTGACCCTAAGAATACACTTTCCTATTGCCCTACTAAAATACATAAGGTTTCTCCACAGTGGTCCCCACTTCTCTGTCAAGGAGACTTGCTTTTTCAGCACCAGCTTGACTCTGCCATGCTGAAAGATCCTGTACTAAAGTCTATTTGCTTGTAAATACACTTCACCCAAGTTCATAGGACAAGAGCAGAACAAAGCCATATTCTTAGCCAAAACTTCATGTGAACAGTCCCTAACTCAGTTCCTCATAAAGTCCGAATCTCTCCCCCTTCCTACTTACTCAACTTTAAGGTCTTTCTCAGAAACAAACAAAAACCCAACAAAAAAAAACAACAAACTCAAGAAAACAAAATAAAACCATGGGAGAAAAACAAAACAAGCAAACAAGAAATAAAAACAAAACAAAAAAATCTATTGCCATATAAAGGCACATACACACACACACACACACACACACACACACACACACACACGCACGCACGCATGCACGCACGCACGCACGCACACAGCATCCATTCTATGTTGGTCAACTATTCCTGAAGATGAGGCCTGTTCTAGAGTGGTTGATATACCCAATGTCACTCTTTCAGAGAGAACTGATTTTCCTTCTCCCAGAAGGTATAAGTTTAGTTGTTAGTTGTTAACCTTTACCATAGTGACTAGGTTTTCATTCATTTTAAAAAGTATAACAAAATAAAATACAATGAGATAAAGCAAAATCTATCACTTTGGAATTGGACAAGACAAACTAACAGAAGAAAAAGATCCCAAGAGAAAACAAAAATCAGAGACCCACTCATGCACACACTCAGGAATCCCATAAAAACACTAAACTGGAAATCATAATATAAATGTAGGGAACTTCACGTAGACCTGTGCATGCTGCCTCAGTCTATGTAACTTCAAATGATCTTTGACCATGTTGATTTAAATGGCCTTGTTTTTCCTTGTGTCCTCCTTCTACTCTGGCTTTTAAACTTTTCCTGCCTCCTCTTCCATAGGGTTGCCTAAGCGCAAAGGGTAGGAATCTGATGAAGACATGCATTTCAGGCTGTTCCAAGGTCTCTCACTCTCTACATAATATCCGACTGTGGGTCTCTATATTTTTTCCATATACTTCAGGAGGAAGTTTCTCTGATGATAGCTGAGCAAGGCATTAATCTATGAGTATAGCAGAATGTCATTAGAAGTCATTTTATAATTTTTGTATTTTCTTTCTACCACTATTATTTGGTTTTCCCCTATGTCTCTGAGCTATCTAGACTCAGATTCCTAACCAGTCAAGCAGTATCAGATATGGGTTATATCTCAGGGAGTGGGACTTAATTCAAATCAATTATTGGATGGTTACTCCTACAGGCTTTGTGCCACCCTAACATATATTGCAGACAATACACCACTGTAGATAATGGGTTTGTGGCTAGGTTGGTGCTTGTGTTACTCTTTTGATAGAGTACAAAGAACATTTCTGTATCAAAGAAACTGGAACATGGAAGTAAAGTCTATATGTAGGCACCATCTCAACATATCCATGTTCAATATAGATGCTGTCTTCAGCAATGGGGTCTTGCTATCAGTTTGTAGAGAGCAGCATGGAGTCTTGGCAATATCATGGATTGACTATGAGCTACACTCCATCACCTAGTGTCCTTGTATTTCTCAATCTTTGCTATAATTCAATAATGCCAAATAATTTATTTCTATGGGCAATGGGAAATTTCTAAGGGAGGTGTGTCTTCATGTTTCTCACATTCTATTACAATTGGCAAGGATGGTGATACCCAAAGCATACTATGCTAAAGATGGCATTCTTACATTTACCTACAGCACCAAATTATTTGGAAAAGCAGAATTCTCTTGCTGACTTGAGACCTTACTTTTTCTGTTATATGAGAGTAGAGATCAAACTTTAATTGATTTTGAGTCATGACATCTTAACTGAATTTCAATAGCACTTTAGTCTACTCTAGTTTCTATAAGTAGCTCTTACTGGCTGCCTCCTTTCTCTGAAGAGGTATTGCTTATGGAACAACTTTAAATGCTATTACTCCATAGGTAATCAATGTCTAGGAGGTAATTTTACACTAAAGATGCTGATTTGCATGTTTGGTATGAATTCCAGTGATTTTGTCTCAGTGACACTAAAAGTTATCAAGTCTTTGAGCCCTAAGAAAACACTTAATCTTCACTTATATGCTGTGATGCTCCATCAGCCAGTAACCCTTGTCCTATTCTATACACATCAGTATAAGGGGCTGCAAGCTGTTGACACAGAGGTCAGTGATACAGATTCTGAACTTGGGAGGAAACACAACAAGTGCTTACAGGCTATTTTCTTTGACTTAAAACTTTTCAGTGGCAACTGATTTTAGAAATTAAATAGCTTGAACACAGAGTTTGACATTTCCAAACTTGAACTGTATTGTGAACATAATTTTCATAAATAGTAATGCCTTTACAAATATTTCATTTTTATTAATTTTCAGCAAATTATTTGAGTATAAATCCACTGGATACAAGAACCTTTACTGGGACAGTAACTGTGGTCTGTATTTGCATTTCTTTCTATAACACTTGTACAACATAAGCAATTAACAATATTTTAATTCTCAGCTTACTAAAAATCTGCGCCTCATTGTCAATACATCTATAAGTGCACACACCTATAAGTGATTTCTTTAAATCCTTTTTCAGTTACAACTTAGATTGAAATTTCTGTTTTTAATAGAGCAGTTGCTTGTTTTGCTTTAACATAAATTGTATCGCCAGTATTGAAATACACAATGAAACTAGCTCTCAAATAGCAGAATGCCTTTGAAATTCAAACTCTCACACCTGGATTTATGTTTTGATTGGCTTGAAACTTGACTTTTGCAGTATCAACTTTGGGCTCAGACTTGGCCTTTGACTGTGGTATTTCATTGTTTACTCTCCTTAATAGGTATAAGGCTTTGTGGCTAGCTTTCTTAAGAAAATGTTTCTGGCTAACCATGTGTTAACTATGTGAGAGTAGTGTGGAGTCCAATCCTTCACTCTTTCCTGAACATTGATGAAGTACATTACATTATTTTGGTTTTAGAGATAAGGAAATTGGGAATTGAAGAAGCTAAGGATTGGCCCATGGTCACACAGAAAAATAAATATTGTAAGAGGAAACAGTCAACAAAATTGACTAGACTATATTGTCCTCTCCATGCACTGCATTGTTCACACTGCCCATGGAACATTTCCAAACATAGTGGCTCCACAGTAATTAATGTCTCTACATCACATAAGCCCATCGCTAACCTATATAGAAACTCAGAGTCCAAAGAGACAGACAAGATGGGCAAAAGACTTTAGTTTTGTTCTTTCATCCTTGTCTGAACACTTCTAGCCATAGAGCCTTTCCACTATTATGTGGCATTGTGGAACTGTTCACCAGAATTACCCCACTTTGTAATACCTATTGTATCCTGGCTTGTTTTCGGTTAGATTTGGGTTTTTTATATTCATTAGTTGGTTTTACATTAGTTTTTGTTTTATATTAGTTTTTACTGGGTGACATTGTGCCTTAACCAGTATGCACCCACTTTATCTCTTCTCTTTAGTACCTGATTTTATTTTAATGTAATAAATTAGTCTATGTAAACACTACACTCTTTGATGAGATTTAATGTGTGTTATTGGGCTGGCTTTCATTTCTCAGGAAAGCCTATTTGAGAACCAAATTGAAAATGTTAGTAATTTATTAGGTAATACCCATGAAAGATAAAGGCGATTAGGAGTGGACAAAGAGAGGCTACATATAGCTAAGTATAGCTGACAATGGAGAAAGTGTGTGAAGAAAGCAAAAAGAAGGATGAGTTGTAGGAAAAGTTTCAAGCTGTAGGACATCAGCACAAGCATTGTCTACGGAGTAGTTGTGAGCTGGGTGTAATGGGCAGACCCATGTGACTCAACAAAGCTCAGCCATTGGCCACACAAACTCCCAAAGTGCAAGATCCTCAACTCAAACACTGCAACAGACTCACAAGGATTGGTCCTGGAGAACAGAACCAGAATCCCAAGATTATAGGTTCTAACTAGGACCCAAATACAGATGATACAAACAGTTTGTTGAAGAAGGAAGCCCAGGAAACACCAGTAGCAAATAGGAAAATACATCACAGAAGGAAGAAGACCAATGAAATGTGTTTGATATGATAGTTCTGTCTCGCCTTCATGGCAAACAACTCAAAACTTGATGACTTTAAATAGTTTAATATTTAATAAAACACTTTTTGTTGTTTTTAAATATTTTTATTCTTGAGCGTTTTATAGATTCATACAATGTATTTTGATCATTTTTACCCCCTAACTGCCAGAATCTCACCTCCTAATTTTGTGTCCCTTTTTAAAAAATAACCCAGAGTCCAGTTGCTGCTGCCCATAAGTTCCTGGGTATGGGGCTATCAGTGCTTGGTTGACCTACTAGGAGCCACAATCTTAAAGAATGTCAAGTGTCCCTCCTCTCGGTTGTGGAATATTTGTTTAACCAGGCAAAGATGTGTTATTTGTTCATGCTCCATTTATTATCTATGTAACGTTATGTTGCCTTTGTGTTAATTAAATAAAATTAACCTGGGCTCAGAGAGGCAGGGTTAGCAACTGGTTGACAGGAAGAGCCAAGGAGAGGATTAGCAGGGATTTTCTTAGTTGCGGCTGTGTGGGAGGGAGTGGCTTCCAGGTGGCCAGCAAAGAGAGAAAGATAGGTGCTACTGGAACTCTAAGCTCACAGGTTGTCACCCTAGCCTTTGAATCTCGAGTTTTTTTTTTTTTTTTTAATTACAGAGATTTCATTAGAGCCACCTTTAGCAGCAGACAATGTTCCCCATTGTCTGGTGGAACAGAATTCCTTCAAGACTATGGCCTTAGTGACCAAACATCTAGTAGAAAAGTAAAACAATACTCCCACAGCAGCCCACAGCTAGAACATGGGCTTGTGACCCCCTCCCCACTGGAATGATGATTGGCTTGATCTTGTGCAGTACCCACAGCTGCTGAAAGTCCCTGAGTGCAGGACAGAAGTCACTGTTCACTCTGTTTCTCCCCAGCTCTGGAGCTTACACTCTTTCTGCCTCTCTTTCTCAATGGTCCCTGAGCCTTGGGGAGAAGAGGGGTCTGATACAGCTATCCTATTTGTGCCTGAACACTCACTGAAACTTACTTCCTGTACTGTGACCAGTGATGAATGTCTGTGCTAACTGTCATCCTCTACACACAGAAACTTCTCCAAGGAGGTCTGAACACTGAGCAATCTAAGTTCATACTATTCTTAAAAGGTTTACTTGAAAATATTCAGCATATTCCAATGGCTACTGTTGTTTACTGGCTGCTAACTACATGCTAAACAATGCCCTAAGCTCTTTTCATATATATTAGCTCCTTTGGATGTATGAGAAGGTTACTATTATTATGCAAATGTTATAGACTAAGAAACAGAGGCATAAGGGAAAAAAAGTAACAGCACCATGTTTACAGTTTTCTTAATGGTGCGGTATATGAAAAGCCTGTGAAAGCCCCCAGAGTGGCTCATCTGTCCTAGGTAAGTCAAAGTTCCTGGGTAAATTGAAAGGAAGATCAGAACTCTTAGGGTACAGGCCTTCCCTCACACTGAAAGATTACTTTCAGTTAGGAGCTTAGGCAAACACGAAGCCTGTGAAAATGTGTTCGTGTAAGTGCACTCAGAATAGAGCCCAGTTTCTCTAGTTTGGCAAATATTCACTGAGAAGTTAATCCAGAGCTTTGAGTCTTGAGAGGTCACTGTGGAATGGGTGATACGCCATAACTTGAACCTCAGTTTCCCTAAACAATAAGGCAAACAGTGTAAGACTGAAGCTACTGGAGTCAAACCAGGTTGGTTTTAAGCCCTCAGTTTTCTGCCTACTTAATTACGGACCTTACTTGCCTCATCATAATAAATATGAGATCGTCAAGAAGACTGACTGAAATAATGCAGCATAGCATGAATGAAAATTGCTACAGACTCTGCTATAGTTAGAAGTCAGTTAATGAAACACCTTTTTTTTTCAAGTATTGCTAACAGACGTTTAATAACTAAAATTATTTCTTTTACCTCAGCATTTAATTATCCTCTATGACACCCACTAGTTTAAAAGAAAATCATTCTGATTGTGATAGCACATGGAAATATCTTTACCTAAAAATGTCTGATCAAGTAAAGATATAGTATAGCATTATGATAAGATTTCAGGAAGATATTGCCAATGTCCAAGTAAGTAGAACATGTTATATACACAGAAAACAAATTTACTGAATAGTCACTCCTAAATGATTGAGTCAAATCCTGTAGATTTTTTAAAAAGCTATAATAAAGTAAACTGCCTTTAGGAAGTTTATGATCCAATGGGAAAATATATACCATACACCATTGTATATGATTAAGTGCCATTTGGAATACTTGCAAGCATTCTTGACAAAATTGGACGTGTTAAGGTTATCAATGAAGGAAGAATATCCTTGAGGGAGCCCAGTTTACCTTCTGTTTGGTCTTTTCAATGACCTCTGCATAGCCTTGCTGACAATTTTGGAAAGGAGAAACTTCTAAGCTAATTTAAATGAAGTAGAACCTTCATGAAGACAAGCTCAACCAGAAGGAAGAGTCCTATGCCTTTCTGGCCTATACTAACTCTGAGATGAGGTAGAAATTAAACCAGACTGAAAAGGCTGTAAGAACTAAGAGAGATGGTTTATTATTCAATTATGTAATCTGTAAGTCATCAGGAGTATTTTCTAATAGTGACCTCTTTAACTAGATCCCTTATGGCTTCCAAAACCAGCTTTCTTTTCTCACTCAAAAGTCTACTTAGACACTTCTAAGTCAAAATCCCTAAGAAACACAGGAATTACTTTTCCTACCTAAGACTCGGGTTTCTTGAATTTTCTGTCCTCTCCAACTGATTGACTTACTATTTACTCAGTAAGAATGGGTTCCACATCTGGTCTATGTCTCTACCATTACTATTACTGTGGTCATACTGTTATTATCAATACTGCTCATAGCTACCACCAAAGCTGGATGTTGTGGTAAGCCCTTGGTATTAATTCTTTCATTCTAACTTCAGTCCTATAGACATAGCAATGTTTAGGTAATTTGCCTAAACCAGGAACTATGAGAACTGAAATTTCTCCTGTTTTATGCCATATCTACAGATCCTATCCTTTATTTGAAGCTATATCTTATGAATTGAAGCCAATTATATCACTCTTCAAGAGACACAGATATACAAGATGGCTTGGATGGGGTACTTTTAACACATCACAAATATAAGGCAATAACAATGCTGTATATATAACATTTGCCACCTAAATACTATGTTTCTCTTTATTCTGGATGGTGGGGTAGCATCTTTGATCAAGGGAGTTGATGATCTGTTGCTGGGCCCAGACATTGCAAATGAATATACCTGGGCCAGGTGAGAATCAGACAAAAATAAGACCTTCTCAACCCCTGACAGCTTCAAGACTCTTGTAACGAGGTATAATTACTCTCAGGATCAGAATCTGACATCAAACTTTGGCTTCTAGAGACTCTTGTCAGATTCCTCTGATTACAGGCTTGCTTCCCTGTCTCAGCCTTTCAATTGCACTTGGCTTGCTGCCATACACACTTCCATTATCACCACCAAGACTTAAACAGTACCTCTCCAGACACACTGAACATTATGGAATGTTCATATTTATAAATGAAAGCTATAATCACTCCTCTTGAGGGAACAGCCAGTTTTGTGTTCATTTCATAAATGCAAAAATTATCCCACCAAACAATCAAAATAACAGGTTAAGTATTTTGACCCATTTCAACAAATATTAATTAAAAGCTATAGTGTCGTGCATTATTCTAGGTACTGGGAAAAGCCAAAATAGATCAGCCCAAGAGTCATTTGGCTTCTAAGAGGGAGCTTTGTACACTGTATCATACTCACAGAACATCCTCTGCTGTAAGGAAGTAAGACACCGGTGCTCTGTGAGCCCATGAATGCTCCATTCATGTTCAGGTTCAGTGCTTCTTGCTTGGGATGAGAGTAGAAATTTATTGCACGTAGGTAAAACAGCAACTACTCTTCCTCACACCCTGAACTCACTAACAGCTGGAAGAAAAAAAAAACCTATAATTTCAAGTGGTCCTGAACTGAAATAGGTCTCTTCACAGAGACTAGATTTTATATTTTATGAATAGATGCCTACTTGGTGATCATTTTCAGTGTGGGCATCATGGTTGTCCCTATACTAGTTAGCAGTATGTTTTGGCAGAATGGGGAATACTCAAAAAATAAATTAAAAGAGCCTTATTTCACCTAAATCTTCTTCACCTGCTTTCACATGAACCTTTTCACAGAAAACAGTGTTTTACCATACACCATTAGAGGTCAAAACTTTACCTCTATAGGTAAGGCCTCCTATAGCTTAAGAGCTTATACTGCTTTTGAAGAGGGTACGATTTGGATTCTCAGCTCGCAGTCTGGCTGCTCCCAATAGACCGCAGGTCCACAGTAACTGAAAACACTTCTTGACCTCTGTGAGCACCTGTGCTCATGTGCACATACCAACAGAGATACATACATATAAATATAGTTTAAAATTTTAATAAATTAAAATAAGCAGTACTGCTAATAAAACAAAATGTAGTGGACCTATGCTGTGACAGGCATGACATTAAATGTTTCCTTGTGGTTGTTCCTGTAACCCTCACAGTGATATGAGATACGTACTAAAACTCTTCCTTTTCAGAGCTCATGGACTCCAGTCTAATAGCTGGAAAACCAGCATAGGACCAACCCAGACCCCCTGAATGTAGATGTTTGTCGGGAGGACTTGGCAGACTATGGGGCTTCAGGTAGTGGATCAGTATTTATCCCTAGTATATGAATGAATTTTGGGATCCATTCCACATAGAGGGATACTCCCTCAGCCTAGACACAAGGGGGAGGGCCTGGGCCATACTCCAAATGATGTGACAGACTTTGAATATCCCCCATGGAAGGCCTCACCCTCCCTGGGAAGCAAAGAGGGGATGGGATGGGGGTTGGCGGGAGGAATAGAGGAGGAAGGAAGGGTACAGGAACTGGGATTGATATGTAAAGCAAGATTGTTTCAAATTTAAATAAAAAATATATATTAAAAAAAAAACTCTTCCTCTTTGCTGTTGAGGACATAGAGCAGTGGCTCTAAGAGGCGGAAGGACATCCCAGTGTCCCAACACCTCAGCCAGGACACAAGTCCAAGAGGAATCAACTCACAAGAATCAGGTCCACCTGTGAATATGGGCAGGAAATCATTGATGTAAGAAAAAAATTTAAGGGGAGGAATAAAAGAGAAGTCAAAGCATGGAAATTAAAGAGGAGTGCAAGTGTTTCTTATCTAAATACTTATCCATGTGTAGCCTTCCTGCCACTTCTCCTAATCTCAACACACATACCTCCCATGAACTTTAATCTTCCACTTGAGAAATTCCAGGACCCATTACCAGGCAAAGACCCAATTCTCCCTGCTTGTACAGCAGACATGTGGAGCACTAAATTGCAGGAAGTGATTATCTTTATTATTTACATCAAAGAACTATCTTTAAAAGATAGTCTCAGGGTGAACAATTACTGAAGAACTGCCAAGGGTGGACCCTCTGCCAAGACTTACCCACAGAGCAGGTTTCTAGGACATGAAAATAATTGTTTGGGGATTTTGGAGCTGTTCAATAGGCATTGTTATGCACCCTTATGCCTAAATTTTATTACCAGAACCTAATATTAAAAAATAAATAATATATACCTTTTCACTGGCATAAACTGAAATACAGTATATATGTATATGATTATATATATTTCGCATCATAAGTTTGTAGGCTATAAGTGAATAAATAGGGCCACAGCAATAGCTCACAGCAATTGTTGTCCTATCATGAAGAGCCAAGTTCAGATCCCAGCATCACTTGGTGGCTTACAAATGGCTCTAATTTCAAGAGATTAAACACTCTTATCTGGTTTCCTTAGGTACCAATACACACATGTTCACATATTCACATGCACACACACACTAAACATAAAAAATAAGTCTACAGGGAGTAAATGTAAACAATAAAATTTCCTAGAAAATACTGAACATTAAATATAAGCAATCATATATTAAGGCCTTTTCAGATACAGATTTTTCAGTAATCATCATTTCATGTTAATTAATGTGAAAGTCCTTAGACATTTGTATTCTTATACTTGTTTTATTACTAAGAAATAAAGTTTGGAAAATAATGTACTTGGCAAAGTTCACACCAATCAATTGAGTTCATTTGTTAGATTCCAATTTCATTTAACAAATTAGACTGCTATGTTCCACCTTTGCTTCCCTTTTCTATATCCAACTCTTCTTTCCCACCTATACACTAACATGGCCTCTGCTTTTTAATTGATTTTTGCATCAGAATTTCTAGGTGTCCATACTTATGTGTTCATGTTGTTATATAAAGGTAAAGGCTTTCAGCTCTTATCCTTGCTGTTTCTGGGTCGATCTGTACACAAATGAACAACTGCTCCTTTCTCTGGACTGTAGACTTTCCCACTAAATAGGAAAGACAGTTGCAGATTGCTTTAGGTCCTCAAAAGTCTTGAGTGGTTGGCAGAGAAGTTTATAGCCACAGCAAATTCTCCATCTTGATAGTCACTCGCACTGCTCACTCCTAGATCATGATAGTGTTAGAACAGACTGATTGCGCTGTTGGACTTCGTTGGAACCCTGGTTCCAGGGCATATAATCCCAGCCCTTTTGGGACCCATTACTACTTTTTTATTCATTATATGTATGTATGTGTGCCTGTGTTTGGGGTTTTTGTATGGGTCTGTGCACATGAGAACAGATGCCTGTGAGATCCAGAAAAAGGTATTGGATGCCCTGGTTCATTAGTTACAGGCTGTTGTGAGTCACTGAGTATGGGTGTTGGGAACAAACTTCAGTTTTCTGCGAGAGGTAATACATGCTCTTAACTGCTAAGCCACCTCTTCAGACTCCTGTTGTCACTTTGATTTTTTTCTATGTGGAGATGTTTGTGTGTAGTCATATGCATATGGGTTGTAAGGAAGCCAAAGTCAATAAGAGGTATCTTCCTCCATTGATGTACTTGTTAATTTTTTTCCATTTTCTTTTATTTGTTTTGTTTTGTTTTATTATATAACCAAGTCCATTTAAATGAAAACAAACATTTATAGACAATATTTGGGAATTTGGGCAGCGTTCTTTCAAAACTACTTCCTGCTGGTAAGGGGTGCTGTCATGGGGGATTCGAAGAAGATTCAGAAATCCTGGCTGTAGTCTGTAAGGCTGCTTTGTCCAGCTGTTTTGAATGTATGATCACCTGGTACTCTGTTTCTGTAGAGAGCCACCGGTGCCATTCCCGAAGATGGTGCCGGTTTCCTGTCCATAAGCCATCAAGGCGCGGATGCGCGATCCACGTCATGGGGTGACAGTTACGAGCGTTGAAGGCTGCACCTGTCAGTAACAGACACGACTCCTCTGAGCATATATAAACAGAGCCGTTTTTCCTCCTCGGGGTCTTCCCTCAAATTGCTGTAATGAGCTGCTCAATAAACATAGCTGCAGAAGAATGCTGTTGTTGAGCATTCTTGCAGGCAAGGCGATAGTGCCCGACATGTTTCAGGTGGTCTGGCTTGATCAAACCACATTAGTCTGGAAGGAACCCACATCTTTTCATTTTCTATGGAAACAAAAATAGAAATCCTTTTCCACAGTAACTTGTCCTTGAACTTAAATTTTGGAGTCAACGCATTTTTTTAATTTAATTTATTATTTTACATGTCAATCACAGTTCCCCATCCTTCCTCCTTCCCTTCTTCCCTCCCTATTACCCTCTCTGCCCTCTCACATGCACTCTAACCACCCTCCCCTCCCATCCCCCACCCCAATTCCATATGCAGGGGAATGCCATCCAGTTGTGGTCATGTAGATCTGACAGGTCATGTGAAGTAGGGACTAGGGCTTCTCTCCTGTCTCTAGATTAAGGTAATTATTCCTCCATGGGGGATGTGTTCACAAAGTCCTTTTGTGCACCAGGGATACATCCTGGCTCCACTGTCTGAGGTCCCTTAGACTGCTCAGTCCTTCTGGCTGAGACCCATATTCAGGGGGACCTGAGTCAGTCCCATGCTGGCTTCCCAGCTATAAGTCTGGGGGCCCGTTAGTTCCTCCTTGTTCAGGTAAGCTGTCTCTATGTGTTTCTGCTGCCTGGTCTTGTCCTCTCCATCTGCATCTGGATTCTAGTTCGACTCAGTGTTTATGTATGGGTGTTTCCAATAGGCATTAGTTGAGGGCTCCATGGATAAGTTAGTTGTTGATCTCACTCTCCAGGAAGGGCATTTATGATAGCCTTTCCACAGAAGCCCAAATTGTTAGTTGGCAGTAGTCTTGTAGTTCTCTAGACCTTTCTTTTTGCGTTCAATTTTATCTTCAAACCAATATTGGCTCCCTCTTTTATGTTTTCTCTCTCTCTCTCTCTTCTCTCTCTCTCTCTCTCTCTCTCTCTCTCTCTCTCTCTCTCTCTCTCTCTCTCTCTCTCTCCTCTCTTGTCTTCTATTCCTAATCAGGCTCAATCTTCCTGGTTGCACATGTTTTCCTTTCCTCCCCCTCGTGTTCTCCTACTTCTCTCTCCATTCGCTGCCCCCCCCCACTTCCCCTGAGCTCTGGAGGACTTGTCCCTTCCCAGTTCTGTGATTAATTTTTTTAAGACAGGACTTTTGACTGAACATGGGGCTCACTCATTTCGCTGGACTGGCTATCTAGCAAGCTTCAGAGAGCTACCTCTGCCTTCTCAACACTGAGATTACAGGTGTGCACCACTCCACCTGGTTCACATGTGGGTGTTAGGGGCCAAAACTAAGGTCCTCACACTTGTGTAGCAAGTATGTTACTAACTCTGCTGATCCTTCTTTGTTTATGACATAACTCTGTCAACATCGCCATTCAGTGTTGTTATTGAAAGTAACAACTAGTTGTCTCTCTGCAGCAGTTGGCATGCCTCACTTGTACAAAAGTGTGCACAACACTTCTCCTAAGGTATACTGACAATGTTGATCCCTTATCTGTCTCTTCACATGCTTTTAAAATTTCATTTTCTGGCCCTAGTCCAGTAGCACCCACTGTTATCTTTGCTTGTCATCCACAGAACAAGGCTTGCCTCCTCTTAGGTGTCCCTTTTGACATGATTTTTTTTCTTGCTGTTCTAATAGAATTATGTCACAGCCTCTCTCCCTTATTGCCACACCAAACTAATGTTAAATGTTCATTCCAGCATTTGCTAATTCAGGGTTGAAGAGTGGCAGCTTCACTCTCACTGTGTCAACATCAATTGTCTTTTGTCAGGCCTGCCTGCCTACATCCCTGGCTGTAAATATATTCTAGGCTGTTGACATATTTATTATGGTGTTTTAGCCTGAGACTTAGACATGGGTTTCCAGAACTCTGAAAACATTCTGAACCTGAAAATATGATATGTATGTATGTATTTTTCTAAGGAAAACACCTATGAGTTTCCTGAGTTCAGAAGAAATTCGAGATCTTAAGAGATAGATGCAAATAGACTCCATGAGTGCTGAACTTAGAAGAGATCTTAAAAGGATATGTTGGTTTTTTGCTCTGGGATCACAAACACCTAGAATTTTGTGGTAAAAAGCCGTCAGATTACTTATCTATTTGAAATATTTCAAGAGCACAATTGAAATTAGATCTTTATCTACAAGGCTGTTGAATATAATGGACATTTCTTGTAATTTTGATTTTTACTAAAATTAAGTAGAACCACATGGATTGTAAGAGTATGCTTTATTGAATACTCTTTGCCAAATTGATGCACACTTTCTATACTACATTATATTTAGTATTTGAATAACAGATTGTCTATGATTCCTTATGACAGAAACAAAATAAAAATTTTAAAGAACTCTTACTACCTCTCGTAGTCAACATATTACACACCAGCCACACGTCATGGACCCTGGAGCCAAGAAATCCTGCCTTCCCATGTTCTAACTGCCAGTTATATATGTTTGTATTAATAAAAACAAGGAAATATTCTATTACTTAAGAAGTATACCTTACTTGGGTTTGATCTTTTTTTTAAGTGGTAGTTTTCAACTGGGATGATTTTCCCTCCTAGGGGACATTTGACTGTGCCTACATAATATTTGGTTGTTGCTAATGAGAGAATGCTAATAGCATCAAGTGGGTAGAGGCCTATGAGGCTGCTAAAGCCCTACTGCAAATAGGATCACCTCCCATGACAAATTATCTGGCACAAGCTGCCTGCAGTGTCATGCTGAGACATCCTGCTCTAGACAGGAGAGTGGGAAGAATAAAACAGCTTTGTGATGAAAATGCTGAGATCCATTTGTCACACATAACCATGAAATAGAAAATAGTTAATAACTGTTGGATACATGAATCCCTAATGTAGAAAAGATAAAAACAAAAATCTCTTCTTCCCCTTTGACCTCACCTTATTTTTTTAGCATTGTCCATGTACCCCCTAATTTTGTGTTCTCATAATTCAAAAGCAACAGAGGCAGCTAGAGAGTTTCAAAGGCATGATCTCCAAGAGCCAACTCTGGAGCTCAATTAGGTCTGAGGGCCCCAGTGATGCTGCCCCAGGCCCACAGTTGCTCAACTAGCAATACAGATCACCTACCCTTCTGGAGGCTTCTCACTTTCTCCTCAAGAGACCACTAACTCTGCCTCAAGTCACAGCTCTGTGACCCTCCTATACCCCTCCAACATGTCATACATGCATATATTTGGGAGAAAGCAGTTGTGGATTCATTATGTACCCAGTAATTAACAAGGCTGAGAACCACTTTTTAAAACTTTTAACACATTGTGAGGAGAAATGAAATCTAACATCATACATCCTGGGGGGGAAAATTCTCTTCTCATAATTTTTCCAGAATCCTTTTAATATGTCTTTCCTTTTTCTTTAACAGTTTAGAAGATACAACTCATTTTTAAAAAACAAACAAAAAAAACAGTCTACTAATAATATGCCTTCTAAAATAGTCATTATACAGTATTTAAATATCCATACTGTGTGTGAGGGTGTATTTGAATGTATACGTGTATGCGTGTTGTGCATACATGTGTGCATTTGTATACACATATGTGCATATGTGTGTACATACATGTATATATGCATGTGTGTGTGTATGTGGCTTCTGTTCCCTTTTCCATCTTGAGGTCCTTCCTGCCCCTTGTAGCTTTCCTCTAAGTGCATATGTTGCTAATATACTCAGACTTTCTCTTTCTTTCCAAGCACAAAGACCTACACCAACTATCTCCTTTTACTCAAATTAAATCTTGAATAATTTGCATAAATTTGCATCTCTTACCACATACATTGAATTAAAGTCATTTTTTTTAATTGGAATGTAGATTGTCTTCTTTCAGTTACACCCAAATTTGTTCTTTAGTGCCACAGTAATTGTGTGGGTGGTTAGCTGGTTATAACCCATCTTTGCCTCTGAAGGAACTAGGGCCTCAACTATCTCTCAAACACTAGTTGGCAGATCTCTTTGCTGATGCCTTCCTATATCCGCAGCCTTTCAGCTATTTCAACTTTGTGAGTTGACTATTAGCCATTGAGTTAGGAGAAACCGATTGAAGACCCTTAACTCAAGCTTCTGGCTGAGGCTTCTACCTGAATGGAAATCATGGATAGATAGGGAGCCCTTTAAATGCTCCACTCTAGGAGCTTTTGTTTCCCTTCAGTGTTTGGCAGTGTGAATGGCAGGAGTAGTTAGGTAAAACCAGTGGGCCTCGGCACCTAGTGTTATAGTCTTCATGAAACCTCAGCTATAATGACCCTTGACCCTTCTTAGTGCCCACCAGTATTACAGCCATCAGAGCCAAGGGTCTCAGAGATTAGGCTGAGAGCTGTAGCCACTCTCTAGAGGGGCTACAGATTCTTTCCTTTGGCTCCTGTAGCATTTTGTCTGCTCTTCACTTTTGCTCATCATCTGTCTTCTTCTATGACCTTTCTTTCTGGCCCAGCTGCTCTAGACCTGTTTAGTTGCTCCCTCAGTTGTCAGAGCTGTCTGTTAGGAAAACTTCTGGTGCCTGCCTTGTCAGGACAGCTTTCAGGAGCTGGAATGGGCAGCTGAATAACGTCACTGCCGTGACCATTCAGACAACAGACATCTCTTCCCACCAGAGGCCGGATCCCGGTAGGTGGATGGGATCCTCAGGCAAAATAAGTAGGTGGTCAGTGGCAGCAGGTGCCAGACTAGTGCTGCCAAGTGGATTTAGGTTTGTGGGTGCAGGGCCGGGATGGCCTGAGGCCTGGTGCTGACTGCAGTTTCTTCGGTAGTCAAATAAGGCACTTCTTCAGTAGGCAAGAGGAAACTGGCAGTACTCTGCACTGGGAAAAGAGTAACAGGGATGCGTAAAGGCCATGCAGAGTATTGGAAACCAGATACCAGTCACTAGGTATGCTCTCAAAGCAACCAAACCCGAATCACCGAATCAAGAACCAGAAGCAGACACTTTGTACTCAGAAGCCAGAGGCCCAGGACCCAAAAATATACACTTAAGCTGTTCCGGAGTCGGAGCATCAGAGATCAGAAACAGGGAAATATCAGACCTTCAGGGACACCAAAGATATGTCTGGTCCTAAGTTTCTCATCTGATGCCCATGGAATCTTCAGCTGTCAAATCACACAGGATGAGTCTGCTGTACTCTCTGGGTCTTCAGCTCCAAGTCTGTCAGAGGTCATAGGATTTTCTTGAGCTGTAGAGATTTGTCTGGACTTTGGGATATACTTCTTCTGTTTGGCTGTGTACTTAAATCAACAGCAGCTCCAGACCAGCTCCGTTGTTTGGACAGAGAGACAACATTCGTCCGTCCCCATCTCTCATGTTTTTTTTTTTTTTTTCTTTCACGTGTGAGTGCAGCCTGCACTACTGAAATAAACAAGGAAATACCATTGAAGTTTTTGTTGGATCTGAAGTTACAACACTAGGAGAATTAGCACTGTTTGCATCTTCCAGCCAATTCATTGACAGAAACGACCCAGCCTGCTTATATAGCCCAAAGATGCTTGGACAAACCAATCACAGCCATTTGTTTTGAGATCAACCATAGTCATGAAGGCTTGCATCCTGGACCAACCACATTCTCTGCCCTTAACACCAATCACTGTAGCTCTTTCACTAGGGGTGGTGCTCCCCTTCTCAGCCAGGTGGATAGGGTTCACTGCTGCTTCTTTTGGATTCGAGGCTAGGAGCTGATCATGCCAACTCCCCTTGCAGCCACCTCTTACAGCTGCAGTAAAGGAAATAACAGCCCCCCTAAAGAGACCCTGTCTGAAAATTGTGACCTTCCTTTGAACAGACTGCACTCCCCAGATCCCAGGAGAACATCAGGCATCATTCTCACTTACTCAGGGAAATTTACAGGATCAAACCAGCAGACCACAAGAACAGCTGAGGACTACCTTAATAGTGTGGACTCCATACCTAGGTGTGCCCTTTCTTTCCTGCTCCCCCCCATATTACTCAGAGTCATATCTCTTTTCCTCTCCTATCATTAGGGAATCAGAGACTGCAGGCCCCTACTGTAGGCCAGTCACTAATTATTTGGCATGAAATCTCACCTTCCTCTGAAAATTGCAAGAAAGGGCAGGACAGCTGGAGAAGAGCACTTCTAAAGGATTCACAAGTGGGCTCCTGGCACCTGCATCAGTGGCTACACACTGACTCCAATTCCAGGGGTACCAACTCGCCTGGTCTCTGAGTGAGACCTGCACTCACCTGCAAGTTCACACACACACACACACACACACACACACACACACACACACACACACACTAAATAAAAAAGAAGGGCATCAACTCTGTCTCATCAGAGTCTCCCATACCATGCTACTGTCTATCTGTCTGACTGACTGTAGGTCCACTGAATTAATAGTTCTTCTAATAAGTCCTTTACCCAAAAGAACAATCTGCCACAGTGCTCTCTTGAACCCCAAACTTAAAACCTTTTGGTTTATGATTCCAGCATCCTGGTTAAAAAAAAAAAAAAAAACTGTATCAAACAGCCTTGGCTGAGGCTGTAACTTCGGGAGCCAGAGCAATCAACATCAATCTCCTGCATGGATGTTTCAAAGCATCTGTGGGGTGTTCCAGAAAAATGTACTGGCATAAAGGGAACCTGGATGACTGTTACACTGATGGTCCTCTTGTTCAAGGTAGCAAAAGAGTGCCCAATAGCTGCTAATTAGGAATACAAATCCCCTCATCCCCAGCATCACCACCTATTTAAGGGAAAATGAGCTCCAGAAGAAGGGTTTCTAATGTAAACCTACAAAATTCTACATTCACACCTGACCTGTGCCCAGGTACAGATGATGGTCCTAGCTTGTCTCACAAGTAGAAGATTAAAAGGTGCTTAAGCACTGGGTACTTGCTGGGTCTTCCTTGGACCTCAGTGACCACTCAGAGGACAAGCCCGTACAAGATTTCTAGAGCATGAAAGTTCACAGGGATTAGCATTCAGACATAGGTGAAAAACCACTAACCTCCCATCTATGAGCCCAACTCACCACAGATAGAGTGAGTCTAACCAGGCTGAGCCAATGTGAGCCCACACAAGTGAGCCCAAACAAGGTTCCTCAAGTTCAAACTTTGAGTGATAAATAAATGGCCACTGTTTGGGGGCCATTAGTACTTGAGACGTTTTCTTCAGTGTCAAAAGCTAACTATTAAGCACACTTTAATCAACTGCCACAGTTTATATGGACACTGTTTTATTCCAGGGAGGTTTGAGAAGGGTCTTTCTCCTGGTCCACTATTTTATTTATTAAAACTTGTGAAAACTTCTTCCAAAATAAAAAAAATAAATCTTAGTTGAATTCAAATGTTATGTGCTATATTTCTCTTTTAAATCTAAATGAAAAGCAAACCTTTTAATACACAGTTGATTCAATAAGAAATAGAAACAATAACTATTTTATCTATTGAAAACTGTATTGATAATAATGAAAAAAAAATCTCACCCCACCAAGAAAAAAAAAGAAGAAAAAAAGAACCGGTGAGTTCTTTCAGTGCCTCAGAAAGAAGAAAATATTTCAAAAGCTGACCCAAAGAACAAGACAGAGGAAAGTGCCCCAAATGTGTTTCACAGGCTGCTGAGAACATGATGCCAGCAAGTAATCAAAATGTTATAATATAGAAAAACTATAAGCCAATTGCTCTTCTTGGCATAAAAACAATACAGTGTGAAATACAAGGAAAATATGTTTCTCTCCTTCCACAATGTGGGTCCAGAGGCTAGAACTCCAATTTGGGGCTTAATATCAGCTTTACTCACTGCAGTTTCTCCAGCCATAAAGTTAATTTACCATTCAAAATGATCATAACATAATGAAAGAATAAAAACATCATGATAAATCAGATAAAGATAAAACTTTATAAAGTCTAGTAGCCACTCAGGTTAAAACTCCAAGCAAAGTAGAAGAAAGTTCAAAGCTCCAAAAGAAACCATTTATAATCACATGAAAAAGAGCCACAGTGATCATCAAACTTAATCACAAAATAGTGAAAATTTTCTCTCAATCAATGTATAAACCAGAAACTGGTCTTACCATGTTTCCTAAGCATTGTACTAGAGGACTGAGCTGGGACACTAAAGTAAGAAGAGGTGACATGAGACTAAAAGTTTGCAAATAGTGAACAATGTCTTTACTGACATATTTATATATCTGGAAATTACACTAAAATCTTACTTGAATATTGTAAATCTAGGTTCCTAGCTACAAGATCACTTTATAGGAACATTTTTATGAGCCAAAAATATTGTTTTAAAAACATCTTTTACATGATATATCTATATACATATATATACATATATATATATATAGAGAGAGAGAGAGATACCATCTTCATTAACTAAAACACTCAAGATTGTATTGAATCTCCCAAAATTGATCTTTAGAGTCATTGAAATATGAACTGAAGTCTTGACAGACTTTTTGTATTAACTCTCCAGCTAGGTCTAAAAGTATGTAGGAATTCAAAGGACTAAGATTCACAAAGGCAATTAAAGAACACATGTGTTTAAGGGCTATGCTGCTACATGTCAGGAGCAATTATAAAGCTGAATGATAACAATATAGTACAGAGAAGATCACCCCAAAATGCCAGCAGAATTGGAGAAAATATCTACTTTTGAACCTACACATACATAATTAAGCCTAAGTGAAGGTAAAATTACTGCCACGGTAAAACAACAAGCAGAATAAATGATGTTTAGTGGATTCTCCACCAAGAAAATAAATGCTAAAGCCTGCCTCATACAGCACACAAAATTGAAATCAGGTGACTCATAGAAATTAATATAAAAGTGATTGGCAGAGCTTCAAGAAACAACATGCAAACAATTTTGTGGCTCAGAAGTAGACAGACTTGCTTTTTAAAAAGTTAACTTTGTATAACAAAGTCCAATTAAATGAAAACAAACATTTATAGACAATATTTGGGAATTTGGGCGTCTTTCTTTCCAAACTACTTCCTGCTGGTAAGGGGCGCTGTCATGGGGGATTCAAAGAAGATTCAGATATCCTGGCTGTAGTCTGTAGGGCTGTTTTGTCCAGCTGTTTTGAATGTAGGATCAGCTTGTACTCTGTTTCAGGTGGTCTGGCGTGATCAAACCACATTAGTCTGGAAGGAATCCACATCTTTTCATTTTCTGTGGAAACAAAAATAGAAATCCTTTTCCCCAGTAACTTGTCCTTCAATTTAAATTTTGGAGTCAAAGCATTTTTTTTAATTTAAGTTATTATTTTACATGTCGATCCTAGTTCTCTCTCCCTCCCTCCCTCCCCCCAGTCCTCCCTCCCTCCCCCCAGCCCTCCCTCCCTACTTCCCTCCCTTTTACCCTCTCTGCCCTCTCACATACACTCTAAACACCCTCCCCTCCCATCCCCCCACCCCAATTCCATGTGTAGGGGAATGCCATCCAGTTGGGGTCATGTAGATCTGACAGGTAGGGACTAGGGCTTCTCTTCTGTCTCTAGATTAAGGCAGTTATCCCTCCATGGGGGATATGTTTGCAAAGTCCTTTTGTGCACCAGGGATACATCCTGGCTCCACTGTCTGAGGTCTCTTAGACTGATCAGTCCTTCTGGCTGAGACCCATATTCAGGGGGACCTGAGTCAGTCCCATGCTGGCTTCCCAGCTATCAGGTAAGCTGTCTCTATGTGCTTCTGCCGCATGGTCTTGTCCTTTCCATCTGCTTCTGGGTTCTAGTTCGACTCAGTGTTTATGTATGGGTGTTTGCTCCTATTTTCAACAGGCATTAGTATTAGTTGAGGGCTCCATGGAGAAGTTAGTTGTTGATCTCACTCTCCGGGAAGGGCATTTATTATAGCCTTTCCACAGAAGCTGAGATTGTTAGTTGGGAGCAGTCTTGTAGTTCTCTCGTCCTTTCTTTGTGTTCATTTTTATTTTCAAACTAATATTGGCTCCCTCTTTGTTATATAAAATTAAATTAAAAAAAAAGAAAGAAAAAAGCTGAGCTAAGGCCAGCCATTCATAAGAAAGAAAGAAAAAAGAAATTCATGTAAAACTTATCAGCTTGCCCTCAGAAGGTGGACTCATCCAGGTCATAGGTGAACACTTCTCTTTCTTTTCCCCTGGTTTTCTTTAGTCAGACAAACCTTTTATATTTGCAATAAGAACATTTCAAATGTGAACAATAAGACATAACACCAACCATTTCTATTTTACTGTAAACAGATTTTCAGGTTCAGTGTAAATGAAGGAGATTGGTGGGAACTCTGGAGAGTTGAGGGTAGAAAAGAGGAAGTGGACACAAGCTTCTGTGTACAGTGGGGAGGAAAATCTAGTCAGCTACACCGAAAAAACTATTTTTGATCTTCAGAAAACACCAAGTGATCATTGTTACATTGCTGACCTGAGCAACTGCAAATCTTATTTATGTGTTGTTCACCCATGCCAATGCTGACCTGCCAACTCCATGACTTTTTAGTCATAACTATATTTGCATGCATCCATTCAGCACAGGTTTTAGTTAACTAATTAATTTGAGGCCAAGTCTTACTATGCTATGTAGCCCTGGCCCTGGCTTTCCTGGAACTGGTTATGTAGACTAGGCAGGCCGTGAACTCACAGAATATCCACCAGCCTCTGAGATTAAAGCCATGAGTTTTATTTTGATGCGAGTAAATGGAGTCAGCATGAAATTTGTCTTTATTTGTAAGATATCATGATCAGAAGCTCCAAGACCAAATAAATGGATTACAAAGGCTGAGTTCACTATGAAGTCATAAAAACATTTTATGAATTGAAAAATGTTTTTTCAATTTCCTACGTCTTAGGGGAAAAATATTCACTGAATTAAGAAACAAAGAAAAACAAATTAGTTATGGTTTACATATTTAAAATGTTTTTGGGATGGTTCTATGGTACTATGAACTAGATTCTTCCTTAAAGTTCTATGTGTGCATACTTGTATGTGTATGTTTGTGTGAGTGTATGTATGTAGAGGATATGAAAGCATCTCTGTTGGTAAGAACAATAATCTTTAAATGTATAATTTTGAGTGTTATCAGCAATTCTGTGTTTCATTCTGTTTTCATTTATAGAACCATTTGAAAAAATTGTATCATCTCTATAAACTAAAAAAATTTAATAGGCCCAGAACCCATTTGGACCTGAGAATGGTAAAGGAAGGAGGAAATAGCATTTTAAAGATGGATAGAAAACATTGTTCTCATGGCAACTAATAGAACTATCCCTTAGGAGAAAAGCAGTCAGAGAAGCAGGGTGAAAATTAAAAATAAAAATGGAATCATTGATCTTTGAGTTAACTGTCAAATATGTAAAAAAAAAAAAAAAAAGCCTGAAGTTCTTTTTTTCATTCAGCTGAGTGCTAAGTCTTGTAAAGTAGATGGTAAAACCCTTATAGATTTTATTTATGCAGCTGCTGTCATGAACATGGTTCTGATTAAAACCTGTAATTAAGAATTGTATTTTCAGTAGTATAATGGTCAATAAAGCACACTGAACTTTAAAAAAAAAAAAAGTTAACTTTGAGGAGCACTTAATTCTGAAGGAAAAGCTTGATAACTTTGTGAAGCAGTATGTTTAGAAAAAATACTTGAATTATTTGTTGTGTATCTTTTAAAGAGCACTTGTCTGAAAATGTAGCAATTTCTTATAATTAAAGAAAACAGCAAATTATGTAAAAAAATAAATAAAAAGACTAGAGACTGAAAACAACTTCACACACAGACACACATCACAGACACACACACGCATGGACACACACACACACATACACACACATACATACACACAGACAGACACACACATACCACACAGGCACATACACACACTCACACGCACACAGACACACACACCCACACACACACACAGAGACACACACACCACATAGACACACCACACAGATACACCACACAGATACACCACACAGATACACACATAGAGACACACACTCTCTCACACACACACAGACACACACACACACAGAGACACTCATACACAGACACACAAGCACACACAGAGACACACACCACACAGGCACATCACACACACACACCACACAGATACACACAGAGAGACACACACATACACAGAGGTATGTGAATTTTCAGGATGTGTATGTAGTCACATAATTATTACTTTCAGTAAAGAGTAAATAATTAACAATGAGAAACTACTATACAAGCACAGAATGGGTTACTTGGAAGAGATTCGCAACATGGTCTTTTTCACATTCTGCATGGCTTGGTCCTGGAAATCTAACTCAGTCTGTGAGGAAATGAATAAATGACAAACACAGATCTTGTACAGAAAAGCTGAAATCAGCTGGGCCGTGCTTACTCTGATGAAAAGGAACCAATCACACATAAGGAGAAGCTCAGCATGGTTATTATGTACAGGACAGAAAAAGAGAAATCTGGTCTAGATGGAGGTGTCTCTCAGGGAAGCAACCTGAGACTTCAGACAGACAGAAAGAAGTACTAGTTGCTGTGTTTTTTGCACACTTCCAAGACTCATACTTGGCAGAGAAAGACTTTGCCTTCCCTCTGAGCTTCTTGAAGAAGAGGCTTTGCCATGCCAATGTGTCAGCGCTTACAAGTACTATCAAGTGTTCTGTTTCCATGGGAATTCTCAAACATTGCTGATTTTAGGTGTACTCTGGTTATGTACTAGAGAAAGTGTACTGAAAATTCCACAAAACCTTGCCTATGACCCATTATTTCACTCCTAGATATTAAGCCAAAATATATGCTAAAGTATATACACCAAGTAACTTACAAAAATTTTGTGAACTGTAACTATTAAAATATTGTTTTATTATTTAGTATGTATATTATTTAGTGCCTATTTGTATGAATCTATACCATATATCTTTCTAGAGCCTGTGGAAGCCAGAAGAGGATGTCAGATTCTCTGAAATTTAGGTTACAAATGGTTGTGAGCCATGTGATATGGATTCTGGGAATCAAACTCAGGTCCTCTGCAAAAGAATCAAGTGCTTTTAACCAACGGGCAATCTCTTCATCCCCTAGGGAAAAAAATTTAATATTCTAAAATTAAATCACCCAAGCTTATTTAACAGGAAAAATAAGCTGTGATGTATTTGTTTTGCTATCTATATTTTAAACACTATACATAAATTACAAACATGTGAAATTGAAAAAGAGGTCAAAAATAAGATTCTAATTATATTTATAGAGTGTACAAAAGCACAAAAAGGAGAAGAGGAAGATAATGGGAGTAGTTGGAAAGCAAAGAAGCAAAGGCTAGAGGTTCACAAGTTCAAAGCTCACCTTAGCCTCACAGTGTAACAATGTCTCAAAAATTCAAAAAAAAATAAATAAAGGCATGAAAGAAGAGACCCCAAAATCAGGCAACACTAATATTAATAATAAGCAAGTTACAGCTAAAGGTTTATAGTAACTAGGAAGAGCAAAGAAAGCTTCAAGAATACTCAAAGTATAGGCAATATAACAAACCTCAACAGATACGAAAAAAAAAAAAAATGGAATAGTCCCTGTATCTTATCAGACCACCATGCTTTAAAATTGGAATTCAACATCAACACAAATCGCAGAAACCCTACAAACTCATGGAATATGAACAATGAACAATTGAACCATACCTGGGTCAAAAACAAAGAAATTAAGGACTTCCTAGAATTCAACTAGAATGAGAACAGAACATACCCTAACTTATGGGACAACATGAAAGCAGTGCTACGAGGGAAGTTCATTGCACTAAGTGCCCATATGAAGAAAACAAAATATACTCACATTAGAGAATTAACAGCACAACTGAAAGCCTTAGAGAAAAAAGAAGCAAACTTACCCGGGAAAAGTAGACTCCAGGAAATATTCAATTTGAGGTGAGGGCTGAAATCAATAAAGTAGAAACCAGGAAAACAATACAAAAAAATCAATGTAACAAAGAGTTTTTCAACGAGAATGAGGATACAACATACCCGAACTTATGGGACACCTTGAAAGCAGTGCTACGAGGGAAGTTCATTGCACTAAGTGCCCATATGAAGAAAACAGAGGATAGTCACATAAGAGAATGAACAGCCCAACTGAAAACCTTAGAACAGAGAGAAGCGAATTCACCCCGCAGTAGTAGATGCCAGAAAATAATCAACATGAGGGCTGAAATCAACAAAATAGAAACCAGGAAAACAATACAAAAAAATCAATGCAACAAAGAGTTGGTTTTTTGAGAAAATCAACAAGATAGACAAACCTTTATCCAATTTAACGAAAAAAGCAGAGACAGAACATGCAAATTAACAAAATCAGAAAGAAAAAGGGGGACATAACAATGGACACAGAGGAAATCCAGACAATTTTCAGGTCATACTTTGAAAATCTGTATTCCACAAAAATTGAAAATTCAAAGGAAATGGACAAGTTTCTGGATAACTATCACTTACCAAAATTAAATCAAGAACAGACAAACAACTTAAGTAGACCTATAACCCGAAATGAAATAGAAGCAGTCATCAAAAGCCTTCCAACCAAACAAGTCCAGGGCCAGATGGATTCAGTGCAGAATTCCACCAGACATTCAAGGAAGAACTAATACTACTACTCCTCAAACTGTTCCACAAGATAGAAACAGAAAGTTCATTGCCAAACTCTTTTTATGAGGCCACAATAACTTTGGTACCCAAACCTCACAAAGACACAACTAAGAAAGAAAACTACAGACCAATATCCCTGATGAACATCAATGCAAAAATACTCAATAAAATACTGGCAAACCGAATTCAAGAATACATCAGAGAAATCATCCACCATGACCAAGTAAGCTTCATAACTGGAATGCAGGGATGGTTTAACATAAGAAAATCTATCAACGTGATACACCATATAAACAAACAGAAAAAGAAAAACCATATGATTATCTCCCTAGATGCGGAAAAAGCCTTCAACAAAATTCAACACCCTTTCATGATAAAGGTCTTGGAGAGGTCAAGGATAACAGGAACATACCTAAACATAGTAAGAGCAATATACAGCAAACCAACTGCCAACATCAAACTGAATGGAAAGAAACTTAAGCCAATTCCTCTAAAATCAGGAACAAGACAAGGCTGTCCTCTCTCTCCATATCTCTTCAATATTGTACTAGAAGTTCTAGCTAATGCTATAAGACAACAAAAGGAGATCAAGGGGATCCAAATTGGAAAGGAAGAAGTCAAATTGTCTCTATTTGCAGATGATATGATAGTTTACATAAGCGAACCAATAAATTCTACCAGGGAACTCCTATAGCTGATTAACACCTTCAGCAAACTAGCAGGATACAAGATAAACTCAAAAAAATCAGTAACCCTACTTTTTTCAGACGAAAAAGAGGCAGAGAAAGAAATCAGAGAAACATCACCATTTACAATACCCACAAGCAACATAAAGTATCTTGGTGTAATGCTTACCAAACAAGACCTATATAATAAGAACTTTGTGACTCTAAAGAAAGAAATTAAAGAAGATACCAGAAAATGGAAAGATCTCCCATGCTCTTGGATAAGTAGGATAAACATAGTAAAAATGGCAATCTTGCCAAAAGCAATCTACAGATTCAATGCAATCCCCATTAAAATCCCATCTCAATTCTTCACCGACCTTGAAAGGATAATAATCAACTTTATATGGAAAAACAAAAGACCCAGGATAGCCAAAACAACCCTATACAATAAAAGAACTTCAGGAGGCATCACCATTCCTGACTTTAAGCTCTACTACAGAGCTATATTTCTGAAAACAGCCTGGTATTGGCATAAAAATAGACAGGTAGACCAATGGAATTGAATTGAAAATCCTGATATCAACCCACACACCTATGAACACCTGATTTTCGACAAAACAGCTAAAATTACACAATGGGGCGAGGACAACATCTTCAACAAATTGTGCTGGCACAATTGGATGAGGGTGTGTAGAAGACTGCAGATAGACCCAGGTCTGTCGCCATGCACAAAACTCAAGTCCAAATGGATCAAAGACCTCAACATCAATCCAGCCACATTGATCCTCTTAGAAGAGAAAGTAGGAGGTACCCTTGAACAAATTGTTATAGGAGACCACTTCTTGAACATAACTCCAGGGGCACAGACACTGAGAGCAAAAAATAATAAATGGGACCTCTTCAAACTTAGAAGCTTCTGTAAGGCAAAGGACAGAGTCAACAAGACCAAACGGCAGCCCACAGACTGGGAAAAGATTTTCACTAATCCTATATCCGACAAAGGGCTGATCTCCAAAATACACAAAGAACTCCAGAAACTAGTCAACAAAACACCAAATAACCCTATTAAAAAATGGGGTACAGAACTGAAGAAAGAATTCTCAATGGAGGAAATCAAAAAGGCTGAAAGACACTTAAGAAAATGCTCCACATCCTTAGCTATCAGGGAAATGCAAATCAAAACAACTTTGAGATACCATCTTACCCCTGCAAGAATGGCTAAAATTAGAAACACCAGTGATGACTTATGTTGGAGAGGATGTGGAGAAAGTGGAACACTTCTCCACTGCTGGTGGGAGTGCAAACTCATACAGCCATTTTGGAGATCAGTATGGCGGTTCCTCAGGAAATGGAATTAGTTTACCACAGGACCCGGCAATCCCCCTCTTAGGCATATACCCAAAGGATTCACATCCATGCAACAAAGACATCTGTTCAACTATGTTCATAGCAGCACTATTTGTAAAAGCAAGAACCTGGAAGCAACCTAGATTCCCCTCAATTGAAGAATGGTTAATGAAGATGTGGCACATCTACACAATGGAATACTACTCTGCAGAAAAAAATAATGGTATCTTGAAATTCGCAAGCAAGTGGATGGCACTTGTAGAAACCATCCTGAATGAGGTAACCCAGTCACAAAAAGAGGAACACAGTATGTACTCACTCATATATGGATTTTAGACCTAGATCAAATGATCACCGGCCTATAATTCACATCACCAGACAAACTAGGATACAAGGTGTATTCTAAGAGATTCATATAAAGACCCTCACAGAACTGGGAAGCGACAAGTCCCCCAGAGCTCAGGTGAAGTGGGGGAGGACAGCGAATCGAGAGAGAAGTAGAAGAAGTCCCTCACAGAACTGGGAAGGGACAAGTCCCCCAGAGCTCAGGTGAAGTGGGGGAGGACAGTGAATGGAGAGAGAAGTAGGAGAAAATGAGGGGGAGGAGAGGAAGGCATGTGCGACCAGGAGGATTGAGCCTGGTTAGGAATGGAAGATAGGAAAGAGAGAGAGAGAGAGAGAGACAGAGAGAGAGAGAACATAAAAGAGGGAGCCAATATTGGTTTGAAGATAAAGTTGAACACAAAGAAAGGTCGAGAGAACTACAAGACTGCTCCCAACTAACAATCTCAGCTTCCGTGGAAAGGGTATCATAAATGCCCTATCCAGAGAGTGAGATCAACAACTAACTTCTCCATGGAGCCCTCAACTAATGCATGTTGAAAATAGGAGCAAACACCCATACATACATGTTTTCATTTAATTGGACTTTGTTATAAAAAATTAAATTAAAAAAATCCAAAAAAAGAGTTTTTCAAGAAAATCAACAAGATAGACAAACTACCAAAAAAGAAGAGAGAGAGCATGAAAATTAACAAAATCAGAAAGAAAAAGGGGGACATAACAATGGACACAGAGGAAATCCAGACATTTTTCAGGTCATACTTTGAAAAGCTGTACTCCACAAAATTCGAAAATTCAAAGGAAATGAACAAATTTCTGGATAAATATCACTTACCAAAATTAAATCAAGAACAGACAAACAACTTAAGTAGAACTATAACCCCTAACGAAATAGAAGCAGTCATCAAAAGCCTTCCAACCAAAAATGGCCCATGGCCAGATGGATTCACTGCAGAATTCTACCAGACATTCAAGGAAGAACTAATACCAATACTCCTCAAATAGTTCCACACAATAGAAACAGAAGGGTCATTACCAAAGTCTTTTGATGAGGCCAAAATCACCTTGGTACCCAAGCCACACAAAGACACAATTAAGAAAGAAAACTACAGACCAATATCCCTGATGAACATCAATGCAAAAATACTCAATAAAATACTGGCAAACCGAATTCAAGAATACATCAGAGAAATCATCCACCATGACCAAGTGAGCTTCATCCCTGCATTGCAGGGATGGTTTAACATAAGAAAATCTATCAATGTGATCCACCATATAAACAAACTTAAAAAAGAAAAACCACATGATTAACTCCACAGACGCTGAAAAAGTCTTTGACAAAATTCAACACCATTTCATGATAAAGGTCTTGGAGAGATCAGGGATAACAGGAACATACCTAACATAATAAGAGCAATATAGAGTAAACCAACATCAAATGAATGGAGAGAAGCTTAAGGTGATTCCTCTAAAATCAGGAACAAGAAAAGACTGCCCTCTTTCTCCATATCTCTTCAATATTGTACTTGAAGTACTAGCTAAAGCTATAAGAACAACAAAAGGAGATTAAGGGGATCCAAATTGGAAAGGAAGAAGTCAAACTGTCTCTATTTGAAGATGATATGATAGTTTATATAAGCGATCCAAAAAAACTCTAGCAGGGAATTCCTACAGTGACAAACACTTTCAGTAAACTAGCAGGATACAAGATAAACTCAAAAAAATCAGTAGCCCTAATTTATTCAGATGACAAAGGGGCTGAGAAAGAAATCAAAGAAACATCACCCTTTACAATAGCCACAAATAACATAAAGTATCTTGGGGTAACATTTAGCAAACAAATGAAAGACCTATATAACAAAAACTTTGTGTCTTTAAAGAAAGAAATTAAAGAAGATACCAGAAAATACAAAGATCTCCCATGCTCTTGGTTAGGTGGGATATACACATCCCCCATGGAGGCATACTCCCTTAAACTAGAGACAGGAGAGAAGTCCTAGTGCCTACTTCAAATGACTTGACAGATTTAGATGACCTCTCCTGGATGGCATTACCCTGCATGTGTAGTGGGGGGGAGGGTTTTCAGGGTGCATGTGAGGGGAGGAGAGAGGAAAAGAGGGATGGAGGGAGGGAGAGGGAACTGGAATCGATATGTAAAATAAAAAGAGAGAGAGAATATTCAAAGTATTCCTTACTACAGATGTATACAAATGTTCACAGACCTTATGAAGACAATTCTCTCTGTAATTTAGTAGTTTTATATTGTTTGTTTATTGAAATTGGATTTTAATTGTAACATTTCTCCCTTTTCTTTCCATCCTCTAAACTCCCTCCCAACTGTCAAAGTCAAGACCTCTTTCACATCAATTGTTATTGCAGGAAGGATTTTATGTTTTAGTAAAAATAAATAAATAAATAAATAAATAAATAAATAAATAAAATGAACAAAAACAGGAAAAAAACTAACAAGAAGTGTCTTTTTTTCTTTCTTTCCTTTCCTTTTCCTTTTCTTTTCTTTTGAGACAATGTTTCTAACTTTGGAGCCTGTCCAAGAACTCACTCTGTAGACCAGGCTGGCCTCAAACTCACAGAGATCTGCCTGCCTCTGCCCTCTTAGTGCTGGGATTAAAGGTGTTTGCCACCCCTGCCCAGCTGAGAGGTGTATTTTCATTCTTTTCTAATCAGCTATTCTCTTTCTCACCTACTTGTCTTTGTTTCCTCAAGTGTATTCCTTTTCTTATAAATATTCAAATATTCAAATGAACATTTTCTAAACAGACCTGTCTTTTACAGTTTCTCCCTTCTTGCCATTTGTCAGAACTTCCTCATTGTGTTACCACTTACAACACCTAATCTGAGGTAGCAAACTTAAATGACACAGAAAGGGAATTTTTTTTATATCAGAACACAGCTCTTACCTGCTCTGGGGTGTGATTATCTGTTCTTGTGTCTGTCTCCCACTTAGATGTGAATACCTTTAGATGAGGGCAGAGGTCTATTCATATGACCCTGTCACTACCTCAATCCATGCCACATTGTAGAACTCAGTAACTTGACCTCAAAACCATATAATCTGTTTTGAATCTTTCCAAATAGCCACAGGAACAGAATTGAAAGAAGGTGAGATATCTGATTTCCTGAGGGCAAAAACACTAGATTGTATGACCTCTTGAGAGCTCTTCTCTCTCTCTTAGAGCCCACAATTGAATGACTTGCTGATAACTTCATGGCTTTATTTAGTTACTCATGTACCAATTGATACATCAGCAAGATTTCTGTCATTCCTGATTTTTTTTCTTTACTTTTCCTTTTCTAAACAAATAATTAATATAATCATATTTTTTTGGTCTTTTCAAAGTTATTGTTATCTCATGATAAAAGAGCACAATTTTTAACTTTCATGCTTGAAGTTCAGTCTTAGTTTTATATCCGTGGAGACCCATTTTGAACATAAAATTAATATCCCAAACAATAACTATGCTGACACAAACTTGCTTATTTTGTATGTGATTTTTGGTACTGGTAATACACAGTGCTCATTGTAGAATCACAAGATAAAACAGCAGAAACCATTAGTTATGAAACAGATTAACTTAATCTTCTGGGATTCTATCACAGAGATCTAGTAGAGGAAAAACTTACCTCAAGAGAGAAAAGTTGAATTTAAAAACTAAAAAAGAAGAGAGGAAACTGGCAGGTGCTTCTCTAGACAGTTGATCAAGTTTAACTATCTTTCTTTCACATTCTATAATTATAATGTCCAAAAATATTTGATATTGAATAGAATATGAATGTTGATAAATTCCCTTGGTAGAATCTCATGTTTCAACCATACTGAAATTTAGGCTACACTCTAATGCTCAGTTTTCTAAAACATATTATTAAAATTTTAAGATTTTTCTCACAACATAAAATTTAATCCCCTAATTATCATGCTTCTATAAACAAAGAAAAAGTTGCATCTGTTCAAAAGAAATATATATGACTTCAAGTTTCTTACAACTCCCAGTTTTTTCATTATGGCTCTATGACGGTTCGAATGAGAATGGCCCCCATAGGCTTGCATGCTTGAACACTTGGTTCCAAGTTGGTTGAACTGTTTGGGAAGGATTAGCATTAGCAGATATGACCAGATAGGAGGAGGTGTGCCAGTGAGGTGGGCTTTGAGGTTTCAAAAGCCCGTTCCATTTCCTGTCTCTCTCTGTGTGTTTCTGCCTCTGTTTCTCTCTCTCTCTCTCTCTCTCTCTCTCTCTCTCACACACACACACACACACACACACACACACACACACACACACTGTCTCTGGCTTGTAGATGAGATGTGAATGCTTAACTATTTATGATCTTTCACCATGCATGCCTGCTGCCACGCTCCTTACTCTAACAGTGGTGGACTCTAACTCTATGGGCCTATAAGGCCCCTGAAAACTCTTTTTCTGTAAGTTGCCTTAGTGACGGTGTCTCCTCACAGCAACAGAACAACAATTGAGACAAATTAAAATACATGGTTTTCTTCCACTTATGTTACCTTTAAAAGGTACATAATCTTCAGTTTCTCTCCTTTTCTTTTTGCTTCTGTCTTCTTTCACATCCCTTAAGACCAATTCACAATTCCTATTTCATCACTGGCTTCTTTTTTTTCCCCATTTTTAACTTAATATTCTTTTCTTATTTTACATATCAATCACAGTTGCCTCTCCCTCCCATCCTCTCATACCCCATACACACACACACACACACACACACACATACACACCCCAGCCCATCCCCCATTTACTCCCCAGGAAAGATGAAGCCTTCCATGAAGGATATGAAGGATCATCAAAATCTGTCAAGTCATTTAGGGTAGGACCTAGGCCCTTCCCCCGTGTCTCTAGGCTAAAGGAGTATCCCTTCATTGGGAATGGGCTCTCGAAGTCTGATCTTTCACTAGGGATACATCCTGGTTCCATTGTCAGAGATCCCATAGACTGCCCATGAGCTTCCCCCAACTCAATCTTCCTGCTCCCTCATGTTCTCCTCTCCCCTCCTTTTCTCCCCTTCTCTTTCTCCTAAATACCTCTCCCCTCCCCCTGTTACCAATTTGCTAGATAAACATGGTATCACCAGCCTACAATCCACACCACCAGAGGAGCTAGGAAACAAGGACCATAAGAGAGACATATATTGTCCCCCACAGAAGGGGAAATGGACAAGATCTACATCATTGGCTTCTTAAGTTAGGCAAGGTTTGCTGTCAAAGGAGGGACAATAGTTCTGTACCCTTCCCCACACCTTGCCCTCTTTTGTATCCTTTGTAATATCCTTCAGCATGAACTGGTAAAAGTAGTTTCCCAGCTTCTGTCAGCCAGTAGGGGAAATTAATCCAAGGAAAAAGTTGTGAGAACACTAATTTATAGCTGGTTGGTCAGAAGCAAAGGTATTACACCCCACACCTAGAACTGACAGCTGAAGTCTAAAGAACTATGCCCTCGGCCTGTGGGATCTAATGTTAACTTGAGTCCACAGCATCACAACTCAATTGGGCCAAAGGATATTTGACTGGCACTCATTGCTGAACCATGTTTGCTTGCTTATTGGCTTGCTTGCTTTGTGTATGAGCAAATTATCCCACAGCTCTGTCACAAGAAATCCTCCATATTGATTGTGGTATATAAACAGAAAAATGCAAGGCACTGATTTGATGACAATAACCCAGAAAAAATAATTATAAGATTACATAGGAATCAATCGTGACCCTAGCTGTCTAAGATTATGCCAATACATTTTTGTTTCCATATGTGGAAATTATTTCCAAAAATAAAATATAACAGAAAATCAACTTTCATTCCCCAAAATTGTGGTCTTCATGGAGTATTTTAGCTATGGCTACAGAAAAGGGAAAGTTATTCTTGATGTAGCCCCATGTAGGCAGGAGTTGGCAGAGCCAGCCCTTGACATAAGCTGAGGAGGCAGTGGACTATTGTGACTTGAAGTGTTTGAAGTGTTTTCTCCTGTTTCTTCCAAGGCACCTGTAATTCCCACATTGCTCACTCATTTGAGTTAAACTGAAATGTTATCTGCAAAGTATAACACTCCACATAAAGTAATTTTCTAAAACAAGTTACTGCAGAAGGGTACATGTTGGACAAACAGAAAAGAAAGAAAGACTCTAGTGACTGGGAACAAAGCAGAGACAAATGTTCAGCAAGCTAAGAAAGAGGGGTTAGCTTACAAGAGGGAGAAGGGTGCCACAACACACAACTAAGAGAGAGGGCACTCTGAACAAAGCAGGTGTTTAAAGGTTGTAAAAGGTAGGTCTAAAAAGCCACATGACTTTGGGTGTTTGCACTGAAATAACACAATCCAATTGGAAAGAAATCTGGCAAAGTTTCCTGCCAAAATGCAAATTTCTGAAGAAATTACCAAGGACTTTTTGGCTAATTCTGAAAGTGTTCCAGACAAAGAAGAGATGTGCTGTTACCAAGAGTACATGAAGAAAGTTCCCTGAAAAAGCTGTCTTGGGCTGGGTGGTGGTGGCGTGTGTCTTTAATCCCAGAACTAAGAATGCACAGGCTATGTGGATCTCTGTGAGTTCAAAGCCAGCATAGTCTACAGAGTGAGTTCCAGGACAGCTACAGAAAGTGGAGTGACTTTGCAGAGCTTCCATAGCAACTGATACACAGGACTTTCAGTCCCTCAAAAAGCAACGACTCTGTCTGTCCCCATGTTTGCTTCCATCTTAGATAGAATGCATCAAAGATGGATCACCTTCCTGTGTGGGCAATGAAGAAAAAAAAATAACAAATTCATTGATATAATCATGTAATTCTAGCACTTTTCAGGGCAAAGGATACATGGATAATAATCTTTCACATTAAAAAAAACTAGCTGTGAAGGCGAGGATGGAATTACATCACTAGACCCAAGATAAATGATAAATGGGTGTTTATTGGGGAGCAATTACACAGAAAAATACAAAGAACCACCGGAGTGTTTTCTGCTCTTCCTACCAGATCAGCTGACCCACCAGAAAGACCCACACAAGTGAGACCACATCTTATGCCTTACGCTTCACTCTTTCCACTTCCATTTGCCTGAAACCACACATCAAGGGTTGTGGCCACCATTACAGGTCCAGAGACCAAACACCTACAATTCCCCTTTTAGCCTAAAGAAGAAGGTTTTAAGCCTGATGCAAAAGCTATGTACAATGATAACAAATGTCAAGGATACTCCAGGAAAAGGAAAGGTAAACATACACAAATGAAAACCTACTATCAGCAAGAGCAATACTGAGCAATAGACATATACTACCTGTCCAGTCAGTATACATGTCCAATATCAGGGTAAAGCTGTGACAGAGATTGCTCTAAAGCAGTCCTAGACACACGCAGAGGGCCTAGTCCCTGCTCCAAATGATGTGACAGACTCTGAAGATTCCCCAGAGAAGGACTCACCCTTCCTGAGGAGTAGAAAGGGGATAGAATACAGGGTTGGTTGGGGGCAGGGAAGGAGGGGAGAGAGGGGGGACTGGGATTGACATGTAAAAAAAAAAAAAGAAAAAAAAGCTTGTTTCTAATTTAAATTTAAAAGGGGGAAGAAAACCAACAATAACAAGGAAAAAATTGGTATTTTGATGTCTTTTCATACCTAAGGCTATTGCTTCTCATTAGACCCAATATTGGCTGTGTGCAGGATCCATTTATCCAATGGTGCTGATCTTTAAGGGCCAAAGCACCATTTTTGCATTGTGGATTCGCATTATCATAAGCTGGAGATTCTGAGTATTCATCTAGCTTCTGGATCTGCTACCCCTATTTGTACCACTCTAATCAATCTTTGCGAAAATGAACTATAACGTTCCTTTGGGTCTTGTAACACCTTAGTATAGGACTCAATTCTTTTCCCTGGTTCGCGATTCTCATCCCAAGCATTCAAAGCTGCCTCACAGCATAGGAACAAGACATGTTCATCATATGGTGCTTGAGTCTCTGCATCAGCATAAAGACCCTCACCAAGAATTTTATTGTGGGGAGCCTTGTAACCTTTCTTTTGGCCTTGATGTTTAAGTGCTTTGGCCTCTTCCCTCCATAAAGTATGTCATTCAATTTCGGTCCAGTTTCAAGGACAACTGAGACTGATTGGCCCCGATCATTAAGGTCACCCCATGACTCTACTAATTGCCTCACATATGGTGAATGCATGTCATAAGAGACTACTGCTTGCTTTATGCCTTTTAAATCTTTCATACATATTGGCTCCCAATGGCATTCATTAACTCTTTGGGGGTGTTTTTTACTTGCTGGTTTTTCAGTAACAATAACAGGGAAAATCACAAGGGATAACATAACAACCTTTGGTAAGTCACTTCTGACTCTGAAAGGTACTGGTAATGTTAAATCTCTTTCATTCTCTATTGTTTGTATCTCTGCTTCTGGTGTACCAGTTTTAAGGCTTTCTATGGCCTGTAATCTATTCACCATTTTTTCTCTGAGTGTTTGAATTTCCTGGACAGTATAAATTTCTAAGAATTTCATTAAATCAGTCAGTTTCTTGTTCTCTTCATTTATATATGACTCTGAAGATTTAATATTCTCTTCCTTAGTTATTTTCTGTATGACATGTAAATTGCCCTCCAAAACAATGTTCTATCTGCTAGCTTGTCTTCAAACATGGGACAATTTTTTTCTGTTTGTATTTCAATCTCATTTTCCATTTTTTAAATTCTGTTTGTCGAATGACCATTGCCCTTTTCAATGTTTTGAATCCTTTTTTGTATGCTCTCTTTATTTGTCTGTAAATTCTGTATGGTTTCTATAAGTTCCTCATTCTTCACTCTATTGTCAAACTGTTTCTTTAAGGATATTATATGGATTATAAATAGCCACTATGGATAATAAATAAATTCTAGATAGGTCATAATTCTCTTCTAAAACCCCATCCATCACAAGGGAGGGCCTAGGCCTTGCTCCAAATAATGTGACAGACTTTGAAGATCTCCCATGGAAGGAGTCACTCTCCCTGGGGTGCAGAAAGGGGATAAGAAAAGGGGTCGATGGGAGTCAGGGTGGGGGGAAGGGAAGAAGAGAAAACTTTGACATGTAAAACAAGATTGTTTGTATTATAAATTAAAAAAAAAGAAAAGAAAAGTAAAATTCCATCCATATAAGAAACCAAAAGGTTTTTCACTTCCTCTAGGGAACCTTACAGCTGGGCGGGCAAATTGAGCAGAAAGAAAAACCACTACAATTCAAAGCTTTGGACTAGTTTCACAGATGCATGCCCACAAATCCATGGCATTCAAAAGGCACAGTGAAGATGTACTAGCTTTTCCTGGGTCAGGCGGCAGACAACTCAGTGGCCAGAGCAAAACACAAAAAACCTAGGGCCACCGGAATGCAGTGAAGCTGGCAACAGTTGACCCTGGGTCATGAAAATCTAGCCAGCTAGATGGTGGCAGCACTGGACCACAGTAGTATTCATCAATACCCATGTCAGTACCAATTGAAAGAGAGGATGTAATTACATAAATAGATTCAAGATAAATGACAAATGGGTGTTTATTTTGGAGCAATTACACAGAAAAATACAAAAAAAAAAAAAACCCTGGAACCTTTTCCTGCCCTTCCTACCAGATCTGCTGACCCACCAGAAAGACCCTCAGGAGGAAGATCATGCCTTACACCTTATGCTTCCCTCTTTCCACTTCCTTCTGCCCGAAGCCACACCCAAAGGGATGTGGCCACCTTTACAGGTCCACAGACCAAGTGCCTATACTCGCTAGACTAAAGCCCCCTCTTCTTACATTAGAGAGGACCTGGGAAACAGGAAGAAAAAACAGCAGCCTACAGGAAGCAGCTGGAAGAAGATATAAAACGTACTGTTCTCATTACTAGAAGAAAAAATTTGAATGCTGTCAGCAGGAACCTTGTACAACAGCACTTAGAAGGAGTCAAGTTGCACACCATGTGGGCAAGGCATAGAAGATCATGTTACAGTAACTCCAGCTTTTCCGGCTCTCTCTGCCCAGCTTGGACTGGAAAGGGCAACAAACTCTGATTAAAAGAATGTGTAAGGAGAGAGGGCTTTTGGTTTGCTACAGTAAATTCTACCTTAGCTTATTTTCTAGTAGTAATCTGTTCATGTGTCTATTTACAAAGTAAAATTTCTAAGTGCAGTGTCCTTCCACTTGCCTCCTTCTCATGCCAACCAAATCTGGCCCAAATCACATCTGAATCCACTTACAAGTGCCACACCGTGTGTAGGCACATGACAGTGATCACTTATCACTAGCAATCCACATTTAGAGAAAAGCTGGAAAAAAAATTAATGTTCTACAGAAAGTCAAGAGCAAGTTTGGGGACACTAGTCCCAATCTTTTCTATATTTTTCACACTTTTTCCTTTCAAATTCTTTTCAAAGGCACCAGAACTGCAGGCTAATAGCACTAACACTCACTTTTGCCAGTTATCCGAAGTAACTCAGGTAGGTATTACAAATTTGATCTATGGGCTATGGATCCAATAACTACCCAAACTTGGGAACCAGACACAAGCCATAAAGAAAGCATTCAATGTGTCCCATTTGCCAAAATTAGAAGTCTAGACCAAAACACACAAAAACTAGAAACTTTTGGTTGAGATAAAGTACCACAGCAAATATAAACATTTCACAAAGCCATTAAAAGAAATTTTCATTCTTTTACATTTTTTAATCCATTTTAAGTCACTACTGGGGTCAAGACTTTTATTATTTATTTTATTTTTCTCATAGTGCTTGTTCACAATGACCCCTAGAGATTGAAAATGCAAGTTCTACATTAGTTAGTCCTTTACCAGAAACATGCCTCTGTATAGTAAGATTGTGGCAATGAACTGAGTATCTGAAATGTTTCTTATTCAACATGGGCATAGCTATTTCAATGACAATAAAAAGATCTGTGATTTAATAAAAGATACATTTATCTTAAAACCATGTGCATTGTCTAGGCAACCTCAAGAAAATTTAGAAGACTAGGCATTATTCCAACTGAATTTCCTGAAACAACCTAGTGTCCCATCTTTAAAAAATAAAACTGTCACACACCAGCTACCTGACCAGCTACCTGAGTTCACTAGAGAAGTAATTTAGTCTTCTGGAGAAAGCTCCAGGAATATTAAACTCAAGGTGAATCTGAAACGACTGTATCACATTGAAACTGAAACTTCATTGATTGGTATCGGTCAACTTATAGGTTAGCCTGCCACTACGGACCAGGGCCTGCCTCCTGGCTCATGTTACCTCTTGGGAGCAGTATAAAAGAATTGCAGCCAAGTGCGCTTTAGGTTATTAGAAATCTGAGAAAACACAAAAGATAAACTCTTGAAAATGTTATCATTTACTAATAAGTATATGTTTGAAAAAAGACTTCAGAGGATCTTGGGGGAATGAGCCAAGAAATTATAAATGCTTCTCTTTGGCTTCCTCATCCCAGATGTGACAGGTCAAAATTTCCATGGTGTATATTAGGAAAGGGAAGGGAGAAACATCACTTTTTGCCCTCTTCTTGGAATTACTCAGCAAACAAAAAATATAGAGTTTTCTAAATGGAAATGGAAAATAGTAAGCAAGTAGATTACTGTAGATGCTTGGGGTTTGCACTGGCTGGTTTCTGCATATTGATTAATTATTAATGCAACATTGAAGTCTGAATTTATTAGTGCTCAACACTATTTGTACCAGGAAAATTATCAAACTTTTTGGTTATGAAACAATTATATGATTATGAAAGTAATCTCTGCCCCATGATTTGTTCTTTCTCACTCTTACAATGAAAAGAATACAACTCCTGTGTAGCTCTGAAGGATGCAATAAAGATTCAAGTTCAATAATTCATAAGACTTTATGAACAAATAATTCTGTGTAAGTGCAAACATGAGTGAAGAACACAGTCGTAAACCACACATTAATTGACAACAAATTTAGTGTTTGAGCTGGACAAAACAGCCCTACAGACTACAGCTAGGATATCTGAATCTTCTTTGAATCCCCCAAGACAGCGCCCCTTACCAGCAGGAAGTAGTTTGGAAAGAACGACGCCCAAATTCCCAAATATTGTGTATAAATGTTTGTTTTCATTTAATTGGACTTTGTTATATAAAATTAAATAAAAAATACTCTATATGCATAAAAAAATTTAGTGTTTGATTTATCATAATATCATTGTTTTAAACAAGTGTTTTCTCTCTGATCTGCCTCTTCCCATTCATATTCTTCATGATTTTCCATTTTGGATCAATGATATTCTTGTCCATCTACAACATAGATGGCAGAGGTGTGAACATTTTCCCCTTTAGAAACTTTAAGAAAGTTGCTCATTGGATCATTGATCTCTTACCTACAATTTTAAATAACTTTTTATTCAACCTTGAAACAAGCTTGGTTTACATATCAGTCTCAGTTCCCGAATTCTCCCTGTCCTCCCCTGTTTCCCCCCACAAACTCCCATCCCATTCCCTTTCTGCTCCCCAGGGAGAGTGAGAGCTTCCATGGGGAACCATCAAAGTCTGTCATATTATTTGGAGCAGGGCCCAGGCCCTCCCTCATGTGTCTAGGTTGAGGGAGTATCCTTCTATGTGGAATGGGCTCCCAAAGTCCATTCATATACTAAGGATAAATACTGGTCCACTACCAGAGGCCCCATAGACTGCCCAGTCCTCCCAACTAATACCACATTCAGGGCATCTAGGTTGGTCCTATGCTTGTTTCCCTGCTATTAGACTAGGGTCCCTGAACTCCCCCTTGTTCAGATCAGCAGCTTCTATGGGTTTCTCCAGCATGGGTCTTGACCTCTTTGCTCATCACTCCTCCCTGTCTACAACTGAATTCCAAAAGTTCAGCTCAGTGTTTAGCTATGGGTGTCTACTTCTTCTCCCATCAGCTACTAGATGAAGTCTCTAGGATGGCATATAAGATAATCATCAATCTCATTATCAGGGAAGGGTATTTAAGGTAGCCTCTCCACTATTGCTTAGATTGTTAGTTGAGGTCACTCTTTAATAGTAAAATATTGGGTAGAGTCTGTCATTGTGGGAAAGACAAAAGCTTACTGCAAGCAACAACTTTTCAGACACAAACAGCTCATTTCACTTACTCTATTTCTCAGTAGTCATTACTATAATTGTTTGGTTATCTGTAGCTTCTCAGAAGATTACATTACCCATTAAATTAGTGGCTTAAAATATCATGTCTCATCATTTAGTAAGCAATTTGCTTTGTAGATTTCTTGTGTAGCTTCAGTGAGATGGTGGCTCAGTGGGATAAGACTTCCACTAAAACATCTTCATGCAGATGACTGATAAGAGATAACTTGTCTGTAATTAGTCTCTCCTCCCTGTCCCTACCCTCCCATCTTTCTTCACCCATCTCTCTCCATTGCTGTTTTTCCTCCCTCATTTCCTTTTTCCTCCAGGCAAGGTATTTGCAAGAGAGCTGAGAACCTTCACAATATCATGATCTCTGATGGATGAATTTCTTATGTAGTAGATGGCTTTTCCCAAAATGGCCATAGTCTTACGACCTACCCCAGAAGTTATGAAGCATCACACTATTTTGGTCATACATGGCAAGTGCATATACTACAGGAAGGAGGGCTCCAAAGTGAGTTCATTGGGAAGCCATCTGTGGAAACTAATCATCACAGTGACTAAAAGGAGACAATTATATTGATGAAAGGTTTTACTGTTTTTGCTATCAGTAGTAATAGTACAACTATTAATTATTACTCTATCTTTTCAAAAAGGGTCAAGTAGTGTAGAAAAAATCAAAACTGCTTAAAGGTTTTGCATTTTGGTAAAAAAGAATCTGGAAGGAAAACTGGAAACAATGGATTCTAAAGCTTGAATAGACTGATTTTGTAACTGATTTTTATTGTCACTTTAGAGGATAAGGTTCTTAACCTTGGAATTGGTATCACAAACCACTGATAGTTCTACCATTAGACACAAATAAATATCAATAGCTCTTCCCAGAAGAGGAAAGTCCAGTACACTGTATTTAAACAGCATGGAAATTCAGAATAGTTAATGCTAGGTTTTTTTGTTTTATGTTTTTTATTTTTTTCAAGAAAGTATGAAAGGACTTTGTTCTAATTCTGTGGGGAAATAATGTTTAAAGAAATTGTATTGGATTAATTGGATGTCTAAATAGCACAATGAAATTTTTCTATCTCACAACATAACAAAAAATCTTGAGAGTATAGTTCTAAATGTGAAGGTTAAGTTAATTGTCACTTCCACCTCCAGTCACAGTGAATTAACTTGTACCAGGACAGCACAGCCACTATAAACCAGACTAGAAGTGAAATAACAAAAAATGTGAGTTAATACTTTCAATTTTTAAACAAAACCAATACAGACCTGTGATCCCTGAGAGAAGGCAACACATAAAAGAAACCATAAAATCTGCCCAGTGCTCTATCTTAGGGTATTTTCTAGACTTTAGCTTAGAGACATGAAGTATAATCAGGATAAAAAGGTATCTAAGTGCAATAAGAGTATTGGGTTATTGAAATGGTTGGCATTTAAAGAGAAAACTATGAAGATTAAAACTACACAAAGTAGTCACTGTAGAAATGTACCAGGGTCTCCTCTAGTCTTTGAGCATTGTATTGTTAAATGACAATCTAAGACTTGCTGAGGAGCCATGCAGACCCTCCATGGAGACCATGGCAGACTCTCAGAGTTAGAGCACACAGGATATAAGTATGACTTGGCACTGAACTTCTCTACTACATACAGACATGGTCTGTACCTAAACTGGACTTAAAAATAACCCAAAGGCATCTAGCACAGTGGCACATGTCTGTATTCCAAGCTACTTTGGTGGCAGAGGCAGGAGGGACCCTTGAACTTCAAATCCACCTGAATAGCAGAGCAAGACATTGTCACTTAAAACTTTTAATCATTTGTTTTATTTTTTATTCTTCTTTAAATCTCTCAAAAGTAAAGGACTACTTATCTCCTAGTAAACTAACACCACCACATATCAGAATAGAAAGCAACATTCTATAAGTTCAGAGAATTGAAATGCTGACACTGGACCTGGGAAAAAAATAAGAGTACATCCTTTCACCTGCAAAATATTGCTGACCATGTGTCAGCTTTATTGTTGCACTTGCCTCCATGCTTTCCCAGCCTTATATAAAATTTCCACCTGTCCATCTTCTTGAAGCTCTACCTTCATTGCTCCCTTTTGCCTTCATCACCAAAGTCCTGTTAGTTTCCCTCTGCCACTGAGAAGCAGGACTTCTCAGACCCACAATTAGAGAACAGCTTTAAGTGCTGGGGTCTGGGAAGGTCAGTGACATATAGACTTAAGCAAACAGCTCAGGCTAATTTCTACGCTGCTGTAATTAACCCTCACCAAAAATAAATTAACTGCTTAAATTAAAATTTTAAGAAATGCTTCACTTCATTGCTTATTAAAGTCTGACTATGGCACATTTATCTACCTTCAAAATAAACAAGCACCTTCTATTAAGAAGTGCATTATCCTCATTGTGACCATAACTATCCAGGCCAGCACCATGCATCATTGAACTTCCTGTTTTCCTCAAATGTATAAATGCTGAAACAACTAAGATACTAAATCAGTGACAAGTGTTCACAAGTATGGAGGAAAGTAGAAATACAATGAAAATATGTGCCCTCCCAGAAACTTCATATTACACAAAAGCTGTGTTTTCTCATTTGAAATTGAAATTTTCAACAGCATAAACCAATGTATTACTGATAGACCTAATTAAATTATACACTTTTCAGTATTTTATAAACAATGAAATTTTATCACAAGAACAAAAGAAGAGGGGTAAAAAAGAACTGATCAAACTATTATAGAGGACAACTCATGCTGATTCTTAGAAAATACACTTTTAAGCATAGTGAATTAAACTTTTATGTGGGAAAACATGACATTATATTGTGACTAAAATCAAATTTAAAATATTTACAAACAACTATACTAAGAGCCTTCTGATACTTGTAACTCCCTAGGAATGCAGTGTCTGTCCACCACAGCCAGGGACCTTAACAAAATCAACCTCTGTAAGGGAATGACTTTCTGCCTTGATTTTTAACTCACTGGCAATTTGCATATTCAGGGATCCTCTACTCATCTTCCCAAGAAACTGACAATACACACACATTGCTTATGGAACCTAATTTCACTATCGTCTAACCTATCAAGCAGCTTCCAAGATAGCCATGCCCAAATTACAGAGAGTGGAAGGTGAGTGTTTCTGAGTTATCACAACATCAGCTGAGGCTCTAGTTACAGGATCTGTTCCATCTTGCTGATACAGTACAAAGCTGCAGTGTACAATATCTCCAGTACAGTCTCTGTGGGAGGGATAGGCAAAAGCATTCTCCTAGTTAGGGCATAGCCTTCTGTCTACATGAAGTGCTGTGTATGTGCTTTGTTTTGAGTGGTTACATCTGCATCCTTTAAAATCAAACTCAGGAGGTCTCTGGATTTCAGTATAACATTAACCTTTTATGAGAACTAGAAGAACTTTGAGATTGTCTATCTTAGTAGTAACTGGATCATTGCACTTGAATCTATTATGAAACTCCACAGTGTCAACTGACTACTTACACTTCAAGCAAGACAATGAAGGAGACAACAAATTACACTTACCAGCATGTTTGTGTTTATGGATATGTTTAATACTACATGAAAGACTAGCTATAATCTCATTTTATTCAGTAGAATTGAGAATCTTGGTGAAATGAAAAACCAGATTTAGTCTTAAGCTTCAATTTTTGTTTCATCTGTCTCTCTTACTGCATTAGTCAACTTTTCACTGTGTGAAGTAATTCCTAACACAGGCAACTTGGGAAGTGAAAAAAATTACTTAGTTTGTAGCTTTGTACACTGAAGGCCACATGCTCACACTTGGCAAGGGCTTCCCTCTGGCTGTGTTACCACATGGTGCAGATAGTAGGCAAAGGTACAAGAGCAATCAAGTGATCATATCTTCACTTAGGAGAAGGGAGGATGAGATGAGGCTTTCTCCTGTATTAACAATATTCTCAAGGGAATTCAAAGAAAGAAATCAGGACCGCACACTGGCCCACTTCTCTCTCTTTTTTGTTCAGTCTCCTAATGTTTCTTATAAAATTTCCTTATTCTTGAGAACTGCATACACATTGAAAATGAAACATGATTATATCTACACCTATTTATCTCTCTAACTCCCTCCTTGTTACCTCCTTCACATACCCTGGTGTTGACAAACCACTAAGTCCAACTACTGATGCCTTTATGTACAAGGATACGGAACCATCCACTAGAGCAGGGGAGCATACCAGTGTAGTTCTATTTCTTAGAGTCCCATAGCACATCCCAATACCACCATCCTATAGACCAAACTATTAGTCATATGAACCTTTACAAAACACAAAATTGACTAAGAGCCAACCATAATAGTTGCCTTATTTGACTTTTTTCTTTACAAATGAATTAGGTGTTTCATTATTATACACATGGTCATAAAACTCTAGCCTTAGCTTGCTCCTACTGGGCCAATGCTGGGAGTGAGTGTTGGAACACAGTATGGGTCCACCACCCCATCTACCTCCTTGAAACTTCCTGGGTCAGCTCTTCAAATACTAGACCTGCTGATCCCTGAGGGACCATCTTGAGCCTGCACTCACCTGATCTTTGGGCCCCATCATTTGCCGGCTGCCTGAGTACTTGAGACCATACTGAGCATGCTTTCCCCACATCATTGGTCCTGCTGTGGCCTCTGCTTCAGAGACCTCCAAGATAGCTCTGATCATCCAGAGTTACAGACATCAAACTCCTAACCCTACTACAACCCACCTGAAGAGCAGGATAGAAACAGGGAGATTCTACCTGCACCAACTGGAAGAAGTGATGGAAAGACAGCAATACAAGAAAACACCCAACAATAGAAAGACCAGTATGACACCACCAGAACCTAGGGACTCTAGCCAACTAGACCTGAATACACCAAACCATATGAAGCAGAAGAAAACAACTTAAAAATTACCTTCATATAACTGACAGAGGCCATCAAAGATGATATGAGAAAATCCATTAAATAAATAAAAAAAAATTGGAAGAAATAGAGGAAAGGACCAAGCAAAAACTGCAAGAAAAGAAAAAAATCTCTTAAAGAAAGTAAGCAAAGCCAAAAAACACAAAGGAAACAATTCAAATGAGTCAAGACCTGAAAACTGAAATAGAGACAATAAAGAAAATACAAACTGAGGGAATGCTGGAAATGGAAAAACTGGGTAAATCATCAGGAACTACAGATGCAAGCATACCCAACAGAATACAAGAGATGGAAGAGAGAATACCAGGCACTGAATATAAACTAAAAGAAATAGATTTATTTACCAAAATAAAAATTTAAATCTAACAAATCCTTAACACAAAACATCCAGGAAATGTGGGACACTGTGGAAAAACCAAACCCAAGAATAATAGGCATAGAAGATGAAAAAACCCAGCTCAAAGGTGCAGAAAACATATTCAACAGAATCATTGAAGAAAACTTCCCCAATTTGAAGAAGGGCATGCCTATGAAAGTACGAGAAGCATACTGTATACCAAATAGACTGAACAAAAACAAAAGTTCCCTTGCCAAATAATAATCAAAACACCTAACATACAGAATAAAGAAAGAATATTAAGAACAATGAATGAAAAAGGTCATGTAACATATAAAGGCAGACCTAGCAAAATTAGACCTGACTTCTCCATGGAAATGCTCAAGGCCAGAAGGTCCTGGATGGATGTTCAATGCATAAAAAGAGTTCATGGATGCCAGCCCAGCTACAATACACAGGAAAACTCTCAATAACTATAGACAGAGAAAACAAGATATTCAAAGACAAAGCCAGATTTTCATAATATATATCCACAAATCCAGCCATACACAAAGTTCTGAAAGGAAAACTCCAACCCAAGGAAGTTAACTACATTCACAAAGACATAGGCAATAGATAATCTCATTTTACCAAAACCCAAAAGAAAAAGCAGGGAAAATATACTCACAATACCATCGCTAACAACAAATCAAATCAAACAAGCTTTTACAATCAGTGGTCCAGACTCTTGGAGCTCTGAAACACCCCCACCCACCCACACTGCCAACCTGCACCCCCTACCGTGAGCCCTGCCCTGCCCACTGTCCCACTGCTTTGGTTGAGCACTGGGACAGAGGGTGGAGCAAATAGTCCACACAACTTCAAGGAACTTCTCAGGGTGGCTCTGAACACAGGAAACATGCCTGTCCACGCAGGACCACCCATAATTTCCAACTGCTTGGTCTCCTAACCCCACCACCGGTTCTCTGCTGGGGTCCTGGGTCCTTCCCAGATACCTGCCTATCTCTGTGGGTCCACTCTGAGTTCCACCCGGCAGGATCCTTGACCACCAAAGCAGGGCCTCTGCTAAAGAAAGAGACCTCAGGTGGAAAGTGACAGGTCCCAGTGAGATGCACCTATTGGTGAAGAAACATCCCTAGTATCAGCCCAGCCTTTGTCCTCTTATGCCAGCCATTGTCTAGATGTAAGTCTGGGCCCTATTGGGGCAGCCTCTCCCCTAAACCCTACCCCTCCCCCCGAACTCCCTGTGTTAGCCCAAGATCCCCCTGCTGCTGTGTCCTCTCCTCATCAAGAGAACTCTTGGAGCTCTGATACACCCCCACCCACCCCCACCGCAAGCCTCCCACCCCCACCCTGCATCTTACCCTGCCCACTATCATGCCTCTCTGGTTGAGCACTGGGACAGAGGATGGAGCCAACAGTCCACACAAACTTCGGGGAACTTCTTGGAGCAGATCTGAACACAGGAGACCTGCTATCCATGCAGGACCACCCATAATTTCCACCTGCTTAGTTTCCGACCCACACCGCCGGTCCTCTGCTGGAGTCCCAGGACCCTGCCAGAGATCTGCCTATCTCTGTGGGACCACTCTGAGTTCCTGCTGGCATCTTCTACTGGATCCTGACCACTGACCGCTGACCCCATCCCCAGGCCCCTGTCTATGGAGAGACGTCCTAGAGAGCTTGGAACACCCAGAGCTACAAATATTGAACCTCTGACACATATAAGCCCACTGGGGAAGTACCATAGAAAGAGGGAGAAACCCAACCAACACCTACTGGAAGAAGCTATGGGGAAACAGCAATACAAGAAAACACCTAACAACAGAAAGACAATCATGACACCACCAGAATCTAGGGAATCTACTCCAACTAGAACGGAACACAACAACAAACAGATGAAGCAGAAGGGAACGACATAAAAATTGCCATCCTAAAAATGATAGAGGCCCTCAAAATATGTGAGAAAATCCCTTAAAGAAATAGAAAAAAAAAAAAAACAAAAACAAAAAAGTGGAAGAAATGAACAAATTTCTTAAGGAAAGAAAGTACAGAAAAACCAAGAAAAAACAAGCAGGTGAAGGAAACGGTTCAAGACTTGAAAACTGAAATAGAGAAAATAAAGGCAACACAAACCGATGGAATGCTGGAAATAGAAAAACTGGGCAAAAGATCAGGAACTACAGACACAAGCATAACCAACAGGATTCAAGAGATTGAAGAGAGAATCTCAGGCGCAGAAGATAAACTAGAAGAAATAGATTCATCAACCAAAGAAAATCATAAATCCAACAAATCATTAACACAAAACAACCAGGAAATGTGGGACACCATGAAAAGACCAAACCTAAGAATAATAGGCATAGAGGAAGCTGAAGAGACCCAGCTCAAAGATGACGAAAACATATTCAACAAAATCATCGAGGAAAACATTCCCAATCTGAAGAAAGTCATGCCCATGAAAGTACAAGACCATACCAAACACCAAATATGCTGGACCAAAGAAAAAAGACCCCTCGACATATAATAATCAAAACACCTAGCATACAGAATAAAGAAAGAATATTAAGAGCAGTGAAGGAAAAAGACCAGGTAACATATAAAGGCAGACCTATCAAAATTACACCTGATTTCTCCATGGAAAACCTCAAGGACAGAAGGTCCTGGATAGACGTTCTACAAGTATTAAGAGACCACGGATGCCAGCCAAGGCTACTATACCCAGCAAAACTCTCAATCACTATAGATGGAGAAAACAAGATATTTAATAACAAAACCAGATTTTCCCAATATATATCTATAAATCCAGCCATACAGAAGGTATTGGAAGGAAAATTCCAACCAAAGAAAGATAACTATGCCCACAAAAATATAGGCAACAGGTAATCTAGCTAGACCAGAAACCAAGAATAAAGCAGGACAAATATATTCACAATACCACTGCCAACAACAAACCTAAAACAAACAAGCATCAACAATCAATGGTCCTTATTCACCCTCAACATTAATGGCCTTAACTCACCTATAAAAAGACACAGGCTAACAGAATGGATACAAAGACAGAATCCATCCTTCTGCTGCATACAAGAAACACATCTAAGCTTCAAAGATATATATTACCTCAGGGTAAAGAGTTGGGAAAAGATCTTTCATTCAAATGGAAATAAGAATCAAGCAGGTATGGCTATCCTAATATCTAACAAGTTAGACTCCAAACCAAAATTAATCAAGAGAGATGAAGATGGTCATTTTGTATTCATCACAGAGAAATCCATCAACACAAAGTCTCAGTTCTGAATATCTATGCCCCAAATACAAAGGCACCCACATTCATAAAAGAAATGCTACCAAAACTGAAAGCTCATATAATACCTCACACACTTATAATGGGAGACATCAACACACCACTCTCAACACTAGACAAGACCACCAACCAGAAACTCAACAAAGAAACAAAAGAACTAACAGAAGTTATGTCTCAACTGGGGTTAACAGACATCTATAGAACATTCCATCCAAACACAAAAAAATTTACCTTTTTCTCTACTCCACATGGAACTTTCTCTAAAATCGACAACATACTAGGTGGCATAACAAACCTCGACAGATACAAGAGAATTGGAATAGTCCCCTGTATGTTATCAGACAACCATGCTTTAAAATTTGAATTCAACAACAACACAAATAGCAGAAAACCTGCAAACTCATAGAAACTGAACAATGTGCAATTGCACCACACCTGGGTCAAAGAAGAAATAAAGAAAAAATTAAGGACTTTCTAATATTCAACGAGAATGAGGACACAACACACCCGAACTTATGGGACACCTTGAAAGCAGTGCTATGAGGGAAGTTCATTGCACTAAGTGCCCATATGAAGAAAACAGAGGATACTCCCATAACAGAATTAACAGTGCAACTGAAAGCCTTAGAACACAGAGAAGCAAACTAACCCTGTAACAATAGATGCCAGGAAATAAACAACTTGAGGTCTGACATCAACAAAATAGAAACCAGGAAAATAATACACAAAATCAATGCAACAAAGAGTTGGTTTTAGAGAAAATGAACAAGACATACAAACCTTTATCCAAATTAACGAAAAAGCAGAGACAGAACATGCAAAAAAGAAACAAAAAGGGAAAGATAACAATGGACACAGAGGAAGTCCAGACATTTTTCAGGTCATACTTTGAAAACCTGTATTCCACAAAAATTGAAAATTCAAAGGAAATGGACAAATTTCTGGACAACTATCACTTACCAAAATTAAATCAAGAACAGAAAAACAACTTAAATTGACCTATAACCACCAACGAAATAGAAGCAGGCATCAAAAGCCTTCCAACCAAAATAAGTCCAGGGCCAGATGGATTCAGTGCAGAATTATACCAGATATTCAAGGAAGAACTAATACTACTACTCCTCAAACTGTTCCACACAGTAGAAACAGAAGGGTCATTACCAAAGTCTTTTTACAGGGACACAATCACCTTGGTACCCAAACCTCACAAAGACACAACTAAGAAAGAAAACTACAGACCAATATCCCTGATGAACATCAATGCAAAAATACTCAGTAAAATACTGGCAAACCGAATTCAAGAATACATCAGAGAAATCATCCACCGTGACCAAGTAGGCTTCATCCCTGGATGGCAGGGATAATTTAACATACAAAAATCTATCAACGTGATACACCATATAAACAAACTTAAAAAAAGAAAAACTACATGATTAACTCCATAGATGCTGAGAAAGACTTTGACAAAATTCAACACCCTTTCATGATAAAGGTCTTGGAGAGGTCAGGGATAACAGGAACATACCAAAACATAATAAGAGCAATATACAGCAAACCAACTGCCAACATCAAACTGAATGGAAAGAAACTTAAGCCAATTCCTCTAAAATCAGGAACAAGACAAGGCTGTCCTCTCTCTCCATATCTCTTCAATATTGTACTAGAAGTTCTAGCTAATGCTATAAGACAACAAAAGGAGATCAAGGGGATCCAAATTGGAAAGGAAGAAGTCAAACTGTCTCTATTTGCAGATGATATGATAGTTTACATAAGCGAACCAATAAATTCTCCCAGGGAACTCCTATAGCTGATTAACACCTTCAGCAAACTAGCAGGATACAAGATAAACTCAAAAAAATCAGTAACCCTACTTTTTTCAGACGACAAAGAGACAGAGAAAGAAATCAGAGAAACATCACCCTTTACAATAGCCACAAGCAACATAAAGTATCTTGGTGTAATGCTTACCAAACAAGACCTATATAATAAGAACTTTGTGACTCTAAAGAAAGAAATTAAAGAAGATACCAGAAAAAGGAAAGATCTCCCATGCTCTTGGATAAGTAGGATAAACATAGTAAAAATGGCAATCTTGCCAAAAGCAATCTACAGATTCAATGCAATCCCCATTAAAATACCACCACAGATCTTCACTGACCTTGAAAAGATAATAATCAACTTTATATGGAAAAACAAAAGACCCAGGATAGCCAAAACAACCCTATACAATAAAAGAACTTCAGGAGGCATCACCATTCCTGACTTTAAGTTCTACTACAGAGCTACAGTTCTGAAAACAGCCTGGTATTGGCACAAAAATTGACAAATAGACCAATGGAATTGAATTGAAAATCCTGATATCAACCCACACACCTATGAACACCTGATTTTTGACAAACAGCTAAAATTATACAATGGGGCGAGGACAACATCTTCAACAAATTGTGCTGGCACAATTGGATGAGGGTGTGTAGAAGACTGCAGATAGACCCATGTCTGTCGACATGCACAAAACTGAAGTCCAAATGGATCAAAGACCTCAACATCAATCCAGCCACATTGATCCTCTTAGAAGAGAAAGTAGGAGGTACCCTTGAACAAATTGTTATAGGAGACCACTTCTTGAACATAACTCCAGGGGCACAGACACTGAGAGCAAAAAATAATAAATGGGACCTCTTCAAACTTAGATGCTTCTGTAAGGCAAAGGACACAGCAGCCCACAGACTGGGAAAAGATCTTCACCAATCCTACATCTGGCAAACGGCTGATCTCCAAAATATACAAAGAACTCAAGAAACTAGTCAACAAAACACCAAATAACCCTATTTAAAAAATTGGGTACAGAACCAAAGAAAAATTGTCAGTAGAGGAAATCAAAAAGGCTGAAAGACACTTAAGAAAGTGCTCCACATCCTTAGCTCTCAGGGAAGTGCAAATCAAAACAACTTTGAAATATCATCTTACTCCTGCCAGAATGGCTACCATAAATGCCCTTCCTGGATAGTGAGATCAACAACTAACATATCCATGGAGCCCTCATCTAATACCTGTTGGAAACAGAAGCAAACACCCATACCTAAACACTGAGTTGAACTAGAACCCAGATGCAGATAGAGAGGACAAGACCATGCGGTAGAAGCACATAGAGACAGCTTACCTGAACAAGGAGGAGCTAAGGGCCACTAGAATGATAGGTGGGAAGCCAGCATGGGACTGACTCGGGCCCCCATGAATATGGGTCTCAGCCAGAAAGACTGAGCAGTCTAAGGGACTTCAGACAGTGGAGCCAGGATGTATCCCTGGTGCACAAAATGACTTTGCGAACACATCCCCCATAGAGGGATAACTGCCTTAACCTAGAAACAGGAGAGAAGCCCTAGTCCCTACTTCAAATGACTTGTCAGATCTACATGACCCCACCTGGATGCCATTGCCCTACATATTGAATTGGAGTAGGGGGATGGGAGGGGAGGGTGTTTAGGGTGCATGTGATAGGGCAGAGAGGGTAAAAGTGAGGGAGGGATGGAAAACTGGCATTGACATGTAAAATAATAAATTAAATAAAAAAATAAAACAATCAATGGTCTATACTTTCCCTCAATATTAATGGTCTTACCTAACCTATAAAAAAGACACAGGCTAACAGAATGGATACAAAGACAGAATCGATTCTATCCTTCTGCTGCATACAAGAAACACATCTAAGCTTCAAAGACAGATACTACCTCAGGATAAAGAGTTGGGAAAAGATCTTCTAATCAAATGGACCCAAGAAACAAGCAGGTGTAGCTATCCTAATATCTAACAAATAAAACTTCAGACTAAAATCAATCAAAAGAGATGAAGAAGGTCATTTCATATTCTTCACAGGAGAAATCCATCAGCACAAAGTCTCAATTCTGAACATCTATGTCCCAAATACAAAGGCACCCAAATTTATAAAAGAAAGATTACTAAAACTCAAAGCTCTCTGCAACTAAAGGGGTGATAAGAAAAAGGGTCAAGACCAGGCTACAGAGGCAACTGACTTGAACAAGGGGAAGCTCATGATCCCCAGACTGATAGCTAGGAAACCGGAATTGGACTGACTCAGACCCCCTGAAACCTAAGTCTTAGTTATAAGGTCTGGGCAGTCTAAGGGACCTCTGGCAGTGGAACAAGGATGTATGTCTGGTGCACAAAAGGACTTTGGGAGCATATTCCCCATGGAGGGATACTCCCTTAACCTAAAGGCAGGAGGGAAGGCCTAGTCACTACTCCTAATGACTTGACAGATTTTGATGACCCCTCCTGGACGGCACCACCCTCCCTGTAGAGTGGGTGGAATAGGACGGGAGGAGGGTCAAGTGGCATGTGAGAGAGGGAGGGAGAGGGAACTGGGATCATTGTGTAAAATAAGAAAAAATAATGAATATAAAGCAAATCTGCAGCCTTTTACATATTTAGTTTTATGTTGTTTTTAAATCATTCCACAACATCTGATTTGATTTTATCCATATAAGAAATTCTCTAATAAAAAAAAATGTGTGGCTTTATTTCTCATCTTCTTGCTTTGACTAAGTATATTTCTCATTTGTCCAAAATTTTTCTCTGAGAAAAAGATCAAAACAGGAAGTCTACCTTGCTCAAAGCAAATAATGTGATGAGAGTGTTGTCAATGGCAACATGTTACTTGCAGTTCTTTCTTTGTGATCCTGAAGATGCAAGAAACAGAACTGTAGTCTTTTCAGTAACATTAACAATTTTGATGAAAGGAAAGGGTTACCTGTATGGTGTACTGACTGTTAAACAATTGTCAGAAAACAAATGAAGAAATATATAGTTATATAATACAAGAAGACCTCACCAAAGCCATTGCTATGATGGAATACTATTGCATGGTCATAACTACCAACTTCAATTAGTTCACAGATTATTATTATTTTGTATGACAATTAACTTTAATAAAGCTTTAATAAATAAACTACAATATACATTTATATGTTCTTTTTTAAGGAAGTTGCCATTGGAAACTATACCTTAGACCCTGTTTCATTGTGTGTCAAACTCATCCATGGAGAAGCTTGAAGATTACTCATCATATAATTCATGTATGTTGGTTCGTTTCCCTTTCATTTGACTTTCCAAGTGAAGAATGTATCACAGCACTCTGCCAGCGCCACTATGATACCTAATATTCTGCTTAAATATTACCTTTACTAAGTCTCCTTCAATAGAGAGTTGCCTGAACCCTGGTTTTTATTTACTCCTTGTAAATTATTGATTTTGAAGTTAACATACAAACTCACGGGCTTCATTGTAACATGTGTGCATGTTTATTCTTTGTTCTTTCATGATTATTTCTTTCTAGACACTTGTTCATCTTCCCTAACCCTGTTCTTCCAACATTTTCTATTACATTCTGTGGCATTACAACTTAATGATGGGTCCAAGCTAGTCATCATAAAATTATTTTAATTTCACTTCCTCCATTTTTGGAACATTTCTATCATGGGACATCCACTCAGCCTTAGAGCTGGCCATCTTCATGTCTCATATTCATCACTGAGTAGTTGATAGTCAGGTGGTTGATGAAATAAATGACTATTAATTGGGTCTTGAGTACCTGTAATTGCAACATTTGAGCACTTTGAAGTCTGCAATGGGAAGATTGAGGGTTTGAGGCCAGGATGGGATGTATAGTAAGTTTAGGCTAAAGTAGGCAAAAGTGAGATGCTGACTAAATATTTTAAAGGCTGAGTAAATGTGTACTTTCTGTCCCATGCCTGTAAGACCAACATTCAGAAAGCTGAAGAAAAAGAACAGTATGTTGGAAGCCTACCTGAACTGCATGGCAAATTTTAGGCAAATCTAGGATTATAACAAAACTTTATCTTAAAAAAGCAAACCCCAAAAAGAAATGAAGGAACATGTCTTTGTTTCTTTTTCTTTCACACTGATACCTAAGATAATTTAAAATTAATTTCCTATAAAATATTAGGTAATCCCCTATGTCCTTCAGGATAAAAATATAATTCAGAACACCTGTTTCACAAAGGCATCAAAATGTGTCCATATACTGAGGTAAGAAAGATGGAATCTTTTACCTTCAAGGACATCTAATAAGAAAAAATAGTCTACCATAGTGGTGTAACAAATGCTATAAAATAATTATAATATGTAATGGAACAGTGATAGTGCAGTGTGCAAAAGGTAAAATGACCAATTACACAGTGGCACTCAATAGGTGTTTTGGTGGGTTTTTTTTTACAATATGTTGTAGGATAGATATTTTTTCCCAGGTAAACAAAGGAGAGAAGACTTCCAAGCCCAAGAAAATATGTGCAAGCTTTGATACCTGAGTAAGTATTGCTTCTATAGAATCCTTAAGTTATTGAACACTCACAAGCGACATATAAAAGTCTTAGAGATATATACATCAGTTATTCTCACACTTAGCATAGACTTACTTCTCAATAAACATTTTTAGGCTAATGATTATGTTCCTCATTTACATCAAAAGGGTTGTAATATTTGAGAGTATGGAAATAATTGTGAAATGATATGATCATCTATATATATGTGTGTGTGTGTGTGTATAAAATAATTTACATGTGCACACTCAAGAGATTCTGATTAGAAATAGAGACCTCAGAAGTTTTCATATCCTCATATAAACAAGGGAAGTGGGAACCATGACAGTATCTCATTGAATGATAGATGTTTCTCTTTAAGAAGGGAAATCCCTTAATGATTCAATGCAAAAATGTCTAGGTCTAGGAATATGTGATATCATCAATATGGAGGATCACACAGTCCTATTTGACAGAATAAGCAGTGATTCTTAACTAGAAATATGTTCTGGAGGCACTAATTTTGGAGCACAAAATGGCTCTCCTTTGAATAAAAACAGTATTCTATTAGAATTCAGCTCTGGGCTGAGACAGGATCTACAACATCATGTTGCAACTCTTTTTGCTCATGAGGTTCTGTTAGTCAATGCTGCATAAAGCACACTTTACGCTAAAGACAAAGCTCAATTGATAAAGTGCTTATCACACAAGCATGAAGAACTGAGCTCTATCCCCACAACACACCCCCATCATCCAGTGCTGGGGAGGCAGAAATAGCCAGATCTCTGGGGGCTCCTTGGCCAGCCATTCTAGCCCATCCAGCAAGCTCCAGGTCAATCAGGAACATGTCTCAATAAACAAAGTACTTGGCTGCTGGCTGCTACACACACGCACACGTGTGCGCACACACACACACACACACACACACACACACACACACATGATGTACTTATTGCCTGTATATATTGTATATACTTATTGTACATAGTTTTTCTTATGTTAGTTGTAGTCTTCCTTTTTGTATTAGACCAAAAAGGGGAAATCATGGTGATATACTGTTTATGATTTAGTAAAGCCCCTAGAGATCAAAATGCAAAACTACCCACAGCCATGGAGCCAGGAAATGGTAATACACACCTTTAATTCCACCAGACACAAAAGTTACCTATAGAAACTGGACAGTGGTCGCATACACATTCAATCCCAGGAGACAAAGGAAGATGGATCTCTGTGAGTTCAAGGCCATCCATGGCTACATTAGAGTGAATCAGTCTAAAAGAGAAATAGTGAGAAGGGAAGGAGAGGAAAGCATGTGTGACTAGGAAGATTGAGTCTGGGAAGGAATAGAAGACAGAAAAGAGAAAGAGAGAGAACATAAAAGAGGGAGCCATTATTGGTTTGAAGATAAAACTGAACCTAAAGAAAGGTCTAGAGACCTACAAGACTGACTCCAACTAACAATTTGAGCAACAGTGGAAAGGCTACCATAAATGCCCTTCCCTGATAATGAGATCAACAACTAACTTATCCACCATCATGGAGCCCTCATCTCGTACCTGTTGAAAACAGAAGCAAACACCCATAACTAAACACTGAGTAGAACTAGAATCCAGATGCAGATGGAGAGGACAAGACCAGGTTGCAGAAACACATAGAGACAGCTGACCTGAACAAGGAAGAGCTAATGGGCCCCCAGACTGATAGCTGAAAATCCAGATGGGACTGACTCAGACCCCTTGAACATGGACCTCAGCTAGAAGGCCTGAGTAATCTAAGGGACCTCAGACAGTGGAACCAGGACACATCCCCAATGGAGGGATACTCCCTTAACCTAGAGACAGGAGAGAAGTCCTAGTCCCTACTACAAATGACTTGTCAGATTTACATGACTCCACCTGGATAGCATAGCCTTACATGTGGAGTGGGGGGATAGATGGGAGGGTGATCAGAGTGCATGTGAAGGGGAAGAGAGGGTAAGAGGGAGGGAGAGAGGGAGGAAAGGAGGTAGGAAGAAGAGGGAACTGGGATAGACATGTAAAATAAAAAAATAAATATTTTTTTTAAACTAAATAAATAAATAAAAGAGAAATAGCTCACAGAAAGGAGATCTCAGCACTTGGGATCCTACATCTTTAATACCAGCTCTAGAGAGGTATATAAGATAGGAGTGGGGCATTCAGTGTTTAGTCTCAGAGATTTATTCTCCAGCCATGCTGAGGACAAAACAGCCCTTTCAGCCTGAGGTACAGGTAAAAGCTAGTGGCCAAATGTTTTGCTCCTCTGTTCTTCAGCTTGAACTCCAATATATGTCCCAGGGATTTTATTATTTGTGAGATATATATAGATATATAGGTACATATTATATACAACTGCACACACACACACACACACACACACACTAAATAAAAATTAGTGAATATTTTGTCACTTTGTGAATTTCCAAGGATCCTAGTAGCCTATGGTATTTCTAGAAAATAAGTTTGTTTTCATTTTTGGAAATCTATATGAAGTATCTAAGAACTATTCTGGAAGCTATCTCCAACAATTGCAGTTAATAGTTACTAGTTTAACTGTCATGTTATGACAAAAATACTAACATTCATCAAATATTGTATTTATTTCTTAACAACTCCACCTCTTTGCAGCTAGAAAAAGATGATTCTAGTCAGGAAAATGAATTCAGAAAATGCTATGCATGATCATCCAGTTTCTCTGATACTAAGTGTAAATGGACAACCCCATTCTAGATAGTACCACTACAAAGTATGAAGCCTCCATTAACCCAGATATAGAATCCTGTTGGGGATGATCATGTGACACAGGAGGCAGTAAGAAATAAGCAGCTATGTGTAAGATCATTAAGATTTGTCAACAACACAACCCAGTCTAGCCTGGTTACTACATACTACTCAATTACTGGGTTTCATTTTGGCTATTCTTAAAATATTATCTCAAAAGACACTTATTGAGTAACTATATTCTGATGGGAGATGTCATTCTGTAAATATGTTTTTCTTATTGGTTAATGAATAAAGCACAGTTGGCCAATAGCAAAGCAAGATAGGCGGGACTAGGAGACTAGGAGGAGAGAGGAAGTAGGACGGAAGAGATCCAAGATGGAGGACTGAGAGAGCAGAATGTCAGCCAGCTCCTCTCTCCAGTAAGATAAGACCACATGGAAATACTGAGATTAATAGAAATGGGTTAATAATTAAGACAGAGCTAGCCGATAAGAAACAAGTAACTGGCCTACAGCTTTATATCTAACACATAGTCTCAGTGTGTTATTTGGGGCTGGCGCAGAGGTGGGACCAGGCTGCTGGGGGAAAAAAACCTACCATAACAATACTCTACTTAGTATATAAAATAAATCATTTAGAACAGGAGCCTGATGGAGTTTATAACAAAATTATGAAAATTGTACTTGTCACTAGTAATGACCATGAAGTACAATAAATTTCGGCAAATATAACAGACACCAACATGACACTCTTAAAAACATTGCTCTTCATATACAAAGTTTTTGAAATGACAAGATTGGAATGTTTACCTTAACTAAGAAGAAATAATTTATTTAAATTTTTGTATTCTTGCTTCCAGTAACTTAAAATGTGCAGCATCATGAAAAAGGACACGCACAATTTAAGCAATTCTAAGGTATAGTGAACAAAGAAGTAAGCAGTTACAACTAAACGGCCACTGTCATGGCAAATACAGTAATCAGGCCATACCCATCTAGAGAAGTCAGGTAGCATCAGCTTCTGATCCTTATTTTAAAGGCATTTAGAGGGCAAAACCAAATTCCTTCTTGTCCTTTTTCTCAAGCAAAACACTGAGGGAAGAATTTCTAATTCAATTCATCATTCAGGAAAGTAAATAAGAAGATAAGAAAACTGGGTGATGAAAGAAATCAACTACTCAATATACACACAGTAATAAAACTCAATCAATTAAAAATACTTCATCACTTTGTAAGCTTGCAGGAAAGCCTAATGCACGACTTAGCAGATTGCCTATGGTACTCCTACAGAATAAGGTTGTTTTCATATCTGAAAACTTTTATTAAAGGTTCTGACAACAATTTTAATTTCTGTTAGATATGACTCAGATCATCATGCAAATATGGGTTACAGAGAAGGAGCATAACATAAATTACACAACAGGAAAAAAAACCAGATATCATTAGTTCTTTCCCTTTGATTTCACATCCAGATGGCATTGTCTAACTATATGTTTTATCTTGACCATTTACAAGCATAAGTATATTTTATATGCCTACAATATTTGCATGATGTTTATATCATTAGGAACATGATTGGATATAAGTTGTAGAGAGCTGCAAAGTGCTGTGCCTTAAAGATGGCGCTGGCTTCCACCTTCCACCTTCCTGATGGTTAGCACTCTCTGTAGTAAACAAGTCCTTATTTGGCTAAGCTGTTCAGCTTGCTTGCTTCCATATAAAAGCAGCCTATCTGCAGGGTCCCCATGGCTCACTGGCGTTGGTCAGTGCAAGGGGATTTAAGCCTGTGTGGATGTTTCCCTGGAGTTAGAAGAAGCTTGTTCAAGGATCCTGATTAAACTGCTCCCCTGAGTTGCATCTTCCTTGCTGGTCGAGGTTGGGCGTGACAATAAGTGATATATCCCTCCTCATGTAATTTTTAACTGAAGAGCTTGGTTTTGTTAAAACAATGTCAAGTCATGTTTACAAGCATTAAAACTCAAAGAGCATTCTCTTGAATTGTCACAACAGCAGTATTCAGGGTGTACAGTATTACTTGTAGCTGTCACTTCTAGAATCCATTTTCATCAGGGGAATGTAAACTAAAACCTCTTTGTCAGGTGCATTTCTCAAAGATGTGTTTTTTGGTTGTAGTGATATATTCAATTACTTGTAACCATTTTTGCAGGCCCTTTCACAGTGTGCAAGTGAATTTTAACATCAATCAGAAAAATCAAATTTATTATCCGTTAATCTATAGGGAGCTGAAGCAAGAATTTTTCTAAGGAGACCTGAATTGTTCCTTTGTTTCAACATGCACATGTATGCACGTGCATGTACACATGTGCACGCACATGCGCATGCATCTTCAAAACCCCAAAGTGTCATGAGGAAGCTCTCTACCTTCTGTGTCACACAAGCACAGTGCCTGAGGTAAAACTATGACATGCAAGGCACAGGATCACTTTCAGCTTGAAGTTTTACTTCGTCCAAGACATAAACCATCTTCATTAACCACTTGGTACAAATTAGTAGCTGACAAATGGCAATGTGTCCCCATAGGTTGCACCACCTGAGCTGTCACAAGCACTTTGATGCTAATATGTACTTCCATGAAAGCACCATCTAAAGCCATATCCTAATATTTCTTGAAGGCCTTCTTTATGTATCTCAAAGCTCCCCAACACAGATAGTTTGTTTTATGTTGTTGTGCCTCCTACAGGCTCTATGTCCAAAACTTCTTCAATATCATTGAAATTATTTATATTGCACACAGATGTAGCTACCCTGGTGGTATTTGTTATGTATGGGTTTTCATCAGCTGCAACAGATGCTGACTGATTTTTAAGTCCTGTATCAAATTATACATGAGATTCTTAGTTGTCTCTTTGATATTGTAAGTTAGTATTCCTGGTTGAAATTAAATTTGTCAATTTAATTTTTCCTGATAGGATATATAATTCTTTCTGTCTTTAATATAAACGTTCTTCTATAAACTTCTCATCTATTTTACAATGTCTCTAGATCAATCCTAGATCTCTGAAGGTCAAGGGAAGAGGATGGCACAATTTCCAATTACTCCTTGGATACACAGTGAGACAAACTAGGCCATTGTTGGGTATAGTGGTAGACCATGTTTCAAAAAAATGAACAAAAATATCTCCAATAATAAGGAAATATTCTCAGTTACTATGTAACTGAATCTCACAGTGATGTCACTCAGAGTTTTAATTCAAGAATAGGACTCAGCTTGCTTGCTTGCTTCCTTCCTTCCTTTCCTTACATATATATAAGACTAACTATCAGTTTCAGAAAGAAATGTACTATCCTCTCAGCTTATCATTTGTTTTTCTTCATTTGGTAAGATGTACCAGAAATCACTCATCTTTGTAGGAAAATTGGGTATACAATGATTTGGGCAGCTGAGATTCAGACTGTTGAAGCTTAGTGATACTAGAATTCTAATTTTCCAAATGGAAGGCCTAGTGATACTGGAATTCTAGTTTTCCAAATGGAAAGGAAGCTCGTGGATTTTCTGCAGAACTGTTCGATTTTCATACGTTTGAGAATTCAAACTATATTCAAATGCTATTAAATCCAAACAAAACAAATCAGGACTGCATTTATTTCATGACTGGATTGTGAGGACATATGCTTTCTTATCTGAATAATTCATATCCTTGTCAAACTGCCCTAAATCTACCTAAGCTTGGATTTGGCTACAGAGCCTAATCTGAGAAATTCTCAAAGAAATCAGTTTTGTATGGCCATTAACCAGCAACAGTATTACTTGTCATTCAAAGAAATAGTGGATTCATCCAGTAACACCAACAGTACTTTAATCACTATCATTAGTAGCTTGTGACATGTTTTAATGTGCTAAAGGCACTTTAATAATTAATAGTATTTCAACTGTGTTCTATATAACCTGCCTCCCAACTGAATACAATAATGATCAACATGTTCTTCCACTGAAACCAATTATTTTTCATCACATACTGTCAATAGCAACTTGAAGAATGCTTTATTATAAGGTTTATCCAATGACTTTTACCAACCCAGACCCATGGATAAAGAATATCAGATATTTATATTCCATAAAAATTAGATTATAAAGACTGAGCCCCTTGAAATTACTTTCTAGTGATACAAAAAATAAATTATTGAGTCATAATGAGCCCCCCGACCACCCTCCCATTCTATCCTCCCCCCCCCACTTCACAGGGAGGGTAATGCCTTCCAGGAGGGATCAACAAAATCTGTCAAGTCATTTGGAGTAGGGACTAGGACCTCCCTCCTGCCTCTAGGTTAAGGGAGTATCCCTCCATGGGGCATGTGCTCCCAAAGTCCTTTTTTGCACCAGGGATACATCCTGGTTCCACCATCAGAGGTCCCTTAGACTGCCCAGGCCTTCTACCTGAGACCCATGCTCAGGTGATCTGAGTCGGTCCAATGCTAGTTTCCTAGCTATCAGTCTGGGGGTCCATTAGCTCCCCCTTGTTCTGCTGGTGGGAATGCAAACTTGTACAGCCATTTTGGAGATCAGTATGGTGGTTCCACAGGAAAATGAGAATCAATCTACCACAGGACCCAGTAATCCCACTCTTAGGCATATACCCAAATGATCCACATCCATGCAACAAAGACATCTGTTCAACTATGTTCGTAGCAGCATTATCTGTAATAGCAGATGTCTTCCAATGAAATACTATCATGAGATCCACTGACAGGTATCAGGGAAATGTATGCAGCCTCCATAAATTGCATAAAAAATTGTATATGGCATAATGTTTTTCTAAGGTCAAAGCTTATAATTTCCACAATACTCAATTAGTTTAAAATTGTTTCAGTGCTAGGAAATGGAATCAAGAAATGAACTTGGGGCTGGAGAGGTCAATCTGTCCCTAGCACCATATAAAACAAGTGTGGTGGTACACATCTACACTCTCAGCACCTGAGAGGTCAAGGCAGGAGAGTCAGAATTCAAAGGTCATATTTGGCTACATAATGCATATAAGGTTAAACTCCACTAGAGGCCAGAGAGAAGGAGAGGGGAGAGGGAATGAAAGAGGAAGGAAGGAACAAATGGACTTGGTTAGTATTTCTGACTGAAAATCTAAAATAATAAGACATTATTGAAAGTAATTATAGTCAGGCAGGCTCTTAGCAATTGTTTTGACAGGTTCCCATTGAGTATGCAATAAGGAATTACAATTTTTCAATTAAGTAATTACAAAGTTGGTGTTATGTTGTAGGAAAATTTATGGATTTAGGAAACAGATCTATGTTTTCTAAGTCCTGTGATAATTAATTTCACAGAAAGAACAAAGTAAACATTCTAACATCTTTTGTCCTCAAGAGTTTCAAGCTCACAGTGCTGTCATTTAGAGTTCTGAAGATGGTCAGATAGTCTGTCCAGCCATGCCTGACTCCTAGTACAAACAGTTAGTTTCCTTCCTTCTTTTCTATTGAATAAGTGTTCCTCTAAGTCCCTAAAATATCCATACGATTCCTTCTGGGAAACTGTGAAGGCAAAAGGCATGTCATCTGTAAGAAGCTTCAGGATATAAAAGATGTCTCAGCAATAATCATTAAAATAAGAAGATCCCAGAGTCATTTCCACTGTGCTAAAACCAATAAAAAAAGGTCCCCTTTGTGTAGTAAATGTAAAATATATTTTTAAAAGGAAATAAAATCTGACAAAACTTCAGAAATGAACTTTATCTCAGAAATACAAAGCTAAGTCACAGGAAATGAGAGGGGATGGCTTAGAGGGTAGTTATTGTATTAATGACTACGGATGGTCAGCACATTGGGGAATCATGAAATCAAAAATAGTACTTTTCTATGACACACTAACTTGTAGTCTTTGAAGTAAATATTGAAGAGTCATATAGTGGGCCATATGGTGGAACTAGTTTTATTATTTAGAATCCTCCTTACTGGCTTGCACTGAGGCTGGACTAGTCACACTTCCATGAGCAATGTATAAGGGTTCCTTTTTTACCACATTTTCAACAGCATTATTCTCATTTGCTTGTGTGTTTTCTTCATATCATTCCTGTGATGGTCAGGTCAGTGCTGTTAAACACATTCTCATGTATGGCCATTTGGTAATTGTCTCCTCATTTCATTAGCCAATTGTTGACTGAGCTGATGTATAGCTTTTTGAAATATTTCTACATTCTAGATGTTAGTACTATGTCAAGTATATAGCTAGCAAAGATGTTGTTTCATCCTTCAGCTGTCTCTTCCCTTGGTTGTTTCCTTTGCTGTACAGAAGCTTTTAATTTGATGAAGTCCTACTTGTCAGTGGTAGAGCTATTTCTGAGTACTGTAATGCTATTTACAATTGTTAAGTAATGGAGCCAACCTTGGTGTCTGTTAAAAGAGGCATGCATAAGAAAATTGGGATTATGCTCATAGTGAAACTTTCTATGGCCATAAAGAAGAATAACATTACCTTAGCTGGAAAACCAGCATAGGACCAACCCAGACCCCCTGAATGTAGGTGTTACTTAGCAGGACTGGGCTGTCTATTGGGCCTCTGGTAGTAGATCAGTATTTATCCCTAGTACATGGATGGACTTGGGAGCCCCGTTCACATAGAGGGATAGTCTCTCAGCCTAGACACATGGAGCAGCTAGGCCCTGCTCTAAATGATATGACAGACTTTGAATATCTCCCATGGAAGGCCTCCACCCTCCCTGGGGAGCAGAAGTGGATGGGATAGGGGTTGGGAGGGGGACAGAGAAGGACAGAAGGGTGAGGGAACTTGGATTGAAATGTAAAACAAGCTTGTTTCAAATTTAACTTTAAAATGTTTCATTAAAAAATAATAATGTGGACCTCCATCTCCTGGCCTCTGCTAGACACAGAGCTTCTGCCAGAGAGACCTGCCTATCCTAAAGGAACCACCCTGAGTCCCAGCTTGCCTAATCTTTGACCCTCATCTCCAGGCCCTTGCCTGAGGAGAGACCTCCTAGAGAGCTTGGATCACCAAACTACAGACAGCGAACATTTGACCCACCTAAGCCTACCAGGGGAGTATCATAGAGAGAGAGAGACCCCAACTACACCCACTGGAAAAAGCAATGGGTAGACAGCAATACAAGAAAACACCTAACAATAGAAAGACAAGCACGACACCATTAGAATCTAGGGACGCTACACCAAAGAGACCTGAACACCCCAAAGCAGATGAAGCAGAAGAGAATGACTTAGAAATATCTTCATAAAAATGATAGAGGACCTTAAAGACGATATGAGAAAATCCCTTAAAGAAATGGGAGAAAAAACAAACAAAAAATTGGAAGAAATAGAGGAAAAGACCACACAAAAAATGCAAGAAATGGCTGCCTGCTGGTCTCTGACCCCCACCGCAGGTCCTCTGCTGGAGCTCCAGGTCCCTGCCAGAGATCCGCCTGCCCAAGCAGGACAATCCTGAGTCTCTGACTGCCAGATCTTTGACCCACATCGCCGGCCTCTGCTAGAGGTGAGTCTGGGACCAGATGGGTTGAATCCCCCCAATACCCTTCCCTGAGAACTCCCTGGATTGGCCCGAAATCTCACTCCCACCTGTGTCCTGTCTCCAGCAGAAGCACTCCTGGTGCTCTGATACACACCCACCGCCCCACCTCCCGCGAGGAGCCTGCCCTCCCCCCCACGCTGTGCCACACCCTGCCCACTGTCCCACCGCTCAGATTGATCAGTAGAACAGAGGAAGGATCTAACAATCCTGCCAACTTTAGGAAACTTTCTGGAGCTGCTCTGAGCACACTAGACCCAACTATCCATGTGGGACAACCCTAAATTCTCACCTACTTGTCCTCTGCCAGAGCTCCAAGCACTGGCCAGAGATCTGCCTATCCCCAAGGTACCATCCTGAGTACCTACCTGCTGGACCTTTCACCCCCATCTCTGGGCCTCTGCTGGACCCTGATCTTTGATACCCATTGCCAGGCCCCTGCCTGAGGAGAGACCTCCTAGAGAGCTTGGACCATCCAGAGCTACAGACATTAAACATCTGACCCATGTAAGCCTGCCAGGGGAGTAGCATAGAGAGAGAGAGACCCCACCTGCACCACTGGAAAAAGCAATGGGTAGACAGCAATACAAGAAAACACCTAACAATAGAAAGACAAGCATGACACCACCAGAAGCTAGGGGTGCTACACCACCTAGAACTGAACACCCCATAGCAGATGACGCAGAAGAGAACAACTTAAAAAATACCTTCATAAAAATGATAGAGGCCTTCAAAGACAATGTGAGAAAATCCCTTAAAGAAATGGAAGAAAAACAAACAAAAAATTGGAAGAAATGAACAAATCTCTTAAAGAAAGTCAAGAAAAAACAATCAAACAAGTGAAAGAAACAGTTCAAGACTTGAAAACTGAAATAGAAATGATAAAGAATACACAAACTGAAGGAGTGCTGGAAATAGAAAAACTGGGCAAATGATAGGGAACTACAGATGCAAGCATAACCAACAGAATACAAGAGATGGAAGAGAGAATCTCAGGCACTGAAGATAAATTAGAGGAAAAAGATTCATTGACCAAAGAAAATCTTAAATCCAACAAATCCTTAACACAAAACATCCAGGATATGTGGGACACCATGAAAGGGCCAAAGCTAAGGATAATAGGCATAGAGGAAGGCAAAGAAGCCCAGCTCAAAGGTGCAGAAAAATATATTCAACAAAATCACTGAAGAAAACTTTCGCAATCTGAAGAAGGATATGCCCATGAAAGTATAAGAAGCATACTGAACACCAAATACACTGGACCAAAGAAAAAAGATCCCTCGAAACATAATAACCAAAACACCTAACATACAGAATAAAGGAAGAATATTAAGAGCAGCAAAAGAATAGGCCAGGTAACATATAAAGGCAAACCTATCAAAATTACACCTGACTTCTTCATGGAAACTCTCAAGGCCAGAAGGTCCTGGATAGATGTTCTACAAGTATTAAGAGAACACGGATGTCAGCCTAGGCTACTATATCCAGCAAAACTCTCAATCATTATAAACTGAGAAAACAAGATATTTAACGACAAAGCCAGATTTTCACAATATGTATCTACAAATCCAAGCCAACAGAAAGTTCTGGAAGGAAAACTCTAACCCAAGGAAGTTAACTAAGTTCACAAAGCCATAGGCAATAGATAATCCCACTTCACCAGAAACCAAGGGTAAAGCAGGGCAAATATATTCACAATACCACTACCAACAACAAATCTAAAACAAGCGTTAACAATCAATGGTCCTTACTTTCCCTCAACATTAATGGTCGTAACTTGCCTGTAAAAAGACGCAGGCTAACAAATGGATGCGAAAACAGAATCCATCCTTCTGCTGCATACAAGAAACACATCTAAGCTTCAAAGACAGATAGTACCTCAGGGTAAAGGGTTGGAAAAAAACTTCCAATCAAATGAACCCAAGAAGTAAGCTATCCTAATATCTAATAAATTAGACTTCAAACTAAAATCATTCAAAAGAGATGAAGACAGTCATATTCATCCCAGGAGAAATCCATCAGCACAAAGTCTCAATTCTGAACATCTATGTCCCAAATACAAAGGCACCCACATTTGTAAAAGAAATGCAACTAAAACTCAAAGCACATATAAAACCTCACACACTTATAATGGGAGACTTCAATATCCTATTCTCACTGCTAGACAGGACCACCAGTCAGAAACTTAAAAAAGAAACAAAAGAAATAACAGAAGTTATATCTCAATTGGGATTAACAGACATCTATAGAACATTCCATCCAAACAAAAAAGAATATACCTTCTTCTCTGCTCCACATGGACCCTTCTCTAAAATCGACCACATACCAGGCAACATAACAAACATCAACAGATACAAAAAAATTGGAATGGTCCCCTGTATCTTATCAGATCATCAGGCTTTAAAGTTGGAATTCAACAACAACACAAATCACAGAAACCCTACAAACTCATGGAATCTGAACAATGCGCAATTGCACCATACTGGGTCAAAGAAGAAATAAAGAAAGAAATTAAGAACTTCCTAAAATTCAACAAGAATGAGTACACAACATACCCGAACTTATGGGACACCTTGAAAGTAGGGAAGTTCATTGAACTAAGTGCCCATATGAAGAAAACAGAGGATAGTCACATTAGAAAATCAACAGCCCAACTGAAAGACTTTGAACAAAAAGAAGCAAATTCACCTGGGAGGTGTAGACACCAGGAAATTATCAATTTGAGGGCTGAAATCAATAAAGGAAACACCAGGAAACAATACAAAAAAAATCAGTACAACAAAAAGTTGGTTTTTCGAGAAAATCAACAAGATAGACAAACCTTTATCCAAACTAACCAAAAAGCAGAGAGAGAACATGCAAATTAACAAAATCAGAAACAAAAAGGGGACATAACAATGGACACTGAGGAAATCCAGACAATTTTCAAGTCATACTTTGAAAACCTGTACTCCACAAAATTTGAAATTCAAAGGAAATGGGGAACCCTTTTATAATTAATTTTAAAAAGTGTCTACAGGAAACAAATCCAACTAAAACCAACTTTGAGTAAACTTGGGGGAATAAACAGAAGACTTCCTGAAAATCACTAGGGTCTGATAACAGGTGTGAGGATAACACCAGTACCTACGGCCATTTCATATGTATGACACAAAAAAATGAAGCTGAACATTGCTGTCTGGACCACCCACAGCTCAGTGTTTTTTAAAAAACAACCTGTGAGACAGTGAAGCAACTTTACTTCATCAAGCAGATTAAATCACTTCTCAGAAAACAACTGGTATAATAAAAATTTATTGTTATAAAGTCACTTCTCAAACAAAATCCCTGAATGCCTGTGGTCATCAAGGAAGTCAGCCTGCAGCTAGTATTTACATAAGACATTGGTGTTATAGCCATGAGCTTAAGTGTGAAAGCCAAAGGTTGTGCAAACTTTGCTGGGTTTAGTACTTGCTTTTCGTTTTGTTCTGTTTTGTAAAAATAATAAGTTTTAGAAAACAAAATCTCTATATTGAATAAAATAATAAAAAATAAAGAAAACCATGAACACAGGAATTTTCATATATTTCCCTCTGAATTTGATAGAAAAAGTAGAGAAAAATCATGGGATCCAAGACTTGAGCAGCACAAAGCAAACTTGACATAGTGACTATGAAGAGGAGACTAGCCTCACAGCAGTATTTCCTTCATCCAAGCACACTAAAGACTTCAAAGAAGAAAACACATGCTGAAGGGGAACAGCCTATTCACAGTGCTCTTAAAGTAAGACTATATTATTCCTAAAGATATGCTGAATAAAATATAAAATCCCTGTAAATAAACTTTGAAAGCTTGCTGAAGGCTCTGTAAAGTCTTCCTAACTAAAGTATGTTAGATTCTTTTCTCTTTTTTGTTTATTTTTAAAGTTGTAGTTTCATTCCATTTCTCCCTTCTCTTTCCTCCCTCCAAACCCTTCCATCACACCTCCATGCTCACCTTCAAGTTCATTATGCCAGGTTCTTGAAAGGAAAACTCAACATAGTTGTACGATGCCAAGTTTGCACAAAAAACAAAAATTCAAATTTAATTCACTGGCAACTAAATTTCTTATATAAATCAAGAGAAATATCAGATTTTACAAACTAGTTGTTAAATTCATAAGAAATAAATTAAAGGATCAAGAGAGATGGCTTGCCAGGGAAAGGCATTGTTGCTAAGTCTGAGTTCAGTACATACACACAGACACACACACACGCTCACACACATGCACAGGCACAAGCACAGGCACACACACAACACATGTGCATGTACAAACTTATAAAATAAATGTTAAAAAATATTAAAATTAAAGAAAAATGTGAAGGTGACCAAGAAAAGACACAGTTAAGGGGAAATTTTCTACTGATCAATAAGGTTGATCACAGGTTACAGTGATTAAAAATACATGCCACTTGCATAGATAAAAAAATAAGATAAAACCCATAGATATAAAAATTTCCATGTTACAAACATGGCATCGCAAGGCAATGGAGAAAGAATGGGTTAAATGTAATGATTTAAACATAGCTGGCTCATCAATTAGGAAAAAATATGTTTTGTGCACCTTACCCAAAATTCAGATATATTAATATTTAAAGTTTTGACATAAGAATTATTTTTATAAGGGACACTACCAAGTGATTTTTTTCCTCAGGTAATAATTAATTTACAAACTATAATCAAAAAATAGACAAAGGTTAAGAATACTTTATGAAGTAAAAGTATGAACAAATGTTCATTAATTATTATAAAGGTAAAGTAAAATGGTTAAATACTCTATTATCTATCAACCTAACCAATTGTCAATGTTTTTAAAAGTTGTTCAGGGTGGGTTGTTTTATTTTGGTTTGGTTTTTTGAGACAGTGTCTCCTTAATCCAGGCTGTGCTTCAACTTGATAGTAGCTAAAGTTGCCCTAGAATTTCTGAGTTCAGGGATCACTGGAGTGCACCACCACACCTGGTTTATATGATGCTGTAGCTGAATCCAGGGCACTGTGGATGCCAGGCAAGAAGTCTACCAACTAAGCTATATCTGCAGCCCAGTTTAGAAATGTTAAGCTGTAACTTGCTAATAAAGACATAAGAAAATAAACCCTGGTATACATTTATGAAAATAAAGTTTGGAATTCTCAAGAATGTCTTTCAGACTTCCAGAGTGTCCAAGCCAGTGATTTTCTTTTTCTAGGAATACACTTAAAAAAATAATGGAGCAAAGGGTATGTGCAAAGATGTTTACTGAAGTATCACAGCAAATCACATTAAATAGGATGTCCTTGTGGATAAACATTAAATTAAGTCTCCAAAAGATCAAGCACTAGTATTATATTTCCTAAATGCTCTTTAGTCATAAATCCTGGCATGTTAACTGTGCACAAAAAGGTGTTTCCCTGTGACATTTACACACATGTGCATATCATGGATTAACTGTATTCACTCCAGGTTTTCTCCTCTCTTACCTTCCTTTTTCTTCTCCCCCTACCTAATTCTTTTGGCTTCCCTAGAAGCAAACTTCTCTTTTTTATTTTTCTTTTATTTTTGCTTTGTTTTGTCTTTCATGATAGGGTTTCCCTGTAACTTTGGAACCTGTCCTAGAACTCTCTCTGTAGACCAGGTTGGCCTTGAGCTCACAGAGTCCCACCTATCTCTGCCTTCCAAGTGTTGGGATTAAAGGCATGGGCCACTACCATCACCCAATATTTAATTTTTTAAATAATAGAACATGCAATAATTGTTGTTCTGAGTATGTATTATTTTATTGACTATAATCTTTGGTTCATCTTTCTTCTCCTTCCCCTTCCACTGAGAGAGGGTAATTATTTAGAGTTCCTAAACACAGTTGTTATTTGAAGGAGTAAAATACATAATTTTGATAATATTTTTATTTAAATTTGTAACAAGCTTGTTTTACATGTCAATCCCAGTTTCCTCACCCTCCCCTCCTCCCCTGTCCCTCTCCCAACCCCCGCCCCATTCCCTTTCTACTCCCCAGGGAGGGTGAGGCCTTCCATAGGGAGTCTTCAAAGTCTGTCATATCATTTGGAGCAGGGCCTAGACACACACCCACCCCTCATGTGTCCAGGCTGAGGGAGTAACTCTTTATGTGGACTGGGCTCCCAAAGTCCATTCATATACTGATCCACTACCAGAGGCCCCATAGACTGCCCAGTCCTCCTAAGTAACAACCACATGCAGAGGGTCTGAGTTGGTCCTTTGCTGGTTTCCAAAATATCAGACTGGAGTCCATGAGCTCACCCTTGTTCAGGTCAGCTGTTTCTGTGGGTTTCTCCAGCCTGGTCTTGACCCCTTTGCTCATTACTCCTCCCTCTCTACAACTGGATTCCAGGAGTTAGGCTCAGTGTTTAGCTGAAGGTATCTGCTTCTGTTTCCAACAGCTACTAGATAAAGACTTTAGGATGGCATATAACGCACTCATCAACATGTACCTGAGTTTAATGGTTTTTGAGAAGCAATGCTACTCACAAAACAATACCAATAACCCCAAGATCCCTGACAATGCTTATCAAAGATACTAAATACACAAAATTTTTAAAAGCCACAGTTATTTTTCCTTCCTTTTGAAAGGTTAATGAAGAAAAAGACTCAGAAAAAAATTAAAATAAGATTGGTAACAGTGTCTTGTACACAGTGACTGGTCATAGTATTAAGCATGTCAGGTAATTTGGATGAAGCAGTTTTGCTTATTTGTGATTTCTAGCTAGCTAAAGAAGTTATTTTTAAACTAAAGTGGATCTGCCATTTCATTGCATTGACCAAAAGATGGTGGGCATCTTCTTTCTTTAAAAGATACTCAATAGCATTAAAAAAAAACTAGCATGGTTTTTACCAACTGGATGTGTTGTCTTTGTAAGTCTGTGCATAACTACCATTATCAAAACACTAAAATATTTTCACTACACTCTAAAGTTGTATATGGTAAGATTATAGATAAACAAAACACATAGAATATTTTCCTGGCACAAAGAAATACCTGTGACTCAGTGTGTGTTACCCAAGACATAGCATGATCAAGTGGGTGTTCTCTGCCTAGCAGTGAAAATGGTTTTTATGTTCCAAACATGTACTTTCCCTTCTAAGTGCAGTCTTTCATCAAAATAGCACTATAAATATGTAGTATGTACAGTCTCAAAAGTTTATAGTTGTGTAATTACCATTGAAATGAACCACAAGTTTCATCACAGTAGGCTCACAAATAAGATTTGTATGGAAAATACAGGGAATGTTTAGTTAAAACAGATTCTCCCAGACCTAATATGCAGGGTAGGATATTTTTATATAGAAGCTGTAGGACTACAAATTCATTTTACAGGATAAACAAGTTGTATAAAGAGATTGTTATTTATGCCTTCCCTCTATTTAGTAAACTAATTTGGGGAGTAACCCTAAGTTTTAATATAAGTGTTTTATAAGCAATATTCCAAACATCTACTTCACTGCAAAACCAAAGGGACTATCTATCATTCTGATTTGACATTGCAAGCCAATTGGATGAAAATGGAGGTTAAACAGTTATTTGATTTAAAAAAAAAAAAAAAAAAAGCAATCAAGCATTGGAGTACTTTTCTTGTCAAATTTCTCTATCTTTGGTTAAGTTTCTAATCACTTCATAGGGCACAGTTGTGCTGGGTGTGTTGAGAAGTGCTGCATAGGACTAGAACAGCCCAATAAACGTTAGGTTAGTCATTAATGACAAAGGTAACAGGATAACCAGAAAAGAATGCCAATTGGAGAACATGCTCCTTTTAATTTAAACCATGCAGCAGCCAAGTTAAATCTTACTTCCCCCATATTACAAATTAGGCCACAAGCATTAAAAAAAAAAAAAAAACTGGCATCACTTTTCCAAAGGCATAAAGGTAATACACACTGACTTGAGCATTAAGGAAGCCTCTAGTTCCAAGCCAGGCTTGTCTCTATTCACCACCCTATCTTCACAAAACTCAGCCTTGTCTCTTAAGTGTACATACTGTAGGCAATGTGGATTCACTTGATCTTTGGGCCCATTTTGGATGTTGCATATGAATAACTCTATTTTAAAAACCAGTGCAAACAGTGGAATCCAGATTCCTTGTTAACTGGAAGGAGACCAGAATCTAAAATATGAATACAAATTTTAATTCTCATTTTAATTCTCTATGATAACAAAAGAAATGAGAGAATGAAACCCTATTTTTGATGTCAGGTAGTTGTTTCAAATTCAGAATAGTCAGGGTTAATTGGACAGGACTGCTTGGCTGCACCTGACTCAGTTCCATGGCAGGAACCAGTGCTGTGTAATGCACACTTAACTCCCATCTCCATCTTTGCTAAGGAACTAAAAGGAACACTGAACTAATTTTGACCTTTGGTAGATCTGAAGGTCAAATAAAATCTCTTCATATTGTTTTTAGCTTGTGGTTTTGTTTTCTTTTGTTTTTCTAATAATTGTTGCTCAAAAGTCACAACCACTTAATGTGAAAAGGGGGAAGTTTGAATGACTGGTTTAACCAGATGGTTGTCTTCTGGATTCCAATGAGTTCCATCAACCCAGCCCCTCACTGCCCTGGTAGCATAAACATTTCTGAACCTTGTCACAAGGAATATCTTCTCCACTCCAGCTGCAATGAGCATATTGGTTGATTTTGAATTTGAAAGAAAGAATAGTATCCCATAATATCTCAGATTCCCATTGTCTCCAGTATTCTCCCTGGTGTCCATCAATGAAAGTAATCTCTATTTCCCCACATCTATGAAATCTCAGGTTAAAGCTTTCACCTGTTGTCTTGCACCACTAATGAGAAGGACCGTCGAAAATTACCAGTTTGTATCTTGCATGGAGCATAAACAAACATGGTTAAAAATTCAAAGATGGTAGCCTACTAAATAATCTTTTTCTCAACAGTTGTGAAGCTTGAATTATTTTTTTACCTACATCCTTTGCCCTACATTGTACAGTCAAAGAGCATCAAGTATTGTAAAAGTTGCAGAAATCTGTTCTTTGCTAAGCAGTGGGGTGAGACTCCAGTTTTTGCAGGAGAAAATCAAATCTGTGTGTTTCTTCTCTCTAGTGGAGCAAGAACAGGCAGAAAGTAGCTTAGATTCTATTTACAAGGAAAATTTCATTTTAAATGAAGGTCATTAAACACTGGAATACAGATAAAGGTCAAAAAAGAACAAAGTTGGGCTTTGTGGAGAAAATGGAATTTCTGTCTCCTGGAAAGATTCAGTTACCATTCAAGGACATCAACTCATATAAATCTGAAATTTCTTAGTCTAGATTAATAGATTTAAAACATGGGCCACTTCTCCCTGTAGGCAAGGAAAACAACATGACAGGATAAGATAACTATTTGAGACTATACCATGAATTTGGGTGTCATGGAAATCAAAATTTGTCTTCAGGTCTATATTTTTCCACCTTAGAAACACAATTTTCACACAAATGGTTTACAAGATACAAAAAAACAAAAACAAGTGAACAAAGAAAAGAACATGAGGCATCTGAGTGGAACAGGAGAGTTCATGACATCTCAATGCTATGCGACTGTGAAAAGTATCCATGCTACATGTCTACATTCACCCTATAAACCTATGTTCATCCATATCTAATACCACTCTTGGTGCTGTAAGAGCCACCTCTTACCTCTCCTCTCCCTGTTCTGAATCCGTCCTAGCTAGCAGCAATTCCTGCACAGATTCAGGATCTGATACAAAGAAGGAACTTAAGCTCAAGGTTTAAAGAAACACAAGTGTCAAATTCACACACCAACTTTAAGCCAAAACAATTAATTTTGTCTCAGATTTTATACAAATTAAACAGGTGAGTGGATAGATGTTCATTATAGCCCTCACTCTGATCATTTCACTTTCATCTTCATGAACTATATTACTTTTAAAAAGTGTGTAACCCAGTTTGAATATGAATAAATATTAAAGGATTGAGTCTTTAGCCATTAACCCACAAATGAAAATCTCCCAAGGAATAATATGCAACATTTCTTTAAAAGAAAAGAAAGATCCCTATTTCATAATCCCCTCAGTTTGCACTTTCTGGAAACAACAAAGGAAAATTATTTCCCCTTCACTGTTTATAGTTTACACCCAGCAATGTTAATGAAAACTGTACTTGGGAACAAACATTACATTTGTCTTTGTTGTTGCTGGATCCCCCAGTGGAACTAGCCAACAGCATGAGTAGATAAAGACATAATGAATAAATTTCATCTGGGTGATTCCATGCTAAGTAACAAGTTTGTACCAGAAACTTCCAGTTCTGCTGCTTAGTCCCTGCATCACTCCCTCCCTATAGCAATATAGAGCTGTTTCGTTTCACCTTCACATGAGGACAAGTGATGAACTAGTTAACCTTTCAGACTATGTATTTTGGTATAGTTTTTCCATATAAAATTTTATTGAGGGGCCCCTCCTAAAATGTATTTGCTTTTGAGTCACATGCAATTGACCTATCTCTATAATAAAACCATGTAGAATTATACATTTTGTAATTTCCAGGATTCATTTCAGGGCTGCTACTGCTTATTAAGGCTCTCCCCAGCATCAACATGTTTCTAAAATGAATGTTTTTCTCAAGGAATAATTATGACTTATTATATATATAGACAACTGCATGGTGGAATTAGATTAAAACACATGTGGGTAAATCTTGTATTTCATTACTTAAGTTTCACATTGTTCTTAAAATTCTAAAATGAGAAAAGTGTGATTGTATGTCATGAAAGTAGAGGAGAGAACTATGTGGGGAAAAGAAAGGAAATAAGTCACAGGAAAGGGAATAGCCAGAGGAAAGGGAGTAGCCAGAGGAGCATGGGGAGGACAGTGAGAAAAAGGAACAGTAAAAGCAGAAGGTAATGATGCTTATCAAAATGAAATGAAACCCATTGCTTTGTATGCTAACCTGAAATTTTAATTTAAAAATTCTATTTTAATTGCCTTATGTTATAAATTAGCAGGTCCACAAACCTTACCTGGATAAAGACCAATGCCTTGTTTTTCCTGACAACTTTCCAAAATATACAAAAACTATTTGGGCTAAATATTCAAGCATTTTTATCTATAGCTGATAATGGAATTCTGAGCTAGGACCTAAACTGCTTCAATATATGTGTTCTATGTGTGCAGTAAATGACCTGCTCAGGTCCTCTCCTTCCTGCACACACACCCACAAGTTTTCTTAAGGGGACTAGCAGACATGAAGACACTATGTGTGGAAGAATTCTGAGATCATGCTGGAGCTTGGGGTGATTCACATCCACAGTGCTCTTCACTGAAGAAGGCATCCTGAAGCTGCTGCTTTCAGAATGGTGTAAGAACTCCAGTTCTGGTAACACATGGTGACCCAGGCCTGTAATGCTAGGACTCAGTAGGCTGATGTGGAGAAACTGTAAGTTAGAGGCAAACTCAAAGAGCATAGTGTGATGCTTGCCTCAAAACCTTCAGTGTCAAAGGAGGCCTTTCATGAGTCTTGAATTTTGTCAGCAGCAGCCAGTGGACAGGACAACACCACCACCGAGAATAAATCTGTGAGCTGTTCTTACTTTTGGTATTTTTTTTTCTAGAATTTCAAAATTAAAAACTCTGCATTTCCTACTTGTTGACTTTCTAGGTAACCTTTTCACGAAAGGTAAAAATATATGTAGAATCTGACATTTAAAGCACAAAAGAATCCAACAATTTGAAATAATTAAGTGGTGCAAACAAGGAAGTCGGATCTCTAGCTGAAGTCTCCCCAGAGTGGTAGCCTTACAAGACAGGAAAACTGCCTCCTGCCATATGTAGCAGAGAAAAATATGATCACATCCCAAACATCCCAGCAAATGTGAAGAGGCAAAGAAAATATGCTTTCTTCTGGTTGTCACAGGTCTGCCTTCTGCTGTAGTGTCAGAGAACATGAAGAAAAAGGGCCGAGTTCCCATCAATATTTGACAGCCATCCACCATAGTGGTGTCAGAGGAGCACACCCAGGAACAGAAAGCATCCCCTACCCCAACCTGAGTGATGTCAGAGCAGGATAATTGGAAGTCTAAATTCCAAAGCACATGCAGTAGTAACAAGACCTTCTACTACTCTCCAGTTTCCATGGAAGCTGAGTGAAAACCTGTACTTCCTCCTTCCCCATTAGACTAATAATGAGGCTGTATGCCGCCTTGTTCTCTGGCACCATGTCAGAGGATCCCTACTACTTTGTAGGACTCAAATAAGATGCATAGTCTAATTAAACTCAAGAGCTAATTCATGGATATCCAAGGATTTTTGCAAGCCTCTCATTTGAATATTAGGAGCATGAAGTCAGACATGTGGGAGTATTTACAGCACAGAAGTGGGAAAGCACTACAAAATATAGCAATTCATTCAAAGAATAGTTAACAGCATATCACCAAATACCAATTCCCTAAGTTATAGATTTATTCATGTTTTGACTCCTACAGCATATCTCACCACCAATATCTCTTACTAGTACCACATTTAAATCTTTCAGCAATATTTAAAATGTGCAGGTCTATGAGTATTCTGTGTTCCCTCTTGCCTCTGTACTTCAGTGTGTGTTGTTTCCTCAAATACTATGAACACTACCATTTTCCTGCTTCCACTGTTGTCTTTGTACTTGCCCACATCATCACCCCTGCTTTCATGTCTTTGTGTATACTCTTTAGTATTTGCCTTTTTTTAATGGCACATGGCAGATTGTGCTGAAGTTCTTGTCTACTCCTCAGTCTGTAGCCAAGGAGTAATCCCTACCAAAGGGTCCTTAATCTTTTTCCATTAGTAACCCCTTCCCAACTTATAAAATTAATGCACAAATCAAATGCTTACTGATCAGAAATCATAAATATATTTATTTCCAAGATTTCTTTGGTATGCATATAATTTTGTCATTCATTAAAAATGACAGCAAATTTACATGAATAATGTGATAAATGTGCTTGTTGGTTTTTACATAAAGAGTTATTCTTGGCAGAATATTTAGTACAAGGATATAGAACATCCTTATAGTTTTTCTAAATGGATTGATACTTTAATTTTAGAATCATAAATCTTGAGGATGACATTTTACACATATACATAATAAACATATCTGTACCTATACATGTATACATATAGTACAAAATGTAGAAGTATGTTTTGGGCTATCTCAGTGGTTGCTAAAAATTCTGTAATAACCTAAAGCCAAAATTCACTTAATGTTTTCTTAATGAAATGAAACTCAGCAGTTGCAACAAGATTTTTTATATTTCTTTATTCAGTTTACATAACAACCACAGTTCCTTCTCTCTCCCCTCCTCCACCTCAGCCACATCTTCCCTCAACCCACCCCCCATCCACTCCTCAGAAAGGGTAATCCATCCCATGGGGAGTCAATAAAGCCTGGCTCAATCAGCTGAGGCAGGACTAAGCCCTCCCCATCAAGGTTAAGCAAGGCATCCCACCATATGGAATGGGCTTCAAAAAGCCTGCTCATCCACTAGGGATAGATCCTGGTCCCACAGCCAGGGTTCCCACAAACAGATCAGGCTACAAAACTGTCACCCACATTCAGAGGCCGTAGTTCAGTCCCATGCAGACTCCCCCAGATGTCAGTCTAAAGTTCATAAGCCCCCACAAGTTTGGGTCAACTGTCTGTGTGTTTCCCCATCATGATCTATAACCCCCTTGCTCATATAATCCCTTCTCCCTCTATTCAACTGGACTCCTGTGGCTGGGAATGTTGCTTGGATATGGATCTCTGTATCTGCTTCAATCAGTTATTAGATGAGGATTCCATGACGACAGTTGGAGTATTCACCAATCTGATTACAAGGGAAGGCCAGTTTAAGCAGCCTCTCCACTAATGCTAGGGGTCTTAGCTAGAGTCATATTTGTGGATTCTTGGGAAATTCCCTAGCACCAGGTTTCTCCCTAAGCCCATAATGGCTTCCACTATCGAGATATCTCTTTTATTGCTGTCCCACTCTGTCCCTCCCCAAACTGAAGAATCTCATCTCCAAATATTCTCATCCCCCAGCCCCTTCCCTTTCCTGCCTTGACCCCAAGTTTACCCAGGATATCTGATCTATTTCTCCTTCCCAGGGTGATCCATGTGTCCCTCTTAGGGTCCTCCTTATTTCTTAGCTTCTCTGGAGCTGTGGATTGTGGTCTGATTATCTTTTGCTTTACATATAACATTCACTTAAGAATAAATACATACCATGCTTGTCTTTCTGAGTCTGGGTTACCTCACTCAGAATGATTTTTTTTTCTGGCTCCATCCATTTGCTTATAAATTTCATTATATCATTGTTACAGCTGAGTATATATTACAGCTGAGTAATACTCCATTGTGTAAATGTACCACATTTTCTTTATCCATTCTTCAGTTGAGTGACATCTAGGTTTTTTTCCAGGTTCTGGCTACTACAAATAATGGTGCTATGAACATAGTTGAGCAAGTGTCCTTGTGTTATTATTGAGCATCCTTTGGGTATAAGCCCAAGAGTGATATTGCTGGGTCCTGAGGTAGATTGATTCTCAATTTTTGGAAACAATCACTGATTTTCAGAATGGCTATACGAGTGTACACTCCCACAAGCACTGGAGGAGTGTTCCTCTTACTCCACATCAGCTCTAAAGTCAAACATTCTTTACAGTACAACACAAAGACATACTGACTTTATACATTTGTCTTCCATAATTAAACAGGTTTGCTTTGATAAGAGCTTAGTATATAGTATATACAGTGATTCCACTGCAATTTACAATATGTGTGGTCTCAAGTCTGAGCTGAGCTGCTTCAAGGAGTGCTTATTGGTGTTGTGTGGCAACATACTTAGTGCAAAATGCACAAGTCATGTGCTCAGAACAAAGGCCAAGGTGAAGTCATAAGCTGCCACTCAGGCATAGACTGTCAGAAACACTTTGGATTCATTACATAATTAGAATTAATTTTCCATCATTGTATATTCAGAAACTTTTACTGTAGCAAAAGTTTTCATAACCCCCACATTCAGTTATGATGTATCAAAATGGATCACAAATCATAGTTTGAAAGCTGTGCCCTGGAAAACAGAATACATGGTTTAGTACTGTTTCCTTGGTTTACATTCACTGATTAATACACAGGGACCTTTGACACTGTTAAATAGAAATATTTCTAATTATATAATTAGGATATGCTATAAAATATGACTTATGGAAAAGTCAACTTATCTGCAACTTCTTTTTTCTATTTTATGATAAATCATCCTATTTTACATATCAATTCCAATTCCCTCTTCCTTCGACCCTCCCAGTCTCCCACCAAAACCCCATCGAATCCCCTGGGAGGGCCGGGCCTTTCATTAGGAATCATCACAATCTGTCAAGTTATTTGGTGTAGGGCCTTGGCCCTCTCCCATGTACTAGGCTGAAAGAGTATCGCTCCATAGGGAATGGGCTCCTGAAGTCAGTTCTTGCACTAGGGATACTTCCTGGTTTCACTGCCAGAGGCCCCATAGGCTGCCCAGTCCTCCTAGCAGACATGGGGTCTGGTTTTGTCCTATGTTGGTTTCCCAGCTGTCAGACTGGGGTCCATGAGTTCCCGCTTGCTCCAGGCAGCTGTTTCTGTAGCTTTTCCCAGCATGGTCTTAAGCCCTTTGTTGATCACTCCTCCTTCTCTGAAACTGGATTGCAGGAGTTTGGCTTTAGATCTCTTCTTATGCTTCCATCAGCTACTAGATGAAGTCTCTAGAATGGCATTTATAAGGTAGCCATCATTCTCATTATAGGGGAAGGGCATTTAAGATAGCCTTTCCACTATTGCTTAGCTTCCTAGTTGGGGTCATCCTTGTGGATCTCTATACAATTCCCTAATGCCAGATTTCTCTTTAAACCTATAATGGCTCCCTCTATTGATGTGTTTCTTTTCTTGCTCTCCTTTAATACAAATGTTTCATAAAGTTTAAAAAAATGGCTCTGAACACATATATGTTTGCATATATGCATGTGCTTCTTGAATACTTATCTAACAATAGGTAAAGGTCGATCTACTTAAGTTCAAATAAATGTTAAACAGTGTTTATTATTATTAATATTATAATCACCATGTTTTCATTATTTTAAATTCCCATGCTATTCTAGGCCTCTGTGTGGAGTGTAGTGTCTAATTCTAATTGATTCTCATTATCCCATGAGGTAGTTATTTAGTGTTTTCATTTGTCTCCCTAGATACAGTTGCTTAAAGAGAAAAGATTTTAAAATGGAATTTCCTTATAAATAAAGGTATATTTGTATTATAAAATCATTCACCCTAATTCAATTCTGAATATTCAATTCAAAGTATTATTCCAAAAACAAAATAGAGAAGAATCCAATTTTCAAATCTTCCCTGAAAGACAGAGAGCACTCTTTAAAAAAAAAAGTTGCTCCCACCCTTTGTCCTGCTGGCCCACTGCTCCAGGAGAGCATTGGGCCATTGAGCAGGTCCAACAATCCCTCCAACTCCATGGAGTGGGTCTGCACTGAGCACACCGGACCCACCTATCAACACAAGACCAACTTGAAGCCACATATGCCTCAAATTTGGATTTCATTGCCTCAGGTGCTCTGCCAGAAGTAAGACTGAGACCACGTCAGGCCAAATCTTCCCCACATCCTTCCCTGTGAACCCCATGGGTTACCTCTGCATCTGGCTCCCCCTGTATGCTGATGGATAGTACAATCCTGATACTCTGCTCAATACACCACCCAGAGCCTGCTTTCCTTGCACCTTTTGTCCTCCGGGTGAGCAATGGGCCCGGGTCTGTGGTACGTCCTGGGACTGTTCTGAGCACACAGGACCACCTATCCACACAGGACCACATTGAAGACACAATCGCCTCACCTTTGGTTGCCATAACCTCCAGCGCTCTGCCACTCCCTGATCGTTGATCCCCATCACCAGGCCTTGACTGAGGAGAGACCTCCAAAAGAACTTGGATCATCCAGAATTACAGATATCGAACACCTGACACACCAGCACCCACCGTGAACAGAGTAGGGAGACAGAGACTCCACCTGCACCCACTGGAAGAAGCGATGTCAAGACAGCAATAGAAGGAAACAACCAACAATAGAAAGACCAGTATGTCCCACCAGGGACTCTACACCAACTAGACCTGAACACACCAAAGCAGAAGAAGCAGAAGAGAATGATATAAAAACTAACTTCCTAAAAATGATAGAGGCCCTCAAAGATGACATTAGAAAATCCCTTAAAGAAATGGAAGAAAAAAACAAACAAAAAACTGGAAGAAATAGAGGAAAAGACCAAGCAAAAATTGCAAGAAATGAACAAATAACTTAAAGAAAATAAGGAAAGCCAAGAAAAAAAAATCAAACACAAAGGAAAAAATTCAAACAGTTCAAGACCTGAAAACTGAAATAGAGACAATAAAGAAAACACAAACTGAAGGAATGCTGGAAATAAAAACTCTGGGTAAATGATCAGGAACTACAGATGTAAGCATAACCAACAGAATACAAGAGATCTAAGAGAGAAATTTCAGGCACTGAAGATAAACTACAGGAAACAGATTCATTGACCAAAGAAAATCTTAAACCCAACAAAACCTTAACAGGAAATGTGAGACACCATGAAAAGGTCAAACCTAAGAATAATGGGCATAGAAGAAGGCAAAGAAGCCCAGCTCAAAGGTGCAGAAAACATATTCAACAAAATCACTGAAGAAAACTTCCCCAATCTGAAGAAAAACATGACCCTGAAAGCACAAGAAGCATACTGAACACCGAATAGACTCGACCAAGAAAAAAGACCACTATAAGACCCCCTCAACACATAATAATCAAAACACCTAACATACAGAATAAAGAAAGAATAATAAAAGCAGAGAATTAAAAGGGCCAGTTAACATATAAAGGCACACCTATCAAAATTACACCTGACTTCTCCATGGAAACTCTCAAGGCCAGAAGGTCCTGGACACATGTTCTACAAGTACTAAGAGTCCATGTATGCCAGCCCCGACTACTATACCCAGCAAAACTCTCAATCATTATAAACTGAGAAAACAAGATATTCAATGACAAAGCCATATTTTCACAGTACATATCTATGAATCCAGCCCTACAGAAAGTTGTGGAAGGGAAAACTCCAACCCATGGAAGTTAACTACACTCACAAAGACATAGGCAATAGATAATCCCACTTCACCAGAACCTAAAAAATAAAGCAGGGCAAATATATTCACAATACAACTGCCAACAACAAATCTAAAACAAACAAGCATTAACAATCAATGGTCCATACTTTCCCTCAACATTAATGGTCTTAACTAGCCTATAAAAAAACACACACACACACACACACAGGCTAACAAAATGGATGCAAAAACAGAATCCATCCTTCTGCTGCACACAAGAAACACATCTAAGCTTCAAAGACAGATAGTACCTCAGGGTAAAGGGTTGAGAAAAGAACTTCCAATCAAATGGAACCAAGAAGCAAGCAGGTGTAGCTATCCTAATATCTAACAAATTAAACTAAAATCAATCCAAAGAAATGAAGATGGTCATTTTATATTCATCACAGGAGTAATCCATCAGCACAAAGTCTCAATTCTGAACATCTATGTCCCAAATACAAAGGCACCCACATTCATAAAAAATCTTACTAAAACTCAAAGCACATATAAAACCTCACACACTCATAGTGGGAGATTTCAACACCCCACTCTCACTGCTAAACAGGGCCACCAGTCAGAAACTTTATATAGAAACAAAAGAAATAACAGAAGTTATGTCTCAATTGTGTTTAACAGACATCTATAGAACATTCTATCTTCTTCTCCACTCCACATGGAACCTTCTCTAAAATTGACCATATACTAGGCAACATAACAAACATCAACAAATACAAAAAAATTGGATGAGTCACCGTATCTTATCAGACCACCATGCTTTAAAGTTACAATTCAACAACAACACGAATCACCAAAACCCTACAAACTCATGGAAACTGAACAATGCGCAAATGAATCATTCCTGGGACAAGAAAGAAATAAATAAAGAAATTAAGGACTTTTTAGAATTCAACGAGAATGGGGACACAACATACACGAACTTATGGGACACCTTGAAACCAGTGCTACGAGGGAAGTGCCCATATGAAAAAAACGGAGGATAGCCACGTTAGAGAATTAACAGCACAACTGAAAGCCTTAGAACAAAAAGAAGCAAACTCACCCAGGAGGAGGAGACACCAGGAAATAATCAATTTGAGGGTTGAAATCAATAAAGTAGAAACCAGGATAACAATACAAAAAAAAAAAAAAAAAAATCTATGCAACCAAGCGTTCGTTTTTTGAGAAAATCAACAAGATAGACAAACGTTTATCCAAACTAACCAAAAAAAGCAGAAAGAGAACATGGATATTAACAAAACTGTAAAGGAAATGGGGGACATAATAATGGACACTGAGGAAATCCAGACAATTTTCAGGTCATACTTTGAAAACCTTGTACTCCACAAAATTGGAAAATTCAAAAGAAATGGACAAATTTCTGGATGACTATCACTTATCAAAATTAAATGAAGACCAGATAAGCAACTTAAATAGACCTATAATCCCTAATGAAATAGAGGCAGTCATCAAAAGCCTCCCAACAAAAAGAAGCCCAGGTCCAGATGGCTTCAGTACAGAATTCTACCAGAAATTCAAAGAAAATTCCTCAAATTGTTCCACACAATAGAAACAGAAGGGTCATTACCAAAGTCTTTTTACAGAGACACAATCACCTTGGTACACAAGACTCACAAAGACACAGCTAAGAGAACTAAAGACCAATATCCCCGATGAACATCGATGTAAAAATACTCAATAAAATACTGGCAAAACGAATTCAAGAATATATCAGAGAAATCATCCACCATGACCAACTAGGATTCATCCCTGGATTGCAGGGATGGTTTAACATAAGAAAATCTATCAACGTGATCCACCATATAAACAAACTTAAAAAAAAAAAAAAAAAAAAAAAAAACCACATGATTAACTCCATAGATGCTGAAAAGGCCTTTGACAAAATTCAACACCCTTTCAAGATAAAGGTCTTGGAGAGATCAGAGATAACAGCAGCATACCTAAACATAATAAAAGCAAAATACAATAAATCAACAGCCAGCTGCAAACTGAATAGAGAGGAGCTTAAGGCAATTCCTCTAAAATAAGGAACAAGAAAAGGCTGCCCTCTCTCTCTGCATTTCTCTACAATATTGTACTTGAAGTTCTAGTTATAGCAATAAGACAACAAAAGGAGATCAAGTGAATACAAATTGGAAAGGAAGAAGTCAAACTGTCTCTATTTGCAGATGATATGATAGTTTACATAAGCGACCCAATAAATTCTACCAGGGAACTCCTACAGCTGATAAACACCTTCAGCAAACTAGCACTATACAAGATAAACTCAAAAAAATCAGCAGCCCTACTTTTTTCAGACGACAAAGAGACAGAGAAAGAAATCAGAGAAACATCACCCTTTACAATAGCCACAAGCAACATAAAGTATCTTGGTGTAATGCTTACCAAACAAGTAAAAGACCTATATAATAAGAACTTTGTAGCTCTAAAGAAAGAAATTAAAGAAGATACCAGAAAATGGAAAGATCTCCCATGCTCTTGGATATGTAGGATAAACATAGTAAAAATGGCAATTTTGTCAAAAGCAATCTACAGATTCAATGCAATCCCCATTAAAATCCCACCACAATTCTTCACCGACCTTCAAAGGATAATAATCAACATTATATGGAAAAACAAAAGACCCAGGATAGCCAAAACAACCCTATACAATAAAAGAACTTCAGGAGGCAACACCATTCCTGACTTTAAGCTCTACTACAGAGCTATAGTTCTGAAAACAGCCTGGTATTGGCATAAAAAGAGACAGGTAGACCAATGGAATCGAATTGAAAATCTGATATTAACCCACACACCTACAAACACCTGATTTTTGACAAAAGAGCTAAAATTATACAATGGAAGGAGGAAAGCATCTTCAACAAATGGTGCTGGCACAACTGGATGATGAGTAGAAGACCCTATGTCTCTTGCCATGCAGAAAACTCAAGTCCAAATGAATCAAAGACCTCAACATAAATCTAGCCGCACTGAACCTCTTAGAAGTGAAAGTAGGAGGTACCCTTGAACGAATTGGTACAGGAGACCTCTTCCTGAACATAACACCAGTAGCACAGACAATTAATTGAACATTCACTGTGTTCTCAATATCCTGTTTCACAATAAGGAGACAAAAAAATTTAGAGCTTTCCTTTCTGTTCTCATGGACTAACGAACAGGGAGAAGTACAATCTGAGAATCTTAACTGTGTGATCAAGTATATAATGGAAGCAAATTCAAAGTTACTGTGAATACAAAAACAGGAAGGACCTATCAAAGCAACAAAGAAAGGTCAAGGAAAGCTTAAGACATGGTGGTTCATAATCCTGAAAGATTAGAGGGCAAGAAATGGCAGACAAACATAATCAGAATGGAAAATGCTTGGGTAAAACAAAATTCAGTACAGCTGAAAAATTGGGCAAAGAAATCAAAATTAAAAGGCAAAAACGTTGTGGGGCTGGATAGCTGGCTCAGAGGTTAAGAGCACTGGCTGATCTTCTAGAAGACACAGGTTTAATTCTCTGCTCCCAAATGGCAGATCACAATCACTTGTAACTCCAGTTCCCAGGATCCAGCCCTGTCTTCTAGCCTTTGTGGTCATCAGGCACACAAGTGGTACATAGACATATATGCAATAAAATAAAACATTAAAAATTAAAAAAAATCTGTCAAGTCTTTTGACAGATTTACATGACCCCACCTGAATGGCATAGACCTACATGTGGAATGGGGGTGGAAGGATGGGAAGGGAGGGTGGTCAGGGTGCATGTGAGGTGGGAGAGAGCACAAGAGGGGAGAAAGGAGGAAAGGAGGGAGGAAGGAGGGAGGGATAGGGAACTGGGATCGATATGTAAAATAAAAAAATAATAAAAAAAGATGAAAAAAACAAATGAACAAACAAAAACATTGGGAGATAGGTTTCACTCAGTGGCAGAGCACTTGCCTAGCAGGTACAATACCCTGGGTTTGGTCCTCAGCTAAAGGGGGTGGGGGAATTGGGGAAATCGATGGTAAAAACAAATTTGCAAAGAACTTCATATGTTGTGATTGGGAGCCACAGAATTGCAATGACAGTCACATGCTTCCATTCAAAAGAACACAGGTAACATTTAAACAAAGAATTCAAGGAACTGCTCCGCTGCTTAAGACAAGAATGTGAGAGAAAATCTTAATAATATTCCATTAGGCAAAGATTTATTAGGCACCAAACACCAAAGATGTGGTTCACAAAAGAAAAATATTGATGAAGTAGGCTTTACTATGCTTTTACAATATAGACCTGGGAAAAATTTTGTGAATTGCATATGCAACTGTATATCTAAGGACATATTGTCAGAATACTAGTTAAATAAGAGATCATACTCAAAAAGAGAAAACCCCAATTTACAAAGATCTTTAACAGATATTTTACCAAAGGAGATACCCAAATGGAAAGAAAGCATACAGAGTCAGGCTAGGGCTCAATGGTAGAGCACTTTGTCAGGCATGCACTAGACTACTAGACCCTGTGTCTTCAGTCTCCCACACTACAAACTCACAGACACACAGACACACACATACTAAAAAAAGAAATTTAGCACATGGACAGATAACCACTTGAGAAATTAAAATTAAAACAGTAGTAAGATAACTGATAGCAAGCACATTTACAAGGTAAGATCTGTAAGGAAAATACTGACTTTAGTTGCTGACTGGCTTGTGGCTATGCAAAATGGTACAACTACTTTGTAAAGCAATCTGACAGTTTCTTAGAACATAAATGTATTTCTTTCATTTGAGTTATATCTACATACACTCTCGATAAGTAAAAGTGTACATTTAACTTTTTAGGTAACTTATTGTTTGATGATTTTTCACATGTGTATGTAATGTATTTATTATAGTTACTCTGTCTCTTCCATCCTCTCTTAGCTTCCCAGCCCTGTTAAAACCACTCTATCCACATAGGTCCTTTTCCCATGCTGTGCCCTTTTTATTTATTATGTGACCCATTGAGTTTAATAAATGCCATGTGTGTGATCACAACTGTGGAGCAAACCAGTGGGGCTTGGTGAGCTCACCAGTAGGTGCACATCTAAAGACAAAGACTGCCCTTCCTCTATAATCCTTCAGTAGCCAGCAGTTCAGCAGAGAGGGCTAGGGCACTATGAGACCCTTTTGTTTATAGATCTCTACACATGCTTTATTTGTAACAATCAAAAAATCAAATTAGCATCAACAGACAAACAGATAAACAGACACTCTGTGTCTATGGACTATGCCATGTATTTGAACTCACAGAAACTGTGGCATCATGCACAGGGCCTTCACAGTTCTAAGTTACATGAGGTCCAGCACTGAGGAAGAAGTGGACACCGGTCCCCATCCTTAACCCAGAAGGTATCTCCACCTTAAAACCACTCACAAAAGGAAATTTAGTTTTCTCTAATGGTATCTCATTGGGTATACAAACGACACTTAAGGGCGAGCCCTGTTTATAGTAGTAGATAGCCAAAACAAAACAAACTCAATGGTATTTTTGGAGGTTTTTGTTTTGGTTTTATTTGGTTTTCTTTGGGTTTTGGTTTTTCAAGACAGGCTTTCTCTCTGTAGCCCTGGCTGTCCTGGAACTCACTCTGTAGACCAGGATGCCCTTTAACTCAGAGATCCACCTGCTTCAGCCTCCTACATTCTGAGATTAAAGGGATGCACCCAACCTGTTTGTTTTCTAATAAAAACAAGCAAAGAAAGGGGGTGGGTTTAGGTGGGTTAAGAGGTAGAGAGATACTTTGTTTATTTTCAATAATAATAATAATAATAATTCTGCTCAGTAACTTAAAAAAAACAATTTATGGGGTTGGAGAAATGACTCATCTATTAAGAACACACCTGAAGAGCATTTAGTCACACCTCTTGCCAGTTCGTGATAAGTTATGAGCCTTTGCTTACTGTTGCTAGCAATCAGTTTGCATTTTCTATGGATTTATGTTCATGAAGTCATACAGTACAACTTTTTGGGGGGAATATGGCTTTCTCCAGTCAGTATAATTATTAATTATTTAGAGATTCATTCATGTTGTCACATGTATCACTCCTTGATCTTTTTTTTTTTACACAAAAAGATTGTGTATATGTTATGCATGTGTTTGTTTGTGCCTGAGTGAGTTTAAGGTCACCAGACATGCAGGAGTCTTGGAGGCCAGAAGATGCCAGTGATCACTGGAACTGGTGTTACAGGTGTGTGGATGTAAGAGGGCAACTGAGTGCCCAGAATAGAACCTGGGTCCTCTGCAAGAACATGTGTGTTCTTAATAGATATTATGTTTCATTCAACATTGTACCCCATGGATGATATATTGTGCTTAATAAATGTGCTTGAATGAATATTTCTGAAGGCTTCTGAGGAACTATAATACTCATACACAAGTATCCATCTTTGTGAAGAGCTACTTGAGAAGTCTGTTTAAACAGCAGTAAAAATGATTCCAGTGAGTAAAAGCTGCCTTCCAATAAATTAAGCTCCTTCTTATTGGGTGGGTCCTAAGAATACATGGAGGCAGATCCTTCAACTCAAATTGTTCTATCTATTTCCACAACCTCCCATACATTATTGTTCCCAAGCAGTTTTACTCTGTTCTGTATAACAAACATTTGATCAATCCTTCAGAAATGATAGTACCTTGGGTGAAACATATTTTCCCCCTGCCCCACACCTAGCCATGTCAGGAATAAAGTCCTCTTACTAAAACATCTATACAAACCTTTCAACTATTGGGGAAGGGGTTTTAAGACCCTTCAGCAAACACTCCATTTGAAGGCTTTATTAATTTATTAAAAATCCTAAGTGTGTGATCATCTCATTAGATGCTGAAAACATCTTTGACAAAATCCAACACCCCTTCATGATAAAAAGTCTTGGAGAGATCAGGAATACAAGCAACACTCATAAACATAATAACAGCAATATACATCAATCCAACATCAAACTAAATGGAGAGAAACTCAAAGCAATTCCACTAAAATCAAGAACAAGACAAAGCTGTTCATTCTCTCCATATCTATTCATATAGTACTTGATGTATTGGCTAGAGTAATAAGACAACTAAAGGATAATCAAGGGGATACTAATTTTAAAGGAAGAAGCCAAAGTATCTCTATTTGCACATGATATGCTAGTATACATAAGCAATCAAAAACTTTGCCAGGGAATTCCTACAGTTTACAAACACCTTCAGCAAAGTAGCTGAATACAAGATTAATTTTAAAAACTGTAGCCATATTATATACAAATGATAAATGGGCTGAAAAAGAAATCATGGAAGCAATACCTATCCTTTGCAATAGCCACAATTCATGTAAAATATCATGGGGTAACTCTAACCAAGCATGACAAGAACTTCAAGCCTTTTAAGAAAGAAATTGAAGAAGATATCAGAAGATGTAAAGATCTCCCATGTCCATTGATTGGTAGGATTAACATAATAAAAATGGCCATCTACCATTAAAAGCCCAATACAATTCTTCACAGACATTGAAAGAACTACCAACTTCATATGGAAAAAAATAAAACATGAAAGCAAAAACAATCCTGTGCAATAAAAAAAAATACTGCCTGGTGATATCACCAGATATACTACACAACTATAGTGATAAAAACATCATGGTACTGACATAAAAACAGACACATGGATCAATTAAATAGAATTGAAGACCCAGACATAAATCCACACACCTATGGACACCTGGTTTTCCAAAAAGCCAAAATTATACAATGAAAAAAAGAAAGTATCTCCAACAAATGATGCTAATATAACTGGATGTCAGCATGTAGAGGAATGCAATAGATCCATATCTATCACCCTGCATCAAACTCAAGCCCAAGTGGATCAAAAATCTCAACCTGATATTACACTTAACCTGATATAAGAGAAAGTGGTAAGTAGCTTTGAACACCATGGTGAAAGAGACAACTTTCAGAGTACAACACTAGTAGCACAGACACTGAGTTCAACAATTAGTAAATGGGATCTCATGAAACTGAAAAGTTTCTATAAAGTAAAGGGCATTATCAATTAGACAAAACAGCAGCCTACAGAATGGGGAAAGATCTTCACCAAACCTGAATGTGGCAGAGGGCTGATTTCCAAAATATGTAAATAACTCAAGAAAATAGACATCAAAATACCAAATAATATGATTTAAAAATAGGGTACAGACATAAAGAGAGAATTCTCAATGGGAGAATCTCAAATGGTTGAGATACACTTAAAGAATCATTCAACCTCCTTAGCCATGAGGGAAATGCAAATCAAAATGACTCTGAGATTCCATCTTACACCTGTCAGAATGGCTAAGGAAAAAAACAAAACACAAATAATAGCTTATGCTGGAGAGGATATGGAGCAAGGGGTACACTCTGCCATTGCTGGTGAGAGTGCAAACTTGTTCAGCCATTATGGAAATCAATATGGTGGTTTCCCAGAAAATTGGGAATCGATCTACTACCCAAAGAATGCTCAATCATACCACGAGGACACTTGCTCAACTATGTTCATAGCAGCTTTGTAATGGCCAGAACCTAAGAAAAACCTATATATCTCTCAACTGGAGAATGGATAAAGAAAATGTGGTACATTTACATGATGGAGTATTTCTCAGCTCTTAAAAACAATGACATCATGAAATTAGAAGGCAAATGGATGGAGCTAGGGGGAAAAAAACATACTGAGTGAGGTGAATCAGATCCAGAAAGACAAACTTAATATGTACTCACTCATAAGTAGATATTAACTGTTAAGGAAAGGATAACCATGCTATAATCCACAAACCCAGTTAGGCTAGGTAACAAAGAGAACTCAAGAGGGAATACATAGATCTCCCCTAAGAAAGGGAAATAGAAGATATTTTGTAAGTAGTCCTGGGAGGAGGTGGAGAGAGATGGGAACATGAGGAATCAGGTAGGGACCAGTAGAAGGAGAGAGTACTGAAAGAGATAACTAGAAAGGGGGCCATTTCGGGGTCAGGTAGAAACATGGTGCAAGGGAAACTGCCAGCAATATACAAAGATGATCCCAGTCAAGATGCCTAGCAATAGTGCATACATAACCTGAACTAATCACCTCCTGTGACCAAGGAAAACTTCCAGTGTAGATATTGGGAAACTAACCATCCACATAACCTTTAATTTATTAATTTATTTTTAATAAATTAACCTTTAATTTAATAAATAAACCTTTAATTTAATTTAACAGTCTGTCCTATCTATGGGATGTGCAGGACTAAGGGTGGCACAGACTGTGGGAGTGGCTAACCTATGACTGGTCCAGCCTGAGATCCATGCCGCAAGAGTGAGCCCCACCCCCTTACACTGTCTGGATGGCCCAGAGACCTAAGATAGAACTAAACATGATTGGAGAGGGGGAAAAAAGTCAATGTAGTGATACCTAACAATATTCTTCTGTCCTCACAGATAATTGAGAACACTAATTATCAGAGAGGCTTCGTCCAGCAACTGATGGAAACAGATGCAGAGACCTACAGCCAAACATGAAGACAAGCTCAGGGAGTCCTGCTGATGAGAGGAAGGAAGAATTGTACCTTCCAGAGGGGTCAACGAAATCACAAGAAAACCTACAGAACCAACTAATCTGGACTCATAGGAGCACGGAGTCTGAACCAAAACTAAGGAGCCTACATAGGACTGGCCTAGGCCCTCTGCATATCTGTTATGGTTGTGTAGCTTGGTCTTCTTGTGGAGCAGGGACTGTCCCTAATGCTTTGGCTGGCTTCTGGGAACCTATTCCTCATAGTGGGTCACCTTGCTCAAGGAGAGGTGCTTAGTTTTACTACAACTTGATTTACCATGTTTTGTTGATATCCATGAGAGGCCTGCCTCTTTCTGAACATAAAAGAGCAGGAGTGGATGGTAGGAGGAGGCAAGGGGAAGGAACAGAAGGATAGGAGCGAAGGGAAACTGATGTAGGGATGTAAAATAAATAAATAAATTTAATTATAAAAAATCCTATGTGTGGACAGGTACATAAGAGAATGTGATCAAATATTTTGTGTACTAGAACCTATAGTGAAATAATTTTGAGAGGTTTCTTTTCTGAGTGAAGGCTGATAAAGCATTCATTCATTCAACCTGGGAGGTTCTGGGTCTCTCACATGCATAGTTAGACCATTTGCCAATAGAGGCCTGAGTCTGAATGGAGAAGCAGTAATTCAGTTACATGAGATGCAAAAGACTCTGATTGTACTGAAGATTTTTTTCTACTTTTATGACATGTAGGATTGTGAACCCGTTCACCTTAATGCTGGGTAATGAGGCCTATAAAGCAAGTCATAAAAGTACTTCAAAATGCTTTTGGAAAGTTTAATCTTATGGAACAATCTCATTATTCAAAGTGTGTGTACTTCTCCCAGAATCCTAGAAAGTGACAGGTTCCTGAACATTTGAAAAGTAAAAACCTCCCTGCCTTGGTTAAGGAACTGAAAATTTCAGGGGGCAGGAGGCAGAAATAGTTCTTAAGTCACTTCAGTTCTATAGAACTAAAATACACAGTCTTTAAAGTCCTTAAGATGAATTTAATTTTGAAGTGCCCCCCAAAATATGTCTAAAAAGAGATACTGATTTGAGATGACAGTCTGTGACCAATAATACTTCAAAAGAAAAAGATGTTTTATGAAATTACATTTCTTATGCAAAAAAGAAAAAAAATATTACCTTAGAAAACCAAAATGTAAATTTAAAGAATTGAAAACAATAGCATTCAAAGATGATGCTTGTTACTTTGAGTTTGAGTTGATACAAATTGGAAGAACTAACCTAGAAATGTTCCTTAAAATTAAATTTTAAATTATGCATGCTTTTGAACTAACAATAGTACCTCTATAACTAGAAAACATGTATATCTGACATAAATGCCTACAGATGTTTGTCTCAACTGTTTATCACAGATCACTAGAAGAGATTTAATGTCTACAATTAGGATGAATCAATAAATATTAGCCAACTCTTTAAAAGTATGTTAGACATTGGTGATAACACTGGGGGGGTGTCCTTTCATTAGTATTTAAACACAGGATGATATACACAATATAGACCTTGTTCTGTAAAAGCAAATAACCAAAACCACATGTGTGTATATTTATGTGTCTGTCTAAGCAAGGAGTTTTTAACCCTGATTACCTCAGGACAGCACTAAAAACTAAGTTAAAGGGGACTTCAGATCTCCTTAGTTTATAAAATGTACAAAAAAAAACTCAGCATGGAAGAAACAGAATGCACTTACTTATCATACAACTGCAAGCAAATTCTGTATTTCTTTACCACCCACTTCTCAGCAAGCCTCAGCAAGTAAGCATTCCAGCATGGAAATTCTGAAGTCTCCTAGTGACTGACAAGCAAAAAAAAAAAAAAAAAAAAAAAAAATGTTTTCATGAGTTCACAAAAGTGATTCTTACATAATATTTTAAATTCCTAAAACTGTCTTTTATTACTTAGAATTTAAGATAAAATTATTTTTTAATTTAAATATTTTAAATTTTAAATGAATTTATACTACAACATGTGAGGATTTAGTTTTGTTTGGGGGGGTAAAGTATTCATTATAATTATGAAAATAATACAAACACTGTTCTTTCATTTGTTTGTCCAGGCCATTTGTTTAGTTAGTTAACTTGTGACATTTCTCTTTGTTTTAAAACTTATCCAAAATCTAGACATTATCATCTCTCTCATAATAAGGAAGGGTCACATGAGTCTTCAAGTCATTCCACAAACACTGTGATTTCTCTGTGATCTTCAGTTTATCATCCACATTAACCTGTTCACAAAGCATATTTTTCATACAAAACTCTTGTCCACAATTATAAATACAAATAGAACCATTTCAATAATTAATTTTCTAGGAAGTAAAATAAACTCATCCAAGCTCTTGGCATTTCATTCACATGATTGTTTCTCCTTAGACACAAAAGTGTCTGCCTCAGAACAGGATTTTTGGTATGTAGATGTGACTTGGGTAAGCTAAGCTTCAGTTTTCCCCAGAAATTAGATTTATACACAAAAGTAACTTATATGCATTGTACCAAAATGCCCTATCACATTTGTTTATGTGACCATATCACCGTAAGAGTAATCCTCAATAATTTTATTTCATTACTTCCAGAATCTAGCAGAGTGTTTGATGTAAAATGAGTTAATAAGTGTTCATTGAGTAAATGAAAGCATAAGCAATTGGGCATGCAAATAACACTCTTGAATAAAAGAATATAAAGTTATTAGCCTCTTAGAGATTAGCTTGCCTCTTGTATAAGCCTGAGATTCATGTGAGAATCTGGTCAAGTGGTAAATAATGTTCATAGGAACTATAGAGTGTTATGACCACAAGACCTGTATGGAGAAGACAAATGAAATACTCCCAGTCTTGAAATGATGGTTTTGAATAATTTCATAAAGTCTCACAATTCCACTCCTGGAGAGATTCACAGTCTCAGGAACAGACATTACATATTTGATTACACAGGCGAAAATGTGCAGCTTTGTAAGTTTGTTTTGAAAGTTTATACATTTCTTTGCTTGTCTGTTATTGTAACCAGACACTTAGGAAACATTTTTCAGCAAACAATAAGGTCTCAAAAGATTGACAGCTAAACATCCTATAAATACTAATGCCAATGATAACCCAAGCACATAATTTGTTACATCAGTGTAACATGTAACTGAGTAGTTTTCTCCACCTATAGTGATTTCCAGTTTCTGGAAAATTCCACACCCAGATATAGGAGAGGTGTAGATAGTAAAGTCAGTGAATGGGGCTATTTCTGAATCACTGGTTTAACTGGTGACCATTTGTTCCATTTCCTTCAGTTTGTATTTTGTAAGATTCAGTGTGGCATAGCTATGGTATTGCTAAAATCGCTTTCTTCCTAACATCTTAAATGTTTATACATTAATTTTTTTTTTTTGCATTCCAGTAATTCTACTGTAAGCTTTAAAAAGCAACAAAGCCAGCATAATCCTGCATTCTCCAGTCTGCAAGGACAGCTGACATCTTAAACAGCCACCTGGCAGTCTCTGTTAACACAAGATGAAACATTGCTGAGGTTATCCAACCCATTGTGTACATTAATCAAAGTAATACCTAGCAGTCTAATGTTGTTCATACAAATACTGGACTGCCTGGACAAATAATAAGCAGACATAATCACCACCTATGTGGTTTACCCTCTATCAGCTTTCCTTTCCATATGAAAATCAAACCATTTCCAGGTAAATGGAGCTAACAGTCTCCTTGGACCAGGGGACTGTGAGGGGAAAAGCATCTATGCAAGGTATCCCCACCACCTGCTGCTTCCTAGACTCCAAAACTCCAGCTCCAGCTATTTCCAGGGAAGAGAAATCTGAAGGGGAGGGGAAGAAGGGTGGGAGAGCAAGAGGCGGGAGCTAGGAAAGGGAGGCAGGAGGAGGCGTGGCCCGGCCTGGGGCCGGCGGGATAAATACTGAGATCTGGGTGCGGGGTGCAGAGAACTCCAGAGGACACCCGAACGGAGCAGCACCGCGGACAGCGCCTGCCGCGCAGCGCCCAGCTCAACCTGCTCAGCCCTCTCGCTCTGAGGTTCGCGTTCATCACTCTGCTATTCCCTGCTGCACCATGGCAGAATCCCACCTGCAATCATCCCTGATCACAGCCTCACAGTTTTTCGAGATCTGGCTTCATTTCGACGCTGATGGTGAATATTTTCTTTTTAACCCTTTCAAGATCCATCCCCATTCCTTCTTTACCCTTTCCCTCCACTGACCCTCTTCATCTCAACCATCCTTTTCTTCTCCCATCACCCTGCCTAATTCTATCTCACTCCCCCCCACCCCGGGCTGCCGACCCCGTCAGCCTGGAAGTTTACATAGCTTGTATGGCACCCCCACGCTATAAGCGTTCACTTTTCTAGGAACAGCAGTGGTAGAACAGAGAGCAAAAATTGGGAAGCCCTGTCCCCCAAAAGTTTCAAAGACTGTGCCCCGCATCCCCACTCTCCTCCTTTGCCCTCGGTGCCTTTGAAGTTTGACACCTCGGAAGGGAAGCTGTGCAGCGGCTGAACCCACTGCTGATTAATCAGTGCTCAGGCTACAGCTGTCCTGAAAAGAACCAAGAAGAAACTTAGAAAGAGACATCTGACACCTGGGTGCCTCTTTCTCTTTGCAGGAAGTGGTTACCTGGAAGGAAAGGAGCTGCAGAACTTGATCCAGGAGCTCCTGCAGGCGCGAAAGAAGGCTGGATTGGTAGGCTTGGGTTTTTGAAGGACCCTTCAACCTTAAAACATACCTTTTTTTGTTTCATGAAAGTGGTTTCGAGGGCGAAAATGAAAATAAAGATTTACTGAGAAAGGCGAGAAAGAACACCTTTCCAAAAGCGGGGACGGGGAGGCGGGTAATCTAAAACCAGAAAAAAAAAAAAAAAACTATTGTCTTAAATCTGGCATATATAGTCTATACTCGTCCTTTCCTTAATAGGTCTTAAGATGAAGCATTGATGTGAGAAACCCTTTATCAGTTGGTTAAGTGATTTTCTGACTTCTCTTTTCTAGATGCTAAGTTAGGGGTAGAAATACGTTTCTGCCCCTTGGTGGCCAGAAGCAGATTTGCAGATTCTAGTGCCAATTATTGCTGCGATGTTGATGTAGCTAGTAGGTGGAGGTTGAGAAAACAGCTTGCCTTCACCCTTATCCCTGAAAAAAGATAACCAACAGAAGTGTAACAAAAGTGTGAGTGAGAATGTGGCAGGAAACATTTTTCATTTTTTTGTTGGAGAGAAACCCCAAACTTAAGAAAGCAATAAAACAAAGCATTTTAAGAATTTCATGTATTGTAAAAAAAAAAAAAAATGCTGATGAGAAACTATTAGTGATGATTTTAAAATAAGCTGTGGTTTTAAATTAAGCCATTGGTTAAACAACTGATAGTTAGTGATTATAAATTAATTCCTTTGGGCCAAATGTATTTGTTGGGAAAGGATGATGTTAACATAAAAATAAAATGTATCCGGCCAGCTTTTAAGCAAGTGAGATGTTTGCATAAAGGAAAAACCTGCAGGTCTGTTGGCATTTATGTAAGACTCCCTCTCAGAAAGCAATGTTGGATTTGGAGTAGTTAAATGCTAATGGTCTTTGATCTTTTAGATGACAATTACAAAGACATTTTTACACTAAAGACGATATCCATATCATCCCTAAACATCACACAGCATGCCAACATTTCTAGTGCTCTGGGGGCAAGGGGTGTAATATACTAAGACTTTTGTTGTTGTTGTTTTTGTTGTTGTGTCTATGATGAAATTTGTGTGGTAGGTATCCCTCTACAACATATTAGAAGGAACCCCACAGGGCTGTAAATGTATTTTAATGTATTATAAGCAGACTATGAAGTTGCTAACATCATATCAGCCTGACTTTAAACTAGATCATGCTCTTCAGATACTTTTACTTGGATTTAATACAGTGTAATCTAAAAGTGTAGAATAAGATCAAATAATAATGAGTTCTATGCACTTTGCCCTATTTCCACCGTGTGCACTACCATACATTACATAGTATTACCATGTAATACTATCACTATAGTTAGTTCTATGGTTCTTTAGCTGATAATGCTAAAGTAATATTCTTCCTCAATTAAAATATATCAATATATATGTAAAGTCTTATTTTTCAGAGGAACTGTAATTTACAACTTGGATGGTGCTTCTAACAGCTAAATGAACATATTTTAATTTTCCAGAAGTAACTTTAATGTTGAGATTTGCTTCCATCCTATAAATACATGAGCTCTGTTTTTTTTTCATAGATTTTTTTCTCCTCATTTTAACACTTTTACTTCTTGTAAAATATACATATAATTAAAATATAAAAATCAAAAAACAAAACAGAGTTCAGGTAGGAGTTATAGAATTTAAAGCTTATTTATTTTTTCTGCTGCCTAGAACTTATTTTTGGTCGACAACTGTAATTAGATTATAATTTTAAAAACTCATATTTCACACATATATATGGTCATATCAAGTTGCTTGGAACCTAAGTACTATTATGGATTATGTAATAAGCTTTGGTTAGATAGCTAAAAATTTAAGCTCTAGATTAAAATTCATATATATTGGGAACATTTCATTTATACGAGTGGTCTACTGCTATAAACCTACTTTTATGTACTTCTTTATGCATGCTGATCTGAAAAAAACAGACTTTTTCCCTTTTCCTGGAATAGAAGGACAGAGAGAAACATTTATTTTGACTCATCATAATAATGTGAGGTTTCACGTTTCACCAAATGTACCATTTCTGAAACCACTGTTCTTCTGCATTAAATATGCTTCATCATTACACGTATGCTCATCCTTACAAGTCTTCAATTGATGATGCCAATTATACATGCTCCTCACTATTCAAAACATATATTACAACCCAGTTGCTACCCAGAAACTTCCCAAGCTAAATATCAAGTGTGTTTCTTGAACTAGTAATATTATGTAATTTCAATATTTAATAATGAAGACTTTGTTTTTGTTCACTTGAAGATACCTGTGAAAAATCTGGGCCTGAAATCCTCATGCTTGACACTATTGAGCTAGGCACTTTCATTTTCTTATAGTTGCTTCTGTAACAAAATTTAATAAGCCAAATTAAAACTTACCCATAGTAGACAGGTTTTTTTAGGCAATAATGTACTTAAATTAATTTATTATTTCTTGATACCTTAGTTCTACTACATATTTATAATGATTTCTAAAGGGTAAATGCTGGCATGAATGCTTTCAAGCTTCAGTTTGACCCTTAGGTTATATTAGACCAGCTATCTAAGTCAACTTGTGTGATTGGTACTGCCATCTTGTTCATTATGGTGAAAAATCAAAACCTTAATTTGCTTTCCCAAGGAGATGGAACAAGGTATTAGTAACAACTGACCTATTTTAAATAGACCAGTTCATGTCGCAGAGGTATTTTAACTGGGCTTTGCTTGAGACACAAGTGTTAAAAACTAAAATAGCTTACAGTTCATAACTTTCTAATATGCCAATATGTAAAGAGATTATAAAAAGGAATAAGCATATTGGAGATGGAGAATGTCAAATGACCAGATAGCATGTATCATTCCAAAGCACTGTTTATTATACAAAATATGTGGGGGAAATATCTTGAGGAAAGTGGAAACAAGGGCAGCTTAGAAAAATTTTCCCTATGGTCCTGGGAGAGATAAAGATCAGACACATTTAATTTGTGTCCAGAAATGTAGTCTTCAGTATTGTCAGTTCCTAGTGAAACACAAATTTGTCATTTTCTCCTCTCACGCTCTTATCCCATTTAATGTTCTAATGAGCATGCTCCTATTTCAAGCCAGAAAGACCCATTGCCTGCAAACTGGCTACCCTTCCACATATACCACATTCTGCTTGTCCAAGCCAAATTGTCCCATACGCAAGATATTATGTTAAAATAAGGAGATGTTACAAGACACGACTTGCAGCAAAATAAAGTAATCTTCCACAAAGCAACCATTGTAAAGTGTCCTAAAAGCTATTCTATCTCAATTTTCATTTTTATTTGCAGTAATTTATTAACATCACTACAAGAACTGTTTTCACGAACAACTTACCTAATTTTTTTTATATAATTTTAGGAGTTATCACCTGAGATGAAAACCTTTGTGGATCAGTATGGGCAGAGAGATGATGGGAAAATAGGAATTGTAGAGGTAAGTAACCTATGTGTTTGTCTGATTAAATGAACAAGCATCAACTTTGATCTTAAGTCAAACATAACTTATTCATAGAGGCCATTCAGAGTCAATATAGCATCTTCTGTTTCAACACATCAAATTAAATTAATGGAACAAACTTGAAAAGAGAGTAAAGAGTTTAATGTAGCCTCAGTCCTAAAGTAAAAGCATTATAAGACAGGCTGAGAAGTGAAATGTTAAGTATCTCTTACACTCGTGTCCCTAACACCAATGTAACAAGCAAATCCCATCTTCTGGGTGACCATGCTCTGCACTGCTCACCCACACTGTCCTCAGTACACAGGCCCAGTACACGATTAATTTGTTAACATTTTTCAGTGTAAAATCTTCTAGGATATTTTAAAACCAAATGTTTACAGCCCTGTAAAGACATCATAGCCAAAGGCTGCATCATGGTTTCTGAAATTCCATTTCAGATTGACAGATAGCTTTATCAAAAGCCCAAGAACTTTTCTACAATGGATAAACCCTCCACAGTCTGGTATACCTATACCTATACTCATTTGAATTTCTAGAAGATAAAAAGTGAATGTGAAATCTTGCCTTTTGACGATAACTTTTCCCCTTAAGAACATCTTATTATGCCTATAAATTAAGGAATAGAAATAAATTATTTATCCATCAAATTCTAAGTTCACAAAATAGTTGCTGCTTCCTTTATTTTTACTGGTGATATCTCAGTTGTGTTTAGCTCTGCCACCTTTTTTTAAAAACTTGGTATAAATATTTATCTAGAAAAATAAATAAAATCATATTTTGAAATATAAAATATCATAATCACAATTATGTCCATAAAACATTCTTTGCCCTTTCAATTGTGAGTTGCTTGGCCTTCAAAATATTTATTATAATTCACTTTTGATTCAGAGACTTAGTCTGGTTTTCAAATAATTGATCTTATGGTGCCAGTATGAAATATATATATTTTGAAGAACCTACTACAGACAGAGTGAAGGGAGAACATACTATTATTATCTTCGTAATTAAAATTTCTCCCTTGAGCTTACACTTCCCCCTTTACCTGTGTGTAACTCATTACTATATAAATAGATAATAGTTATTGAACTTACAGTTGATATAGAGGCAGACTAGTCAAGACAAAAATAATAAAATTATGCTTATGAATGTAAGTGAAAGAAGATAAATAATTACACAAAACTATTTTGAAAATCTAATATCACAGTTTGGAATACTTTATAATTCTAGTTGAAAAAAAGATCACCATCTTGTATTTAGCAATTTTACCTTAAAGCCCTCCAGTGGACCTGGTTATTTATCATAAGTCACTTATTTGGTGTTACAAAGTTACTTAGTAAAAGCATGGAGCTTATTCACAAAGTGTTAAGTTTTTTAATAGGTAAAAATGGATGGATAACCTGGATAGAGTCTAACCATTTCAGATGTAACATTTTAATTTTTATGTTCATGAGAAGCCTGTACTGGGCAGATGCATTGTCTTAAGATTAGGTGAAACATGGTATCCACAAGTTTGAGAAAGAACTATTAGGAAGGAAGGGGTTTTATATGCATAAAGCAAAATGTAAGTAAAAGAAGATGGATAAAAAGTGAGAGAGAATAGCAAACTTCCCAAACAGCATATCTTAAAGACACTGTGCATGGTACATTGTACAGTTGTGAGTCCTCATAACAGTTATTAGCCAAGATTTTGGAGGAGGCAGCTGAATTAGATTCTCTAAAGAGAAAAGAATTTTTAAAAGTGGAAGGAGTGGCTATAATGAATGTCCAGGGCAGCTAAGTAACAGATAAGAAAATATCAATCTTGATGCATTCCTAAGGAAAAGAAGCAAAATGTTACAGAAAACAGGGAGATAGTGGGGAATGTGGAAACTCACAGTCCCTTCTAATGTCACCCAGAAATTGGACTAAATGCAGTTTTCATCCGTGTAAATTTGATATGTGATATTACTTGCTTAGACATCCTGCCTGTAATATGGCACTCCAATATAAAAGCCTAGCTAGCTATAACAGAATACAAAACCCCATGTTTTCCAAATGTATTACAGTCTCCTTCCTCTTAGCAAGTACACTATACATTAGTGTTCAAAACAGAAAGGGGTTGAATTGGCTTGTGTGCTATGCTCACTTAATAGTTAGACTCTAGGACTCACTGAAATCTAATCAAAGGAAACTAATATGCATGCAGTAATCTCCTTCCCTGTGGGGACCACCCAACTGAATTAAAAGAAAGGAAAACTCAGTACTTAATTTTCAGTGTTCTGACCTGATCCAGTAAACTGACAATTTCCATAGCATGAATTTTTACCTAAATTTATTCAAAGGAAAGAAATGTTGATGTGTCTAATATTCTGAATTTGGTAATTTAATAATATTAATAGACTTTAAAATTCACATGAAGACAGTTCAGTTATAACAAGATTGTTAATACAAATTCAACATAGGATCATTGAAAATCTGAAATAACTTAATAAATACCATGACAGTCAGAAATGTTCTAAATTTATTCAGACTAATATAGTTCTGTTGTAAAGAAGGTCCATAAAATAATTAAGAAGGAAGACTAAATGATTTAGTAGGTCATGGAATTCCTTTCTCTGGGTCTCATGTGAAGTACACACAGATGCCTCCTTTTGCTAAAAGTCAAATCCTGAAGCTTTCTCTCTGCTCCCTTGGGCAATGTATATCAGCCTACCAACCTCTCTAGACTTAGTGTTCTATCTGTCCAGGTCAATGCATGTACAGAAAAAAAAATAGATCTAAAAGCTATTTGAACCTAAAAAACTGTAACAACCATCGAAGGGAAGCAGACAATTCTCTGGCCATTTCCTCCTCTGTTTGTTCCATAGTGAACTTTAAGTGTATACACTTAGCTTAAGGGAAGGTTATTATTTTTGGCAGAATACTTATCTACTTTAGAATTGGGGAAAGTGATTAATGGTAAAATAGGATTTGAAATTTTGTTCTGGATAGACTTTTTAAATGAGTTATTAGAAACACTATTTTAAGTAAAGGATGCTGATGGTAAGGGATCGATGTCTCAAAATCAAAACTGGTTAGATCATCTGACTTCAAAACTGCCTCAAACTACAAGTTACATAAAAATAGTCTTAGAACATATGTTTCCTCGACTATGAAGAAACATGACTATGTTCTAACTTAGTATGACTGTTATGAGCATTACCATCTAATGAAATAATTCATGTCAAACAAACAAACCACTGCATAAACCTACTACACTTGTTTGACAATTTTACTAAATACAGAAATGAGTTACTGAAAACCCTACTCTATTGTTCTAAATGCCAAAAACTTTTCTTCTTCTTACATAATTTATTAAATTCAAGTTATTAAATAAAATACTTTTAAGTTCATGACTATTTACCCTCCACATTCCCTGGATTCACTTCTCATTGGCGGGGGGGGGGGGGATGTAAAATATTTCTTTGGTTTCCAAATATAAAGACAAATCCTTGTCTAATGTGCTCAGGAAGTGTGATGTGTCACATAGTTGCCTTTAAATGTGATGAATTCTGCTCCTGTGCATGTTGGCATGTCTGTTTTAGTTATTTCTCTTTCCATCAAGTCACCCTCCATTGGTAATCTGACATGTAGCATTTTGCTTTATTTTTGTTTCTATCCTTTGCTTAGATATTGTTAAGGGAAAAGTTTGTTGAAATCATCCATCTTCCTGTAAGAGTCTTACTAGGTACCAGCAATAAACACAGTGGCCTAGAATTCAATAGTCGATAAAGCATGGCCAGGATTTCAACCCTTTCTTTTTTCTTTCTCTCTCTCTCTCTTTCTCTCTTAATTTAAATTTGAAACAAGGGTGATTTACTTGTTAATCCCAGTTCCTTTACACTCCCACCCTCCCCTACCACTCCCACCAAATCCCAGCCCATCCCCTTTCTGCTCCCCAGGGAGAGTGAGGCTCTCCATGGAGAGTCTTCAAAGTCTGTCATATCCTTTGAGACAGGGCCTAGGCCCTCCCCCATGTGTCTAGGCTGAGAAAGTATCCCTCTTTGTTGGATGGGCTCCCAAAGTCCATTGCTATACTAGTGATAAATACTGAATCATTACTAGAGTTCCCATAGACTGCCCAGTCATCCTATCTAACACAACCCTTTCAAAAGCATAAGGCAGGGGCTCTCTATTATCCTAGGGAAGGAAAGGAAATAGAAAAAAATGCATGGGAAAATCCTTTATAGTTGAGTTCCCTGGAAGCAGACCTCAATTTCATTAGGAAGTAAGTACTTGGGCATCACTTCCTGAAGGAGAGTAAAGACAGAGGGCCTGGACCCTGAGGGATGCTGGCCCCCACCAAGTTTTATTTGAGACTATCTCTGTAATGATCTCTGAAGTGGGTGTGCCCCTTCAGAGATTTCCCAAGTTTTGACTAAGACTGTGAGGTTTTTAGGGTCCTATGTGGATTAATCATGAGACACAGTCTCTTTGGACAGACAGGCATCTTCAGCCCAGACAATTCCTCAAAGGGGAAACTGCCTGCACAGCAATACTCCTGGCCCCAGAAACAGATCTGGGTAGGATTGCCCAATATCTACAAGAGCCCCTATCCATAGCCCAGTAATAAACTGAATTATGTCCAAAGGAGCTTTACTTGTATGTGATTGCAGCTGACTCCAGATACAGTTACCACCATTCATTGCATCAGTAAAATATTTATTGATGCCGGTTGCTAGGCAAGGAAATAGTAGCAAAATGTTAATGGTATCCTCAAGGACACAGACGTGTAGAAAGATGTTTCTTCTCCATTTTCAATGCCAAGCAACCAATTCCATAAATAAAGACCTATGGAATTCTGTCTGTACCCATAGCTATCTATCTTGCCTTCCATTCACTCCCTTAATTCAATCCACTTTTTCTTTCTTTGAGAGCCAGTAATTTTTATTTTATTTTTAAAATTTCTTTTCAAAGTAATAGCCTGACATTTTCAAAGGGACGGACCTAGAAGAAATCCAATATTAATTTTTAAATAACTACCCTTCCCCTTGTCTACCTCCTTCCTTCCAACTGACACATATGGTTTTTTCACTCTACTTTTCCAGCATTAAACATTGGGGAGTTCAAGAAAGGAAAACAGGTGACACAGTGACTAAAAAGGTCACCAACAATCTTGAAACCAGAACTGGGAACTTCTGTGAAAATCAGTGACTTAGCAAATCTAAGAATAAAGCCAAAGACCTTTGGCACATTCTAGCCCTTGTCTTAATTGCTACAGATGGAGAATCTCCACATTCATGTGAATAATGATTTGAACTATGATCTGAGTAATGATTTGAATAATTATTCCTATGCATTGACAAAAGGACCAACAGACAACCTAGAACCACCACATTGTATAATTCACCTAGAAAAGGAAGTCATTCTATTCACTTCGGAGACATATCATCAATACATATGCATTGCTTTTTAAATGGCTATTTTTGTCTTTCAATGATATTTTATGTATGTAAAATTCATTTGTTTTTAAATAAGATAGTGCTATAATGAGTATAAAATTAACAGTTTAATAAGATTTATAAAGAACATTTTATATATAGATACAATCAATATTTTTATAATTAGTAACAAAACAGCATGCACAAAGAAATATGCATCTGTATCATCCATAAAGAACTGTGAGCATGGTGGTACACTTCTTTAATTCCAGTACTCAGGAGACAGAGGCAAATAGATCTCTGAGTTGAGGCTAGCTTGGTCTACACAGTGAATTCTAGGACAGCCTGAGCTACACAGAGAAACCTTGTCTTGAAAAAAACCAAAACAAAACAAAAAGGAGGAGAGTATGACTCTATTTATATTTAACACCCTAGAAATCTCTGATCTGTATGTGAGTTACATAAACTTTACAGAACAAAGGTGGGTAAATTTCCCTAATCTTACATATAATCATTACTTAGTAGTATATTCCTTTTCTTTTTCTATTTGTAAATAGTAGGTGGATTTTTCAGAAGTATACTTTTTAAAAGAAGTCATTATTTCTTAGTTTAAGGCAACAGATATTTCATAAAATTCAGAAAATGATATTAGTAAGGGTTGTTGACTCTATCATGTCGGTGAAGTATTTCTAATTTTCATCAAGAAATCACAAACATGTGTTCTAGGCACCTGACATGCTGAGTTGACTCTAGATGGGTACATGGTGCAGACAAGGAATTCTCTGAGCTCTTGAAATGGCCTGGGGGAGATTTCACTCCAAGCATTAAAGCACACCAATAAGCTAAGGAAGAGTTGAGATTGGCTATTCCAGTCCTAAACGGGTGCTTTTGTTAATCACAGCTGTGACATGAAACGAATAGACTTTGAGAATCACACAAAATCTTCCAACATATACCATTACCATCAAGTTCTATTGGTCAACTTGTCTCATCACTGACATGTTTCCACATTCTCTAAAACCTAGAATTTCTATTTTGTTACTTCTTTGTTCTCACCCCCTTTCCTGGATAAAGCTTTCCTCCTTCTTCACATCTCTTGAAGTCCTGAAAGAAACATTCTCTAAAATGTCTTCAGTCTTCTACACTGGGTTTTAGGGGCATGGCTGTTTCTCCTCTCTCTGATGACCATCTCTGTGTCCAGTTCTCCCTTTCTCCTATTCACCCTTAGCTTCATTAGAGATCTGCTCTCTGGGCCTAACGTATGATTCTTTAATAATGAAAATCATTTATATCAACTTTCTACAAGGGGCCCACATACAGATGCAAAGGAAAGAAAAACTCACAAGGAAGATGAATTCTAGATTTCAATGAGTAAAATGAAGCATGGCTTCTCCTAACCACTGGTAGCAATCACCAACAAATGCTATGTTTGCATTCCAAGAGGAAAGGAACAACCAATTCATCCTACTACTACAATCAAGGAGCATAGGGTGCAGACTTGTTATTAATATTCATCAATTTTAACTGAGTTTCAGAGTCTGCAAGTCACCAGAGCAGATGACTCAATCTATATCTTAGCATCCTCAACTCAAAAGTTTGTGCTTAGAATTACATTCACCTGTCTTATTTCTGTGGGGCAGAATTTTATGGGTAAAGAAAGTAAGTATACAGACAATACTTGAATGTAGTACTAAGATACCTGAAGTATATACATTATCTCACACTACAGTGATATAAGTATATTTATAGACCAAAACCTCATTTAATTTCTAAAATTCCAAAAGCCCTGTTTTCAAGTTTTAGATTCAATATAATCTACCCAAGATGTTTTCTAACTGAATCATACTAAATATTCTAGCAAGGTTTATTTATTTTGTCTTTTACTTTAATCTAACCCCATACATAAAGACTATGAACATAACTGTTATAATTTGAGGTATTTTTTCAAAGATCTAAAAGCAAGATGCTTTAAAGAACATATTACACAGCTATAAGGAAGATGATGTTGCTTGCACATAGGGTACAAGCAACCCAATGATGGCTTACATTAACCTTCAAACTTTGATGGGCTTAAAAGATTGGAAAAATTTTAAGTACATGTGATGATCTTTCCAATGATTTATATGACTGTTTGGGACATCTTTTGACCTTAATGTTAATTCCATCTCCAGCTTCTTAAATTGAGGATAGTGACCTAAATATGGTCACAAACAATATGATCACAGTAGAAGGCTTCTGAGCACACAAAGAAACAAAAATTAATTCAAACTTGAAAGTGTAGTGAACCCAAGGTGTTCCTGGCAGCACTCACCTTGCACAACTTCACTGTGACCTTGGTGCTCAACACACATGTTCATCTGGCACTGAACATTTGTCACACCATGCAACACCAACAAGCACTACCAAAAACACCCCAGCTAGGACTGGTATATGCTGTGAATTGCAGTCTCTTTTACTGTACATATGAACTTTTCTGCTCTTAGAGAGGCATGATACTTTAATTATGGAAAACAGAGTCTTCTAATATTTTCCTACTGTCATTCCATTGCATGCAACAAATTATTATATCTTTGCATTGTGTTACAATACTTGATTTTTAACTTTTTCTGTTAGATATGTCAAATTGAATTTCACAAAAATTTGTTAAATTAATTTTAGTTTGTGATTAGGACAGAATTTTCAACATTTTCTATAATGGTGTAAAAACATGGCACTGCCATTTTATATTATGCACTTATGTGAAATATTGTTCAGAGCAGTGACAATTTTACTGTACTTCATGGAATTGTCACAGATAGATCAATTCTGAAAGATTGAAGATGTTCTGCATCCTGCAGTATCAAGCATCCAGCCAAGATTTAATCTTTGTTTTTATTAAAAAAAAACGAGTTCATCTTTAATAAATGGTAAAATTATATAAAAGAATTATTTTAAACTAAATTGTTATGGTTTATTATCACTAAATATTTTTTGTTTTTGTTTTTTATGTCTATATTATATATGCCTGGGGTCACATAAAATTTTCTCGGGAGAAATGAGGTGATAACTGGGAGAAATTTAAGTAGCTCTGGTCTAGACAGGTTTAAAGTGTATGAACCAAGGATGAAGGTTTAGGTCTATACTTCAGGGAATTGAGATACTGCTGAAAATTAGTCAAATGTTGCATATGAAGATTCATTCCTTAATGGTGAAGAGTCAGTAATTCCAACAGCACACATTTTGAGCTGGGGACATTCATTCTCCTTCATTTCCTTTTCCTAGTGATGAAGATACTGAGGGCCAGTACAGCTGGGGAAGTTGCTGGGTACCACAGCTCATTAGCAGCAGAGCCAGAAATAGTAGTCACATCAGCAGTGGAGCCATCAATCCCGCTCCTCCTTCTCCACATGCAATAGATTACATTAGTCTTAAAATGGGATCTGTGGCTCTTTATTCCTCAAAAGAGGGGGCAGAAGAGGGAGGCAAGGAAAGAGAAAGAGATGGGGAAATAAAAGGAGGGAGAGGTGTTGAAGTTACAGAAGGAGATCTAAGGTGAAATGTCACGGAGTCACGCAAGGAAGAAAAAAAATTTATCTGAGCCCTGGATTCAAGGATTTAAGCAGCTACATGTTCCCTGAGAGGAGATCACAATTTAAGAGTGTCCCTATTACTGTCGAAGTCACCCTGTTTGTGGCAATGTGTTTTTCTACCTCTTTCTAATGTTTTGCAGTTGTCTTTGGTTAATCTCCATTGTGTTTCTCTCCAGAACTAGCCACGTATATTTTTTTCTTCCTTCCTTCCACCTGTATGCATGTTCCTCACAATTTCTCATTTCACATGAAATTTAGAGTCATACATAGTGTATGACATCCTGTACATGCTGAAAGAGCCAAGACCTGAAGGGTGGCATGGATCTTATGCAGCATGTAGGTGCACGTATGTGCAGCACGTGAAAAGTGGTCCACTACAGTCATGTCTTCAACTGGGAAGCCAGATCCTCAGGTATAGGTATTAGAAAGTGCCTCAGCATTTTGCAGAAGCAAAGCATCAGAAAGGGAAAGAGAACTATATCTTCTCCTATTCTATTAGTCAGTTGATGCTTATCTGCTCCCACTTTCTCAGCCAATGCCACTGCTCACAGAGCATGTTGAGGCAAAACTGAAGCAGCAGGTGATGGCCTGGCTCCTTTTCAGGCTCCTCATCTCTGCTTTTCCATCTTTTCCAGTTGGCTCATGTCTTACCCACAGAAGAGAATTTTCTGCTGCTTTTCCGATGCCAGCAACTGAAGTCCTGTGAGGAATTCATGAAGGTAAAACTCATCCATCCTGTAAGAAAGGTAAAAGTAAGTTAGTTGGTGGGTTCTTTTGGTTTATTTATTTGAATCTGGTTTTCTGTCTCCAAATTTCTTGCAGACTTGGAGAAAGTATGACACTGACCACAGTGGCTTCATAGAAACTGAGGAACTGAAGGTGAGAGAATCGAGGCATGCTCTTTGCAGATGCAATCATGAACTGCTAAGGATTCATAGCTTTTTTAAAAAACCTCCCACAAAAGAAACTTACATTGAGCAATGGCACATTTGCACCCACTCTTCACATCATTAAAGAAACACCAGATCGAAAGACAGACTTCAAGTGCTTTTTGAGATTCTGCTCATCAGTGCAATAAATTAGCATTTTCTGTGGTGTACCTAAGCTGTTACATAAGATAGATGGATGAAAGATGTATGTTCACACAGAGACAGATAGAGAGAAATGGCTAACTATGCCAAGTAAATAGTTTTCCACTCTCTGCTGAAATTTGAAATTGTATTTTATAAATTGAATGCCTAAATACATTTTTCTTTCAAAACAAATGACAGAGACATGTGTTGTATCTTATGCATATTTATTTCATATTTGCATATATTATATGAGATAAGCATTACCCTACTGACAAAAAGCCTGAAAAAAAAGTTAAGAGGTCTACTGAAGGCCATACAGAAATAAGAAACAGGGCTGTAATGTTTAATCCCAGATTCATCCATATCCAAGACCTTAGACATAATATATGACCAGCTGCCTCTTGACAACATAATTATACAACTAGACTGTGGAAAACTGAAATTTTGAAAATGAATCTATCAGTTCATATCTCACAGAAGTAATGAGGAGGTCATGGGGGAGAGGCTTATAAGGAAAAGAAATCTGAATTAAAGTAAGGGCAGGACATATTTGTCATCTCTAAAGCAGGGGTAATGATACTGTGGTGTCCGATGCACTGTGGAGTCTAAGATGCTGCACAGCGTTCTGTGAAGTGCAAAGCATCACAAAGGATATTACACTCAATTCAGGAGTGGGAACTAATCGTCCACCTCATTTCCTCCAGCCAACCAGAAGATCTCTTAGTCAGAAAGGCCCTATTTCCTCTAACTTCAAAATACAGAGTGCTTAAATGGAAGCAAAGGCTAGTAAGATGGCTCTGTGGGTTAATGCACCCACTAGCAAGCCTGACAACTTGAGTTTGCTTCACTGGACTCCACAGGGTGGAAGGAGATCTATTCCCTGACCTGCACATGCATGCCATAGCATCTGTGCACACTCACACTGTCACATACACACAAAATCAGTTTTAAAAGGAAAGCAAGTTAATATTTGTTCAGCTTCTGAATATGTGCCTTCTATGACACAGAATAGTACTGCATTTGGTATGCATCTCACCATTTATTCTTCAGGAATCTGCAAGGCCGTTTACTAAGACTCCAGATACATGGAGAGACAGAAGGTCAGAATGGCCGGGGAAGTTTTGAAAATCACACAGTTGCCTAGGAAGAGAAGCTAGGCTTGGCCCTAGAGTGTCTGTTAACATCAATAATGTTCTTTTTCTACAGCACTGTGTGTGCCTCAAGCTTCAGTCACTAGGAGCCGCTTCTGGCTGCGTTGTGAGGAAATGGAGACATTGTTTTCCTAATCAGAGTTCAACATGGTTTAAGAAAGATAGCATTTTAGGGATGTGCCACTGTGAAACTCCTGTAACAGATTCAACTGCAGCCTCTTTAAAATGCCAACATTTTTGATATAAAGTTTCTGAAAACAATGTCTTTTAGAAACTGCTCCACACCTAGATACTACATGGTGACAGGGTAGCCATTGTGGTTTTATTCTTTTAGACTAAAAGAATGATTTGTAAAACAACATCACAGTACATAATGGAAACCTTAGCTCACTTCAATACTGACCTCAAAATATTCTCAAAGTCTCCCTCTTTGTTCTAAATTCTATTCTCAAAAAGGAAATTCTAAATAGCAGTCCTCCCCCCTAGAGAATTTTCAAGATAAGTTGGCATTCTTTTTTTAATGGATCTTTCAAGAAAGCTAATTTTAAGGAAAGAAAGCTAATTTTAAGATCCATAATAGAGTAAAACATCACTTGCTCTCAGACATGACTTTGAATCCTAGTGTCCCAAGGTTTCTCCAAGGCTATTTTTGTGACCACCATTTCAGTGTCTGATGAGGCTTTTTAACCCAATTAATCTCTGACAAAAAAAAAAAAAAAAACTCAGAAGGCTCAAAAATAAAACTCATCCCCACCAGATAACTTTGAATTTTCCATGCTTCACTTTGGATCTGAAGCAGAGTGTTCACAGTGGAAATAAATGTATCAAACCAAGAAAGGGCCCTTCCTTGAAAAATGTGAAGCCCAGTCATGCTAGCAGAGCTAGTTCTCTTTAAAGAAGACAGAGCACTGTCAAAAATAGCCCTCCAAGACTTTCTGGGCATGGAATATTCTCAGTTCCCATATCTGCATTAATTTGTTTTCTGAGTAAATGAAAGAGTTACAAATGAACATCAGTGGAGAAAATGAAAGGCTATTACAGCCCTCACCATTACACTGACATTTCTATGGCAAGACTTTGTAAAGCATTTATTGATGTAAAACAAAAATTAAACTCACTCCCAAGTTCCAAATGTTGAGTTGATAATCATTATTTTCACCCTTCCTACATTAATCTCTGTTTTAATATGAGTCTTATGTCTCTCAAGGATTCAGTGTTACCAACTGTGTAGTTTGTACAGTCAGTAGAAACATTTGAACAAAGATCGTGTAGACCCTGTGATGCCCGAAAGCTAACCATCAGGACATTTGGAGACCAGCATAACTGCAAATAGTAAAACATGGCCTGGGGTGCAGCAGAAAATACATGTTAAATTGAAGATATATTTCCAACTAGCTTTCTGAACATTTTCACACAAGTTAGAGTGGTCTTCTATCAGGAAGATCACATGACTACAGCTGAAGAGAAGCAACCATTGGGCTGTTTTGTTTTGTTTTTTTTAATGTTTTAATTCAGATTTTCTCACACAATTCACATCACCCTTTAACTGCAATCATAAAAGCCAACACAGCTCTGACTATAACAAATTGGGTCTCATAAGAGGCAGGTATTGTGCCTAGCAAAGGTAGTTCCATTACTGGGATGCCACAAGGCCCACCTGACTTCCAAAGTCCTTTCCTCACCTGGTTCTACCAAAGAGGGTTTATTTAAATTCATCCAGGTATATTCTGTTGCAGACTGCACATTATCAATGACATGAAATTTCCTGAGAACTCTTTTTCTCGACAGAACTTTCTAAAAGACCTGCTAGAGAAAGCAAACAAGACCGTGGATGATACAAAACTAGCTGAGTACACAGACCTCATGGTAAGACTGAACTTGAAAAGATAAGTGACATTGCCCTGTGTTCATAGAAATTCTGAACTTGTTTTTACCACTGTTTAGAAAATCATAGACTTTTCTAGAGTTTAATGAAAACTGCTAGTTATTTTGTTCATTAAATTGCTTAAAATGAGTTTCTTTTCCTTTGACTTTTGGAATAATGAATGTATCAGTGCTATGGATGAGATCTGAACACACCTTAAGCCTGATGTTTTGATAATTGTATAAACAAGATTTGTTATAAAATATGAGTAATATAGCCAAAAACCTCTTTATACAAAAGTACATAATGCAAATCAATTAATGAGGTTGGAGATAAAATAAACATTTATAAAGGTATTTTGTCTCAAGTAGGTAGTTTGCAAATCTTAACTCATTGTTAGGAATGAGTTAAGGAAAACAAACTGTGTGTGTGTGTGTGTGTACATATATGTGTTTATATTTTCTATATATACTGTAAAGTGATTATGAGTTCTTACCCCATGGGTTAAGTGAATAAATCATAAAACATTACTGCTGCGCTGTATTAGATTTTGAGGTATCCTGAGGAACAATCTTCTAGCATTTCTGTTCTATTCAGTGCTGCTGAGGTCTACTTTCAGTCTTTTACTCCCCAATACAGTTCCATCTGCAGTGGCTGCAGCAAACAAGTAGGATGCTCTTGCTGTGTCATGAAGGCAAGACCTAAGCTCTCTCTGTCCCTGTCTTTGAGAAGTAGACAATAACCTACATTTATTAATTTTCTGATTTGTCTCAATCTTAAGGGATTCTATTTAAAGCAAAGTCGCCTTTCCAGGTAGAAATTTGAAGCTGCCTTTCAAAAACAACTCAGAAGGGAGCTTCCCCCTGTTGGACTGGCCCAGTAGATCTGATTAAATGTCATAAACCAATTCCAATCCAGGAAGCAAATTAATGAAAAACTAATTAAAATTTAAGTATATAGGTGAAGAAACTTATTTCCCTATGGGCATGAAACTCTGTGATCTAGTTGTCCAGTATCTTGGTAGACAGTACAACAATATTAGAATTTATGGTCAATAGATTATAAAATACTGTCTCAATACAGACCCATGAAAACGGATATACTTCCAACAAAGATTTCTTAGACCATCTCAAACCATAGAATAGTCTTTCTTTTTCCCTTGGAAAGACCTCTTTAAATCTCTAGGTATAGTCTTTACCTTAACCCTTTTCTCATACACACACGTTTGTGTGTGTGTGTGTGTGTGTGTGTGTGTGTGTGTGTGTGTGTATGCTACATTTGGCATATTTAGTATTAACATTAACTTCATTATTGCTTTCTAAAATTGTGACTGCTTCCTAGATGCTATTTATGTGTGCGTGTACCTCAGTATGTGATATGTAAGTACAATATTGTTAAGTATTGTTAAATTTCCCAGTGGAAAATTAAACAATTTGAAATTATCAAAATAACTTAGACTTATTACCTACTTACTGCTTTGCTGAATTTTTTGCTTTAAAAATAAAGCAGACTGAGGACATAATTCAGTGTGAGAGCTTGAACTGCAGTCATTCAAGATGTTTGATTTTTTAATTATTTGTTCCCTTCATTCAATAATTCATAACTCAATGGCCCAAACATTGGCAATGTCTTTCAGCTGAAACTATTTGATTCAAATAATGATGGAAAGCTGGAACTGACAGAAATGGCCAGGTAAGTTTCTGAACTGCATATGTGTTATCAGAATAAACGGGCCCTCATCTAAAAGTCCAAACTATTAATACGATATTTTTCTCTCAAAAGGTTACTACCAGTGCAGGAAAATTTCCTTCTTAAATTCCAGGTAGTTGGCTTTTCTATACAAAAAAAGTAATGTTTTTCTTAAGAAGTCAAAAGGGTGAGATTTGTCAAGAAAAACAAGCTGAAATAATCTCATTTTAACTGAGCCTCTCTCTTCTGCCTCCTAGGGAATCAAAATGTGTGGGAAAGAGTTCAATAAGGCTTTTGAGTTATATGATCAGGTAATAGTATTTTCTTTCCTTTTTTCCTTAAAAAAATCTTACCATGAAATATGTCCTCTTAAGATCTTAAGTATAAGATATATTTATTAACTATAGAAGCAAGGCTGTGTAACCATTCTGTAGAAATGATTTGCCTCACCTTACACCCATGGATGATTGTGTGCTTCCACAACCCCTTCCCTGATATCAGCTCTTCTACTGCTCCCATGAGTTTCATCAGTGGGTTCATGTAACTGCCCTCCTCTGACAAGCTTATTTCACCTTGCATGTTCTCAAGGTTTGCCTATATAATAGTATGTTGAAGAGTGGCTGGATAATATTGTGCTGTATGTATATTTACAATCTCCTTATACATATACTTTAGTTATTCACCCATGGACATTAGGTTGTTTTTACATCTTAGCTATTGGGAAACCACTGCAATAAACATGGAATGTGCTATCTCTTCAAGATCCTGGTCTTTTGGGGGGAAAGGCAGAATCATGGTGTTTTGCTTTATATCATATGTTAGTTCTATTTTTAATTTTTTGCTGCACCATACCATCTTGCTATATCATTTTGGCTTTCCATCAACAGTATACAAATATTTCCAATTTCTTCATATCCTCACCAACACCTACTTCCTCTATTTGTCTAGTAAGAATGATTCTTGCAGCTGTGAGATGATTTGTTTTAATTTGCATTTCTATGATGGTCAGTAACACTGGTCACCTTTTCATAAACTGGTTAGACAAATATGTCTTCCATGAAGGAGTATCTATTCACATTTTAGCTCATTTTTTAATCAAATTTGTTTTATGCTAGTTAATTATAGATATTCCTTACATATTTTAATATCACATTCCCTTTAGGTAAGACAAGGTAGCACCTTTACCTGATATATGGTTTACAGCTATCTTCTCCAAGTTGGCAGGTTGGCTTTCATTCTGAATGCCTCTTTCAGCTTTCATGATGAGCTCTACTGTCTTCCTGTTGTCTGTGCTCTGGGCTCATAGCCCACAAGCTCAGTGCTAACACCAATGTCATAAAGGTCTCCCCTATTTTATATTTAGGGGAAGTTTCTGTTAACATTGTCTGGTTTGGGTTTTGGTTTTGACACAGGGTCCCATGATGGCTGACCTGGATATATAAAAGACAATGGCCTTGTGTAGAGATCTATTGCTTATGCCTCCCAAGAGCTAAGATTAAAGATGTGTACCACCACTCCTGGCTCTAGGAGTTTTGTAACTTCATGATTTAAATATTTGCCTTGAGTTAATTTTGTCCACATGAAAGACAGGAGTCCAGTTTATTCCCCTACTGCATGTGGATACACAGTTTTCCCATATTTTTGTTGAAGAAAATGTCCTTGTCCTTATACACAGCTCCCCATTGAAAGGTCAGCTGATTCTCTGCATGTGGACCAGTTCCTGAACCCCCTGTACCATTCCATAAGTCTATATACAAGTCTCTAAGTAATTACCATGATGCTTTGCTCATTGCAACTGAGTACTTGAGTACTATATTTTGAAATTGGAAACTTCTGCCTTCTTCATGTTTGCTTGTTTTATTTGTTTGTTTGGGGAAGGAAATCATGCCATAGCCTGTCTGAGCCCCTGAGCCATCTTACCAGCCCAATGCCTTCATCTTCATCTTTTTTTTTTTTTTTTTTTTTTTTTTTTCCTGTAAACGATTTCAGCTTTGGACCATTTGTGGTTTTGTGTGAATTTTAATTGTGTATTTCATATTTCTTCTTAAAATACCACTGGGGTTTTGGAAGGGAGCACATTGATCTTTACAATTAAATGGTATGAACGCTATAACAGTATTAAGTCTTCTGACATGTAAGCACTGGTACTTCTGCATTGGCTTACATCTTTGATTTCTCTCATCAGAGCTTTACAACCATCAGTGTACATGTGTTTTACTTCTGTTGCTAAGTTTACTCTTAAGCAGTTTATTCAAATTTTAGAATATTGCAAAAGGATTTTATTTCCTTTTCATATAGTTTATTGGTAATGTCTAGAAGTGGAACTGGTTTTTATATTTTATGCCTTTACCTAATTGACATATTAATGCCAACATCTTTTTATCTTGATAATTTTCTATATTTAAAAATCATATCATCAGGACAGTCTCCAAAGCAATACAGAGAAACCCTGTCTTGAAAAAACAAAAAAAAATCATATTACTCTATCTTCCTTCTCAGTTCTCTTGTGATCTATAATTTCACTCGTGAGGAGAACCTGGAAAGTGCTCATAATAAGAAAATAAAAATTAAGAAATAATAAAAGCCTCAAAGTCAGGGTTCATGGTTATTAAAAACCATGGGCAACTGAAATTATACAACCAACTCATTCATTCCACAGAAAATTTGTATCATATCTCACATCACACGACTTTAATCAGATGCCAGCCTACGACATCTGAGCTGTGAAAAAGGACCAAATCCTCCAAGCCACGAACTTGTTTGAAAATAGGAGACAATAATGATATTCCCTGGTAGAGTTGAATGGAAATTAAGTAAGGGGAGCACTCCACACAAGTTTCCCACATTAAAGTGGGGGAAATTGTGGGGAAGGAAAAGCTGTTCATGAGTTTGATAGTTCCTGCTTTGGGCTTCTATTTTCTTTATTCCTGGACCAAGACTCTATATAACAGCTGCCTGATGGTGTGTCAGTAAGCCGGCCACAGCTTCTGAAAGCTACAGTGTTTTGCTTTGTCACAAAAATGTATTTAGTTTTATCTTCTTATTTCAATTGAAAATACCTCTAGCATAAAGCAAAATACTTAATGTAAAGGTGCTTTGAAAATTTCAATCTATTCATCAGTGAAAGTGCTCACCTATTTTGCAACTATGATAGAGCAAAACACACCGTGTTAGGGGCAAGACACACTTGGTTAGGACACTTGCCAACAGAGCTTTACTGGACTGCAGTTTCTTCCAATGTGTACTGTTTTATTCCTCCTCCCTCAGGATGGCAACGGATACATAGATGAAAATGAACTGGATGCTTTACTGAAGGATCTGTGTGAGAAGAACAAACAGGTAATTTGGTTGCCATACAACTCACTTCCCAAACAGACTTTAGGGAGCTACCCAGAAGACTACACTCAAAGAATTTACAAAGGAGCAGGAGCAGACTTTAATCCTGAACTCACACTGAGTTCAGCATAAATCAGTAAACTGTGACAAACAGATTTGGGTTAGAAACAACCTAGCAATTATTCACATTTAGAAGGGAACTTAATCCTTATCTTTTCTTAATGGGTTGATGGAACAAACAGTTTCTCACATTTTATTACTGGCCAGTGAACTAACTTCTATATTTAATTGGATTACAATCCTATCTATGTCCTATACAGGAACTGGATATTAATAATATTACTACATACAAGAAGAACATAATGGCCTTGTCGGATGGAGGGAAGCTGTACCGAACAGATCTTGCCCTTATTCTCTCTGCTGGGGACAACTAGAGTTGGTGGCCACAACCACTTGCTAGTGATACATTGTATCTAAAACATAACTGTGCTGCGCTATAAAAGAGTAGGCTGTATTTTCTTTTATATCTGTAAATTCTACTGCATATAGAGAATTATCCAGGATGCGAGACACATTCTTTTCTGCTTGTTTCTATACTGTTTGTAATGTACAGTTTTTGTAATCATATAATTGAAAAGAAGAAAGTCCATGCTTAGGCCAGTCAGTACAATCCATTAAAAATGAATCTAACATGGTTTTGCTTTCACAAATGCAGCTGAATATTTGGATTTCCCTAAAAATTCTACCAGGATTCATCTAAAATATTCTAGTGTCAGATGTGTAAATATATATCTGTCACTAAGTAGAAGAATAACTCATGACAATCCAAGCGTTTTTATTTTAGACAATCATAGGACTATCCCACAAAGTACTTCTATGCTGTCTCCATCTAGTAGAGGGATGTGCTTCTGAATCTGAAGCACCAAATATCAATAGTTAGTTAATTATGCCTTTAATACAAAGCAGTCTCCATAGAGATTTAGTTTCCTGAACAGTGACATGTCTACTGCTTGAATAGAAACCACACTATTGACTCAAGATGGCTTGGTGACAAGGGAACGGAGCCAGATGACAAAGAAATCTGTCTGATTCTATGTCTATATTTCCAAGAAGTCTATTGCCAGAGAATATGACTAGTCCATTTTCTAAATTATTTTCATGTGTTTCCAGATGACAATTATTCTAGAAAACTGCTGTTTTATGTAATATTCTGTGTGTACTCTCTGATTAAATTCAATGTACTGAGTATCCTGGTGTCTAGCTTGCATACTTCATGGATTTTCTATGTAGAACTCTTCATTTCCAACAAAGGTGTCTGCTGCCTCTGAAAATATTTTTTTCTAGTTATAACTACTCTATTTTTACTATGTAATTGAATTTTAATGTAAGATTCATAGCAACCTGATTATTGAATGTTATTTCATCAAAACTTTTGTATATTCTGTGGATTCTATATTTCATATTGAGATCAGCATTCAAAGTAGTTCTATTTCTATCTGCAGAGTTTCAGAAGAGTTCAAGACAGGATCAGAAGAGAAATTCTAGTATATAATACTTTATCTTATCCAGCAAATGATATTCTAAAACCTTCACTGACCCACATGTAGCTCAGATATATATATATATATATGTATGTGTATATATATATATATATATGTGTGTGTGTGTGTGTGTGTTATAGGTTAAAAATAATGATTAATGACCTTGGGTTGCTTATTGTGAAGCAGAAAAGAGGGATAGAGTCTATGAAATTTATAGTTGACACTAAGGAATTAATGAAGGCTTAGGTCAACTTGACTTTTCCTATTAAGAACTTTTTTCCCAGTTCATAAAAATGACAACAAAAAAAATGTGTGGAGTTTTTCCCTCAAGAATGAATAAAAAGAGATCTGCCACACATCAAAAAGAAACAAAAAACAAACAAAATCACCATATCCCAGAATGGGAGGGAGCAATAGATTTGCTTTGCTATATTTGGAAGCAGTGACATTAGACTGAATATAACTACTAAGAATAAAGAAAATTACATTACTCTTTCAGATTTGTTTCTGCCCCAAGGTGTTAGTTGGCATGTGATCTGTTATTGATTAGGGTAGAAATGTAGATATTTTGAATCATCATTGTCTAAGGTCTCTAATACAAACTTTGTCCAGTGAATGACTATATGACTTAGAGGAATGGGGAAATTTTAAGATTAACCAACAAAGAAATACCAGAAGATCCAAATATTTAAAGATTTCTTTTTCCTTAAGTGATTTAGTCACATATTTTTTTCATGCAAGATCTTAAAGGAAATAGAAACATACAAAGATGTTTTAAATTTCATTTATGAAAAATGACTAGTCAACAAAATAGACATTAAAATGATATCAAGTTTGGTATCTTATGATAATGATAGAACAAAACTTACAATAGAAAAATATGATTGTAGTAGCTCTTCTGGCATTGTTTTTATGTTTTGGGAGGGATTGTGTTTCCTCATTCATCTGTGTTTTTTTGTTTTGTTTTGTTTTGTTTTGTTTTGTTTTTTTGAGGCAGGGTCTCACCATGTAGTATATGCTGGCTTTGAACTCTGATCCTCTTCCTTCATTACCTTAGTGACAGGATTACAGATGTGGGCCACATACCCAACACTGGAAGTAGCATTTCTCAAAAGACACTCCAAATGTTGACACCAACAACGATCACAACTCTGGTAGCAAGACCATCATGGTGTACTCATGTTCCTGAAAACTGTTAAAATTCTAACACCATAGTAACTCAACTTACACATATGCAACAGACCCTTCTATTGGGCAGAGAACATGAAGAAGAAAAAAAAAAGAATATAAATCTAGAAGTGTGAATATAAAACCAGTGGCACAATGTCTGCTTCAAAGCCTTGAATGAAATGCATTCCAAGCTTCATTCCAAACTAAATATAAATGGTATGCAGATAACACTGACAGTACCTTCAATACTCTGGACACAGAAATAGTTTTTAGCCATTTAGAGGAAACACTAAAAAGCCATATCCTATTAATAAGTGAAGCGCATCTGTTCACACATGCGAGTGCACATATGCACACACACACACACACACACACACACACACTACAAAGAGTGAAAAAAAATACAACAAAAGTAACAGGCAAAAGAATATAGCCAAAATACAGGTTATTCATAAATATCAGTATTAAAGTATAAAAAATTGAGAGCTTGCTAATATAGCTGAGTAGGTATCTCACAAGAGAACATTTCATCATCCAACAAACAAAAACTAACCAATTTTATTAATCATAAGAAACACAAACTTTAAAATGGGATCCTGCTGGGTGTTAGTAGCATATCTTTAATCCCAGCACCTGGGAGGTAGAGGCAGGTGGATTTCTATGAGTTCTAGGCCAGCCTGGTCTATAGAATGAGTTCCAGGACAGGCTCCAAAGCACTACAGAGAAACTCTGCAATACAGAGAAACTCTGTCTCAAAAAACCAAAAAAAAGAAAAAAGAAAAAAGAAAAGAAAAAAAATTAAAAATAAATAAATAAAGGAATTCTACCTCCTGCTCCTAAGATGGTTATGAGGTTGTGGTATGGTGGAAATTCCCCCATTACATAATGGAAGAAGCTTAGAGTATAAACACTTTGGAAAACTATTTGGCAATATCTACTAAATTTGGACATAGTTCACTAAAATTCCATAGCCCAGAAATTACACTTACACATTATCAAGCTATTGGAGAAACGTGTATTTTCACCCAACAGACATGCTCAAAACTACATTGTATTAAGCAGGGACTCAACTAGAAACAAATGAGACATCCATCAACAATTGAACTGGCAAACTGTGGTACATACACACTCCATACATTAAAAGGAATGTTATAGATCAGAATAAGGTCAGGAATAAGGTCAGAAACAGACCAGCACAAACTGAGCTATATGTTTCAAAAGCTGTGTAACTATTATACCAAATGTCAAGATAGTGGTTAGTCACAAAGAGGAGGTAGCAATTCCTCATGAGGAACTGAGGAGGGGTTTCCGGAATCTTGGTAATATTTTATCTCAGAACACTGTGTGTGCATGTTGATTTTGTGATGACTCATTGTTTATATTCTTCTTAAATTAAAAAGTTTATAAAACTGGGCCTTTTCCATTTTAAAGATTTTATAAGTATATCTTAGACCCCATTGATATCTTTAAGTTAGGAACTCATGAGAGGTCTAACTGTATCACAGGTGTGAGCTTGACTATGTGACATGGTACAAGCCACATAACTTGCCTAGGTCTTGGCAATAGCCTCCTCCATAAAACAAAGAGTGTGAGGCTATGTTCTAAGACTTTAGCTACACAGTTCTATGCACAGTAGCTTGTGCTTTTACTGCATCAGGTTCTACAATAACATTAAAGAAACAATGACTTTCACTCTATCATTTCTAAGATTTTCACATGGCAATTTTGAGTGACATTGCTACCAATAATCCTGCTTTAATAGGCAGTATTAACATTTCCATTGGTTCAATAAAATGATTCTTACCAAAAGAACCAAGAAGAGTGACTATAATAATTCTTAAGGTGACAAACATGTAGTTACAGCTCAAGGGTGGCCAGTCTGATTATCCATGAATAGTTTTCTCTCTTTCATTCATGAAAATATCTTAGCATGGGAATCTCCATGATCTGTCTTTGGATCACTTCTTCCATACTTGTAACTTTTAGTCCTTTGCCCATCTCTCATAGTCACCTGTAATAATTAGAAAACTCAATGATTTGTAAAAAGTATGCAAACTCATGTAAATTAAAAATCTCAAATATATTATTGTCAACAAGTAAAACACAAAATTCTCAGCTATAAAAATGTAGTCAAATTCATATGCTATCTAAGCACTTTAACACTGAACCAAATCACTAAACGCATTCTTAAGTTAACTATGATTTGTTCTTTATCAAATAGGTAAATAGTTTTCATTGATAGCAGGCATTTCACTGCTCAAGGATTATAAATCCATACATATTTTTAGAACAAATTTGTGTAAATATTATACTGTGCTAAAGATTCTTACTCTTTGTTCAATATGGAGAAGCTGGGGAGTTGGTGCAGATAATAAAGTAATTTCCACCAAATCAAAAGGACCTGAGCTCTATCCTCAGCACCTACATAAGAATCAAAGAACATGGTATGCCCTTACAATCCAGCATGGCAAGGCAGAATCAGCCATATCCCTGCAGCTTGCTGGCCAGCCAGCCTAGATTAAAATGTACCGGTTCAAGTAAGAGGCCCTGTCCCAAAAACAAGGTGGGTCATTCTTGAGGCATGTTTGAAGCCACCTTCTGAACTCCACCAACACATATTTATTCATACGCAGGGTGCACCCACACCTGAGCCCATGACCACACACACACACACACACACACACACACACACACACAATCTCTAATAATCCATTATGAAGAACAAATTCTAAAAATAATTTATATATTTAAAAGGTCCACCTTTGTTTACAATACTGGAAAAGAAATGTATTATATGATCATGGTTATATGTGTAGTGTAACAGGTGAAGTAATGAAATTGAGAGTAAAACGTTGACTTCTAGGTGTTTGGACAGGATGCAGGGAGATGTACAGTTGACCATAGGATTTCAGATGGACAGGGGGAGCATTTTAAGATCTACTACACAGCAAAATGGCCACAGTCCTGATAAAGGATAGCACATTTCAAAATAAGTAAACTTCAAAAATCTTACCATAAAAATTCTATAGGTCACCAGACAATAGATAAGTTGTTTGTTGGATGTTTGTTGGATTTAAACAATTCCACATTGTACAAATACATCAAGATATCAAATTGTCTCTCTTAAACATCCATTTGTAGTTTATCAATGAAAATACGAATGATTTAAAACCCATTAGATAAGGAATAACCACCAAGTATCTTGAGGAAAAATATTTTAATTACAAAAGAAAGCAGTTCTAAAAATACATTGATACATATGAACCTCAGAATACATATCATATTTATATTTTTAAGAAGCAGAATCTGACTTTTTGTGTTGTCACTGGTTAGGTTTAACACCTTGCCACTCAAAACAGGCTAAGGAACTGGGTGTGGTGATACATACCTGTAAATCCCAATGCTCTAGACCAACTTGGTCATCATGGTGAGTTCTAGGATAGCCAGAGCTATATAGTGAGACCCTGTCTCAAAAAATAAAGCGAAACAACAAAAATGGTAAAGACTTGAGAACAAATTGTCGGGACAGGGGAAAAAGATTAATTTGGGGACTGGGAATACAACTCCATATAGGGCTTGTCTAATAAGCAGCAAGCCCTGGATGATAAACATGGAGTATGGTGTTACCTCCCAGCTATTCCTGCACTAGGGATGTGGAGATAGGAGGATCAGAAGTCTGAAGTCTTCCTTGGCTACATAGCAAGTTTGAGGCCAGCCTGAGCTCTTTCCAAAAAAGAATGATTAGGAAAACCAGCAACCCTCCCCCCAAAAATGGAAGGCTATGGTTAACAAATGCTATCTTCATTCATTTGAGACTTCAAGCTCTTTATATCCCTGTATACAGGACAGAAGGCAGGCTTAGGTTAGGGAAGTACCAATAACTAAAAGCTTCTAGGCATTGCTAGACCTGTGAAATCTACTAGCTGTTTATCTGTAGATGTCCCTCTAAATCCTGGACATATTTTAACATTGGGTGTCTTCAGTCTTGGAAAAAGGAAGGAATTAGGTCACTTTGGAAGAAGTCAATCTCTTATTAATGTCTCATACAAAATTTCATAAATGTTTAACATGACTACCTACAGAATTAAGTGGAAATATTACCCAAACAGTAAGTTAGAAACAGGTTCATCATTTGTGTGTGCAAATGGACATGTGTGTTTGTGTACATGAAAGGCAGAAGTTGATGTTGGGTGTCTTTCTCCATTGCTCTTAACCTTATTTTCCAAGACAGGGTCTCTCGTTGAACCTGAAGTTCATCAATTGATTAATCTGGCTGGCCAGCAAAACCCCAGGCATCTTCCTGTCTCCACTGCCCTAGTGCTGTAATTACAGGTTCATGCTGTGATACCTAGTTTTCAAAGGTGGGGTGGGTACTGGAGGGACAAATTCAGGTCTTCACAGTCACATGACAGGCACTTTACTAAATGAACCAACTTACCATCCCCCTATTTCAGTGATTTTTAAAGTAAAAAAGAAGCCAAGTAAAGCTAGATTTTAAGTTTTTCCTAGGTTACAATATAATCTGAACTATGAAAATAAAGGGAGGTAATTAAGAAAACATTGGAAGGAAGAAATATTTTGTAAATCACAAAAAGGTAAGTACAATATCCATCTAACAAAAACAGGGTTGTGGATATATTGGTAGAATTAATGGATCAGAAGAGGGGAGTGTGTGTGTGTGTGTGTGTGTGTGTGTGTGTGTGTGTGTGTGTGTGTGTGTGTGCATGTGTGTGTATTTGGTTAATGGAGAGAGGAAGAACAATATGGAATAGACTGAAACTAAGTCATCATCCATGGAAGAAAGTCAACATGTTTGAAAAAACTAGGAAAATAAAAAATAATGATAACAAAGTTGTTGTTTTAAGAAACAAAAGTGTATTCTGGGGGCAAAAAAAGCTATTAAAGATAATTGTTAGGGGTAGTTAGCTGTAGAGTAGGGGCTGAAATAGACTTTTTGGGTAAATTACGTTATGCTTTTATAAAAACAACTAAATAAAAAAGGAAGGGCCAAGAACAAACATTCTCAGATATTAACATGTTTTCTTGAGGAAATTAAAAAAAAATTCTTTCTCTATTCTTTGGTGTTATTAGTGTTTTTATGGTAAATGTGTCTTTAAAATAAGCAAGTACCTTCCCATACCAAAGATGCTAGAGTAGGAGCAAAGGTTCTATGTAGGCACCTGATCAACACCCCTATCTTCAATGAATTATGTAGGTGTTATTTTCAGCAATGGGACCTGGGGTGTCAGTTTGTGGAAAACAACCTATAGTCTTGGCAACAGCCTGGGTTGTTTGAAGATTCCCATGGGACCCCTTTGGACAACCATTCAATTAAATGTAACCCAATCTCTGTCCTGGAAGCTCTGTTTGGTTGCAAGAGATGTCCAGTTGGAACTCTGTCTCCCCCATTATTTGGTGATTTCATTTAGATCACACTCTCAAAGGAGAAACCTAAACACCAAGGCAGCTACAAACTCTTAATCTGCAATGGTGTACTGTCTGCAAGATAGACTAGGGTAATGGTGCCACAAAGTTTTGAGGGGGTGACCAACCCATTAACTGATTTGACTTAAGGCCCACTACACAAGATAGAACCCATACCCAATACTGATTTGGTAACCAAGGACATGAGACTATATAGCCCAGGGAGCTAGGTGAAAACCAAATGGTGTTGGTATAAAGAAAAGAGGAGAATATAGGCACCTAATAATAATTCTGCTGTACTCATAGATCAGTGCCTTACTCATCAGAAAATCTTCCTCCTGTAGCAGATGGGAACAAATATAGAGACTCGCAGTCAGACATTACTCAAAGAGAGACCTCAAAACACACAGCTATAAAAAGGATGTATCCATCAAATCCCTCCCCTCAGATCTCAGGGAAGCCCAAGGAAGAGGAAGTGGAAAGAGTGTGAGAGCAGAGGGGATGAAGGACACCAAGGAAACAAGGCCCCTAAATCAATATGAACAAAGCTCAAATGAACTCACAGAGACTAGAATAGCATGGACAGGGCTTGCACAGGGCTGCAGCAGATCGTCTGTGTAAATATTATGGCTTCTTGTGTAGTATTCCCTGGGTAAGAAAAAACAATGGGTCTCTAATTCTTATGCCTTCCAGTAAGTTCTTTATCTTCTGTTGCTTTGTCTTGTCCAGCTTCAATGTGATAGTTTTTGTTTCATCTAATTATGTATTATTTTGTCGTATTTTTTTAAATGAATGAAAACCTAACCTAACTAGAGTAAAAGTTAACAACTGAACTGTCACTTATGCCTGCTGGGAGAGGAAAAATTCAGTTTTCTCCAATAGAGTGACACTGGGTGTGTCAACCACCCTAGGACAAACCTGACATTCAGTAGTTGACAAACATATAATGAACGCCACAGACTTTTAGTGTGTTTTTATTTGGTATGTTTTTACTTGTTGTTTTGGGTTTTGTGGGTGTGTTTTCTTTGTTTCAGAAGATTTTGTTGTTGTGTTGAGGTTTTGGGTTTTTTTTTTTTTTTTGAGAAAAAACTTAAAGTTGGGGAGGGAGAGAAGGGAGGAAGAGTGGGGAAGGACTTGGAGGGGAAGAATACGATCAAAATACATTTAAATTTAAAAATCATTTTAAATATCAAAAATAAGATATAATTAAACAGAAAAAAGGGGGAAGGCCAATAAAAGGTGGGAAGGCCAATTTCTCATTCACGTGTTTCATATTTTGAAATTTTATCTTCCTTCACTTCATAATAACCCCATGAAGAAGATATCATAATCTAGTATTTTGCTGATGAAGAAAGTAGGGCCTAAAGAAATGCCTCAATGGCTGGGAGTACATACTGCTCTTATAGAAGATCCCAGTTCACCCACATGTGAGAACTATAGCTCTCAACCACCTTGAACTTAACAACCCCAGGAGATTTGATTCCTCTCCTGGCTCCTTTGTGTACCCACACATGTGTACAGACACACATACATAAATAAATCTTTAAAAAAAAAGAAAGAAAATGAAACCTGAACAAGGTTATATACTGCAAAAAAGAAATTTTTATTTTTAAATTTTTTTTCAGATATCACAGTATACATGTATCCTGATCCCACCCATCTCCCCATCCCCCCCAACATCCCACTTCTGTCATTGCAATCTCCTCCCCAAAAAACAAAACAAAATTTAAAAGGTTAAAAAAAGGGAAGTTGTAGTGTGGCCCACTGTGCCACAGTTTACCCCTTAGTTTTTTCATCTGTACTTGTGTTTATTGCCATGAGCCACTGGTCCAGCTCAAGACCTCTGGCTTCTGCTGACACCAATAATAATGGGCTCTCACTGAGACTCCTCTTGGATATCCTGTCGTCCTGTTACGGAGATCCTCCAGTTTTGGATCTGCAGGTTCGTCCCCTTCATATGTTCCAACAGTTCATAGATAAGATGGTGATTGGAGTGGGCTAATTCATAGCCCTAGTTCTGGGCCTGAGTAATGGCTAGGCTGGTCCGCTCACCAGATTTTCCCGTCGTCAACACCAAGGTGAGCTCTGCAACTCTTCTTGGCCAGCCCATCTGCCACAGCCTGCTCTCAGACCCTCACATCCAGCTCACCTGCACTCACACCACCAGAGCCAGCTCCATTTTCTTGTCCAGGCGAGATGTAGGGCCCTCTCCCCTGATTGCTGTAGGGGAAAAGGTGGGGTGAGCTATCCTGCTCTTATACCCCCAGGGCTGGCTCACCTATATCCCCTGCAACAGGGTCAGTTCTTGTGTGATGGCCAGGTGAGGTGCACACCCATGGTGAGGGATGGGGCCATCATTACTTAATGTGGGGACCAGCTCTCTTGCTGCAGTATTCAGTGAAGGGCAGGAATAGCTATCACACAACCAGTGAGGGGCAGTGCCAGCTTAGCATGATCCTCAGATTTCAATACACATGGTTCCTATGTGGTAACACGGGCCATGAACATCAACAAAGATCCCAGGTACAGCAGGACCACAGACCCAGACATGGCCCTTGACAGCAACTTGGGCCCAGACACCAATCAGGGCCAGAGTGGCAACACAGGCCAGGGTCATGGACCCAGATATGCAACAGTCCTGATGACACCATGGTCCAGGTGCCAGCGCAAACACTCAGATCAACATGGCCCTGTCAGCAGCATAACCCTCAGACACCCACATGGCCACAGATTATAGCCTTGACCCTGAGCATTCCTGTGGCCTTTGGTGGCAACATGGGCCACTAGACATCAACAGAACCCCTGGGTGTGGTAGAACCACAGTCACAGACATGGTCTTCAGCAGCAACCCAGATTTGTATGTCACCATGACCGCAGATGGGCATGGCCTCCATGATAGCATGGCCCTCAGCATGGGAGGCTCCTGGTTGAATCCTGGCCACCCCAGCCACAAGGCATGGCACAGAGATGCTGCTGTTGTTCCCTCGTAAGCAAGGACTAGCAAAACTTTGAGAAGAATTGAGGATTTTAAAGCAGAAAATATAGATAAGAGAGAGGTAAGAAGAGCCAGATGTTAGAGGAGGGAAGGCTAGCTGTGTGCACTAAGAGTGTGTGCAGGCATCTTACTGGCATCTTACATAAGCTCAGTGGTTGACAATGCAGCAGCAACCATCCAGGGCCTTACTCCAAACCAAACAAGAATCCTGTGTCTGTACTTACTGAATGATAAACATCATTTCTGGACATAATTAACTGTCAGCACATAGACTTCCCATACAGGTCTTACACATAACAAGAAGAAATTCTGGAGTCTTCCACAGATCTATTCATGATAAAAGCTGTTTCCTTCTTTAGCAAGGAGGACAATGGAGGCAATCAGTCATAGCAGTTGCTATGAAAGCAGAATGTACTTTTAAAAACACTGGGTCAAAATTCTAACTCTGTGTGCTTAAGACTGTGAATTTCTTTTTATTTGATTCTAATCAAATAATAATAATATTTGTAATAAGTTAGTCAGCCCAAATAAGAAACTTATATTAATATTTTTGTATTGTTTTGTTTTGAAACAGGATTTCTCTGTGTAATAGCCCTGGCTGTGCTAAAATTCATTCTGTAGATCAGGCTGGCCTCGAACTCACGAAGATCCACCAGCCTCTGCCTCCCAAGCCCTGAGATTAAAACCATGGGCCACCACACCTGGCTTTTTTGTTTGTTTGCAAAAATGTTTTATAGCTTTTGTTTTTCTCTACCCACAGAAATCTTTGAATGCTCTCTCATATTATTAATCACTATACTTGCTAACTCTGAAAGCAATATTAATTACTTCTCCCACATCTAAATCCTGTGTAATAACATCTAGCAATGTATCAGACACAATTAGTTTAGAAAACAAGTTATGGAGAAAAGGGTTTATTTGGATTACATGGAAGTCTAGACGGGAACCCAAATGGGACAAGATTCAGGAGGCAGGAACTGATACAGAAGCCATGGAGGGAAGCTGCTTACTATCTTCTCCTGGCTTGCTCAGTCTGCTTGCTTATAGAATCCAGAACCATCAACCCAGGGATACACCATACCTTTCAGCTAGATCTCATAGAGACATTTCCTCAACTGAGACTCCTTCCTGTCTAATGACTCTAGCTTATGTCAAGTTGACTCAAACTCAGCCAGTTCAGGCAGTTAATGGTTGATGGGGGAAGAGGGTCATTTTCCTCAGTGATATGGCCATTGATAAGCCCGCCTTATGTCAGTAAATAACCTGCCATCCATGCTAATGGAAACAGCCATGAAAGTAAGAGTAGACAGAAAAAAAAAAAAAAAAAAAGGTTCAGAGAGAGAGAGTAAGAGGGACCAAAGAGAATAATGGGAGAGTGTGAATATAAACAAACCATTTGTATATATGGATGAGGCTGTGGAAAATAATTTTACTCTGTGTGTGTGTGTGTGTGTGTGTGTGTGTGTGTGTGTGTGTGTGTGTATAAGAATGCTTGGGGGAATGCACATGTAACAGTGCATGTGTAATGTGTAGCAGTCACAGGACAACTCTGGGGAGTTGGTGCTTTCCTACCACGTTGGTCCCCGAGATTGGTCTCAGGTCATCAGGTTTAGCAGCACCTGCCTTTACCTACTGAGCCACCTCACTGACATAAGAATAATTTTTTAAAAATCTTTACTCCTTTTTAGTTCTACCATGTTTTGAAGGCAAGATATCCTGCCCAATTTATTCTTCAGTACACAGTAGCCACTCTTGATCTGGCATGTTGTATGCACTCGACCACTGACTAACCATTTATTAGGGCTGAGGAGCAGCTCAGAGGTAACAGACTATCATACCAGACACCTGAGTTTGATTCCAGGCACTTCAGAAATAATCAAAGCAAACATTTATTAACCCTGAAAACAAGCAGACCACAGTCCATCTGTATTGACTCTAGTCCCTTTTGCTCCAGATGAAGACTAAATGATCTTAGGAGCCTTTTGTCTTCCTGATGAGTCCTTCCATTATGTCCCACTCCTCCTTGGTGACCTGAGAAAGGGAAACGATGTCAATTGTTAAACACACGGTTTAAAGCCCACAATCATGGCTTGTAGTAGTAGTGTATGGAACAAATACATTACCTTCTTTAGAGAGTTGAATTCACCCGACAGAAATACTTCCTCTCCACCATCAAATCTAATGACCTGAAAAAGATAGCACAAACCCTTGCACTCCTTTTGAAAAGTCTCTCAACCATCATCCACCTTCACAACCTAAATGAATGGAGTCTCCTTGGTAGCTTCGATCAAAGCTCAAATTTCAGAGGATAAATCTGAGGTATAATCTAAATTAATGTGTTCTGGTTAGAATGTTCTTTTCAACAACATTCTACCCTTAAAGATCATCTTAAACAATGTCTACCAAGGCAACTTGAACTTAATAAAATTAACTTATCAAGGAATAAATGTTTAAGAGAATAACACATAAATATGTTATTTGCAGCTAACTAAATATTTTAAATCATATTTATATTTAACATTATTAGGACTGATTCCAAAATAGGAGATCCCACAGCAACCCCCCAAAGTGAAGACACACAGCAAGGCTTACCGCCCCATTAATCCAAGAGGCATAATCACTACAAAGAAAAGTGGCTAGATTTGCAAGTTCCTCCACAGTCCCCAGCCGACCACAGGGAATCCTTTCAATCATTTCTTTCTCAAAATTTCCAGTTGGGTCCAAACGGCTAAAGGCACCCTTAGCAATGAAAAATGAAAAATTAAGTTAGTGTTTGTCTGTATGTATAAGATTGTGTGTGTGTGCGCGTGTGTGCACATGTGTGTGTGTGTGCAGGCGTGTGTGTGTGTGTGTGTGTGTGTGTGTGTAGATATATTTAATTTCTCAATTTTACCTAAAATACTACTTGTACTATAGTATGCTGTTCACCCCTTAGACACTATAAAAAGAATGTCACCAAATTTTTCACATTCACTGTCAGCCAAACTAGGTCATTTTACCTACATGTACCCTTTAAAAGAAAAATATCCATCAAGATTGCTGTTATCTTAGTTTTTCATTTCTCCTATCTCAACAAGTCAGTTTTAAAGATCAAATGAACAGAGCTAGAGAGATGGCTGAGTGGTTAAGAGCACTGACTGTTCTTCCAGAAAACCTGGGTTCAATTCCCAGAACCCACATGGCAGCACACAACTGTCTGTAACTCCAGTTCCTGGAACTAGCTTCTCTAGAACAGGCTGGTCTCGAACTCACAGAGATCCACCTGCCTCTGCCTCACAAGTGCTGGGATAAATTATTAAAAAAAAAAAAAAAAAGGATGAACAAACAATACATTCAAAAGAGATTACATTGTAAAATGGAGATAGTGGGATTATCATTTCATTGAATAAACTTATTCAAATATGAAATGCTTAAGAGAACTTCCTTTTTCCTCTTGTCTTCAAAAATAAAAATAGAAAAGGGAAAACAGGTCTATTAATTCCAACTCTATCTGAGAAAGAGAAGTAATCACACTGGCCAGTCTGTGCTTTGTGTCTGATGTGTGGAACACAGCAAGGTGAGAAGGTAAGCTCAATGGCCATGAACTCATGAAAATGAGTTCCTTCTCTTCTAGACCTTTAAGCAGAGGTGATGGAGTTCCTTCTAACACAGGTGAGAGTGCTCCCCCTGGAGGTGCCCGGTAAGCCTGCAGTTCTCCCATGGCAGATTCAAAGCAGCACAGACTAAAGGCCAGGAAAGTTCTGGCCTTCAGCTTCCTTTTTCTCTCTCCCACATGAAATATCTATTACTTAGGTACAAGCATATCCCCACTTCTCCACTATAGGTCCCCTTCTTAGGAAGTACTCTGACACAAAAGCTCTCACGTCTTTCCCAATACCTTTGTGGGCACACAAAGAATTCAATGTGGGGACCAAAGAGATGGCTCAGATGTCAAGTGCACTTGTTACACCTAAAGAGGACCCAGTTCAATTCTGGGCTCCTACATGATGGTTCACAGCATTTACTGACCTCTTTTGACCTCTGTGGCACCAAACATGCACATGGTACACAGAGGTACATGCAGACAAAACACTCACACATAAAATAAAACTGAGTAATTTTAAAAACTTTGAAAAAAATAAAGAAACACAAGGCAAATAAATACATGAAGCAGACGAAGTCTCCTAGTCACTGGAATACAGAAAAGAGGCTTCTGTGACTATAGTTCTTCTGGGACAGTGTGCAGAAGACATCACTCCAACTATGTGCTTCAGCCTTCAGTTAGTTCTGCATTAGTTTTATTATACTTTATTAATATATATTTACATGTATGTATATATTCATTCCAGTTTCACCTACTCTTTCTAGGCATCCCTGGAAAGTCCCCACACAGCAGAATGTATCCACCACTCTTTGATTCCTTAACCATTCAAAGTGTTATTAATATGTCAAAACTTACTTTGGTTTTTATAGGCCCCGGCTGAATTATATTGAATCGCATTCCATATCTACCCCACTCAGCTGCAAGGGACCTAAAAATAAATCAAAGGAGATAACATACTAAATTGCATTCTATATTTACCCCCATTCAGCTGCTAAAGACTCCTAAAAACTAAACAAAGAACATTGTAAAATATTGTACTGCATGTTCAAGCACGACTAACCAGTGTTCGCTGCACATTCACTGCCTGCCAGGAGTCATGCCCACAGGTAAGTGCTAGTATTTCTCTCTATGTTTCAAATAGGCAGGTAACTGAGGCACAGAAAAATGAAACCATTTCCTCAAGATCATGGTGCTAATTTGTCAAGGGGGTCTAGGACATGGCTGCATCTTTACCTCCTCTATTATGAAACTTAACACTTACATTTTAGTGTCTTGAGTCCTACACCTACTATCTACAGTTTACAAGAAATCTAATATGCCAGGCATAGTGACACATGCCTTTAATCCCAGCACTCAGGAGACACAGGTAGGTGGATTTCTCTGAGTTCAAAGCCAGCCGGGTGGGTTTACATAAGAACTTTGGGCTCATCCCCAGCTTACATTTAGAAAGGTTATTACTTTTTCTTATAGCCTATGAACTACATCAAAATGTCTTCAGGTAGCATCACAAATTTATCAACTAAGCAAGACATGGATTGCACAGGTTTAAATTATTAACACAGCCTTGTTTAACTAGGCTTTACCATAATTGTTAAACTGGGCTTCAAAAGAAATCAGACTGAAAATTCTGAATGTCTTAAACCAAAATACAACCCTAAAAGTGACAATGGAACCTTGTAGCAACCTGTTTAGAAACACATTCAATGGTCTATTTTTCAACACGATCATATTTAATAGATGGCACTGGCACCTGTGTATATTTGCACAAATATGTACTTAACATAGTTGCAAAGGGAGATTTAAGTTACCTTAAAAGATACAAATAATGCAAATAAGGAAGGTAAGAAAGGAGGGGCAAAGCAGACGAGGAAACATATGAAGCTAAAAAGGCAGCTAAGAGTAATGCATTAATGTGTTTTATGTAGCCAAGCAGTGGTAGTGCACACCTTATGTCCCAGCTCTCAAGAGGCAGGTGGATCTCTGTGAGTGTATTGCCAGCCTGGTCTACAGAATGAGTTTCAGGATAGGTGGCTATGTAAAGAAACAAGTTTCAACACACACACACACCCTAACGTGTTTTATATAATAACAGATTTGCATACTCTTACCATGACTTTGTGAAAATGATAAGCCTAGTCAGTCATGGAGTTTGCAGTGCCCATGAGAAATAGCATACTAATTGTTCACAAGTGCAACTGATTTTAGTATAAAACCCAGGAAAATATTCCTCCTGAGAGGTTTATAAAAGGAAAAGTTTTGTACATTATAACCTTAATACACTGTAACTTTGCAACAGATAAGATTCATCAAGTTTCATAAGACTACAGGGTACCTAGTAAGATAGTTTGAAAGCATTAATCAAAGTCCAGGTCATTAAAAGCAGTCCTGTGGCATGTGATCAAACATAGTCGACTCCAAATCAGTCTTTTTTACCTTTCTCTGGATGGAGACCAGAGAACTTTATCTATTTTCAGCAACACAATTAACACGGTAATGCTCACTTATTCATGGCTTCCACGCCTGATTTAGCTGAAGAACTTGGCATTACGAAGCCTGATCCACTCTCAGCATAGACAGTAGTGATAGCAAGAAATGCAGCTCCTGGGAAGTGAAAGGGCACTTTATCAACAAAACAGCCACATCAGTTCCTATCAAAGAAACATGGTTGATAAAAATGGAATCCTGTGCAAAAAAGGAGGACTTATTCTTCTTTTTAAGTTACTGGTCCTTATCACTGAAAGAGTAATCTAAGAGAAGTGTGACATCTTGCTCCTAATCTTACTGTCTTTGGGATGGCCAGTCTGCACCCTCCTGTTCCTGGCAAGTCAGTACAGAGACTCATCCGTACCCAAGCATTACCTCAATATGAAGAAATCAGAACTAAAATAAAATGATCAACGACTTCTGCCTCTAGACATGGTGAACTGCTATTAATATCATAAAAACTGTACAAAAGACATGATACTGATACTGTCATTGCCAGATACCTGACGGCCAGTAGACAAGGAGTCATCCACAGATGAGAAGCCTAACGTCATCTTAGATTTTCAAAGTTAAAAGCATCTCTGAGACACAGCAGGGCCCAATTACTTTTGATAACTCTTCCTGAGCATGCAATGATGCCCCACTACGCACCTGAGGTTAAGCATCCATGGGATCTGACATAGAGCAACTGTCATTGCAGCTGTGAGCTCAATAGCATCTGGAGACTTCACAGAGGGGTGGGAGACACCAGGATGACAAGCAACTTAATGAATATTCAAGGGAAAAGCTACACTGCCCACCCATTAAACTTAAAGGATGAGTCATAAAATGATCCTGTATTTAGAGTAACTGCTTCCTAAGGTAAGGCTCAACACACTTCCAAGGAAACTTCAAGACTTATACTGAGTTAGGAATGGGAGAAAAAGCAATAGAAAGAGTACAAAAAATGACCTAAAGATACAATTGGCATATAAGCACCTTTATAACACGTAAAAGGAGTTCAAAGAAAGCTAAATGTGGGCCTCTGGGAAAAGGAGTCCATCGTCAAGCCTGAGAACTGGAGTTTGAGCCCTGGACCCACACAGAGGAAAGAGGGAAACTGCCCTAAATGTTGACCTCTGACTTCATGTATTCACTGCAGTATACTTCACACACACGTGCAAAAATGTCCATACTCAAACACAAATAAATAAATGAAATTCTAAAAATAATTAAAAATAGAAACAAATAACACCTATGGCAAAAAAATGTACATCTGAAATTTTGAAATTAAATCAATAAACTTAGCTATAGAAGATCATCCATGAAGATAAGACAATAAAAACTATCCAATACAAAGTTCACAGGAAAAATTGTTAAAAACAAACAAAAAGCCAGAACATCAAGTGGCTATGAAATATTCTAGCATTGCATATGTGTAATTGTAGTTCTGAAAGGAAGAACTATAGACTGAAAAAAATCAAATCTGGTAAAGCTATAAATTTCCTAGGAGGCAAACAAATGCCAAGAGGGCTAAATAAAAGGCAGAAACTAGGAGAGGGCAAGTAAGGTCACACAAGTAACCATCCTCACCCAGCCCTTGTCCTTGTCAGGGACCACATGGAAGGCAGTGACACCTCTAAGATTCCAAATCAAAAATCTTGTCAATTTTGAATTTCATAACCAACAAAAAAAAAAATGTACTTAAATTGAACGTGCTGTCTTCGGATACACCAATGCAGAGAGAATTCCTAGCCCCTAATCTGCATCAGAATGAATTTAAAGACAGCCTTGAGGCTAAACAAAATTAATACTAGACAGAAATCCAGATGGTCTAAAGAATAACATATCAGAAGTGGGTAAGTATGTAGGTAAACAGAAGGCATGGGTTTTTTGTTTTTGTTTTTGTTTTTGTTTTTTTTTTAGTTTTTTGTTTGTTTGTTTCTTTATTGCTTAAATTGATTGTATAAAGTTGGAGTAAAAAGTGACACTACAAGTAAGTAGCAACAGTATCTGGGACATAGTAGAGTCCCAGTAAAGTAAATGAATTAAAAGATGGGAAAGTATTCTAGATTGTGAAAACACAGATTTGTCTACTTCTTACATATAACACTAGATGTGAAAAACTATAAAAGAATAAAATATAGTCTTACAAGACATTTTAATTACTCTTTACCTGAAAATGGGCTATGGTGATACACCTGTAATCCCCAAACTTTCAAGGCTGAGCAAGATTTGAAGGACAGGCTGAGCTACATAATAAGACACTGTCTCAAAACAACAGGAGGAAAGAAGGAAGGAGGAGGCTTAGACTTGAAGGACTGCAAAGAAAGCATGTTGACGTGCACGTCCCTAAGTTCTCCTCCACACAAAGTTTCTTTCTGTCAACATATCTGAGGACAGAAACAAGATGTAGCTCAGCCCAGAGAGCATGTGGTGGAGGAGGGTAGGGGAGTATCTCTTTGAGGATATATAAATAAGCATGGTTATGTTAGCCATTCTCAAACTCCTACATATCAGACTCAGCCTTTTAGATCTCTGAAAACAGCTTTGCCTCCAAAAATCTCCTTGTGTAAAAGACAAAGAGTGTGGAGATGTCGTGGCCCCAGTACAATACAGGGACAAGCAATGTCATACGCATTTTTATTTCTAGCTGTTAACTTTGCACTGCCACCAGCTGTGCCTCCAACTGTAGCTACTCTGCCCTTGACCCTCAACCACCTGTTGTGCCCTCCTCTGCCCCTTAAGAAGTAACAGTGCACCCAAAGCTGGTGTTTCATCTTCATTAGGTGACTACCCCATGACATTCCTAGTCTGACTTCCTAGGTTTTGGATTGCCTACATAGTTTTGATGAAGGATTACATGCATTGCTTCCCCCAGAACTAACATCCAGGCTTACCCAGTGCTTAAAAGATCATGAGCACTTGAAAGCCTCAACTGCTAATCCAGTCCAAGGTTAGACCCATAGTACCCAGCTTCTCCGTCCCAGAACACAAACTGTCAGGGCACAGCCTCAACTGACAGGAATCTTGGAAGAATAGACACAAGGCTTCCATCTTTTAAAAAGTCTTACCTAATACATTTATAATGAAGCCCATAGAATTTTAATCCAGTGTGATGAATAAAAATAGACTGAAGTCTGTGTTAAAATGAAAGACAATAATGAGAAGTGAGTCAGTCAGAAAACTAAGGGTGCCAAAGATGAGTCAGGGGAAAAAAAAGGAGATCAACGGAGAACCAAATGTGAAGAACCTATGTAAGGAGATGTGAGTGACACTCATATATGGATTTTAGATATAGAGCAAAGGATCACCAGCCTATAATTCACACCACCAGAGAAACTAGGATACAAGGAGGAATCTAAGAAATCCATACAGGGTCCCTCGCAGAAGGGAGAAGGGACAAGATCTCCTGAGTGAGTGGAGAGGGGGCTAGGAGAAAGAGCAGGGGAGGAGAGGAAAGCATGTGGGACTAGGAATATTGAGTCAGGGGAGGAATCGATGAGAGAAAGAGAGAGAGAAAGAAAGAGAGAGAGAGACCATAAAAGAGGGAGCCATTATAGGTTTGAAGAGAAAACTGACTCTAGAGAAATGTTCAGAGACCTACAAGACTGACCTCAACTAACAACTTGAGCAACAGTAAAAAGGCTACCATAAATGTCGTTCCCTGATAATGAGATTCATAACTAACTTATCCACCATCATAGAGACCTCATCTAGTAGCTAATGGAAACAGAAGCAGACACCCATAGCTAAACACTGAGCCGAACTGGAATCCAGATGCAGAGAGGGAGGAGAAGAACAGGATACAGAAACCCACAGAGACAGCTAACCTGAACAAGGAGGAGCTAATGGGCCCCCAAACTGATAGGTGGGAAACCAGCATTGGACCAACTCAGATCCCCTGAACATGGGTCTCAGTTAGAAGACCTGGGCAGTCTAAGTGACCTCGAACAGTGGAACCAGGATGTATCCCTGGTGTACAAAAGGACTTTGGGAGCACATTCCCCATGGAGGGATACTCCCTTAACCTAGAGACAGGAGGGAGGGCCTAGTCCCTACTCCAAATGACTTGACAGATTTTGTTGACCCCTCCTGGAAGGCACCACCCTTCTTGTAGAGTAGGGGTGGGATGGGATGGGAAGGGGGATGGGAGGGAGGGAGAGAGGGAAAGAGGGAAAGGGAACTGGGATCACTGGGATCGGTATGTAAAATAAGAGTAAATAAATAAAGAGATGTGAGTGAGAAAGAAACAGAGACAGGACCAGAAAGTAGAGAGAAAGAAACACACAGAGCCAATGAGACAAAGGAGACAAAAAATAACAGCAGACAGGTAGAGTCAGCCCACAATCCCATCTCCCTTCCCAAGTCTATCTATCATCAGGAAGAAATAAACCAGTGACTAAAGTAACAGTGTCACAAAGTCCTGATCCCAATCACCGTCCATTTTGTTATGGGGGAAATGGGTAACGAGCATTGTTCTGGGTGCTGGGGAAGGACGGAGTTTATTAACAACTTTTAAAAAGCTGTGCCTTTCCAATATCCTGTTTACTCTTGCATTCCTTTGATCATCACTACTCAAGCCAGTTTGGGAGTTACCCACACTGGGGAGAAGTTATTGAATTTCTTAGATAAAAGTTTCTGAACCAGAGAGGAGGAAAAGGTCATGTATAATATCTTCCTCCCTCCACACCAGTCACTGAGAGTCTTGGCCCTTGGCCCTGTGCTCAACCTACTCCGAGAAAATGCCCAAGCTTCAAGTCCTGACCCCAAATTATTCAGATGTACAATCTTGTACACCTCTGCTTCAGATGGAACATGGCCTAAGGTCTGCTACATAAAGTCACAGTGAGGCTCTAGAAAACAAAGCATCCTATCTAGCATTAGCATTTCTTTCTCCCCCTCCTTGAAATGTTTGTGTTTGCTTAAGTATATATACAGGCATTACACATTTTCTATTTATATGGGCATACATTTTAATAAAGAAGTTGGTTCACAGTTCTGACAAAAATGTTTTAGTGACATCCATTTAAATCTAGTCTCTTTGTAGTGTTCTCAATCTCTCCAATGTATGCAATCTCAAAGGTGTCACTTTCATCTATTCACCCCAGTTAAAAATCTTCCTCTAGTGAGGAAGTTGTGCTTCTATGAGCTTTGAAACTTCTCCTGCCTTACTACCCACACATACCATCTTTTCATATGACAAAGAGAAAAACATCAGACTTCCCAGCCCCACAATGAAGTCAGTGCTACTTTCCATTAAATCAGTATTCTTCAAAAGATAATTTGATGGACAACTAACTTCATATTTTAGTTGTGGGAACTTTCTCCATTACATATCAAGCCACTTCCCCACAACTGTTTCCTGTCTCCTCTCTCCCCTTCTCTATCCATATCAAATTCTCTAATTTTCTAAACACACCTACCCTTCCCTCTACCAGGCCTCTACCCAGGGATGCTCCTGATTCCTTGTCCTCTTTCTCGACTCCTACTGTTTTGAAAGTTAATCTCAACTGCATCTTATTTCTGAATCTAATCACTGGCTACAGGAAGAAATTGTCATAGTAAAGCCCTGGAAAAACTGTGCTTAATAGTAAGCACTTACACTACAAACTCTGGCAAACATGGGTCTTTACAACTGTGAGATGTGTAAGTGCAAACTGTCTTATTTACACCTTGACATTTGCCAGGGCTTGGCCCAGGCTCAGCTGAGAACGTACCCAATAAACACAGTAGGAATGAACAGATAGATATACCTTTCTGTGCTTTAATTAGCTGCTTTCCGATTTCTAGAGTCACATAGGCTGTGCCATTGAGAACTATGTCAGTTATGGTCTTCCAAGCATTAGGAGACAGTCTTTCACTGGGAGAAACGAAATTCCCTGCTGCATTGTTTATCACCACCTAAAAGAAATAAGCTGAGGTATTAGAAAGCATATCTGAATATACCAGGCAGCTACGAAGCAATACCATGAGGTTGGTTTTTATGTTTCTTGAGTCTGTAAAAAAAAAAAAAAAAAAAAAAAAAAAACCTGTAATTTTCCAATCTGAGAACTGAGTCCTGTCTTTAAATTAATGTAGACTATAGAGACAACAAATATAGGTAAAAGTATGTACCATGTAACTACACTTTACTTCAATAATTGTAAGATGCCTTTCAGCCAGCTGTGTTGGTGCAGACCTATAATGACAGCATTAGGAAGGCTGAGACATGGGCTGAAAACATTAAAAGCCAGCCTGGGGGTACACGGGAAGTTCAGGCCAGCATGGCTGATGGGAGATGTCATTCTGTAAATATGTTTCTTCTTATCAGTTAATGAGTAAAGCACTGTTGGCCTATAGGGAAGCAAGATAAGTGGGACTGGGAGACAAGGAGGATTCTGGGAGATGTAGTAGAGAGGAGTTGCAATGTGATATTAGGAGGAGAGGACACAAGTTTGGTGTCCTCAGTAAGATAAGACAATGTAGAAATACATATATTGGTAATTATGAGTTAGTATTTAAGACTAACCAATAAGAAATGCTAATAACAGTCCAACAGCTTCATAACTAATATAGTGTCTCTGTGTGTTATTTGGGGTTGACATGGCTCTGAGACCAGGCTGGTGTGAAAGTGCTTGAAACAGTGGGCTACATGGAAAGGAAACCCCTATCCCAACCGCCACACACATACACAAATCACCAGAATGAAGTGTTTTCAGTTACACCATCCTTTAATTTTAAGAAGTGAACTTCTTCACTGGTTGCCCTTTCTTCACTCCCAGTGAGGGATCTGCTGGGCTCTTAAACAGCTTCAGTATTACAGGTCTGTCTAAAATAGTTTTCATCAGAGAAAAGTCTTCTCTCTGAGACAGCTAGAAGAAACAGCTTGTCTCTAATAGATGAACTAAGTAACAGCAAAGCATCATTACCTCTCAGGTGTGGAAAGCAGCACAGTAGGATTTCTGATGATTTCCCATCGGCTGAGAGATGCTGACATTTATTAGGAAAAGCAAACCCAATCACTGAAACTAACTACTGTGCTCGCATTTTTTTGTATAATTTCATTAAATAAAGTGAAATCAAGTTTTTTCTACAATTATAAATGTGTTTTTTAAGTATCCCTGCAGGGTAATGGCAGAAGAGTCCATCTAATCTTTTCTCTGTTTCAAGCAGAGCCGGCATTTTCCTGGCTCTCACTGATAGCTCATTCCCTGTGTGTGTCCTGGTGGAGTTCCCAGGGGCTTTGAAAGGCTTCATTCCATCACACTTACATCAGGATGCCCTGCCACTTTGACCAGCTCCAGCACTGTGTTATGTACCATATCAGGATCCCGTATATCACACCGAATAGCATGAACCTTCAAAACAAGAAAGAGAAGAAGTCAGCCATTTCCAGATTTCCTAAACCAAAAGTACAATTAAACTATATAAATATTATAATCCCCACATCAGATTCAAAGAGCTGCTTTTCAATATACCTTATTTCCAGTTTTAGAAGAAATCTCTTCTGCCGTAGCTTTCAAAACATCAATATTCCTAGAAATAAACACAGGGAACTTATGAGTTTTAAAATGCTCTCACACGTTTCTTTTTAATTTCCTAAGCTAAAAAACATAGAAAGCTGACAGTTTAAAGAAAACCATTTCTGTTAAAGTATGAAATTTACACTTACAGGAAAACCAAGTCAATATCACTTTTAAAAGTTAAATTTAAACAATTTTCATATATCTGAAACTAATTCACTGAATTAGTCACTTTTATATGAGCAACTTTAGAATTATCTACATATCAAATTATTTGAAGGATTTTGTTTTGGAAACAGGAACTCAAGGGGTCCATATTGGTCTTCAACTCTCCATGCATTTAGACAATGGCCTTGAATTCCTCCTCATCTTCCTGCCTCTACCTCCCATGTGCTGCAGTTAAGGTGTGTGCAGCCACACCTGACTTACTTACTAATTTCAATTGATTCCTTGATTGGAATCATTATATTCATTCTTCAACCAAAGAAATATATTGTTGTTATAATCCCCAGGAGGTTCAGATTAAATTTGAGTTTGAATAACACTGTGTCCAGTCTTACATCCATGAAAGAAACATAAAACACAATCCATGAAGGGGAACTGTATAGCATTAAAGTGAAAATAATATTTTAAAATTGTTAAAAAAAACATTACATTAAGAAAATAATAAATGTGCATTTGTGAACGACATGCTGATTGCCTTGGGCAAAGTTTTTAACAAGACTCTAAAGACCCAGACTTCATAGTAAGATGGTCTACCAAGCTTTTGCTTTTGAGCCATCCAGCTCCAAAATCATGACATGGGAACTTGTTATTAGTTATGAATGCTTAGGCTAGTTTCTTGCTAGCTCTTACAACTGTTTTTTGTTTGTTTGTTTGTTTGTTCCAGAGAACTTTATTGAGAAACGGAAGGTACAACATCTGCAACTGTAAGGTTTCAGAGCATAGGCACTTGGCTCCATGGCAACACAGAGAAGTGGACAAGGCTGACCTCCAGGCCTTGTCTTCAACCCACTCTCTCCTGGCCCCTAGGATGACTAGCTACAACTTCCTCTGGAGACATACTGTGTTATCTTCCCAAAGTTGCAGCTTCTTCTGGTCTTCTTCCCTACACTCTCCTCTACTTGGTCACCAAGAGACCTCAACCATCACGTCACAAGAGGAATTATCTAATGTCTGTGACATGCTTTGCTCCTCCAATCCAGGTGTCTGGAAGTCCCTGCAGATCTAACCTTTCTTCCTCCCTGGTATATTTTGATATATTAAGTCCCCAAGTCAATTGGATGGACTGATTCCGGTACTGTATATCCAGCCCACGTCTGAACGGTTTCTGGGTGCTCTTTCTGGTAGCTTTGCCCCAGCTAGGATAAGATGGCTTTCTCTCCATTTGATGGGTTCACACCCCTTCTTCAGTCTCCAGTTAGAAGACTGTTTCCAGCCGCAATGTCCCTGCCAAAGAGAGATGGCCAGGCAACCTGACCCTGATATCCATCAATCAAACTCTGCCTAGTTCAGATCCCCAGCATCACCCATTTCCTTAACAACACTTTTTAAAAAACTCCCCTTGACCATCTGTACCTTCTTAGGCATGTTGTTTTTCTAAACATTTATATTTAATTATGTCTATGTGTGTGGCTATGTGTACATAAGTGTGGGTGTCCTTGGAGGCCAGAAGATGGCACTAGATCTCCTGGAGCTTGAATTAAAGGCTGTTGTGAGCAACCTGATGTGAGTGCCGGGAATTGAACCCAGGTACTCTGTGAGAGCAGCAAACACTCTTAACCACTGAGCTATCTCTCCAGCCCTTGTTTTGTGACCAGGCCTCACCCTGTAGCTCAGGCTGGCATTGTCTTCATGCTTCAGCCTTCCCAGCATCAGGGTTAAGGTATATGCCATAATGCTCAGCTCTTGGGTATGTATATCACAACACATGTTTGCAACTTCTCTCATTCTAGCTCTTATAACTTATCCTGTTTCCCTTCATCTATATTTTACCTCAGGGCTTTTTATTTTTCTTTCTTTCTGTATTTTTTTCCTTTCCTGCTATCTCTATGGCTGGCTGGCTGGCTGACTGGCTGGCAAATTCCTGGCTTTTGGCCCAGGGTGCATCCCTATTTTCCCCCATTCTCTTCTTCTCTCTCAAGCCTAGATTTCTTCTGTTTATCCACTCTGCCTGCCAGCCCTGCCTATCTATTCTCAGCCTAGCTACTGGCTGTTCAGCTCTTTATTAGACCAATCAAATATTTCACGTTTCCCTATTCTGTCTAAATAAAAAAGGGATTTTAACTTTAACATAGTAAAACTAAATACAATAAGAACAGTTATCAAGTAAAAATTAGATTTACAATAACAAGTCCATTTGTATTTGGCAAATTCAGTGAAAATACTCCATTATTTATCCTTTCTTGGTGAGTCCAAAGTTTTGTACCTAATTTACCTTCTATCATAACTTAGGAAAACTATCTAGTCTTCAACTCCATCAAAGACCCCAGAAGGATGTAATATTACCTAAGCAAACAGGAAGTGCAATGCAAGCCACTTCCAAAACAACAGAGATATCTGGCTGTCTGGACAGTCACCCAAAGTTCCTCTTCAATATTGGGGCATCCCAATATTGGGGCCTAGAATATCTGGCAAACTCTTCTATGAAACAGGACTTTTGAAGGACTGTCCTGCCTTTTCTTGGCAAAAGTCGACAGTCTTTTTCCTTTGTATCTTGCTTATCCAGTTTGTACAACATATTGTCAGCAGCCAAGACAAGAGCAGTTTCTTACCCAAATGGTTAGCTTTGCCAATGAAAGCAAACTCCATATGGAGGTTCTTCAATGCCCATGATTATTTTATGAAATAGATTAGTGCTGCCAGAAGCAGAAATGTCTCACTGTTATGAAAAGCCTTAGGTTATTAAACATCTTAAATGTCATATTCTGTAAGTCTTTGAAGTGTTTGAAGACCATCTATCTAAATATATCTGATTAACCTTGAAAACATACCATATATGACTACAAGTTTGATTATTATATATGACTAACTACTTACCTGCATTTCTTAATTATTACATTGCATTTTTAAATGAGCTGCATAAGCACAATAGCCCAAATAAGAGGAAAAATATATATACGGTATAACAAAATAACTTAAAATTTGTATCAATGTGCCAAAATCCATATCAATGTCAAATATTTGATACTAATAGTTGTCCTTTTGTCCTATATTCCTATATCCCCCCAAAATGATGGCAATCACCCAAAACCCAAGAAATAACAAAAACACCTCTTGGGGTGTTGTATTCTCTAGACTGTTTCCTGTTTTCTGTGGGTGAAGACATCTTTAGGTAATCTGAGAAAATTGAGATAATTGCCAAGTCCCCAGAAAACTAGCTGTAACATTCGTTGTCCATTCTCTGTACAATGGGACCCATCCCCTCCTCGGGTCCATGAGAAATCAGCTTTATGCTCAGGAGCCTGGTCAAGAGCTTCGTTCAATTGGGAACTGCATTCAATTCTCCCTAGCTCTGGGATGCCTATGCCACTGCAGTCCTGTCTAGAATAGGCTAGACCTATTCTCAGCCAGCAGCCTTGAATTTGTTCTGGATGCAGAGCTCTAAAAAAACTCAACAGAGGCACTCTGAGATGCTGGATCACCTGGGCCACCTGTTTCATTGATGCCTGGTCTCCTCATTCTGAAAACATAAACTTTCAAAGGTAACATACATATTCTACATTAATACAAGTATGAACTGTGTGTTGTACAGAAGCTAGCCAAAGATGATTTTTTTTTTTTGTTTTATATTTGAGCAGGAAAAATATGCATCACCTATCTTGTAGCTTTTTCTATGTTTATTTCTTTATGTCTGTAGCCAGGATTTTCAAGGAGCTCCCCCCCCCCATCAAACCTGATCTCTATTAACTTTGAATGACTTTCTTTGAATGAATGAATAACTTTGAATGAATCCACGGCCTCTTGTTTCTGGAAACAAAAGCATAACCACTTCCCCAATGCAATACATTTTTTTTTTTTTTACTTCCATTTTAAAGTTAAGACATCCCTAAAGTAGCTAGGCTGGTTTAATTCAGCAGTCCCTCTTACAATCCCATGTCTCTAGGCAGCTGTTGTTGGCTCATCAGCATTCAAAAACTTCAAAGTCAACATACCACCACACATGGTCAGACTCCCTGTGTATTTTTCACCTTTATTCTTTTTTATATTAGTTTACTCTTTCTTTAAAGACTTCATTACTTTTAAACTATTTTTTCTATGACTGTATGTACCCATTTTCTTTTCTTTCTTAAACTTACACACATTTTAAACATACCAGAACCTGTTTAGAGGTTTTTTGTCCATCTGGACCTGCTTTACTAAGTGCCCACAGCTGCTCACTTGCAGCATTCTCTGACACCTACACCAAACTTTAAACTGTTAAGGTCCAGGAAGGGGGTAGCCCCATCCCCTCCTCGGGTCCATGAGAAATCAGGTTTATGCCCAGTAGCCTGGTCAAGAGCTGCGTTCAAATGGGAACTGCATTCAATTCTCCCTAGCTTTGGGATGCCTATGCCCATTGCAGCAGGTATCCCTACCCAGCACACTGTTTCTACTGAACACCCAAGCCTTTTTTTTTTTTTCTTTTTTTTTTTTTTTTTTTTTTTTTTTTGATTCAGGCTCTGTGTGGAAATTCCATCCCCACATTGGAATGCCAAATGTACCAGGAGTGTTCTTTTTGGCCACTAACCAGCTCCCAAAGCATGACATAGAAACATTATTGGGTATGAATGCTCAGCCTTAGCTTAGGCTAGTTTCTTGCTAGCTCTTATAATTTAACCTGCTTCTCTATATCTGCATTTTGCCTCAAGGCTTTTTACCTTTCTTTCTTTCTTCCTTCCTTCCTTTCTTTCTGTATATCTTATTTTCCTACTGTCTCCATGTCTGGCTGGCAGCTGCCTGGCTTCTAGGCCCAGGATGTGTCCCTCAGTTTCTCCCTCATTCTCTCCTTCTTTTACTCTCAAGCCTAGATTTTTCCTCCTACTTATGCTCTCTGCCTGCCATCCCTGCCTATCCATTGAACATTCAGCTCTTTATTAGACCAGTCAGGTGCCTTAGGCAGGCAAGGTCAAACAGCAACACATTTTTACATAATTAAACAAATGCAGCATAAACAAATGTAACACCTATATAAGAACTTCTGCCTCTGGCTTTATGTCCATCATAATATGTATTTTGAAACTCTTGTCCACCTTAAAGCAAACCTAAGGGATGCATCCATTACTCTGGCAAATGTAAATTATCAGTTGAACTAGTAATAAGGATAAGGAGCCCAACAGAAATCAAAACCACCTCAATGTAGTCCTTTTGAACTCCACCTTTATATTCAGGAAACAAAAACCGTTAACACAAGCAGTTTCATAATTTTTACTATTTTTACATCTCAAATTGCAACTGAATTTTTCCAAGGAGATTTATTTCATCAATCTACAGAATGTTTTATACAAAATGCAATCAAATAGCTTTGGAACACCACTGTTAGTTTCTTCACAGACTGTCAAGTGACACTTACCTGCTAGCTATCACACAATGGGCACCCAGGCTGGACAGGAAAGTTGTCATTGCCTTGCCAAGGCCCGTACCTCCTCCAGTAATAAAAGCCACTTTTCCTTGAAAAGTATTAGGTGGTAACATAGGCTTTAAAAGGGGAGGGAAGAATTTAGACTGTGGAGCATCGATGCTTTGATACAGTGTTTTTGTTCCATGACTGAAAAACTAAAAGGAAAAAAAAAAGTGAGTTGAGACTTGTACAGCTGTATACTTACAAATGAGATGAAATCTTCTAACTGTCCATAATTATTGCACTTAAGTAATTTTTCTGAATAATTAAATATGTTAAATGAATATAATTATTAAGTACTATACTGAGGTGGTTTAAAAATCATGGGTTCCGGGACTGAGACAACACAGTTAAAGAAATCCCTCCACAGCCTATAATCATAATCAAGTTCTTAAACTTCTTTTTGTCTCAGTTTCTTCATTCATAAAATGAGATCAACAAAAGCATCTTCATGGGACATTGTAAGGATTTCACTAGTTGTCGTAAAGTAAAATGAGTACAGTAGTACTTAGAGGGAAAAAGAAAAAATGTCGTTCACAGCACATAGTACTCCAGTGTAAATAATGGCATTATCACTTGCAGAAGTTATGTTTACATTCAGGTATAAAAAGCAATGCAGCTTGCCAGGCAGAATCCCAGCACTTGGGAAACAGAGGCAGGCTGATATCTCAGTTCAAGGTCAGCCTGGTCTTCAGAGTGTAACCATGGCCATTCAGGAGGCTGAAGCAGGTGGATCACAAGTTCAAGGCCAGCCCATTAACAAAAGGAAAATAATAATTTAGATGAAAACCACATTCTGCCTTTAAATTACTGAAGACAGTTATTTTAAAATTCTTATTCCTGCTATGTTTGAAATGAAGGGTAAATAATTCAAATTAACCTAAAACATATTTATTTTACTTAGTTTTATATTTCACAATTTAAAATGAATTGTGAAAAGCACTGCTATTCTCACACATTTTCATTATAAAAACAAGCTTTAAGTATGGGACAAAACATACACTGAAGGAGCTGAAGAGATAGCTCAGTGGTTACAGCCCTGAGGTTACATTCTCTTCCAAATGGACTTGGGTTCAATTCCCAGTACCCACATGGCAGCTCCTATCTGTAACTCCAGTCTGACACCCTCAACAGAGACATACATGCAGGCAAAACATCAATGAACATAAAATAAAAATAAATTTAAAACACACACAGAGAATAAACCAACATTCATGTGGTGGTTATTATGGGCTAAGATTAGATAACAAACCATCTAATCACCACAGGCTTGAAATAGTTAATTTTTACCCCATTGCCTAGCAGAGGCTCATAGACATTATGATTACTAACAAAGTTGCAGAACCAAATTCAAATACAGGTTTACCAACTTTGGTGCCTGTTCCTATAACACCCTGGCACTCTGTCACTGGCTTTCTTCTAAGTTTCTCTTAAGTTTTATTCATACACAAGGGAGGGATGTGACATTTCCACCAGGTAGGTCATGGTGGAAAGATCAAAATTCTAGACCTATCATTGCCTACCAGAGTTTTTCTGTGTGCCACATAGCTGTAATCAGATAATCCATGGTATCTTCAAATTTATCCCCAAAGAAATAATTAGAATTGTGAGCAGACTACAATAAGGATGTCTAGCTGCATTTATGCAAAACAGCATTTATGATATGATGTTATGATGTTAAGTCTATACACACACACACACACACACACACATTATTTTCTTAATTATAAATAAGACGCTATGCTTAGGGGTGGGGATTAGCTCAGTTGGCAAGAGTACTGCCTAGCATGTACAAACCCTGGATTTAATGTCCAGTACTGTACAGAAAATAAGGCTTGGTAGTGCATACATAGAGTACCAAAGAGATCATCTTCAAATACATAGCAAGTCTGAGGCTACCTAGTCTCCATAAAAATACAGTTAGGACAAAGATAAGAAGGGAACAACAATAAGTAGTGAACTGGGTGCTATCTGCCCATGCCACTTGTAGACAACAGCTACACACCATGAACCACCTGCCCATGCACTTGCAAAGGACCTGAGTTCAGTTTCCCCATCCAACATCATTAGGCTCATAACCACCTGTAACTTCAGCCTCCAGCAATCTTTGCTTGGCCTTGTGAGCACCCCTAACACATGACATATACTCACATAGATGCATAAATAAAACTTTTAAAAATAATAAGTCTGTAAATAAAATAATAGTAAGAAGTGAAGATGACTCAAATGATGAAAATGACTCTGGCTTCAGAGTCTCCCTGTACTTGGTTATTATTGCTAAGTGATGGGGTTACAGATAACTTCTTTTCCTTTCCAAGATCTACTGAGCAGCATGATCTTATTTCATAATCAGGAAAAATCATCACCAAAGGTCAAGATTTGCAAATCTGGTTATGTATCATCTTCTTCATCATAATTCTATAGAATTCAATAGACAAGGCTTGTTTTTTTTCCCTGTATCCTTTTGCTATGACACAACAATCCAAGCAACCTACAATCATCTTTTTCTTCATAAATGGCAGATCTGCTTAAGACCCACCTCCACAATGACTCCATTAAGATGATGAATCAGAAAATCTGCACATGTGGGCTGGCAAATTTGTCACTATCTGTGAATAATGAAAAAAATGTACTGCAATGTTCAAAAGGCTCTGCCATGAATTTTTATTTATTTGTGGTTAATTTGTGCAGGAAATATGATGCTTTGTGAAGGATAATTAATTACTTAAATAAAAACATTTAAAATATATTTAAAAACATTTTATCATCCATCTAACTGACAAAGGAAGCATACAAAGGGAAAAGTGTATTTGATAATAGCAACGCTACTGTGTTAATGAAGCATCAATATATGTCTTAGTAAGTTCATGTGATCTGATTGAGAATACTTTTATGAATGCCTTTCCTACCACTGCAAGGGAAAGCCCTGACTTCCTATTGTAATTGATACCATCCTCTGTAACTCACAGCACATGTGTGAGCATGAAGTCATCCATCTCTTTGCTTGGTCACAAGTTGTCTATGAAGACTCACAAAGTAACTGGATCTCACAGGACCAAGGTTTGACCATGCCTCTTTCTACAAGGAAAAATTCTGAATAATTCAAAACTTTATCTTCCCATGTCCTTCTGAATTATGAGAAATGGATGCAACAATAATAAGCCTTAATTAAATGATCTTCAAATTTTACATTGTGATTTTTCTACATTTAGAAGTGAGTTTTTTTTTTTTCTTCAATTAGAAATAATGCCTTTCTCATAAGCACTGGTTTCCCTGTAGGTCTTTGGTGTCCTGAACTTTGAAAATTTTTCTAAAGTCTTCATATTTTGGAAATGTCTACTTATTACATGTTGAGCTCTAAATCTGCCTTAGGAAGACTGGCTTTCACCCCCTCCACTTCTGTACTCAGCAGCCTCCCATATCATACCCAGCATGTGCACCAGGAGTGATCACACTTATCCTCAAAATTGCAAAAGTATTTGTCTTTGTTCTTTCCCTAGGGCATTAAAAACCATAGATGAGATTCATTCCTAAATAATGTAAAGATTTTTTTTTTTTTTTTTTTTTTTTTTTGCTAGCCTAAGGTAAGTAGGTTAACTAAAATATACACACAGTGGTCATCTTAGGCCAAATGTATATTATGAGGCTACTGAAAGAACCAAGGAGTCATGACAGACCCTGCTAGTAACCCTTCCACAGACAAGGCCTTAGTTTCAGTTTACTGGAACCCACTGATAGAACAAGCAGTTCTTGGGAAAGTCGCAACCCAGGAGCAAGCAATCGAGTGGGTGTCCCACAGCCTTGTGCAAGCTTAAGAGAACTAAGCCACCAACCAATTCTATAGCAACCTATAAACTTTTTGTTTAAACCCACCAACCAGCCCCCAGACTAACTTCCCCTCCCTGAAATTCCCCTAATCTTACTTAAAAGGAGTTTGTGGGCTTCTCTCATCATCACCAATTGTCATCCCAACATGTTGGGATCTTAATAAACATTCTTTCTGCATACATGACTGACTGGTAGTCTTCTATGGGGCTTCTCAAGGACCCTAACAGCTACCACAAAGTCTTGAAATTTGACTCAATATTAAGATGCTGGGAGAATTCACATAAAACTCAGAAGTCATACAAAGACTACATGAGTCAGTACAACCCTGAGCCATGCTCACCTGAGGTAAGTTTTGCTGCCCACCCCACATCCAGTCATACAGTGTAAGTATGCCCCTTTCACTGGGGGTGCTTCTTCATTTACAGGGCCCTGAAGGCCTGTGATGAGCCCTTGTCTACACAAAACCTAAGCATCAGTACAAAAACAGGTGAGACGGGTTGGGATTTTTGTTGAGGACACTGTTGGTGTTATTCTGCTTTTTGCACCACAAATTTGGTTCTGACAGTTCATGTAAAATAATTATCTTTTAAAAATAGTACCTAAACATGCTAGATTATATTTTAAGAAAACTCAGTTTCAAATCTGTAAAATTCATTAAGCAATGGATTTTCCCAGGGAAGTTCTGGGGTTAAACAGATCAATAATAATAATTAATTATGTATTCATTATAATTAATAACTATTGGCTCAGCTATTCCACCACTAACACTGAGGCTGTTGACCAGGCCTCCACAATCAAATTGGATACCTTAGAACCATGGGCACATCCAGACCCAAAAAGACAAAACCACACACCTCATTTCTCTCTCTCCTCTCTATGTGTGTGTGTGAATATGACAGTGTGTGCATACAACTGCCACAGATCAACCATGAATATCATTATTCAGTGGCTGTCCTCCATGTTCTTTGGAACTGAGTCCATCATTGGCCTGGAAATGGCTGCTTGGGCTATACTAGTGGGCCAGCATGTTCCAGGAGTCTTCCTACCTCTGCCTCCCCAATACTGGAATTGTATATACTACTTGACCTGGATTTATATGGGTTCTGGAGACTGTACTCAGGTCTTCAAAGCCACCCACCTAGTGTGGCCTCAGCTTGCTTTTCTAAAACTACTTCATACCAGTTCCAACAATAAAACCTAGAGTTACTGTTGCTGCAGCATTCCTAAAGCTTGTCAAGAACCTTCCCCTCCTAACCTTTGCTCTATTTTTCTCAATGGCCTGAACTACTCTTTTTCAACTCAGTAGAATCACCTGTCAAAACCAGGAGAAAGTGTAAACATCCACCCCCACCCCACATCGGTGCCTATTTCTCTGGAGATCAATTTGGCAACACTTATCAAAATGTTACATGTAATATCCTTAGATTGAGTTACCTGACATTCAAAAATATGCCCCCTTATTAAGTAGACAGTGGAGAAGGGGCATTCTCTTCAAAGAACAAGAGGTGTAGTTCAGTGGCAGAGGATTTGCCTAGCATGTACAAGGCCCTGGGTTCTACTGCTAACATTGAAAACAAATTATATCCTTATCAAAATCCTATTTCACTTTTTACAAAAGTTGATGAGACTATCCTAATTTGATATGGAACTACAACAAGCTCAAAATAGCCAAAGCTATTCATAAAACATGGACACAACTCACATGCTGGAGTTGTCCAGCTTCTCAGCAACATTTCTTGAATGCCAACAATGTGAAGCCTTATGTGTTAAGAGGAAGATGCAAAGAAAGTGATGCATAATCTCTACCATGTGTTTTTCAGAAGAGGTTATCTTCCTCTGTGTTGGCACAAACACAAAAGATTCTGGAACAATCCACAAGAAACTACTCATTGTAGTAAAGTATCAGAAAAAGACTGCGGAGATAGACACATCTTAACACTGGTTGAGTATCCCACATTCATTAGATGCCATTTCATTTGAAATGTCCAACACAAAGTTGAATCCTGTATGCAAGCACATGTCCTTTTGTGTCCAGACACTGCCTTTTCAGTATAGCACCTACAGTTCTTAGCAGGAGATATGTGGTAACATAGGATCGGCTCTTCTGCATGTTCCAATGTAGAAAGCAAGGTTCTTAGACAGTAAGAACTGCCCCGGCACCCCATATGCCAACCATGACCCTACAAACTTAAAGAACTGAATTGTTCAAACTCTGTGTCCCCCACACCCCCAGATCTCCACAGCTAGATAAAGCACACTCTGTAACTGTGTGTACCACCTGAGCATCCCTACCCATTCTAAACCTTACAACAGTACTGCAGAGTGCTGGGATTCTGAACTTCTGAGGAGCTTAGATCTTGTCGCCATTGCAACTAGCCTGGATGTAAAAGAAAACACATTGCTAGACACCAGACTCCAAAGGCTAGGCTGAATCTTGCAGTTGCCAGGAGCAAGGCAGAAATTTCATTTCTGAGTAATGACACATTTCATGGCAATGAACCAAAGTCCTTGAAGAAGTTATTGCTCTGTGCTAGGGGGCATACTTCCCATCCTTACTACAGTTCTTATCTGCCTGCAGTTAGATGCAGATCAAGGTATCTCCCAGCGCTGCACAGTAAAGGGAGATGAAACAAAGACGTGTTAGGGAGTGGTCAGAGGTGCTCCAACGGAGTCTTCATTCCTGTTTGCCCTTGACATATGTCTTCTTGACTCCATATTATATCAGCCAAGAGTAACATGACTCTCATTTTTGAACCAACAATCTTGGTTCTTAAAAAAAGGTTTGCTTGGATTACAGAATTTGCTTATGTGGAAAATTATTAGACAGAAAACAGACATTATGGTAAAGTTCATTGCTTACTTATTTTTAGCAAGTTTTTAATTGAGTACCTACTATGCCCCAAACAATATTCTAGGCAATGACAATATAACAGTGAACAACAATAACGAAAAAAGATACACTAGTCTACCCTTGGTTAGATTAGATTTTTTGGGGAATGGGATAAACAAATTAAGATTAACAAATACAGTATATTAAACGTTGGTGCATGTTATAGGATAACACAGAATGGAGGTAGGACATTGCCACAGGTAGAAGGGGCCAGGGCTATACTCAGGGTGGCTGTGAAATGTGCAGTGGGGCTATCTAAGCCACAGCAAGGAAGAGTTTTCGATAGGAGAGTCACTGTCAGGTCAAAAGGTAAAGGGCAGCACTGTTTCCTCGTCCCAGCAATGGAGAAGGCGTTTGAACTCATACTGCCTCTCCTCTATCCACTACCTAATATCAAAGGCTCATATTCCAAATTGTTCAGATACTGATGGCTATCTCTGTGTCACCTTTACAGTCTCCAACCTCCAGCATCTGCTCACCCCAACCCACTCAGTGTGGCTCTCCTGGGATCTAAAGAGAAGACCATCCTTTTTTCCTTGGGGTTCTACAATGGCTCCCCAGGCTGTAGGAAGTGGATAGACTCAGCACTGTCAGTCCTCTGGGCCCTCCCTGTGCCTTATCTCCCTTTTAAACTGACACTCAGGGAAAGTGCTGAGCCTTGCAAAACAAACTGTCTACTGCCTCCTTTTGTTTCATGAATGGCTTCCTACCATTATTCAAACCCAGCTCCCACAGTGTTGGTACCTCCCCAGACTGAACTAACACCTCCCCTCCAAGTAGGTACCTTAACTACCTAGAGTCCAGGGAGTGTATTCACTTTTCAGGAATGACTCTTAACTCTTATCCACCCTCCAATGTCCTCACTGGAGACTGGTGTTTTCATTGCTTGCATTACCTCAGGGGCCAAAGAGAAAACTGGACTTCATCATCACCACATATTCAAATCTTCAGGTTCATACCATCAACACTCTATAACTAATGTTGCCTTCAGTTCATCCCTTCTACTCTGACTTCTGATATCCTCCTATCTCATTTTACTTCAGTGACATTACCTTCCTGTTGACAATGTTGCTGCCAACCTGAAGTCCCCCTCAGAGCAGCCCCATCTTCCTTATCCCCAACCCTAACCACTCACCTAGGCCTCTCAGTAAACCTCCTGAACACCACTCTACTTCTAGTCTCTGTATCCGTCGCTACCTGACCCTGCATCACCTCTCTTCTGGGAAGATTAGGCAAGATTGATAATTGGCCTCCACTCTTCCACTGCCTTCCAGAGAAGCTCTAAGTCCTTCAAAGGTTGCCCAGTAACCTAGGTACCACCACCTGCCTCTTCACACTACACCAGTTACCTCCATTCTGAACGATCATACAGGCTAAACTCTTGTCTACAACTTTAGGACATCTCAGGGGCTGTATTGAAACTCCCTTCTGCTCTTAGGCAGGTAGTTTCTGTAGAAGTGCTGTATTTGTCTGGTAAACCATATGACAATCACTGGGTAGAAACTTCTATGACCTACCTCCTCTTGGGACCTAGCTTCCCTGTTGGGCAGCACTGGAAGCCCACCCTGAGGTGGTAAGTAAGCATGATTCAGGAAGCCTAGGCAGCAGACACAGCTGATCTTAGAGCAAACTCCAAAAAGAGATACTAGAAGACAGGAGATGCAAGGGACTATAACACTCTGCAGTGTGAGGCAGAAGAACCTATGAATCTGAAGCTACTTGATGTTGGAAACTGGCAATCTGCTTGCCCGCCCCCTAAGGATGGGCAGGACACACATGCCCAGCTTGGCCACATCACCCTCACTTGCTATGGAGCCCAAGATGGTCCCCCATGTGGGAGCCCCCCAAACTTTATCCTAATATTAAAACAATACCTGGGATTACACAGCAAAAGCCTGACCCCAAAAAAGTTATTAAAAATGAGGGCTGGAGAGATGCTATACTACTCTTATAAGGCCTGGGTTTGGTTCCCAGCACTTATGTGGTGATTGAAATCATCTGTAATCATAGGGACATAGACATACATCTGGGGCACAGACATAGATAAGGCCAAAACAACCATACACATGAAATAAAGATAAGTAAATATTTTTAAAAAGAATAAAATTAAAACAGTGACACTTTGGGGTTATCTCCCTTCTTCAGAATGGAAGAAAGAGACAGCATTTCTTCTGAAGCTCTCCAACATCAAGGTCACCAAGCAGACAAGGATGGATTTTACCACGACATTCTTAGATCAGGAACCTCCAGCACTTCTTTCCATGATCTAAGACACAAACACCACTACATCAAATCATTTCAACTTGCAGAAATGGGAAATGACCTTTGCTTTGCTGATACATGTTATTCTCCAGGATGAAACTACCTTTTTTTACTTTTTAATTTATGTGTGTGTATGTGTGTGTGTGTGTGTGTGTGTGTGTGTGTATGTACAGCTGTGTATATGTGCTTGAATAGTTTGAAAAGGAATGGCCCCATAGGCTCATATATTTGAATGCTTAGTCATCAGGGGGTGGTACTACTTGAAAGGATTACAAGGATTAGGAGGTGTGCTTGGCCTTGTACACAGTTTTGTTCATCTGTGCATTATAATATACCATGTTTTTAGTCTGTTGGAGCTGGTAGTAACTCATTATCATATTTCACACATTTTTATGTGAACCACAGTAATAAATTCTCCAACTCTACAACATGATGCGCACAGTCACTCATGTTAATGCTTCTTCCATGTTTACTCTGTGTCAGACCCTGTGCTGGGGACAATCAGTGAGCTAACCAGATGTGACAGAATTATAGATGGAATAATAGAATTTTAAGTATGATAAAGAAAAACTTCATTTTTTACAGAATTGTTACTCTGCACTTTATTTAACTATATAAATTGCTTAAATGAATACCAACCAGGTATCACTTTTATAAAAATAATAAAGTGGTTGCTTGAAATGAAAACCAAAGGACATGTGGTGAACAACGAGGAACAAGTCTACAAACACGAGTGATTTGTACACTTTCCCCTACAGAAATTTAACCTCACTACAAGATACAACAGCACTGACTTTTTATTCTATTTCTTTGATACACATACTTTCGTGGCACTAAATTTATTTCAAAGCTTATCATGAGTGATTAACCATTGCTCCAGAAACATAATTGTATCTATTTCCACACTTCCATCTATCTTTTCAACCAGGGAGTCTCTAAAGAAAGCCCAACAATTACTTCTCATGATAAAGAACTGATTACATTAAATGTTTTCCCAGGAGAATAAAACAAAAACTAAGGGCAAGATCTTTTTTCTTTCTTCCTTCCTTCCTTCTTTCCTTCCTTTTTCTTTTTTCTTGGCACTTAAGCAGGAGTCCTAGCTATTTCACTGGATTGAACTGAGGCCTACCTATGTCAAGGTTCAGTCTAAAACAGCATTCACAGATAGTGCTTATAGGAATTGAAGCATTTCTCTCACACAAGAGGTTTCAGTTATAACATCTTCTATTTACTCTCAAAAGCATAATGTTTCTTGGCAGCTCCTAGTTCACAGATGTCGTTCTTTCCCCAGAGAATTCAAACTTCATGTGTCAAGGAGACAGGCACCTCTATTACTTCACAACTTTTTTTTTTTTTTTTTTTTTTTTTTTTTTTGAGACATGGTCTCTGAATATAGCCCTGGCTGTCCTGGAACTTGCCATGTGGACCAGGATGGCCTCTGGCTGTCCTGGAACTTGCCATGTGGACCAGGATGGCCTCAGACTCACAGAGATCCACCTGCCTCTACCCCCCCACCCCACCCCCATCGTGTACATGCTGGGACTAAAGGTGTGCACCACTATGCCGTAATATTTTTCTTAAGCAAATGAATTTCCTTCTTGAAGTGAATTATCCAGTGGTATCGGAAGAGTGGGATTCTGGTCTGTGACTCTGGCACCACCATCCTAACAGCATCGATAGGTCACAGAGGTGCTGCCAGTATGAAAGGACAAGTTCTCAAGAAAATAACATGGAGGTTTTGTCTGTATGTACAATACTGTGTTGTCTTTAAACAGTGTCAACACAACTCTAGAAATGAACAGACCACTTTCCAGAAGGTTCTCCGTCTTGAAAGAATCACCACACCTACTCCTGCCTTTACATCTGGAGCCCCTTCTAGCCTATGTCTGACCCCTTCTAGCCTATGTCTGACCCCTATTCTCCCTCTTATGCTTCTATGAACCCCTGGGACCCCTGGCCTTTCCCATCTTGCTGCCTCCCAGTACCCTGTTTTTTCACACCATCCCACATTCTTCTTACGTGAACACTACATGGCCAGTCTATCAAACTTGAAGGGAGTGTGAGGGTATCAACTGATGGCCTGACTTTTCTACTTGGATAAGGAAATTCTACTTTTTAGCTTAAGATTTTTAAGCTAGTCAGGGGCAAGGATTGCCTTGAAATACTGCTTGTTTCTTTCTCCGCCTTTCCCTGTCTTGTTTCTTCACTTGCATATTTTATTTCCATTGGGACTTGTTGGGAAACAAATGGATCCCACCATGAGATGACCCTTTAGAAAGTGAATCTCAATGTGCCTTAGGTTTTGACTCTTTCAAATCACTTTATTACACTGTGCTTGTTTACTTGTGGGAGAAAGGCCTAAAACTGACAAACAGGGTTGGATCCTGGGAATCATTGGTAGAAGGTGAGACCCAACTTCCACAAGGTTTTGACTTTTGGTTTATTTCATTTTTGTGTGCATTTGCTTTGTGAAAATTCATTATACAAAATGAAGTCAATCCTGTCACATCCCACAAAAACAAGGCACTGTGAGTGAGGAGGCAAAGGAACCTACCTGCTAACCTACTCTTTGTCTTTCCTACCCACAGAACTGAGACCTATGCCCTTCAGGCTAGCTTTGAGGAAGAGCTTGCCAGTGCTAAAAGTAGGTAAAAGGTCAAGGGACTTCTTCCAAAATAATATCTGACTTCTCATCCCAACATTGGACAAAGCAGAGTTCACTCAGCCTTCTTGTGTCCCATTCCCTGCTTATTTACAAATGAAAGTCCCTTTACAGCAGAGTCGCATCTTTTTTTTTTTTTTTTTTTTTTTTTTTTTCCACCCTCTCATCTCCCTGAGTTCTGGGAACCCTGGGTCTCTTTCCCTTCACTGAGCCCCTGGAGCCCCCTCCTCTCCCTCACATTCCCCCCAGGTCCTGGAACCTCTGTCCCCTCACACCTCTCCTTGCCTGCCTTGACCCTGAACCCCAAGGCCCCAGGCCTGTTTCACCTGCCAGTGCCCGGGAATCCCTGGCGTTCCCCACTTCCCTGCACTGGAGCACCCGTGTTCTTTTACATCTCCCTTCTCCCAGGAGGCCGGGTCTTCCCACTTCCTTGGGCCCGGGACCCTTCGCCTATGGAAGCGAGCCTGGCGCTCACCCACCCCGCACTGCCTTACCCTCAGAGGCCCGGTTTCGCAGGGTAGGAGGGGCACCCGAGCCAAGAACGCGCGACCCAGCTGCGCCATGTCTCCAGCAGAACTACCCTGACCGCCCCGCCCTCGCTCCACCCCCCCCCCCGCCCCGCCCTGCCGGAAGTCTGGCTTCAGGGCCTGGGACCCAGCTGCGACCTCCGGCAGGCTAAGGCGGAGGGTGCAAGTCCCATCGGTGTTCACTCTCCTCCATTATTTTCATGAAGAGTTTTGTCTCCCAGGGAATGGGCTCAGGACCAACCCCTGCTCAATACAGAAGTTTTCCGAAACACGCAACCTACACACTTAGTCTACCGAATGCCTTTCGGTCGTTTGTGTTTCTTCCTCAAGTGTGTAAATCTATGTGCCATGGAAAGTCCCATCACGCACTGTCAAAATAATAGTTTGGATTTAAAGCGTGGCCTCATTCCTAAAGCCAAGCAAACCATGAATTATCGGGGTGGGGGATGGAGGGGTGAGCACAACACCACCTATCACGAAAAGCTTGGCTAGCCGCCAAGCCTTTGCTTTTCTCTCCCTGGAACTAAAGTACACTTTAAAAGCATACACGATTAAAATATAAATGACTTGGAACAACAGGTTTGAAATGTGCACGCCACTATAAAAGAGGATGGTTTTTCAGACTTGAAATCTAAAAAAAAAAAAAAAAAAAAGCAACTTAGCAGACAGTGCAACCTTATCCAAAAAAAATTTTTTTTGCAATTTTTATTGTTGTTTTGTTTTTCGAGACAGGGTTTCTCTGTATAACAGCTCTAGCTGTCCTGGAACTCACTAAACAGACCAAGACCAAGCTGGGCTCTGTCTCCCAAGTGCTGAGATTTAGTAAAGATGTGCACCCCCATTGCCCAGCTCAGAAAAAAAATTCTTAAAGGTAAGAGTTTTATTTTATTTTCCCATAGCTGGGATAAAATACTCTGATACTGACTGTGAAGAGTGAGCTGGCTCAGCAGGTGAAGTAACTTGCTGCCAGGCCTAAGCTCCATCCCTATAACCCACATAGTTCTAGAAGGAGAGAACCAACTCCAGCAAGTTTTCATCTGAGCTCTGCACAAATAAATACATTTAGATGTTTTAAACATTTGAGAGAGAGTGTGTGTGTGTGTGTGTTTATTTGAGCTGGCAGATCAAGATCCATCATCATGAGAAGTCAAAACATCAGGAGCCTGAAGCTGTGTCAGGAGAAATTCAACTCGCTAGTAATCCGGCCTCTTTCTGTTTTGTACAGTCCAGTATCCCCAGCTGAAGAAGTAGTCCTGTCAAAAATGAAGATGCTTTCCATTTAAATTAACACAATCAAGATAACTGCCACTCCTCAAAAGTCCTGCCATATGTGATTCTTTCAAGTTCACAATTAACAATCATAAATCCACTGTTTGTCAACCTGACACCTAAACTCATTAATTTGAAGTCATAACTTTTGTCCCCATAGACTCATGGCCAGGTTATATTGCAAATTGTGTTCAGTTTAAATTTAAATGTCCCCATGGTCTTTAACAATTATGACACTTCAAAAATCCAAAGACTCAGATCAAATCCAAGTTATAAACGCTCAAAATATAAGACAGACACATAATAAGAAAAACCAATATATAATATTGAATGAAAATGAAGACATGACCACTCCTAGGTTGGTTGAGGAGAAGGTTTTTATTGTTGATATGAGAAAGAAAACAGCCTGGGACATCTGGAAGAGCCCAGACTAAAAATGGCCAGCAGAATAGACCAAGCCCTGAGGGATGTGCTGGGGGGAATTGCAGGAGGAAAAGACAATAGAAGGACAAGAGAAGAGACAGGATAGGGAGAAAATCCAAGAGAATCAAGAAAGGGCATGGCCAAAGAGAGTGAATGAACACAATGGTTAGGTTATATAATAAAGAGAAGCTTCGGGGAGGGAAAGGAAGTTCAGAGACCTCACAGGCTTAGTGTAGGCCAGGGTTAAGGATTTCTGAGAGAAGCTAGGACTCTGTAGCAGGTACTTGCAATGCTGATAGAGCCTGGTGGCCAGAGGAAGGTTTTTCGTGTTAAGTAGGCACCACAATTAGCTATTTGTCCTGAGTTTCTTTGGAACCTAACAAATCTGACAATGAATAATCAGACCAGAACAAAGCCAAAATCCAACAGGGCAAGAACCAAATCCTTCAGCTTTGTGACTGGAATCTGGGCATACAATGTAATGAAATGTGGTGACATTGAGTAATGCCCCAGAAGATTTGAACATTTGGTTCGTGTGTGTGTGTGTGTGTGTGTGTGTGTGTGTGTGTGTGTGTATGTGTGTTTTTAAAAGAAAGAAAAATAAGATGACTATAGTGTCATGATATGGAGTAGGAGGGACCTTGGCAGCAGGTTGGATCCAAACCACAAGCAGGTGAGAGGCAGACACACCATGCAAAATCTCATATAGAAATTTTATTGGGGGTTGGGGAGGGAGAGAAAGGGAGTTCAAAGTGGCCTCCTGGGAAGAGAAGAGAGAAAAACAGAAAGAGGTGCAGAGGCAGAGAACTAGAGAGAGAGAGAAAGAGAGAGATGGAGGAAGGGAGAGACAGAGAGAGAGGCAGGTGGGAGAGAAAAAGAAGAGAAAGAGGAAGAATAGGCAGATTTCTGCCTTTTAAAGGGATGGGGTGCAGCACATATAAGGCCACAAAGGCCAGGATATTGCCTACCATGTGCACAGTGATGACACGCTCTGCCAGGTCCCCCAGGGGTGGGACCAGGTGTTCATGGATGCTAACCCATATGCCATGTTGTAGAGGGCATGAGGTCCTTGTGTTCATAGATAAATCTTAGGGCAGCAGTTCTCAATCTGTGGGTTATTGGGTCCTTTGTGGGGGCAGTCTTATTTAGAGTTTCTATTGCTGTAGAAAGACACCATGACCAAGCAATTCTTTTATTTGTTTGTTTTCTTATTTTACATATGGATCCCTCTCCCTCCCATGCCCGCCTCCCATCCTACCACACACACACACACACTCCACAGGGAGGGTGATGCCGTCCAGGAGGGATCATCAAAATCTGTCAAGTTATTTGGAGTAGGGTCTAGGCCCTCCCTCCTGCCTCTAGGCTAAGGGAGTATCCCTCCATGGGGAATGTGTTCCCAAAGTCCTTTCTTGCACTAGAGATACATCCTGGTTTCACTGTCAGAAGTCCCTTAGACTGTCCAGGCCTTCTAACTGAGACCCATGTTCAGGGGATCTGAGTTGGTCCAATGCTGGTTTCCCACCTATCAGTTTGGGGGCCCTCCTTGTTCAGGTCAGCTGTCTCTGTGGGTTTCTGTAGCCTGCTCTTGACCCCTTTTCTTATCACTCCTACCTCTCTGCAACTGGATTCCAGGAGTTCAGCTCAGTGTTTAGCAATGGCTTCTGTTTCCATCAGCTACTAGATGAGGGCTCTATGATGGCATAAGTTAGTTATCAATCTCATTATCAGGGAAGGGAATTTAATGTAGCCTTTCCACTGTCATTCATATTGTTAGTTGGGAGCATCCTTATAGGTCTCTGGACATTTATAGAACCCGTCTTTATGGAAGATGTTACACATACTTTGCAAAAAGTTTTGATGTAGTCACACCTCAAGCTTTGTTGGACTCTTGTGATTGAGTTAATTATCATCAAGAAACTTTTCCAAATTGTGCTGTGCTTAAATATGCCTGAAATAAACTGTTTGGTGTCAGACTCTAGAAGTTTGAACCAATTTGATCTACTGAATTGTGTTGAACCAGACTACCTTCTTGCCTCACACAGATTGACACTCTGCTGACCTAATGTGTTTGCCGAACCCCCCCCAAACTCCGCTAGCAATAGTGTTTGCATACCATGTCATAGAGGCCTTATGACCTGAATTTGATCACTGGAGTCCATGTAAAAATGGAAAGGAAGGACTTCTTAGATATGCATGTACATCCTTCCTACAACGCACACACACACAAAATGATTTTTTTTTATTTTATTTATTTTTTTGAGACAGGGTCTTCCTACATAACCCTGGTTGACCTGAAGTCCTGGAACTCACTATGTAGACCAGACCTTCAACTCACAGGAATCCACCTGCCTCTGCCTCCAGAGTACTAGGATTAAATGTGTGTACTACCATGCCCAATTGAGAATTCTTCTAGGTTTTGTTTTGTTTTTTTCATTTTGAGACAGGGTTTCTGTAGACCAGCCCAAGCTGTCCTTGAATTCACAGAGATCCACCCACCTCTGCCTCCTGAGTGCTGGGATTAAAGGTGTGTATCACCACCACCTGATGGAAAAAAATTCTTAACAGCTTTTCAGGTGTAGCTTAAGATCAGTATACATATGTATATACAGACGTATGTAACTGTATACACAATCACTAGAAGACACTTCAGAAGTGCAACTCTCTTCAGGAGCCCACACCCATGCTCTTGGATATGTGTTAGTCTTTCCCAGAGCACCTAGGTGTCAACCCCTGCACTTAAGTCTATATTTTAAAAATCCTCTTATCAACAAACTCCAGTTTTGCTTTATGAAATTCTCTTCTGCAGGGAAGTTAAGGATCCAGCTTGGTCTGAATAGAAGCACCTAAGGACAAGACAGTGCATCGCTTCTGGCACCAGGTCCAGGCTGCCTCATCCTGCTCCTCTGCTGACAGAGTAGTTGATTGAATGGCTGTGATTATGAAGAATTGGGATACTGCAAACCAAAGGCTCTCAATGCACCTACTTTTGTGTCTGAGCCAACAGCCTTGTGAGTATCAGTTAAATCCTTTTTACATGTATTAACAGACAACTAGCTTCCTCTAATGAAAAGGCTAAGGATGTCATCAGATATCATATGGATCTATTGTACATTTCTCTTTGTTGTAATCTGCTTACCTGGTGTTTCCATTAAGTTATTTGGAAAGTATGTTGATTTGTGACTTTCTTTACTTCTGTCACTATAAAAAAAAATCCAAGAAAATATTTCCACATTGGAATAGGTTATCTGGGACAACCTGAATGCAAATCCTGAGGCTATGATCACCCATATTTGGCATAAGAATATAGTATCTTAGCCAGGTGATGGTGGTGCACACATTTAATTCCAGCACACAGAAGGCAGAGGCAGGCAGATTCCTGTGAGTTCAAAGCCAGCCTGGTCTACAGAGAGAGTGCCAGGACAGGCTCCAAAGCTACACAGAGAAGCTCTGTCTCAAGAAACAAACAAACAAGCAAATAAAAACAAAAAACAAACAAAATTATAGTATCTTTTGTTCTTTTTGGAAGTGAGAACATGTCTGTTAAGTACCTGCTTCCTCTTCCTCCAAGTAGGACTCACTGTTCAATTAGCTTTCTCCTGCATGGTCCAGGACGCTCCCTCCTTCTCTCCAAACTCTGCCAGCTCAGAGAGTCTCCAAACAAAGGAAAGGCACCAAAAGCCCAGTTCTGCATCCTTAGAAGCTATGTCAGTTTCCTCCCTGATGTCAATGGTCATCCATGCCTCTGTGTGAGCGCTCAGATTTTTTTTTTTTTTTTTTTTTTAACCACACTTGGACACAAGCTGAGTTTTCTAAAACGTTTCTGCCCTGGCTCTGGTGCAAAACTTCTCTGGTCTCCATCTCTGAGACCAGTGAACCTGCCCAGAAGTTGCTTTGCCCTCAAAATACCTTGTTAAACTTTTCAGTTCTGCTTCATCGGGCGTAGTGTATCAGAGGAGAAAATTATCAGAGGACAGAAAATCTATTACTCACCTCAAGTTTCCTTCAACTTCCAATATATTTAAAGAGCTTAGAGCATGCCTTAATCTATTGATAGACAACAAATACTGTTTCCTGCATGTACAAAATGGTTGCTGATTCCCCCAAGCCCATGCCATCCCAGCTATACCCCAGGCCTACATCTAGGCCCTACTCCCAACCCCAGAAGATTTCCACCAAGCACGTCCATGTCACACAACCAGAATGACTGAATAACCTGCCTAGCAACAGAAATAGACCTACCCCCAATTTCCCTGATTCTGTCCACCTCAACCATTCACCAGGCCAATACCAGACCAACATGTCCTTAGTTCTACTGCTGCTGCTGCTGCTGGGTTCCAATCTCCAATCCCAGCAGATGTCATCACTGAGACATAGACCACACTAGCCAGAATGGGTAAGTGACCCGCCCACCAGCAGCACCCCTCCCTAAATTCTGCCCCTGGTGACCCTTTCCCATGCCCATGCTGTCCCAACTAGTCCCCAGTCCTGTGGCTGGGACCTTCTCACAAACCCTCCGAAGACTTCTACTAAGCAGGCCTAGGCCACACAAGTCAAACTATGTGAGTGATCTGCCTTCCAATGGAACTGTACTCTTCTCTGGAGTCTGTCCCCCACAACCCTTCACCAGGCCAAGGCCATCCAAGCTTGTGCCTGGGCTTGCTGCTGTTGGGCCTTGCTTCCAACCCCAACTCAGTCACTGAGATGCATGCCACACCAGCTAAAACTACCCTCACTGGTGTCTAGCAGATTCCATAGGCCCAGACACAATCCATAGCAGTTGGACAAACAGGTTATCATCACATATACAGTCCAATCATTTAAAAAAAAAAACAGCCCCAGCAGCTCCACCATAGGTAGGCCAGGCTGGTCCTAGGAACACCAGAAGAAGACACAAGCTTTACTGGAAGCCAAGCCAAATATTACAAGTTTCAAAATAGAATGAAAACAGACCTATCAGAATTATACCCAACTCAATTGAGACTTGAAGAGCCTGGATAAACCGACCTCTTACAGACTCTAAGAAAACATGGATGCTAGCCCAGACTACTATACCCAGCAAAACTTTTAATCACTACGAATGGAGAAAACAAGATTATCTCATGACAAAGTCGAATTTCATCAATATCTATCCACAAACCCTACCCTATGGAAGGTACTAAAAGGAAAACTCCAACTCAAGGAAGTTAGCTGTACCTATGAAAACAAACAATAGATAATCCCACAGCTGAGGGAAACACACACACACACACACACCACCACCACCACCACCACCACCATCATGACCACCATCACCAACAACAATAATAACACAACAAAAATAACAGAAATTAATAAGCAGTAGTCATTAGTATCTCTCAATATCAGTGGCTTCAATTTGCCAATAAAAAGACACAGAATGGATATGAAAGCAGGATCCATCCTTCTGCTGTATACAAGAAACACACTTTAGTGTCAAAGATAGACATTACCTCAAAGTAAAGAGTTGGAAAAATATTTTCTAATCAAAGAGACCTAAGAATCAAGCTGGTCTAGCTATATATCCTAATGTCTAATTTGACCAGAATTAATCAAAAGAGATAGAGGAGGACATTCATACTCATCAAATGAAAAATCCATCAAGGTGATGTTTCAATTCAAAATATCTATGCCCCAAATACAATGGCTCCTACATTAAAAAAAATTATAAATCTAAAATTATACATCAAAACCCACACATTAATTGTGGGAAACTTTTAACAACTCACTCTCACCAATGGACAGGTTGTCCAGACAGGAACTAAACAAAGTTCAGAACTAACAGATGTTATGACTCAAATGAACCTAGCAGAATATTTTATTCAAACATCAAAGAATATAACTTCTTCTCAACACCTCATGGAACCATCTCCAAAACTGACCACATACTCAGTCACAAAGCAAGTTGGAACAGATACAAAAAGAAAAAAAGAAAAAAAATTAAATAACCCCTGTGTCTTATCAGATCATCATAGATTAAGGTTGGAGTTCAAGACCAGATAAACAATATAAACAGACCTATAACCCCTAAATAGAAGCAATCATTAAAAGTCTCTCAATAAAAAAAAAAAAAAAAAAAGCCTTAGTGCTGGATAGTTTCAGCTCAGAGTTCTACCAGACTTTCAAAGAAGAACTAAGTCCAGTACTCCTCAAATTAATCTAAAAAACAGAAACAGAAGGACAGAAGGAACCAAATTCTTTTTATGAGGCTAAAGTTACCTTGATATTCAAACCACACAAAGACTCAATAAAGAAAGAGAATTATAGACAAATTTCACTCATAAACATTGATGCAAAAAAAAATACTCAATAAAATACTGACAAACTAAATCCAAGAACACATCAAAGAGATCACCTACCATCAAGATCAAGTCAGCTTGTCCCCAGAGATGCAAGAATAATTAAACAAAAGAAAATCTGTCAGTGTAATCCACCATATAAACAAACTAAAGGAAGAAAAACCACATGATATCTCATTAGATGCAAAAAAAAAGGCCTTCAAATACCACTTCATGATAAAAGTTTTCGAGAGATCAGGAATATAAAGAACATACCTAAATATACATCAAACATCAAATTAAATGGAGAGAAACTCAAAGGTATTACAGTTAAATCAGGAATAAGACAAGGCTGTCCACTCTCAAAATAGTACTTGAAGTTCTAGCTAGAGCAATAAGACAATAAAAGGAGTTAAGGAGATACAATTTGGAAAGGAAGAAGTCAAAGTATCACTATTTGCAGATGATATGATATAATAAGTGACTACAAAATTCTATCAGGGAATTCCTACAGTTGATAAACACCTTTAGCAAAGTGGTTGGATACAAGATTGACTAAATAAAAAAAGTCTGTAGCCCTCTTATATACAAATGATAAAGGGACTAAGAAAGAAATCAGTGAAACAACAACCTTCACAATAGCCACAAACAATATAAAATATCTTGGGGTAACTCTAATCAATTAAATGAAAGACCTGTATGACACGAACATCAAGTCTTTGAAGAAAGAAATTGGGGAAGTTATCAGAAGATGGAAAGATTTCCCGTGCTCATGGATCAATCAGTAGTATTAACATAGTAAAAATGGCTATCCTGCCAAAAGCAATCTACAGATTCAACACAATTCCCATCAAAATTCCAACACAATTCCTTACTGAGCATAAAAGAGCAATGTAGGACATGAGAGAAGAGATATTTGGGGCTGACGCAGCTCTGGGACCAGGCTGGCGGGAAACTGCTCATAATGGAGCAATACTCAATTTCATATGAAAAAAAAAAAAAAAAAAAAAAAAAAAACCAGGATAGCTAAAACAATCCTGTACAATAAAAGAACTTCCTGACTTATTACCATCCCCGATCTCAAGCTCTACTACAGAATAATTATAGAAAAAAAAACCCCATGGTATTGGCATAAAAGCAGACATATTGATCAATGGAACTGAATCAAACACCTATAGACACAATTTTTTTTGAAAAAGAAAGTCAAACTACACAATGAAAAACAAAAAGCATTTTCAACAAATGGTACTGGCTTAACTGGATGTCAACATGTAGAAGAATACAGATAGAGCCATATCTATTACCCTGCCCAACATTAAAGCCCAAGTGGATCAAAGACGTCAACACAAATCTAGTTACACTGAACCTGATAGAAGAGAAAGTGGGAAATATCCTTGAGCACACTTGCACAGGAGACAACCTCTTGAATACAATGCCAGTAGCAAAGATACTAAGGACTACAATCAGTAAATGGGACCTCAGGAGACTGAGAAGCTTTTGTAAGGCAAAGGGCAGTATCAATAAGACAAAATGGCAGCCTCCAGAATGGGAAGAAATCTTCAGCAACTTTACATCTGACAGAGGGCTGATCTCTAAAAATATATAAAGAAACTAGACATCAAAAAAAAAAAAGATCCAATTTAAAAATGGAGTACTGTGGTGATATATTGTTTATGACTTAATAAAGCATGCCTGGGGATCGGACTGTAAAGCCAGCCATACTAGTTAGCCGTAGAAGCCGGGCAGTGGTGGGTGGCACACACCTTTCATCCCAGGATTCAGGAGACTAGGACAGATGGATCTCTGTGAGTCCAAGATCACCTTGGGCTACATAAAAGTGACTCAGTAAATTATGACATTGTGTAAAGACAAAAACAAGTTTCTGGCACTATGCACTGAGGACACACTGGAAAAAGTTAAAGTTGGCTTTGGCATGAGATCTTCATTTTAACCGATACTACCACAAATGATGTAAATTAAGACATTTTAAATACGTGGAAATAGTATAACCAGACAGTACTTTAATTTAAAATTCACATGACTTCGGAGATTTTTAAGACACTATTATAGTTTGTGGATTAAAGTGCCGCTTTTAACATGGCGTTTTCTGCTCTGCACTGCTCCCACTTGACCATCAGGTGGCGCGCGACGCCGGCTGCGCGCTTTAGCCTCTTTCCCGCGTTTCCGAGGAACTAGGTGGAGTCCTGGGAGCGCGCACGTCTCGGAGCCGTCGTCAGTGCTGCCGGGTGGCCGCGCACGCCGGGGATCCGCGGTTGGCGTGGCACGTCGCAGGGTTCTGAGGCTCAGGACCCATGTGGAAGCTGCTCCCGGCCGCTGGTGCGGCTCCAGGTAGGCGCGTTAGGGAGGCGGTGGGCAGCTCTCCCTGAGAGCGGCTGCTGGGAGGTAGGAGCGAAGAGCTGCGGAACGCGCTTCCGGTCCGTCCTGCTCGCCTTCCGGTGGCGGCGAGGAGGCTTCCGAGATACGGAGAGTGCTCCTGCAGACTAGGTGTTTGGACCCAATGTTTGAAGCCCCGTAAACCAGGTGCTGAAGTGTACGTGACCCAGGTTAGACTTGCTCCAGTTCGGCTGCGAACCATGAAAAACCCAAGGGAGGGGACCGAACACCCAGCGTGAAGAATCACAACATGACAGGACACTTTAAACTTTTACTTCATCATTTTCCCCCATATTGTCAGAACAGTGGAAAAAAAGTCCCCCATCCACCCATTTTTCTGCAGCGAAAAGGTTATCACGTGCTAAGTGGTTGTCTCCATATATAGTCATTGCTAGTTGATGGAAGGTTAAACACATGCCTGTGATTGGATCTTGTGTTCAGGGAAATTAGTGGGGAGGCATTTTTTCCAACGGTATAAAAGGAAATATATAAAGTCAGGAAGGTCCGTGTGGGTTGGCGCACTGCAAAGGTAGAGCACACATTGGTGTTGGTGAGCAAGTAGGACTGAATCTTTAGTCTGAGCCTAGCTGGCGCTGGGTTTGTGTGAGATGTCAGAAATTCTCTATACGGAATGGCACAGGCTGTAATCTCACACTTCAGAGGCGGAGGGAGGAGGATAGGGAACTAAAGGGTTACCCTTGAGCTGAGCTACAAGACCTGCCTCAAAACAGATAAACAACCTGCCAAATTCAAGTTTGAGAGACTAAAGATTTCTGAATTGCTTGTCACTTTGAGCCGGTAGAGTGTCACAGAGCTCTACACAACACATTAGTCAAGCATTAATTATAGACAGAAAACGGAAACACCTTCTTTGGATTTTACTTCAGCAGTAGCCCTACTTGGATAGTACAAGGAGGCATTTACAGTATAGGGATAGCATCTGATAGGTCAGTAGGCTGTGATACTGATACTTGGCTATCTGTTTAAAAAAAAAAAATGTACTTTTAGGCTATAGTGTGGTATCCACTCAGGCAAGCTTTGTAAGAAGAAAACATGTGTGGCTAGAGAGATGGCTCAGCAGTTAAGACCATTTGTCATTTTTGTAAAGAATACAGGTTCAGTTCCCAGCATCCATTTAGTGGCTCAGAACCATCTGTAACTACAATTTTCCAGGGGTGGGGAGAGTGATGCCTTCTTATTATTTATAGGGGCACCAGGTATGTATGTAATTGTAGCAGGTATGAGATCCTTGTACACACAGATATGCACTAGGGAAACTACCAAAGTTAAACATGGAGGCTTGTCTCTTCAAAGGAAGGAGATGGTTACCTATCTTTATCCGAAATGCTGGGAAAGGATATAGTAGTGGCCTTTTGCTATTTATAGGACCAGGCTTCACTGAATCCCCCAGAATATTATATTTGTTTATCCCAGAATTTCCCCCCAGGTGTTAATCATTGCTTCCCAGTCCATAAAACCCATCCTTATGAGAGATGCTACATGCTCTTTTATAACAGCCTACGAAACACCTGTATTATCTTTGGGCCAGGCCAATTCTGACTCCCACAGAGAGGCATTGTGTTTTACCTTAGTCATTCTCCCAAGACCCTTATCTTGAACATTCTTTCTGTGTCAACAGAACCCATCTTTATAGAAGAAGCCATATGCACTTTGTGAAGAGTGTCAATATAAGCATGTCTTAAGTTTTGTGATACATACAGGACTAAGTTGTCATCAAGAAACTCTTCCAAAGTGGTGCTGTGCTTAAACATGGCTACAATAAACTGCCTGGTGTCAGGCCACAGAAGTTGGACCAGCACTGGCTAAGTCATCTACACTGAATTTCATTCTTGGCTCTCTGTGGCTTGTTCTGCTGTCAGCCATAGAGCTTGCAGAGACCCCCCTCCCAACATGATGTACTTACATACAAACAGACAAAAAACATGAATAAATCCAGCAAAAAAAATTTTTGAAGAAAATAAAGATTTGAGGTATATGTAATATATATTATGTCAAGTTGCTTAGCATTTAAATAGCAGAAGTGTGATTTATTTGTGATGCCTATACAGTATTTCCCATACCATGAATATGTATGTATGTATGTATGTGTGTGTGTGTGTGTGTGTGTGTGTGTATGTGCCTGAAATTTATTTACTTTTGTTTTCCTTTAGGAGAACCATGCAGACTTTTGGCTGGCATAGAGTACATTGTTGGAAGGAAAAACTGTGCCATTCTAATAGAAAATGATCAGTCAATCAGCCGAAACCATGCTGTATTAACAGCAAACCTTCCTGTAACCAACTTGGTATGCTGCTGACTTTATTTTACTATCTCATGAGCAGAGTAGACATTCTGTCTAAAACAAACAATGGCAGAAGAATCCAAACATAATTAGCAGTGATTCTAGTATTTATTTTGAATAGGGTGCTTCTATTGAATAGATTACTTTTTTAGGTGATTTTGAAATTCAGAGAAAGTGTTAGAAAACATTTTGTGATACTCTTTTGCTTTGGTGATGAAATAGCTAAGATAAACATCACTTTTTTGGCTCTGGATTTCCATGTGTGATCTCTGCTGTTCTGTGTTGGATCTGTGGCCCATGCCATACATCATGGAACACATACTAGGAAGCTGCTTCTCTTCTGATAGACAAGAAGCAAACAGAGAAAAGAGTGGGGTCTGAGAACTTTGTCCAGGGCACTCTTCTCCAGACCTAACTTCCTCAGCCCCCAAGGCTGAAAGCTAAGTCTCTAACACATGCGTCTTTGGAAGACACTCAGATCCAAACTTGTGTGTCAATCATGTACTAATTCTGAGAATGCAACAGCAAACTACCCGACCCACAGTCTTAAAGGACTTTATGCAGTTGTGTGGACACTGGCATTTTAGGGTAGGGTTGACATATTTTACTGGGGAAATGTTTGTGCTGTTTAGCTCCCTTGCATGCTTTGGGTAAGTTTTGTCACAAAGTATTTAAATATTGATGATTATATTAGTACTTGTAGCATAACAATAGCCATTGCTTTGCACAGGCTGCATATATGCAAACACTGAATCTAGGTTTTCGGTCTGTTCTTTTCAGAATAGGGAAAATGTTTATTATTCCCTCTAGAAAAAGGAAAATACTTATATTCAGTCAGAAACTCTAGCTTTTAACCCTGTATTCTCATTGAGTTAGTTTTTAATGGTACAATTTTGATAGTATAAAATAATGTGCAGGAGAGGCTACATCTGATATGTTCAACACAAAAGAGACTGTACCAAACAAACAACAAGGAAGAATGAATTGAGTGGTTAGGAAAATCCAACTATCTTAGCAGTGAAATCTATTCCAAGAAGGGTAATTCTTGTCTCTAGGGGAAAATATTAATTGCTAGTTGAGTAATCATTCCCCAAAGGCAGCCTCATCATCTATATATTTTTTGCTTACACAGAAATTTATTAATCTTATGAAATCCATCCTATTATTAAGTGGTTAAAGACTTTAAATTATTTGTTGATTTTTATTTTCCAGAGTCAAACACATGAAATTCCTACATTAACAATAAAAGATAATTCTAAGTATGGAACCTTTATTAATGAGGAAAAAATACAGAATGGCATTTCCTACACTTTGAAGACAGGAGATAGAGTTACCTTTGGGGTGTTTGAAAGTAAATTCAGGTAAGAAGTTTCAAAGTGATGTAAAATACACAGCTTTATCTGAAATTCTAGAAGATGAGGCTTTATGGATGACGAATTGAAACTGCCATGACTGAACAAGTTGGAGTGGACCCTGAGAGTTGTAAGAGAAGGTCAAGTGTTTGAATCCTCATGGGTAGCCTGTAATGCTAATTTTTGGTCATTGCTTTTTCTTCATTAGGACTCAAGACTTAAATGACAATTTTCTTAGGAAAAACACATTGAAATTAAAATGAGATACTTTAAAATCCTGTAGTTGCTGTCCCCAGAATTACAATCTAACTTTATGTAATTTATTTTCATTTACAGAGTGGAATATGAGCCGTTGGTTGTTTGTTCTTCTTGTTTAGATGTCTCTGGGAAAACTGTTTTAAATCAAGCTGTACTACAGCTTGGAGGACTTACTGTCAACAACTGGACAGAAGAATGTACTCACCTTATCATGTCGTCAGTCAAAGTCACCATTAAAGTAGGTTGGAAGTTTGTGTGTTGAGATCAGGTCTGACAGCTTAAGCTCACTTACTTGGTATATACAGACTCTGACAGCCATTTACTTTGAAACTGTTCAGAATGGCTATAGATTCACCGATGACTACCTATTATTTGTATTGAGGCTTTTCACTGTTTATTGTCTCAGAGAAGCAAAAGCACACTGACTTGTATCTCGGATTTTGATTTGGCATTCATCTTTAAAAGGTTATCTATTATCCTTTACTGTGAAATTCATTTGATTGCATAGATGATGTTTGCAGTCTAAAACAGAGACTAGAGTTAAAGTGCTTGCCACTCTTCAGTGTCAGCATCTTACATCACCAATCTCAAGTCCCCTTTCTCCTGTCCTCACACCATCTCATGACTCACACTCCTGTTTCACATAGAAGAGTCTACTAACAAAGACTACAAAGTTCTTGTAGTTCAGTATTACCTTGGTGAGTCTCAGCAGCCTACATTTATAATAGTGATTGAGTCTTCTCAAATGTCAGTGTTCATTAGTGGTTTATGCTCTAAACCTAAGCTGTGACTAAGTACTGAAGTCTACTGCAGATTGTATCTCTTTTGTACGTATAGGACTTTGAAAGGAAAAACTGTGTAGAACCACCTCTGTAGTTTATAGCCTGCAACTTCATTTGATTGAACTACTGTATGAATATATGTATTTATAGTTACATGTGATTTTCTTTTTTAGACTATATGTGCACTCATTTGTGGACGTCCCATTGTAAAGCCAGAATACTTTTCTGAATTTCTCAAAGCAGTTGAGTCTAAGAAACAGCCTCCAGAAACTGAAAGGTATTGTTGTCTTTGAGACAGTCCTGTGTCTCAGGCTGGCCTTAACCTTTGTAGTCAAAAGGTGACTTTGAACTTGTGATGTCTTGTTTCCACCTCCTGACTGCTAGGATGACAGGTGAGTGCCACAGTACTCGGTTTATGTGGCACTGGAGAGTGAACAGAGCTTCTTGTATACTAGGCAAGCACTTGTCCAGTTGAACTATATCCTCAGCCATGATGACAGAGTTTTAATTAAAAGGTTTTACAAGTCAGTAAATTTATTACCAATTTTAAACTACCCAGTTCAGGCAATTTTTTCCAAACAGATTTTTTTTTTTCATTTTTTATTTAAATTTGAAACAAAGTTTTTTTTTACACGTTAATCCCAGTTCCCTCACCCTACCATCCTCCCCTATCACTCCACCAAACCTCAGCTCATCCCCTTTCTGCTCCACAGGGAGGGTGAGGCCTTCCATGGGGATTCTCTAAAGTCTGTCATGTCATTTGGGGCAGGGCCTAGTCCCTCCCCCATGGGTCTAGACTGAGAAAGTATCTCTCTATGTGGAATGGGCTCCCAAAGTCCATTTGTATACTAGGGATAAATACTGATCCCTTACTAGAAACTCCATAGACTGCCCAGTCCTCCTAACTCACATCTACATTAAGGGGGTCTGGGTCAGTCCTATGCTGGTTTCCCAGTTATCAGACTTGGGTGCATGAACTCCACCTTGTTCAGGTCAGCTGATTCTGTGGGTTTCTCCTGCCTGGTCTTGACCCCTTTGCTCATTACTCCTCCCTCTCTGTAACTGGATTCCAGGAGTTCAGCTCAGAGTTTAGCTATGGGTATCTGCTTCTGCTTCCATCAGCTACTAGATGAAGGCTCTAGGATAGCATATAAGGTAGTCTTCAATCTTACTATCATAGAAGGGCATTAAAGGTAGCCTCTCCACTATTGCTTAGATTGTTAATTGGGGTCATCCTTGTAGATCTTTGGGCATTTCCCTAGTGCCAGATTTATCCTTAAATCTATAATGGCTCCCTTTATTATGGTATCTTTTTTTGTTGTTGTTGTTCACCTCTATTCTTTCACTGTCTCAATCTTCCTGCTCCCTCAGGCCCATCTCTCCCCTCTTCTCTCCTTCTCTTTCTCCTAACTCCCTCTCCCCTCACTCCATGCTCCCAATTTGCTCCAGAGATCAGTACCTTTCTACTTCTCTGGGGGACTATGCATGTCTCTCTTAGGGTCCTCCTTGTTTCCTAGCTTTTCAGGCGGTATGAATTGCAGGCTGGTATTCCTTTGCTGTCTAAAATCCATATATGAGTAAATACATACTGTGTCTTTTTGTGACTGGGTTACCTCTCTAAGGATGGTTTCTTCTAGTTCCATCCATTTCCCTGCAAATTTTAGGATTCCACTGAGTACTACTCTGTTGTGTTAATATACCACATTTTCTCCATCTGTTCTTAAGTTGAGGGGCATCTAGATTGCTTCCAGGTTCTGGCTATTAAAATAATGCTGCTGTGAACATATTTGAACAGGTATCCATGTCGTATGAATGTGCATCTTTTGTATATATGCCTAAGAGTGGAATTACTGGATCTTGACTGCTTCCCATTTTCCTGAGAAGCCACCATACTAATTTCCAAAATGGCTGTACAAGTTTGTACTCCTAACAGCAGTGGAAGAGAGTGCCCCTTTCTCTACATCCTCTCCAGCATAAACTCTCTTTGGTGTTTCTGATTTTAGCCATTCTGACAGGAGTAAGATAGTATCTCAGAGTTGTTTTGATTTGCATTTTTCTGATGGCTAAGGATGTTGAGTACTTTCTTAAGTGTCATTCAGCATTTTAGATTCCTCCATTGAGCATTCTCTATTTAGTTCTGTACCCCAATTTTTAATTGGATTATTTGGTGTTTTGGTAACTAGCTTCTTGAGTTCTTTGCATATTTTGGAAATCCGCCCTCTGTCAGATGTGGGGTTGGTAAAGATCTTTTCCCAATCTGTGGGCTGCTGTTTGGTCTTGTCAACTGTGTCCTTTGCCTTAGAGAAGCTTCTCAGTTTCAGGAGGTCCCATTTTTTAATTGTTGATCTGTGCTACTGATCTTTATGTTCAGGAATCAGTCTCCCATACCAATTTGTTCAAGGGTAGCTCCCACTTGCTCTTCTAAGAGGATCAGTGTGGCTGGGTTTATGTTGAGGTCTTTGATCCATTTGAACTTAACTTTTGTGCATTGTGATAGATATGGATCTATCTGAAGTCTTCTACATACCAGCATCCAGTTATGTAAGCACCATTTGTTGAAGATACTTTTATTTTTTCCATTGTATAAATATTTAGCTTCTCTGTCAAAAATCAGGTGTTCTGAGATGTGTGGATTAATATCTGGGTTTTCAATTTGATTCCATTGGTCTGTAAGACCCTCAGAATGAGAAGTCACCCAGTTTCGGTCAGTGCCCCCAAGAACTCAATGGCCAGTCCAGTTGATGCAACATGCAAGAGGCTTTAATGAACAGGAAACATTTGCGCAAATGGGCTCCCTCAGCAGGCAGGCTAGAGAGAAGCATCATTCTCCAGGCACAGGCCTTTTTAAAGGCAAAACCCACAAGCTTAGGGAGGGGGTATGACCCCTGTCCATTGAGTACATGATCCTTTGAGGCTGGGTGGTCTCACTGTTAGGGTCAGCAGACCTTAGGGCCTCCAGGTGTGCTAATTAATCTTGTCTGAGCAAACCAGAGTTGCAGCTATCTCTTTGTTTCTTAAGGACTCTATTTACCACCTGCTGACTCACTGAAAGGACTCACTGAAAGGAGGGGCAGTGTGAATTCTTGGTGTCCTGCTATCTCAGGTTGGTTAGCAAATTCCACCCAGCATTTCAGTTATTTGGGCTTCATTTCATTTCTTTGCTAGTTTAAGTCTTTCAGGTCTACCTGTCTGATTTTGTGCCAATTCCAACCTGTTTTCAGTACTATAGCTCTATAATAGAGTTTGAAGTCAGAGATGGTGATGTCCCCGGAAGTTCCTTTATTGTACAGGATTGTTTTGGCTATCCTGGGTCTTTTGTTTTTCCATATGAAGTTGAGGATTGTTCTTTCAAGATCTGTGAAGAATTGTGCCAGGATTTCATGTGGATTACATTGAATCTGTAGATTGCTTTTGGCAAGATTTCCATTTTAACTATGTTGATCCTCCCTGTCCAAGAGCATGGGAGATCTTTCCATTTTCTGGTATCTTTAATTTCTTTTTTTAAAGAATCAAAGTTGTTATGTAAGTCTTTCACTTGTTTGGTAAGCATCACCCCAAGATATTTTATGTTGTCTGTGGCTATTGTAAAGGGTGATGTTTCTCTGATGTCTTTCTCATCCCCTTTATCGTCTGAAAATAGTAGAAAAAGAGCAAACACTTAAAAAGTGCATAGTCATTTGCCAAGTGGTAATTCCTTATATGTTATATCTGTCTGCATCTATTTAAGACTGAGTATTCTTTTTTCCTTTTTATTTATCTATTTGTTTATTTGTTTATTTGAGCAGGGTCTCATTTTATAGTCCAGACTGCTCTTTCAAAAGACCCTGGGTTTTGTTCCCAACACCTAGATGGTGAATTCACAACTGTCTGTAACTCTAGTTGAGCTCCACACATGGTGCACCAACATGTATATGTATGGTGTATGTGTGTAAACACTCATAACATAAATGTATTATAACAATTGATTATTAATAGAAATGAATATAAGAAATAGCAAATAAACTATAGTGACTGAAAAAGTATGACTAGCTCTAAATTTAAATCTGGGCATGCTGTGTTCTGATAATGCAGCAAGTGCTATTCTGTTTAGTATAGTCACATCTGCATTTTGGCCAGTCATCAAGAAACAGGGTAAGATAGTCACCACTGCATGTACCTGATGTGACTTGTGAGTCCCAAAGTCTTGGGGTAGATGAACTAATTTTTAGAAGACTGGGTATTGTAGAGTATCAGGTATATTCACAGAGGCACGTTTACATTGTGTATGTCTGAATGTAAGGAAAGAGGGGGAATTCTCCTTCAGTTTGTACAGAGCTCTCATGCCATAACCTGTCCTCTCAATTATTTTATTTTAAATAATTCTCACTGCTGGGAGAATCGCCATAGATCTCTGACATTCATTCATAGCTTGTTGGCCATGAAAAGGCTTTAAAGCTCTGCTAGCCCTTTACACAGCTATTTCTATATGATGTTTGCAGTGTGAAATCTTGGAAGGTTAAGTAGTATTCTGTCTGGGATACAGTACATGCTTGCTGACAGCTAGCTGTGGATTCACAAGTGCAGTGCTCCTTACTCTGCAGGTCATAATGTGCCTACTATACATTCTCCAGGGGCCTTGGTTGAGAAGAGATCTGCCACAAACAACCTTCCAACTTTATTATGTGCCTTGTAATCATCTCCCTTAGTGTATTTATTTTAAGAAAATATAGAAGAATTTTTGCTATAGTGTATGGAACTAGTTTCATATTTATTTTAAGAAAATACAGAGGCATTTTGCTACAATGTATGAAACCAGTATCATATTTTAGGAAAAGGCATCTAGATACTTGGTAATTTTGTTTCAGATAAAATTTTACTGAGAAAATAAAAAACAAGACAAACAAAATATCTCAAAATACTGGGTTTTGTTTGCTTCTTCTTGGTTTTGTTTTGTTGTGATGGGATCTCACTATGCTGCCCTGGCTGGTTGCTCACATTGTACCATATTTTTTCAGTTACTCTAGTTCATAATGTAAGCCAAGTAGCTTTTACTGATTCTCTGCTTCTGCCTCTTGGGGATATAGAGATATGTCATTGTACCTGGTTCAAGTAATAATGAAATTCAACCTTTTGGTATAAGGTAGTCACTTGATTCACAAGTTTAATAGTAAACACAGAGAAAAGTATATAATTAAAGTATAATTAGACTATATTTTAATTATTTTTACAGTTTTTACCCACCCATTGATGAACCAGCTATTGGAAATAAAAGTGTTGATCTGTCAGGACGACAAGAAAGGAGACAAATCTTCAAAGGGAAAACATTTGTATTTTTAAATGCCAAACAGGTAATTTTAAAGTAGGATACATTAGTTTTCTTTTTCTTATCTTTATTTCTTTTTTTTTTTTTAATTGTATTCATTTACTTTTTGTGTGTGGGTGTTTTGTTTGCATGTGCATCTCATGCATGCCTAGTACTTTTAGAGGTCGGACAAGGGCATCAGATGCCCTGGGACTAGAGTTAGACAGTTATGAGTCACTGCATGTGGGTGCTGGAAACTTAGCCCATGTCCTCTGGAAGGGCATGCAGTGCCCTTAGTCTCTTAGGGTCTGCCCAGCCTCCACATTAGTATTTTCATTGGCAGCTGTCAGGGCTACTCTTTTGGTGTTTTGTATAGATGTGTGAAATACGATAAAAAGCTGCTTATGCACTAGAAGCTGCTCAGTGTTTGTGTATCTTATTATGGTATCTTCTAACAGTGCCTAATTGACCTGTGTACTTTATGTGAATACCATAGTGGGGGAGAAAACCAGTCCTAACTGGTTTAGCAAACAGAACATTTGTGGAATGTCTTGTGTTCCAAAACACAAGATTTCAGGAGTTTATGTTTTAGTGGCAAAATCATGTGAGTGAACCAGTCCTTAGAGAACTGTGTGGGAGTGTGATGAACAAACAGTGTAGTGATGTATCCGTTGAACTAGGGATTTTTTTCAAAATGGAAGCTCAAATTGCCCACTGGAAAGTAGGATGAATTCTTCTATTTTAATTCCCAAGTCCAGTATGCACTCAAAAGCCTCGGTGCAGCTGATGTTCTGCTCTGTTCCATTTCTAGCATAAGAAATTGAGTTCAGCCATTGTTTTCGGAGGAGGGGAAGCCAGGCTGATTACAGAAGAAAATGAAGAAGAAGAGAGTTTCTTTTCAGCTCCTGGAACTTGTGTTGTTGATATAGGAATAACAAATACACAAATCATAATTACTGACTCCCAGAAAACATGGATTCATTTGATAATGGATATTCTTCAAAGGTATGAAATCATTCTTCACTGGTTAATCCTTCAAGTGGATTTTATATAGCCCAGTTAATGTGTCTACCCATTTGCTGAGCCATGTACTTCAGAATTGTTATTTCAGGGACTACCTGGTAGGATATCTATATAATTGTATGTAGGTATTTTCTACCTCTTGTTCCTTTTACAGATTTTTGCATTTTGCTTTATTTTGAGAAAGGATCTCACTATGTAGCTCTGATTGTCCTAGAACTCACTATGTAGATCAAGCTGGTTTTGAACTCACAAAGATCTACCTGCCAAGTGGTAGAATTAAAGGTGTGTGCCACCATGTCCAGCAATTTCTTAAACTTAATGAACTAGTAGTTTTTATGCACAATATATTGAAGTTGGGTTAAAACTTAAAAAGTAAAATACTTTCCAAAAGTACCTAGAATTTAAAAGCTTTCCCTTCATAATTACTTGTACTTACACATTTCATATACTAATATGTGATTCTATATGTATATGGTAAAATACATACATATATATATATATATATCTTTATGGTCTAATGTGGGGAAGTAGGGAGAATGTCAGCTATTTTTTGTTTGGTTTGGTTTTGGGTTTGTTTGTGTTTTGGAGTCAGAGCTCTTCTCAAACTTACTGTGTAGCCAAGGGATGACTTTGTACTTCTGATCTTGTCTCTACCCCTGAGTGCTGGGAGTACAGCTTAAACCACCATACTGGTTTTATGCTAAGGATCAAACATAGGGTTTCAGGTATAGGCAAACACTCTGCCAGTTGAACTCTTCTCCATCTGTGATATACAAGACTGCCTTTGGAGTCAGACTGCTACCATCTTCAAGAGTCTGATCAGCCAATCAGAAAAGATTGTCATAGCTGACTTTCCTTCCTCCCCCCCTCCCTCCCCCCCTCCCGCCTTTCTTTCTTTCTTTTGGGGAGAATAGGGATAGATATCACTGTATAGCCCGGGCTGTCCTGGAACTCACTGTGTAAACTCAAACTCAAAGAGATATTCTTGCCTCTGTCTCCAGAGTCCTGGGATTAAAGGCATGTGCTACCTCACCCCACCCTACTATAGTTAGACTTTTTGACTGCTAGTCTTTCCTCATAGAAGGAGGTATGGATAGGGTCATTGGACCTTACAGCTGAGTGTCTAGCCACCCGGTAGGTATCCCAGGCAGTTGTAGCTTATCCTACCCTAATTGCATGGGGAGGGTAGAGGATATAGTCTAGGAAGGTCAGTCTTAACTGCTGATACATCTCTTCTAGCCCTCAAATCTTATTTTTGGCACAATATTGTTATAAGTATGCATGCAGTAAAACTCTGAATTCAGAACAAATAAAACATGTCACATAATTCAGACTACCACAGCCATTTAAAACAGCTATTCAGTGAATATTAAAAGGTACTTTGTGACTTCAAATTTAAGTTATAGATTCTATATGGTTTTTTAAAAAAAATTATACTAAGTATCCTGTTTTAGAAAATTGTAGAATATAGCAAATAGAGTCCCCATAAGATTCTTGAATGAAGTACTTTGAGCCAACCTATAATCCCAAAGCTCTGGGTGCTGAGGTGGGAGGGCCACTTGAGTTAATGAGTTTGAGATGAGTCACTGCAGCAGAGCCAAACCCTGCTCTCAGTTCCCCACAAACATGAAACTTGTATAGACTTAATTTACTCACCTTATGTTTGTGCGTGCATAAGTGTACACATGGTGACTGTAGTTCTCACCTCCTCACTGTCTTTCTGCTGGGGATCAGTGTAATCATAGATTTGTATATGAAGGTCTGTTTCGTTGTCCCTCTAGATAGAACTATTTGCTTATCCTCGGAATTATAGGTAGAACTGATGCTTAGCCCTGATCTTATTGATAATGTTAACTGGGTTGCTGAAGATGATGACTTGTCCACAGCACTGCCCTAGAAAAGAATTTAAAAATGTTTCCACATTTCAAGCTCTGTCCATAAAATTTTAGTGTCTCATCTGGGGAACCTGCGTAAGACTGAACTAGATTCCCTTAATATAGGTGGCAATGGCATGACTGGGACAATATATGAGGCCATTGGTGGTGGGTCTAAGATCTAACACTAATGCACAGGCTTAGTGGAGCCCATTCTTTATGGAGAGATACCTTGCCCAGCCTAGGCACAGGGGTGTGGTAGGTGGAGAGGTGCTTTGGTCCTGCCTCAAGATGATGAGACAGACTTAGTAGACTTCATAGGGGAGGCCTTACCCTCTCTGTGGGACAGATGGGAGGAGGGGAGAAGTGGAGGGTAGCGGGAGGAGAGGAATGAGGGGGAACTGGGATTGGAATGTAAAAAAAAAAATTAATAAACAATAAATTTAAAAAATTTAGTATCTCTTTGGGAAGAAAAATAGATTTGTCAGGCTTGATATTATATTTTAAAAGTTGTTAGTTTTAGTATATTACTGTATTTAAACTATTTTATTCTCATAGGCATGGTCTTAGACCTATTCCTGAAGCAGAAATTGGACTGGCTGTTATTTTTATGACTACAGAGAATTACTGTAATCCTCAGGGTCAGCCTTGTACAGGTAAATAAGACATTTTATTGATTATTTAGAAATTTTGTAAACATATATATTTATTTATATATGTACTTTACTGTTATACTTGTGAGGTGTGATCATACCTTTGAAACTCATCTACTTATACATTTGTTCATTTACTCACTTCATACATAATCCTGCCATAATACTGGGTGCAGCTCTAGTTGCTGAAGAGTCATTAGTGAGTAAAGTGAGCAGGATCCGGATTCAAACTGTGAACAAGCAGAGTGCACACCTGTAGTTCAGGACAGTGAACAAGCAGAGTGCACACAGTAGAAAACTACTGTGGAGCCACTCAGAGAGGGCCACTAGACTTCGTTTGTTTCATTTAGATGTCGGTGTCCATAGGTTCCACCAAATTACCAATTATTCAGTTAAAGATACTTAGAATGGAGGCAGGGTAATCATAAATTCAAGGCCAGCTTAGGGTACATGTGAATTCCAAGCTTGTCTAGTCTAGATAGCAAGACCTCATTTGTTAAAAGTTAAAAAAAAAAAAAAAAAAAAAAAAACAGTTTAACATCTATATGTATCAACTTCTTTTTCAAGACATTACTCTCCAACCATTGGACAACAGCTGAATTAGCATTTATAATTAAGTAATCAGGATCTGATACATCAATACTGTGCCATTTTTAACAGAATGGACTTGAGCACCTGGTATTGTTGTGAGGAATAGTGTCTTGGAATACTGGACACCTAAGGATTACTGTATGTTCCTATACTTCTAGGAAAATGTTGATTCATTTATAATTATTATTTTTGTCTTTCCTTTTTACATTACAATTACATCATTTTTCTCTTCACTTTCCTCCCTCTAAACCCTCCCATACACCCCTCCTTGCACTCTTTCAAATTAATGGCCTCTTTTTTCATTAAATGTTAGATGCATATATGTGTATATACACATATTTTTAAATGTAGCCTATTCAGTCTAATAATGTTACTTCTATGCTTTCAGGGCTGACCTCTTGGTACTGGATAACCAATTGGTGTGCTCTTCCCTAGGGAAGGCTATTTCTCCTACTCTCAGTATTCCTTAGTTGCCTGTAGTTCTTTGTGTTGGGTTGAGGCCTCATGGGCTTTCTCCTGACCACATCAGCATGTCTGTTGTTGACCTTATTCGGCTCATGTTTAGGCAATCACATTGGTTTGACTTTGTGGTTGTAGCTTCTTATGTTACTAGGAGATTCAATCCCACCGCAAACTCTGATCGTCTAGCTTTTACAGCCTTTCTGCCTTCTCTTCTGCAGTGTTCCCAGAGCCTTAGGTTCAGGGGTTATGTAGATGTTTCCCTGAGCCTTAGGTCCAGGGGTTGTGTAGATATTTCCCTGAGCCTTGGGTCCAGGGGTTGTATAGATGTTTCCCTGAATATTTGGAAAGTTCTGCACTGATTTTTCCTGATAGCTTTTCTTTCCCTACTTTCATGAGCAGTTATTGAACTTCAGCTAATAGACAAGGTAGAGAACGTATTCCTCATTTATACTTGTTGCTTGATTTGTAGTCTACTAAACAATACCCATGAAATTGAACACTGTAATGGCCCGATTTAAGTGGATAGAAAATATTTTAAATTAGAGTTTGGAAGGAGTGAATCACTAAGAACTTAAAGACCAGGAATCAATTAGGTATGTAGACTTTCAGTAATACTGATTAGCAATAAATTACTGCTGCCTGTTGCAATAGCAGAAGCTGAAGTAAGAATTTTACATGTATCATTACAATTTAATTTGAAACAAATATTTGTTTTAAGTTATTTTATACATTGTATATGCAAGGGAACCAATGTGTAGAGAAGTTAGAGCATTAATCCAAGTCCACAAACCAGACAGTCCATTCAAACCGATACTGAAGTCACAGCTGTTGTGACATTCTACTGCACTGCTTGATTACTGATGTGTAAGTGAAGTATGTCTGTTTTCTCTCCCACTAAGTTTCATGAACATGTAGTTTGAACTGCTTGGGAAGTTTTAAGTTCTTTTGCTCGAGTTATGATTCATATTTTCCCAAGGATTATGGGTAAAATATCCAGAGTTTATCCTTAGATTAGAAGCTAGAGACTAACTCTTCATCCTTTTAACAAGAACACTGACACAGATACCTAAATATGTATGCTGCTATATTGTTTATGATTTATTAAAGCTACTGAAAATAAAAATAGTAAAGCAGCTGTACTAGTTAGCCATAGAAACTAGGCACACACCTTTAATCTCAGGATTCAGTATTAAGAGGTCTCTGACCTCAGGAAATTGACCCAGTCCTAAAAAAAATAGCTCACACAAAGGTTACCTCAGCACCTGAGATCACATGCTTTTAATCCCAGCACTAGTGAGGTGGAGACAGGAGAATATGGCTGGGTAGAGAAAGGAATATAAGGAGGACGGGAGAGGAATTCAGAGCCTTTTACCTCTGAGGATTTGTGGGGACAGGATTGCCACGTCAGCTGGGTAGAGGTACGTACGATCTTCTGGCTTGGCTGCTTTGCTTCTTTGATCTTCAACTTGAAAGCTTGAACCCCAATATCTGTCTTCTGAGTCTTTTATTTATAGTGCTACAATTACCACATTCTAGGAGTGGCTATCCCATCCTATCTGTTAGAAATCTGGGAGCTAGAGAGATGATTCAATGGTTAAGAACACTTCTTGCTCTTTCAGAGGACCCAGGTTCAATTCCCAGCACCCATATGGAAGCTCACAACTGTGTGCCATTCCAGTTTCAGGGGATCCGACACCCTCACACAGATACACATACAGGTCAAACACCAATGCACGTAAAATAAAGAATAAAATCAAAAGTCAAACTTTTTAGAAATAGCAGATGTCATTTGTTTCTATTATGGAGGCAGGAACCAAATTTATCAGTAATTTACAGCACAAACATGAAAATTGCTGCATTTAAGTCAGCAGCTTCTCTTTCCTAGCTCCCATTTGTGGCCGCAGTCTTTTGTTTCTCTTTAGAGCACAGATTCTCAATTTTATGTACACTGCAGAAACAATTTTTACTGTAAATTTGAATTCTTTAGCTCACAGTGTTCTGGGACATCGCTGAAGCAGCTGATTGTTTTGTTTGGTATAAGTTTGCATGTCTATACAGACCTCAAGAGCCACTGATTTGAATTTCTGGGGAAGATCTGGACTAGAGAGCTCAGTGTACAAGGAATCAGACATTCAGGCTGCAAACTTGAGTCAATCTTTATTCTTGCCTCCATGTTGCTTTACTCATATTGGAAATGCTCCCTCAGTTGCGCTTCTGCTGTGGTTCTCCTCCTTCCTGTCTGAAGCCACAGCCCTTGGTGGGTTCCTGATAATGGTCCTCCTACGAGAGCCCTCAGTATGGTTCATGTTTATTTACCACTCATTGTGAAAGGAACCCTTTGTCTAAACATAGTCTGGCTCCTCAATAATTTTACTGCGGCCCCTCTCCTTCAAGTCTTACCACTTCCTGATGCTTCAACAAAATACTGCATGCCTTTTTTTATTTTTTAGCTCTTACACTTCATACCTTGTTGCTCACACTTAGTTCCTATAATGTCGGGACTGCCCATCAATTCATACTCATTTCACATGTGTTTACCTCTCAAGAAGCTTTTTCAAGATGTTTTCTTCTCTTTCAGCTTTCATACAAGCTATAAATAGTTGCTCCAATGGCTTCTCCCCCCACCCCAATTATAGGGTTTATCAGGTTAACCAACTGCTTGCATGCCTCTTTTGACCCATAGCATGTTTATAAGCTCATATCAGTTTTGTACCCACTGGCAGCATCAGGCAATTTGTTGTAGTAGATATAAATACTTGGGTAATTGAGCCAGGTTACTAGTTCACAAGGTTCTCTTGGCGGTATGAACCAACAAAACTTTTTTTTTTTTAATCTAATGTTTTTATATGTGAAAAGGCCTTTGAGGTCATTGACTCTTTCTACTGAAAAGATAGAACTGGTACTATAGCTCAAAGGGTTAGTGCTTGCCTAGCATGGGTAAGGTACTGGCTCCATCCTCAGAAACATTATACAAGCTGGCAAGTAAAAATAACAAGTATCCTGTAGTAGGAAAAAAAAAAAAAAACCCAGAGTAAATAAAAATTAAATAAACCAGAAGCTTTATTTAGTAATAGTATAATTATTATTAGTGTTGGTTTGTTCATTTTAGCAGTTGTATTATGCTGACCCCTTAACGCAGTTCCCCATGTTTTAGTGACCCCAGCCATAAAGTTATTTTCATTGCTACTTTATGATTGTAATTTTACTACTGTTATGAATCATAATGTAAATATCTGATGTGACCCCTGTGACCCAAAGGGGTCACAACCTCCATGTTGAGAACCACTATATTATATAAATATAAAATGCTATTATTGGGTATGTGGCTCAGTTTTTCTATAAATCTAAAACGTCTTAAAATTAAAGTTTATCATAAGATTTTTTAAGAAGCCACCAAATAAGGTGGTGCCAGTCTGAAATTGCAGCATTCCAAAGGCAGAGGCAGGAGGAATAGGAGTTCAAAGCTAGCTGTAGCTACACATCAGTTCGAGACCAGCATGGGCTCTATGAGACTCTGTCTCCAAGGTGGAGGAGGGTGGCAGATGTCAAAGCTGAGAAAACTTGAGATTTTGTAACAATCAGGACAAAACTGATCCTGCATTTGGCTTTTGACCAGCAGATCAGGGCTTTCTCTAGTGTGATTTCATATAGAAACAAGGCCATGGAAGAGAATAAAAGTATGCACTGTAATCACTCCGCTATCTGCACTTTCGTCCTCAAGGTAGACTTGGTGCCACTCTGGTTTAGAATGTTTCATGCCAATAGTGCCAGATAGTCTCCTTCCTTCCCCTTCTTTTTTCTCTTCGTATTCAAGAAATTATTTGTTACTAGTTATTATTTATGGTAATTGTTCACATATCTATAATCATATTAACCACTAGGAGTAAACAATAAAGAAGTGAGTATGCAGATGATCAGGATAACAGCCAACAGCGACATAGTTCTACTGGCTTCTCTGTTTTCTGGTTGTTATCCCTATATTGGTTTATTTTGCCCCCAAAATAGCTTGAGATTTTTTTGACTATTTCCATATTATATGTAATTGTTGTAACCTTTTTTTTTTCTTTCCACTTACATGATGTACAGAATTAAAAACAACAACTCCAGGACCAAGCCTTTCCCAAGGCTTGTCAGTGAATGGAAAAATAATGCGGAGTATTCCTATGAATATGACAACGTATGTAGCTGACACAGAATCAGAGCAAGCAGATACATGGTAAAATGTCATTGTTATAATGTTATTGTCGTTATTTTACTAATTAATAACATATTCAAGAAAAAGTTGCTCCTTTTCAAGTCATCATTTCGGAGATAAAGCATGGGAATAGGGAATGCCAGAGAAAATGATATCTCACAAGGATCAGCAAATTTTAGTAGTTTGTTGTTGTTGAGATTATAATTACATCATTTCCCTCTTCCTTTTCCTCCCTTTAAATCTTCCTGTATAGTCTCTTTCAAATTCACAGCCTTATTTCCCTTTAATTGTTGTTATGTACTTGTGTGTGTGCATGTGTGTGTGTGCGCGCCTATGTGTGTGTCCCTAAATACGTAAAGAACAACCTGCTCAGTCTGTATAATGTTACTTAGATTTACATTTTCAGGGCTGACTACTTAGTATTGGTTAACCATTGGTGTGCTCTTCCCTGGAGAAGACTATTTCTCCCACTCTTCAGCATTCCTTCATTCCCTGTAGTTCTTTCAGCAAGGAAATCTTAGGAACCGTGAACCGTTGGTCTGTGTTGTAATTACTTAAGTATGCTTTTATAGAATTGAAGTCACTATAGACAGCATATGGCTGAGTAAGTGAGGTAATGTGACAGATCTGATTTAGTCTGAAAATGGTACTTTTACTGCCTTAGGGTAATTTTTTATTATTCCTTCAAATGTATTTGAAAAAGAGAAAAAAGTTTATGACTGATAAAATAATTTTGAAACATAGTAGCTCCTGCTTACATATACTTCTAGTTACCCATAGTAATCCTTTGTCTAAAAATACTGAACAGAAATTAGAAATTCCTAAGTTTTAACTTAGGCTTCTGAATAACATTATGAAGTCTCGTAGCACAGTGGTTTCAGCCCTCCCAATGCTGCAAGTCTTTGGTACAATTCTTCATGTGTGGTAACCTCAACCATAAAATTATTTCCAGTGCTACTTCATAACTGTATGAATTATAATGTAAATATCAGTTTTCTGATGGTCTTACGTGACCCTGTGAAAGAGTCATTTGACCCCCAGGTAGAGAACTGGTGCCATGTTATCTTACCTAGGTGTGCATTATTCCTTTGTCCAGCAGGTCTGTACTGTATATGCTACACACCTGCTGTCACTACTACTTGTTGTGGTTATTGAATGAGTGTATTAGTGTTTCAGTTCTTATGTTCATGTAATTTTTACATGGTCATTTGACGCTATATTACAATACCTAAACCATTCATCTGTCTTCATCTTAACCACATAGTGATTATTTTATGTTATATCATAACAAGGTATATAGTACAGTAAGATACTTTGGAAACACCACAGTCCACAGTCTTGTAACTTTTATTATAGTATGTTGTAATTCTATTTTATCTTCTTTTTAAAAATTATTTTTATGTGCATTTACATTTTTGCCTACATGTATGTCTGGGCAAGAGTGTCAGATCCACTGGAATTGGAGTTACAAACAGTTGAGCTGCCATGTGGGTGCTGGGAATTGAACCTGGATCCTCTGCAAGAGCAGCCAGTACTCTCTTAACTACTGAGCCATCTCTCCAGCCTCTGTGATTATTTTTTTTATTAGTTATTATTATTAAGTTCTAATATATGCCTAATTTATAAAGTAGTAGTATGTATCTATAGAAAAATTTATTCATTGGTTTCAGTCCTCAGGTCTCTGATAAGTCTTGGGATGTATCCCTCATGAATATGGGGATATTATTATAAATGTCATTGTGTAGAATTGTTACAGGGAGCCCACCAGAAATCACCATTCAGACACAGCCTATAGCCAACTGAAAGACTTTTCCAGGCAGCTGGAAAGTATTAAGTAGTTTGACCTAAGTGTAACCCTGAGCATTTAGACCAAGGGGCTTCTGAAAGCAAAAAGCACATCCTAGTATCTCGCTCAGCAGCTACAGGACAAGGTTTGCACAAGCAGGCAGTTTAACAAACTAAGATAAGCTAGCTAGGGCTTCTTAGCCTTGGATCTTAGAATAGAGTTGAGCGATTTGCCATGGGATTCTTCATCAGGAAGATCAAATTCTGTTTAAACCCAAAATGGTCTCAGCAAGAGGAGGAACTTCTGCACTGGCATGCCCTGTTACATATTTTGGGAGGTTAAGTATTAGGTTAGCCTGGATATCCAAATAGTTAATAATCATTTATATGTGTAGCTTTCCAGTGGTTTCTCTTATTTGAAGAATTCTGTTACTTTTTGTTTTGTTGTTTACGAGAAAGGATTGCCATTTTGTATTCTGTGATAGTTTTCACTTAATTCTTATTTTCAACATTACACAAAAATGTGTTACTATTAAAGTATTTAATAACACTGTTAGATTGTGTTTAACTTTCAGTATTATATTGGATGGGCAGAACTTATAAAAAAATCAGTTAATTTTTAGTTGCTTGAAAGACAGCTTTATTGGGTTTTTGGTCTGTTCAATCATATTTTACAAAACAATGCCTATCTAAATGTTTTCCTGGTTTTCTGAGTTCTGTAGCAGAGACTATTATCTGGTTAGATAGACTCCTGTCAGTCTGTCCAGGGTGATACTGGAATAATAGTTTTCCTGATTTTCTATATTTTATTACAACAGTTTTACAAGAAAATAACTTTAAAATGTTTAAATAAAATAAGTATATAGGCCTACCACCTTGATTAGTCTGGAGCAGGATACTAGGTTCAGGCTGTAAGTACTTGGCAGTTATTTCTAGGAGAATGTGCCTGAAGGTGTTTGCTACCAGGAGGGGAGACTTAGGACCTTAGATAGCAGGTGTGTTCCTTTCCTGGATCATTAATTAAACTATTATCTAATCTTCTAAAGCTGTATTTATCAGAAAATTTAGAGAACTTTGTTTTTAAATAAGAATCGCTGCTAATTGTTTGCCTTTCCTTTCTTATCCTATAGTATGTCTTTTAGTGAAAGACCAAAAGAAGTGAAGATGTCTGGAGTGGAACAAAGCATTAGGAAGCCTTCACAGGAAACTTATAGTGTGAAGGGGGCCCCCCAATCCAGCGCCAAGACTAATAATGTGGTGTCACATACCCTGGTTAGGGAGAAGAGCTCAAACTATCAGCTTTCCCCAGTGAAATTCCCTGCTGCTAATAGAAGTAAAGATTGCACTTCGCAGCAGCAGCAGAACTCCATCAAAAACTACTTCCAGCCATGCACCAAAAAGAGGTATGTTGCCGGGTGGTGGTGGCGCATGCCTTTAATCCCAGCACTCAGGAGGCAGAGGCAGGTGGATCTATGTGAGGCCAGCCTGATCTACTGAGTGATGAGTTCTAGGACAGCCTCCAAAGCTACTGAGAAACTCTGTTAAAAAAATAAAAAGAGAGAGAGATGTTGTCAGTAATTCTTCAACTGTACCTCTGAAGAAAATATTCAGATAGATAATTGTAGAGTAGTATTTTTTTTAGCTGTTCTGTTGAAATAGAAATAGTGTCTGTGGAAAGCCTGTATTTCTCACTTTAAAAATTATATTTTCTCTCTCGTGTGTTTGTGTGTGTGGTGTGTGTGTGTGTGTGTGTGTGTGAGAGAGAGAGAGAGAGAGAGAGAGAGAGAGAGAGAACTCTTTTAGGGTCAGAAGACAACATGTTGGAATGAGTTCTCTGCACCATGTGGGTCCCTTGAATTACTACAAACTGTCAAAATTAGTGGCCTTTATCAGCTGAGCCATTTCACCAGCCGGGTGATTTTATTTCTGAGCTCATTCAGTCTCTGTTTTGTACTAATCTCATTCACTAGGCTCATTATACAGACTGTACTTCATTTTTCTTTATCTCCTACTTTAGCCTTTGTTTTGTGTGCTGGCTATTTAAGAAAGCTTAGCCAAACCTAAGTTCCAGAATCATCTTTTTCATTTTTGTTTATAATAACCTGTCTTGCAAGGTAAAAAGAATAATTTACTCTGTTGTAATCTTTATTTTCTTCCCCTCTGCCTGTTCAGATGTCTCTCTCTCTCTCTCTCTCTGTCTTAGCATACATTTGCAGCCAGCTCTGTACTTAAATCTTTGGCAACCTAGAAAGCAGAGAACCAAGTGTGAGTCCTGGACTGTTGTAAAAGTGTGTAAACAAAGTATTTAGTGCTTCCTGAGTAAGTGACATGCTGTTGTATAGAGTACTGTTAGTGATATTGCACATAGTATTTACAGTATTCAGTTGGTGCTATACTCTAGATTTAGCCTATTTGGCTTAATTTTTTGACACCAGCTCTCATTAACCCATCAGGTTACTGTCCCAGATATAATTTTAATTGTCCATGAATTTCCTGCACTGCTAAATAAGCTATTGCCTTCTGCCAATGGGTCCCATGTAGTCTTATATATTTATCTTTTCCTTTACCTTAATTTATCAGCTGATTCTACATTAACAGAAACAACAGGGCACTCCATATGTTTTAGCCATAGACCCCATCAGTCCTGTCAACACTGTAGAAAGATTATGAAGTACACACCATTCTAAAGGTTTGATTTCCAGTGACACTGTTGATAGTCAGAAGCAGGTTGTGAATGAGTAGTAAATACTGAGAAATTAAACAAAATTCCTCTCTCTGGTTTGTTTTCTTTTGAAACCTAAGGGAAAGGGATGAAGAAAATCCAGCAATGTCCTCATCCAAATCATCAAGAATGGAACTGTCTTGTTCTCTTCTAGAACAAACACAGCCTACTATACCCTCAGTGTGGAAAAGCAAGGAGCATCCATCTCAGAGTGAGCCTGTGGATGAGGAAACAGACAGGTTATTTGTGGGTGATAGAGACATAAAACCAAATGGGAAGAGTCCTGCCAGTAAATCACTTTCCATGGAAAATCTTAGACCAAAAAAAAGAACAATTGATTTGGCCATGGAAGAGGAAGTACTGGAAGAGTTACCCAAGAGTGCAGAACCAGAGCTGGCAGTTCAAGTGAAAGTTGAAAAGCAAGAGACGGATGTCAGCATCAGAAAAAAGCCAAGAATAGATGTTGGAAGGAGTACTCACCTTAGTGGTGACATGGTACCAGAAAGCAACAAAATAACTGTAAGTAATGGTTTATTTTATGAGACAAGATCTCAGGTACCCCAGGCTGATCTCAGATTTTAATGTATAGCCAAGGATGACCTTAAACTCCTGCCTTTATGTCCTAAATGCTGGGACTACAGTCCAGATTTTGTTTGTTTTATTTTTCAAGATCGTTTCTCTAGCTTTGGAGATTGTCCTGGAACTCACTCTGTAGACCAGGCTGGCCTTGTACTCACAGAGGTCTGCCATCCTCTGCCTCCCAAGTGCTGGAATTAAAAGCATGCACCATCACTGCCCTGCCGACAGTCCAGATTTTATATAGCTTTGCTTCTTTTCCTTAAATTCTGTTCCAAATTGATCCATTGCTCACCATGAACACAGACCTACAGAAAAGTGGCTGTAGTTTCAGTCACAGACATCTTTGCTCTTTGCCTTTACTTCATAGTCCTCAGTGCCTACTTTTGTTATACATTTGTTCAGAGTTTCTGTCACTCATGTCTTTAGAATTCATATAGGAAAAGACAAGAATTGTGCACTATGTACCCATTGACACCACTAAAATAGTGTTTTGTACAGCAGCAAAGGCCTGTCATTTAATACTTAAGAGTTGTGTGATAATGATATCAGACAATACATTTTACTGTGGTATATGATTTTATAGCAGTTACTGTTCTAAAACTTGTGACAAACTGATATAAGCAAGGGTGCAGTGAAACCACTGGCTTGACCACTCCACAGGTGGGGAAAGATCCTTGTTTTAGGTATGAGCAAGAGAATAACCAAAGGCACTTGTAGGGAGTCCAAAGCAGCTATGGCTACCTCTCTGAAGCTGAGAGGAGCCTAGCAAACAGGAATCTCTGTTTGAAACAGAGAAAAATTGGGGAGAGGGAAGCCTGTAAACTGGAGTAGCCTGGGAGTTTAGAGTGGAAGCGGAGATGTGAAAAGCCAGGATACTAGTGTGGACACTTTGATACACATAACAGGAACAAATAAGTAGGGACCAGAGGAGCATGGAGGTTAGCATGGCACATTGATGTGAAACCAGATGCTCTATTTGCCCAACTGCAGTAGGACAAGATATGATAAGTGGCTCCTCTTGGCAAAAAGAAATCTGTTTCACAGGAATGTTGCCTGTGAATATTATAGTCCGGCTGGAGCTGAGCCTAGATTTTCATCTTAAGATACTGCTGCTTTGTTTGGGGTGGAGGGTAGCATTGGTTCTGCTTGGACCTAACAGTGGCATTATAAATGAAAAAAAAAAAAAAAAAAAAAAAAAGATAAAAAATACAATGTAGGAGTTAAGAGAGAGTGGACAACAGTTAGGATCTGTTTAATAGACCACTATATTCTAGTACTAACTTGTTCATTCCAAAGAACTTTCTGATTTCATTGTACAGTATTAAGAATATTTTATTTTTCTAGGAGGCAGAGGCAGATCTCTGTGAGTTTGAGGCCAGACTGGTCTACAGAGTGAGTTCCTAGCCAGCCAAGGCTGTACAATAAGACCCTGACTCAAACAAACAAACCCCTTTTATTGTAAGGTAATTGCTGATTGTCTTTATATGAAAGAAGTAGTATAGAGAGGATCCATGTGCCCTTCAGTTGTTTTCCTAATTACTTGAACAGCTTGATACAATATAGCATCACAAATAAGAGTACTGCAGCTAACCAACCAACCCTACTCAGTATGAGATTATTGTTCATTTGATTTTCTTAAACTGTTTTGAGAATTTATCTTTGTAAATGTGTACAATAAAGGATTGTGGAGCAACAGTTTACTGATATTCTACCATCCCAGCCAAAAATAGTATCTTCTTTATTAAAAAAAAAAAAAAATTTTTTTTTTTTTTTTTTTTTGCAATATAGATCAACTATTAATGTACTTTTCTGGCTATGATTTTATAACTTTATGTTGTATTCACATTTTGTCAAATATTCTCTATATATAACATATACTTTCAGGGGCACAGAATGGTTGTTTTTAAGGGGTTTTCTTGTTTTGATTTTTTTTTTTTAAAAAAAAATTTATTTTATGTGCATTGGTGTGAAGGTGTCAGATCCCTAGAACTGGAGTTACAGATAGTTGTGAGCTGCCATGTGGAAGCTGGAAATTGAACCCTGGTCCTCTGGAAAAGCAGCCAGTGCTCTTCACCCCTCAGCCATGTCTCCAGCCCTTGCTTTTAATGTTTTTATAAAGATTATTTGTCACTCCTTAAACAATGTTTTGTTTTGTTTTTTTAATTTTATTTTAAGCAAGAAGATGAAACAGAAAAGAGAGTTGAACTCAAGAGAGAATTACTGTGGTCGACAAAAGATGAAACAGCTGTAAGGAAATTCTTATTCTTACAAATGTTTGACTTAAAAGGATTATCACCATACAGATTTTTGTCAGGTTACACTCTTATTAAGTATTTCCTTATATAATTGTGATCCATTCATGATTTTGCCTCTTCTGGAAAGAGATTGTTATATCCATGAGGTAGTCAAGAGCATTGAAAACCTTAGGTTTAACTCTTCTCTCTGTACTGTATGGGTATGCAGTCTCAATCAAATCATCTTTTTTTAAGGAGTTTTAAAATCATTCTTTAAAAGAGTCATTTGTTTATACAATGACTGAAGCTTTTCTACCAGGGTTGTTGTTTATAGTAAATATGGTAATGGATATGTGATACCTGCAAATTCCAAAAGAATCAGACCAGATTTACTTAAGGTTCTGATTACATTCCATTATTATTAGATGAGCCTTTTGGGGTGGCTTTTTCTTTTAGTTCTTTCTGACTGCACTTACCTTACATATACATTATATAGTTCATCAATTAAAAAAAATTAATAGCTGGGTGTGGCCTTTGCCTTTAATCCTAACACTAGTAAAACAGAGGTGGACTCTGAATTCTAAGCAAGCCTGGTCTATATAGCAAGTTTCAGGTTAATCAGGATTCTGTAGTAAGACCATTTCTCAATACAAGAGAAAAGAACTAGGTTGTGTCTTGATTTGTAAGTATTATCTTGGATTATATTATAAGTAAAATGAATTGCAGATCCAGGCTGTGAATTTTAAGTCATTATAGTCATGACTATTAATAGGAACTATTACTGTGAATACATTTTTGCCAGTGAGAAATCAGTTTAATTCTATAACATAACTTATGTTTCAAGATTCAAGGAACTCTTGAAGTATGTCCATGCTTATTTCTGCTCATGGTAGTGTTTCACCTTAAAAAGTTGGAAATGTGCATCACAATTCTATATTCTGTAACTACATTTGTAAAAATGTCTTGTAATATGAAACCGCAGATGTTAACAGTGCAAAACTGCACTTATTACCAATGTAATAGTAATAAATGACATAAGCAAAGAATCTCATTGAACAGGTTATTAATAACCATATGTATTCATTCAGAAATGGTTTCTAGATGTCATAAAAATATAAATATTGTAGGTGGAAACTTGTAGAATAGAATATTTAATAATCCTGATGCACAGTGTTAATGGGAAGGAAGCAGATAGAAGGAAGCTTGCTGTGACGTACTACCCAAGCCACTAGATTAAAAAAAAAAAAAATACATATGAATTTTAGCCTTCTTTTCTAGGTGGACATGCTATGGCTGGTTTTAGTGCTATAGCTCTCCTAAGCAATTTTCTGGTTTTGATCCCAAATACAAAGTTCAGATACCAGGAGCAATTCTCAGTTTTCTTTTGGGTATTCGGACTTTTCCTGTAGATCTCTAAATGACAAGTTATTTCCCTTTTCTTTTCCTTATGTAACCATTTAATCCCCATTTAAGAACAGTGATGAACTTCAAGACAGCAGTGAGCTGCTTCCAAGAAAAGTGCTACTAACTGAATTTAGATCATTGGTTGTCAGTAGCTACAATTCCAGAAATCTGTGCGTACTAAATGATTGTGGTCAAATGAAGAATTTCAAGAAATTCAAGAAGGTAAGTTGTCTTCACAGACTGTCTCAAAAGGGCAATGTTCAGATTGTTGTCAAAAACACAACACTAGCACTAAATACAAATAAAAATATTTGATATTTGGGTTTCTTTTTACACTTTAAATTAATTTACTGTTATGTTATGTTGATGTTAGAGGACAAACATACAGGAGTCAGTTCTTTCCACGATGTAGGTAAGTTTTGGGGTATAAACTCTGATTGTCAGGCTTGATGGCAAGTGCCTTTCCCTACAAACCATCTCACCAGCCTCTAAAAGCAGTATTTTGAAAACTTATGATGTTTCTTCTGTTTCAAACAGTTAAAAAAAATTATGAAAAAACAACCCAAGCTATTTGTAAATATAGAGCACTTTAAAAATTTATTTAAAGATTACTTTGTTCTGAGCTTGCCATTTCCCCAAAGTTAGAATCAATTAGGCTTTATCTCTAACAACAGGATCTTCCTGGTTCTTCAACTCAGAAAGTTAAAAAGATAAGGGAGTTGTTTAAAGTTAATTTTTCAAATTTAGTAGTGAAATTATAGCATTTTTATTGTTGGTAGAATATATGTGGAACTGTGTATTCTATTAATGTCAGCCTGATATATGTATACTGTATTTACGTCATTCCCCTTCCCTTTACCCCTCCAACTCCTCCCATTTCTCCCCACTGCTTTTCAAATTCATGGCCTCCTTTTCTTTGGTTATTATTGTTTCACACACACAAATTAATATGTCGTTACAACCTACTAAGTCCATTTAGTGGCACTCCTACTAGGTACTAAATATTAGTTTTCAAACAGGATTGATTCTTCCAACTCCTCTGTCCAAAGTGCATGATATCTTCAGCAGTAGAGACTTAACCTCAGCTTTTAGGAAGCAACCAAGGGCAATGGCAGTAGTCTATATTATTTTGGGAGTTGCTTGGACTCCTCTGACCAATCATAAAGAGATTTCTCATGCCAGGCACTGGATTTTTTGTTAAAGTTAATGGCTCTTGGGGAGAACATTTTCACTAATAAGTATAGCTTCACTTTTTAAAAAAATAAACACACACACACACACACACACATATTCATCTGTCTCTGTTGTAAGTTAGTTCTCCCTGAGTAAACATCTATTCAGCTTATCTGTTTTTCCCGATCCTTATTACTCCAGGATATCTGGTGTCAGAAGTGGGATGTCCCCACCCTTAATGGGCTTGGTCTGTGCAACAGGTTCAGACAGAGTGAATATCTCACTACACACACACACATACACACAATACCTGGAACTTCTAACCCTCCTGTCTCCACCTCTGGAGTATTGGAATTGTAGGTATTCACCACCATGTCCAGTGCTGGGATCAGACTCAGGATTTCACCTATACTAGGCAGACACTGCCAGTTCAGCTGTGGCTCCAGTGCTGTTGTTTTGTTTTAGAACACTTTCCTGCTTTTTATTTACTTATTTATTTTGCGTGTAAAGATATCCATATGCCACAGAACATAAGTCTGGAAGTCAGAGGACAAAATGTTGGAGTTGTGTGCCTCTTCTAACACTATGAGTCATGGGTATTGAACTCATGTTTCCAGGCTTGGTGGCAAGCACCTTTACCCCCAGGCCAGTTCTATTTTTGTCTTTTGAGATGAGTCTTCCGTGAAGTATGAGCCAGCCTAGAATTCACTATGTACCCAGGCTTGTTTTGAGTTCAATATCTTCTGTCTTGGCCTCTCAAGTGCTGGAATTGTTGGTTAAACTTTGAAAATCTTAGAATAACATACAGTGCTTTAAACTATAGTTTGTTTTCCATGAGTTGCTTTGATTGCTAGAAAACAAACTAAAGCGATTTTTAAATAAAGCCTACAAGTTAAAAACTGTTGTTTTTGTGTTTGTGTAAGCCCTAGTTGTATGTCTAAATCTAGATATAGTAATAGCTAGAAAAGAAAAGGTGAAAATAGATGGGTCTGCCAAAGTTTTCTGTGTCTCATTTCTACTAATAGAATATATGCACCTTTGATATTTATGCATGACTTAAACTTTCATTTTAGGTCTTTTAAAAAGTATTTGTTTCCCGTTTATTAATATACCTAACCTTACTACTTACTATTTACTAGGTCATGTTTCCTGGAGCAGGAAGGCTTCCACACATCATAGGAGGATCAGATCTAATAGCTCATCAAGCTCGAAAGAATACAGAGTTAGAAGAGTGGTTGAAACATGAAATGGAGGTTAGTAAGAAAAGGTCAAGCCTCACCTTTTGAATTGCACTTTAGCCCTTGTTTTCTCTTTTTAGGATGGATGGTGTATATGCGTGTCTAAGTATATGTGTGGGTGTGTGTTTATTATTACCTACTTTTTTGTATTTACTTACTTTTGAGGAAGGGTTTCATACTGAACCTGGAGTGCTGGCTGGTGAGCTGTCAATCTTCCCATGTCTGCCCCCTACTGCAGAGGTTATTTGTGTGTGCCTAGCTTTTATGTGGGTTCTAGGCCTCTAAACTCAGGCTGTCATGTTTGCACAGCATGCCCTTTATCCACAGAACTCTCTCCCATTTCCCAACGAAATTCTTATAAGCAAACTTCAGTGCCTTTAGTTCATTCATTTAGAGAAGTTATTCCATTACAGAACATTACAATTAACCTGTATTTTCCATACTTAAGAGAATTACAGCTTGAAAAGCAAGTGGGATCTAAATAGAGTAATCGTAAATCCTATTGTAAAGGGCAAAGAAATACTGAAACCACAAAAATGTAAGTAAGGAAGCATGGCACTGAGAAGGCTGGCTGTCAGGGCACCTGGAAGTGCTTCCATGTAGACCCGGGTGGGAGCGAGTGCCCTTTCAGTCTGGGAGCTGCCTCCCAGCAGTTCTGATCTTTCTCGCTGTTTTCCAGTACACCTAACATTTTCCTGTTTCCCCTATAGTTTCTTCTGCAACACCAGTAAAATTTTATCAACTTTAACTTTGTTTGACTATAATTTCAGTAATTTCTTTATACTATCATAAAGTTTACTGTTTCTGTCTTCAACACTAATTGTTTACATCCATCCATGGAGTTTTAATTTGGACTTGGATCCTTTCATTGCTGAAGTGCTACAGTATCCTCCTGTTTCTATTTTCCTCCCTCTTTGTAGTTCCTCTCAAGCCCCTTTCTCAGCTCTAAATCTGGACACAGACCAGTCCTCTAGAGAGTCACATAGCACAGCTGTTAAAATCCAGGATTCCCAGCCAGGTGGTAGTGGAATATGCCTGTAATCCCAGCACTCGGTTCAGGAGGCAGAGGTAGGCAGATCTCTGTGAGCTTGAGGACAGCCTGGTCTACAGAACAAGTTCCAGGACAGCCAGGAACTGTTACACAGAGAAACCCTGTCTTGAAAAAAAAAAAAAAAATAGTACCCTTTGTCCTGAAGCTTTAAGATTTTTTTTTTAGAAAAATGATATAAGCAGCTTTTTTAAAAACAATTATTATATGCGTGTTTTGTATCTTCTTTTTTATATTTGACTACTGTAGTAGAAAATGTCAAAAGATGTGATTTCATTTTGATGTTTCACAATATGCATAAAAAATTCACTGTTCTGTATTTTACTACTATTATTATTACATTTTCTTTAGTTTGCTTGTATGTGTATATGTATGTGCACTTGTGTTCTCACACACATGTGGCATGCTACAGTGCTCAAGTGTAGGTCAGAGGATAAGTTGCAGGAAAATGTACTTATCTTCTTCCATGTGGCCCAAGAGTCATGCATAGGATAAATACATAAATAATTATAAGAGCCAGAGGTTGGTGCATGTTGTAGAAGTTGTGTAGCAGCTGGTTTGAGGTGATTTGTTGCAGCTGTTCTATTTAAATAAAGGTCCAGAGTCATTGTCAATGAAGTAAAGACTGTCTTCCTCATTGTGAAGTAGGCACTGAGGATATACTGAATAAACTGACCTTGAAAGTCACTAGCTGTGGGGAAAGAGGAATGGGGGCTTCTATCTGGGTAGAGGGAGAAATACAAATAAAAGCAGAAGGAATGGAGGAAATTCTATTTGTGACTCTGTTTTGATTAACAAAACAAGCACACAGTATCCACAAAGAGGCAAGAGATGATTGGGGAAGCAAGATTTAAGGTTTGCATATTCTAAGGGTCAGACTCAAGAGCTGTTTTGTCTTTGGATGATAGAAGTCATGGAGTGGTAATGAACGGCATGTGATAGGATCACACTGAACCTGAGAAAGGAGCTTTTGTTCCTAACTCTATATGGTGCTTTAGGAGCTTGGTGTGAGGTCTGTTGAAAATGATTGTAGCCAAAAACTTCTCTGTCCTTATTTAGAAGTAAGAGAAAGGAAGATCTTTTGCCTGTAATGCTGCTGAGTTTGAAGACAACGTGGTTATTGCATTTTTCAAGCTCACGTTTACTGGAATGAGGCAATGACTATGACTCAGAACAAGTTAGACAGAATAGAGTTAACATATGACTGGTGTCTCTTAAATCCACAATTCAAAACTTACTTTGTGGTGTGTGTGTTCATGTGCATTCATGTGCACACACTTCCATACTATTGCATGTGTACAGAGGCCAGAGGACAGCTTGGTGTCTGTTCTCTCCCTCTATCATGTGGATCCTAGGTATTGAACTCAGGTCATCAAGCTTGTTGGCATACACCCTCTCTCATTGGGCCATCATGCTGTTCCTAAATCCCTAGTTTTAATGAAGCCCATGTACCATCATCATTCTTAACACCAGAGCACTGAACTTCCTGCCAGAAAGAATGTTTACAATCTCATTGACCTAGCAGTGTTACGTAGGTTGTCTTTGAAATTGAGTAGACAGATGTTTCATTACAACACTTTAGCAGTAATCTTAACATGAAGTTAAAATATCGGGGTCAGCTGAGTAGGAGAGATTACAGGAGAAAAAAACCTCCAAGTGACATGTTGGATACAGAAATCTGGAGGGTGGCTGTATAATCAATAGAACAGGCACTTCACTGAGCAAATGATTCACTTCTGTTTACTCTGACAGGTACAAAGACAGCAAGCAAAAGAAGATAGTCTTGCTGATGATCTGTTTAGGTAAGATTTGACTTTGCTGTCAATACTGTTGAGAAATGTCCATTTAATTCAGTTATATTCATGACAATCAAATAGTTGTTTCTTCTGTTCTTAGAAGACAGACCTAATCTCTTCACATAAAGAAGTTTTTAACTCGTGTATTTTTATTACTTTTAGCACATATTGGTTGAATTTCTGGGCTATAGAGTTAAGGTTGATTAAATTTTATCATAAGATGTTTAAATTGTGCATGGTGTCATCCAGGCAAAGGAAGGTTCCTAAAGTATTTAGATTATCAATATATGTGAGGTTTTTCTTATAATAGAATTAAGTGAACAGATTTTGAAACAGAAAAATAAGGATCCAGACTATTTGTTGAGTTTTAATTTGACAAGCGGATGAAAATGAAAGGTTGGTTTTGTTTTGTTTTGTTTTATTTGCTTTGTGGCAGATTTTAGGGGAGTTGTTAGCAGTGATCATCATTTAATATATTTTGAACATTTCTGAAAAACTAATAAACATTGTAAATCTCTCAAATAGTAGTAAACTCCTGTATCAGGTAGACACTGACAAAGACAGAATAATATTTTCTCAATTTTTTCTTCTTTTTTTTTTTTTTTTTTTTTTTTTTTTTTACATTTACTCCTTGTGTATATGCTATTGTTTTAATGTAGTGCTTCATATGATTATTGTTAATGATGATGTTTTTACCATGTATTCATTTAAACAACACCAAGGGATAAACAGAAACAAAACTGTTTATCATCCAACTTTAAGGACAACATTGATAATCTTGTGTGCTTGCTAAAGTAAAGCCCTTTAATGGGATCCCTTAGTGAAATGTCATGTCCTTTAACCCTTTTTTTTTTTTTTTTTTTTTTTTTTTGCAGATATAATCCTAATGTAAAAAGAAGATAATTGAACTTTGTAAAGGAAGCTATAGAAACACATTTCTTAGCAAACATTTATTTCAGGCCAACTGGGATATATGAATGTAATACATAGAAATAATAAATGCTTTAAGGCTTCAACTTATTAAATAAAGTGAATAAACTCCATTCCTTTTGTGTGGTAATATTGCCTCTGGGGACTTTATTAATAAATTAAAAATTTATTAAAATATTTCATTTTAAATGTGTTTCTTACTTATTAGTAATTACAACAGTCATAGTGCCCAAGATTCTGAAACTGAATTAAGGGTAAAAACCAGAGTGCCTTTCTACTAGCTACTTGGTTTACTTGGTGGGGATATATCTATATCTATCTATATATGGTACTTACTTCCTTTGAATTATTCTTATTCAAATTCCTGTGCATAATATTTTTTAGGAATTACTTGTTTTCACTTTAGATTAGAAAATAGACATATCATTGTAACTTTTTCTTTTCCATTATTCTATTAGCTTCCCTAAACTAATGTGACTAAAATAAAATGACTTTAGTGGTGAAACATCTCTCAAATCATAGTACAAGAGATTGAGGTCGTATGCCAGCTTCACACTGTGGTTATATCTCACCAAAGAGAGATGGACCTGTTTTGGGTGGTTTTACTGAGCACATTGACTTTGTCTCAGCTTCTTAAGATTCAAGTATGCCTCACATTGCCCTACATATGGAACTGGGGTGGGGGAATGGGAGGGGAGGGTGGTCAAGGTGCATGTGAGGGAGCAGAGAGGGTAAAAAGGAGGGAGAGAGGGGGGAACTGAGATTGACATGTAAAATAATAAATTAAAAGAATTAAAAAGAAGATTCAAGTAAAGTTTAGGTAGTTAGAGTGTAATGTTGAGGTAGTTAGGTTGTCTTTTGTCTAAAACAGAAAATGATAACAGGAAATGAAATTTTTTTCCAAATATTTTAGTACAGACAAGTGGATATCAACTCTGATTGTATATTGTACATTATATTCTAGAAAGTATAAGTGTTGTATTATAAGTTGAAACCTTTCTGGTCCATGGAAATTTTGCCTTCCTATCACTAACAATATTACCTTTTTTAGTTAGAATATGATATAGGAGTAGTTAAGGCGTGTGTGTGTGTGTGTGTGTGTGTGTGTGTGTGTGTGTGTGTGTGTGTGTGTGTAGGGGGGTTTCTTCAGGTTTCTATTGCTCTGAAGAGACGCCATGACCACAGCAATTCTTTTTTTTCCCCTTTTTTTTTTTTAATTTTATATAACAAAGTCAATTAAATAAAAACAAACATTTATACACAACATTTGGGAATTTGGGCGTTGTTCTTTCCAAACTACTTCCTGCGACCACAACAATTCTTATAAAGGAAAACATTTAATTGTGTGGCTTACATTTTCATAGATTTAGTCAATTATCATCATGGTGGGACGTGGCAGCGCGCAGGCAGACATGGTGCTAGAGAAGTAGCTGAGTGTCCTACATCTTGCAGGCAACAGGAATTGGACTGAGACACTGGTTGGTATCTTGAACATCTATGATAACTCAAAGCCTTCCTCCACAGTGACACACTTCCTCCAACAATACCCAACCTACTCCAATAGACCATACCTCCTAATAGTGCTATACCTTTTAGGAGCCATTTTCTTTCAAACCACCACACACACACACACACACACACACACACACATATACTTGCTAGATCTTTTTGGAATATTGTGTGTGTCTCCTTTACAATTACATTTAAGCTACTTTCTACCTTTGACCAGACTTCAGAATATACTCATTTTATATAGATAAGTTATAAATATCATGGGCTTTTATTTTATTCTCATCCTGTATTATACTTTCTAATTCTTTGTTTATGAAATAGTAAGCATATATCTAAAGCATTGTTCTTCCTCAATGAAATAAAGGAACAGGCACGAAAGGTCTAGTCTCAAGATTCGGGGCTTTTATTACATTTATGTGCTGGGGGCGTGGCCCAGTAATAGAGAACATTTGCTGTGGTGGAGAGAACTCAAGGATTCGTGCATGGTAGCAAGCACTCTTAGCAACTGAGCTACATCCCCAATCCAAATTTACATTTTTATAAAGTCACATTTGCCTATTTTCTTTGAATGTTTTCTATTGCACACATTGTTTAACTCCAAGACTAAATGGTAGTCCATAAAGTTACATTTTACTATTTCCATAAATAAATTGGAAATCCCTCAATTTTTGAGTATGGTATAAAGTATATGTCAGGGGTAGTTTTCCCTGGTATGAATATCAAACAGTTTATTGGAAGAAGTGTTTTTTTTCTGCATTGAATCATCTCGGAAACTTTATAAAACATCAGTTAGGATTATTTACATTTACCCATTCTTTCATCAAACTACTCTTTCTTGTAAGCCTTAAATCCTCATACTCCTGTTTTAAGTGCATGCACACAAGTTCACGGGTGTGTGGAGGCTTGAAGTTGATGTTGAAAGGCCTATTCCATCTTATCCACTGAGGTGGAGTCTCTAATCCACAGCTCACAGATAAGGCTAGCCATCTTGTTTTAGGGACTCCCATCTCTGCCTTCTGGGGCCCTGAACTCCAGTCCTCAATTTGTGAGGCAAGTGCTTGGATCTCTGAGCTATCTCCCCAGTCCCTGAAACCCAACACTTCAGTCCTCCTAGCAAGCGAGGAATCTGTTAGAATTTTAACTGGAATTATACTAGAAATCAGTTGTAAGAACTGGTATCTTAAGGTCAGGCAGTGATGGCACATGCCTTTAATCCCAGTGCTCGGGATGCGGAGGCAGGTGGGTATCTGTGAGTTTGAAGCCAGCCTGATCTACATAATGAGTTCTAGGACGGCTAGGGCTATTACACAAGAGAAACCCTGTCTCAAAAACACACACACAAAGAAACTGATACCTTTTTTTTTTTTTTTTTTTCTTTCTCTTTTTTTCCTTGAAACAGGGTTTCTCTATAGCCATGACTGTCCTGGAACTACTTTTGTAGATCAGACTGGCTCTTGCCTCCCAAGTGCTAGGACTACAGGTGTGTGCCACCACACCCAGCTAAGAACTGCTATCTTTAAAAGATCAAATCTGTATATCTACTCAATTAGAGCTCCCATTTCTTTCAACACTTCTGTACTTCTATTGTGAGATTTGCATGTTTTAGTATGTGGACACCGTAAAAGGTCTTTCAAAAAGTTTATCGTAAGAGTTTGTCCTGGGTTGGTGGGAAGAACCTAAAGGCCTGCTCCAACAGAGACGAACTCTCACACACTGCCTGGGGTAGTTTGCTCTGGGTGGGTGGAAAGAAGCTAAGGGCCCATCCAGGGCCAAATCAGTCACCATTATGGTGAACAAATGTTATGGAGAGGTATGGGAGGGAGAAAGAGCAAAGAAGTTCAAGCCTTGTGCAGAGAGGTGGATCTGTAGAGGTAAAGGTGGTACCATCCCAGGGCTACTGCTGAAGCCCCTGTCTGGGTTCATGGTCCTGCCACAGCCCCAGTCTGTGTTGATATGTAAGGCACCTGTTGCCATCAAGGATTGGGTGTGTATCTGGGATCTAAGTCCCCACCCGGGGTCATGTTGATGTCTGAGGGCCACCCAACAGCTGGAGTGACATCTATCTGAGTGGCCTGTGCTGTCACTAGGGTGATGGTAGCATCCAGACCGTGGCTGCTGCTGGGGACCATATCTGAGTCCATGATCCTGCCACAGGAGGGGTCTGTGTTGACATCCATGACCTGTATCACCACCACCAAAGGCCACACAGATATCGGGGCTCTGACCCACCAACTCTGGCTATGCTGGTGACTGAAGGACATGCTGCTGCCAGGCCTAAGTGAACTGCCTTGACACCCATGGCCAGGGTGTCAACCAGGCCTGAATGGCCCATGTCTGGGTCCATGGACTTACTACAGCCAATAGGTTAGTGACTCCTGTGACCACCAAGGCTGTGCAGATGCCCCAGATAATGGGTGGACTCCAGAAGCCATATTAGTCCCCATGTCATGCTGCCAATGCACTTCCCCTCCCCCACTCTGGGGCCATGGTAATAGTATCTGGGCCCAGGCTGTAGCCTGGGTCGATGTCTGGGTCAGTGGTCCTACTGTAAGGTCTGTGTTAATATCCATGGCTCCTGGTACCATTGAAGGCTGTGTGGATACATCAGGTCTGGGCTGTCACCTTGGGCCATGTTGTTGTCTGAGGGCCACCTTGCAGCCAGAGTGATGCCAATCTAAGAGGCCTATGTAGTGACCCAAGCCCCTGTGATATCTGGCCTGGGGAGGGTGCTCAGGACTTTGTCTGGGTCTGTGGTCCTATCACAGCCAAGATCTTTGTTAATGTCTGTGGTCAGCATTCTCACCAAAGTCCACTCTGATGCCTGGCTTCCGGGTCGCTTCCTGTGACCATGTTGGAATATGCTGCTGCCAAGGGCCATGTCTGTATTCATGGCCTTATACTCCAGCCATGGTCTGTGCTGAGGTCTGTGATTCCTGTTGCCATCAGGAGATGTTCAACTGCTGACCACGTCTGGGTCCATGGTCCTGTGTTGATGTCCACTGCCCATGTTACCTCAGTGGTCCATGTGAACCATATGTTGAACCATAGTGGTATCTTGCTGACCTGGCTCCCCCCACCCCTGTCCCCTTACTGACCCAGGGAGTACTACCATATCCCCCACCTTTCCATCCCTCACAGGAGAGCTGACCCCTTATTTGATGAAACTGACACTGGAGGGCTGGCCTGTCCCTAATGGGAGCATAGCCTCCCACACTTGGGAGGCCCCGCCCCTCACCAGCTGTATGAGAGAGCAGGCCCCATGCCTTGCCAGAGGGGAGTGGTCCCAGCAGCCCAGTCAGACCAACTCAATAGCCAGCCAGGTACACCCCAACAACTACCTTATCTATGGCCTGCTGAAGTGCATGAAGGGACTGGTCCTGCAAACCACATGACTAAGGCAACAGTGGGATGTCCAGGGAGTTTCCCTGGGGGTCCAGTATTGGTATGCTTGAGACCAGAATCCTTGAAGCTGAGCAACAACACTTTCCATAGTAACATTTGCAAGGAAAGCTGTTTGGGTAAACTGTGCTCATGCACAGTAGTTCCCAATGCCATCATGATGAAAGAAGAGGCAAAGACGGAGTAGCAAAGTATTTTGTTTGTTTTTGTTGATTTATTTTTTTTTAACTGAAATTGATATTATTTGTATTTTTATTTTTGAATTTTAATGAATTTTAAATTATTTTTTCTGCTTTATCTTTATCTTATGTTTGTTATTTCCTGTTTAATTTTGCTTTGTGGGGGACACTACAAGGGTGAGGGGTAGACACAGAGGGGGAAATAGGTGGCATGGGGTACATGAATGAAGTCTCCAAAGAATCAATAAAAAAGTCATCTTACAATGACTTATTGCCTTTATATGGAAATTTTTTGTATAATGAATGTGGAACCCTGTAAGTAGCTAAATTCACCTTAATCTAGTATTTGTTATAGAATATTTCAGACTTTTAAGTACATGGCATTTATAAATTGTTTGCTTTTTTCCAATTTTGCTTTTTCTCTCACTTTATTACATTGACTGACCATTAAAACAGTGTTGAATGCTCTGCCTCATCATAACTATTCAGACGAGCCATCTCTTGTAACAGTTCTGGCCATGTCTCTTTCAGGGACTGTATCTGTTCTTCTACACCTTCCTAAGTTCTTTATTTCTGTTCTGTAGTGGTATCTTTTCCACTCTCACTACCAGAGCTCCGTTCCTCTTTCCTTCATCTGGCTAGGGCCATGTCAAGTCTATTAAAAGATTCTGAAGGCCATTTGACTTACTGCCTATTACTTCATTGATTATTGATTTCCATTATTCCCTTCTTTATTCTCAGGGGTTATTTTGGTCTAGCCCCATATTTAAAACCATGTGTTTTGTGTGTGTGTGTGTGTGTGTGTGTGTGTGTGTGTGTGTGTTTTAAATATGTATTTTATGTGTATAGGTGTTTTGCTTTCATGTATGTCTATGCAGCATGTACATACAGAATCCAGGAGAAGGCATCAGTTCCCCTGGAAAAGGAGCTACAGACAACTAACTGTGAGCTGCCATGTGGGTGCTGGGAATCGAACCAGGGTCTTAACCACTGAGCCATCTCTTCAGTCCTTAAAACCTGTTTTAATGTTAGTACCTGAAACCACTTCAGTCTGCACTCCTTTAACTATGACAGCTTTGTTCCAGTATTCAGTTTTTGCTCTGCTTTTCAGCCCTTTAGAATTCATTTTATCTCTTGCCAGGCATTGGTGGTGCACACCTTTAATCCCAGCACTCGGGAGACAGAGGCAGGTGGATCTTTGTGAGTTCAAGGCCAGGCTCCAAAACAATACAAAGAAAACCTGTCTCAACCACCCCCCACACACACACACAAAAATTATTTTATCTCCTGAGTTGGTTTTGTAGCTTTATCATTTTTTATCATTTTTAGTTGCTGTAAAAATATACAATAGTCCACTATTAATTAGTAACAACATATACTTATACTGTATATATTTTATAAAGTATATTACCACCTGTCTTCCTATTATTTGTATTTTAACTCATTTACTTCTATCTTAAACATTGAATTTTTAGGTTTTGGTTTTAAATATGTGCCTCTCAACAACCAGATTTTAAATACTTGTAGAGAACCTTTACCACTCTATTATGCTTTCATTTGTGTAAACACATCTCATTAGGTTCATGCTCCTTCAATGTAAAGTTTAAATTCGGTCTGAGTTTATATTTCAGTCTGAGTCTCTCCTATTTGACAAATGAGTTACCAAAACTTTCTTTTTTAAAAATGAATTTAGAAAGTTCCATCACTTCCTACTGACCCATTGTGGTGGTTTGATGAGATTCTTCCCACCCCATGCAAGTTGTGGATATTTGAATTCTTGGTCCCCAGTTGGTGGCTGTTTGGGTGAATTAGAAAGTGTGGCTCTTAGGCATATACCCAAAGGATTCACATCCATGCAACAAAGACATCTGTTCAACTATGTTCATAGCAGCACTATTTGTAATAGCAAGAACCTGGAAGCAACCTAGATGCCCCTCAATTGAAGAATGGTTAATGAAGATGTGGCACATCTACACAATGGAATACTACTCTGCAGAAAAAAATAATGGTATCTTGAAATTCGCAGGCAAGTGGATGGCACTTGAAGAAACCATCCTGAATGAGGTAACCCAGTCACAAAAAGAGGAACACAGTATGTACTCACTCATATATATGGATTTTAGACCTAGAGCAAAGGATCACCAGCCTATAATTCACACCACCAGATGAACTAGGATACAAGGTGTATTCTAAGAGATTCATATAAAGTCCCTCACAGAACTGGGAAGGGACAAGTCCCCCAGAGCTCAGGTGAAGTGGGGAGGGGCAGCGAATGGAGAGAGAAGTAGGAGAAAATGAGGGGGAGGAAAGGAAAACATGTGCGACCAGGAAGATTGAGCCTGGTTAGGAATTGAAGCTAGGAAAGAGAGAGAGACAGAGACAGAGACAGAGAGAGAGAACACAAAAGAGGGAGCCAATATTGGTTTGAAGATAAAATTAAACACACAGAAAAGTCTAGAGAACTACAAGACTGCTCCCAACTAACAATTTGAGCTTCCGTGGAAAGACTATCATAAATGCCCTTCCCGGAGAGTGAGATCAACAGCTAACTTCTCCATGGAGCCCACAACTAATGCCTGTTGAAAACAGGATCAAACACCCATACATAAACACTGAGTCAAACTAGAATCCAGATGCAGATGGAGAGGACAAGACCATGCGGTAGAAGTACATACAGACAGCTTACCTGAACAATGAGGAGCTAAGGGCCACTAGACTGATAGCTGGGAAGCCAGCATGGGACTGACTCAGGCCCCCATGAATATGGGTCTCAGCCAGAAGGACTGAGCAGTCTAAGTGACTTCAGACAGTGGAGCCAGGATGTATCCCTGGTGCACAAAAGGGCTTTGCAAACATATCCCCCATGGAGGGATAACTGCCTTAACCTAGAGATAGGAGAGAAGCCCTAGTCCCTACTTCACATGACCTGTCAGATCTACATGACCCCAACTGGATGGCATTCCCCTACATATGGAATTGTGATGGGGGGATGGGAGGGGAGGGTGGTTAGAGTGCATGTGAGAGGGCAGAGAGGGTAAAAGGGAGGGAAGGAGGGAGGGAGGGAGGGAGAGGGAACTGGGATCGACATGTAAAATAATAAATTGGAAAAAAAAAAAAACAAAAAAAAACAAAATGCTTTGACTCCAAAATTTAAGTTGAAGGACAAGTTACTGGGGAAAAGGATTTCTATTTTTGTTTCCACAGAAAATGAAAAGATGTGGATTTCTTCCAGACTAATGTGGTTTGATCAAGCCAGACCGCCTGAAACAGAGTACAAGCTGATCCTACATTCAAAACAGCTGGACAAAGCAGCCTGACAGACTACAGCCAGGATTTCTGCATCTTCTTAGAATACCCCATGACAGCGCCCCTTACTAGCAGGAAGTAGTTTGGAAAGAACGACGCCCAAATTCCCAAATATTGTGTATAAATGTTTGTTTTCATTTAATTGGACTTTGTTATATAAAATAATAAAATAAAAAAAAAAGTGTGGCTCTGTAGTATGACTGATGTTCCAAAAGTTTGCATCACTTAGCTCTCTCTGCCAGTGCTTCCTGTCTGTGGATCAAGATGTGCACCTTCAGCTATTGCTACAGTTCATCTGCCACTGCCACGTTCCCCACCATGATAGTGATGGACTCATTGCTCTGGACTGTAACCCCTAAATTCTTGCTTGTGTAACTTGCCTTGGTCATGATGTTTTAGCACAGAATAGTAATATAACTAAGACATCCATATTTTAAAATCTTTTTCATAATACTAATGTTTGTATGTTTATTCACAGAAAAGTACTCCCTGATGGGGGATGTCCTTCTGTAAGCTGTGAATATGTTCCTCTTACTGGTTGATGAATAAAGCTGTTTTGGCCAATGGACAGGCAAGATGTGGCCAGGCAGGAAGTATGAGACTAGTAGAAATGGTTTAATAATTAAGAGAGAGCTAGCCAATAAGAAGCCTGAGCCATCAGCTAGTTTATAATTAATATTAAGCTTCAGAGTGGTTATTTAGTAAGCAGCTGTGTGGACTGGTGGATGGGAGAGAAACCAATCCAGTGAGACTCAGAAATTTTCATTCCACATGTGGCACCCAAATGTTTGGCAAAAATTTCCACTTAAAACCTGACAAAACTTTAAAAAGGGATTCTAAACACAAAAGAACAGAATCAAGAATGGCTTCTTGGTAGCAACATTTTCTCAGGTGAGTTCTGTTTGCTAGAGGTAAGCAGAGGCACGTCTCCTTTAAGAGAGGCTTCTAAGAGATTCATATAAAGTCCCTCACAGAACTGGGAAGGGACAAGTCCCCCAGACCTCAGGTAAAGTGGGGGAGGACAGCTAATGGAGAGAGAAGTAGGAGAAAATGAGGGGGAGGAGAGGAAGGCATGTGCGACCAGGAGGATTGAGCCTGGTTAGGAATGGAAAATAGGAAAGAGAGAAAGAGAGAGAGAGACAGAGACAGAGAGAGAAAACATAAAAGAGGGAGCCAATATTGGTTTGAAGATAAAGTTGAACACAAAGAAAGGTCAAGGGAACTACAAGACTGCTCCCAACTAACAATCTCAGCTCCCATGGAAAGACTATCATAAATGCCCTTCCCGGAGAGTGAGATCAACAATTAACTTCTCCATGGAGTCCTCAACTAATGCCTGTTGAAAATAGGAGCAAACACCCATACATAAACACTGAGTCGAACTAGAACCCAGAAGCACATGGAGAGGACAAGACCATGTGGTAGAAGTACATAAAGACAGCTTACCTGAACAAGGAGGAGCTAAGGGCCACTAGACTGATAGCTGGGAAGCCAACAGGGGACTGACTCGGACCCCCCTGAATATGGGTCTCAGCCAGAAGGCCTGAGCAGTCTAAGAGACCTCAGACAGTGGAGCCAGGATGTATCCCTGGTGCACAAAAGGGCTTTGCAAACATATCCCCCATGGAGGGATAACTGCCTTATTCTAGTGATAGGAGAGAAGCCCTAGTCCCTACTTCACAGGACTTGTCAGATCTACATGACCCCAACTGGATGGCATTCCCCTACATATGGTATTGTGGTGGGGGGATGGGAGGGGAGGGTGTTTAGAGTGCATGTGAGAGGGCAGAGAGGGCAAAAGGGAGGGAAGGAGGGAGGGAGGACTAGAGGGGAGGGAGGGAGGGAGGGAGAGGGAACTGGGATCGACATGTAAAATAATAAATTAAAAAAAAAAAAAAAAAAACGCTTTGACTCCAAAATTTAAGTTGAAGAACAAGTTACTGGGGAAAAGGATTTCTATTTTTGTTTCCACAGAAAATGAAAAGATGTGGATTTCTTCCAGACTAATGTGGTTTGATCACGCCAGACCGCCTGAAACAGAGTACAAGCTGATCCTACATTCCAAACAGCTGGACAAAACAGCCCTACAGACTACAGCTAGGATATCTGAATCTTCTTCGAATCCCCCAAGACAGCGCCCCTTACCAGCAGGAAGTAGTTTGGAAAGAACGACGCCCAAATTCCCAAATATTGTGTATAAATGTTTGTTTTCATTTAATTGGACTTTGTTATATAAAATTAAATAAAAAAATAACAAAAAAGAGAGAGGCTTCCTAACTCAGTGTTAGCAGCAAAATTCACAAGGCACAATTAAATGGGGCTTATGAGCAGCCCCATGCTCTTGGTGGTGTCATGGGCCTAGAAACTCCACAGTTTTAGCAATAAACAGGGCTCCCTCCAGCACCTGGGCCATGAAGCTAGACTCTCAGGAAGAAAGCCAAGTAATGGAGTCGAGTCAGTACCACTTTAATCCTAGCCATGCTGTTTAACAGATTAAAGACTCAGATGATCAGAAAAAGATATACAGGAAAGACTTAGTCAGATTAAGAAAAACCTCTAAAGGCTTTACAGTGTGTCAAACTATATATATATATGTGTGTGTGTGTGTGTGTGTGTGTGTGTGTGTGTGTGTGTGTATGTATGTATGTATGTATTATATATGTGTATTATATATACATACATATATATAGTTTATGTATGTATACATACATACATAGGCTTGGGAGAAAAAAGAAAAAGCATAAAGTCCTTAAAAAAGAAATAGAGCAGCTGGGTATGGTGTCACAGGCATTTAATCCCAGCACTTGGAAGGCAGAGGCAGGCAGATCTCTGTGATTTCAAAGCCAGCCTGGTCTACAGAGTGAGTTCCTGGACAGCCAAAGATACACAGAGAAAGCTTGCCTCAAAAATAAAATAAAATGAAAAATATAGAGAATTAAAAAAAAGAAAAGCCACACAAAGATGGAAAATACATAGTCTGGATGTTATTGTATTGTCTTTGAATTGATTGTTTGCTGAAGGAGCAACAGCTGCTAAAAGACATTTCATTATAAATGTTGCACCATTCAACCTATATATTTTGAAAATGCCTTGACTTCAAATTTTAAGTCTAAGGAAATGTTACTTTGCAAAAGATTCTGCTTTTGTTTCCACAGAAGATGAAAAGCTGCCGACTCCTCCCAGACTAATGTGGTTTGATCAAGACCCCTTGAAGCAGTGTTCCAGGTGATCCAACACCCAAAAACAGCTGAGCTGATGTAACCCCACAGACTACAGCCAGGATTTGGCCAGGTTTCTGGGTTTTCTCAGGATCCCCATGGTATTGACAGCACCCACAAATAGCAGGAAGCAGTTTAGAGAGAGTAATGCCCAAATTCTCAAATATTGTTTATAAATGTTTGTTTTCATTTAAACAAGACTTGCTCTAAATGTTTAATGGTGACAGTCATTCTCTTTCTAATGAAAAAAAATTAGGATGGATATTATATATAAAAGAATACTTTGCATTAGCATGGATTTTAGTTTATTCATACAAATTTAAGGTCAATTTTGTTATATGTATATTCTCCTCTTATTTAGATATTGTGTTCATTAAGCTCATTTTAAAGTGTACAGATTATAATCATCTATAATAGTCAAAACTTACATTAGTTTTTCTAGATATACAGAATTATATTTTAGATGGATAGGTATTCTTCAAAACCTTTCAAAGACCTACAGAATATGGCATTTAAAATGGTTTGTTAACTTATGACTTTTCATGACAATGAATCACATCTCCTGGAAACACCAATTATGTCAGAGAGGAAGATGGTTGATGGGGGATATCTTTCTGTATATGTTTCTCTTATTGGTTGATGAATAAGACACTGACTGGTCAGTAGAGGCAGAAAGATAGGCGTGACTAGGAGACAAGAATGCTGGGAAGAGAGGAGAGAGGGCTCAAAGCGATGCCATGTAGAGACCAGGAAGATAGGATGCACCAGACATTCTGTTAAGATAAGGCCATGTAGACATACATAGATTAGTAGTTACAGGTTAATAATTAAGACAGAGCCAGCCAATAAGAAACCCTGGCCATCAGCCAACAGTTTTATAATTAATATAGCATCTGTGAGTTTATTTGGGGGAAAAGTGGCTATGGAACCAGGTAGGACAGAAACCTTCATCTTCAGATGGGCATCTAAGAAGCCCATTATGGAGTTTGCCTTAAACATGGCAGAGATATAGCTATTTGGACAAGCAAGGTACAAAGAAAAGTGACTTCTGAACTTGCCAAAGGACAGGATGGTCTTTCAAAGTATGCCAGACACTTCGGCATATAAGCTTAAGAGGGATGCCCCACCATCATAGGGGAACTTTGGGTGACTGTACAGGCAGTGAGATGTCTCTATCAATTCTAGAGTTTATGTGTTATCCTTCTATGGTCTTTGATGGAGTTGAAGAAAGCTATGGTTTTCCTTAGTTATGATAAAAGTTACACATAAAACTTTAGACTAATAAAGATGGGATAATTTTATTTCAATTTTTCCAAATGTTAGTAGACTAAATATTGTTAACTGTAAGTCTTGCTTGATAACTGTTTCATTATATATAACTTTACTATATTAAAATTAAAACCTTCCTTTTTAGACAAAAAAAGATGAGCATGTCCTTCTGTATCCTGTTAATGTGTTTCTTGTATTGGTTGATGAATAAAGCTGTTTTGGCCAATGGACAGGCAAGCTTTAGCCAGGTGGGAAGTCCAAACAGGGATAGAGAAAGGTAGTTGACAAAGGGAGATGCCATGTAGCTTCAGAGGAAGCAAGAAAAGCAAGAACCTGGGCATTCTCTGGAAAGCCAAGACCACCTAGAGATACATAGATTATAGAAATGGGTTAATAATTAAGAGAGAGCTAGCCAATAAGAAGCCTGAGCCATTGGCCAAGCAGTTTATAATTAATATAAGGATCCTGTACTGTTAAGAGTACAGGAAGATAGCATGTCAGAGTTAATGCTTGAATGTGATACTCCATACAGGACAGCTAGTACTGAAGGAGTGTGGGAAGCTGGACTTTTAGTTGGGCAGAGTTCATACAACAGGTTTATTTAAGGACTTGCTGAGTTTCTCTGGTATTTTATTCTTAAAATGTGTAAGTTTACACACACACTCACACACACACACACACACACACACACACACACACACACACTTGCTATTGGTTCAGTTTAAAACAGTCTCTAGAGATAGAAGGAAATGCCAACAGGTCTTATTTTTTCCCTCAGAAATTACATTTATAATACTGTCATTTTCAATTTGTAAGAGTCATTAAAGAAAAACATCCAATCCAATGCAGAGCTCAAACACAGGATAGTAAGAGACTACTGGTGTATAGTCAGAAGATACATTATTTCAAAAAGGCGTGAAACTGTTCTAAATATAGAACAGTGAATACTTATCAGGACTCTAAACCTCATCTGAAGCAATTAGTTGTTAGAAAGAAATTAATATAAACAACACTGGAAGTGAGTTATGGTCAATGAACTTAACACTCAATGTTCCAGTCAGCAGGACACCCTCAATGGTAGTAGTCCATTATTTTAAGAAACTGAAAATAAAGTCAGTGAGAACATTCTAGACAAAATTATACCCCTCAAAGGGGGGGGGGCACTTTGGAAAATTCAATTCCCCAACTACTCTGAAAGACTTTTTGTTTACCACTAACACATTTCACAACTTGTATGAAAATGCAATCAAAACTATTAGAGGAGATAAATCTAATAACCAATGTGAGCTGCTGTGTCATTTCCTATAATAATCACTTTGAGAATGGAAAAGGGCACAATCTTATTTCCCATACTAACTTTTAATATGGCAATTCCCAAACCGTATTCTAATTTTAGTACTTACCATGCTCCCAAATCTTCATTTCATTAATAGAAATAGAAACTCAGTGTTCACACAAGGATAAGTAGTTCTGTCCACAATTTATTGAATTGCAAATCAGATTCATTAGATATTATGGTGGCTAAACAGAATAAATCTGGATTCTTGGATGTCAGCATTATTGAAATGTTAAATTATGAGGAAGTAAGGCTATCAAATACCTACCTAAGTCTCAACAGTAAAAATATTTTTAAGGACCATCATATTTGGTAATAAATTAGGTTTATATAACTGATAATTTCAAAATAAATAAAAACCTGAGTTGAAAATGCTTCCTCTTATCCCAGCAAACATACGTAATAGCTCATTTTCATTAAGGCCAGTGTACTTCAAACTTCATTCAATGAATACACATATAACCCTTGGGAATCTTGTAGTACAGTCAGCCTAAACTCCTAATGAACTACAGAGGAAGCTGATGCTACTGACCCTCAGACTCTCCCTTGAGCAGTAAGGTGACCCAATATGAATTAAATATGATTTCTGTCTTAATGACTAGCTTTATAAATGCCAGTTAGAAAAAAAGCATTCTAGTTAAATGAAAGCATGAAGTATCCAAGTTGGCAGTGTTTGGATTTGTCTAAGAGTGACACCTTTGATGGGATACCAAGCTTTGTTAACTTGAAAAGTAACAACAGCTGGAGGCTCTCACAGTTAATTCAAGCCAATACACTGCAAACCACTGTTAAAAATCTTTAATGGTTAAGTGTCCATTTAAGTTACTTGTAAACTTTCTTTAAGCTACCCCATCTCCTCCTCCTCTTTCAACAAACAAATGCTGCTTTTTCTTCTGTCTTGTGGCCAAACAGCGTGTAATACCTAATGCCCCTCCCTTTAAAAATCGAACAAAATTGTCTCCAACCAAAGGACCCAAAGCAAAAAGGTTGGCTTCTTTAACACATTCATAGGTGTATGCATCAACCTCCACAGGGTTCCCCTTGCATGTTATTGGCTGGCTTGAGTTATGGCCTAGGTAACACCCTTGTTCTTTCAGAAAAGACAGGTTAGGATGAGAACCTATCAAGACTACAGCTGCAGACAGCTTAAATATCTTCTTCAATCCAGAGACACTTTGAAGAATGCATTTCATGTCTGACTTAAAGGAAAGCACACGGTGCTCAGGAAAGCTGGTATAATCAGATAAAGAATCTGAGTCTGCAGAGTATGTCTGAGTACACATCATATGATAGACTTTGTGATACTCAGGATACAGCTTTTGTGGAAGCTGTTTGAAAATTAAGCTTGGATCAGTTACTCGTCTGCGAAATACGTGGATCACAGGGATATTATTGTTGTAAGCACACAGTACTGCATCGGCTGCAGTAAGACCAGAGCCTACAATCAGCACTGGATCTGCTCTGCCACACAGCTTTCTTTTGTTTATAGCTGCTCCAAATTCAGGCATTGAATGAAACACAAAAGGTAACTCTTCCCCTTCAACTTCCAGATGGGCGGGAGAATCCAATGTTCCAGTTGCAAGAGCTACATTCTCAGCAAAGAGGCAAAACGGAACATGAGAACCACCTGCTATTCGCTGATAGCCTCTGATTTCCCAGTTTCTTTTGACAAATTTTGACTTCTGGTTCTGTAAATGCTTTGTTGAAATATCTTTGTCTTGACTACCATTATCACCTTGATCTCTGTAGAGTCTTGATACAGAGGTTATGTAAGTATTCTCTCTGAAATTCTTCTGAAGACCCATGATGTTTACATAGTGTTTGTAGTAACGTGATATTTCCTCTGGCATAACCCGGTCCCCCTTTAAGTTCCTATAAGATGTAAAGGAAAAATACCCTATGAGGAGAGTACTTTCAGTTTCAGATTACTTTCCTAGCTAGTAAGCCTTTATATCTTAGTTTTTTTTTTTTTTTTTTTTTTTTTTTTTTTTTTTTTAGGTTGTTTTAGTTAAAAATTACCCTCATGTTTTATAAAATTTGTTCCCATGTTTTCTTATCCTAGCCAGAATAGCAGTTATTAACAAAACATAAGCCAAATGCTAGCAAGGGTTGGGTAAAATGAATCACTGGTGGTAAAGAATACAAACTAGTCTAGTCACATGGAAATCCATATGTAAGGTTCTCAAAATATGGAACCAACCTGTGTCTAGCACAGAAATCATGTAAAGGAAACAGCATTTTAAAACAACACCAACCCCGCCTCCAGACATAAAGGGTTAAGTCATGCAACAGGAAAACAGATGCAATGGAAATACCATATTAAGTGAACTACGCCAATCTTAGAAGTACAAATGTTTTCTCTCATTTGTGGTTTCTAGATTTTACTTAAATAAACAAGTTATTTATGCATATGTATATGAAAAGAAAACATCTAGAGGATCAAAGGAAGCAAGTGAAAAGGGAACATCTTGATAAACTTCAAATTAATAAATAGATTAAAATATAGATATTTGAAAAATCAGCTTACTTTACCTTGCAACTGTAATAATTTAGATTGCATCATTAACTAACTGTTCAGAGAGACTAGACATTTGACAGCAATTAATTGTGCCTAGGTTAAGATCCCAGCACACAGCTGGGTACAATGGCACATACCTTTAATCTTCTGTGTAATTTAGAAAATTAAATGCTTCTGGTTAGTGAAAACCTTTCCATTTTGCTACTCATTTTAACAAATCTAAGAATATGCTGAACAATTTCACTTGCTTATCAAATGAATTCAAACAACTTGACTGATTTTGCAAACTCAAATTTTCAACCTCTATATATTTCCATTTTACAAAGGCCAAAAGCGAATGTTTAAAGATTTAGCTTTTGCTCCATCTATTTATCTTCTATGTATAAGTGTTTCACCTGTGTGTATCTATGTACACCAAATATGTACAGTGCACATGAGTGTCAGAGAAGGGTATCAGATCCTCTGTAACTTGAGTAATGGAAGGTTGTGAGCCACCATGTGCTGGGAACTGAACCTGAGTCCTCTGTAAAAGCAGCAAATGCTCTTAATAATGGAGCCATCTCTCCAGCCCCATCATCATGACCTAGATTTAAAACTTATGTCCTTAAATTTTTTAAAATTAAGAATTATTTCTACAGATTTACCATGGTTGCTACCTAGCAGGAAGTAAATTACTCAAATGTTACATCTCTATCCTAACAAATATTAAGTAAATTCCTGCTTTAACTCACTTCCATTAGTAAAATTAGATTGTCTGCATTAGTAATATATATCTAGTTTATACATGCACATCAAAATGACAGGACTTTTCACATTCCTCCTTTTGAATTTTATGTTCTTTCTCCAAAAATGAGTAAGACTTATATTCTTCCAAGAAGAAACCCAGTCCTACTTAAAGTATTTATAATTAAATATTTACCTTCATGTCCAAGTAGCCAACTACATCCCAAGTTTTAGAATATCATTCTAAATGATCAATCATAATACACTACTCAAAAACAAACCCTTTGCTAATGTGGTGGTGTCCACCTTTAATTCCAGTGGATTTAATCCTGGCAGAGGCAGACAAATTTCTGTGGGGTCCAGGCCAACCTGGGCTACATAGTAAGTTCCAATCAGCCAAGGGTATGTAGAGAGTCTTTGTCTCAAAATACCAAACCAAACCATAGTAAACATTAAGTATAAATAAATACCACTAAAAAACTGACAGGAGTATGAGAAATAATGCATAGGTAGATAAATAGGTAGAAGTAATTCATAGATTGAATGTAACAGTGATTTAATATGAAAGATAAATCTTCATAAAAAAAAAGATTACAGGAAGGCCCCTGTAAACAGTCCTTTATGTACACATAGCTTTACAGCATCCCAAGTGGAAACTAGCTCATAATCATTGTATCACAAAAAAACTTTTATTTAACAAGTGTATTTCTATTCATCTAACACAGGATTCACAAATACTGCAAAAATTTCTCAGGCACCTTTCTTCACACATCAAAGAATTTTAACAATTTGATCTTTACCTTCGTTTGCTAGACATCCAATCTTTAAAATTAAGTCCAGGTAGCTCCATCCAATTTCCAAAGCTGATTGTCAACATAGAGCCTTCCATATTCTAGTTTGAAAGTACAGTTAAAAAATACAATGAAGCAATTTTCCTTTTGAAGCCAAATTCACCTTATTTATATACAAATTCAGATGTATATGTTCACTAGAGTCCAAAAGAGTGATATATAAACACTATGGATTTTGTTTTCAGACATAATAGCAATTACACACAGAAAAATGGTGCAACTGGAGTGAATCCTATTAAGTGAATTAACCCACTTCCAGGAAAAAAAAAAAAAACTTAGAAACAAAAAAAACTTATGTTTTCTTATTTTCTACATATTTTCTCTGAAATTCCTTTCTAATAAGACTTTTATACATTTTCACCATTTGGTACTACCCTTAGTTATACATTTATGAAACAAATTATATCACTAGCTTTGGTCTATGATCAATATACTAAGACATAGTTGTTAAAGAACAGATCAGCATTTTTCTTTTCTTTTCTTTTACTTTTTAAACAAAAGAAAAAAATGGTCACTAATTTCCAAAATTTTGTTTTTTCATTTTGGTATTTTTTAATAGATTTTATTAAATTAAAGAACGGCTTTTCTCTATCAGTTATAATCTTGAAATCTGCACTAGGCAGAATATAATATAATCACTTCTACAAATAGAAAAATAAGCAGCAGTTGCCTAAGAAACATACTTCACACTGAGGTTAGTGTTATCATCAAAGAAGCAAACATCTCAAGCTTCCTCAACCTACTTCTGCTTCGATCAAAACAAAGCAAAAAGCCAAGGGCCAAGGTACCTATCTATCCAATCACCAACAAGCTTTTGTAGACAATGGCTCTGTTTTCATCACACAGGACAGGCTGAGAAAGTGCATATTATAGTACATTTTATTCAGTCACATAAAATTTTTGAGATAGGGTCTCATATAACTGGTTTACTTATGTATTTTTTAGAGATATTATCCATAATTTTAAGTATTTATTTATTTAATATATATGAGCAAACTGTCTTCACGCATACCCGAAGATCAAATCAGATCTCATTACAGATAGGTGTGAGTCACCATGTGATTGCTGGAAACTGAACTCATGTCCTGTGGAAGAACAGCCAGTGCTCTTAACTGCTGAACCACTTCTCCAGCGCCTATATTTGCCACTCTGACCTCCAACTTCCGTATGTAACGTATATACCACGAATGCCTGCTGTTATTAGGATAATATTGTTCTGAAAGGAGGAATAGTGACAGAAGTATTATCCAAGCAAATGTAAAATGGTACTTCTTCAAAGATGCAAATGAATTTTGAGGAGTGTACCTATTAGAAAGGGAGAATATTCCAGGCAAAATAAAAACTGATATGACAGCCTAATAATGAAAAAAAAAAAAAAAAAAAAAAAAAAAGTCCTTCAAGGAATTAAACTGAACCTTGTATAAGACGTGTGGGACTCTCCAAGAAGCAAGAAGGGGTTACATCAAGGTTTCACATTTCTAAAAGAGGCCTCTTAGATGATCTCTAAGCCTTTGGGTATCTTCTACTTAATGAGGGTATTATTTGCATACCCAAGCCTTGAGTAATGCTGTACCCTTGTGACTGTGTAAGTTTATCCTAACGATATGATTTATGGTGATTACTAGTGCCCCTGAGACAGAAGTCTGGGGGGCTGAGGTCAGACATTGCTTGCTGTCACATACACACACAAAATCTAAATAGGGATTGGGGCTTTAGCCCAGTTGATAAAGTACTTGCCTAACATACACAGAGCTGTGCTCTGTTCCCAGCACCTCAAAAACTGGGCATGGTGGAACACACCTGTAATTCCAACACTTGGGAGGTAAAGGTGGGAAGAAGGGAAGCTCAAATCTATGGTACACTGGGAGTTTAAGACCAGCCTAGGCTGATTATCCATCTATATGTGGATACCAAGCATAAACAAGTTTTGTTGCTAGACAGTTCTCCTTGAAGATTTTCAAACACCATTACCATTCACTATTGGGAGATTTCAACACATCTTCAGCAAACAGCAAGATTTCAAGGGCCAGAGCAGCAGCACAGAACACATGGTTAAACTGTAGGAGAACTATGTCACTGTGTTGGTCTACATGAGAATAGCCCCCATAGGCTCACACATTTGCATGCTTAGTAGTCAACTGGCTTAACAGTTTGGAAGGATTAGGAGATATGGCCTGGTTGAAGGAGGTATATCACTGTGATTGGGTTCTGAGGTTTTAAAAGTCCACGGTGGACCCAATGTCACTCTTTCTGCCTGCAACCTATGGATACCGATATAGCTCTCAGCTATTTCTCTATCACTATGCCACCCCAAATCTGTCATGCTCCTCACCATGATCATAATATATAAAACTTCTGAAACTGTAAGCAGGCCCCCAATAAGATAATAGTCATGTGTCTCTTCACAGCATAGAACACTAAGACAATCACGAAATGGGGTTCAAGCCACGGCTTTATAGACTTTGGAAGTGAGAGAAATGTCTTTTGTTCACATTAAATCTTTTGTTTACAATACTTCTCATTTAAAATCTTGCAAATATATGGAAATAGTGGCTGAAGACACAGCTCAGTGGTTAAGAGCACAAGATATTCTTCCAAAGGACCTGGGTTTGATTCCAACTATCTGCAAGTGCTCTTCTAGCTTCTGTGGGCACCTGAGACCTGCATGGTGCACAGCTGTACATGCAGACAAAATACTCATAGACACAAAATAAAATAAATATTCCTTTAAAAAAAATACATGGAAATAATAGACATTGTTTTTCAAAATACACTGCAAGATTTTTCTAAGCTCTAAATTAAGAATTTTAATTTACTATGAAGACTGTCCCCTTTAATTTTTTTCTGTACAATCTGTAATAGGTATTCAAAGACTATATCATTAATAAAACTCTGGCTTAACTACCTACAGTCAGTATATGCTAAAGACTCAAGTTGGAAGCCAGGCATGATGGCATAGGCCTTTAATCCCAGCATTTGGGAAGAGGCACGTGGATCTCTACGTTCCAGGCCAGCCTGATCTACAGAATAAGTTCCAAGACAGCCAGAAATACACAAGAGAAACCTTATCTGGAAACAAACAAACAAATATCAAGTTGGTTTTATTAAGGCAAAATGTAACAAATATCTAATATACACTAAAACATGAGTAACATACTTACATTCCATGCCCCACCAGGTGGGCCTTTACCAAGAACTAAGTGGGGGATATAATGATGCTGTTCCAATTTCCAGTGCAGAATGGATGGATATTCATACCCAAAGTCAGCATCTGGATGAAGAAGTGTGTCAAAAAGCACTGCCACTGGATTGGATGATCGGCCCTCCAGACCCTCAGACAAGTATTCCAAGTCCTGAATGAAAGAAAAAAAAGTGAGCCTAAAAAAAGTCAACACAATTACGTTAAGAAAGGATATGCCAACTCAGTAGTCTCCACAGAGTGAGCTAGAGAACATGTGTTTTCCTTGAGCTCATTCATAATAGAGTCCCTGGCAAAATAAATGTAGGCAACACTTAGATTATAAACAAAGCTTTAAAAAAAAGTCCTTATAAGATCTGAAATACATTTGGCATACAAATGTCAACCAGGGTGTAAAAGGTAGCACTTCCCAAACCCTCACCGGCAGGGCTGCAAAGATGGCTGAGTCAGGAAAGGGCTGTCCTCATAAGCACGAGGGCCTGACACTTAAAAGAAAGCCATGGTGGACCATACTTGTAAACACAGCACTGTGCAGGTGGTGGCCACAGGAGGATTTGTCCCACTCATGGCTAGGCAGCCTAGTCTACTAGGTGAGATTAAGGAATGAGAGACATCTGGCTTCAGAAAACATGTTGGACAGATTAAGAATTAACACCCAAGGTTAAATTGTGGCCTACATTGCAGGCATAAACACTCATGCTCCCACATAAAGCTGTACCCACAGTCATATAATTTTTTTTTTTAAAAACCCTACTAGGAAATTAATTGGGAATTTTTGCTCAAATATTCAATATAACTTAGATAGGACATCCGAATATATTTATAAAGCTAAAACAAATAGCATTACTTAGAACGAAGGATTTACAACAAGCTAACCTGGTTGGAGCATTAAAATACTTTTTAAAACTGGTATAACAAACAATACCTGGTCGACAATGGAGAGATGTCTTGCTTCTTCTAGTTTACTATGTAAGATTGTATTTGGATGTATTGCTTCAGATGATAAATACGGTCTGTAGCCTGATAGCATATACGAAAGGCATATTCCTGAAGGTCCATTTCCTATTTTATTTTTAAAAAAGGAATATAATGTAAGTTGATCCCCTTTATGATTTGGCATGTACATAACCTTACCTGTTCTTCCTTCTCTAATCAACTAAAAGCTGGTGCTCACAAACTTCTGACCTCTGCTTCTCTCTCAGTATCTTTCAGTATATCTCATCTAGTTAAGGCTTCAACTCTGTGCCACTGACTTCCAAAATTAGTTCTTGAGAAATAAACATTTTTATAGTTACTTCTTCATTACAACTGATGCGTAGTTAGACAATGGGCAGGAGAGATGGCTCGGCAGGGAAAGATGCTTGCCACCCTTAACAATCTGAATTAAATCTCTGGAACTCACACAGTAGAAGGAGAACCAATTCTTATAAGTTGTCCTTGCACATACATTCAGGGACACACACACACATTAAAAATAAAAATAAATAAATAAATAAATGAGTGACATTTTAAAAGTCAAGAAAATATATCTGGTAATATCCACAAATACAAGAAAAGTCATTTGACAAAAACCAGCATGTATCCAGGAGTTTAAAAATATGAAACCAATTCAAAAGAGGAAAACTTCAACATGATAAAGGTAATGTGTTTAAAACAAACATATGTGTTTAAAACAACAAAACAGACATTCATCACCATGAAGGAAGGCCTGAAGGAATGAAATAGAAGATACAAAGATTGGGGAACAGGAGGGAATAAAAACATTGTTTGCTAATGACATGATTATCTACATAGAAAATTCCTCAAATTGACCCCACAAGACCCAGAACAGCAATTAAGGCAAGAATGTAGGACACAAGTCAATACACAAAGGTCAAGTACTTTCTTAAACTAAAGAAAAAAGATGTTGAAATAAAAACCACACTGTCAATTACATTTACATAAAAAGAGATACATCTTTAGCATAATTTTAACAAAATATGTATAAGAACTAATAAAGAAAACCACAAAATATACTTAAAGAAAAAATAATTTTAAAAAGGTCTAAATAGATGAGAATGTATTCCAAGTTCATAGATAAGAAACCTCAAAGCTATTATAAGTTATTTTTAACTTGATCTATAGACTTATCAATAGACTTATTAATAAAGATAAATATTTCAATATCTATTCTAAAACTATTTAGAAAAGTAAAAGGTTCAGAGCAGCCACCATACAAGTCTTGTCTGATCTGACTTTCTCAAGTTTGACTACTAAATACAAAATATAAATAGCAGTTAATTAAATGAATATACTTATTAAGCTTTAAAAATGTGAATTATTAGCCAGGCATTGGTGGTGTTCGTCTTTAATCCCAGCACTCGGGAGACAGAGGCATGTGGATCACTGTGAGTTTGAGCCCAACCTGGTCTACAGAGTGAGTTCCAGGACAGGCTTCAAAGCAATACAGAAAAACCCTGCCTCAAAAAGCAAAAGTGATTTATTAAATACCTTAATTTTAATAGTTGTAAATCCTGTTAATGTACAAAGGATAGGGTGAAATTATATTTTAAGTAATTATAAATATTACAGCAGAGCACTATAATTCCACTGCTAAAATAGCATGAGTTATTGACAGCTGTCATTCAGTTCATGAGTATGCCTACAGGTGTCTAACCAATATGAGGTTGAAATCTAATAATTCACAGAATGATCTCCATAGAACTCTAATAATACTGGTCATCATTAATGGCTATATCTGTAATTCAATGAAAAGCTATCACATTCCAACATGGACTCTATCCTATAAGCCAATCCTTCTCCCAAGGTTTGGTAATTACTATTTTAATGTATCAAACAACTTAATACTTTATAATTTTGTCCTTTATTATGTGCCTCCATTCACAGAATCATCTCCTTATATTTTTGTCCTTTTAAGATACTTCTTAATTGCCACATGGTAGTTGAATATATTTGTGAGGCAAAACCTGGCATTTTAATGCATGTATACAATGTATAGTGATCAGATCAAGGTAACATATACATCACTTCAGATACCATTATTTGTGGTAGGAACATTCTAACTGCTACTATGTTTAGCTGGGGAGCCTTTTCAATACAATGTAAAAACATATACACCTTAGAATTATAAAAGTAATAACTAGCTTTAAAGAAATAAAATACAGTAACTTACCAATTATTACCACAGGTAAAGTCACTGATGAATCTTCAAGTAAAGAAGTTTCTTCAACCAATGGCATCCCTTTAACTTTTGGCCCCAAATTATCACCAAAATATTGCACTAAAGAATTAAAAATCTCTCCTTCAGTTTCAGTATCACTATAGTCTCTTTAAAAAGAAAAAAAAGTATAGTTAATTTAGGTTTATAAAACCCATTTTTTTGGTCACATTTTATTTAGGCAATAAAATATCCAGCAGTTGCATAATGCTTTCCATAGTATAACATTTAAATCCATAAATCTGAAGTGGCTATTTATCTCATATAAATATCTTATAAGCAAGTTAACTACTTGAGTAAACTTTTTTTCCAGGCTAGGGAAATAGTAAAGTGCCTGCCTGCATGAGGACCTGAGTTCATTTACCAGAACCACATAAAAAGGATGAGCACTGTCAGATCTCTGGGGCTCAATGGCAAGCCAGTCTAGTCTAATTGGCAAGCTCCATCCCAGTGGATGATCCCATCTAGAATAAATAGGTTGATGGTTTCTAAGAAGTAACACCCAAGGCTATCTGACCGAGACACATATACACACACACAAACACAGAGCTTCTTCTGACAACCAAACACACAGAATTATACTTGAAATGTTATAATTCTTTTGAGATGCCTAGGAAGGGCTAGTTTCTCATATATCCTCCCCTCCCCCAGCCAGCTGTACACCTTTAATCTCAATCCCAACACTCAGGAGGCACAGGCAAGCAGATCTCTGAATTTAAGTACAGAGTGGTCCAGGGCTACACAGATAAACCATGTATAGCAGAACTACTCATAGTTTTATTATTATTTTTATTTCATGTGCATTGGTGCTTTGCCTGCATTCATGTCTGTGTGAGGGTGTCAGATCCCCCAGAACTGGAGTTGTGAGCTGCCAAGTAGGTGCTGGGAATTGAACCTGGGTCCTCTGAAGAACAGCCATTGCCCTTAACAGCTGAGCCATCTCTCCTGCCCTAGTCAGACATGTTAAGAAAATATTATTGTACAAAACTGGGCCTTTTGGTAAAAGAAATGAGGTCTACATGTTTTCAAGTAAGGAAAAACCTTAACATTGACTTCCAATCTTTATTTCCCAATTGCCTCTCTAGAAATTAGTTTCAGTATACTGACATGTTCATTCAATAAACTCAGTTAATGCAGTTATTTTTAGTTTACTTCAAAATAAAATCATCGAATTGGTTTTCATCTTTAGTCATCAACAGTTTCGTCTTGGAAGGGCTAATGTAGTACACACTAGCTGTGTCATTACGACTTTCTAAATGATGGCTGTTATTTCACAGGACTAAGACAAAATTGTTAATCCTAGATGTTGGCTGCTCACACCAACTTGGGCAGCAGGATGGCTGTACCTGCCCACTCAGAGATTCCTTGTAAGCCCCATCCCTTGAGACCTCAGGCCACTAAGATCAAGCTTCACCCAAGACTACTATGGCCTACTTACCTCCTCCCTTGAGACAACTAGGAACCAGAGGGGCCAGGCCCCAGGCTGAGGAACTGCAAAGGCCCTCTCCCTGCTCCACTAGCTGTGTTCCCAGCCCCTGGAAGCAGGACAGTGGCCAGGTACAGCCCAACGGGGGGGGGGCCCTCAAGATCAAGCCATAAATAAATAAATAAATACCTTGATCTCAAGCATCCTGAAAAGTACCCTCATCTGCCCCCTGCAACTATACAAAAACCCAGCCACCCTCCTGGGTCATTTCTTCTCAACAAATTTCCTCTGTGACTCTGTGGTATTCCTTGGCTCCTGATTGCCAAGATACCTTTTTCTTCAGAACTGTAACACATACACTAGGGTTTGATAAATGGAAGAATTCCAGACAGAACTTTTCACTTCCCTGTAACCTTCAGAGACCTCATCCTACTTGTGATAACTAATCTATACTAGGAATCTGACTGGACCTGAGGAAGTTTTCTTGATCAGATTATTTGAAGCATGATGACCCACTGTAAATGTGGGCCACACCTTCTAGAAGGAGCCCAGATAAAAGGAGATGATGGAAACTTGCATTTTAACATTGTGCTGGCAAGTTCATCTACTATCCTTTGTCACCGCATTCCTTCACTGATATTACACCAGCTTCCTTGGGGTCCTAACAGTTTGAAGTCCAGCAGCTCTCCAGGAATCTTCCAGGACTTCAATGCCAGAGAGGGACTGCTAAGATATCCAGCATCATGGACTGAACTATTCTCCGCTGATTCTATCCAGTCTAAAACAGCCATTGTTGGACTACCTGAACCATGTAAGTCAATCTACTAAATCCCCTTTTAATATATCCATTTTATAAGTTCTATTCCTTTAGAGAACTCCAATACACTAGCCCAGGATAGTACAAAGTTAGATATACTAAGCTTTCCTGAGCTCTAAAAAGAAAAGATTGCCCCTAAATGCTTATAGTCCATTTTTTTTTTTTTTTAAAGACAGGGAAATGTTTTATTTAAAATCTATCAGTGAAATGGATGGCTTGGGTCTATGACAAATCATCTTTAAAGCATAAGTCAGTAACTGTACATACAAATTAACTGATCAGATCACAACTTTCTATGTTGGTTCAGAATAATCTTCCCTGTAAAAGCAGCACTTTTGTGACATTTAATCTAGTATTCTTCTCTTTCTTCCTCACCCTCTCCCTCAACAGAATCCACACCAGCTTCCTCATCATCCTTCTCTAAGGCAGCCATGTCCTCACTGCTCTCAGAGAACTCCCCTTCCTCTGCGTCCTCACCCACATACCAGTGCACAATGGCATGCTTAGCATACATGGTTTCCAATATATTCAATTTCAGAAAAATATTTCATTATTAGTTTTTACTATTTATGTGTCCAAAGTGTATGTATACTTGCTGTGTGATGGTATGCCCATGTGCAGCTTGGAGGTTAGAGAGGAAGACATCCTGCTCTATCACTCTGCCTTATTACCCTGATTCAGGGATTCATGAATCTTGAGCTACACTGGCAGCCAGCAAGCCCCAGCAACCGTCCTATCTCTGCTCCCCAAATCCAAAGGTTATAGGCACACACAGACACTTGTCTTTTACACATTGGTTTTAACAAGATTGCTGGAGATTTGCACTCAAGTCTTCATTATTGCATAGAAAGCACTCAACCACTGAGCCATCTCTCCAACCCTCCAGAAAACTATCATCCCTAGCAACTAAATACACAGCCCTTAGCTCTTCATTATCCCAGCAGCATCACATGGTAGCTTTAATTTATATTCCCCTAATAATATTAACCATCATTCCATGTATTTGTCATTTATTGTCTCTGTCTTTACCTGTCTGTCTCTTTCTCCAAATCCTTTGCCTGGTTTTATATTTGGCATAGGTAATCAGGATTCAAATTCTTCAGATACATAGTTTGTGAACATTTTGACCTATTTTGTAGGGTTTTGTTTTGCTTTTGTGTGTGTCATGATGTGTGTGTGTGGGGGGGTGTATCTGAAAACAATTTCTGAGAGTCTATTTTCTTCTACCTTGTGGGATCCCTGCAATCAACAGGCTCAACAGCAAGCACATTATCATCTTGATGGTTGGTCTATTTCTTATTTCTTCACTTTCTTGGTGTCCTTTACAGCTATTCTAAGTTCTGACCACCCCCAATGTATTTTTTTCTTCTCTTGCTGTGCTTTTAATATCATATGTAATAGATGACTACAAATATTTATATGCTTCCATTTAAGACTTTTCTGATTTCATTTTTGTGCAATGTGAACAAGTAGGCAAGTTCATTCTTCTATTTTGCACATCTTTGTGGGACTCTGACTGAACTACAACTGCTGAAACTAATGTCCATTTCCTGTTTTGGGGGGCACGCATCAAAGACTTAATTCACCAAAAATGAAACATTTCTGGTCTTTCAATTTCATTCCCCCGATTTATGCTATGTTTATGCCAGCAGCAAGTTTTCTTGATTATTGTTTCTTTGTAGTAAATTTTGAAACCAAAAAAGGTTAGTGGTCTGTTTGCTTTTTTAACCTTTGTAAGACTATTCTGGGTCCCTTTATTCCCCACATATCAACTGGTGCAAAACAGGCAGTTTATCTTTATGATACTGCACTGATCTGAAGATCAACCATAGGATTATTATTTTAAGAATATGCAGGTTTTCAATCTATGAAGATTAAACGCCTTTCCACGTACAGTCATGCTCTGAGAGAAGATGGTCTGAGAAATGCACCAGGTATTTCCATCCCTACAATAACATTGAGTGTATGATATGCAAATTAGGACAGCTACACTACTACAAAATGAAGATTTGAGGGAAGTCCCACCTATATTCAATCTGTCACTGCCTGTAACTTCATCGTGCAGCACAGCACATTAAATCCTAATTTCTTCTAAGGCTTCCTGCTTTTCAATGTGTAGTTGTGCATTTTTTGGTTAAATTATTTTCTTAGTGTTTCATTGTGTGAGTGGGACTATTTTGGTTTGGGGTTGTTTTTCTTTTTTATTTTATTTATTTATCATTTTATTTTATTTTATTTTATTTTATTTTTGGTAGGGTTTCACTGTGTAGCCCTGGCTGTCTTGCAACTATCTGTAGACCAGGCCTCATCAAAGATACCACCTTCCTCTTCCTCCCAAGTGCTGAGATTAAAGGCATATGCTACCACCACCTGGCCTATGGAAATACTTTGTTAATTTCACTTTCTGATTACCTAGTATTGCTTTATACCAATATTCACTCTTGTACATTAATCTTACATTCTGAAATATTGCTGAATTTGGTGTGTGTCACAAGAAGTTTGACTCAGAAATGTCCTAAGACTTGAAGATAAAAAGAACCAAAGGTTTAGCAGCTCTAATTTTCTGTACATTAGCTTACCTGAATTACACTTCTTCTCATTTCACAGTCACTACTATAATCATTCTGTGTGGCAAACTATAGGCAATACATTTTCCAAAAGCATTAGTACCTATGCACCACCTAAGTTAGGAAGTTGCTGTTGGTAGATGTTTTACAGTACATATGTGCAGTTCAGGACTATGACCAGTATTCATGTGCACTTAAATTTCCAACTTGATGAATATTCTATGTCATGTAAACTATTTTGAGGTAAAGAAAAAAAAAGAAAGACTGTTTCTTTATTCAGAACACCAATAAAGTGCAAATTATATAAACTACATTTAGAATCCAGTAAACAGCATTTTGCATGCAAGCAAAAATGTTACCACACTGTCAAGACATTAAAGATCATTTGTTATGATTTTGGAAGCTATTTGGTAATAAAAAGACTTTTTACTACAGCAACAATGTTTTCATCAATCAAATACAAATGAAATGCCTTTGTGCCTCAATTCTAAGGAAATCTGAACTCCCACATTAAAAAAAGGTTCTAATGTGCCAAATAGTCAGTCTCACATTTTATTTTCCATAATAGAAGTGTGAAGTTTTCCCCCTTGAAAAATTCATGTGAAATTCTATCACAGTGCCTATTAATGCAGACTTTGGAGAAACCCCCAAATGTAGTTATAATCACAAACTGTTTTAAAAAGCGTCCCAAAAGACAGCATTTGTGCTGAAGATGTCAACCCAGTGCAACACTTGCTTCATTAGCAAGGCCCTGCACTTCATAGCCAGCAACACAAAAATAAATGAATGATGACACACAAGACCAGAAACATTCCTGAAGGAGCTGGCAAACAATCTTAAAAAATAAAAAATCCTGGACCTAACAGAAGTATTTTAACAATGATACATTTAACAATGATAAAGTAGTAGGCAAGCTGTGTTGTCTCCAGCAAATACTTTCCACTCTCTCCCCTAAGTTTCTTTTCACAGAGAAAAGCATGTGGTATTTACCACATAGCCATAAGAGTGTGAATTCCCCTAGCTTTCTCCTCCCAGTTCAACATTATACCAAAGGTGTCAGTAGGCTTCCAAAGGGATATTTTCTAAGAAGAATGTAGTTTCCCAAGGGGTTTCAAATGTTCACTAAGCCTGCTTTGTACAACACTCAGAATGAATACTTTGTTGCAATCTGTCTAGAAGTTAGTTATCCAGCAGCCTATAACGTAAGACTTTTAGGATCTATCTAGAACTTAAAAGACTTATTACAAACTCACTAAGTTGAAACAGACCTAACCTCTTCTATTACTGTTATTAAATACACATAGTACTTACCTATATTAAATAACAAGCTCTGTGATTTGTGTTGATGACAGTGACAAATACTGGGACTTGGGGCTCATATTTGTAATGAAGGAAATGTCAATATTTTTATGTTAGTGATAATAAAACCCTTTCACCCAAGTTAATGGTTCACCTAAATTCTATGAGCCTCTATTAAACAATTCTTAATCTTTTTTTTTTTTTGCAAAAACAAGACAAAACAATATTAAAAAACAAAACCCAAGTATTACACATCCTTATTCAGCAATGTTCATACATGTAAAACCGGGTTCTGGAGTTCTTACTAAACATAACATTTCTTCACCCCACTGTCGATACTCAGTTTCTAGTACTTGTGACTTTTTTCTGTAATTCTCTGCAGTGCTGGTCAACTATAATGGATCTAGAACACACACTAGTTCTAAAAAAAAATATTCTCCTCACCTTGAGAAACTTTCATTATAATCTGAGTATAAAACGTTCACCTCCCAATTTTCTCCATCCCAACAGTTTAAAAAGGCTAACAATTTATTAATTTAGTCACAATTCGTGGTCACCACACACGACACATTCTTCTCTACTTCCCTTCAAGCCAGTAACTTATGTTCCGACTTTGGCCTAGCCACTCTCGTGGTCCAGGGACAAGAAGAGGGGTCCCCAGCTCTGAGCAGCGCCGGCCCAGCGGGCGGCGGCCGAGGAGCACACGCGGCGGAGCGGGCTCCGACCCGTCCCGAGGGTTGGAGGGGAAAAGTCACCTGAAATGACCGGCCAGGGAGCAGCGGCAGCACCACACAGGCATGGAGAGAGGCTGCGGTCCTCCCGGCTGGCTGTCTCAGGCTCGTCCCGGCGCGCGCCTCGCCTGCACCGGGCGCGGGAGTCCGTCCCCGCACAGCGGCTTCCGCTCCTCCCCGCCGCCGGCAGGGCGGGCGCAGCGGGTGATGAGCGCCGCGCCGGGGGCGGGGTCGGGGTCGGGCGCTGCGACGGCGCCGCACGGCTCCGCCCACCAGGTGCGGCGCGTAGACGAGGCCGCCGATTGGTGGAGCCGCGGTGATGAGCGCCGCGCCGGGGGCGGGCCCACGGGGAGAATGCGTACGGCGGAGGCGCTGGGAGCCGGGTCGTCGCGAGGCCTATGGTCCGGGCCTGGAGTGGGCGCGCGCTGTCTGTGCCCGGGGAGGGGGGGGGGGTGGAAAACAGAAGAGAAGAGGTTGCTCCCTCCGGCCTGCGAGAGAGTCTTGTCCGGGGAACCCACCTGAGCTCTCGTCCTCGCACTACCTCGGGTGCGTCGGGCCTCGGCCCCCGCCCGCATCGCGGTCACCCTGAGAGCTCTGCAAACCACAGGTGCTCCGGCCGGCATGCCTGCCGCTGCTCCTGGCCGCCTTCAGCCTCCCTCCTTAAAGAGCGCGGCCCCCACACTCCCCAGGGCGGCGAAGGCCTCAGCCCTGCAGAGACATTTGGGGGAAGGGGCAGGGCCAGAAAATATTTTCAGTCCTTCCAGGTGTCTGAGATTCCATTGGCAGGCTGGGAAATTCTGAATAGGGAGCGCGTCCTATTTGGTAGTGGTCCAAAGTTAAGATGGGGGTAAACACCTTAGAAATAGTTGACGGTACCTGCTTGCTCTTCGTAGACAATGTTTCTCCTCACAGTCATCATTGTTTGGGAGAGTTAAAACACGGGTATGTTTATGTCTTTGAAAGAACTACTCGCTAAATTTTTCAGAATGTTGGAGTCTATATTTTTAAGAGAATCATCCTTGCAGAGCATAGTGGCCAAAGCCATTAATCCCAGCACTGGGCAGGCAGAGGCAGGTGAATCGCCATGAGTTCAAGTCCAGCCTGGTCTACATAGGACATCCAGGGCTTTATGAGAGACCCGGTCTCATAAAATAAAAATAAAAAGAAGTCAGCCTGCCTCTAGGATTCCATATCTAAAAATGTATTCACCAGTTTTTTTTTCTTTTTTTTCTTTTTTTTTTTTTTAATCTATGTCTTTCTCCTCTTTGGAATGATTGCAGTATGGCAGTTCATTTTACTTTTAATGTGTTAGCAGTTGTGAAGGAGAGTTTCTGGAAGGAAGCTGTGTCTGCAGAGACTGTAACTGCAGAATAGTGGAAAGCTTGGAATGTTGCAGGTCCAGAAACTAATTACTTTATCTTGTAACGCTAGTTCTAGAATTACAGAATAGCCATTACTTGGTCATCTCTATGTGTAAACTAACATCTTGTGACTAGTAGATAAAATACCTTTTGGAATCTATTAACTTGGCAGACCACTAGCTAAGAATGCTAAGACCATTAGCTAGGATACCATCCTGAGACTATAGTGAAGCATCCCTCATCTTGCTATACCTGCCTCTCTGCTGTACTTTAGTAAAACATACCAGTGTATTTTGAATTTCCTTGATTTCTTTGTTCTGTAAAACTTCACAAAATTGCTTCCAATTGGAACATGAAATTTGAGGTCATTTAAATCTGTGTTCCCAGGCCACTCAAAATAGCTCCTCAAAAATTTCCTCTTATTTCCTTTAAGAGGAAAGATGTGTTTTTTTTTTTTTTTTTTTTTTTTTTTTTTACATCAGTGTTGTAACATATAAGATTATGCTTCTAATATTCATACCATTGTCCTATTATACATTTTTCCTTTATGGCTTCATTTTATATTGTAGGAATTTTTGCTTTTCAATAGTTGCAGAAAAATAAAATGGGTACATCAGATTTCAATTTTACTTTGGTTTGTATTTAATGTTATTTTTAAAAGAACACTTTTAAATCACTGATGCACAGGATGAGCAGGGCCAGAATGAGTACATTAGTGTAGATGCCTACAGAAACCATAAGAGGGCGTGGGACTCCCCTGGAGCTGAAGTTGTTGGCAATTGGGAGTTGTCACCCAATTTGTGGTGGTGGGAGCCCCTTAATGTTCTTCATAGTTCTGTGCTCTCTCTCCACTCCATAACATTTTGAATGTGTCAAATCTGTGAGAAAACAAACCTAGTGTTTAAGCCATCTAACCTGTGGTATTATTGTTTTGCAGCTGGAGCCAAGATAGTATGTTTTTGCATTTTCTACAAACAAGTTTTTTAATCATTCAAAACAAACAGTTTGATTTTGTGTACTCCGGGCAAACATGGAAATGGGCAGTGTCAGAAAAACCAATAACTTGATCACAAAATATTCATTCCAGGAAAGATTCTAGAAAGGGCATTGTTTTATTAACTTGAAGCTGGAGATGCTTTCAAATTTGTTATCATCAAGGCCATTGACCCTTCTTGGTACCATGATGCTGGAATTAAACCATCAGTTCAGTTTTCTACCCTAGATAGGAAGTATTAGGAATACTTCAGTGATTACATAAAAAACTGATAGAAGCTGTGCAGAAGACTTCAGATGAGGATTGATCCTGCAGTTTGATTTCCAGGGAAGGAAATCTCACAAAGAGGTTCCCACTTAAATAAACCCTTTTACAGTTTTTGTTAATATTGCAACAATCCAGTTCACCTGCAGTGATTTTACAGAAAATAAAAATAATTTCATACATTATGTTTAATACAGGTTACTGTAGAGAATCATAAGGGAGCAGAAGAAACATAATGAAGGTAGGATTCAGGAAAATTCCCAAGTTACACTGTAAGATCCCATCACTGTCTGAGCAAAAAGCTGTGAGCCTAATCAGAAAGCTACAGCTGCAGACTCTATCATGCTGGACATTCGTTATTTTTATTCTTAATTTTCTTTATCTGCTACAAAGTTCGTTTAGAAGGTCAGAACTCTGTTTCTTTGTCCACTGTTGTATAGCAGAACCTGGCTTGCGTTAGAAGCCACAGATACCACACAAGTAATCTCAACAGAGCTGAGGTTGGGTGTTTTTTTGAACTAAATGGAAGGGATAAACATAAGTCAGAGACTTAACATGTTTTATAGCCTGTAAGGTCAATATATAGGCACTGTTTGCATAAGATTAGAGAAAAACAATTAAGACACCTCATTCAACAAAAGATAATGGGTGGGTGTGTGTTTTCAGAAAGTGAGATGTTGGATGGAATGCATAGTAAGAAAATGTTTAAAAAATAAGAAGCAGGGGTAATGGTGCATGTCTTTGAGCCCAGAAGCAGGTAGATCTCTGAGAGTTTGATGCCAGTCTGATTCATAAAGAGTTCCAGTACAGCCAGTGCTTCATATACAGAGACCCTGTTTCAAAAGAAAAAAAAAAAAAAGGAAGAAAAGAAAAAGAAGATACAGTCTGCACATGGAGATAACCTACCCCTATTGCATACTGAGAAAACAACAACAAATTGCATGAAGGAATAAAATCTACAAAGGAGTGAAAGACTAGCAGAAGACTTGTATCAACAGGACAGAGTTTTATAAGGTAAACCTTTGAAAGTTCCAGGTAATGAATGACTTTGAGCTTGGAGCTATTTAGATTAAAAGACTACAGGGACGTAAGGAATAATTTCCTGTAATAAAAAGGAGTTTCTAGATATGATAGTATCCTGGAAATATTTGAAGAACCTATCCTAATAATGGCTACTATAAAAGTAGACTTTAAAGACAGAAGTAAAACTGAAATTTAAAATCCAATTGAGATGGCTTTGTGACAAAAATGTGCAGTAAGATGATAGTGCTGCAGAATGAAACTTGCCTGGACAGGGAATGATGCTTACATAAAAACAAAATAAACACCCATTTTCAGATTTACAGTCCTATCAACTAAATCAAAAGCTCTTCATTATCCCCACCAAGCTGGGGGTGAATGTTAAACACTATAGTAATAAAAAAGCATAGGAGATAGTGGTAGCCCCACTTTGCAACTCCAGTCTATGTAGAACAGGACTTTGTGGGGCTTCAGTTGGATACAGCTGACTTGCTGGGTTCATACCAAAAAGGGGAGTATGGATTGAGAAATGACAGGTAAAGATCCTAAGGAAAAGACAAACACACAGTGTAGAATCAGATCGAGCCAGTGAATACTGGATGCCCAAATTTTTTTTCCTTAGTTCTCCAAATATTCAGTAATGAAGCCTGAGACTAAATCTCTCATTATGTTGCCTTGAGGGTTAAGAGTAACCCCACTTTAGACTAAGTCTCTTGTTATTTGGCTAAGACATCCATGACTAAGACAAACATCCTACAGTAGCCATGGCTTAGATCTTCAGGTCTTATGTCTTTAATCTTGGAAGAGTAAGGATAGTTTTGAATTCTCTGACCTTAAGTCAAAATGAAGTGAAGCCATTTGTATAGGTCCCACCCGGCAGGAGATGAAGAGGTGGTATACTCCTATAGTTGAAATAAATATTAATTGAAATATAGATTTAAAATAAGAAATGTAATCAGTGGGAAAACTAACAGTAGTGATGTTATTAGGTGTTGTGAGTAGAGAAATTTGGGATAGTTAAATGTATTAAATCTGTCTTGATGCTTAGGCAAGATCTAACAAAAATCAACAATTAATATCATAAGCATATTTCTTACATGTATGAGGGTATTAAACACAGTGGTTGTTCCTAGGTAACAAGATTGGGAGGGGTAGAGGAGGATAGGTTAGGGATCTCGTTTCTTTCCATTCAGCCTACTTCATCCATGTTACATATTTATGCCAGACACACATTTGTGAAATGGACTTTTCTGAGCATTGAGACTGAATATTTTTCTATCATAACAATACCAAAATGTGTGATTGAATATTGGACAGCTTTGTTCTCAAGGTTTGTTGAGCCAACCATGCTCCTATCCCTTATGCAGGTAGGATTTGTAATCCTGGAGCTCTGGATAGCAGGGAAAGGAGTAGTTCTGATGAGAGCTGAGCAGTTGTTGGGGGGTCAGAAACAGGAGAAAACAGTCTTGCACTCTGAGCAGAGTGTTGTTTCTTAACCATGGCTGCATGAAGTTTCTAAAACACATTCTTTGTGCTTGAGCTTTTGTATTTACCCTGTTGTGTCCCCTCCACTGCCAGTTAAGTTTAAAAGATTCCATGGAAGGAACCTCAGGCTCATCATTCAAATCATACAGTTCCTGAACAGTCAACAACGAATTAAACAAACTGTCAAACTGGTCCCTTTCTTTCAGGGAAGCAGTGTTACCAAGATGTCCTGATTACTCTGAAAATCACTGTGTTAACCAACTTGGCCTCAAATTACAACAATCCTCCTTCCTCTCCTTCCTGAGTACTAGAATTACAGAACCGAGCCATCATTCCCATCTCAACTTTTCCCTGTTTTCAAACATTTTCATTCTGATATTTGTAACTGAGTTAAAAATCTGAAAAGGAACTTTACTCTTTTCCCCAAGACTTGTCGTGTTTGTTGTTTTGTTGTTTTTTGAGACAGGGTTTTATGTACTTACCCTAGGTTGGCCCTTAACTCACTGAACTTTCTATATAGCTAAAGAAGATGGTAAAATTCTGATCCTTCTGCCTCCACCTCCTCCAATGCTGGGATTATATACAGGCCACCACTCCTGCTTTACACAGTGCTGGTAATCCAACCCAGAGCACTATACATGCTAGGCAAGCCCTCTGCCAAATGAGCTATGTACCCAGCCCTGTGCACATGGTTTTTAGCTTTTCACAGTTATGGTATAAATAGAAAATGTGTAGCTTTTGTCTTATTGACAATGTTAAACCTATTTAAAATCCCTCCTCCCAACATTCATTTCCCCAATTTACTACAGCAAACATCAGATGTTCTCCATATGCTCTCATTCCTCTCACCACTACCCCAGTTATCATCAAGCAAGCTCTTAGAATTTTGTGCTGCCTATTTTCTCTGACCCACACACTCCACCATAATGGCCGTGGCTAAATCTCTTATCTCCTCGATGATGCTGACTGACCCCATCACTATGTTTAAAAAGACATCCTTCCCTCTGTGTTAAAAATGGCACCCACCAATGCTGGACATGGTGGTACTCTCCTTTAATCCTAGCACTCAGGAGGCAGAGGCAGGAGGATCTCTATGAGTTCAAGGTCAACCTGATAAACTGAGATCCAGGTCAACTAGAGCTACATAGAAACCCTGTTTCAAAAGCAAACCCCCAAATGGGCTAACTAATCTCTGTTGTTCTACCCATTTTAATCATAACACTTTTAATATAATTTTCATACTTAGATCTACTATGCTATGTTTAAGCCCTCTGGAATATAAAACAGTAAGATGATGGATCTTTTTCATTTTAAGCACTTATAAACCTTAAATGTTTGAAACACTCAACATCAATGAGCCCTCAGTAAGAATTTGTTGAACTTCAGTGACCTCTTAAATAGAATTTGGCTCATTGTCTTCCTAAAAAAAATATGTGTTTAATCGCGTTATATAATATGTGATACAATGTGCTAGCATTACATGGTTACATAAAGTCTGTGGAGTTCCAAATCTCCCCAGGCAAATGTTCTGTCTCCCAGTGACAGGCTGGGCTAGCAGTCAGAAGATCTGGCCTTTGATCTCCTTTTGTCTAAGTATTTGTAAAAGTTTAGTCAAGTTATTTTACCCCTGTAAACTTCAGTTATATAATATATAAAAGAGATTAGCATTAACATAAACAAATTCTAATTTAACTTGCTTTTCTATTATACAATATTTTCTTATCAGTTGTGAGCTTGAAATAAAATGTTAGTATTACATTTTCTATTTTATTGATTGCTTTTGCTATGTAGTGCAGGTTGGACACAAACTCAGCATCTTGCATACCATAGCAAGGTGTTTTTTTGTTTGTTTGTTTGTTTTTAAGGGATCTCTTTCCTATTTCAATTTATAAGGTTCAGAATTCAAAGAAATGCCACAAAACAGTCATCTAAAAGGACACTGGTACTATTTTTTCCTTTCAAGTGTAGTTTTGTATTCTGCTGTTACCTTCTGGGTTTAAAAGGGCAAGCTCCCCAATCCATGATAAGATTTTATAGCTCAACAGTGCTTTGGTATGTGTAATAATCTTTGATCTCAGATCCATATGGGACACCTAACAAAGACTCTCCTTTTGAACATCTACTGCTTTTGAGAAAGAGGCGTGATTGGGGAGACGGTGTTTTACTGTGATTAAGCTCAGGGCTTCCTGCCTGCTAGGCAAGCACTCTGCCACTGAGCTATATCTCAACCCTTCTAACTGCTCTTAACTCTAACTATGTATAGTCCCAGAACTCTAGAAGTAGAAGCAGAGGGATCTGGAGCTCAAAGCCTACCTTGGCACATGTTTGTACATGTGTTTGGAGGCCAGAGATGGTTGTTGTCAGATGTCTTCTTCTAACATTCCCCTTTTTATTTTTTGAGACAGAGTCTCTTACTGAACCTGCAGCTTACCTATTAGCTCTGCTGGCTGGCCAGTGAGGTGGAGCTCCAGCATCTCTGCCTCTGTAGCTCTGGGATTACAAATGTGGACCACCTTGCCCAGCTCTGGTGTGGGTTCTTGTCCTCATGCAGCAGGCACTTAATTGACTAGGTCATCTCTTGAGCTCTCAGAAGTTGTTTTGCTTTTCATTTTTACATAAGGGCTAACTAAGCTTCTCTGCCTTGCCTTAAGCTTGGTGTCTTACTACATCAGCCTCCCAAGTAGCAGTGAGTATGGGCATGTACCTCTAGGCCCAGTTTATTCACTACGGTTTTCTATTTATTTCCTAAAGAAAACTGAAATAATGCACAATGATGTCAAATACTCAGACAACAAATTACTTTAAGGTCCACCATGATTTAATTTATTTTAGCATGTTTTATGCTAAAGCAGTTAACATTTTAAGGGATTTAATTCCCACTATTATATAATTTATTTTTTACATGTTTTGTTCTAAAGTAGGAATTATTAACATATTAAATTTCTTAAAACCTAACTTGAATATTAACTTTTATAAATAAGATCACTTTATGTAATGGTGATGTTATGAGATGTTTAGTATCACTAGAATAACTATAGCCTCATCTTTGCTTTGTAAATCCTATAAATAAAGTCTTCAATTGTAAATAATTATTTTGTTTTGGGTTATGTGCGAGCTGCAACATACTTAAAATAATTATTATATTAAATAATGGCCTATTATACTGTAGTGTTTAGCAAGGGTATTCCTTTATAGGACTGTCAAGGAACCTGAATATTAATGTCAATTTATATACCATAGAAAAATTAATAAAAACTGTCAAGTGTACAATAAATTTAGTATGGTATCCAGAACTTAAAGTTAGAGCTTGAGATAAACTGAAACAAACAACAACGAAAATGAAAAACACACCTACCTTCTACATGCATTTTCAATGAGGAAAACTAATCTAAAATTCCTACATATTCAAGAGTTAATATCCAGATCTAAATATCACAAACCACAATGTTTTAGATAAACTCATAGAAGAAAAGCAATTTGAATTTTCCATCTACTGCTTTTACTTTTTGTTTTCTTTTGTGTGTGTGTTTTTATTTGCAAGGTAATTCTGTTTAGCTTTCTTACAAAACTTCCTCTCTTGTCTTTCACTGTGACTGTTTTCTTCCTTCTTGATTTCAGAGTGTCTCTGTAAGAAGACCATGTCCCTTTTTTTAGTCCTTGCTATAAAGATTCTATTTGTTGTCTCTGCTGATGCTTCCTTGGAGTGACTCACAATTTGGTCTGCTGGTGTGTGCTAAAGACACAGAATCTTAACCACAGACAGTTTTACATTTGCTTAGGTCAGGTGGATTTTGTTATATCCTGAACAGTTAGCATGCAGACATCTGCTTAGGATCATTTGAGGCAAGCACACAGAATGAATTTGTACTCCACAGCTAACCACAGGCTGAAGTTCTGGCTTGCTGTGACTGTATTCTATTTCACAGTCTCAACAGAGGATAAGTTTTCTCGCTGTGTCGAGGACAGAGGTTTTCCCATATCACAGACTACTCATCCCCTCAAAACTCCTGTGTCTGTGCAATAAACTTAGTCACACTTTGGTCAGGATGTTCTTAGTGCATGTTTGTGGATATCCCAACATCACACTCATGAGCATGATAACAGATTTAAATCTGTTTAGCTAGCAAACTGACAATCATCTAAGTAGAATACTTTGGAAACTGAAAAGTATTTTAATATTAATTACTCTGGAGTAGCAGGTAGAAAAAAACTCAGCCCTGGTATTCATCATGTGTATGATTACTGCAGTGTTACAGGTTTTTGTTTTATTTGGTTTTTTGCCACAGTGCTGCACTATGTAGGCCTGCCTAGCCTAGAACTCAGTGTGTAAATCAGCAAGCTTGCCTGGAATCCATAGATATCTGCCTGCTTCTCTCTCTTTTTAATGCCAAGGTTACCACCAGGATTTTTATTTTTGTTCCACTTCACTGGTCTCTCTGCCTCCTATTTTCTACTCAGTCTTTATTTCTGATATCTAGAAATTGCCATAGCCATTTGTAGCTTAACAGTACATCCGCCCTTCCATGATGATTCAGCTCGATTCATGTATTTGCAGTGTGTGTATCAGCTTATATTTGATGCATTAACCTAAAAATGTGTGGGTTTCTGTATTGTGTAAAAGTCTTTATAAATCTTTACTATTGTGTTAATTCTTGTGAAGTCTAATTAAATCTAACTGGCTGTTTTTGAAAAAGTAAACATCCAGCTTTTTATTAATTTTACATTACTATACAAAGCAATGGGCTTCTTTTGAATATTATAATTATACTTACTTGTATCAGATTCAAAGAGAGTAAATAGTTATTTTTTAACCACTTTTTCACCTTGAAAAAATTGACAGATCTGACCTATGTCTGAGTTTCTGAGTATTCATTATTCCTCAGGTATAATACAGTTCTTTATATCTCCTACTGAAATACACACTACTTAGTATATTATTATTATTATTATTATTATTATTATTATTATTATTATTTGGCATATAATTATACCCAGTAAAACTACTTTAGCAGAATTTACAACTCAGGATTCCATGAGCTGTGAGGCAAGCAAAAAAGCTGAGATAGGTCCCAATAGACTGGAGGCCAAGAAGACTCCTGAGATATGGCATTGGCACATGGAACAAAGTAGGCCTCTTTAACATCTGAATCAAGTCCAATTGGGCTCTGGAGTGTTGTCTTGCAACAGAATCCCTAGTGCCAGACATGGGATATAAAGCAGACAGGCTGAGCAAATCAGTGTCGAGTTTAGACATGAGGCTCAGCCACAAGCCGAATGAATCAAAGTGGGTTATAAGCCAGTAGAGAAGAAGTTATATCACCTGGGTCCAATGTGTCAGCTTCCACATATTCTTTGCTCCCTGTTTGTTGTTGATACCTTTATTCGTGTGCCTTTCCTTCCAATAGGTCCTTTAGTTACCAGGTCCAGATAGTACTGAGGACCACCAGGGGAAGGCTTGATAAAAAGGCATCCATTTGGCAACTAGCCACCACTGTGGTAGCTTAGGTTCTTGGGAATTGCCTCATGGCTACTTTCTCTACCTCCTCTGCTTTTGGGGTGCCAAAATTTCCCAAAGGGCAACGATCCAGCTTTTTCCTGCCTATATTTCTATGAGGAAAGCTCTGGTGACCAACCTGTTCAGACGCCTTTATGCAACCAGCTTTTTACTTTGAAAGTAATGGATGACCTGTAAACTCTGTAATTAATTTAGGTGATATTACAGTCAAAATCTGAGTAGAAGGTAGACTAGTGGCAGTGGTATCACATCTTTGGGGTTTGACCTTTGTATATTATGCTAATTGTTGAAAGTAGTCACTGGTAGAGATGCAAAGTGTGTGACTGCCATGATTCTAAGGGATCAGAAGGTGAAGTAAGCAAAGTAAATGATAACAAGTGATACGTAGAGAACACTTGCCTGTAGACCAGACTGGCCTCAAACTCACAGTGATCCATCTACCTTTGCCTTCCGAGTGCTGGGATTAAAAGCATGTACCACTGCCATCTGGCTGCATTTTTAATTTTATTAAATCATGTCTCCATATTAGCTGATCTGGTTAGTTTTTGTCAACTTTACACAGCTAAGAGCCCCTGGGAAGAGACAGTCTCATTTCAGAGATTGCTCAGATCACTTTGGCCTTGGTCATGTGGGTGGAGAATTGTCTTGACTGTTTATGGATATAGGAAGCCCTGGGTTGTAGAAGAAAACTACCTGATGGTGAGCTAGAAGAAACAAACCCTCTGTAAACAGCTTTCCCAGTAGGCTCCTGCTCGTTAAGTTCCTGCCCTGACTTCCCTCTCTGGTAGGCTGTTGCCAGGAGGTGTGTGCTGAAATAAATCATTTCTTCTCCAGGTAGTTTTTTGTTAGAATATTTTATCACAGTAACAGAGAAAGAAGCTAGGACATTAGCCTTTGGCATACATGAAGCAGGAGAAGATCTGGTTGTTGTGTTAAATCCAGGTAGTAGAGATAACACAAATTTACTCTTAAATGGTGAATAGAATGTTCTTTATGGGGAATGAAAGAATCTCTTATTTCTCATGGTTTGCCATGGAATAGCAGATGACAGTATGTGGCCTTTTGTGGGACAATGGCAAAAGGCATATGCAAAAGAGTATGACCAAACTTGTAAGGTAGCCTTCACTTGTGACAACTTCCTCTTGAACTACCTAATCCAATCCTAAAGAGGTTAACTTGGGAGAAGAGCATTAATCTCTTCTGAGGGTGTTGTTGGCATCATCTCAGTACTTCTACTCAGCCATACTTCTTCGCCTTTCCACCATCTCTCAGTACTGCTAACCGGGCACCAACTTGCCAGCAAAGAAACTCTGATAGCAACATATAGCCTATCAGTAACACAGAATGGAGGCTTGAACATCTCAGCTAGGAAGCAAGCTGTTCACTGACATTCTAAGAACAACCGAGAATGAAACATCGAGCTGAGCCTGGCAGCTACACAGGAGACTGAAATTGAACATTCACACATTTGAGGCAAGCCTGGAATACCTAGCTAGACTCTATGGTTTTTAATTTAAAAAGTCAGACTATGAAACTACACAAAGAGAAACAAACTTACCTTCCCTTATTCTCTTACTGTTATGGTTGGGATGAGTGTCCCCAAAAGTCCCACATATAAATTCCTAACCCTGGCAGTGGTAGTACCAAGAGATGCCATGGAGCTTTAGGAGCTGGCATATATGGGGGGATTTTAGGCCACTGAACCCATGAAGGGGTTGAATACATCCTTTCTGTCATGTCTCTCCACTCATCTTCCTGTTCCCTTCTCTCTTTTCTGGCTTAAGATGTGACACTTGGGTCTGACCTGTTCATTCATAGTGTGCTGCTGTTTTAGTTAAGGTTTCTAGTGTGATGAAGAGACACAATGACCACAACTCTTATAAAGGAAAACATTTCACTGAGGTGGCAGCTTACAGTTCATAGATTCAGTCCATTATCATCAGTTCAGGAAGCATGGTGTCATGCAGGCAGACATGGTGTTGTCTACATCTTGATCAAAAGGCAATAGGAAGGGACTGTGACACTGAGCAAAGCTGAAGCAAGAGACCTCAAAGCCTGCCCCTATGGTGACACCCTTCCTTCTTGAATGTTGAGATTTTTCAAGTGTGCACTACCATGGCCAAGATGAACTTTATTTTTGCAATGCAGTATGACTCTGGTTCTTGTAAAGTGTTAGATATTACATTAGATAATAGAGACTTTAAAAATCTCTCTCTCTCTCTCTCTCTCTGTGTGTGTGTGTGTGTTGTGTGTTGTGTGTGTGTGTGTGTGTGTGTGTGTGTGTGTGTGTGTGTGTGTGTGTGTGTGTGCATGCAGGTCCCTGCAAAGGCCAGAGGTGTCAGATCACCCTGAAGTTAATGGTGGTTAGGAGCTACCTAACATGGGTGCTAGGAACTGAACTTGGAGTACTACTAACCACTGAGCAATCTCTCTGGCATGAAATGAGGCTTTAGGATTGTCCCCATAGAATGTAAAAGTCAGAATGCAAGGAATACCTGTTATACTTAAGAAAATTCCTATAGAACGTGTTGATTTTTTTCTAAAAGATTTTACTGATAAATATCTCCATTTATATGTTTGGGATAAGGGTTGAAGGACTTGGTAGGGAGGTGTTATGGGATATGAAGTTTGGGAGAGATTGCAAAGTAACCAAAATGATTACAACATCCACTGTGGAGTTAGCTTAGTTATTCACTAAGCAGTGTTGTTTCCAGATATAAATATCTAATAATAAGTGTTGGCTCTTAGCGTTTGGTTCTATTTTGGAGAAAACAAGTTTAATTCCCAAGAAGGGGGAAGTTGCCATGTGTTAGTTAGCGGAGTTCTATTTAAAAGCTCTGTCTCTGTCGTTTTTCAAAATAGATGACACTTTTCTTGTGTGGTGCTCAGCACATGAAGGTTGTACCCATTTGCTTTGTAGCATATTCTGTTCCACTAACTTGATGAAGAGCAGACCACCCCCCCCACAACTGCAAAGTAAGGGATGCAATAAGGAAACTAAAAATAGAGAATGCCTGAAAAATAAGGAAATCCACATACACAAAAGTGAACAATATCTCAACAGTTCCAAAAATCAGCTCAACTTGGACAAGTTAAATGTAAAACATAAAATTACTAGAAAACATAAAAGAAATATGTTACAACATTAGAATAGTCAAGGAATTTTTGGATAAGATGTAACAAGCATATGCGCAAAACAAATGGTATTTTATCAAAATGAATTTTTTTTCTAGCAAAAGAAACTATTAACAGTGAAGAGACATCATGCATGTCCCTTATCCAGTGAATGGTCCCACACTCATGTACAAGTAGCACTAATTGACTCAGTGGGACATACACACAGAGGCATGAAGTTGGAAGGGAGATGAGGTGTAGATAATAGGGAGAGTTGTGGGGAGGATTGGAGACCGAGTTTGATCAAAAGATATTGTGTACATGCAGAAATTCTTTCTCAAGAAATAAATTTTAAAAATACATTTGTTCTAATTTACTTTATGCTGCCGTAATAGAACACTCAAACCAAACACAATTTAGGGGAAAAGGAGTGTTTTTGGCTTACATTTCCAAGTCATAATCTGTTACTGAGAGAAATCAGGAACTCATAGAAGGAAGTAAAGGCTAGGCATATGGAGGGACACTGCAACTTTTTGGTTTGCCCATCCACAGTCTTATGCTTAAGTAATGTTTTTATATAATCCAAGATCCCCACCTAGGGATGGTGCTGTCCACAGTGGGCAAGACCCTCCTGTGTCAATTAATAATCAATACCATCCCAACAGACATGCCCACAGGCCAATCTGATTTAGGCAATTCCTCAGTTGACACTCTGAAAATGATATTCTAGGCTGTGTTAAGTTGACACATAAAGCTAACTAAGGTAATATTTTAAAATGAAGAGCCAAAATAAACTTCAAAGTAAAAAGAATAAAAGGTAAGTTTAAAAGAGGACCCACAAAAAAAGAAAGAAAGTAACTGTAAACTATACATCTTAGAAAGGATTAATATCCACAGAGTTTTGTACAATGCTCAAAGAATTCAATAGCAAAACCAAACTGCCTATTTTAAAAATGAATAATAATGTTAAGTAGGTATTTCTCAATGAAAGACATGAGTATCCAATAGGTTATGAAAAAATGTTCAGCATCACTAACCATCAGGAGAATGTAAATCAAAAATCCTCTGAGAGATGTTACTTTACCTCAGAAGGCTTATCACCAGGACAAAAGATAACGAGATTGACAATAATACAGAAAAGGATGTGGGATCATATGAGCAAGGGATGTCAAGACCATGATGGGGAAAACCACTGAGACATCTGACCTGAGCTAGTGGGAGCTCATAGACTAGGGACTGACAGCGGGGAACCTGCATGGGACCTAATTAGGCCCTCTGAATGTGGGTGACAGTTATGTAGCTTGATCTGTTAGGGGTGCCCCTGGAAGTGGCATCAGGCCCTAATCCAGGGGCATGAACTGGCTTTTTGGAGCCTCCTCCCTGTGGTGGGATACCTTGCTCAGCCTTGATACAGAGGGGAGGGGCTTGGTTCTGCCTCAACTTGGTATGCCAAACTTTGTTGACTCCCTAAGGAAGACTTACCTCCTCTAAGGAGTAGATGGGAGGTAGGAAGGGGGTGGGGGCATGGGAGAAGGGGAGGGAGGGGAATTGGGGTTGGTAATTAAAATGAAAAACATTTTTTAAAAAATTATAAAAAAGAAAGGGAAGCCTTTCATCTTGTGTAAGTATAAATTAAATTACCCATTTAAATAAGTGCAGTATTTGGCACAGCAACATCATCTCTGGGCACATATCCAAAGAAAGGCAGTAAACCTGTGAAAGGACACCTGCATTCCCATGTGTGCTGTAGCAAAGAAAAGTGCCCATGTCTGTCAGTGTTCTAGCTTTCTTGCTGTTTGCTGGGACAAACACCATGACCTAAAAGTGACCTAGGGGAGGCTTAATTCAGCTCCCAGGCTACAGTTTCTCACAGAGCAAAGTCAGGACAGAAACTGGCTTCTTCACAGAACCATGCTTTCTTATCCAGCCCTAGACCACTACCAGCAAATACTGCAACCCACAGTGGGCTGGGCCCTCCTGCATTTGAAACCAAGACAGTCAACCACCCACAGTATCTCAACTGAGAACCTCTTCTCAGGTGACTTTAAACTCTGTCAGGTTGACAGTTTATCTAGAACAATAAATAATATGGTCTATACATAACTGATTTTTTTTTCACTCATAAAAAGACAATGTAGCTGGCTGAACTATAATGCTATAAGAACTGTAGAATGACAAAATTCTGTATTTTCTTTCAATATTATTCATATTTTACCACCATAAAATATAACTGTTTCAAGCAAAATAGTGTTTTGAAAAGCCAAATCATCTAGCGTGTGGCAGCACCTAACTTTAATCCCGACAGTTAGGAGAATGAAGCAGCTAGATCATTATGAGTTCCAGGGCTAGCCTATGGGCTAGCCCAAAAAGAAAAAAGATGGCTTAGAGGGTAAAGGTGCATGCAGCTAAACTGGATTCCATCCCCAGGATTCACATGTTAGAAGAAAGCCAATTCCGGAAAGTTGTCTTCTGGTCTGCATTCACACACACATGCACGTGTGTGATCACATACAGACACACACCCACACACACACACACACACACACACACACACACACACACACACACAAATAATAGTAATAATACATAAAATTTTAAAAAAATCAGTTTACATGTCAACAACACAAAGGTGATCTGCCAATCACTGCTGGTCCACTCTGAGTTCCCACCAGTAAGATCCTTGACCCCCAAAGCAGGGATTCTGCTAAAGAAAAAGGCCTCAGCTGGAGAGTGTCAGTTTCCAGTGAGATCTGCAGAAACTTCTCAAATTTCAGCTCAGCCTTTGTCCTCTTCCACCACCCATTGGATAGAGCCATTGGCTAGTGGCATCTTCTACTGGTTCCTCACCCCTGACCCCATCCCTGGGTCTCTGTCTCCGAAGAGATCTCCTATAGAGCTTGGACCACCACCCAGAGCTACAGATATTGAATCTCTGACCCACATAAGCCCAAAGGGGAAGTACCATAGAGAGAGGGGGAAACCCCACCAACACCTACTGGAAGAAGCTATGGGAAGACAGCAATACAAGAAAACACCTAACAACAGAAAGACAATCATGACACCACCAGAATCTAGGGAATCTACACCAACTAGAACAGAACACAACAACAAAGCAGAGGAAGCAGAAGGGAACGACTTAAAAATTAATGTCAATAAAATGATAGACGCCCTCAAAGAAGATGGGAGAAAATCCCTTAAAGAAATGGAGGAAAAAACGAACAAAACAGTGAAAGAAGTAAACAAATTCCTTAAGGAAAGTAAAGAAAGTACAGAAAACCAAGAAAAAACAATTAAGCAGGGGAAGGAAACGGTTCAAGACTTGAAAACTGAAATAGAGAAAATAAAGGCAACACAAACCAAATAAATGCTGGAAATAGAAAAACTGGGCAAAAAATTAGGAACTACAGATGCAAGCATAGCGAATAGAATTCAAGAGATCGAAGAGAGAATCTCAGGTACAGAAGATAAACTAGAAGAAATAGATTCATCGACCAAAGAAAATCATAAATCCAACAAATCCTTAACACAAAACATCCAGGAAATGTGGGACACCATGAAAAGGCCAAAACTAAGAATAATAGGCATAGAGGAAGGTGAGGAAGCCCAGCTCAAAGGTGCCAAAAACATATTCAACAAAATCATCGAGGAAAACTTTCCAAATCTGAAGAAGGACATGCCCTTGAAAGTACAAGAAGCATACCGAACCCCAAAAAGGCTGGACCAAAGAAAAAAGACCCCTCGACATATAATAACCAAAACACCTAGCATACAGAATAAAGAAAGAATATTAAGAGCAGTGAAGGAAAAAGGACAGGTAACATATAAAGGGAGACCTATAAAAATTACACCTGATTTCTCCATGGAAAGCCTCAAGGCCAGAAGGTCCTGGATAGATGTTCTAAAAGTATGAAGAGAACACGGATGCCAGCCTAGGCTACTATATCCAGCAAAACTCTCAATCACTATAGATGGAGAAAACAAGTTATTTAATGACAAAACCAGATTTTCCCAATACGTATCTACAAATCCAGCCCTACAGAAATTATTGGAAGGAAAACTCCAACCCAAGGAAGGTAACTACGCCCACAAAAATGTAGGAAACAGATAATCCAACTACAACAGAAACCACGGGTAAAGCAGAACAAATATATTCACAACACACTGACAACAACAAACCTAAATCAAACAAACATCATCAATCAATGGTCCTTACTCATCCTCAACATTGATGGTCTTAACTCACCTATAAAAAGACACAGGCTAACAGAATGGATACGAAGACAGAATCCATCCCTTTGCTGCATACAAAAAACACATCTAAGCTTCAAAGATAGACATTACCTCAGGGTAAAGGGTTGGGAAAAGATTTTCCAAGAAGCAAGCAGGCATGGCTATCCTAATATCTAACAAGTTAGAATTAAAACCAAAATTAATCAAAAGAGATGAAGACTGTCATTTCGTATTCATAGCAGGAGAAATCCATCAACACAAAGTCTCAGTTCTGAACATCTATGCCACCAATAGAAAGGCACCCACATTCGTAAAAGAAATGCTACTAAAACAGAAAGCTCATATAAAACCTCACACACTTACAGTGGGAGACTTCAATACACCACTCTCAACACTAGACAGGACCACAAATCAGAAACTCAACAAAGAAACAAAAGAACTAACAGAAATTATGTTTCAACTGGGGTTAACAGACATCTATAGAACATTCCATCCAAACACAAAAAATATACCTTCTTCTCTGCTCCACATGGAACCTTCTCTAAAATTGACCACATACTAGGTGGCACAAGAAACCTCAACAGATACAAGAGAATAGGAATAGTTCCCTGTATCTTATCAGACCACCATGTTTTAAAATTGGAATTCAACAACAACACAAATAGCAGAAAACCTGCAAACTCATGAAAACTGAACAGTGGGCAATTGCACCACTCCTGGGTCAAAGAAGAAATAAGAAAGAAATTAAGGACTTTATAATATTCAATGAGAATGAGGACACAACATACCCAAACTTATGGGAAACCTTGAAAGCAGTGCTTCGAGGGAATTTCATTGCACTAAGTGCCCATATGAAGAAAACAGAGGATACTCACATAAGAGAATTAACAGTGCAACTGAAAGCCTTAGAACAGAGAGAAGTGAACTCACCCTGTAGGACTAGACACCAGGAAATAATCAACTTGAGGGCTGAAATCAACAAAATAGAAACCAGGAAATCAATACAAAAAATCAATGCAACAACGAGTTGGTTTTTTGAGAAAATCAACAAGATAGACAAACCTTTATCCAAATTAACAAAAAAGCAGAGACAGACCATGCAAATTAAGAAAATCAGAAACGAAAATAGGAACATAACAATGGACACAGAGGAAATTCAGATACTTTTCAGGTCATACTTTGAAAATCTGTGTTCCACAAAAAATTGAAAATTCAAAGGAAATGGAAAAATTTCTGGATAACTATCATTTACCAAAATTAAATCAAGAACAGACAAACAACTTAAATTGACCTATAACCCCCAACGAAATAGAAGCAGTCATCAAAAGCCTTCCAACCAAAAAAAGCCCGGGGCCCGATGGATCCAGTGCAGAATTATACCAGACATTCAAGGAAGAACTAATACCACTACTCCTCAAACTGTTCCACAAAATAGAAACAGAAGGTTCATTGCCAAACTCTTTTTTTATGAGGCCACAATAACCTTGGTACCCAAGCCTCACAAAGACATAACTAAGAAAGAAAATTACAGACCAATATCCCTGATGAACATCGATGCAAAAATACTCAATAAAATACTGGCAAACTGAATTCAAGAATACATCAGAGAAATCATCCACCATGACCAAGTAGGCTTCATCCCTGGAATGCAGGGATGGTTTAACATACGAAAATCTATCAACATGATCCACCATATAAACAAACTGAAAAAAAAAAACCATATGATTATCTCCCTAGATGCGGAAAAAGCCTTCGACAAAATTCAACACCCTTTCATGATAAAGGTCTTGTAGAGGTCAGGGATAACAGGAACATACCTAAACATGATAAGAGCAATATACAGCAAACCAACTGCCAACATCAAACTGAATGGAGAGAAACTTAAGCCAATTCCTCTAAAATCAGGAACAAGACAAGGCTGCCCTCTCTCTCCATGTCTCTTCAATATCGTACTAGAAGTTCTAGCTAATGCTATAAGAAAACAAAAAGAGATCAAGGGGATCCAAATTGGAGAGGAAGAAGTAAAACTGTCTCTATTTGCAGATGATATGATAGTTTACATAAGTGACCCAATAAACTCTACCAGGGAACTCCCACAACTGATAAACACCTTCAGCACCTAGCAGGATACAAGATAAACTCAAAAAAAAAAATCAGTAGCCCTACTTTTTTCAGACGACAAAGTGACAGAGAAAGAAATCAGAGAAACATCAACCTTTTATAATAGCCACAAGCAACATAAAGTATCTTGATGTAACACTTACCAAACAAGTAAAAGACCTATATAATAAGAACTTTGTGACTCTAAAGAAAGAAATTAAAGAAGATACCAGAATATGGAAAGATCTCCCATGCTCTTGGTTAGGTAGGATAAACATAGTAAAAATGGCAATCTTGCCAAAAGCAATCTACAGATTCAATGCAATCCCCATTAAAATCCCACCACAATTCTTCACCAAACTTGAAAGGATAATAATCAACTTTATATGGAAAAACAAAAGACCCAGGATAGCCAAACAATGCGACACAATAAAAGAACTTCAGGAGGCATCACCATTCCTGACTTTAAGCTCTACTACAGAGCTATAGTTCTGAGAATAGCCTGGTATTGGCATAAAAATAGCTGTCTAGAACAATGGAATAGAACTGAAGATCCTGATATTAACCCACACACCTATGAACACCTGATTTTCGACAAAACAGCTAAAATTATACAATGGGGCGAGGACAGCATCTTCAACAAATGGTGCTGGCACAATTGGATGAGGGTATGTAGAAGACTGCAGATAGACCCATGTCTGTCGCCATGCACAAAACTCAAGTCCAAATGGATCAAAGACCTCAACATCAATCCAGCCACATTGAACCTCTTAGAAGAGAAAGTAGGGCGTACCCTTGAACAAATTGGTATAGGAGACTGCTTCCTGAACATAACTCTAGGGGCACAGACACTGAGAGAAACAATTAATAAATGGGACCTCTTCAAACTTAGAAGCTTCTGTAAGGCAAAGGACACAGAGGACAAGACCAAATGGCAGCCCCCAGACTGGGGAAAGATTTTCACCAATCCTATATCCGACAAAGGGCTGATCTCCAAAATATACAAAGAACTCAAGAAACTAGTCAACAAAACACCAACTAACCCCATTAAAAAATACCGTACAGAAATGAAGAAAGAATTCTCAATAGAGGAAATCAAAAAGGCTGAAAGACACTTAAGAAAATGTTCCACATCCTTAGCTATCAGGGAAATGCAAATCAAAACAACTTTGAGATACCATCTTACTCCTGCCAGAATGGCTAAAATTAGAAACACCAATGATGACTCATGTTGGAGAGGATGTGGAGAAATGGGAACAATCCTCCACTGCTGGTGGGAGTGCAAACTCGTACAGCCATTTTGGATAGCAATGTGGCGGTTCCTCAGGAAAATGGGAATTTGTTTACCACAGGACCTGGCAATCCCCCTCTTAGGCATATACCCAAAGGATTCACATCTATGCAACAAAGACATCTGTTCAACTATGTTCATAGCAGCACTATTTGTAATAGCAAGAACCTGGAAGCAACCTAGATGCCCCTCAATTGAAGAATGGTTAATGAAGATGTGGCACATCTACACAATGGAATACTACTCTGCAGAAAAAAATAATGGTATCTTGAAATTCGCAGGCAAGTGGATGGCACTTGAAGAAACCATCCTGAATGAGGTAACCCAGTCACAAAAAGAGGAACATAGTGTGTACTCACTCATATATGGATTTTAGACCTAGGTCAAATGATCACCAGCCTATAATTCCCACCACCAGAGGAACTAGGATACAAAGTGTATCCTAAGAATTCATTTAAAGTCCCTCACAGAACCGGGAAGGGACAAGTCCCACAGAGCACAGGTGAAGTGGGGGGGGCAGTGAATGGAGAGAGAAGTAGGAGAAAATGAGGGGGCGTAAAGGAAAACACATGCGACCAGGAAGATTGAGCCCGGTTAGGAATAGAAAACAGGAGAGGGAGAGAGAGAGAGAGATAGAGGGAGAGAGAGAGAGGGAGAACATAAAAGAGGAAGCCAATATTGGTTTGAAGATAAAATTGAACACAAAGAAAGGTCTAGAGAACTACAAGACTGCTGCCAACTAACAATTTGAGCTTCCTTGGAAAGGCTACCATAAATGCCCTTCCTGGATAGTGAGATCAACAACTAACTTATCCATGGTGCCCTCCTCTAATGCCTGTTGTAAACAGGATCAAACACCCATATATAAACACTGAGTCGAACTAGAACCCAGATGCAGATGGAGAGGACAAGACCAGGCTGCAGAAACACATAGAGACAGCTGACCTGAACAAGGAGGAGCTAATGGACCACCAGACTAATAGCTGGGAAGCCAGCATGGGACTGACTCAAGCCCCCCTAAATATGGGTCTCAGCAAGAAGGACTGAGCAGTCTAAGGGACTTCAGACAGTGGAGCCAGGATGTATCCCTGATGCACAAAAGAATCTTGCAAACACATCCCCCATGGAGGGATAACCTAGAGACAGGAGAGAAGCCCTAGTACCTACTTCACATGACCTGTCAGACCTACATGACCCCAACTGCATGGCATTCCCCTACATATGGAATTGGGGTGGGGAAAGGGAGGGGAGTTTGGTTAGGGTGCATGTGAGAGGGCACAGAGGGTAAAAGGGAGGGATGGATGGATGGAGGGAGGGAGAGAGAACTGGAATTGACTTGTAAAATAATAAATTAATTAAAAAAATACTTTGACTCCAAAATTTAAGTTCAAGGACAAGTTACTAGTGAAAAGGATTTCTATTTTTGTTTCCACAGAAATGAAAAGCTGTGGATTTCTTCCAGACTAATGTGGTTTGATCAAGCCAGACCACCTGAAACAGAGTACCAGGTGATTCTACATTCAAAATAGCTGGACAAAGCAGCCTTATAGACTACAGCCAGGATTTCTGCATCTTCTTAGAATCCCCCATGACAATGCCCCTTATCAGCAGGAAGTAGTTTGGAAAGAATGATGCCCAAATTCCCAAATATTTTCTATAAATGTTTGTTTTCATTTAAATGGACTTGGTTATATAAAATAAAATAAAAAACAAAAAACACAAAGGCTAAAACTTGTATGAGGAATTGGGTAAATTTTTTACATTTCAAGTGAGTATGATTTGACATTGGTGAAAGGGCATCTGTACTGAAATTACAGATGGTTCTGAGTATGCTCTTCACAACTGAGCCAAATCTCTAGACACTTAATTTTATATATTTTGAGACTTATTTTTATTTTCTTTGCATAGGTGCTTACCCTGCATGTATATCTGTGAACTACGTGTATGCAGTGCCCATGAAAGCTAGCAAATCATCAGAAGTGACATGAGGTCCCCTGGAAACTGGACCATGTGGGGGCTGGGATTTTAACCTTGTCCTCAGAAGAGTCATCAGCACTCTTAATCACTGAGCCATCTCTCTGGCCCCACTCCCATTTTTATTTAATTTTTTAGTGTGTATATTTTAAGTGATGAGAAGCTGCTGAGATAAAGAGATACAAATAGAAAAATATTGTTGTATCCATGCCATTTTGAGGTCTTTCCCAGTTACACACCACTCTCTTTCTTAATTGCTATTAAAAACTATTTTTAAATGCATGCGAGTTGACAAGTCATCAATTCTGATGAAGGCAAACAACTGGAAAATCAATTTGCTACTCAGTCACTAGGATAATCCACTTTCTTAGCAACAACTTCTCTACTATTTGCTTTCCCTGTGTTTTGCAGCATTAAGAGTACAAACAGAAGCGATTGAGAAATACAGCCATATTTCTTTCATAATGAGGAAATAAGCTCTCAGGAAAGGATTCATATTAGGTGAAAACCAAGAACTGGCAAGTGATTCTTCTTAAATAGTTGTGTTTTTCTGACTTATGTCTTAAAGTAGTAATTTTTATTTCAAAAATTGTAAAACTCATACATGCTGCTTAGGGAAAAATAGTTCAGTGGGTTACATGTTCAATTCCATTCCCCTCCTGTGAAATGTGAGCTCAAATTTAAAGATTATTCAATTAGAAACTTGGCCCCCTCACAATAAAGAAGCAAACCAAATATAGAACTAGGTAAATTTGTGGTAAGAGGAAGAACAGGCCACATTTAACCAGGAGCAAAGAGGAACCGTTCTTTGCAGGACTATGTAAATTGATAGGAACAAGTTCCTAAATAGCTTTTTCCTTAAATTTCTACCAAGTTGCAAGGTTTCATGCCATGGATTAGTCATTTATTCTAAAAAGCTGGGGTGGAACAGGAAATGCAGGTGCCAGCAAAGAGAGCAAAGCACAGAGTTCAGAAGGCACCAAGAAAGCCATAGGACAGCAGAGGGTAGAGGTTGATAGGGCTTAAAGGAGCCCCAGCATCATCTGAAATTGGCTCTTAGAGCTCTGGATCCACAGCAAGCTTAGATGGTGCTACAGGAGTGGCTGACTTTTCTAGAACTTGGCAGTTTATATGGACTCTAGAGACTGGTTTGTATTTGTATACTGCTTTCAAGAGTTGGCCTGGGCCACACAGTACTAAGGGGTGGTGCTGGTATACAATGTTATCCCCAAAGTAGGATTCTAATAAGTAACTTAAGCTGTGCCCCATATCCACAGCCTGCTCAAATTGAAACCAGACAAAGTCCCAGCACAGAGAAGAGAAGGTGACATGGACACAAAGGCCTTGACCAAGAAGCTATTTGTGATTGACACCTGCTGGGAGAGGGTAAACCAGTGTTCTCCAGTGGAGTACCAGTGGGTCCATCAACCACATTCCAGGACAGGCCAACACAAAGGAACTCCTTGGTTTTATGTCTTCTTTCTTTTGTTATGGTATGATGTTCTTTTTGGGTTTTGTTTTAGTTTCTTTTTTTTTTTTTTTAATTTAAATTGCAAACAAGTTTTTTTACATGTCAATCAAGTTCCCTCTCCCTCCCCTCTGGCCCTGATCCCCACCAACCCCCTATCTCATCCCCTTTCTGCTTCCTAGGGAGGGTGAAGCCTTCCACAGGGGATCTTCAAAGTCTGTCACATCATTTGGAGCAGGGCCTAGTTTTAGTTTCTTATTTTATGTTCGTCTGTTCTTTTGAGAGAATGAACATGAAGTTGGGTGAGTAGGGAGTGGGAGGATCTGAGAGGCCATGGGGAAGGGGAAATAAAATAACCAACTATATTGCCAGCACGGTAGCACATGCCTTTAATCCCAGCACTTGGGAGGTCAAGCTGGTGGATGTCTGTAAGTTTGAGGCCAGTGTGGTCTCATAGCAAGTTCTAGTACAGCCAGAGCTACATAATAGAAAGACCTTGTCTCAAAAACAAACAATAGCAACAGAACAAAACAAAACAAACAAAAAAAAAAAAAAAAAAGAGGAATAAAAAAGAGTTATTTTCTTTAGGTATAGAACATATGAGCAAATCTTTGATGTGATGATACATCACATAAATGTGATGTATTTGATCATATCCATTCCTCCTCCTCCTAATTCCTCTCAGATCCACCACCCACTCCCCACTCCCTTCCAGCTTTACTCATTCCTTTTTTTTTTTCTTTTCTTTTAATAACCCACTGAGTCCTATTTCTGCTGTCCCATATTCATGAGTGTCAGACTACCCACTGGAGCATGGCTGACCTATCAGAGGCCGTATCCTTTCTTCTAGACTAGGAGACAGTGTAGTTGATCTTGGTGTTCTCCGAAGCTTAAGGGAACAGGGTCCTGTTGTAGTTGCTGTATATGAGGGATTAGTTTTGTGTGAAGAAGTAAAGGGTTTGAGGTGGGATAAATGAATCCAGTGGGAAAAGCCCTCAAGCTTAGCAGCTGTTGGAGAGACAAGGATTACCTTGAAGGGGCCCTGCCATTTAGGAGAAAGGGGTGAGGGGTGTTGGTCTGGGGGAGAGAGAAAGACCTAGTCCCCAATGTTAATTGGGGATGTACAGAAGTTGGTGCAAGGTGGAGCCAGGGAGTGGTCAGTAAAGTTCCATAGGAGGGAACAGAGATGACGAAATAAGGGTGTAAGCAGATGGTCGGGAGAGGTGACAGTTCAGGTGAGAGACCAGGTGTTAGAACTGGCCTCCCATACATAAGTTCAAAGGGTGAGATGAGAAGGGGTCATTTGGGGAGGGCTCTAAGCCTGAATAGAGCCAGAGGCCAGAGCTTTACCCAGTCAAGGTGAAGTTCCTATGACATTTTAACAAGAACACTTTTTAAGGAAAGGTTAATAAGCTCTATCTTCCCTGAGGACTGGGGGTGACAGGGGATATGGAAATGCCAAGGGATGTTTAGAGATTTAGATAAGATTTGTGAAACCTGAGAGGTGAACTCAGGACCATTGTCTGACTGAAGAGAAGCTGGGATTCCAAACTGTGGAATGATTTCCCTGAGAAGGGTGTCAGAGACTGTCTGAGCTTTCTTGTTAGTAAGTGGAACAGCTTCTACCCACCCTGAGAAGGTATCAACTAATACCAGGAGATATTTGACCCATCTGACTGTAGGCATGTGGGTAAAGTCAAGTTGCAAATCAATCCCTGGGAGAGAGCCGCTGGCCTTGTGGGTAGGAAAAGGGAAGCTACGATTCCTGGTGTTAGGATCTGATGTCTGACAGGTTTTACAAGAGGCAGTGATAGTTTTTAAGAACTCCAAGTCCTCAGGAGTGGGCTGGAGGTGAGCCTTGACAAAATGAGAAAGAGCCTTGCTGTTAGGATGAAAGAGCTGGTGTAAATAGGACAGAATTTGTCCAGTATTAGGAAGTGACTGTGAGGATGTGGGTTGTAGTGTCAGGACTCCTTGTGGTGTGTGTGGTAAGTATGGGCTTCTGAGGGCTGCAGCTTTAGCTGCTTCATCAGCCCAGTTGTTTCCCTTAGAGATAATGGAACTGTCAGTCTGATGAGACCAGCAGTGAATAATCCCTATAGCTTTGGGGAGATGGGAGGCCTTTAACATGTCCATAATATAACCTGAGTTAGTTATAGATCCTCCTTTTGTAGTAAGCAGCCCCCACTCTTTCCAGATAGCAGCATGGGACAATAGGAAGACAAGAAGGAGAAGTGGGTCCCCAAAACTCCCTCAGGACTGAGTGTTTGGCACCAGTGTCCAAAAGGAAGGACCAACAGAGGCTGGAGGACTCAGTAGTCTGAGAGCAGAGAGGCTTGAAGCCGGAAACAGATATACCACCCAGGGCAGTATGACATTCACCCATGAGGAATGTACCCAACCCTAAGGAAATGGGTTAAAATTTTTAAAAAGGTTACCTTACCTAATTGAAGCTGGTGTGGGATGGTATTTCCAGCGAATGGGTGGATGGAAGTGGACTGCTGGTTCGGATTCAGGGTCCCTAAGTGTCTCTGGCTGGCCACCCACCAGCAGACGGCCACAGAGTCCTTGAGGAGAGGCTGACTGAGTTTCACAGCACCAATGTTGTTCTTTTGCTGCAGCTATTGCCTATGAAACACAAACACGAGACTCAACGCCCATGTGGAGTTTATTGAGAGAGGGGAGAGAAAGGGGGCGGGTAGCTGGTGGCCAACTGAAAGCAGGGGGAGAGAGAGAGGGGTTTGGGGTGCTTGCTTTAAAAGGGGGGCTTGTGCATGCGTAACTGAGTCCCCTGCACAGCCAGGTAAAGCTTGAGCAGCCAGATAAAGCCTGATGTAACATGGCCATGAGCGTCCCGCCCATCGTTGGGGGCAGGGTCAGCAGACTGCTGGTTCCCAACACTGTACAGGTTACCACAGCTTCTATGAGTTCATGATATAAGAGTATTGCTACACTCTTATACCCAGAAGGTACTCTTTTCACTCTGGTCCTCACAAACCTCTGGCTCCTCCAAGCTCTGTGTTCCATATTTTGTAATGTCCCTGAACCTTATGTAGGTAGGGTAATCACATCTGTGGCTGAGCATTGCACAGTTACTTATTCTCTGGACTTTGATGAGTTGTGACTTCCTTCATTGACTGCCGTCTACTGCACAAAGAAACATACCATGAAGTTTGAGGAGTTGCTCTAATCTGTGGGAACAGATTTAGAAGGTAATTTGATATTATGTTCATTTAGCAAAATAATAGTAAGTTCATCCCTGGTGACTATGAGCTACCCCTTCCCAAGAGTTTTTAGCCAGACAATACTTATTTTTGTGGAATAGGCTTTAATTCCAGTCAGAAAGCAGTTGTGCCACTGTTGTGTCCATGGATAATATATCTTGTTATCTTGGCCATTATTGTAGCTCACAAGAGCTGGGTAAGGCTGTTGGTGACACCCGCCCCCTTCCCCACCCTGGTCCCAACCCCTGCCCCCAGCACTTTCTGCATAGCATAGCACTTTCTGGTATGATGAGCACTAGCTAACATAGCCAACAAGGAAGAATCTCTTTGGTCAATATTAAATTGATTCTTTGTGTCTTTGTGACAAGAGTGTGTGGTAAGTTCATCCACAAACTTATCATGTTCTGGTACGCAACTAAGAGCTATGGTTAAGGGTCTCTGATGAACAGCATCCTAGATGAAATTTAAGTGATAACCTAGTGTAAACAATAATAAATGCACAAATATATGTATGCAAGAATGTTCATAACCAGATTAGTTATATTTACAAGAGTTAAAATATTCTTTATTTCTGGCTATATGAGAATGGTTAAATCAAAGAATAAATCCACACAAGACACAAAACAGATATATAGTACTTTAATTACATATAGATAAAAATGCTCTTTGCTATATGTGGGAAAAATGTAGGGAGAAAAATACATTAAAATATCATTATAAGGGATTTGTTTTTTTCTGTTTACTTCTCAGTAACTTTTAAAGATTTCCTGACAGTATACTATCTTAATATTTTGATGTTTTATGTTATTTAATAAAAACACAACTCCATGTTATATGTTTTTAATTACTTGGGTTTTCCTTTGTCACATGCTATAGTCACTTTACTGATTTAAAAACACTGTGGATAGAAAGTATTTGTCAGACTGTTTAATATGTTTATTCTTTTCAAGAGCCTTTTTCAGACTGGGAAGACAGCATTATAGTCTGAAAGCACAGTGCTGATTAGTTCAGCTGCCTCTGCTGTTCCAAACATTTTTTCCATTTCTTCAATGATCTAGAATTAGCAGGGCATGTGGTAACTGAAGTGCTCCTTGTCTAGTCCTGGGAATGCGTAAATACAGACTTATAAAAAGCAATTTGCATTGAATTTCCCCCTTGGAATTTTCAATTACTCAGTTGTAATAGTTCCTCTTTTAACACTGACATCTTCCTTGTGTACATCACCAAATGATATTTTACAAAAGCAGTAGCCACTTACTTCCCACAGTCCTGATTTTGTAACCCCTCCTTTAGACCCGTAAAAGTATTTAGCTGTAAATATTTAAAATCTAAACATCATCGAAAGGGAGAATGACAAGATCCAAGGTACACATACCCTGTTAAGGAAAGTATGCAGCTCACATTTCACTAAAGTGTGGAGTCATGTGGCTGAGCTTGCTTTCTCAGTCTTGACTAGCTGATGTGGGGGAAGTTACTGGAATTCTCCAAAGCTCACTTTTTTCAGTTGTCAACAAATAACACAAGCTTGTAAAAATATCCTTGTCTTTCTAGTGGTATGGTCTTTGCAGGCAATCCTTCTTGATCAGGCAGATTTTTGCAGGGTGTTGTGTTATAAAAGAGGGAGAAAGAACTTTATGGGGAAGATAAAGGTCCCCAAACTGGTTTTTCAAAGACAGCACACTGTGTGTGCTATGCAGAATTGCAGTCAAGGCAAACCAGAAACATTAGGAAGAGGGTAACTAGAAGTCTGTCTTGACTTCTGATAGAGCAGTTCTATAATTCACAAAACACTGCTACCTACAAGTGCCTGAGAAGAGAGTATAACCTCTCAATAATTTACATTTTCCACTAAACTGTGTCAAATTTGTTACAGTTTCCAAGGTTAGTTGATAGGAATAAAGTTATATTATCATGTGTTTTTTGCAATGGATATTGTTATTGTACAAAATTCCCAATTCAATTGCTTTTCATCTCACTTTGAGCTTGCCTTTTATGGAAATACAAACTTCTCCCAAAAAGACTAATATTTTGAATCAGCTAGTGATGGTAAATGTGTTTATTATAAGGACCATCAACACTCACTGTGTTTTGTCTATTAGATCATCCATTGAAAACCTAACCTTAGGTCATCCCCAGGAGAAAGCATTTTAGAAGAGGCAAAGGAAAAAAAATACATGGTCTTGCAAACAATGTTAACTTTTAAATCTTATTTTAGAGATCTGTACATTGGCTTTGGGGTTCACATAAATCCTTTCATTTCAGTAATCATGAATACCTTTCTCTACCCACCCCCCACTCCCCAAAGGTTAAATAACATTGGTCCTGTCTAAATAGGAGCCCTGTTTCACTCTGGGATTTGACTTTCTCAGTCAGCAGAACCAAGGTCAATTATCTGGAAATGGTGCTGCCAATGTTGGCAGCCCGATCTGAGAGACTGGACAAACTTTAGAGTCTGGTTATATGCCAGCAACAAAGAATTGTTGGCATCATCAGTTCCCTGAACCAGCAACGAGTGGGCATTCCATTACAGGGTGGAACTGAGTGAACTCCTCATAGACCCCTTTCCACTGTGAGAAAGTTGCATTTAGCTTAGCTCTTAGAAAACAAATGGAGATTAGCATTTTGTGAAAACTGTTTGAGCAGGATTCTTTTTGTGTGATAAAATAAATACTAAAAATATTTTAAAGTATGTTTTGTTTGAAATAGTTCTATATATGCTACAAACTAAGGAATGTTTCTTTATTTCAGTGAATTATGGATCTGGATCAGATACATGGAGTATGGAGATACAAACATGTAAGACCTGCTATCCTTAAGCAATGTGCACTTGGGACAAGCATATGTGTGTAATTTACATATGTATATATTTTTGATTTATATATGGTGATATATGTATATATATATAATTTACATATGCACACATATAATTTATGTGTGGAATAGTCTCTCTGATCTTTACAGTGCTGGTGCCTGATGAGGGAGGTAAGTAACATGAAGAATCACAAAGACCTGATTTTGTAAGATTACTCCTAGCTAATGAATCATGGAAACTGATGTCTCTGAGTCCTTGTTTCTTACCTGGAAAATGGAGACAAGGTATTTATTGGATGGTGGTACTGTAGGGACTGGTAGTGTAAGAAATAATGAGTCTTTTCTATGAAATACTGTAAAACTTGTGCTTAGGACAAGAATTAAAATTTATCTCCTCCATGCTGTAAGATTTTTATGAAAATGTTTTAATCCTCACTCCCCAGTAAAATGTTTGTTTACACAAAATCCCCCTCTATTCTAGAGATTTGATAGTCTGAAGCAGTGACCCTCTTCTCCCTGGAAGAGTGATCTCTTTCCCATTCCTCTCCAGTCTACAATTCTTTTCAGATTAAGAAATTGAATAAAATTGTAAGGACAGACCCCAGGCAATGGGGAAAAGACACAGCCATCACCTGAGTAGAATGAAAATCAAATGCACTTTTGGTCTCAGTGTACTCTTGATCAAGAGTAAAGTTTACCTTGTCCAGATACTCTAACTGGGATGGTATTCTCTTCCTTTCTGACCCCAAACTTTTCTAACATTAGATACCATCTTAGGGTTTCTATTGCTGTAAAGAGACACCATGTTCTTGGCAACTCTTATAAAGAAAAACATTTAATTGTGGTGGCTTGCCTAGTGTTCAGAGGTTTAATCCATTATCATCTTCGTGGGAAGCAAGGCAGCATGCAGGTAGACATGGTGCTAGAGAAGGAGCTGAGAGTTCTACATCTTGATCTGCAGGCCACATGCAGTGGTCTGTCTCACTGGGCATGACTTGAGCACAAAGGAGACCTCAAAGATTACCTCCATGGTGACACACTTCCTTCAACAAGGCTACACCTAGTCCAACAACTCCATACCTACCAATAGTGCCGCTTTCTTTGGGACCATTTTCTTTCAAACCAACACTGACACATTCAAAAGGTTTACTATACTATATGGCATGGAGCAAACATTCCCATAATATAGCTTGTATTAAACTTAAGACAATAATAACATTAATAAGATTTATTATTGATTCCCTCCTCAGTGTAGACAAAGTAGATATCCAGGGGGAAAAGAGTCCTACCTAACACTGGTTTGAATACCTTGCTTTAAAATTATAGTTAGTTAATCCCACTGGATGAGAATAAAATCACTACAATTTTTGAGCCAAATTTGAAGCAAACATTATTAAATATTAACTAGGATAATGGACACTGGCCAGATTCATACCCAGGATTCCCAGAGAATGGTTACAAGTAACATTAGTCAGGTGCTTATAAAGGCAGAACTCACAAGGCTGTGTTTGTCCAATCAGGGATAAGCATAAATCCCTACATACTTCCTACATACCTGTCACCTACATGTGATCAAACACATCCTGGGCAACCAACCTATTGAAAACATGTGGCTCATTAGTTTACATGAACAATAGCCTCCAGCATTCCAGGAAATTATCTGTTGCTGGGCAAGTGGGGCTTACAGGTTTATCTGTCCAGGGGCAAGTGGGACTTACAGGTTAGAGAGAGAAAGTAGTAAACTTAACAGGGCCAGCAGACTGACCTGGACAAACTTTGTCAAGAGAGGAGAGGGGCAGGAAGGCAAGCAATGAAGACAAAGAGAGTGCCAGCAAAGGAGACCAAAAAAGAGAGGCGAGAGAGGGAGAGGGAGAGGGAGAGAGAGAGAGAGGGAGGGAGGGAGAGAGAGAGTATTGCGGTTAAATAAGGATCAGGATAAACAAATAAGCCAAATAGATGTTTATTCAGGGGGAAATAACTTACAACCTAGACAGATGAACACCAGGAAATTCAACCAGATCCTCTCCTGTCCAAGTCCTGCCAGCAAGAGAGCTTTTCCTGGCTCTCTCTCCGACCTCCTTCCACAGGTCACTTCCGCCCATGGCTCCACCCCCCAATGGGTGTGGTCAGTGCCACAGAAGGACTATCTCACTACAATTCCCCTTTTAGTCTAAAGAAAAGATTTAAGCTTAATACAAAACTATATACAAAACAGTGAATAACAAGTGTGCTCTAAGAAAAGGAAAATCGAGAACAAAATGACCTACATATCTAGTCCTAGGGTGAAGGCATAATGGAGTTTACAATAGAGTTGTCCTAAGCTGGAAAACGTAAGTCCAGTACCTAATATATCTAACTAGGAAGAGAGAATAATAGTTGTGATAGTTTAATTTTCAATCTCATCAAGACCTGAGAAGGAAAATAACAATACTAGAGTAGACAGGAAGTGCGGATGGACAACTTCCAAAAGGTGCAGCAAGGACAGAAACAGCAAGCCACCTGGACAGTCACCCTAGGTCTCACAGCAACGTTGGTACACCCAGTTTTGGCTAAGGCCAAGAGAGCTTGACAGAACACAACAACAGCAGGGAGGTAGAATGGTTGTCTTACCCTGACTTGGCAAGGTCAAGCAGTCTTCTATATTTGTCTCCGGCAAGCACATAGGACTGCATGTCCAAATCAGTGGTCAAGGTAGGGGCAATTCTTTGCCCAACAGGCCATTAGCTGAAGCGAGAATGAACTCCAGCAGGAGCAACAACAGTGTCCAACATATTTTCGGGAAAGTGCACGGTGCTGTCAGGAGCAACAGTGTCTCATGTCAATGGAGTACTTATATCAAAACATTTAAATGCCATGTTCTGCATGTCTATGAAGTGATTGAAGATTAAGCATCTATATCTGACTAATCTCATAGGTAAAGGAAACATGAGTGAAGATAATCTGTAATACTCAGGAACTTACCTAAAAAACTAATTGAAACTTCCTTGAGTAAAGCAGGAACAAATACTTAAACAATATAACTATATACATATATACATACATACATATATATATATATATATATATATATACACACATATATATATATATAAATCCCTAAAATAGAGGTAGAGTAGAAATGTCAAGACAAGAGGTAGAACTATAAAGGGCAGCATGATACATATCCCAGATTGTATCAATATATAAAATGTCTTGAATACAAGAAAAGTGTACGTACATAGAATATGGTAAAAAATAATGTGCATAAAACATCATAAGTGGAAAGATTTCACACAATATAACAAAATATGAACTTAATTTTACATAGCTTACCACATATAAGAATACGTAACAATGTAAGCTGTAAAATACTATCTCATTCTTACTCAAATTCACAAGAAAATAGGCTAATCTACCTATATCCTATCTAAACCATACCTTTCCCAACCATTCCCTATTCCTGTCTAAAAGATAAAACCGAGTGTAAGCATCACCTTCCATACCCAACCCTAAATAACTAAAACCAACCCAAAGACGATGACTATTATCCCAAAATTCCAAGGGTAGGGAAAGGGGGTGTCATTATCTTAAGGTTACTTCCTGCTGAAATGGGACAATGATTGCTCCAATGGATCCTGTAGGAAGAAAATTTTTAGCAACCAAATTTCTCAACAGAACTGGCTGTGACATATGTAGCTAGTCACTGTGTGGCAGAAAATTCTTGACTGTAGTTCTATTTGAAACTCTGGCCAGGGTGTAATAAAAAGGTGCACCATTAAATGGGCTTGGTTATAAATGGTTAATGATCACAACCAATATTCTTTTTAAAGGTAAAAATGGGATTATGATATAGATATGAATACTTTGTTTTGGAATGGATTTTCATTTATTGATACAATTTAAGGTCAATGTTGTGATATGTATATTTCTCTTCTTGTTTATGTATTGTGTTTATATAGCACATTTAAAAATGTAATGTATAATTTAGTACAGATTTTACATAGTTACCTATAGTAGTCAAAACTTATAGCTAGGAGAGTTAGGTTTTCTAGATATGCAGAGATGTATTTGAGATAGATATGCATTCTTCAAACCTTTCAAAAACCTACAGAATACGGCATTTAAAATGGTTTAGGGTTTTTCTTGACAGTGAGACATAATTGTTCCTGGCAACACCACCTGTGTCAGAAAGGAAGATGGACAAAGAAGAAACTTGTTATAGAGTTTGCTTCCAATAAGGCAAGACTAGCCATTTGGACAAGATGCTGCTCTTGTCTGGACTGTTTGACTTTATGCTGTATAAACTGGACATGCAGGACCCACAGAAAAGTGACTGCTAATTTAAGATGGACATTGCTACAGAGTTCCTGCTTCATGGAAGAGTCTGCCAGACAGTCTGCAGGACACAGAGAAAAGTGACTGACAAACTGCCAATACAAGAAGACAGTTTAAAGTTTCCTGCTTTGCTTCACGGAAGAGTCTGCCAGACACACTATGGCCTATGGGCTGAAGATGGAAGATTACAGAAGAATTTCGTGTGACTGAAAAGGCAAGATGTCTCTGTTATTTCTAGAGTTTATATACTATAATTCTGTGGTCTTTGAAGGAGTTGAAGACAGATAGTTATGGTTATAGTTTTCCTTAGTTAGGATTCAATGATAAGGTACATATAGGACTTTAGAACCACAAGATAAAATAGATGATGGAATATTTTATTCAAATCTTCCTAATTGTTAATGGACTAAATATTGTTAACTGTGATTCTTACTTGATAACTGTTGTGTTATATATTTTGCTATGTTAAGGTTAAAACCTCTTTTCATTTAGACAGAAAAGAGGAGATGATGGGAGATGTCATTCTGTATATGTTTCTCATACTGATTAATGCATAAAGCACTGTTGGCCAATAGGAAAGGAAGATAGGAGGGACTAGGAGACAAGGAGGAAATAGGAAGTAGTAAAGGAGTCAGGATGGAGAGCCTGGAGAGAACAGAACCACCATTCCTCCACTCTCGGTAAGACCATGTGGAAATACATAGAAATGGATTAATTAAGACAGAGCTAGCCGATAAGAATATAGCACCTGGCCAATAGCATTGTATCAAATACAGAGTCTCTGTGCATTATTTGGGGCTGGTGCGGCGGCAGGACAAGACTCGGTGGAGGGCGGAAAAAAAAACTTACTCCTTACAAATGGCGCCTACGTGGGGCGGGTGCCGAGCAGCTCTGCGTGAATGCAAAGTGGAGTGTGGAAATGGGCAAAAAATGAGAAGCGGTGAGTGCCTTCTCAGGTCCGCTTTGGCGGCAAAGATCTCCTTTGCCATAGGGAAGAGGCAAATGTCCCAAAGCTGTGGTGAGTCCACCTGGTTAGGCAAGGGACCCTGCCTGTTGGGGAAGGTGGGGGAGGGGAGCGGCTTCTGCTGCCTGGGTGAAACCTGAAAATCCTAATCCCACTTCTGACACCATATATTGTGGTTAAATAAGGATCAGGATAAACAAATAGGCCAAATAGATGTTTATTCAGGGGGAAATAACTTACAACCTAGACAGAAGAACACCAGGAAATTCCACCCGATGCTCTCCTATCCGAGTCACGCCAGCAAGAGAGCTTTTCCTGGCTCTCTCTCCGACCTCCTTCCACAGGTCACTTCCGCCCATGGCTCCTACCCCCAATGGGCGTGGTCAGTGCCACAGAAGGACTATCTCACTACGAGAGAGAGAGCCAGAAGATCACATAGCTGGAATAGTAGTGTTGCATGGAATGAGATGCTGGGGGAGGGGAGCCCATGAGCTGGAGAAGTTCAGGATAGGGGAGAAGATAAAAAGAGATAGGTACTTGTGATATCAAGGAAGCCTGTAGGCCAGCATGTACTTTAGTATGGGAAAAGGCACTACAGATATCAATCTGTCCCTTATGACTATGATAAGGAAATGGCTCATTTGCTAGAGTGTAATAGGCACTAAAATTTAGGAGAGTGAAATTTTCCTTGGATCTGACACCCTCCTTCAAATTCATGACCTCTTTTTCATTAATAATTATAATAATTATCCATATTTGTATGTGTGTACATATATATTCCTAAGTAAAATCTGCTCAATCTCTATAATGTCACTTGTGTGGGATCATGACAGGCAGCCCTAACCTGCTGGCACTCTGTTGTTGCCTGTTTTATCCTAGCCAATTAGTGGTATTTCCCCATATGCACAGAACTCTGTAATAATTTACACATAACTCCCTTGTGATGGATAAAGAAACTTAATAGGGTACCAGACATCCCTTGAGAGCCATTGACCTTTGCCCTGGAATGCCTGTGAGATCCTAGTGGCATTCAGGTGAGATAAGAATAAGACAGATAATGGTATTCCTGCTTCCTGCTTTTGTAAACCTGCTTATTGCTGTGGGGCTGGGATAAAGTGGTCTTCTTATTACTATACAACAGGAGAGAGTAACCACTAAGGAGAGTAAAACAATTTTCTTGCTGAGCTATGAATTCCATAGATAATTGTAATGTACATCTTTGATATCCACCTTCATAAACTCTTCCTGTAACTTTCTTTGGCACAACATACTGTTTGGCTGTAAGGATGTTGTCCTGCCAGCACTAAGAATAAATTCATTTTAACCTAAATTTGAACTGAGTTTTGGTCTTTCCCAATGGATTTTTAACATGGCAATATTTTTATATATATTTTCAGGGCTGACCAATTGACACTGGACAACCACTAATTTGTTAAACCAGCATAATCCCTAACAACAATCTATAAACACTTGTCCTCATACCCACAGATAAGTGTAGTCCTCACCCCTTTTCAAGAAAACAGACAGAGAAAACCACAACCAATCAAAATGCAGAACCGTGGATCCCAGTCCTAATGGCTGTATTTTCGAAACACTCCTGCCCCTAAATCTCTAGGACCATTGCTGAAGATGATTGGGGGTTAGGGGTTGGGGGTTGGGGGTTGAGGATTGGAGGAAAGATTGAAAGAGCCAGAGGATCTGGGAGTTTGTTGTGGGATTGGATCACATGGTAATGTCAGGCCAGGTGCTTTCGAGACCAGGCTTCGATCCGATTACTTGTAAACTTGCTGTACACAACACCAAGTTGTTTCTTATTAGAAAGTCTTATGTCAGTGAAATATATCAAAAGGGGTCGAGTATGTAACTCAATAGAGTGCCTGTCTGGCTTGCATGAAGCCTTGGGCCCAATTCCCCAGCACTGAGTAAACAAGGACTGCTGATGAATTCTTATAATCCCGCACTGGGGAGGTAAAGGCAGACAGGTCATGAGTTCAAGGCCACCCTCAGCTACTGTATTAGTTAGGGTTTCTATTGCTGTGAAGAGACACCATGACAACTCTGATGAAGGAAAACATTTAATTAGGTGGTTTGCAGTTTCAGATGTTTAGTCCATTATCATCATGGTGAGGCATGGTGGCATGGCATGTAAGCAGATATGGCATTGGACAAGGAGCTGAGAGTCCTGCATCTTGATTGGAAGGCAAAAGGAAGTGAACTGAAACAACGGGCATACTGTGAGCACAGGAGACCTCAAACTCTGCCTGCTAAGTGACACTTCCTCCAACAAGGCCACACCTACTCCAACAAAGCCATACCTCCTAATAGTGCCATTCCCTATGAGATAATGGGGTCAATTACATTCAAGCTAACACAGTTATTTAGTGAGTTTTTGAGGCTAGTGTGGGATACATGAGACTCTCTCAAAAACAGAATTGTCAAAAGCTCTTTATTTGATTATCTATGAGGTAGATAGGATCATATTTCTGTTCTGAATGGTTGGCAGAGGCAGAGAAGACCTGGAAAGTGGAGTTCTCCATCACACACCAAGAATATAACAGCAAAGGTGAGTCTGAGCATCTAGCTACCATTTCCTTGTGTCATCCCAGTCTAGGATAGATCTTCCCAAGGACAACCAAACAAATATTTAGAAAAAGGGAAAGATCCATTTGATTTACTGTTCTGAGAATTTAAATTCTGAGATAAGTTCAATAAACAAGTTTATTTTTAGGGAAGGTACTCATTTGTCTATGAAATAGAGGCAAAAGTCAAAAAGCTGATGCCCCACTCTGGAGGCAGGCAGATCTCTGTGAGTTAAAGATGCACCTGGTCTACAAGAGCTAGTTCCAGGACATCCTCCAAAACCACAGAGAAACCCATCTCAAAAAACAAAAACAAAAACAAACAAACAAAAAAAAAACCCAACAACAACAACAAAAAAGCTGATGCCCTGTCAGCCTATGTCCTCCTCAGTATGACAGGTGTACCAGACCAAGGGTGCACACATGAGCACACAGTTTCTCTTGGTAGTAGGAGGACTGACATGTCTCCTGTACTCCAAGCTGTTCTTCTTCTTTTTCTTTTCCCTAAAGGAAAGAACAGATGATAAGATGAGTTGTGGGAGTGATAGCCAAATGCCTCTCTCCCCATATAATCCTCTCCCACCTCCCAACTGCAGTACGTGCTAAAAAAGCCATTTGCTTTCTTTCCACATACTCAGTGTCAAATTCTCTAGTATGCATTGGAGTAGTTTATTCTGTGTCTTTGCTTGCACTCAAAATTGTCTTTTCCTTTTCCACTCTTTATCCAGAACCTTAGGTAGAAACCTAAGAACTATGCCTTTCCTGATCAGCCCATCTTGCAGGGTTTTCCCCGATCTGAGGTCTGATAGCAGTTATAGTCCATATTATATCCTCCAGTACAGTATTTTGCTACAGTTACAGGCTAGCATATATTATATTCTACATTACAGTAGGATTACTGTTTCTATTTTCTTCCCTCTTTGTAGTTCCTCTCAAGCCCCTTTCTTAGCTCTAGATCTGGACATGGACCAGTCAGTCCCCTAGAGATTCACTTAGCACAACTGTTAAAATCCAGGATTCCCAGCCAGGCAGTGGTGGCACATGCCTTTGATCCCAGCACTCAGGGAGACAGAGGCAGAGGCAGGCAGATCTTTGTGAGTTTGAGGCCAGCCTGGTCTACAGAGTGAATTCCAGGATAGCCAGAGATACACATATGAAACCCTATGTTGAAAAACCAAAATAATAATAATAAATAAAATCTGGGACTCGCTGAAAGTGTCTTTTGTGTCTCTACAGCACAGGTCTCCCATGCAGAATATTTGCAACAACTTCTGCAAAGACTCAGGTTGATTACAGTCACTTTCTGTATATGTTATGTACTTAAAAATGTGCAGATGAAATAGATTATGTAACATTTCAACTATTATACTAAAATAATTATATCACTTCTTAATTGCATTCATCCTTCCTACAAACTGATTTTGTTAGGCTACAGTTTGCTGAAACTAAGTAAAAGCCCCTTTTCTGTATCATATTTTGGTTCTAAATGCAAAAAACAAGAGATCATTAATCCTCTTGATAAACAGTTCTTGCACAATGGTTAATTAGTCAAGAAAACAATTCCTACAGTAAGGATTCAGGGGTGTGTCTGAGTGTCATACAATGCTCCAGGCTCACCACTATGTGTAATTTCCAAAATTCGTCTCTTCATTCAGTTTCCCCTTCTACAATTTCAGTTACCTGTGCCTAACCAGAGTCCTGCCATCCTGCTGTGACCCTTTGCCATATATATTTCCACAATGTGTACTCCTGATATTGGTCAGTTAGTAGTAGTTAGAGCAACTATAGTGTGCAAATAGTGTACTGCTTGTGTTCAAGTAACTTGTTATTTATCAAAACACAACAGCATTGCTGGCTGTAGAAGGCATGAGTGCTCACAGATAAGCACTGAAGAAACCAGAGTATTAATCCCATGCAGTGTTGTGTCCTCAGTACAGGAAAATGAACTCCTGTTTTTCACCTAGAATGCGGATGCCATCCACAGGTAAGATGGGTCGTCCTACCTCAGGTAATCCCTCGTAGCATAGTGTGACTTAAAGGCTTGTCTTCTTTATCCTGCCAAATTGATGCTCACATAACTTTGAATGTACAGAGACTTAGTGATTTGTTTGTTGAGTTTAGTCCCTCACCCCAACCCCTTCCCTTCCTGTCACAAACTAGTCCAGATGCCCCTTGAGGAGTGCCAGGTTGACAATGGCAGATAGTAACTAGACTTTAGAATTTCAAAAGATGTGTGTGCCAAAATACCAACAGAGTGTGAGAGATAACAAGATGAGTACAGACACCATGAATGTTAGAAATGTGGCTGATAACTTAATCAGAGAGGCAAAACTCGGATGGCCATGATTGACTGCCCTGCCCTGTTCCCCTCTCCTGCAGCACACACACACACACACACACACACACACACACACACACACACACACACACTCCCTATACAGCATGATGGTTGGACATGAATGTAGGGCCAATTTTTAGGATATTAGCATATTGTTTTCTCAGATTTCTAGCTCTCAGTAAAGTGCAGCTCCAAGACTGAATTTCAGTCTCCCCTCAGTGTTTGGGGTGGGGAGGTCAAGCATTGTGGGCATTCTGGTGTTCTGCTTACTGTGCCAGAATGGCCTCAGTACTCTCTACTGACTGAGTTATAGAGGAGCCATGGAGTTCAGGGGTCACAGTTGCTGCCTAGACTTGCTGGGGCCTGGAGTTCTGGGCTGGAAACCTCCCCACTAGCCACCATTAATTTTGCTTGGGAATATTTCCCATCCTGGTTCCCTCCTGGTATGTTCTCTCTCTCTCTCTCTCTCTCTCTCTCTCTCTCTCTCTCTCTCTCTCTCTCTCTCTCTCTCTCTCTCTGGGCTTGGCTTCTGGGCTGAGACTTGCTTGACCTTTGTGCTAAAGTGCTTTCTGTTTAGTTCTCATTCCTGGCTGTAGCCTGTCTGGCCTCAGTTTGAAAGGTGCCCTTCTGTTCTGTTTTCTCTGTTTTATTTCATAACTGTGGCAATGGGTGTCACAGGCCCTGTTCCTGGTGACACTCTTTTCAGATATGTTCTGGAAAACTGGTATGACTATACTTATGCCTCTATAAGGGGAAAAAAGCATTATGTGTTCGCTGTGGCAATTTCAGGGTTAACAATATTTTTGACTCTGTATTTTCTGTTCTGCTTTTGTTCTTATATAAGATTAACTAACTGCCTAAGGTCACTGAGGGTTCTGTGATCCCAGCCAGCTCTGCTTGTATTGTAACATTCTGTTACTTTCAGATTGTTGTGACAAATGAAGAAGAAAAAAAAATCTATGGAAAAGAGCCTTTATAAAAATCCAAGCTTCAAACTGGACTCTTCAGAGGCAGAGGCAGGCAGGCAGATCTTTGTGAGTTTGAGGTCAGCCTGGACTATATAGTGAGTTCCAGGACAGCCAGAGCTATATAGTGAGAATCTGTCCCCCTGAAAAAGTAAATAAATAATAAAAATTAATTAAAAAAATTTAAGAAATCCAAGCAGCAATAAAGCTACCTGGGATGTGCAATAGACAAGAATCTTACAATTTAACAGTATGTAAACACGTAGTCTTAATTCTTTGCATGGTGTCATAAATATAATTTGGATTCAACTCTTCTTTAATAAGTTAATAAACATAAATATTATATTACTGTGTCTCATAGTACTAAGGAGAGAATGAAATAAAAAGAAAACCAGTATGTAGAAAGGAGAAATATAAAGAGAGATTATAAGAATATAAGAGGATACATTGTTGGTAAGGCAAATTAAAAAGAAAGAGGATACTTTTAAATAATGATGTGTTTTGTGTGGCAAAATGAGGTTTTCTTCCAAGGTAAACATGACTAGATTTTTCCAAAACAGAAAGGAAAGATGAGAGAAGAATCAGATGCTTAAGCCTATCAGAGAAGATCCAAGTAAGTCACAAAGGAGGAGAAAACAGAAAGGCGGTCCATGTATGGTGGTTAAAGGTTTTCAGAGCTTCAAGGGTCAAAGTTCAACACACTGACCCTACAGTATAGCCCTCTGTTTAAAGTCCACAGATCTCTTCAGATCTGTGTGAATTTTCTGAATTTCAACAAAGTTTTATACTAAAAAGAATTCAATTTTAGTAAAAATGTGAAGAAACCTGTAGTGCATGGACCACAGGAGGAGCATTGGGCTGGAGCAGGAAGGATTCCTGGAGGATGTGACTGATGCCTGTTTTCAAATTTAATGCCACCTTTCCTGAGAAGACCATAGTTTTTAGCCTTTGCAAAAGGGGAGAATTAGAACAAGAGTATGTACGATTTCTACAGCAGAAAATCCCAGTTCTGGATATCAAGTAACTGACAGAATTAGAGTCATCCAGTAGGAGGCAAGGCTGTCTTAATGTGTGCTGGAATTCTCTGTAGGCCATGCAAACTTCCCTCAACACTGCAAATATTATTGCCACAATAGGTGAACATTCCTATCCCATAAGTGTCCAGAAAGGCAGAAGGGACTAGAGAGGACAAAAGCATAACTGTGTAGGAAAGCTGTGGACAGCTGTAGGAAAGCTGTGACTTCAAGATTCAATAATCTCGAGATTCAATATCACCAGCAACATTTCCATCAGGATATGAAAATTAGCAGGAACAGTTCCTGGAATTCCCCACGGGGAGCTGGCTCTAACTTCTGTTATAATTATATAGTCACTAGAAATTAGGCTTCAAAAGTTGTATATGCAATGCTCCTATTTTCTTAGTTTTTGTGTATAGGTTCATACAGTTTAATTCCTTTACTTTTCCAAATCCCTTAGTTCCAGGGGGTGACAAAGGTTTGTTTATTTTCAAATGTCTTATCTTTTTTTTTTTTTTTTTTTTTTTTTTTTAAACACAGCTCTACTCTGAAATTCAATGGCTTGTGGCCATAAATGGTGATGACAAATGTACCTCTCTCAAAAGGCACGCATATGAATAATTTACATAAGATATCAGCACAGACTGAAAAGGGAGACTAGCTCCAGGCCAGCTCTTGTCACTGTTGTCACTGAATTGTCTGCTCTGCACAGTGCTCTGATTTTTATTCATTCCTCTGTTCATTTGGGACCACAGCAGAGTGTGAGTCTCTTTGAGCCTGAGTTCAAAGAAGGGCATGGGTCATTTGACACTGGCGCCATGGATATGAAGGATACTTGCCCCAAACACAACAAAAAGGAAGAGAACTGATAAATTCAGTCACTTTTACTTTCTGTGGGAAATAATGATGCTTTCTTACTTTCTTTTTTTTTTTCTTTTTCTTTTTTTTTTTTTTTTTTTTTTTTTTTTTTTTCTTCCTTTTTTCTTATTTGAAGTCCTTTACACACAATGTACTGCTATACAAACTGCAGGGTTGATTGCCAGTGAAATGCATGCCTTCAGAATACAAATTAAACATTGAGCTCCCTCTAGTGACAATAATATGGTACAATTAAAAGCAGTATCACTTGCACATATTTTGCATTCAATTATTTTTAATTTTATTGTTATTTTGTTTTACACAATAGAAAGTTTTTATGGAGCCAGAGATCTTGAGTTGCCGGTCAGCCAGGACTACATACTGAGACTTGGTCCATTTCAGAGTTGTGATTGTAAGATTTTAAAGTCTGTTAAGAGTTGTTTTGTGGCCTGATGAGAGCTACTCTGGAGAATGTTGCATGTGTATTTATGAATGTATATTCTGCTGTTGATGGGTAGGACATTCTGTAGGTCATTTGTTTTAAAGTATAGTGTTATTCTGATATTACTTCTTAGTTTTCCTATCTGGATGATATACCCAGTGTTCCCTACTATTAGTATACTATATACTTCCTTTCTGATATTTTAACGTTTTTATTATATGTTTAGTTGTATTGATGTTAAGTATATATATATAATATAAAACATTATACCTCTTAATATACTCATAATGATAAAGTCATTATGTAATGGCTTTTTAAAAATCTCATTTTTACAGTTTTGATTTACATATGTCTTACCTGCGGTATATGTAAGTATCCTCATTTTCTTCCTTCTTTCTCTCCTAGCCTCCCTTCTTTCACCCCTCCTCCCTATCATATCTTTAAGGCTTAGTTTCATAGCATCTCTTTAATGTATTAGTTACTTTTCTGAGACAAGCATGAGACTTCATCCAGTAGTTGATGGAAGCAAAAGCATGTATCCACAGCAAAACACTGAGCCGAACTTCTGGAATCCAGTTGCAGACAGGAAGGAGGAATAAGTGAAGGAGTCAAGACTGTGCTGGAGAAACCTATAGAAACAGCTGACCGGACCTACTGAGAGCACAGGGACACCAGGCATAAAGCTGGGGAACCAGCATTGGATGGAACTAAACCCTTTGAATGTGGGTGCCACTTAGCAAGCCTGGGCAGTCGATGTGATCTCTAACCATGGAACCAGTATTTGTCCCTAGTGCACAAATGGACTTTGGGATTCCATTTCCTATGGAGCCCATTTTAGCCCAGATACTCCTTCAAATGATGTGATAGACTTTGATGATCCTTTATGGAGGGCCTCACTATCCTTGGGGAGTGGATGGGGGGTGGGTTGGGGCAGCAGTTGGAGGGGAATGGGAGGATGGGAGGGAGAGGAGATGGGGGAGGGCAGACTGATAGGTAAAATAAGATTGTTTCTAAATTTAAAAAAAAAAAGTTACTTTTCTGATCACTGTGGCAAAATACCCAACAGTAGCAACTTGAGAGAAGCAATATTGATTTTGGCTCACAGTTTGAGAGGTATTGGTCACCCAGCACTTGGGAGGCAGAGGCAGGAGGATCTCTGTGAGTTGGAGGCCAGCCTGGTACAGAGCTAGTTCCAGGACAGCCTCCAAAGCAATACAGAGAAACCCTGTCTCTAAAAGCAAAACAAAACAAAACCCCAAACCAACCAAACAAACAAACAGAAAACAAAAACAAAACAAAAAACAGATGTTGGGAACATGAGCATGTAGGAAAGATTTCTGATTCAAAATATACCGTTCTGCCACAGCCTCCATGAGCTTAGTACCATCTCATGCAAAGCATATTCTGTTCAACTTGTATAGTCCCTATAGTCTTAACATCTCAACATGACTCAAAAATCCAAAGGTCTAGGACTCCACTCAGACTCAAGGTGCTCTCTTAGCTGTGTGTGTGTGTGTGTGTGTGTGTGTGTGTGTGTGTGTGTGTGTGTGATTTAATATATAATGGCACAGAATAAACAGGGAGAATAGTAGACACATAGCAAGGGATGATTTGAAGAATGTAAGTCCAAGGCCTAGAAGATGACTTATTAAATTCTATAGGTCCATGTCCAGTATTTAGGATACATGGTGACATGTCTGAGCTCCAATGCCCCTACAAAATTCTCTGTGGCTTTCCTTGGTGGCCATAGTTATCCTTAGCAGACAGCCCACATTCCCAACATCTCCAACATCCCTGGTCTCCACTGGTATTTCAGTCTCGCATCATCACAAATGGCTCACTCAGGAGCTCCATGGAGGGAATCTGATCCTGTTACACACAATTTGACCTCCCAGGCATTTTTGGTGCATCTTTAAAGCAAACTCCCACGACCCCATAATACTTCTGTTCCTCATGCCTTCGTAACCCACCATGAGGCTAGCAGCCTAAGATGTTTTTGTGTCTTCTTTGAATATAGTTACAGTAGCCTCTGGTTGTCTGTGTGGTCAAACTTGGTACAACACTTTCCTATGTGACCCTGTTTAAATAGGGCTCTTTCTCTTCAAGCATTCTTATTTCAAACTGAAGTCTCCAAATGCATTTGTACTTTTGTATGTGGAACATTTAATATATGGGAGCTGACCTAAGGGTGCCATGGTTGTCTCAGAAAGAAGTGCATGGTTTCTGGGCAATGATTTTTAACAGCTGCTGCTGCTGCTTTCAAATAGCACTTGCTTTGTTCACAGCAAAACTATGAAATCATCCTGAGATGAAATCCCTACCTGACATTGCTATAGTGGCAAAGAACTTGAGACAAGATAGGTCATAGGCCTAGGGGAAAGCCCATTACTATTATTCTACTAAAGGAACACAGAAATGAAATGACTACCCATAGATCACTGCATCATCACTCAATCCTCATCAGACATTTCTTGCAGCAGATGGTAACTAACAGAGACCCACAACTGGACAATGCACAGAGAATGAGGGACTTTAGAGCCTCAGCTCTAATGGAATGCCTTCATCAAACCCCTCCCCTCAAGGCTCAGGGATTTGTGTGGATAATAAGATGGAAAGAGTGGAAGAGTCAGAATTGGTGAATGACTCCAAGGAAACAGCATTCTTCAGACAAAAGAGGACCAATACACATGTGAACTTATAGAAACTGGCAGGACACACAAAATTTGCATAGGTTCAAAACAGATAAAATCCCAGCACTGAGAAGCAGAAGTGGACACAAGGCCCCTAACCAAGAAGCTATTTCAATTGATAACCTGCTGGGAGAGGGAATATCAGTGTTCTTCAACAAAGTATCACTGGGTAGGTATATCTGTCATTGTCTAGGGCAGGCCCCATGACCAGGAATAGTTGTTCAACACAAAATGGACTCCATATAATTCTTCTGTGATTTTTGTTTTAGGGGATTTTGTCTTATTGATTTTCTTTTTTTGTTTATTTTGATTCTTTTTTCCTTTTTTTTTTTTTTTTTTTTGAGAGAGAGAGAAAGGACATGAAGATGGGTGGGTAGAGAGGTGGTCTGGAAGGATTGGTGGAGGGGGAAATATAGACAAGATATATTGTATTTTTCTAATAAAAAGATCTAGAAATTAAGGAGGACAGCAATAAGGTAGAGAATTGATTGAGTAACTGACCCGATTTTTGTTTCTACAGTTGTAACATGGGCAAGTAAACTTGTGCGCACATGTGCATGTACATGCACACACCACACACACATGAAAAAGATTATAATGTACATGGTATGAAGAACCTTAATGAAAACAGTCAGACACTTACTATGGGATGTAGAGCTGTGTTCTAGCTCTCTCCTCCTAATAGGTACTCTTGTGAATAATGGATTTCTGGCTTAGTGTTTGCCATGTGGTCTCTCAGTAATGGCACTGTCCAAACAATCCCAAATCTCTGATTTTAGTAACATCAATGGGCACTGATACTTCTAAAATTTGACAGGACAGAACAGGCTTACTTTTAAACTTTGCACTTGTATAATTTATCACTTAAGATTGTTAAAAATTGCCATGTTTTATTAATGAATATGATACTTTTTTGACTTGCGAAAAGTTTTACATATATTTTTTAATTTTCTATTCCTTACAAATTCCCAAGAATTAGTTTTCAAGTAGGCCTTAACTGACTACAATAGGGAATTAAAGAACTGCATTTAGCCTTTTCCATTTCAGGTGGAAGTTAGCCACAGACTAGATATCTGTCACCAAGATGTATGAGGATCATTATTCATACTGGGTGGCTTAAGGAGTGTCACTTTGGAAAGCCAAAATGCAATTAGATGTCTCCTCACCTTCATTCATGACTTTTCCTGGTTTATCATTAAACAAATGTTATTGAAGGTGTAGAGTATGGGTAATGGAGAAAAGACATAAGAAAGGCAAAAGTTAGATCCAGTTAAATATAAATTAGAAAATTTGGAAATAAAGGACATACTAAAGGGGAAATGCTAAGTGAACCATTAGCTGGCCTCAGAGTTGGTGTGGTTGCCTGGGTATTTTACCACTCATAAGACAGAGATATAATTTCTCCAAAACTCTTTATTCTCAACACTTAGTGGAGAACTGTTTCCAAGTATAAAACAGTTAAATTATAATTGAAAAACAATGTTCTCAGAAGATACAAGAACATATCAATCATTATACAGTATCCATCAGAGGCATTGTGTGTCAGGTTCTGGGAATACAATGAAGGACAGTGCTGATTAAAAACATAAGAGATTTTCACAGGCCACCTTGAGCCACTGGTCTCAGCAGAAGGACACCCTTGGGCCAGCCTGGTTCCTCGTGGAGGCTGAAGGCACCCACGGGTCCTTCTGGAGCTGGGTGGATATGTGATGGGAGATGCCATTATGTATATATGTTTCTCATACTGGTTAATGAATAAAGCACTGTTGGCCAATAGGAAAGGAAGATAGGAGGGACTAGGAGACAAGGAGGAAAGAGGAAAAGGAAGGAGTTAAGATGGAGAGTCTGGAGAAAGCAGAATGCCAGCTGGCTCCCCGATAAGAGAAGACCACGTGGAAATACTAGATTAACAGAAATGGGTTAATAATTAAGACAGAGCTAGCTGATAAGAAACTAGTAATGGGCCAACAGAATTATATCAAATACAGAGTCTCAGCGTGTTAATTGGGGCTGGCACGGTGGTGGGACAAGACCAGCGGCAGGAGGAAAAACCTTACTCCTTACAGATATGTGGTAGGGAAATGGGAGAGAAAGAGAAGCAGAACGGTTCGTGTGCGGTGGGAAGAGGCAGGAAGGAAGGAGGTGAAGAACAGGCTGATGTGGGTAGCCTGTTTACCACCTGGCGCCAGGGTGACATCTGACCTAGGCTGCTGCCTTGGGCCATGCCCCAAGGATGCCCAGGGTCTGTAGTCATGTTATTGTCTGAGAATCGTGCTGCTGCTGGGTCCATGCTGATCTGAACTGCCACCTAGAGCCATCAAGACAGCTGAGCAGCCCAGGCTACTGCCGAAGACCATGTCTGGGTCCATGGTCCTACTGTAGCCAGGGTCTATGTTGATGTCCATAGCCATATTGCCACCAAAGGGCTCATGATGCCTGTGGTCTAGGCTACAACTTGTGTCATTGTTGATGCCTGAGGGGCATACTATGGCTGGGGCCATGCTGATCTGAGTAGCCTGCACTGCCACATGGTGCCATGGTATCATCAGGACCCTGGCTCTGCTGAGGAACATGTGCGGTCCACAGCCCTACAGCAGCCAAAGTCTTAGTTGATGTTCAGGCTCCTGTCACCACTGAGGTCTGCACAGATGTCTGAGGTCTGATCAGCCACCTGAGACCCCATGAGTGTCCAGGAGCCATGCTGCTGCTGGGGCCATACTGATCTAGGTGACCTGTACTGCCACCTGGAGTCATGGTGACATTTGGGCCTGAGTTGCTGCAAGGCCTTGTCTGGGTCCATGGTCCTGTTGCAGCTGGGGTGTAAGGGGGGCATAGGAACCATTGTTTAAATCTGAGGGTTTTGCTAACCTGGCCCTGACCTTCACTGGCTCTGGGAGATCTTGCCCTGCCACTCATGAAAGAACTGTTCCCACTTGGGAGAGATGGCCCCACCCCTCTCCATGTGTGGCCTTGAACCAGAGCTGTGATTCATTTCCATGAACATTTTTCGGGTGGGGCAGATTGAGCAAAGTGGGGCATAGTGAGGGACACACTGAAGCTCCCAATGCTACTAGGAGGAATAAACAGATATGGAAAGATGAGGATTGAGGTGGATTTGTTTTGTTTTTAATTTTGGAGGGGTTCTTTTTTGGGGCACACTGCAGGAGTGAGAGGATATGGAGGGACTGGGAGGTGAGCAGGATTACGGTAAATGATTTGAAATTCCCAAAGAGTCAATGAAGAAAAAACTATGAGCAAAACAAAAACTATAAATGACTATTGTTAAAATTTGTACACCCTGTGGGAGTTGTTTATGTTTCATATTACTGTGTCAGTTTTTTTTTTTTACTTTATAAGTATTATACTTAAACTCCAGAATTCCTATGTAATTTGTCCAGGGTACCCAGCTGGCAAATGACAGAGGTGGAAACTTAATCCCCTTCTTCCTTAACCACCTTGTGTAGTGTCAGTGATTTCCTTGGGCAGCTTGATACTGAAGGTTCTCCTTGGGCAGCTTGATACTGAAGGTTCTCAGCAAGCAGTGCTCGTAGTGGTTTCTGTGTGCAGGAGTGACTACAAAGATGCTTTTGTTTTCCATTTTTAAAAATATTTTTAGATTTTATTTTTATGTGCTTGAGTGTTTTGCCTGCACACATGTATGTATGCCTTGTGCATGTCCATAGATGGTTGTAAGCCACTCAGTGAATGCTGGGAACTGAACCTAGGTCTTCTATAAGAACAGAGAATGTTCTTAATCGTTGAGCTGTCTCACCAGCCCCTCATAGAGGCTCTTAAATACAGACTTTGTGTAATTATAATTGTTTAGTTACTGTTCAGTAAATATTGAGAATCTATTATTTAGTTAGTAATGATCTAGGCAATGGGAGAGGCTGTTCCTTAAGAAGTTTACAATTAATAGGGAAAAGACAATAAACTCAAAATTGGTGCATTTGATGTTGCAAATTTCTATAGCTTATTTTTCTTACATTTTTGGTTGTGAACCTAGCCTTTAATGGCTGAGCCATCTCTCCAGCCTTATAGCTTATTTTTCTATCAGTCAGTCACTGGTAGGATATAATTGTTGTTATCATGTAATGCTATGAAATAATTTATTAAGTGCCTTGCTCACTCACATCTAGCAGGTTACACAACTGGCCTTGCCAGGTCTACCAGCCTAATGACTTCTCAGAAAAGGAAGTGACATAACTAAAGCATGACTTGTGCTTCATGGGTTCATGTTGACTTGGAGTGATCACTACTTCCACTTTGTAAAAGACCATTTTTCTAATTTTAAATGTTTGACCTCCCCCCACCCACCCAGCCCTAGGGATTGAGCCCAGAGCCTAACAAGTGCTACCATTCCACACAAGTGTTCCCTAACTGAGCTAACACAGGCCCCAAGTGTAAATGATCTTAGAAGTCTCTGTTTAGTGTTCAGTACCTATCTTTATTCCAGTTTTGCAGGTTCAGAACTTCCACTCCCCTAGAATCTCTACAGATGCTAAGTCTACTTGTCTTAGCACTTTTAATTGGTGATCTATGTTATATTTAGTTCTATTTTTTGGTGCTTTTCATTTCACCTTCCTGGTTGGTGAATTGTAGAGGGCTCACTTTGCAGATAGCTGTGGAGAATCATTAACACACAGGCTTTTCTGTCCAAAGGAAGGGATGTGCTTACCTGTTTCCATCCATGAATCTAAATGAATGTGTTAATACCTGATAATCTTGGCTATTCTAAAAAGCCAGCCTTCATTGAATCCCTTGGAATTCTGAGCATTGTCTCTCAGTCAATTGGATCCATCTTTATGCTTATTATCCTAAATCCAGACTCCTGAGCTCTGTTTATCAGACAATAGAACTCATTATTATGGTAAAGGCCACGGGTGTTTGGCTAAAGAAACTTGCTTTGCAAAAGAGTTTTGATATAGTCATGCCTAAAGCTTTGTTGTGAAAATGTGTCAGGAGGAAACTTTTCCAAAGTTTTACTGTGTTTTAAATGGGTAAGAAAAAGAACCTTGGCTGGAGAGATTGCTCAGAGCTTAAGAGCACTGGCTGCTCTTCTAGAGAACCTGGGTTCAAAGCCTTGCACCCACATGGCAGCTCTCAACTGTCTGTACCTCCTGTTCCGGACTCTCACACAGACATACATGTGGACAAACACCAATGTGTATAAAATAAAAATAAATTATTCAAAAAAAAAATGGAAAATAAACCACTTGGTCAGACTCCAGACGTTTTTGACCCAGCACCGATTAAATCGTTTTGTGGATTGTTTCCCTGCCTGCTTTGTCTCTTTCAGGACCCCCAGGTTGATAATCTTTATTGGTCATATTTGTATAATGCTACTTGTAGAGAGCATGGGGATTCCTGTTTGCAGGTCTAGAAGCTGAAGCTTGGACACAACAAGTTAAATGGCTGTGTGTGGTAGGCAAGGTATGTGTTTTTAAAGCTGAATGTGATTTTTTTTTAAATTTATTATTTTACATGTCTATCCCAGTTCCCTCTCCCTCCTTCCCTCCTTTCCTCCCTCCCTCCCTCACTTTACCCTCTCTGCCCTCTCACACGCACCCTAACCACCCTCCCCTCCCATCCCCCCACCCCAATTCCATATGTAGGGGAATGCCATCCAGTTGGGGTCATGTAGATCTGACAGGTCATTTGAAGCAGGGCTTCTCTCCTGTCTCTAGATTAAGGCAGTTATCCCTCCATGGGGGATGGGTTCATAAGGTCCTTTTGTGCAGAAGGGATACATCCTGGCTCCACTGTCTGAGGTCCCTTAGACTGCTCAGTCCTTCTGGCTGAGACCCATATTCAGGGGGGCCTGAGTCAGTCCCATGCTGGCTTCCCAGCTATCAGTCTGGGGGGGCCCATAGCTCCTCCTTGTTCAGGTCAGCTGTCTCTATGTGTTTCTGCAGCCTGGTCTTGTCCTCTTCATCTGCATCTGGGTTCTAGTTCAACTCAGTGTTTATGTATGGGTGTTTGCTCCTGCTTCCAACAGGCATTAGATAAGGGCTCCATGGATAAGTTAGTTGTTGATCTCGCTATCCGGGAAGGGCATTTATGGTAGCCTTTCCATGGAAGCTCAAATTGTTAGTTGGCGGCAGTCTTGTAGTTCTCTGGACCTTTCTTTGTGTTCAATTTTCTCTTCAAACCAATATTGGTTACCTCAACAACAACTCTCAACACTAGACAGGACCACCAATCAGAAACTCAACAAAGAAACAAAAGAACTAACAGAAGTTATGTCTCAACTGGGTTTAACAGACATCTACAGAACATTCCATCCAAACACAAAAGAATATACCTTTTTCTCTGCTCCACATGGAACCTTCTCTAAAATCAAACACATACTAGGTGGCATAACAGATACAAGAGAATAGGAATAGTCCCCTGTACCACCATGCTTTAAAATTGGAATTCAACAACAACACAAATAGCAGAAAACCTGCAAACTCATGGAAACTGAACAATGTGCAAATGTATCACACCTGGGTTAAAGAAGAAATAAAGAAAGAAATTAAGGACTTTATAATATTCAACGAGAATAACTTTTTTGACACATCATACCCAAACTTATGGGACACCTTGAAAGCAGTGCTTCGAGGGAATTTCATTGCACTAAGTGCCCATATGAAGAAAACAGAGGATAGTCACATAAGAGAATTAACAGCACAACTGAAAGCCTTAGAACAGAGAGAAGTGAATTCACGCCAGGAGTAGACGCCAGGAAATAATCAACTTTAGGGCTGAAATCAACAAAATAGAAACCAGGAAAACAATACAAAAAATGCAACAAAGAGTTGGTTTTTTGAGAAAATCAACAAGATAGACAAACCTTTATCCAAACTAACGAAAAAGCAGAGAGAAAGAACATGCAAATTAACAAAATCAGAAACGAAAAGGGGAACATAACAATGGACACAGAGGAAATACAGACAATTTTCAGGTCATACTTTGAAAATCTGTATTCCACAAAAATTGAAAATTCAAAAGAACTGAGTGTGCTTTATTAAAGGCCCCTATTTTCCTTTCTGGACTAAATTGCAAAGCTCATTTGGGGAATCTCTGTCTCTTTCTGTCTCCCCGTCTCTGTCTCTGTCTCTCTCTCTCTGTCTCTCTCTCTCTCTCTCTCTCTCTCTCTCTCTCACACACACACACACACACACACACACACACACACACACTGCAAATGCTCCTCATTGTTTACTGTTTTGTTTGCTCCCCTTCCTGCCCCCTCCCTGCTTTCTTACACAGCCATTTGCTGAATCCAGGGCTTGCCAGGAACTGGAACTCTTCTCCAGCCTCCAAAGTATTGAGCTGACAGGTCTGGGCCATTGCACCTAGTTCAGTTAGTCTCTTACATTAAATAAATCAAAATAAAATAAGTCGCCCATAACTGTGTAGCTGTGGCATTCATCCCAGTCAGCCCTTGGTTGCTGAGGGAACTAGCTCTGTTTATACCCTTCATCTGTTTCCAGTCCATGACTTGCTTTTCCCAGACAATTTCTGCATATTTTGACTGTGAGAAGATAACAGAGTTCTTCTGAGGAAATATTTTACTTTCAAAGTTCGTTTCCATGGTATGGACTTGGGGGCATTTAACCATCATGTTCCAGCATTAATATAGCCCATGGAACCCTTAAGATCTTCCCAAACCCCTTCTAAATTTTCTAAAACTTACTGTATTTATTTTGTTCAACTTAACTCCCTGTCGTATCTACAGGATTTAGGAAGAAGGGGGAATTCACATGCTAACTTGGCCAACTTCAGTGGGAAGCTGTCCTTCCTGTTCTACAGAGGCAATTGCTAGTTAGCTCCTTTTAAACATATGTATTTTATCTTTTGAGTGTGATAACTTTTGATTGGAGATCTTCTCTTGATATAAAAGGACATTTGAGATGTAATAAACAGTACAATTAAGAGGAACGTTTTCCAACTCATTTCTTTTTTCTCTCTTGTTACATACTGTACTACTATCACTGACAATGGGGAATTCCTTTTATCTACCCTCTCCAACCTAGAAGGCTTTTCAGAAGTCAAAGTCCCTCAAACGCCTGGCCCTCCTTGCATTTTTTTATTAAGGTCTGTCCAAGAGTCAGTTTATTCTCTCCTAGTTGTTGTACATGTCCTTTCAAAGTTAAAGGTTTTGACATTATTCCCAAGAAATGTTGATAGCTCAGGCATGTTACCCTAGTCAGCGGAATTTGTTGGTGCCACATCTCCCAATCATAGCTTCTGCTCAGGACGAGTCACTGCTGACTGTGTTGTAACTCTTCTCCTCTGGGAGAACACACCCCAGGCTAGATTCACAATTTCCCCTTGCTCCTATCATGTATACAGTGTGTCACTGATTGCAAAGTTCTTTCAGGTAAGTTCCTATACTTATGTTTTCTTCTCATTGACATAACAATTTTTTAAAGAAGGAGGGAGCTATCAGACCTGGAAAAGAGACACTTTCGGGTGCAGAGGAAAGGTCTGGGACAGGAGGACTGAGGGCAGTGTTTGTGGGAGCATGCAGCAAGTGCACTTTTATTATTACACTCATATGAAATGTCCAAGACAGGTAGGATAGAGGGCAATTGCTTGCTGAGTATGCTTTCTTTCAGACTCTTTGGGAATTAGAGGTGATTGTTACACAACACTGTGAATAAGATCATGGCAAGTTTCGTGTTGACTTTAAAATGGTTACTCTTACTGTGTCATGTGGATTTTGCCTTAACAAGGAAAATAGGGCTTAGTGGTTAAGACTGCTCTTACAGAGAACTGTAGTTTAGTTTCTGGCACCCACATTGGATGTTCACAAGCACCTGTAACTCCAGCCCCAGGGAACCTTACATTCTCTGTGGTCTCCATCGATTCTGGCACATAAATACACACACACACACACACACACACACACACACACACACACACACACACACACACACTTAGAAGAAAATAAACCTTTAAAAAAGAAAAGAACATAAGCTTGTGCTTTTCTAGAATGTTTACACCCACTTTTAGTTGGATAAGCTTCACAGGCAGCTTGAGAAATCTTCAGGATGAAAACTACTTCCAAAATCACATGACATTGAGAAAGAATGCATATAAATCCTTAATCCTTGCCTGCTATTGATAGAGGCCTATATCCTACAAACAGTTAATCTGATGTAAAAACAGCATTAAGAAGGCTTCTCTGTAAGCAAGATTAAACATATGTAGATTATAATTGGTTTACAATTTTGGTTTTGGTACATTTCTGTTTGGAAAAAGTCAATGGTTCCATTACACATGAAAAGCTGTGAACAATATTTTTGTGCTTAACTATAGTGGTCATATCTTGTAATTATCTGTACTTTTAATTTTTTAAAAAATGTACTTTAATTTTTTTTCTATAATAAGTTGGGCTGTGCACACCTTTAGCCCCAGCACTTGGGAGGCACAGGCTGGTGGATCTCTGTGAGTTTGAGGCCAGCCTGGTCTACAGGGAGACTTCCAGAATAGTCAGAGCTAAACAGAGAAACTCTGTCTCAAAAAACAAACAAAAGATTTTGATAATACATAGACATACTTCAGTTAAGACACAGATTTGTAATGTTTTCATTTGCAATCTCAGGTATAATCCTCATTCTCAAATCTGGTTAAAAGTATCCAGGTATATTAATTACTTTTTTCAGTTCTATGTCAAAAATATCTGGTAGAAGGGGCCTTGAACCAGACCAATGATTCTTTGAGACAAATGCCTGCATGTAAAAATTCATGGATAAAGGGGTTCGAAATGTGACTCACTGTGTCACACTGCAAAGCTTCCACGATCAGATTTCTCCCTTTTTCCTCCTCACCTAAATTTAGTTTTGTTTTATCTTTTTGGGTGGGGGAATGGGTGATATCAGGAGGCCTGATATGAAATACACAAAGAATAAGTAAAAAGAAAGTTTAAAAAGTACTTGATAGAAACAGCTTAAGAGGGAAGTTTATTTTAGCTTAGGGTTTCAGAAAGACTTTTCACTTTATTGACCTAAAAACCCATGGCTCTCCTCTTAAAGGAAATGCCAGATAGTTATTCTGGAGTTATTATGCGTGACCATGGTTTGGTAACACAGATTTAGGTTACCCTAAATTCCATGTCCCAATCTGGTAGCAGTTTCATTAATGGGACTTTTGTAGTTTTATAGAATAAAGAAAGTCATAAGTCAAAGCAGGTTTAAAATACATAGCAGGTACTGCAGAGAGGCAATTACCTTGAGAACCTTGAGATGGGGGACATTTTTTTTTTGTTTCTGTTTTTGTTTGGTTTTAAATAAGCCCAAGATGCTATCTGATGACATTCTTAGGTGCTGGATTGATGGAAGCTAGTGTTCTGCTAAATTAGTAATTTCTAAGAGGTTTTTAGTTATTATCACGAGGTATTAGTTCATATGCAAAGTGGAGCAATGAATGGCTGTTCCAGACTTCTAAAACTAGCCCAAGATGAAGTAATTAGCCTCTGGGCCTACAAAATTCCAATCTCTCCACAGTAGTGAAAATCCAGTTAGCCCATCAGTCTCTGCAGACCCAGGAGATCATTCCAAGAGTTTTTGTTTACGGCCAGACACAGTATTTTTTTCCAGGTATTTTTGTTTACAGTTCCATCATGTCAGGGAAGTTATGGCAGGGAATAAATGTGGTCAAGATTTTTCCTTTGGCATAAACCAAAGAAGCAGATGCAGACTGAAGCCAGAAAAGAGTATAATCCTTAAAGGTTTATTCCTAGTAGCCTACTCGAAGCCAGGCCTGTTTTATACACTCCCAAATCAGTACCACAAGCTTCTAACACATGAACCTGGAGAACATCTCATTTAAAGAGTAACAGGTTTCTTTTAGTTTCCAAGTGAGACTTTTTTCTTTCAATAACCAGTTCACTTCAGGCCATGTCACCTCCAAGGCATTTCATTTAATTGTGTGCGGTGTGGGAGAGAAGAGAAGTGTAAGGATTCCAGCAAAAGCTACCACATTTCCTCCATTGTTGATATTTCTCAACATTGTCATCGTCTCTTCTCTTGGGTTTCACATCAAAGAAAAGATTTTTCTGGATCTTTCTGAGCCAGACCCGCCCAAGTTAATATCTTCACATGAAATCCTGGACAGGCATGTTTTATTTTTATAAAGAATATATTTGGACTTATGAATTATGGTTAAATTTAATAATCTTATATCCAGTAGGTTTTAACTTGTACATCATGACCCCTTTGGGGTCAAACGACCCTTTATGGAGTCACATATCCAGTATTCTGCGTATTAGATATTTACATTACGATTCATAAAAGTAGTAACATTACAGTAATACAGTAGCAACAAATAAATTGTATAGTTGGGGGTCATCACAATATGACAAACTATATTAAAGGGTCTCAGCACTAGAAAGGTTGAGAACCACTGCAGTTTAATCTATAAGGCCAAAAATGTTAGGAAAGTCTGGACATCAGGAAAGGCCTGCCAAGGCCATATCATTGGACACAGCTGGATCTGTGAAGAGCTTATTCTAGCACCTAATTCTAGTGTTTGTTTCTGTAAACTGTGACGCCACAGATATGCAGCCTGGTTCAAGAACAGCCTCTATGACAAACACCTAGGTTGCCTAGAAATGTAATAAAACATGAGAAATCTCATGTAATTTCATTCTACTGAAATGTTGAAGTCTCTCATCTTTTTTTTTTTTTTTTTTTTTTGTTGTTTTGTTTTGTTTTGTTTTGTTTTGAGATAGGGTTTTTCTGTATTGCTTTGGAGCTTGTCCTGGAACTCGATCTTCAGACCAAGTTGGTCTCAAACTCACAAAAATCTACCTGCCTCTGCTTCCCAAGTGCTGGGATTAAAGGCATGCGCCACCAACACCCAGCGCAAAGTCCCTCATTTTAAGTGATCTGCTGGATGATTCATAGTGATTATTTATAGAGGTTTTTGAATCTCCATTTTGGGATTTCTCTTTTTCTGTAAATCATTTATTTCCTAATTTTTTTTCTTCCTGATCTTTTACGTATGTGAGTTTTCAGGTATCAGTAAGAGACCCTGTATCAAGGAATAAGCTAATGCCCTCTAGGACACTCAAAATGGACCTTGACTTTTACATACTTGATCACATATGTATATGCATTCTCTCTGTGTATAACATACACACACTAAACAACAACAACAATAAATCATGTCTATCCTAACTAACACTTAGTAGATGGAAGCAGGATGATAAGTTGTTTTAGGCCAGCCTGCACTCAAAGAGCAGACCAGGCAGGGCCATAGTGGTGACTTCACAGGTAAAAGTGCTTGAAGACAAGCTCAAGGACTGGAGGGGGACAGCAGAGAGAGCTGACTCTGAAAAGTTGTCCTGTGACAGCCACATGTGCTGTGGGATGCACATAACCAACCCATCTCCTAAACATAAGTGTGGGGGGGGGGAACCAAAATCAGACAAACAAAATATACAAATATAAGACCTGAACAACAACAACAACAAACTACAACAAAATCAAAACTAGAAATCAAAACCAAGGCCTTAGGAGTCAATTAAGTTTTAGATAACGTTGCTGTGGTATTTTTATCTGGAATAAGTCAGCTAAGATGTTAGTAACAGATGTGCAGGGAATTATGAATTAGCAATAAATATGACTATGACCTAACTTACTGTGTAACCATTTCTGATAAAAAAAAAATGCTACTTTTATGTGATTCTGTTTAAATGTCCTTGAGACCAGGGGTGAGAGTCTTGGCTTGAAGTTAATAAAGGGTATCACATCTACCAGAAAAGCCCAGAGACCTCCACCTTTTCATATGGTAATTTAAGGAGTATCATTTGGGAAACCCGAGGTGGAGTGTTAAACCCTCAACTTCGCAGGCTGCTGTAGCACTATGATGTTTGGTGACTCAAGCACTGCCATATTCAAAGGAAAGGGGAAGTTCTGATTTGTCCTGGAAGCATTGCTTAACACTTTGAGATGTGCTTGTGCACATACTCTCAAGGGAAGTGAAAGGGGAAATGCTTTCGTTTTACATACTAGGCGTTTGCTCCATTTGCATGGTCGCCATCCTCCCAGTAGTAGAAGAGATCACTTTTGGACTTTTAAAAGAAAATGGTAAGCATACTCTAAAGAAACATGCAGGACATCCTTCTTTCAACTAAGTAGCTGAGTTGTGTCAGTGTGGAGAGGGGACATCAACAAGTAGAGGGCACAAGCAGTGAACCACAATAAGAAGACAAAGGGAGCAGAATGAGTGATTACAGCCACCAGGTAGCCAGCTCTTTAGATTCTGCTCCTTGTCCATTAGTTTTATTTTTACTGCTCAGTCGGTGGTGTTTATAATGTATGTTGTAACCAACTTGTTCTGCATTACGACACAGCCACACCTTGTATGGCTGTGACAAAAAAGCAGTGGACTGGACTTAGGGACACTTAGTGACCTGAGTCTGAGTTGATTGTGACATTTAAGATGACTCTAAACACATGAAATCAGGCCGTGGGAAGACAAGACTCACAAGTTTACAGGAACCCCCTGGGCCTTAACTCTTTCATTCAATCTTCATTTGAGCGTGAAAAGCATCGGGTGAATATGAAACTAAAATTTTTACCCATGTCGTACGCGTAAGGGCCACATTCATTTCCATTCTCAGTTATCTGCCTAGAAATAGATCGGAATGAATAATAGCACTGTTTTCCCCTCCAGTTTAGCACCAGTCATAAACAAAAGTATGTCCCCATAGAAGTGCAAATATCTCAATAATAACAAGGCAAAGGGGATGACAGCTGGCCTTCACAGCATTCACTGGCTGCTGTGGTGCAGTCATGATGCAGGAACAGATAGGTGAGGTCATATTTGTAGCCAAGGTGAGTGAGGTAAGATGCAAACCTCCACCACACAAGAAAGAAGGCTTCCCAAGAGCTTACCAGTGGGATGAGTGACAAATCCATGAGCTGGGAACATTATGCCATTTCAGTCTTTCCAATTTTTATGCATTTGGAATTGATGAACTGAAATAAAACTATTGAGTGTGCAAGTGTTATTCACAGTTTCTGGAACCACAGGCGGCAAAGAGTATTACAGTTTTATTGTTCCAGTTCATAGCCTCCTATCATCTGTTCTCTTCACAAACTGTCATTCATCCATTTTGCTTTATCCTCTGTTTTATATAATGGTTTCTGCTTTCATATTTCATAAATAGTTCAGCCTCTTATATAAGTTTCCAAATGAAACTTTTAGCCTTTCCCTCCCCCCCAAAAAAAAATCATGAATTGCCTTTTCTTGTCCATAGTTTTGCTCTCCAATGTTCTAGATGTCAGGGACTCATGGTGATATAAATATTAAATAGAAAATGCAAAAGTAAAACAGTTTCTAAATGTTAAATTGTCTACTTTTTTTTTGAGGAAAGTAATAAAATCCAAAGAATTTCTAGCCTGTCTTTCCTGGGACATGCCTCTCTCCTTTGCCAGCATATTCATAGTATATATCCTTTCCACCACTACTCAGTAGATGTCTTGGTTAGCAGATTCACTGCATGGTATTCTGATTCTTACATTCTAAGAACCCATATTTTATTTAACAGTGCCCCAAAATATAGGTCAAATGATTCCACACATTCAGCTATCCCCTAAAGAAGTCACAAAGTGTTTCTTTTATTGACTTTTTGATATCTTGTTTCTAAAATTTATTTATTTACTTTTGTGTGTTGGGTATTTTCTCTGCATTTATGTCTGTGCCCCTTGAGAATGCCTGGTGGCCACAGAGGTCACAAGAGGGCATTGGAACCCTGGAACTTGAGTTATAGATGATTGTGAGCCACTGAATGAGTGCTGGGAATCAAATCCAGCTCCTGTGGAAGAACAGCCAGTGCTCTTACTTGCTGAGCCATCCTCTTTCCAACCACAAAAGATGAAAGTGAAAATTTGCAACTCAACAAAGAAATAAATTATACACTAAGATTGGAGAGATCCATTTTTAAGATCATGAAGAAAACACATTGAAAATTATGAAGAAAAAACATATTGCTACAATTTATTATAAGTTATTGTTGTTAAACTATAGGTGTTTATATAGTGCATCTTACCACACATTCATTCAAAGAAAAACATATATAGATGGTTTAGGAACCCACTATGTGTCTTGGAATAAATAAGAGAGACTACTGCACTATAAATAGTATTCTATATTACTTTAATTCAAATAAAAATATTCTCTGGGTTTTGCAGATATATTATTTTTGTAAGTCACAGGATTTTCCATCAAGTTTCACATGTTTTTTGTTACTAATTTTGTTGTTACAAATAAAGGCATAGATAATATTTTTTGCACTTAATCTTTTCATTTATGTTATTTTTATTTTTTGTTGATTGAATTTTCAAGACAGTTTCTCTGTGTAGCCCTGGTTGTCCTGGAAGTTGCTTTGTAGACCAGGCTGGCCTCAAATTCAGAGGTCTGCCTGCCTCTGCCTCCTGAGTGCTGGGATTAAAGGTGTGTGCCACCATGTCTGGCTAGCTTTTCAGTTTTTTGACATAGGGTCTCACTTTTCAGCCTTGACTTGCCTGGATATTGCTGGTCCTAGATTAACAGAGATCTGCCTGGCTCTGGCTCTGGAATGCTGGGACTGAAGATAGAATAGAGCCTCAGCAGCCAAGCAAGAGGCCTGGGAGCCAGGGAAAGAGAAAAAGCAGTAGTGGATGAGTGAGAGGCCCAGAAGCATGGACAGCAGTGGCTTCCAGAAATTATCTTAAGAAGTGCCCCTGGGAGCACAAGCAGACAGCATCAGCACCATGGCAAGCTATGGGGAAAGCTGCCGCCTCCAGAACTATCCGACCACTGGAGCCTCAGCACCTAAAAGAGCAACACGGGAGCCTAGGCACTGTCTACACCTAGAGGAGTGACCACCCGAGTAGTGACCTCGCCCTCACCCAAAAGGAGAGACCATCTGAGTTTTGCACCCATCTACACCTGGAGGAGCGATCACCAGAGGCTTATTCCTGCCTGCACCCGAAGGAGAATTCTCAGAGCCACAGCACCCAATTAAACCAACTGGAGGAAGAGGGACAACTGCCTGAAGCACAGGCTCCACCCCTGAAGAGATGGGTAGACACTCAAAAACACAAAGAGCAATACAGCACCACCAGAAACTAGTGGTTCTACAGCAACATGACCTGAACATCCCAATGCAGATGAAGCAGAAGAAAATGACATTAAAACTAACTTTATGAAGATGATTGAGACCTTTAGAGAGGGAATGAAAAATTCCCTTAAAGAAAGGACAAACAGAAATTGGAAAAGATCAACAAATTCCTAAAAGCAAAAAAACAAAACAAACAAAAACAAGCAAAAGCAATCAAAAAGGTGAAGGAAACAGTTCAAGACTTGAAAACTGAAATAGAGGCAATAAAGAAAATACAAACCGACGGGTATCCAGAAATAGAAAGTCTTGGTAAAAAATCAGGAACTACAGATTCAAGCATTAAAAAAAAAAAAAGAATACAAGAAATGGAAGAATCTCGAGCATTGAAGATACAAGAGAGGAAATGGATTCATCTGTCAAAAAAAAAGTTAAACCCAACAAAGTCTTAACACAAATATCTGGGAAATCTGGTACACCATGAAAGGACTGAAGCTAAGAATAATAAGAATAGAAGAAGGAGAAGTCCAGCTTGAAGACACAGAAAATATATTCAACAAAATCACAGGAGAAAACTTTCCCAACCTAAAGAAAGACACACCTATGAAAGTACAAGAAGCTTACAGAACACACTAGACTAAAAGAAAAAAGTCCATTTACCACATAATAATCAAAACACTAAACAGACAGAATAAAGAAAAAATATTAAGAGCTGCAAAGGAAAAAGGCCAAATAACATATAAAAGCAGATCTATCAGGATTACATCCAACTTCTCAATACAGATAATGAAAGCCAGAAGGTCCTGGTCACATGTTATATATACACTAAGAGATTACAGATGCCAGCCAAAACTACATACCCAAGGAAGCTTTCAATCATCATAGACAAACAACAAACAACAAACAACAAAAACAAAAACAAAAAATAAAACGCAACCCAAAAAAACAAAAACAAACAAACAAATAACAAGATACTTCGTGACAAAACCAGATTTAAACAATACATATCCACAAATAATCCAGCCCTACAAAAAGTATTGGAAGGATAACTTCAACCCAAGGAAGTTAGTTACACCCACAAAAACACAGGCAATATATAATCCCATACCATCAAATCCACAAGAAGTGAAACACACACACAATACCACCATCAACAACAAAAACAAAAATACAAGAACTAGCAATTACTGGTCATTATTATCCCTTAATATCAATGGACTCAATTTGCCTATAAAAAAAGACACAGGCTAACAGATTGGATATGAAAACAGAATCCATCCTTCTGCCGGATACAAGAAACACACATAAACTACAAAGACAGACATTACCTCAGAATAAACAGCTGGGAAAAGATTTTTCCAATCAAATGGACCTAAGAACCAAGTTGATGTAGCAATCCTAATATCTAACAAATTAGACTTCAAACTAAAATCAATCAAAAGAGATGAAGAAGGTCATTTCATATTCATCATAGGAAAAATCCACCACGATGAAGTATCAATTCTGACATCTTTGTCCTAAATAAAAGGGCATTTGTAAAAGAAACATTACTAAAGCTTAAATCACACATCAAGTCCCACACACTAATAATGGGATACTTCAGCACTACACTCTTACTACTGGTCAGGTCTCCCAGACAGAAATTTAACAGAGAAATAAAGGTATGAAAGATGTTATGACTCAAATGGGCCTAACAGACATCTATAGAACATTCCACCCAAACACAAAATAATATACCTTCTTCTCAGCACCACAGGGAACCTTCTCTAAAACTGACCACATGCTCAGTAACAAAGAAAACCTCAACAGGAAAAAAAAAAAATTGGAATGACCCCCTGTATCTTAGCAGGTCACCATGGCTTAAAACTAGAAATCAATAACAATACTAATTGCAGAAAGCCCAAACACTCATGGAAATTAAACAATGCTCACTCCTGGCTCAAGGAAGAAAGAAATTAAAGACTTCCTAAAATTCAATAAAAATGACAGTACAGCATACCCAAACTTATGAAACACAATGAAAGCAGTGATAAGAACAAGGTTTTAGCACTAATGTCTACATGAAGAAGCTAGAGAAATACCACACTAGCAAATTAATACAACTGAAAGCTCTAGAACAAAAAGAAGCAAGTAGATGGCTGGAAATAATCAAATTGAGGGCTGAAGTCAGTAAAATAGAAAAAAAAGTAAAAAAATACAAACAATCAATGAGACAAAGAGTTGGTTCTTTGTGTAAATCAACAAGATAGACAAATCTTTATCCAAACTAACTAAAAGACAGAGAATATCCAAAGTAACAAAATCAGAAATGAAAAGGGAAACATAATAACAGACACTGAGAAAATTCAGAGAATCATCATGTCACACTTCAAAAACCTGTACTCCCCAAAATTAGAAAATTTAAAAAAATAGATAATTTTCTGGACAATATTCCCTATGGAAATAGAAACAGTCATCAAAAGTCCCCCCCCCCCAAAAAAGCCCAGGGCCAGATGGTTTCAGTATAGAATTCTACCAGAAATTCAGAGAAGAGCTAAAGTCAATATTCCTGTAATTGCTCCATACAATAGAAACAGAAGGAACATTACCAAACTCTTTTCACGAGGGTACAGTTATCCTGATACCCAAACCACACAAAGATATAACTAAGATAGAGAATTACAGACCAATCTCTCTCATGAACATAGATGCAAAAATACTCAATAAAATACTGATAAACTGAATTCAAGAATACATCAGAAAAATCATCTGGAGATGCTACCTTAAATGCCCTCCCCTGTAAAGAGTATGATGGCTAAATGCCATCTTAGAGCCTTCATCCATTAGCTGATGGAGGCAGAAGCAGAGATTCACAGCTAAGCACTGAGCCAACCTCCTGGAATCCATTGTACACAGGGAGGAGTTATGAGCAAAGGGGTCAAGATCATACTGGGGATACATACAGAAACAGCTGACCTGAGCAAGTAGGAGCTCATGGACCCCAGCCTGACCACTGGAGAACCAGCATAGGACCAAACCAGGCCTCCTGAAGATGGTTGTCATTTGGGGGTCTTGGGCAGTCTATGGGACCTCTGGCAATGAAACCAGTATTTATCCCTAGTGCACAAATGGGCTTTGGAAGTCTATTCCCTATAGAGGGATACTGTCTCGGCCTAGATACATGGGAGAGTGCCTACATCCTGTCCCAAATGTGTGACAGACTTCGTTGATGTCCCATGGGAGGCCTCACTCTCCCTGAGGAATGGATGGGGAATCAGATGGAAGTATGGTGGGGGGAATTGGATAACAGGAGGGAGAGGGAACTGGTGTTGGTATGTAAAATAAGATTGTTTTTTAATTCAAATAAATATGAATTTAAAGAAAGGAAAAATCATCCACCATGGCCAAGTAGGCTTCATCCCAGAGATGCAGGGATGGTTCAGCATATGAAAATCTGTCAGTGTAATCCACCATATAAATAAACTGCAGGAAAAACCTGCATGATCAGGGATACAAGGAACATACCTAAACATAATAAAGGCAACATACAGCAAGCCAAGAGTCAACATCAAACTAAATGGAGAGAAACTCAAAGTGATTCTACTGAAATCAGGAATAAGAAAATCTGGCTACTCTCTCCATATCTATTCAACATAGTACTCAAAGTTCTAGTTAGAGCAATAGAACAACAAAAGGAGATCAAGGGGATATAAATTGCAAAGTAAGAAGTCAAATGCTCATTATTTGCTGGTGATACAATAGTTTATAAGAGTGACCCCAAAATTCTACCAGGGAACTGCTACATCTGATGAACACCTTTAGTAATATATCAGGATACAAGATTAACTAAAACTTCCTATATACTGATGATAAATGGGTGGAGAAAGTAATCAGGGAAACAACACCCTTTACAATAGTCACAAAAAGCATAAAATATCTAACTTAACAAGTGAAAGACCTGAACAACAAGACCTTTAAGTCTTTGAAGAAAGAAATGTCTCCCATGCTCCTGGATAGGTAGAATTAATATTGTAAAAATGGCAATCGTACCAAAACAATCTAAAGCAATTCCCATCAAAATCCAAAAAAATTCTTCATAAACCTCAAAAGGACAATACTTAGTTTTGTATGGAAAAACAAAAAACCCAGGACAACCAAAACAATCATGTACAATAAAGGAACTTCTGAGGCATCACCATACCTGACTTCAAATCCTACTATAGAGCTACAGTAATGAAAACAGCTTGGTATTGGCATAAAAGCAGACAGTTGAACCAATATAATTGAATTGAAGACCCTGATATCAATCCCACATATCTATGAATACCTGATTTTTTGACAAAGCAGTTAAAATTATAAAATGAAAAAAAAAATCTTCAATAAATGGTGCTGGCATAACTGGATATTGACATGTAGAAGAATGCAAATAGATCCATATCTAACAGCATGCACAAAATTCAAGTCCAAATGGATTAAAGACAGCATAAAGCCAACCACACTGAATCTCATAAAAGAGAAAGTGTGAAGTAGCCTTGAACACATTGGCACAGGAGACCACTTCCTTAATATAACACTAGTAGCACAGACACTGAGAGCAACAATGAATAAATGGGACCTTCTGAAACTGAGAAGCTTCTGTAAAGCAAAGGACACAGTCAACAAGACAAAATGACATTATACAGAATGGGAAAAGATCTTTACCAACCTCACATCTGACAGGACTGATCACTGAAATATGGAAAGAACTCAAGAACTGGACATCAAAAGACCAAATAATCCAATAAAAGATGGGGTATGAGTCTAAAATGAGAACTATCAACAGAGGAATCTGAAATGGCCAAAAGACACTTAAGGAAATGCTCCTTAGTTATCAGAGAAATGCAAATCCAAACAACTCTGAGATACCATCCACCTTACACCTGTAAGAATAGCCATAATCACATAATCTGATGACAGCTTATGCTGGAAAGGATGTGGAGTAAGGGAACACTCCTCCATTGCTGCAGATATTGCAAACTTGTATAGCTGCTTTGGAAATAGCAGAAAAAAAATGGTCAGAATTAGAAAAAGTCTTCTGAGTGAGGTAACCCAGATCCAGAAGGACAAATATAGTATGTACTCACTCATAAGTGTATATTAGACATAAAACAAAAGACAACCAGCCTACAGACCACAATCCAAGAGAAACTAGTTAACAAAGAGGACCCTAGGAGAACATACATGAATACACCTAGGAAGGGGAAAAAGACAAGATCTCCTGAGTAAATTGGGAACATGGGGTCACAGGGAAAGGTGGAAGGTTAGAGAGAAGGAAGGAAAAGGAGTGGAGAAAAATGTATAGGTCAATAAAAAATGGCAAAAAAATGATATGCAACATGTAAGGGGAAATATTGATAATGAGGAAATTTTATATTTATGAATAGGTGTTTTCTATGTTTTTCTATGTAATATCCAGGCATTAATGAAATAGTTTATTCAATAAAAACATGGTCAAGTCATAAAAATCATAAAAAATAACTTTTAAAATGTTACCTTTGTTTCTTACAGGTATTCGTTTTCTTTAAAAATAACAAAATAAATATACGTGTATTTTTTTTAATCTGTGACCAAATATCCACAATCCTAAAGGAAGAAAGGTTTATGTTTGCACAGTTTCAGAGTCCCAGACAGTGAGCTGAGTGGCTCCTGTACAGGAGTCAGAAGCAAAAAAAAAAAAAAAAAAAAAAAAAAAAAAAAAAAACCAAAAAAAAAACAAAAAACTACATTTGCAGGTTTTCTTCATTGTCCAATTTGGTCCCATCCAAGCCATGGGTTGGTGCTATCAATATCTACCGTAATCCTTTCCATCTTTGGTTAATCTTCTCTGAAAATGCCTTATAGGCACACCTGGAAATGTGCTTCAGTAAGTTCCTAGGTACTTCTTAGTCCAGCCAAGTTGATAATCAAGGTCAGTTAGTTACCATAACACACAAGCTGAAAAATTCTCCAACAATGAGGCATTTTCAGGTAGCATGTATCTTGCTTACACTGATTAGCCTTGGTTTGCGGGAATCTGTTTTCCCTTAAATAAGTGAATCATTCAATCAGCAACTTAACATAGAAGCAGTAGCAGAAGATGTAACAGTTTTTTGAGCTGAGAGATGCTTTCTTCAATAAGATGCCTCATCAACACCAACCTTCACTAAAACAAATACACAACAAATGTTAGAGTGTTACATAAATGAAAATCTAAATTTAAATATACAGAATTCTAGGCTTGTATAACAATCCTAAGGTATATAGCCATGTTTTACTGCTTTATACAAAGGTGTTATAGTGTAATTCTTCATAGATTCATACTATATAAGTAAGATATACTTAATCAATTTAGCCTTCTACTTTCCTACTTCAGGCTTGCCCTGACCCAGAGAAACCTGTAGATTACTTCTATATCTTATGATCCCATGCATTCCTTGCTCACTCACTCTCATGGCCATCATTTATTTATTTATCCAGTCAATACTGGCAAATCTTTTAGACGCTGAGACTTAGCACTGTGTCTAGTTTGTTTCCACTGAATTTCATTGAGAAGGAATAGCACTCAAAGCAAATAAGTAGACATCTTAATGTTGATTTTAAAATACTGGGACTGGAGAAATGGCTCAGCTGTTAAGAGCACTGGATGCTCTTCCTGAGGACTCGGGTTCATTTCCCAGAAACTTAAATCTATAATTCCAGTTCCAGGGAATCTGACACCTTCACACCAATATACATAAAATAAAATCAATAAATTACATAAAAATACTATGAGACAGTAAAACAGGAAGATAGGCTGCACATAGTGTTGGGCAGTGGCTGGGGGCAAGGCTGCTTTCATAATGAAGGGTTTCTCAGAGCATTTGATGAAAGCCTGTTAAAAAATGAGCACTCCTGGAAAATGTCTAGGGTGAACCATGGGAGTTGTTATTATCTGTTTGTTTTGTTTTCTTTCTTCCCCCATGAAATGTAAAGGATATGAACATGGAGAAATTACCAAAGACTAAGCATGTTGAGTATTATGAGTGATGCTAAGAGCCCACAACTGTTACCATTTTTTTTTTAAAGAGAAGACCACATTTGGAGGTCCTTAAATAGAGAATAGAATAGTGTATTCAGATATAAATGACCAAGCTGCTGTATATCTTGTCCAAAGTCAGTCTCCATGTCATTGCCAGTAGCTAAGTACAAGCTACCCACTCCATTTCCAATGCTCTTTACTATGTGATGTCTCATTAGCTACCATTTCTTTCTGTTTCCCTGACCATAGCAAAAATCCCTATTCATTAAAACTCAGTGAAGCCATCATTGTTCTGGAAAGCCTTCCTGATCAGCAGAGCCAAGTGAGTGTGTACTCTGGACTGTAGTTTTGGTTTGGTTGTTTCTTTGTATTAGGGCTTTATAAAAGGCCAGAAGCAAAAGAACATGTATGCGTATACTAATGTATGTATGTGTGTAGAAATCCATGCATTATGAAGGAGATTTATTGGAATGGTTTACACGATAGGAGGTTTTGGAGCTGGACTAGTCCAAAGCTGGTAGTCTGCAGCATGGAAGCAGAAAACTCATCTGCTGTTCTGTCTAGGCAGCTAGAAGCCCCAACAATCATAGGCTCTGTTGAAGGCCTCAAAGTTTCTTCAAGAGTGGTTTTGGTGTTGAATGGATGTTGACTGGATTAAGAAGGGGAATCTTGTGCTCATGAGTGGTGGGAACAGGGGCAGGTGCTTAGGGGGATGGCAACCTGCACACATGTGCTGGCTTCTGTGTGTTCCTCATGGTCCAACTTTTTCTACTTGAGCTAGGAGCTCAAGACAGTTGTTTGCTTCTAGTCATTGTCTCACATGTTAATCCTCTCTGGAAAGTCCCCCAAACACCCTACTGATGAATTTCACCAGTCTTAAACATCTCCTATTCTAGTCAAGTTGATAACCGAAACCAGCCATCATACTCTCTTGAAATATAATTCTTTCTTGCTCCTTCCTAATCTCTAATGAGTGTGCTAGATGATTATCTATGTATCAAGTTTCAGGCCAGCCAGGGCTATGTAGCAAGACACCATCTCAAAGCCAACAAACAAAAACTTCACTGAATGAGAAATTATTGTGTCTGAGTGTCTTAAAGATAAGATTTACTGATGTTTAAAGCAAAACAGCTGGATCAACAGAAAGAAAAGTATGAAATTTCTCCACTGTTAATGGATAAGTACAAAGTAAGTAATTTTCAATGAAATTCATTATCTTTTTAAAGATTTGTAGAAGTAAATCATATATGAAAATCTAGTTGGCACAAAACAAAATCTTTTCAATAATTGCTAACAGCATCTTGTGCTTCATTTAATTGATAATGATGCTGAAACATAAATCCTTAAGAATTTCTATCATTAGAGTTGCAAAAAGGACCAAATTGGCTGAAATAAAGATTAAGATAAGTTTTGCTATTTATTTTTGTTTTCAAACACATGGGCACCTAAAACAGAAGTCAGCCAAATGCATGTGTGCCGTGTTTTGTGGTTAGAAGAGCACACTGCATGGCTCTCAAAGTCTTAAGATATCAATAGAAAAAAAAAAAAGAAAAAACCCACAACAAAACAAGAAGTAGAAAGAGTAAAGCTATGAGAATCAATATGCAGGCAGCAGAAGTATACCAAGCATAGTTATTAGAGAAAGTAATTACTAATACGGCCAAATTGTTATTAAGGTTTCAAACCTAAGACTCTTTCAACCCTAACAGGAACTCACAGGAATGGAAATGGCTTGCCTCCTGTGGAGTGTAGAGCCTCTCAGGGAGGTGAGTGTTAGTTTGGACTCCATTTCCTGTTCACTTCTGACTCTCTGGTCTAGACTGCTGTGTCTTGCAGAATTTTCAGAAACTTCAAGACACACTCCTTTGGAGATAATGAGATGGTTTGGTACAAGCATGCTTGTCACCAAGTGTCACAACCAAAGTTTGATACTGGGAACTCACAGGGTGGAAGGAGAGAGCAGGTTTCTGAAGGTTGTTCACTGTTCTCCATGTGTGTAACATAGCACATGCACGTGTATACACACATGTGTGCACCCCCCCTCTGAATAAAATGTAACTTTAAAAACATGAAAAAACATGTAAAAAGGTGCACCTTTATTTTAAAACTGTAATTAAGTACAAAATGTTCTCAGGTATATGAATACAAAGTGTGAGTAGGACAGGATGGTTCTAAATCAATAATTATTTCCGAAAGATATATCAGATTTCCCTGCATTGAACAGAGGAGGAGAGTCTTGTGGGAATTGTCTCTCATGGCCAATGTTCAAATTGCAGAGGATGTGCCCTCCTCTTGAGTCTACATGGATGGGCCCAGCAAATGTGTGTGATGAACAAGTCTTTCCTGACACCAGCCAGATTGTGGTACACATTGTGGCTGTCCTTTTCTTTCCTTGCAGTAGGATTGACATTTGTCTGCATTTGGCACTTCCTTTGGTCACTCACTAGGAGTAAAGGGGAAGGGTGTGGTGAGGGCGGAAAGAACAATGTGCTGCCACAGAAGACCACAGAAGATGTAATGGAATCAAAAGTAAGAAGAACCAAAAGGAATTGGAAAAAAAAAAATGAAAGGGGCTCTTCTTGGACAGAAGTAGACCTTGCCACCCAGCATTAGTGAGGAGGAACAAGGTATAGCACGGAAGCCACAGAAGCTGGAATCAGAGGACTTGGGAGCAGATGTGAGCACAGTCAGTGACAGGCAATGTGGTCTTGGGTAGATCCCCAGGAAAATCCTCTGGATGAATTGGTCCACTCAGCTCCTAGACAAGAGTAACGATTTTCTCAACAGCAACCAGTTTTCACAGGGTCTAATGCAGTAAGTTAAACAGTATGAGCAAAAACAGTCTTTTATTCCAATAAAAAAATAGAGTGGACTCAATGATTTTGAGAATGTCTCATCACTATTCATGATTCTGGAGTAGAAACAGTAGCTTAAAACCATCTTGCAAGCCAGCCTATTGCCTCATATTGTCTTTTGTCTTTGCAAGCTTTCTGCTTGCTCATTGTTATCCTAGCTAATTGTGAGAATGTGGTGGGGAGATCAGGAAATTGAAGTCCACCGTGCAGAGTGTCTGTGAGCATAGTTTTTCACGGCTTGTTTCTTAGTGCTGGTTAGTTGGCTCTTTGCTTTTTGTGTCCATCCTCTCAGTACTTTTCCATGTTAGTATGTGGTTATGGTATTATCCTGGTTGACAGTCATGTGAAGCGTGTGATGTGATAGAGCCATCGCACACTTCTAACATCCCAGAGAGGCAGAGTCACTCAGTGTGGGTTGCATTCATGCAGAACTAGTTAAAGGAGAGTGAGTGGTAGAAAAAAAATGTCCCCATTTTACCACTTGAAATCCTGAATACTTTTTTTGGTAAAAACAAGAACAAGAAATCACCAAGGTGTATGGTTGCTGATTATTATAACCATGGAGTGTAAGGATGGAAAAATTTATCCTAACTCTCCCTAGACTCTGCCCCCTAGCAGTGAGTAGGCAAAAGGTCACATTCTTGACTGTTTACGACAGGGCTGTCACCTGTGAGTGAATGAACACAGTAAATGAACCTTGTCACACCACCCAGAAGCCCTAGGGAAAGTAGACTTCCTGGGCTAAGCGCGGGCTTGGATAGTTCAAATTAATTGGTCCTAACTGGATGCTATCAGATGATTGGTTTGTGATGTGCGGGCTTTGTTGTAACCCTATAAAAGCTGTCTAAATCCTGTACCGAGGGTTCCCAGTCCCCTACTTCCACGGGGAGTATGTCTGCGGACCCCAGTGCACTGGAATATAAATGACCTTATGCTTTTGCATCAAGACTGCTTCTCGTGAGTGATTTGGGGGAGGGGGTGCCTTTCCTGAGTCGGGGCGTGAGGGTCCACACCCTCCGCGGGTCTTTCAGGAGCACAGACACCATTGTTTCCCCCTTGCTCAGTATTGACAATGTCAGAACTTGTCATCCTCCTCCCTGGATACTGTGATAATAAGTACATTACACTGGGACAAGATGTGGCCAATGTAATAGCATGTAGGCATTGAACATGGCTAAAGATGTTACTGCTAAGTGTCTTAAAGGGAAGGGGAAGAAAGAAAACAAACAAACAGAAAAGGAATTTAAAAGTTATTGGGAGAACTTGGAATGGTGGTGCATGTCATTAATTCCAGCACTTGGGTGGCAAAGGCAGGTAGATCTCAGAGTTCGAGGACAGCGTGGTCTTCAGACTGAGTTCTAGGACAGCCAGGGCTACACAGAGAAATTCAGTCTTGCAAAACAAACAAAACAAAACAAACATTATTGAGAGTCTTCAGTTTGCTTTAGCACTATCAAAAATGAAATAAATGAAATGTACTCAAGGCTACTTTAGACATTGATAAATTATACAGATAACATCAAAATCGGACCCATGATGATGTTCTGTATGTAGAGAAGTATCAATTAACTCTAATATAGCTAATGACAGACAAACATGGATGTAACCAGTACTTATACCATAATACCATTTATGCTGCAAACATTGATCTAGATTGACTTCCGCTCAATTACCACATGCTACATTTATAAAGGAACACCAGGCCACAATGTGTTGACATGTTAGACCTCAAAATATTTCTTCCTTTTTTTCCCCTTCATTTTACTGAGAGAATTTGTTTATTTATTTTTTGAAGGAAATCTTCCTTTATTTTATTTATTATTTATTAATATTATGATGATGTTTGTATGGCATGTGGGTAGACATGGAAGTCAGAGGACAACTTTTGGGAGTTGATTCTACTCTTCCATGGTGGGATCTGGGAATTGAACTCAGGTCATCATGTTGGTACAGTATTCTAATTTCATTTCTATTGTGTCGATAAAACACTATGACAAAAATCAACTTAGGGAAAAACAGGTTTGCTTTAGCCTGTAATTCCAGGTTACAGGCCATCATTGTGAGGAGGCTGAGACACAGATAAGCCTACAGGCCACACCAATATTGTCAATCTCTTGTTGAAACTCAGATGATTCTAGTTAGTGACAAGTTGACACTCAAGTTGACCATCACATGTTTACCTGCTGAATCATCTCACCAGCCATAGAATATCTTTATTATAAAGCTAGAAAACTCAGGAACCAAACCTAAGAAAATCCAATCTGAAATATTCAAGGTAGAAGTAAAAGTTTAAAAATGAAAGGAGTGAAATCAGCCCATAATTTTAGAACATTACGTGTGTGATGAATAACTTGATTTTCAATGTCAAATACCTTGGAAGAGGGAACCTCAGTCGAAGAAATGCCTCTCTCAGACTGTCTTGTAATACTGTGGGACATCTTGATTGCTAAATGATGGATAAGGGCCTAGTCCACTGTGAGTGATGCCACCCCTGGGTAGGTGGACCCCACTTGTATAAGAAAAAGAAAACCCTGGAAAGAAGCAACAAAGCAGTGTTCCCCTCTGGTATTTGCCTCCAGGTTCCTACCTTGAGCCTTTCCCCTGGTTTTCTTGTGATGGATTGGAGTCAATCAATTGAACTATATATACCCTTTCCATCTTAAACTGTTTTTGGTCATGGTGTTTATTAAAGGAACAGATAGCAACTAGGATATTGTGCATAGTTAATTCTTTAAAAAACAAAAACAATCCTTTCATTGATCCAGGGGCCAGGGGAGCAGGTAGGCTAACTGCCAGTCGGTTCCCCACTCCCTTCTTTCCAGCAAATCCAACCTCACTGTCTCACCCCTACTACTTCTGCAGCAGACCACCTGCTGTGGCCTCACTTCCTCTCTGTCCCCATCTCCAGGAGATAAATCTTCTCTTCTAACCTTCCTCCTAACTCTTCACTTTCCCTTAGCCCCAAACTCCAGCAGGTATTCCCTGTGAACCTTTCAAGCAAGCCTACCACAAAAGTAAATAGATCAGCCAAGCCGGTAGGCAAGCTGACCTGCATGTTCAATGCCCCACTCTCATCCCTAGCTCTGTAGCAGACTACATGCTGCAGCCTTTCCTCACTCTCTGCCCCCATTCACAGGGAGCTAAGAGATTCTGGTGGTACACCCTATTTTCCTCCATTCTATGGCCCCCCTCAGTCCCCTTTCAAATCAATTCGCATTCTTAAGGGTCGCCTCCAAAACTTAGAAACACATTTTACCCTGAATCCCCAGTGGCTGCACATAACAGGATCCCAGAAGCATTATCTACCAGGCAACACACAACTACCACACTCTAAGAACCAGAAAGGGAAACAGAAACCAAAATTCCAGGAACTAAGAACATTCTATCTGGACCTTCCATGGTTTATTCCTTCAGTCATTTCAAACACTGCAGGGCTTTTCTCATTATCTGCCTGCTCACTCTATGTTTACATCTCCCACACTCACACCAGTATACATCAGGTTTGCTTAGCCATCAATATGCTTTTAGCAAATCTTGTGCAGATTATTTAATCTCTTTAGATTATTTTGTGCTGTTATGGGAAACCTCCATTTGAAAATCAACCTTGTTACAGAAGCACATATCTTCAAGAATGTCTCCAGACAAAAAGCCTTATAGTTAATTTAATGGTTTGCACTCAAAGGTGCAGCTTAACAGGAAGGGCCTGATAAAAGAATGGGAGGAGGCTATAAAATATTTTTAGTAAAACATTGCCTTTGTCATGTGCAGAACATGTAGAATATGTTCTTTAGTTTAGTAAATATTTTTTAAAAGGTAGACATACATTGCTTTAGCTAACCAAGTCACCAATTCTTAATCAAAATTTCTGAAATTCTTGTTTTTTTCCATACCTATCAGAAGTTGTTTTCCAACTTGCTTGAATTATGGTTTTCCCCTTCCCAACTTTGTGGAAAAAAAAAAAAGTAAAAAAATAAAGGACTTGGGATCTGCTAACAAACTGCCTTTTCAGCTATGTAACTTAATAATTGAATACTTGGTTGTTTTATTACGTAATCGATAAAATGGTGATTTGTGTTAATATTATTTCAACCATATATTTATACTGTCTGGGAATGTGTGATTATAGTCCTGTGGGAGAAATTTTTGTCAGTGTTCACCAGCTTGTAAAAAGTTAGTGCAAGAGCGTTAACATCTAAATAAAGAATGAAATGCAGTTGTAAAAAAATAAGAAATAAAATAAAACCTACTATCAGCAAGAGAAACATTGAGCAATAACTATATACTACATTTCCAGTGTACATGTTCAATCAGTGTCAGAGCAAAGACATGACAGAGTTTACTCTGATAGCAGTTCTAATCTGGAAAGTCTAAATCTTGTCTGTCTAAGATAAGAGAGGATACAGCTATGACTGCCTAATCTTCAATCTCACCAAAGATCTGAGAAGAAAAATAACAATACTAGGGTAGGCAGGAAGTATAAGCGTGTGACTTCCTAAAGGAGTAAACAAAGACAGAAACAGCAGACTACCTAGAAAGTCACCCAAGGTCTCATAACAATGTCAGGGTGACCAACTTTGGCTAAGCCCTAATATATCAGATGAGCTGTCTCAGAAACAGGGAAATTGAAAAACTGTTTTACCCTGACTTGTCAAGGTTCAGCAGTTTTCTTTAAGTTTATTTCCTGTAAGCCTAGTCAGGACAGCATGCCCAAGGTCAGTGGTCAAGGTAGGGGCAGTTCTTTGCCCAAGAGGCCAGTAGCTGCATCAACGTGGGTTGCATGATTTTCCATGTGAAATCCGACAAAAGCTTAAAAAGGGATTCTAAAAACAAAAGAACAGAGACAAATGCATCTTCTTGGTGGTAACATTTCCTTGGGTGGGCTCTGATTGAGAGCAGCTTCCCGACTCAGCATAAGTAGCAAAAACTGCTGCACAGGCTCCTTTTGCCATGCTGTTTAGCAGATAAAAGACTTGTGGCTAGAAAAAGGTAGAGATATGCAGTAAAGACAGATTCAGATGAAGTAAAACCTCTAAAGGATTTACAGTGTGTTTAACAGTACATGTAGGCTTCGGAAAGAAAAGAAAAAGGATAAGGTGGTTAAAAAAAAAAAAAAAAAGAAATGAAAAAAAAAGATAGAGTGGCTGGGCACTCTATTAAAGGCTGGGCCTTTAATCCCAGCACTCCAGAGGCAGAGATAGGCAGATTTCTATAATTTCAAGGCCAGCCTGGTTTACAGAGTGAATTCAAGGACAGGCAAAAGTACACAGAGAAACCCTATCTCAAAAATTTTTAGAAAATAAAAGTAAAAGAAATAGAGTAATAAAAAAGCCACGTAAAGATGGAAAATACACAGAGTCTGGATAATGTTTGCTGTTGTGTTGTCTTTGAATCGTTTGACTGTTGAGAAGGAACAACAACTGCTAGAAGACATTTGATTACAAATGCTGCAGGATTAATATCTTTTGAAAGTGCCTTGAATTCTACATTTAAGTCTAAGGACATGATACTTTGGAACAAAGTTTTTGTTTGTTTTTCCACAGAAAATGAAAAGCTGTGGATTTCTTCTAGACTAATGATCTAGACAGTGGTCCAGGTGATCCAACATTCAAAACAGCTGGTACAAGGCAGCCTTGCAGACCACTACAGTCAGGATTTGACCAGGTTTCTGGATTTTCTCAGGATTCTTTTGGCATTGATAGCACCCCCAAACAGCAGGAAACAATTTGGAGAGAACTATGCCCAAATTTCCAAATATTATTTATAAATATCTGTTTTCATTTAAATTGGGTTGGTTATAAATGGCTTAGAAACCAATCTCTTTCTAAAGGAAAAAAGGGGAGTATGACATAGAAATGAATACTTTGTATTGGTACAGATTTTGATTTATTGATACAAAATTCAGGCCAATTTTGTTATATGTCTATTTCTCCTGTCGTTTAGGTATTGTATTTACACAGATCTGTTAAAAATGTAAGGTATAATTAAACAAGATGATAGTTACCTATAATTTTCAAAATTTATGTTAGTTAGGCTTTCTAGATATACAGAGATATATTTGAGATGGAGAAATAGTCTTCAAATCTTTCAAAGACCTTCAGAATATGACATTTAAAATGGTTTAGGGGTTTCATGACAGTGAGACACAATTTCTCTTGGCAACACCAATTACTTCAGAGGGGAAGATGAGCATCAAAGAAACTCATTATGGAGTTTGTCTTTGACATGTCAGAAATAGCCATTTGGGCAAGATCCTGCTCTCTTGTCTGGACAGTTTGACTGTATGCTGTCCAAAATGGACATACAGGACCCACAGGAAAGTGACTGCTGAATTTGCCAAAACAAGATGGATTCCTGCTTTATGGAAGAGTCTGTCAGACATTCTGTAGGACACAGAGAAAAATGACTAACAAACTGCCAATATAGGTGAGACAGTTTCAAATTTCCTGCTTTGCTGAGAAGTCTGCCAGATACACTATGGTCTATGAGCTTAATATAGATGCTCCAATGTTATAGAATAACTTTGGATGTCTATCCAGTCAGCAAGATGTTTCTGTCAGTTCTAGAACTTATATATTATCCTTCCGTGGTCTTTGATGGAGTTGAAGACAGATAGTTATGGTTATAATTTTTTTTAGTTATGATAATAGATAAGTTACTTATAAGACTCTAGACTCACAAAGATAGGATAGATAATAAAATATTTTCTTTTAATTTTGCCAAATGTTAATGGACTAAATATTGTTTACTATAGTTCTTACTTGATAACTGTTTTGTTATATATAATTTCACTATGTTAAAGTTAAAAACCCTTTTTATTTAAATAGAAAAGAGATTATGGGGATGTCTTCTGTATATGTGTTTCTCTAATTGGTTGATGAATAAAACACGATGGCCAATGAAACAGGAAGTATAGGCAGGGCTAGGAGACAAGGAGAATTCTGGGAAGTACAGGTAGATAGCAAATGCCATGTGAGACCGGGACACCAGGTGTTCTCTGGTAAGATAAGACCAGGTGGAAATACATAGATTAATAGAAATGGGTTAATAACTAAGAGAGAGATAGCCAATAAGAAGCCCTAATCATCGCCCAACTGTTTCATAATTAACATAGCGTCTGTGTGTTTACTTGGGGCACAAGGACCGCAGGACCAGCCAGGCCAGAAAACTCTTAGAGGTTTTACAACACACTACTACTGTGTGCTGGGAATCAAGCCCTGCCTATGCCCCCTTCACCCCAGACCTTTAAGAAGCACCTATCCAATCAGTAATCTGCCAGATTCTATTACATTCACATAAGCTGACTGATTCAGTCTTTATGAGACTCCCATCAACCTGGCACAGAGAGGAACAAACTTTTTCACTCACCAAAATTCTCTGTGGAGAGGATCAATATGATGTTTCAAACTTACCACAGCAACAGTATTACTTTCCAGGACAGGGGCCTTTGTAGGATGGGGCCATAAGCTACATGTGTCAGTAAATCAATGGTAGACAGTGGGAATGACTAAAGTAATGACCAAAGGTGCATTCCTCAGAAGAAAAAAAATGTAAGAGATCTTGCACTATTGGAGAATATCAAAATAATAACATATCCAAATGGAGAGTTTCTTATGGGCAGAAGGGAGAGTCTTCCTAGAGTCCAAGGAGGCTCCCCCAGGGTTTCTGTTTTCTCCACCCCTTCCATTTCTCTTTGAACTCCTTTAAGAAATTGTCATCCTGAAATATGAACAATTAGTATGGTCTTTGTTTTGAAAAAGTCAGCTATGCTTGGTTTCCTCAAGTGCCATAGATAGGGTGATGAAAGACACTCTGAAACAAGTATAGCACAGTAGGCAGGAGTTTGACACCTGTGACATGTACCTATTGTTAGGCCCATGGGCATGAATTTGTCACATTATGTTGAATTGGAAAAGTTAGGATTGCATATGGATTAATGGTTGCTGACATTAATATAAAGAGATTTTTCTGAGTTCTCTCAAGAAGAGGCAGGAGAGATGGAAAGTGTGACAAGCATTCTGTCTGATTTTATGGCCTTGAATTCAGGTCATAAGGAGCCGATGAGTGTAGCCAGCCCTTAGAAGTTGGCAAGAACACTCAGCTGGTCACAATGTAAAACAAAGACCTTGATCTGATGACTTTAAAGACTTAATTATGAAACTACAAGAGTGAGCAAGCAGGATCAGACTGTCCTTCATTCCTATGAAGGAATGCAGCCCTGCTACACCTGAGTTTTAACCCAATGGGATGTTTTCAGGCTTCTGACCTACAGGAACACGAGGTAACACATTCATGCTATTAAGCTGCTAAGTATTGGTGGTTCTGCAAGGGAAACTAATACCAAGCACAAAATCCAGCATTTACCCTCCTATTCTAGGCCCCCTTAGTATACCCTTCCTGGCAATGACATCAGTTCTCCAGAAACCTGAAGACACACAGCCACGGGCTAGCCCCTGTCCTTCCCAGAATTGGTTCAGTGGATACTGTGAAGTGACAGTGTGGCAGTATGGCTTTGGGCTCTGGTGTGGAACAAAATGCTTGAGCTGATAGTTTTGATGAAATTTGAAACAAGTGCGTTAGAGAGAAACAGAGCCATACCTTGTTCCAGGGGATCAAGGAAAGAAGTTCCAGGGGCTCCAAGATGTGGGCTCAGGAAATGTTTGCTGGAATTAGTGATGAAGTAAGAACTTAAAGATCTGTAGGGGAGTTAATGACATGGTATGAATGGGAATGAGTGAGGCAGACTTTAGATATAGTATGTGCAAAGGCCCTGCATGTAGATTTTGTGAGCCGTGAGCCTTTGCCGACTCACCCTCAACCTGATTTCCCTTCTCCCTTCCTCCTCCCTCCTTCCTTCCTTCCCTCCCTTCCTTCCTTCTTTCCTTCTTTTCTTCCTTCCTTTCTATTTTTTTTTCCAGACAGGGTTTCTTTGTGTAGCCCTGGCTGCCCTAGAACTCACTCTAGAGACCAGGCTGACCTCAAACTCAGAGATCTGTCTCCTTCTGTTTCCTGAGTTCTTGGATTGAAGGCATGTGCCACTTCTTCCCAGTTGGCTTTCACTTTTTTAAATCCAATGAACATATCAGAAAATGCATTAAAACAACAACAACAACAAAAAGTTCAAAGTTGTATTTGATTCTGGTTTCTACTGACTGCTCTGGCTTAATCTTATAGCCCCTGAACCTCACTCACTAACTTGTTAATAATAGTGGTCTCTTGTTCATCTTTTAAACACGTGAAGCTTATCTCCCTTTACACTCTTATTCCATTTTCCAAATTCCTTCTTCAACCTTTCACTTGGTGCAATCCCTCTCTTCACTGAGTAAATCCCTGAGGATTAATTACAAAAGTAGAGTGCCCTAACCATTTTTAAAATCTAAAGTAGGTCTGTCTTCCCCTAATCCTTCTGAAACCCATCATTGTGCTTTGGTTTATTTGTATCATAGATCAGTATCTGATGTCATCTTACTCTCTTAAATCCTTCCATTTGTTCCTTTTTAAAAAAAATATTATTGTCCTTTCACATTAGATTTTGAACACCTTAAAGATGGCAAACTCACCATTTTAATTGCACTTTTACTCTGTAGAATATTGCCTGATCTATGGTTAGGCTTCACTAGTGACTTCTAGAATGAATGAGTCTAAATTTCATTGTCAAATTCCCTGTAGGGTAAAGGGTACATGGAGAACAAGTCAAGAAATAGCACAATGTAGACAAAGCTTGAGGGAACTATGTATGTTTTTCTGTTCTTATCAGAATGTGTCCATGATGTCATAAAGCTACTTATGTTGAATTCTTCTTCTGCAACCCCATCTGGGATCTCTGCAGTAGTTTTCAGTAAAAATCTGCAATTTCAAAGAACAGGCTAGGTTGTGGTATTTGTGGGGTTCATAGTTATGACAGTTCTTGGCTGATAAAAAGAGTTTGCCATTAAGAATTACTACATATACATAAAGTGTATATCTAGTTATCCTATGATAGGGTAAGACTGTTCTTGCTAGATACCACAGACTACCAAATATAAAGCAAGGAATTGTTTACTTCTATTAGAGGCATTGTCCAGTAAGTTTTCATAGAAACAGAAATATTCTAAGCTATTTGCTGTTGTCCTTGGTTACCATCCAGAACTTGATGGGTAAGCCTTATTGTTGGAGACACCATATATGTGAATCTTAGAACAGGAAGAAATAAGCTGGTATTCTCCTGGAGGCTTCATTCCTACTTCATTCCTAGCTTTCAGTGTGCTGCACCATACTACCAGAGGAGACAAATAATCAGCAATCTTATTGAATTGTAAATTCTGAAAGCTATGATACTGTGCTTACAAGATATGTTCATTGCTACAATAGTGGCACAAACATTGTGGGGGTAACCATTCATTTTATGATTAGATTTAAAGTCCATTCCATGGTATGAAACCCTTATCTGGCACACAGGGATAAGAACCTGTAAGTTTACAGGTCATAGGTCATGGGGGGGGGAAACTTACTAATACTCTAATAAAGGGAAATAATATTAAATCAACTCTAATGACTTGTTATCACACTCTTAGATGGTGCTTCTCTCAAACCTCATTTTAGAAGCTTCTCTCTTTTTTTTTGGACAGTAGAAGGTAATTAAAAGAGATAGCTGGCCAAGGTGCAGAGAACAAGAGACCTAGGATATCCATATCACATCCCATCTCCCCAGTCTCAGGAATTGTTCAGAAGAGATAACAGAACTATTGTAAGTACTTGGATGACTACAAGGAAACTGTTATCTGGACACAAGAAAGCAATCTTACACATGCGCTCATAATGTGGTAGTACACACAAAATCTGTTCAAACTCAAGCCAGACAAAAATCCTAGCATGGAGGAAGAATGGTGAGCATGAAGTTACACTCCTAAGTGAGGAATGATTGGTAACTGACAGTTTTTGGAGAGAGAACCAGTTTTCCTTAAGGATGTGACCCCACTCCCACAACATAGGCTGACCCTGCTCCAATGATTGTTCACACACTCAAGAGGATATGGCCAACACAAATAAGGTTTAGTGGGTTTATAAAAAATGAAGACAAGAAGTTGGGTGTGGGAAATGGGAATTTAATCTGGGAGGAGTTAGGGGAGGGGAGTGAATACAACCAACATAAGTATATAAAATTCTCAAAGAATTAATAAAATAAAAGTACGTTCATTAGAATTCATTTTATTGCTTTCCTTCTACACTAGAACATGCAATAAATGCATTTTTGTTTTTTTATTAATTTATTTTATTTTATATATCAAAGTCCAATTAAATGAAAACAAACATTTATACACAATATTTGGGAATTTGGGCGTCATTCTTTCCAAACTACTTCCTGCTGGTAAGGGGCTCTGTCATGGGGGATTCGAAGAAGATTCAGAAATCCTGGCTGTAGTCTGTAAGGCTGCTTTGCCCAGCTGTTTTGAATGTAGGATCACCTTGTACTCTGTTTCAGGTGGTCTGGCGTGATCAAACCACATTAGTCTGGGTACCATTATTTACCATTATTTTTTTCTGCAGAGTAGTATTCCATTGTGTAGATGTGCCACATCTTCATTAACCATTCTTCAATTGAGGGGCATCTAGGTTGCTCCCAGTTTCTTGCTATTACAAATAGTGCTGCTATGAACATAGTTGAACAGATGTCTTTGTTGCATGGATGTGAATCCCTTGGGTATATGCCTAAGAGGGGGATTGCCGGGTCCTGTGGTAAACGAATTCCCATTTTCCTGAGGAACCACCATACTGATCTCCAAAATGGCTGTATGAGTTTGCACTCCCACCAGCAGTGGAGGAGTGTTCCACTTTCTCCACATCCTCTCCAACATAAGTCATCACTGGTGTTTCTAAGTTTAGCCATTCTGGCAGGGGTAAGATGGTATCTCAAAGTTGTTTTGATTTGCATTTCCCTGATGGCTAAGGATGTGGAGCATTTTCTTAAGTGTCTTTCAGCCTTTTTGAGTTCCTCCATTGAGAATTCTTTCTTCAGTTCTGTACCCCATTTTTTAATAGGGTTATTTGGTGTTTTGTTGACTAGTTTCTTGAGTTCTTTGTATATTTTGGAGCTCAGCCCTTTGTCGGATATAGGATTGGTGAACATCTTTTCCCAGTCTGTGGGCTGCCGTTTGGTCTTGTCCACTGTGTCCTTTGCCTTACAGAAGCTTCTAAGTTTGAAGAGGTCCCATTTATTAATTGTTTCTCTCAGTGTCTGTGCCCCTGGAGTTATGTTCAAGAAGCGGTCTCCTATAACAATTTGTTCAAGGGTACCTCCTACTTTCTCTTCCAAGAAGTTCATGTGGCTGGATTGATGTTGAGGTCTTTGATCCATTTGGACTTGAGTTTTGTGCATGGTGACAGACCTGGGTCTATCTGCAGTCTTCTACACACCCTCATCCAAATGTGCCAGCACGATTTGTTGAAGATGCTGTCTTTGCCCCATTGTATAATTTTAGCTGTTTTGTCGAAAATCAGGTGTTCATAGGTGCGTGGATTAATATCAGGATTTTCAATTCGATTGCATTGGTCTACCTGTCTATTTTTATGCCAATACCAGGCTGTTTTCAGAACTATAGCTCTGTAGTAGAGCTTAAAGTCAGGAATGGTGTTGCCTCCTGAAGTCCTTTTATTGTATAGGGTTGTTTTGGCTATCCTGGATCTTTTGTTTTTCCATATAAAGTTGATTATTATCCTTTCAAGTTCGGTGAAGAATTGTGGTGGGATTTTAATGGGGATTGCATTGAATCTGTAGATTGCTTTTGGTAAGATTGCCATTTTTACTATGTTTATCCTACCTATCCAAGAACATGGGAGATCTTTCCATTTTCTGGTATCTTCTTTAATTTCTTTCTTATTATATAGGTCTTTTACTTGTTTGGTAAGTGTTACATCAAGATACTTTATGTTGCTTGTGGCTATTGTAAAGGGTGATGTTTCTCTGATTTATTTCTCTGTCTCTTTGTCGTCTGAAAAAAGTAGGGCTACTGATTTTTTGTTGAGTTTATCTTGTATCCTGCTAGTTTGCTGAAGGTGTTTATCAGCTGTAGGAGTTCCCTGGTAGAGTTTATTGGGTCGCTTATGTAAACTATCATATCATCTGCAAATAGAGACAGTTTGACTTCTTCCTTTCCAATTTGGATCCCCTTGTTCTCCTTTTGTTGTCTTATAGCATTAGCTAGCTAGAACTTCTAGTATGATATTGAAGAGATATGGAGAGAGAGGACAGCCTTGTCTTGTTCCTGATTTTAGAGGAATTGGCTTATGTTTTTCTCTATTCAGTTTGATGTTGGAAGTTGGTTTGCTGTATATTGCTCTTATTATGTTTAGGTATGTTCCTGTTATCCCTGACCTCTCCAAGACCTTTATCATGAAAGGGTGTTGAATTTTGTCGAAGGCTTTTTCCGCATGTAGTGAGATAATCATGTGGTTTTTCTTTTTCTGTTTGTTTATATGGTGGATCACGTTGATAGATTTTCGTATGTTAAACCATCCCTGCATTCCAGGGATGAAGCCTACTTGGTTATGATGGATGATTTCTCTGATGTATTCTTGAATTCGGTTTGCCAGTATTTTATTGAGTATTTTTGCATCTATGTTCATCAGGGATATTGGTCTGTAGTTTTCTTTCTTAGTTGTGTCTTTGTGAGGTTTGGGTACCAAAGTTATTGTGGCCTCATAAAAAAGAGTTTGGCAATGAACCTTCTGTTTCTATCTTGTGGAACAGTTTGAAGAGTAGTGGTATTAGTTCTTCCTTGAATGCCATTTTTGTTTTTAAAGTTCAAAGAATATTTAAAGAAGGGTTTTTGTTTACTTTTCATGTAATGGAAGTATAATTACAGCAAAATGTAAATTTTCCTGGATGCAGACATATGAGAAGTATCCCTGAGTCTCTGGAAGCAGTCCGTATTTATCATGGTTAAAAAAAAAATCATCCAGACCAGACATTCTTTATGAATTGCCAACACAAGCGCATTGGATAGGAAGTCAATGAAAGTAAATTATATCAGGAAAGAACCCACAGAAGAGTGAAAAAAAATATGGTTCAGAAAATAGCACAGTTCTCCTTTGATTTTATTAAGACAAAAACTAAGGTTTAACATCCCAGAAAAGCATATTCTCCCTGTGAAACTCTAAGGCATGAAATTACTCACTTTATCTTAATAAGCTACATAAAAAATAAGGTCAAGACCTGTTGGAAACAGAAGCAAACACCCATACCTAAACACTGAGTTGAACTAGAAGGGAGTGACAAGACCAGGTTGCAGAAACACAGAGACAGCTGACCTGAACAAGGAGGTTCTAACTGCCCCCAGACTGATAGCTGGGAAGCCAGCATGGGACTGACTCAGGCCCCCCTGAATATGGGTCTCAGCCAGAAGGACTGAGCAGTCTAAGGGACCTCAGACAGTGGAACCAGGATGTATTCCTGATGCACAAAAGGACCTTGTGGCCACATCCCCCATGGAGGGATAACTGCCTTAACCTAGAGACAGGAGAGAAGTCCTAGTTCCTACTTGACAGATCTATATGACCCACCCTACATGTGGAATTTGGGCGGGGTGATGGGAGGGGAGGGTGGTCAGGGTGCATGTAAGGGTGCAGAGAGGGTAAGAGGGAGGTAGGGAGGGAGGAAGGGAGGGAGAGGGAACTGGGATCGACATGTAAAATAATAAATTAAATAAAGAAATGGGAAAGAGACTTCACTATGTGTTTTCAAGCAGGAAAAAAAATGAAAAGGGATTTTACAAAAAGGGAAAAAATTACTCAAATTAAAAAAGTCAAGAAATGTAATATTATTTCTTATTACAAAAGTACAGAAAGAGAAATCAGTATTTTGTCAATGTGCTTATATCTTTTGTGAATAACCAGGTCTCCTGACCATGTAAGTCATTTCAACATCATCTAACCACACTATTAATCAGTGAAGCACCACAGTTTTGAAGCCAAAGTTTCATAGGTTGAGATTCTTTAGCTATATATGGTTAGGAACTCTCAAAAGGAAAAAGGTGCTCCAATCAAAGTTATCTTGTGTGGTTTGAAACCCATAGATAAAAACTTCCTCCTGGGGAAAACCCAGTCATGCTTTTCTGCCTCTGTTAATTTGAGTAGGGCATGAGTTGAGTCAGATGACAGTCTGTGCCCTGGGTAAAGCACTCTGACTGGCTAATGAAGAAGATTTGTCTTATCAATGTGATGTCAGCATAAGGGGTGCTCCTGAGGCCATTGGAAAGCACTGGTCATTGTGTGTTGCTTGGTGTTGTTTTACAATGTAACACAATAGGGCACAAAGAGCACTGACTCTTTCTTTTGTGTACCTGTGAGATCTTATTGGTCAAGAACTCATCCCTGGCATGAACTTTTTGTTTGTTAGCCTTTGGTGTCTCTTAGGAGTATTGCTACTCTGTTATAAGGTAACTCCATTTGACTCTTTTTAAAATATGTGTATGTATATACTTTAAGAAACTTTTATGGTAGTTTGTTTCTATAGGACTCTTTCTGTGTGTCTGTGTATGTGTCTGTGTCTATGTCTCTGTCTCTGTCTCTTTCCCTTCATCACAGACAGAGTTTCTCTGTGTAACATTGCCTGTCCTGGAGCTTGCTCTGTACACCAGGCTGACTTAGACCTCAGTGGATTGAAAGCATGCAGCACCACTTCCTGACTCCACGGGATGTTTCCAAAAGGTCTTTAATGTTAGTCATTCATCCACATATTCCCTCCTCCACTGTTCACTCACATCCCTACCCCATTTAACCATTCTTGTTCAATTATTCACCTTTCACACTTTATACCACTGCATTCTATCTTCTTCCCCTCAGAAGTGACACTCCACAGCCCCTTACTAAACTCCTTACCATTGTGGGCAATGCAAATGAATCATATATATCTAAAGATTAAAAGTTAACAACCATAGAGGAGATAAACATGCAACCTTTGTCTTTCTGAGTCTGGGTTACTTTACTTCTGAATTTCATAATTTTGTTTTCTTGCCAGCCTAATACTATTCCATTGTGTAAATATACCACATTTTCTTTATTGCCAATACCCATGCTTATCTTCCAGAATTTGACAGTTAGAACCAACTGCCAAATGTACCACATAAAAGAGTCATTGAATATGGAGAAATTAACCTGTTGCTCTTCTGGTAATTTTAGTCTCATTAGCTAGCTTTCACAGTGCTGGAATTGCTATGCATCCTACCAGAGGAAAAAAATAATCATCAATCTTATCTAGCTATAAACCATAAATGCTACAATAAAGGTGGTCCTAGTAAGATATGCCCATTGGTGCAATGGTGGAATGAACATTGTGTGGGTAACCAATCACCTTCTGACTGGATTTAATGTCCATTCCACAGTGTGGAACTAATATTTGAAATCATTATCAGGGCCAAGAACCTGTTGCTAGACACATCACAGGACCTGGGTGTGAACTTACTACTAATACTCTATAAGAAGAAATAATATTATTCATAATGATTTATTGTCATGTTTATAGATAGCACTTCTCTCAAACATCATCAAAGAAACTTCTTTTTACAGTAGAAGGTGATTGACAGGGGCTCATAACTGGCCAAGGTGCAGACAATAAGAGACTGCAGAGTGTTTACCTCTAAATGGAACATGGATCATCACATTCCTTCTTCCAAGGAACAGAGACCATTGTGAAAGAGGGAGGTAGAAAGACCATAAGATCCAGAGATGGTGGGTGATTAAAAAGAAACTGCTGTCTGGATACATTTACGAATTTACAGTAGTTGTGATAGCATTCACTAGATCTGTGCAAGCTCAAGCTAGGCAAAATCCCAGCATAGAGAGGGAAGGTGGCACCAAGTCACACCCCTAGGTGAAAGCCATTGGTAGATGATAACTGCTGGGAGAGAAAGTCAGTTTTTGTTAGGTTGACCATACTCCAGTGACTGTCTACAGACTAAAGAGTACATGAGCAACTTAAATTGGACTCCACAGGATTTAAGAAACGACAAAGAGTTGGGTATGTAGAGAAGAGGGCATCTGATTTGGGAGAAGTTGGGGGGAAGGTGAATATGTTTAAAATACACTGTATGAATTATTCTCAAATAATTATAAATGTAGTCTGGAATCTAGGGGGAAGAGGTTGACAGAGTTTGTTTGGGTCAGAAAATAGAAAAAAAAAAAAAGAAGAGACATGATTTTTTAAATTGTATAATACGGGGCAGGAGGTGGTGGCACATGCCTTTAGTCCCAGCGCTCAGGAGGCAGAGGCAGGCAGATTTCTGTAAGTTCAAGGCCAGCCTGGTCTACAAAGTGAGGCCCAGATCAGCCTCCAAAACTACAGAAAAGCCCTGTCTTGAACCCCCCTCCCATTTTTTTGTATATTATGTATTATTATTAGTGTGTGCATATGTATCTTTTTTATTTCATTATTTTATTTTATTTTATATAACAAAATCCAATTAAATGAAAACAAACATTTATACACGATATTTGGGAATTTGGGCGTCATTCTTTCCAAACTACTTCCTGCTGGTAAGGGGCTCTGTCATGGGGGATTCGAAGAAGATTCAGAAATCCTGGCTGTAGTCTGTAGGGCTGCTTTGTCCAGCTGTTTTGAATGTAGGATCACCTTGTACTCTGTTTCAGGCGGTCTGGCGTGATCAAACCACATTAGTCTGGAAGGAATCCACATCTTTTCATTTTCTGTGGAAACAAAAATAGAAATCCTTTTCCCAGGTAACTTGTCCTTCAACTTAAATTTTGGAGTCAAAGCATTTTTTTTTTAAAATTTAATTTATTATGTTACATGTCGATCCCAGTTCCCTCTCCCTCCCTCCCTCCCTCCCTCCCTCCAACCCTCCCTCCCTTCTTCCCTCCCTTTTACCCTCTCTGCCCTCTCACATGCACTCTAACCACCCTCCCCTCCCATCCCCCCCACCCCAATTCCATATGTAGGGGAATGCCATGCAGTTGGGGTCATATAGATCTGACAGGTCCTGTGAAGTAGGGACTAGGGCTTCTCTCCTGTCTCTAGATTAAGGCAGTTATCCCTCCATGGGGGATATGTTTGCAAAGTCCTTTTGTGCACCAGGGATACATCCTGGCTCCACTGTCTGAGGTCTCTTAGACTGCTCAGTCCTTCTGGCTGAGACCCATATTCAGGGGGGCCTGAGTCAGTCCCATGCTGGCTTCCCAGCTATCAGTCTAGTGGCTGTTAGCTCCTCCTTGTTCAGGTAAGCTGTCTGTATGTGTTTCGTGCATATGTATCTTTATGTGTGGTGTAATTGTGCAAGTGTATGTGTGTGATGTGGTTGGGGGCACACACATGCTACAGTGGGCATATAAAAATCAGAATATAAGTTTGAGTTGATTGTTTGCATTGTTGAGGTAGAGCCTCTCTTCTTGTTTCCACTGCATCAAGTACTCAACTGTAGCTGTCCCCTAGCTTTCAAGTGGTTCTCTTCCCTCTCAGTAAGAGACCCAGGAGTATAGTACGAGCCACCTCATTAGGCTTTTTATACTGGACCCAGGAATAGAGCTCAGGTTGTCAGTCTTGCACAGCAAAGCCTTTACTCATAGCTGGCTTTTACTAAACCAGCTTGTCAGTCAGAGTTAAGATTTTTCAGATAGAAAATGGTCAAGGTAATGTAGGATTTTCTTTTTAAATGCAAATAAAGCCTTGACCTCACAGAGGATGACCTTCCTCTGCTTTCTGAGTGCTAGGATTCCACTGGCCTTCATTTTCAGTAATTGTTACTATTTTAAAAGTTTCTTCATCTAAGATTATATGTCTGAGTCTCTCAGGATAACTATCAGATCATGTCATATGAAAGTTGTTTCTCACTTAGATTCAGTTTCAATGACTTGTCTTTATGAGGCCCAATTACTCTGTTTAACACAAATCTCTCAATTAGTCACATTACCATCCCCACCCCACTGATTATCCGTGCTCTAATAACAAGTTACAATTAGTTTATATGTTGACTGTGGTCACTATTTACCTCACTATCATGAAAGTTCCTAAAGGTAGAGATACCTTCCCTGGTGGCCACTGAAGCACATGACTCAGCAATAAATAAGAGGTGTTCAACCTGTTAAAATGCCATTAACAACTTTACTTTATGCAGAACTGTTATATAACTTACTTTTTAGTACAGTAACTTTGACTTTCCTAACATCTGCACATTGGCACCATGCTGTGCTTTATACAAGAAATATCTGTCCCTTGCTTTATGATGAAAATAAAAGCCTTATTCAATTATATACAAATCTTCACAAACACATAAACATTTTAACTAGCACCACTGGCTGGTGAATGATACTGATTTGAGTTTGAGCATATAGACTGCCCTTACTCTCATACCCTGAGTAAGAGTCTATCTTGCTAGGTGCAGTACTATGGCAGGCAACGTAGCTTGATGGGAAAGCACTTGCCTAGGGGGTATGAAAATCTTGGGTTTCAACATTTAAAAAAATTGCAGGACTATGACTATGATATTGACTCTAGGACAACTTAAATGTTTCTCTTTTGGTTAAATAGCATATTTTTCTATTACAAAACAAGTGCTTGTTTATTGTAGAAAAAAGGTCAAGATAACTTAAAATGTTAAAATGATCAATTTCCCATCACCTGGAGATCATTGCTATTAAATATTTTGTATATTCTATACACAGAACATTCATAATCTAATTTTTTTACTAAATATGATAGTAATATACTAGATGTTCTACTCACATTTAAATAACACCAAGCATTTTTCCTATAATTTATGCTGGTTTCAAATACATGTTCTGCAGCTGACCCGACCAAGTGGGAGCACACAGACCACAGTTGTAAAACTGGGGAACCAGCATTGAACCGGACCAAGCCTGCTGAATGTGGGTGTTAGTTAGGAGGCCTGGGCAGTCTATGGGATCTCTGACAGTGGAACCAGTATTTATCCCTAGTGCACAAATGGACTTTGGGAGACCATTCCCCATGGAGGGCTACTCTCTCAGCCTAGAAAACAAGGAAGAGCCGAGGCCCTGCCTCAAATGATATGACAGACTTTGATGATCCTCCATGGAAGGCCTCACCTTTCCTGGGGAATGGAAAGGGATGGGATGAGGGGGAGTCGGTGGAGTGGGTGGGAGAGGGGATGGGGAGGGGGGACTGATATGTAAAGTAAGATTGTTTCTAAATAAATAAATGTTATGTTTTTCAGTCCTGCCATAACTTTATAATAGTCAGAAATATATTTGCACATTTGAGTCAAATGCTATATTAACATTTACATTTTAAAATATTTTTTAATTTTTTTAAGTGTGTGTGTGTGTGTGTGTGTGTGTGTGTGTGTGTGTGTGTATGTGTATATGTGGGTTCAGGGACCCACAGAAGCCAGAAAAGAGTGACAGATTTCCTGGAGCTCCATCTACAGACAGTTGGGAGTCTTCCCATGTGGCACCAGGAACTGAACTACTATCCTCTGCAAGAGCAAGAAGCTTTATTAATTTCTCAGAGGCCTCTCCAGAAGCTTTGCTAGGCCTTTTAAAGATACTGGAAATAAATCCTTCTTGTTTTGGAGGTTTACTGAGGGATACAGACCCATAGGAGGCAACTGAAAGGTAGAGTTAAAACTGTAACTGGGCACTTTCAATATGTTTATTGGTGCTGTGACAGATGACTATGGATTCAGTGACTTTAAATGGCACAGGCTTATTCCTGCCCATTTCTGGAGGTGGAAAGCACTAAGATGATTTCCCTGGTCTGATGTCAGGATATCTGCTAGGAGCACTGGTTCCTTCTGCTATGATTGATTGGAAGTCAGTTTCTGTCTCTCAACTTTCAGAGTTGTACTCCTTGGCACTTGGCCTCATTTTCAATCTTAAAGATAGGGGTGTAACATCTCCAAATGCTTTCTTCATCCTTGATAACATGGCTTCTTCCCTTTGTAATAACCGTCCTCTTCCTTCCTCTACAGACACTTGTGATTTGATTAATGTCCGTCCCTGAGATCACAGATGACCCTACACTTGAATCACATCTATGAAATCTGTTTGGTCACCTGTGGTGGTCTTCACAGTTTCCCAGGGTTCGGCTGAGATACTCTGGCTGTTGTCAATGAGGAAAGTGAACTACACACACTGAGACTTATAACCCAGGGCAAGCGTGGCTGGCACAATGATAGATTTAAAAGGGGAGATCTTGCAGAGAAGTTTAGTATAACTTGAAGAAAAAAAAAGAATATTAAAGCAGTAGAACTCTCTGGGGCACAGAGGACAGCCTGAGTGAATGAAATCAAATTGAAGCCTTTACAGAAGTGAGAAGACCAAGAAGACAGAAGCTGGAATTTGGAGGTCTTTGGTCTTTATGTTCTGGGGCAAAGAAGCCATGAAAGGATAGTAATAAGGGGAGACACAGACCTCCCATTGTCCCGGATCTAGTAGCTGACATGTAGTGGAGAAACATGCATTCTAATTCAACAAATAATTTTTGAACTACTATGATCTGCTATATTATAAAAGTACCTAGACTAAGCTAGAGAAGGCTACTACCCACCTCTATGGAATGTGTTTACTGAGAATAAGGTCAATAGACAATAAATAATCAAACCAAATATTTACACCATAAGGTTTAATATTAAAGGAACACAGAGGGTGATGTCAGAGAGTAGGTGGAAACTGTGCTTCAGATGTTGCTCAGGGACAGTTTTTAAGAGGACACAAGGGTTGAGTTGAGAACTGAATTGTAAGAAGCCAGGAAAAGATTCCCACAAAGATCCATTTATGAAAGCAAGTAAAAGAATGACAGCAAGCCTTAGAAGAGCAAACAAGGAGGTAATGTACCTGAGCTTGGAGAGATCTGGGTTTCACAGATATATGTAGTCAGACTTTCTTTAGACCACTAACTCCAAATAATGACACTTAGACTTACTATTAATTATGAAAGCTTGGCCTAACATAGGCTTGTTCCCAACTAGCTCTTATACCTTAATTTTACCTGTTTACATTAATTTATGTTCTAACACATGTCTTGTCACCTCTTCTTCATACCATACATCCAACTTCCTCTGTGTCTTGCTGGCAAATCTTGCCTCTCTGATTCCTTCCCAATGATCCTATCTCTGCCCGGAAGTTTGGTCTAACGTTCCTGCATAACTTTTGGCCATTAAGCTCTTTATTAAACCAATCAGAAGGTGCCTTGGCAGAGACACATCTTCAATACTTACAAAGAGTTTATCCCACAACACAGAGACTTAAAAATAAAACGAGAAAAACCACTAAACTGTTATGCTAGTGTATGACTTGGATAGATTACTTTTAAATTTTAGATAGCCAGAAAAGAGATGCTGTCTATCAGAAAAATGAAAGTGTGGCAGGTATGCAAAAAGCTGTCAGAATAAAGACATATTTTGGAGATAGAATGGACAGCACTTGGGATTCTTTGGGTATGAATGATAGGGATTTTGAAAGTAGAGGGCAAAGAAAGCAGAGGGTAGGAAGAGTGGAACTTGTCAGTAGATGGTGATGTTATTCTCTGGAAAAAGAAACACAAGAAGCAAGTTGTTTTGGGTGTATGTGGCAGTGAGGAAGTCAAGGTCAGTTTTTGGAATGTGGAGTTTCTTGTGGAGCAGTCACATGGGCAGGTCTAGCGGGAAGTGAGTCTGGAGTACAAGACAAAGGGCTGATTTTGAGAGTCATGGGTATCTGGGTGGTAATTAAGACCTTTTGAAGGGACTGAGGTATGAGGTTGGCCATGGAAATGATACAGATAACCAAAACAGGAAATCTCCAACTGAACTTGGAGCAGGAAGAAGACCTAAAATCCTTGACCAGGAGAGGACCACACTGTAGGAGGAAAGTGCAGTGGGTTGTGGTCCATCCCCGAGAAACCACTAGCTAAGGAGGGCATGTTCAGCCACATCACAGGAAGCAAGTCTGGAAAGCTTCCTAGGTTTAGGAACAAAGAGGATGTGTTAGTCATTTGGGGCAAGAGCAGTTTCAGGGGAGTGGCTCAGACAGAAAACAGATTAAACGATTGAGGACTGAATAAGGGAGAGACCAGGGAGATGCAAAGGTGAGAACTGCCATAGACAGCCTGGCCACAATTCATGAAGGTACCAAGAAGACCTGTGCAAGGAAATCTGCTAAAACTCACTGACATTTAAAATGTTCTTACTCTTGGACCCAAGAAATTCAATTCCTAGACATGCTTCCTAATACTTTAAATTTCCAATGACAATTCATATTTTTATTTTTAGCAATTTCATATATGCATACTGACGTCCCTTGCATAGATCTCCCATCTCCCTATTGAAGGGACCAGCCCCCTGCTTTAGCAGCCATGATAGGCTGCAGAAAAGATTTAACTTGTGCTTGCCTGGTCTTGCCCTCTACCTGGTTACTAGGATGTCAGATACCTTCCTCATGGCAAGGAACCCATCAGAATTTATCTGGCAGGACTCTGGATGTCCTTTACAGCTCTGGGTGTGCTTTAAGGTAAAAGTGACATAACAGTGTCATACAGAGCATTGTAACCACCCTGGGAGGGCAACCAGTTGGCCAATCAACACAGGACAGGCCGCCCAAGCCTGGAAATACACCAATCCCGAGACTGTTGCTTACCCCTAGACACTCCACTTAAGCTGCCCAACAAGTTCCCCGCTTCACGGTTTCTCTGGGTCCTTCTCTCCATCTGCCCTGAAAAACTGACGAAGGGCCCAAGTTTATGTGCTTAGCTTGTTAAACAATAAAAGACTCTTGGTTAGTACATCAGAATGGGTCTCTTGGTGATTTGAGGGGTTCAGAATTTGGGCACAACTCTATCACCTCTGTTAACTTTTCCTCATTTCCACAGTTCTCTATCTCATATTTATGCCTGTCCATTTTATTTTATATCCTACCAAGATCAATCAAAGCCATCTATGTGACTGTGGGTTTGGAACTGTCTGCCAGAGCTTAGTAGGCTCAGCAATGGATATACAACTAAAGACAGTGACTCTTCCCAGAATTTATTGATAGCCAGTTGTTCAGAAGGGAGGGGTAGAGCTACAGGGACTCTCCCCATTCCTTCAGTAATTGTTGATAGAGCTGGTTGTGGGGCCCAGCTGAGGTAACTACAGTTCATGTTACTAATTATAGTGGTTACACCCAGTCTAGGGAATGATGTTTTGTAGCCCTTTACCTATGGTCTAGTTCTTACATATTTCCTGCTTCCTCAAATAAAAGACTGGTCTTTACACATCATAACCAGTGATGCCACATTTGCTTATGATCTTGCCAATGTAAAACCATATGCATACCTCAGTAGTCACTAAACCATTCAGCGTAGCTTCTTTAACTGTGAGGGTTTGAAGTTTCCAGTTTTAGCACTTTGAATTTTTTTTCATCATATTCTGAATATCTGGAGGAAGCTAAGCAGGGGTTGGGTGTTACCAGGTCAACCTTGGCATTGTGTCAAAATGTGGCCAATCCAGGCTTTAAGTAAGTCATAGCAGCATTTACCAGGACTAGGACCTTCTCTGGAAAGTTATAGATGAATTTGGCCATAGTATACAGTGGAAGGACAGAATTGTTTTTAAAAGCAAAGTGCTTTAAAAATTAGAATACTCACTGACAGGAAATATGTTAAATATTGATGCATCTACTACACAATGGAATAAATTCTAATAGTTTAAAATAACCTAGTTCTTGAGTTGTTTGTGGAGTAAGAGTATAGAAAAAAACTGGCTGTTATTCCCAGATCCCGGGTTCCCCCAAAAACCACCATGGAGTCCACACTCACATGCAAAAGCAAAGAGCCTTTATTCAAGCTCGAGCTGGGACTCTTGTCTGTCTGATGGAGCAGTTGAGATCAGAGAATGTCCAGCCAGGGCTCGGTCGGGTTTTTGTCATAGTAGAGGCTGGGGGTGAGGGGATTTTCAGGGTTCAAGACCCTGATTGGCTGACATTTGTCTAGGGGGACCTTGGTGAAAGGGGTGGGTCTGTGCTAGGCTACTAGGTGATCCTATCTACAATGGTTGTAACAGTAGGAATTTCCTTTGGAGCAGCAAGTAATTTTTCCTTGGATGGTCTGTTCCTGGGTTGTGCCTGGATGGTCTCAGTTTGTGGTCTTTCCTGGAAGCAGGTTTTGCCTTAGAGTAACCTGAAACTCAGGCCTCTGTTTAGCTTGTCATGGCTGGGCCCTATTCACATGCCGAATTATGGCCATTCTGTGGGAGTTACTTTTGCCCTGTGTATTTTGTAAGACTGTACTTTTAAAAACCTTTTACCTTTAGAGAGCAGCATGAAAAAGAAAAGAAATTGGGCTGGGCTGAAATTGGGAAAAAGCAAGGAGATTGGGAAGGAGTACGGAATTTGAGGGAGTATGGAGTAAAGATAACTGGAAGAGCCTGTGTTGGGTGAGGAGGGATAATCTATAAGGAGTGCAGGAAGGGAGGCTAATTTTTGGTAGACGGGTACTTACTTTTATACAAATGTCATAGAATGAGCAGAAATAACTCCTCCCACCCAACCTAGTTTTGGTTCTGCTAATAGAACAGTGTGCGCTCTCATTGAATAGTCTGGAAGGTCACTTAGTAATATCCTCAACTATTACACTTTTATATAGTTTCCAAGTCCTGATACTGGTCCTGACACTCTTTGAGCCTTAATAATGGCTTGTGAGGTCAAACTTTTAGAAATTGTTTCTCCTTTGTTCACTGCCATCCCTTCACATGTAGAAAACCAGTTCCCTCATGGGCTACATGAGGACAACTTTGAATAGACTGAAGGCAGGTATGAGAAAACTGGTTTCTTCTACTTCGTTTCCTTAAAAAGAGCTGCAAAATACTTCTCACCATTTTCTTTTTCATTGTGGAGAATACAATGACTTTTGTTATTTCATGTAAACATCTATTTTTGCTTTCTAAGTTTCATTTTCTACAATAGTAAAATGCAGTTATAGAAAGTGATGGGGTTAGCTTTACAACTTGACACAGTCCAGAGTCACCTGTGAAGGAAGTCTCAGTGAAGGATTGGCCACTAAGATATCTGTCCAACCTTGAGGAAAGAGTTCTAAACATCATTGTAGCAATGTACAAATGCTATTGTGCAGTGGCAAACTAATGAAGAGGTTATGAGTTCCCTTCATCAATGGCATAATTAACTATAATATTAACTTTTTTTAATAGAAGAGCTTGGAGCATCAGATGCATAATTGTTCATTTTAATTCCTTCATTAACTACATTAAATTTTAAATAACAGGGCTCTTTAAACAATTGAGAAAGGAATTGTTAGGAGCAGATAAGAGTTTTCCTTCAAGATAGAGATAAATAGACATATACTGACCAAGTGAAGGAATTTTGCTTTCACAAGGAATATGGGTGCTTGAGATGAAAAAGAAATAATTTAATTGAGGGAGGAGAAAAGTTAAGATAATTTGGAACTGGTCTCTATAATATGCAGAAAGTATAACATTATAGAGATGATATATTCTGAAAATTAAGAGATGTTTATGAGCATGGCTCAACATAAATGGTTATTAATTCTCCTCCTTTCCCACTGGTTATAACTTTTCTTCATAAATTTGGAAATGTAGTATGTCATAAGCATGCTGCAGATGTTTAATGAAGAAAAATGACAACCAGCCTGAGGGAGAATATTTCTTGGAGGATGCAGCCAGTGGTAGGCACTTTCTGACACTCTCATGTTGTTTCCCACAAAGTTCTCACCTATACACACTGCTTAGTGGGAAACAGAAAACAAGACAAGAGGTTAGCACACCAGGGTGTTGGGGGGTATGGTGGGAACTGGAGAGGGAAAATGGGGACTAAGGGATCATATTTCGTTGTATATGTGTGAAATGCTCAGAGAATAAAAATGTGCTAAAAAAAATTTACTTCCATCAAACAAACACAAACAGATGAAAACCTCCCGCATGTTCTTCCTGCATCAACATGGATCCTTGGCTTTCAGGACTGAAGTGTTTGTTCCTTCTGAAGCTCTTCCTTAAAGAGCTGAGTGGTGGAAATGACTCTGGTCTGGAAACTATGTTTACATGATCTTTCCAAACTGAAACATGTCCAATGGGGGTGTAAGGTGGGCACATAAGTTAAAATTTTCATCCAAATCTTAGTTCAGAGACTATACATTCTCAAGACAAATGTGACAAAAAGATGTCATGAAGAGATCTGTGAGCCCAAGGAGAAATTATTTTATAGCTTGTTCCATACAAGGCCTTGAATGTTAGCTATGATAAGAACTGCTTACATGATTTTTAAAACTGATTCCTGCACTTCAGCTCCACACACAGAGGCATGTTTCTTATAAACCCACATGATGCTGTCTCTGGATTGTTATTTGTAGGTAGCAGGGCATAAAAGGCACCACAAAGACACCACCCTCTCTAGCACTGTCTAATTAGAGGCCATCAATGCTGCCCTAGAGTGACTGAATCCTAACATTTTCTTAGGTGATTTCAGTGATTGTTGGTACGTTCAAGAACTGTCTTTATTATAATTTACTTAATACTTTACACTGCCATTTTGTTTGGATATTATAAACCTTTATTATTATATCATAGAGAAAAACAGTACCATTCCTTCTGTATAGAATTCTTTTTTCAAGATAAAAGTTACAAATAATTATGAAACTCTTGCTGAAATTGTTAGTGAGGTTCTGTGCTCAAATTCTATTCAGCTTACGTGCGGTTGATTAAAATTAAGAGCACACAGAATTAACAGAGAAGTAAAGCCATCCTCCTATACTTAATGAGAAGGTTCAAACAATAGGACAAAACCTTAATATGTGGCTCAAAGGGGACAAGGTTCTGAATCTGTTAGGAGACTTAGAAAGCATTCTGCTTACCATTATCTATATTTGCATACATTTTGGGAAGTAGGACTTACAGTGAGCATCTTGTCCTCTTCTGCAGTTTTCATTTCACTATCCATTAGTTAGTTATTTAAAAAGTGCCCACTTTATGCCAGCCCTTGTTCTGTGCTGACTAGTTATACTCAACAGTGTTGTCCTTCCCCTCAAAGCATAGACAGAAAAAGATCAAGTTCAGGTCACAGTGAAAAGAATCTGCTGATGAGGATTCTATGAAAGAAAGAGTTCATGGCAGATCCATCTTGATCCTTGACACCATTATCTTATTGGTCAGTATGTGTGTGCATGTAGAATTGGTAGGGCTGTGACAATGGGTGACATTACAGGTGTCTTCCTTACAGTAAATCAATGGAGAAAAATGAGTGGGTGGCAAGCATGTAACTACAGACAGGGGATCTCACCCTATGAATTGTAGAGTGTAGCAAATGGTATGACCAGGCCAAAGTTCATCTTTTCTACATATATTAGTACAGAAGACCATTTGACAACATCAGTATTCTTTTTTTCTTTTTCTTTCTTTCTTTCTTTCCTTTTTTTTTTTCCCTAAGGCTGGGTTTCTCTGTGTAGCCTTGGCTGTTCTGGAACTCTCTGTAGACCAGGCTGGCTTCATACTCAGAGATCCAAGCCTGCTTCTGCCTCCCAAGTGCTGAGATTAAAGGCATGCCCCACAAGTGAGGACATCACTATTCTAAAAGTTAACTTTAAGAACACACACACAGGAGAGGGAGATGGGGTGGGGTTGGGGGGCTGGATAGTAAAACCAATCTTTTTTATTTTTTAAACTATTCCTTTTCTTCCCAAATTAAATTTTTTTTTTGTTGTTTATTTATTTCTTAGAGGAAGGATTTCAGACACTCCAGGCTGGCTTTTCACTTGTTAGGAAGTTGAGGTCAACTCTGAATTCCTCTGTCTTTTTCAATTTCCAAAGTTTTAGGATACAAGGTGTGTGCCATCATACCTAAGTTTTCATTTTAATATTTTAAAAAGAATTTAACAGACAACTCATGAGTCCAATTAATTTTTATTTTTCCTTATAAATTAATGTGTTTCTGAAAGTTCCATAAGAATCATACTATGGGTTAATGCCATTTTAAAATGGAATTTAAATTATTAAATTTTTTTTATTTTATTTTATGTGTATGAGTTTTGCTTGCATGTAAGTGCACTGTGGATATGCCTGGTGCCTGTAGATGCCAGAAGAGAGTTTAGATACCTGAACTGGAATTAGTTAGTGATGGTTGTGAGCTGTCATATGGGTGGAGGGAATCAAATCTTTGTCCTATGCAACAGCAGCCAGTGCTGAGTCATCTGTCCATCCCTAGTGCTTAAATTCTTATTTCAAATAGAAATGGTTCATTGCCTAAATGCCATCTAAATCCTTTTATTCTTTATTCATATCTTTTCAGGTTCTGAGTCTAGTGCATCTTGCAAGTTTGTACTTTCAAATTTATCCTGTTTCTCACTTTTTGCTAATGTTAAACAATTTTCAGAAAAAGGTATCACTTCTTGTAGGTTTCCTTGAGTGACGTAAGTTAGCAGTCAAAAGAAAAGGAGACTCGCATTGTATTGTATCTTTATTGTTTGTAGTGAAGGTGGTGTGAACAGCTTAGAACATAGACAATGGAGCAGTATGGCTACTGTGTGCTAACTGACCAGAAAGAGTCAGATGTGCACGAGGGGTAAGCTGAAACTGCAACACCCCTCTGTGCAGAAACCACGCTGGGTTACAGAGAAAACTGCAACACTAAGGAAGGGCCTCTAACTGGTCAGCATCTGCTCTAGACAGAGCAGGAAGCAGGCCATCAGGGTTCCACAATGGTTGTTCACTCTGCTCACACAGGGGAGGCTGAACAGAAGTGGATAGATGGCCAATGTTAACAAGAGATTGTTCTTCTTTATACACCTTGTATACCCTGAAACAACCTCCTAAAATTTTTTGAATAAAATTTAAAAATGAGTAACTCTCTGGAGATCTGAACTCAGGACTTCAGGGTGGGACTACTATATCACTGCTCCATAAAGTCAAACTGCATTTTAGAGGAATAATGAAGACTCTGAAGATAAAGTGAGTTTGGAAATGTCTCCCATCAGAAACAAAGGCTACCTTAAGGTACTGGTATGTTGAAGAAAAATGTAATTATTACAAAAAAAAGGTTCAAGTAATGAAATGAACATAAAAAAACTGAACTACACGGTATAATGCAAAAGTTTTACTTATATTAAACAAATACTGCAATGTCATTGAAGGAGACACACTTATCTCTTCCAAAAAAACCTTCAGGGAAGCGTCTAATACTCATGTTTTTATATAAATATTATCTAGGTAACAGACATATAAATAACCATTTGTAAACTTTTTTTCTCAGAAAAGACTCACTTATAAGCTTTTATTTTGAAGGAAATTTGAAGATGGTGTTCTGGAAACCACAGGCACTTCTGGGTAAGGCTGAAGTCCCATTTGCTTGTTATCTTTCAACTTCTGTACTATAACTTTGGCAATTTTTTCTCCTTGGATGTCAGTGATGTCTAGTAACTGTCTAACTTTTGAGGTCCTTGTCGGTTTGGTGCTAATGAGTTCATAGTCCTCCTTCATGATCAAGTCCCGGGACAGAAGGGCATCCAGCGATTGGTTAAGGCAGGCTTCAGTCATTTGGCTTACAATGTCTTCCCTCTTGCTCTGTATCCACTGTTGGGCTATTCCAGGTTGCGGGCGCTCTGTAAGAGAGCAAAGTGTGAACAATTTACAACGTAGAGCATGGACAAAGCAATGAGTATAATTCTGTGTAGAAATGAATAAGGAGAACGGACATTTCTGCATGATGGTTCCAGTATAATCAGTATTTTTTGAAAATGCTTATATTTTCCAGGAAGTATTCAGAGACTTGAGTTTTATCTCCCATTCACCTTCCTGGGAGAATACTGTATTTTTTATACACTATGTTGTGGGGAAAATTACTTTAATTTTTGTTTCCTTTCAAACATAAAGGATACCAGCATAGTCGATCAACAAAAATAGCTACTACACCATTACTAACATAGTAAGTGATACTTCCTCATAATACTTCCTAGTTAGATTCCTGGAATGCACCTGGCCCTGTTAAGACATAGCAGCACTAGGTTGGAAATACTTTCCTACTTAAATGTTTACTGAGGTAGGGAACGAAAACTAGGAAAGATTATTATCTGGTGAATTTACTCAGTGTGGTCTTGTAAGGTAAATACCAGCATTTGCAGTGTATCTCAAAGCATATACTTACCTGAACTTTTCTCAACAAAGAGTGGATTTATTATAGCCAAAGAGCACAGGGTGGGTCTTCGATCACAGATAGCTGTCCTGTGTGATTCGGAAATGGTGCCATCCCAGCTATGGTTTCCAGGACAGTGATGCAGCTTCAACGAAGAGCCTTCTTGAGGTCCTCCTACAGAACATTTCATTAGGGTCAGAGTATTCACTAGATATTCCTATCAGTAAAATATCAGCAGGTTGGCTCACATAGAGGTTAGGCTCCAATGGTCTTGGTTTTTCAAGGTCATTGAAGCTACTTCAGAAATTCAATTCTGAAAATAAGTTAAATATTTTGAATTACGTGTGTGTGTGTGTGTGTGTGAAGGTCAGAGGAGGCATCTTTCATTTTTGCCACATGAGTCCTGATGACCAAACTCAGGTTGTGGGCTTGGCTCAAATCACTTTGCTCAGTCATCTCAACAGCTCTGCAAACACTTTTTAGAGTAACAAGCATTTACACAGAATAGTTTTTTTTTTTTTTTTTCTTTAAACCACTGTTAGTGCTTGCTGCTCTATGCTTATTATAAATCATAAAAATTCCTTTCTTCTCATAGCTCAATACTTCTTTCCTGTGAACCCCTCCTTTTCTACTTTAAACATGTCTTACCTATCTTTGTGAGATAGAGACTTTAAAGTGTAATAAATCTATATTTGACATGTTTTCTTTTTCTTCTAGAAAAGAATTTCAGTGCTCCAACTGTTTACCTTTCCTTTCAAGTAATACTTGTAATTGTCTGTCTTTATTGAACACACTGTCTCTTCCACATTCTGTACATCACCCCAATAGGCACTGATGGTATCTTAGACAAACAAAAAATGAAAAACATTAAAATTGTAATCATCATCCATCTTAACTCTAAACACCTCCGGTTCTTGGTTCTGGCAGCTGGTTTCCCAGCTTAACAACTTACTCCACTTCATCTGTTCTCTCCTAGCTCCTCAAGTGATAAGTCAGAGCATCTGTGCATTGCCAGATCTCACATCACTGTCCCTTCTTCACTCCTCACTGTCCTTACTTCAAGTCCCCTTTCTGTTTCCTAAGTAGCTTCTACAGGGCCAGCACAATGGCTCAGTGGGTCAGAGCACTTGCTGCACTTCAATTTGATCCCCAGTATCCACAGTAGGAGATAACCAATCCCAAAAGCTGCCTTCTGACCTCTACATGTGCATCGACATATGTGGCTCTCTGTGTGCTGCCCCACCACCTTGCACACATACAAATAAATTTCAAAATATTGTATATATTCCAGACAGGATGAGCAAAAATTTTATACCATTCTTCAAGAATCACCTCCTACTGAATTTAAAAGCCTGAATTAGCTTAACTGAGTGCAGGGATTTTTTTTCTTAAAACAAAACAAAACAAAAAACAACAACAACAAAAAAAAAAAACCAAAACTATGTGTTTTGTTCTGAATATACATCTGTGCACTGTGCATGCTTGGTGCTTATGGAGGCCAGAATAGGGTGGCAGACCCTCTGGAACTGGAGTTGTGACATTTCTGAGGCACTGTGTGGGTGCTAGGAATTGAAGTCCTCTGGAAGAGCAGTAAGTGCTCTTTATCACTCTCTCCAGCCCCTAGGCATTCTTGATATGACTATGATCTTCCTTATTTTTTATGTCTTCTTATTCACTCTATTTACCAGACAAAATAAACTACTGACTGTTATTTGTGTCCTTGCTTCTGGACTCATAATCTTCTTTTTCATGGAATGTCTATCTGTCATAACTAGAGGTTCAACCTCTAGCCAGAAGTAAAGTCTTCATGTTGACATTGTATGGCAGAGTGACATGAAATGTTCATCAGAGAGCCTGGCTTTAATCAAGTTTTGGATCTGCTACCAACCTGCTGTGTGATCCAGAGAGTTAAGAATCTGTAAAACGAGGACCAGTTCCTTCACACAACTATAAAAGTCCTTGGAAAAGACTGTGTCTTGTTCCCTATAGTTATAATGTAGTTACTATGGCAACTTAGAAGCATTACTCTTGTTCTCTTGTGAGATTAAGAAAAAAACCTTTTCCACATGATCACAAAATGACTTCAATATAAATGTATTTGCTCATCATCGCACTACTACTTTCACATATATAGACTTGTTACTTAACAAATAAGAAAGTGGAGCATGAATGCAATGAAAAATGCGTTCCATGCACACCACTGTTGGCCAATGATATGATCTTGAAAGAAAGTGGAAAAGTTATGTAACCACACTGATTAGGAAACTGGCATACCAGATAAAAAATCTTTGTCTTGAGGAGCTGACAGGGACCTGGAGGTTCCAGGAGAACCAGTATTTCTGGAGAGCAAAGAGGAGCCACAGGATTCCTGAAGTAAACAAAGGACCGACAGGTTGAGGAGAGCTGTATACATAAAAGTTTATTGAAAGGTATCATGCTTAAAGTTACATAGCTACAGCTTCTAAACTGTACTTGCTTCTGGCTTATTAGAAACCAAGACCCAGAACAAGTATAAATTATAGTTTACAGAACCAAAGAAGTAACCTGGAAAGCTACCACAAATGCATGCAATTTCTTTTTTGACTCTATCTCTGCTAGGGATTAAACCTAGGGCCTCACACATGCTGAGTGTTCTACCACTGAGCTATGTCCCCAACCTCTACATTTAATTGTTTTAAAAAATATATTTTACAGCTGGACAAAGCAGCCTTGTAGACTACAGCCAGGATTTCTGCATCTTCTTAGAATCCCCTGACAGCGCCCCTTACCAGCAGGAAGTAGTTTGGAAAGAATGATGCCCAAATTCCCAAATATTGTCTATAAATGTTTGTTTTCATTTAAATGGACTTGGTTACAAAAAATAAGTAAATAAATTTTAAAAAGAAAACTCTAAATAAACAAAAAATATGTATTTTATTTTTTTATTCATTTTACATACCAACCGGACACCCCCCCACCCCCATCAACCACTTCTCAGAAAGGGCAAGGTCTTCCTTCCATGAGGAGTCAACAAAGCCTGGCAAAATTAATTGAGGTATGACCAAGCCCTGTCTCCCCACACCCCCAGCATCTAGGCTGAGCAAGGCAACTCACCTTATGGAATGTGCTTGAAAAAGCCAGCTCACATACTAGGGACAGACCCTGGTCCCACTGCCAGGAGTCCCACAAGTAGTCCAGGTTACAAAACTGTTTCCCACATGCAGAGGGTCTGGTTAAACTGGGGTTGGGGCTGATAAAGATGGAAGGGCTAGGGCAGTAGTTATGTACTACAAACAAACATTGACCCTACATGATTTAAGCATTTGTTCAGTGACTATAATGGTGAATCAGAAATGTGGTTATCTCCTGACTTAGAGCAAATGGTTGTTCTCAGGTTCTTTTAACAGGAAGGGATAGAAAACCCATGGAGATCTTCACTCCTAGCTCTGTCATAGAATAGTTTATTCAACAAAGCATTGAAACACTCTGGTTTCCAGGTTCCATTAAAAATTACATATACTCAAGGGTCAAACTAGATTGTTTACATAAAAGTGATTTGAAACTATGCATTCGACTAGTGGGGTGTTTCAGTGTAAAGGGTCTTTTGCCAAGTGGGTGACCTCAATTGGACCCCGGGGAACCACATAGCAAAGGAGAAAATGATTTCTCAAGTTATCTTTTGATACACACACATATACACATATGTACACACTGTCAATAAATGTAACGCCCCCTGTGCTGTGCTTTCATGCTCTCTTCAATGTACTAGTATGTTCATGAATCTGTAAAGCGAACACATAATCTTAAAATGACTCATAAAATGATCAATTAAAGAAACACCTCTGGGGGAGCAACAGGTATTTCTGTTACTTACTATGAGGTGGAAGGGTGGCATAAAACAGCGGTGACATCATCACCAATGGTTTACCTGTACACTACCTGAGAGCATGTGAGGACAGTGCTGAGTGGGGTTTCAGGTTTGACACTGTCATGGCTACCTAACAAATTATAAATGCTCTCTGGACTTTAACTTCCCATCTACAGAAAAAGGAGTCAGACTACATGGTTTTATAAATACTCTTCTCACATGCAATTTAATATAAATTACAGATGTATATGTGTACCTCTTGTGGAGGATGGCTTGCAGGTACGTTCATTGATGAATCCATTTTCTTATCACATAAGTGAATAATACTCGATGCACTCTGAATCTGGAGTGAACACACACATATATGTGCTTTATTAGGAAGTGACTTAGACATTACAGGAGTACAATCTACTTCACATTTTCTGTTTACACAAAAACCAATGAAAACAAATCTAGATAATTCGTGAATATATAACTTAACTGAGTAGAGACAGTATACAATAAGGAAATGGAAACAGGGAGCAGACTTTTCATCCTGCCTCATATTAATTGGTTGACTTCAGTAAATATTATCTCTCAGGAGTCTTGCAGCTTCATCTTCAAAGCAATACCTACAAATAGGATTGTTTGAAGGTTGAGATAATAAGGTCTTTGGCTAAAAGCAGGTACTGCATTTTGCTGTGTTTTCTATCTATCCATAGCAAAAGTGTATTTCAAGCACTATGCTTAGGTCCTATTGCTGTTTTTATCGTATGGATAAGAACCTAAGGTAGGGACAATGTAAAAGTGGTGGTGTGTTACTATGGATGGGAAGTCATGATCAGTTTTAGAGCCCCAGGATATATAACTATCTTACCCCTATATGTACATAATATATTTAGATCATAGTCATCACACCATCCCCCTCTCTTATGTCCCTCCCGCTCCCCTTTGAACTCTACTTCTCATCTTGTCCCTTATCCTACTTTCATGTATTAAAAAGCCTACTGAGTTTAATTGGGATTGCTTGCATGTGCATGGGGGTGGGCATTATTTTTTCCTATTTATATTACAGATAAGGATACCCAGTTTGTAGGGTTACTGTAAGAACGATTAGAAGTAATGTATGCAAAATGGCCCTAAGACTACTTGCAGGTATTCAATACAAGATAGCTGTTAAGTAGGTGATTTGCTTATTTAAATACTATTAACTTTATACTAAAGAGATTTACTTGTGGCTCCATAAACTAGGCTTAGATAAGTTGTGTCATCACTACTAAGTTATTTAAAAACAGATTTGTAAGTCTAGACCCTGCCTCAACCCATGATCTGTCAGCATCATGCTGGCCTGAAGTTTACTATGTAGACCATATTGGCTTCAAACTCAGAGCCACCTACCAGCCTCAGCTTCTGGAATGCTGTGATTACAGGTGCAAACTACCACAGATGGGTAAGTCTACTTTTCCTGTCTAAAGCAGAATAATATTAATTGTTCTTCAGAACTTTAGAAACTGGTGGGTTCTGCACCTCGTTCTCCACTATCCAATTTACAACTTCCTGCTCCATTGAGAGGAAAAGACTCATGCACACCTGTGTATATGATGGATCTAGTTTATTACTCATAAACCCTAGTTCAATAAGTGTGTGTGTGTGTGTGTGTGTGTGTTTGCACACGTGCGCATGTGCACGCACGCGTACGTGTTTAAAACCTTGTGACCCTTGAGGACCTAGCTCTTGCTACAGAACTTACAGAGATTCACCTGCCTTTACTACCCAAGTGCTGGGATTAAAGACATGCACCACCATACCTGATGTATATGTAATTTCATCTGAGTCTTCAAATTATTTTTTGGTTATGTGATTATGTGAAGTCTTCCTTACTTGTATTGAAACATTTATATCGTTTATCAATGATGCTTTATTGTTTTAGTAACCAGTGAGGTATGATAATTCAAATTTTTTATGGACTAATGAACCATTCCCAAAGAAGAAACATAAGGAAAGTATTAAAGAAAACTTTTATGGTTCAGTTTTTATTTTTCACGCTATAGAAAACATTTACTTGGAAAAACCCAAATAGAAAGAGTTGGTTAAAAGAATTTAAAAATATAGAAAATGCATGTAAAACAAGCCATTCTAAAGAGAGAAATATTAAATGTGTATGCGTGTTTGTAAAAGGCAGGATCTTATTATGTTGCTCATGTTTCTCAGGTTGGCCTAGCTTCAAACTCAACTCTAGTGTCCCCACCCTCCCTAGAGTAGCTGGGACTACAGGCACACCACCACACTTGGCTTTTAAATTTCTATTTTATTGTTTCACTGTTTATATGGGGTGTTATGTAAGTTACTAACTTTTCTATGCTGCAATAATCTCATCTAAGGAAACTAGAATTTCAAAAACCTCCAAATGCAACTTCATGTGAAAATAATACTGTGACAAAAAACAAAACAAAACAAAACAAAACAAACTTCATCCATCATGGGGTTACTAAACTATCTGAAAACATATACTTAGGAAGATAAACTTTTAAAAAGTTGTATATATAGGATCCTAGCGTTTCAACTGGGGACAAAATAGGATGTGAGACTGTTCTCTTTCTTTTCATATCCAAGGCATCAGGCTTTGTATTCTCTGTCGTTCCCGTTTCTTTTCTTCTTCTTTTTTCATTGTAATAATTAACCACTGAGCTATACCCCTAATCCCCCTCCCTCTTTTTATTTTTTATTTTGAGACAAGTCTAGCTAACTTACCCATGCTGGCTCTGAGCTCACACTGTAGCCCAGACACACCTTGAATCTGCAATGCTCCTATCCAAACAGATGGGATTACAGGATGGAACCACTAGGTCCCTACTCGTCTAGTTTTGCTTAGAAAGAGATGAGAAAAAGAGAGACTTGTAAGGAGAAAATAGGAAAAGAAAAGGTAAGACAAAAGGAAACAGTCTCAGAAGTTTGTATTAACATTGGTATCTCTGGAAAAGGTTGTATCCTACCCCAAAATGGGGGAGTTGGAGAAGTTAGGAAAAGAATTCACTTTTAGATCCTCCTAAAACTTATGTATAATATTGCTACTTGATGCATCTTCAATTTTGATTATGAGTGGTTTTGTTTCTTTTACTTACTAATCTTTAAATGAAAGGTTATGCTAGTAGGTCCAACAAACTAGAAGAGGAAAGCAAACTGTAAGTTAATAAGGAACTGCAAGTCGTGCTTGTTCATCACCCAAGAGTTTGGCTAGCTGGCAGTTTTTTTATCGTATATGAAGTGGAAGTTGATGAAACTTAGCGAGTGCTAATCTATGCTGATTGTGCTCTAACAACTACAGCTGCTGTGTAAATCCTCAGCTGGGCTGATCCACTCGAGCTACACTGACCACACAACTGCCCTCGGTCATTAACAGGAATGTCTCTGACAGTGTAGTCTCTGCAACATGAAGTATTTGAGTGAGAAAACAAAACCAAGCAAAGTACAATTTGGGGGCTCAAATATGACATGGACACCACTGTTTTACTTGACAATACATTTCAGAAAAAATCAAGTGTGTTAAAGAAGAGCAAGAATTCATTTCCTGCAGGCACTAACTCTTAGCAGAATAGACTAGCAGGTATCACATGTACCTGCAGTGTGTGACTTGGGGTCTGCTGTACACAGGGCCCTCAGCACACATTCTAAATTCACATTTGACCTGCGGAGAATTCTGAAGTGGTTAAAGCTGAAGGTGACTCATTTGAATAAAATGGCAACACACATCGGGGACAAAGAAAAGGTAATAATCATGGCCCTTTTAAATTCTTCCAATTCCAAACTCTAGCCTTTATCTGGGAAATGAAACTAAAACTCCATGAGTAACATACAGCTGTTTAAAATTGTAAGTTACGAAATGTCAAAGGGAGATTTACCTTTGTTTTTTTTAGCTGAATAACAGCTTCAAGAAAGGTTATATCTTCAAATGTTCTCAGAACTGGTTCAAGTTCTATTAAGCATTCTAATAAAACAAAACAACAAAAACAAAAACCCAACAATTAAGTTCAGATTACTTCTAACAATTAAACTGAATATTAACACATGCCAATCATTCACTAAAGTGATGACATCCAATTGTCTTAAGAATTCTTATTGCTGCCATAAACAGACATGATGGTCAACAGAGCAGAGTTGGTAGCCTAAAAATGAACCATTACAATTCTGGTAAAGCTCATTTTTAAAAGAGGGCATTAAGTTCCACAAGGCAAGGACAGTCTCTTAAAATAAACTATACTAAGAAATTTAGATAGCCAATAAAAAAAAAAAAAAAAAAAAAAAAAAAAAAAAAAAAAAAAAAAACAAAAACAAGTCATTTATACGCTTACCGTACATAAAAATTAACTCAAAGTAGATCATTCACTTAAATATAAATAGGAGAAAATGTTCAAAACCTTGAGCCAGGGAAATTTAGATAATGACATCAAAAATAAGATTTATAAAAACCTGACAACTGGACTTCCAAAATTGTACTCTAGAGAAAAGTCACTCTTCAGAAAAAAAAAAAAAAAAAAAAAAGGAAACCACAGATAGGGGATTAAGAATTCTTACAGGTTGGCCAGCAAGATAGCTCAGCAGGTAAAAGTACTGGCTGTGCAAATCTTGAAAGTTCAACACTAATCACTGATGGATTATGCTTGAGTACACACACACACACACCCACACCCCCCCACACCCACACACGGGGGGGGGGGGGGGGACACAAGGGAGGGAAAAAAGAACAGGAAGGATACATGTAAAAGTTAATTGTCCTTGTCTGTACCTCTAATTAACTTATTAACTTTATACACAGTAGCATCAGTCCTCTGTTCTTATATCTCCATTGACACTGCATGTGGGGGCTGCAGAGATGCTCAGTGGTTAAGAGCACATACTGTTCCTGCATCCAAGTTTGTAAATCCAGCAGATTTACAATTGCCATCAACTCCAGTTCCAGAGAGATGCAATGCCTCTGGCCTCAGCAGGCATCTGTACTCACATGCACCTACCCACATGCACACATATACACACATAACACAAAATTAAAAAACAAAACCTTTCAAATGAAGAAGCTATATTTGTATGGGTTAGCAATGATGCCAGTGTGAGAAAAATCTTTCATTCTGTTTTTGAGATCAGGGACTGAAGTTGGCCTTAAACTCCCAAATTCAACAGATTCTCTTACTTTAACCTCTCACTACTGCAGTAGCTGAAGTCTTGCTTACATAATTTATAGTATGATACAATAGACCACTTCTTCCTTGAAGCATTCCTGCTGGCTCCTTCCTGCACGTAAGAGACCACACTGAGTATTTCTTTCCTCTGCAATCCATTTTCTTGTTCCTTTGTACAATATCTAAGAAATGCCTCAGAGGCCTAATATGGATATTTTATTCTTTGCTGTTAGGCTAAATTCTCTACATAAGATCTAATCTAGATTACTTGTGAATTAGTGATACTTGATTTTATATCATAAATCCTAGATTCTTCCCTGGATAAAAACACTTATATGATATAGTAGCAACAGTAATTGTAATTCCTTCTATTCGTTGGTTACATGAACCACGACTGCATGATCAGGCATACACAATCAGTAACATTGCAGGGTTTCATTATTTTAGATCAAGGACAATGTTATTATCTGTCTTTTTTTTTTTTACTGTAGCTGTTTTAATGGGCTTGGTTTGGCATCTCAGTGTATGCATTTCCTAGTGATGTGAAACACCCTTTATATGCTTTTTAGTCAATTGCATATTTCCTTTGATTGATGAAATTCTAATATCCTACAATTTTTAAAATTATTATTTGTCCTGTTATTGAATTAGTTAGAATTTTTTTATTTCCAGACGTAAGTCCTTTCAATAGATATATGACATAAAGATATATTCCCATCTGTGTCCTGTTGTTGCATGTTTTTGTAGTTTATTTATTTTTGCAAGTGTGCATACATGTGATATGAACATACTGAATGCATGTTTACATGTAGGTGTGACTGTAAAGCTCTTGATTGCCCTGCACTTTATATATTGAGGCTGGGTCTCTCACTTGCACCCAGAGGTCTCAATTTTGGCTAGTCTAGCAGGTCAGCTTGTTCTGGGGGTCCCATCTCCACCTCCCAAGTGCTGGAATTACAGGCAGGCTGCACACCTGCAGGGCATATGGGATATATAACATGGGCGGCAGGAATACAAACTGGTCCTCAGGCCTGTATGGCCTCTCTTTTGTGGCAGCTTTACAGCCTGGCACTTTAGAGTAAAAATTCTAAGTTTTTCAAGTTCAGTTTCCAAGTTTATTTATTTATTGAATTTTTTTTTAGATCCTTTGGATTCAAATCTAAGAACTCTGCCTAACCTAAGAACTCTGCCTAACCGAGGTCTTAAGATTTTCTCCTGTTTCTACTTAGAGGCCTCATCTGTTCTTCCTCTGAAATGTGTCTTAATTCTGGGTAATTTTTCTCAGACCAGAATTATCACCTTAATTAGACAGTTACTTTGGGAGTTTCCTAACTGCTTTTTTGTTCTTCTCCGGCTTCCCCTAGTTACTTCCCCACACAGCAGAGTGGTTTTGACCAAACTTACATTAGATCACATTGCTTCCAGAGGAACTGTGTGAATGACTTTTCACTGAGCTTGGAATACAGGTCTGAGAGCGGTGAGCAGCCACTCCCTTGCTCTCTTCATCTTTACCATCATCTTGGATCACTATGCTCTAGCTACATGGCTGCCTCTTTTTTCCTTGAAAACACAAAACACTTTCTTCTTTCAGTCTCAGAATCTTTACTCTGGATGTTTTTTTTTTTTTTTTGCTGGACACCCTCCTTAGTGTGTGAATGACTGGCTCTGCTTCAAGCATCAGACAACAGCACAAACACAAGTTCTGGAAAGCCTACACCATTCCCTCTGTGCATCACTGTACTTGTTTTCCTATAGGACTGACTTCACACCTGGCTCTTATTTATTTATTTACTCATTTTCTCAATGCTTTCTCCCGAAGAGTGCTGAACTGAGATGCTGTGGCTATTCTCTACTCCCGTGATCACCCTGTGAGGAGAGGGCACTGTTAGGAATTCCCAAGTCTTTCCTAGAAGCCATTACCTATATATAAACACCACAAGTTAACAGGAGCAAAATCATTTACACAACAGTATCAAGATAGGATAATTTTTCAAGTAATACTTACTTCTATAATATTATTTATATAATTCAAAGGCCCAGATTAAAACTGTTTACTTACTCAAGAAAGATGGTCTTTCATCTGGGTTTTGTGCCCACCCACTTTGTATCAGAGAGATCATGAGACCTCGATGAGGAATATCAAATGGCAAATTCTCCTCACTGGTGTCAGGCCGACGTCCCTGTGACACACTATACATGATCTGCAAAGGATTGGTGACCTCTGTCAAAACAAATAGATTTCATTAACTGGAAATATGTAACACTAACCAAATAAAAATGAGGCTATGGTAAAATGTGAGCCCAATTCATAATGCCCTTTTGTGTAAGAGGATGTACCTCCCAGCCAATGTCAGACCTGTGCACATCTCATGGAATGTCAGAAGAGCTGAGCCAGGCAGGGCTCGGCTCAGGAGAGCCTAGCATAGCCAACAAGGGACAGCAGTAATAGTTAATATGAATGAGAAATAAATGTTATCAGCTAACTATTGAAATGTTGAGAAAATTCATTACAGAACAAGTTGAACATAAATTTAAAAAAGTTCCAATATTAAACTGAGAATGACAAAGTTTTTTTTTAACCTTTGTTGATACTTATAAAAGGAATAATAGTAAAATTTTCATATAGTTTTATAGCTAGCATGGGTCTTGAAAATAGTAACAAAGCCAGGTGTGATGGCACAGGTCTTTAATCTTGGTACTTGGGAGGCAGAAGCAGCAGATCTGTGAGTTCAAGGCTATCCTGGTCTATACTCTACATAGCAGAGCTACATAGTGAGACCCTGTCTCAAAAAACAAAACTTAACAAAAATACATAATAAATCTCATTTTACAAAGAACAAAAACGAGAACTTAAGATTTTTATGGCTTGACCCCAAAAGAACCAGAATTTAGATTTTTCTGATCCTTAAGCCCTCCTCATAACTGATCCTTAATCTAGCATGCTTTGTAGCATGCAGTAGATGCTGGCAAACTGCTATGTTTTTACAGTGTGGTTTGTATACAGAATGAGTGGCAGGTATGTTTAGAATCTGATGAGCTTTAGATAGTTCTGAATGTGCACCAACAACACGATGTCTTCTGGGATAAGGAAATCAAGAACATACTACGTACCTTCAAAAGGCTGTTTTCTTGATAACACTTCCCACATGATAATTGCATAGCTGTTTAAGGTAAAAAGGTATATATCATCAGCAAACTTTGTACAATAAACTAGCAAAGCATTATTTAAAAATGAAACCATTTTTTTAAGATGAGGAGGTAGTGAAATGTTCTATAAGGAATCACCATATACAGTAAGGATAGTGAATGCTCATGTATGTCCGAAAGGAAATTAATCTTTGTTTTAAAACAGGATTAATTTTAATTAAAAATATTTAGTTACCACAATAACGCTTTAGTGCTATAACCAAGATAAATATTTGTGATAACTAACTTATTCTGAACATCCAGATAAAATATAACCTCTAATCTGATGTTTCCATTTTTCACACAAAATTAAGAGCAATAAAAGAAGACTATCTAATATAATGTCATTCTTCTGGCTTTTTTCTGGTTTCAATACAGTCTTTTCATAGTGCGAATATTTTGACAACAATTACATTTTTGGCTACAAATCATCTAGTTGAGCTGATTAGAGTTTGTATTTGAAATAAATGAGCAGAAAGTATCATCAAGTGAATTACATACTCAAAAAGGATACCTGAACTTGATCAGGTACGAGCATATTATCTTTGAGGAAAGTAAAGATTACAGAGAAAATCTCACCCAAACCAGGGAAAATTATTTTTATTTTCTTTCCCCTCACAGGGAACATAGAGCTTGAACATGAAAACATGATTTATGTAAGTACAGTGAAATTAATCTTTTTTCAAATCCTTGATACTAATACTAAGGGGAGAAAATAAAGAACAAACACTAATCCAAGCCCCCAGATAAACAACCAATAAAACTGCAGAAATCAGTAAGTACCTGTGAATTGTAACCTTAAATGAAAATGGCCTCAATTTGCCAATAAGGAGGCGGAGTTGACTGGATTAAGAAACAAGATCCTACTTTATGTTGTCCCTGAGAATCGTACCTTATTGGTAAAGATAAAAGAATCTATTAAAAATCAGCTGAGTAGTTATTCTGATGATAGAGCCAACTTCTATCCAAAGTTAGTCAGAAGAGAGAAAGGATGAATTTATCACAAAGAACTAACAGCTGTAAATTTATACACAGCAAACTCTGGTACTTCCCATTTCATAAAATAGACTCATGGACACAAAGGTGTGATTTTTGCAACAATAATAGTGGGTGATTTCAATCAGCCAATAGATACAGTAATTAAGCTAAAAATCAATAAAGCAATGTCAGAGTTAAAGTACATCATATGTTATTGGATTGGACAGATATTTACTGAATATTCCATTGCACTGGAACACATACATACTCTTTTAAGAAGCCCCAAGGGCCATCTCTAAAACAGACCACATTCTAGGCTACAAATCAAGTCTAAGCAAATACAAAGGAATCAACATGACTCCTTTCAGCTCCTAATGCAATAAAACAATAAATCAAAACATGAAAAGAAAATCTACAGAAACTATACAGCTACATGGAGACTGAATGAGCTCTAGATTCATTCAAAAAGTTAGAAAGGAAAATTTTCTAGAATCAAATGAAAATGAAAGCAAAGCTTCAAGGTAAGAAGAACATTTGAAGCTGTGAGTGCTTTAAAAATCAGAAAGATCTCAAATAATAGCCCAACGAAGTACCTCAAAGTACTAAATAAAATGAACAAGCTAGCTGGGCAGTGGTTAAGTGCATGTCTTTTAACCCTTGCACTCTGGAGGCAGAGGAAGGTGTATCTCCAAGTTTGAGACCAGCCTGGGGTACAGAGTGAATGCCAGGACTAGACAGAGAAATTCTGTCTGGACAAACCAAAAATAAATAAAACAAAATACAAGGACAATGCAAACTCAAAAGTACTGATAGCAAGTAATAAAGATCAGGGTAGACCCTAATAAAATGGAAACAAAAACAAGAATATATGTTTGGTTGTGAGTTTACCCTTTAACAGCTGAGCCATCTTTCCAGCCCGAGAACTATACATAGAATCAATCAAGGAGTTGGTGCTTTGAACACATAAATAAGATGGATAAACTTTTAGCTGGATAGCTAAAAGAAGGAGAACCAAATAAATAAAATCAGTGATGAAAAGGGAAGGCTACTTTTTGTTTCCAATAAAATACAAAGACTGATTATGAAGGACTAACTGGAAAATCCAGAAGACATGGTAAATTCTTACATATATATTATATATAATAATATATATACATGTATATATGTATATATATATCAAGACATACACATATCTACAAACACATACACATATATACAAACAGACACACACACACACACACACACACACACACTAGTGATATCTAGATCACAATAATATCTCTTAACAAGGAAAAATCTCAGGACCAGGTAGATTCACCATCAAATTCTATCAAACTTTTTGCTTCTTTTGTTTTTTTGAGACAGACTCTCTCTATGTAGCACTGGCTGTCCTGAAACTCATTCTGTAGAATCACAAAGCTTCACCTTCCTAAATGCTGGGATTAAGGGCATGTACCACCAGACCTGGCATCCTATCAAGCTTTTAAAAGAGGTAACACCAGTCTTCTTGCAACTGTTTTATAAGATGGGAAGGAAAGTGACATTACCAAAATCATTCCATGAAGCCATCATTGCACTGATACCAAAACTGGATAGGAACACCACAGAAAAAGAAACTATTGTCCAGTTTCCTTCATGAACATAGATGCATAAACTCTCAAAAAATTCTTGCTAATCAAATTCAAAAACACATCAAGTAGATCATATACCTTAACCAAGTTAGTTTCATCTCAGGTATGCAATGTTGGGTAAACACTTGCAAATTAGCCAGTGGAATTCAAGGTGTAAATAGACACAATGACAGAAACCACAGGATCTCTCGAACCAGGAAAAAACCAAACCAAACCAAATGGTCTGTCTTTATAGACTCAAACCATCTGGACTATGATAGTCTTCATGTACCAGAAACAAATTCCTTTTGTTCCTCTTTACTGGCAACTCATTTAGATGAATGAAGGGTATCAGGGAACAAGGGAAGAAGAAGCATTCATTTTTGTGCAATGACATGAATGTGACAGATACCTTCTACTAGGTGTTCATTGACATTAACTGGCTGCCACAGGAGAAAAAAGGAGAAAAAAGTTTTTTTGACAGAAGGGATATATAAGCTGATTACACAATTTTCTAGTCAAGACATACCATTTACTACTAAAACCACCTTTATTTTTAGTTAATTATTAAAGATAGTAAAAGTTGTTTGAAAGCATTATAGCACGGATTTAAAATAATTTATATTCCTTGGTAGGTTGAAGAGACAGATTTGAATTACACATGAGGTAAAAGTTCCCATACTATAATTCTCTGCATAATAAATTATCATCTTCCTTTTCTCTGGCCAAAGAAGCAATATTAAAAACATTATGCTCATTACTACACTGTGAGGTTATAACTAGCTGTAAATGAAACATGAAACCACAATTTTATTAAACACATTAGTTCACTGTATAAAGGATCCATCCATATATAAACATTAGGGATGATTTAAATAAAAATACCCTAATAAGCCTAACAGTTTTTTTTTCTCTTCAAGAATGAGTAATGTATAAGTAATAGTGACTAAATGTTATGGACTCCCGTTTCCCTATGCTTTCCTGAAAACCTTTCAGCATTGTTATATATTCATAGGGCAAAATATATACCTTCACATCTTTAAACAATGTTGATATCACTTAAAGCAAAAATATTTAATTTGAAAAATATCAATCACTGTGGTCTCTAATGTATTTTCATTATAAGTTATTAGAAGGAAATCTCATTATAAAATGTACTTGGAAAATTTTGGCTAATTAATCTTATGTTTTTGATGAAAAAAAAAAAGCAATGCCTAATACCTGTATATATCATGTTTCACGCTGGCCCTGGATTTCTGTCCAGGTTCATAGTTCTCAGGTGGCATATAGATGATTGTTCCTCCTTCAGGGGCAGATTTGCTACTTCGTGATTGAGAGAGTGACATCATGCGCCATTTTGACAAACCAAAATCTGCAATCTGTAAGATGAAAGAGTTGATGAAGATGTTTTCTTTCTTTCATTGTATAATTTTAGCTTATTTGTCAAAAATCAGGTGTGTCGGTTAATATCAGGGTTTTCAATTCGATTGGTGCTGGCATAACTGGATACTGGTGTGGAGAAGACTGCAGATAGAACCATATCTATAACCATGCACAAAACTTAAGTCCAAATGGATCAAAGACCTTAACATAAATTCAGCCACACTGAACCTCTTAAAAGAGAAAGTGGGAAGTACCCTTGAACACATTGGTACAGGAGACTGCTTTCTGAACATAACACTAGTAGCACAGACACTGAGACTGACAATTGATAAATGGGATCTCCTGAAACTGAGAAGCTTCTGTAAAGCAAAGGACACAGTCAACAAGACGAACCGGCAGCCCACAGAATGGGAAAAGATCTTTACCAACCCCACATCTGACAGAGGGCTGATTTCCAGAATATACAAAAACTCAAGAAGTTAGTTGCCAAATCACCAAATAATCCAATTATACGGTGGGGTACAGAACTAAATAGAGAATTCTCAATGGAGGAATCTAAAATGGCTGAAAGACTCTTAAGAAAGTGCTCAACGTCCTTAGCCATAAGGGAAATGCAAATCAAAAAAAACTCTGAGATACCATCTTATTCCTGTCAGAATAGCTAAAATCAAAAACACCAAAGAGAGTTTATGCTGGAGAGGATGTGGAGAAAGGAGACCACTCCTCCATGCTGGTGGGAGTGCAAACTTGTACAGTCACTTTGGAAATCAGTACGGTGGTTCCTCAGGAAAATGGGAATCAGTCTACCACAAGATCCAGCAATTCTACTCTTAGGCATATACCCAAAAGATGCATATTCATACAACAAGGACATATGTTCATAGCAGCATTATTTGTAACAGCCAGAAACTGGAAGCAACATAAATGCCCCTCAACTGAAGAATGGAGAAAATGTGTTACATTTACATAATGGAGTATTACTCAGCAGAAAAAAACAATGGAATCTTGAAACTTGAAGACAAATGGATGGAACCAGAAGAAATCCTGAATGAGGTAACCCAGTCACAAAAAAGACAAACAGTATATACTCACTCATATATGGATTTTAGACATAGAGCAAAGGATTACCAGACTACAATCCACACTGCCAGAAAAGCTAGGAAACAAGGAAGACCCTAAGAGAGACACACATGGTTCCCCCAAGAAGGGAAAAGGGACAAGATGTCCGGAGCAAATTGGGAGCATGGAGGAAGGGGAGAGGGAGTTAAAAGAAAGAGAAGGGGAGAAGAGGAGGAGAGAGGTGGGCATGAAGGAGGAGGAAGATTGAGACAGGGAAAGAATAGAAGAGAACAAGAAAAGAGATACCATAACAGAGGGAGCCATTATAAATTTTAAGAGAAATCAGGCACTACAGAAATGTCCAGAGATCTACAAGGATGACCCCAACTAACAATCTAAGCAACAGTGGAGAGGCTACCTTAAATACACTTCCCCATTAATGAGACTGATGATTACCTTATATGCTATCCTTTATTCAGTAGCTGATAGAAGCAGAAAGGAAGATGGACCTTGAAGAAACGTGTTATGGAGTTTGCTTTCAATATGGCAAGACTAGCCATTTGGACAAGATACTGCTCTTGTCTGGACTGTTTGACATTATGCTGTATAAACTGGACATGCAGGACCCACAGAAAAGTGACTGCTGATTCAAGATGGACATTGCTACAGAGTTCCTGCTTCATGGAAGAGTCTGCCAGACAGTCTGCAGGACACAGAGAAAAGTGACTGACAAACTGCCAATACAAGAAGACAGTTTAAACTTTCCTGCTTTGCTAAAGAGTCTGCCAGACACACTACGGCCTGTGGGCTGAAGATGGAAGATTACAAAAGAACTTCGGGTGACCAGGCAGTGAGTTGTCTCTGTCATTTCTAGAGTTTATATATTATCCTTCTGTGGTCTTTGATGGAGTTGAAGACAGATAGTTATATTTATAGTTTTCCTTAGTTAGGATTAAAGATAAGTTACATAGACGTTAGACATACAAATATAGGATAGATGATAGAATAGTTTCTTTTAATCTTGCTAAATGTTAATGGACTAAATATTATTAACTGTGATTCTTATTTGATAACTGTTGTGTTATATATTCTGCTATGTTAAGGTTAAAACCCTTCTTTTTATTTAGACAGAAAAGAGGAGATGATGGGAGATGTCATTCTGTATATGTTTCTCATACTGGTTAATGAATAAAGCACTGTTGGCCAATAGGAAAGGAGATAGAAGGGACTAGGAGACAAGGAGGAAAAAGGAAGTAGTAAGGAGGAGTCAAGATGGAGAGTCTGGAGAATAGAACCGCCATTCCTCCGCTCTTGGTAAGACCACGTGGAAATACATAGAAATGGGTTAACAATTAAGATAGAGCTAGCGGATAAAAAACAAGTACCCGGGCCAACAGAATTGTATCTAATACAGAGTCTCTGTGTATTATTTGGGGCTGACGCAGCGACAAGACAAGACCAGACAGCGGGCAGAAAACCCATACTCCTTACATTTATATTCATGTCTTTTACAGCTTTATTTTTTGTTGAGTTTATAGAGGTTATACAGCTTTCTTAATGTTAAAAGGTACTTTACTTTTTAAAATTAAAAGGTAAAATGTAAGATCAGAAATATTATTTAGTAGGCAAGGAGTATAAGAAAACTTTAAAGACATTTAAATTACTTAGACTTATACATCCTGAAGAAGTTAACAGAGTAGGATGGCTTTATCTAGGACAACTAGTATTTTGAGCATTTATCTCTTGTATTTTTGTATAGAAGAATTAATTTATATCTGTGTTTAGATGAATGAAATAAACATTGAAGCCCCCAGACCATCAAAAATAGAATGCACAAACCTTTCATATATTTAAGAGGCAATAAAGGAGAATAATGGAATGTCAGAACTGTTACAAAGGCAACAAAATTTCAGTTATGAACAACGGGTTATAGAGTTGAGGTTATTTCAATTTACAGTGTAATTTTCCACTTAATTGGTTGTGTGGACCCAAGGAAATTGTTTAATTTCTCTGTGTCCTACATTATTCATCTGGAACTGGGGATAATATATCCAAGAGAAGTGTGTTGAGATAATTCGAACTAGTCTTTTGAGGGAATTATTCAGAAGAGCATCTGTCACATGACACACTACCCATGTGAGCTAGTCACTATTACTAATGTATGCATGTACTGAATTAGCATACTGTATTCCATTTACATGTATAGAAATTATAAATTGAAAACAAAAACATTTAAAAAGTAATGTCAATTTGAGTTTTAAAAATGAGAAAAAGTGTTGACTTTGTAAGACTATATCCTATTAAGAGCCTATTCTTTAATACTGATGAAAAAGCCTTTAGGTGAATTTGTAAAGGGGTATTTTAAGTTATCAAAAAGGAAACTTTAAAGTGATTAGAAATTGCAGAAATAGCATGAATCTATAAAAAAAAATTACAAAGACCAGTACTCGCCAGGCAATGGCACACCTTTAATCCCAGCACTCGGGAGGCAGAGCCTAGCCTGGTCTACAGATGGAGAACCATGGCAGTCAGGGCTACACAGAAAAACCCTGTTTCGAAAAACAAAAACAGAGCAACAACAACAACAAACACAAACAACAAAAGATCAATGCTCAATTTCACATTTCATATAACAGAGTTGTTCCACAAATTTCTTTGGTAGCACTGTTACCATGCCACCAATTTAAAAGTCTGTATCTACATAAGATATTTTGTTTCAGTTACACAAGAACATATTTGACTATTAGCTGAGCAGATGTATTTATTATATGCAGAAGATCTGAAATTAATCTATTAGCTCATTTAATTTAATTATTGGATGCCTCTATCTGGCATGTGCTAGGCATGTTGTGGATAACAATCCAGGGTAAATTGTTTTCATGAAACTTAAGTCTAACTGACCAGCTAGACTGGGCTGCTGGGGACTCTTTCACAAGAAAAGGAAATAGGTGTGACCAGGCAGTCACACCATTCAAATTGGACTACTCAGATTAACCATGTTAATTAAGAAAGTCATGTCAGTTGGTGAGAAATATCATGAGGCAGCATAAGATATAGGGTACTGAGAAGCCCTAGGTGGAATGTGATGGAAAGACTGGCTGTTCCTGATGGATTCAACCATGAGGATACTTGGGAAAAGCAGTCAAGAAAGGCCTCCCCTAGGTGTCTTGAGGAGAAAGAATAATGGTACCCACCAGAATATTCCTAAGAAGCGGAATGATGGTTTTTCCAAAAGCATGGGTTAACAAAAGGACTGGCAGTCATTCAGGAGGTCCTTAGCGCTATGCTGTGGTACCCTGCCAAGGGAGTCTGAAGTTTTATTCCCACACAAACCTGACACTATATGAAAGGAACTCTAAAAAGTACACAATAAGGAGAGGTAGCGTAAATGATGATCCATGAAAATGTCAAGAAGGACAACAAAAATATCTAAAAGAAACTTCTGCAGATCTCTGGCTGACAGTCTGCTTTGAGTAGTATGACTGTTTGTAGCAACTGGTTAATACTAAAATCTTGCTTTTTTCTGTTTTCTTGTGACTACGTCTCATCCAGTCAGATTGGCCTCAAACTCGTTATGTAATTAACCTAGGCTGGTTTTGAACTCTTGATACCCACCACCTGCACCTCACAAGTGCTGGAATTACAGGCAGCATTTGCCTACCATGCCTGGCCAAGAAGCTTATTAGTAAGTATTTAGGACCCCAAATGTCACCCTCTAAGAGTCAACTGCATCCATCAGATTATGTCAGGTTAGTTTTGTTCAGTTCTCAGGATTAGAAGTTGTGATTAATGCTAAAGCATGCATTCATACAACAGAAAGGATTAAAACTCCCAGTAACAAAGAACCAAATGAAGACTGAAGAAGGTAAAGCTGTTTAGTGGAGGAAAGGAAAAATCCCTAGTGAATATGAGAAGCAGCGGCAATGATGCTATCTCCAAATATTAGAATGGCTGCTGTGTTGAAGAATTGAATTTATTAAGCTTATCAATAAAACGTGAGGTAGAACTAAAGGGCGAAAGCAACAGAGAAGGAAGTCTGATTGTTCAGGAAAGCCTCAGCTACCCATGTAAAGATTCTGTGTCCTCTGCTATGGAGTAGCTACTCTGGGGACAGAGTTCCAGCTGACTATAACATAATTTCATATGGTATACCTAGGTCTGTCCCTCTCTCCCTCTCAGGAATGCGGGTGGGGCCACAAGCTTGACCTTTCCTTCTCTTCCCAAAATACCATTTTATTTAAAAAAAAAAAAAAAGGAAGTATATTCAGTAAAATTTTAACTTGCTTTTTCTCATACTCCGGTGTTATTTTACTGTTGTTACAATTTACTTATTAAACAATGGAGAAATAGATATTTCTTTGAACATTTTTTAGTATTTAAAATCATCCTCTATGTTTGCTATAGAAATAAGCATACTATATAGAAATAAAGTGAGTTGTATTTAGTATTACTCAGCAGTTACTCCTCATTTGAGTTCCCTCATTGTACACAATGTCATAGTATCCCTTGCCCTTTTCACAAAGACAACTTCAATGCATGAGATGTCATGTATAACACTAAGCATAGTACTAATAAACCTTAGAAGGTAACGTAGAGGAAAATGGTCAGTACCTAGAGTTTAGGGACCAGTACTTACAAATGATAGCAAAAGCATGACAATAAGGGACAAAAGTGATAAATTGGACTTCATCAAATATAAATGTTTTCTTGGTGACAGGTTTTGTTAAAAGGATAAAAATAGGCCTAGGAAATGGCTCAGTGTTGAAACATTGCTGGGCAAACATGATATAACCTGAGCTTAATGTCTCAGAACCAACATCAAACATCCAGGCGTGGCAGGATGTAATCCAAGCAGTGGAGAACTGGAGAAAGGAGTATCCCCGTCACTAGCCAGACAGTAAGGTCAATGATTACACATGTGCACACACCAGGACATACACATTCTTCATGATTCAGTACAAACACAAACACAAGGGTAACAACACAAGTAGAGGAGAAGTATTTGAAAAGAAATATTTGAAGATGATAATCTGATGAATGAAGAACTCATATTTAAAATATATACAGGGCTCTTAAAATTGAGTGGTAGAAATGAAAAACGCAATTAGAAAATAGGCTCATTCAAGAAGCTTTTCACTGAAAAGGCTAACAACAGAGTAACTGAACCATTGCAAGAAAGGTAGAGCTGAGGAAGCCCTGGGTGAAAAAACACTGCTGACATAGACAAGGCATGTCAAGGACCAAATGCATTAGACCCATAGGAGTCCCAGAGCCTTCTCCTGGTCCCAGGGCAAATACTGGCAGTGTGCTCAAAACCCAGAAGTGGAGATTCCTCCTCCAGGATCTTCACAGCCTGAGATATTTCATCCCTTCACCTAGCTAGCCAGGTTTGCCCACCCCAAGCCCCACGGGGAGCTGGTACTGAAGATAGAAATTAAGACACCACTAAAAATATTTTTCAGAATTATTAAGAATGAAGAACCAGAGCGATTGTTTTTTTTTGCAAAGCAATTACCTTAACATGAAATTCATTATCCAACAAGATATTCTGAGTCTTTAAGTCATGATGAAGTAGAGGAGGGTTCATATTGTGTAGGTAATTTACACCAAGAGCAATTTCATGCAGGATGCGAAATCTCAATGGCCATGCAATATCAGGATATTCAGTTTTCTTTGTATGTGTGGAAGAAACAAAACAAAAAATTACCACTACCTTAATTTAACAGTTAAAAATTAAGAATCCATGAGGAAATAGACTATAAACTGGGATAAAACATATGCTCAATTTTATAACAATATCAATCGATATTGTTTGGTATTCTTATATTTTACTTTCTTTAATCTTTACAGTTGTTGATGATAACTATAGCAGTGGTATTTCTCTTTTTTATAGTGGTCATGCAATTGCATGGTATTACTGCCTCATTCTTTAGCAGACACAACTCTCAGTTATTTGTATGCATATAAAGTCAGATGCATGTATTTATACCCCAATCTATTGCTCACTTCTATGGCTTCATCAAATAACTTATACCCATAAGCACACATACATAAAAAAAAATATAATTTGCTTCTAACATACCAAACCATTCATTCAAAATTTTAACTTTTCATATTAATTTCAAACTACAATTATTATTATAATCTCTATATCACTATAATGTCTATATCAGTTAAAATTGAGAATATATTACTTGAAGTGTCTCATACCTGAGTTTGTTATTACAGTTTGTATATGTGTGTGCATCTATGTACAATGTGGCGGGGGTACTTGTGGCAGGGTGGGAGTGTGGAAGTCAGATGACAACTCTATGAAGTCAGTTCTTTCCTTTCAGCTTTACATAGGCTCTGGAGTCAAACTCAGATATCAGGCTTGTATTGTAGGGTGGCAAGTGCCTGGACCTTCTGACCCATCTCACGGACCTGTATCTCATACTTGTAATTACAATTTTTTTTTTTTCTACATTACCTCTTGAAACCTTAACCTTTGAGGATTTTCTTCTTGTGGAATAAAGATCACTGTTTTGTTTTTAAACCCATATCTACCTGTGCTTCTTTAAATGTTTTCTGAATATAAAAGTTAATGCAGTTTCCCAGGAAGATGTATACACTCAGAAAAATCAGACACTTTTGAAAAGACGATGACAATGGCTCACCAGGGCCTAAACCCATGGGTTCATTTTCCAAATTACTATGTGAAAGTCACCTTTTTTGAAGTGCCAAAATTGCCTTTGGATTCTTTTTGAAATCAAGTCTGCTCAAATTTCAGTGACCAATTGGTAGGGGGTGGTTTAAAATCCTTTAGGCTGTTTATAGCACACTTTCATTTTATTCAGTGATCTTTTATCATGTTGGGGGCGAGTCCTTCAAGATAAACCCCACTGTGAGTAACTGGTGTATTATTTAGGGTAGCATACCAAGGAAACCAAAAGACACTAACATGGAATATTATCTCCTGGGAAAGACATACAGGTCAATACCTTGGAGCAAGTGAATCTTTTGCTGGTCTGTAAAGAGGCAACTTTTGAAAGTATTACTAATGAAGCCACTGAATGGCATGTCATATGGAGCCTTTTCCTCATGGAGTCAATGGTAGAGTGACACTCACTCTTTATTTTATAGTCACATCAGAGAGTTAGGAAAAATCCTAGAGGAGGCTACAGAATTTCCATTGGGCTCCAAATCTGGGTGCCAGAGTATCTATAACGATGTAGAAAGAAAACATTAGAATTTCTGCTTCTACTTCATTTCTCAGACAACAAAAAAGAAACTTTGCTTTATGGAATCTTTGTAACTTGATTGCTGGAGCAGGGGCACAAACCTTACAGACTGACACCAGTTACTTCAGTCCATCTTTGTTTCAGAAGGTCACAAGTCATGAATAGAATGCGATGGATTCTGAAACAAAGAGGAAGTCACTCCATGAGTGGCTGACAGTGGTGCCCATTCTCCCTTGCTTGTGCAGAAAGCAATGTGATATACTGTGGGAGTACCAGAGGTATTCACAGGTATTATGCAGTTCTAATTAGTCCAAATCTTCATAAATTGGAGCATCTGACCTAAAAATAAATCTGAAAGCAAATGCAGACTGGAAAGAATCAGAGTGTAAGATCTAGCCCCCCCCCCAAAAAAAATTGAATACATGTATTTTGAGAATGACGACCCCCAAGTTTGTTTGTTGATAGGATTCATAAATAAAAGCCAGAGTAACTCATAACTTGAAAAAATTAGTAATGGTTCAAACTTTTATAGATAGAAAAATGTCATGCATCTTGTCATTGAAGATTATTTACTTGGTCCAAATAATACTTAATTTGGATCCTAAATAGTCACTAATATAAAATATGGATTAACAATGGATTATATAGTGTATTGAACTCATCTCATCTACTTTCCATTCCTCTCTGTGTATGAATACTGGGATTTAGTACGAATGTCACAGTTACTTATGCAAAATATTCTATGACCTTTAAATTCAAGCCCAACTTGTACCAACACAAACAAAGCCAAAAAGGTAAATTTCATCAGTTCATGGTGCTTCATATTCTTAGTTGATTCATTTATATACTACAAAGTAATGTGATTGAATGAAGAACAAACTACTATATAGTTTGAGCAGAGTAAATATAATTGTAGTTATTGAAAACAAACAGTACTTACTCTATGTAGAAGTTCATTTAATGATCCATTTGGCATGTATTCAGTAACTATGCCTAAAAATTCAGGCTCATTGCAAATTCCCAAAATTGGAAGAATGTAACTAAATCTGGCTTTATGTAGTATTTCAGCTTCTCGTAAGATATCATTTCTTTCACTAAGGAAGAAAAGGAAAATTATTTCAGATAATGAAAAACATACAATGACCATGCACACAGGTTAATTAAGGTTGGATTTTTTTCATTAATTAGCTATGTAGCCTCATGTGAGTTTTCATCTTCTGTGTCCCTTTGTCTTACCATATTTAAAAATAGAAATAATACCCACTTTATGTATTCTACTGGTCTGTTTAGAGAACAGCCAAAATAACGTCTTATAAACCACTGGTGGTAAAAGTGCTGCACGTGGTTATTACTGTACTTTCCACTGATGGCAGAAGTGCTATTACTGTACCTTTCCTACGAAAGAGAAGGAACAATATGAGAGGAAGCTCCAAAAGTTGACCCATGTTAGATGACTGATGCTTGAACTAATTATTAAGATTAAATGGAGTGACCAAATATATTTTATAGCCATATGTTTTAATGGATATGGACATGTAAAAGTTTTCCAAACATGAATTCTAAAGCATTTAAATATTGCAGATGTATTTGCTTAGATCAATGGTTCTCCAGCTTTCTAATGCTGCAACCCTTTAACATAGTTCCTCATGTGGGGGTGACCTGCAACCACAAAATTATTTCCATTACTACTTTATAACTGTAATGTAAATATCTGTGTTTTCCATTGTTCTTAGGTGACCCCTGTGAAAGGGTTTCTTGACCCTCATAGGAGCTGAAATCCAAAGGTTGAGAACTACTGGCTACATCAAAGTCAGTAAGGCTTAGAAGTTATACACCAAACTCAGGAAAAGAACAGAGGACAGGGAAGCACTCAGAGCTGATCCCTGGTACACCACATGCCTTGGCATGAATAAAATAGGCAAATGGTTAACTTTTAGTACAAACAGAGTTATGGTCAGTATGTCAGAGCATACAAAGAAAAAAGGCATCTTTGTCTTTAAAGTCCCATAATTCACATAAGAGAAATAATATAAGGAAGAATGTGATAATAAGTACCAAATATTTTACATATTTATGTACATACACACACACACACATACAAAGAAAAATGAAAAGTAAACTATGGGGCATTCAGAGGAGAGAGAGAATTTTGAGCAAGGTAAAGTCACCATAGTCTTCAAAGACATAGGCTTTCAGTGCAACCTGAAGTATGACTAGAATTTAGCACCAGCGAGAAGCCATATAAACAGAATGAGGCCTCCATGAAAGGTTAAGACCTTGCTTTTCTTTTGTACACATGTACCCATCCCCAGGACTTACAACTATGCCTCCTATCCAGTAACACAGTATATGTTCAACATCCATGGTCAAATGAATTACAGAAGTGAAAGTAAAACTGACTGCTTAGTATGAACTAGGATATGCCATATGTAAAAGTGATGGCAAATTAAACATGCCAGGATCCTAGACTCCCAAGGAGTCTGACAATTAGCTGTGACCGAAGGTTCTGAGCAAGAGAAACCAGTTAAATTAAGTTTGATGACAATTATCTTGGCACAATAAATGGAATTAACAGAAAGAGGAACAGTTTTGAAGATTGTAATAATTTAGATACAAAGCGGGGTGGTGGTGGTGCTGAAACTATAAAGTAGCAGTGAAAGAAAAATGAAAACACTGGCTGAAAAGAATGGCAGATGTTGGGACTGACTAGCTGTGAAGGGCTTTAAAAAATATACAAAGGAAGAGAAATTATATTGATGTCATCATCATTTTTAACACCCTAGATGTTGGTAGCAATGACATAAATAGAAACACTTCCAGGAGAAGCCTATTGAGTAAGTGCTGATGATTAGTTGGCTCTTAAGAAACCCAAGCTCTGGATGGATGGCTGTTGAAATGAGAATAGCAACAGACATTCCTGACCAGACTGCTCTGGTCTGTGTGCACACACACACACAGAGACACACACCTCACCACTGTTAGAAGTTATTTATTCTTTGAGTAGGCAATACATTTTATGTTTTAAATTCAAGAGTTGTAAGAAAACACAAAGTGAAAAGTTTCTTTTCTGTCCATGATCTTGACTGTAACAATATGTGAGGCCCAATTAGTTCAACTTCAATTTCTCAAGTTTTGAATTTGCCCAAGAGACACGAATCAACAAGACAGTTGGCGTGTTTCCTTTAGGAACCTGAAGATTTCTAGACACTGAGAAACATCCACAGAGAGGGTGCACTGTGGAAGTTCCAGTGACATGCACATCTAAGATTCCCTTTCATCCTGTGCACAGTATGAAACAAAGGGTTGGGAGATACCACAGCTGGTGAAGAGGTTGTCATACAAACAGGATCTGAGCTTGATTCTTCAGAATCCACATAAAAAAGCTGACCACAAAACACTCTGGAAACAGTATCCTGCCCCAGAGCTAAATGGTGGTCCTGAGGAACAATACCTGAAGTTGACCCCTGGTCTTCGTATCACGCACATGGAGCAGTGCATACAACATGTGTATACATGAGCAAAAATACTTATGTACACACATATGAAAAAGTCTGATGTATTCTTCCTTCATGTCAGCCACTTTATAAACATTCTAATCTTTGAATCACTTCTCTAAAGCTGGATCCATTACCTCCACTTTACCTACAGGGGCACCCAGAGTTAGAGAAATGAATAATTCTCTGGTGACCACAACAATACAAAGGGACATGATTAAAGTCAGACTCCAATTGTAGTCCTGGTACTCTAAGGTCTGTGTTTTCCCTAGTCTATTGTTTGACCAGGAAGGCAAGTTTGGAAGGTTAGATTTCAACAAGACTGGGGTGGGGGTGGTAAATAATATTGAAAGATTAAAAAAAGCTAAAAATGTAAAGACAGTTTCAATAATTATATCAACAAAATTACCCAATTCAAAATTTCAATAGGAAACAGTTACCCCATCTCTAAGGTACCAATAGGAGTCATCTATCCATTAAGGTAGGAAGACTGCTATGTTAGGCCCACTCACTGGCTATAGAGAATGACTCATTAGTCATTAAAATAACATGTAACGTCACATAAATTTATTTTCCTTTCAGCTCATCTTAAAGAACAATGGACACTTTATACAAGTGCACAACAAATATACATACATGTTTATTATTCATATTTTATAAGTGAGGAAATAAGACACCCAAAGACAATTGCATAAACCTGGGCCTATGCACTTGTTAAGATCTTAGGCAACGAGAAAAGAATGCAATGCAGTAAGGTCACAGGATTTTGTTGGTCTTAGGAAGATAATTTTCTATCCAATTCGATAAAATTATATGATGATGTGGTTAGTGAATACAGGAAAGCAACTCTATCTTTATCCCTTGGCCCACAAAAAGCACACTGCTTAAGTGAATAAAAATCTTGAAAAGCAGAATCCAAAGGGATTGCTATATTTAATGGTCTATTAGTGCTACATATCCATAGCATATTTGTTTACTTGGGTCCTAACCAACCTCTCTTTAAAGTTGACTATGGACACACTTACCAAGCACTGGCTGAACCAACTTTAAGGGCCAGTATAAACAGGCATTATACCTTGTACATTACTGAATCTGGTTCATGGTACACAGAAAGTTTTAGTGTTCCACACTACAGTTCCCCCCCATGGTGGGGGGAAAAAAGTTACAGGCAGATGAAAGTCTAATATTCTAGTAGGGCTGAAGCCAAAAGAGATATCTGATGCTGGATCTGACCTTACACCAGACATTAACAGGCCCTGGCTATGATTTCTGCATTTTCACAGGAGATGCTGGAGAAGAGAACGTTGCAACCACGGATGATACTGCATTAAGAACTGAATGAAGGTCTGGTTAAATTCCCGAAGAAAGGAAAACACACAAGAGTACTTACTAGACTCTTTGACTAACACATACAGTCACAGACCATGGTATTTAGTTGTAATGTTTTCCTGGAAACAGAAACCAAGGCTTTTTTTTTTTTTCTTCCTTTTTTTCTGATGTGGAAACTGGACCCAAATAATATCAGAACGCGAGGCCATCAAATATTTTTATATTCACAATTTACTGTTACAGAAACAGCGCGTACTTCCTTTGAGGACTTCCAAAGTAAGAGCTCGAGTAACAACGGTTAATGTAGAGTTTGATATCTGAACTTCATGACTGCATGTAATAAGCCACAAACAAGACAAAACCAATCAGATCAAACCAAAGCAAAACATGCAGGCTGACGAATAAAAATACGGAATGAAACACACATACAACCTTAGAAAGACGTTTTGACATGTAGTCAATATAAAAACACTGGTACTTTTTCTGGTACTAAATGTTCGAAATCTGGTGTATGTTTTACACTCACTGCATATTTCATTTCCGAGAGCCCAATTTCAGGAGTTCCATAGCTCCCGTGGCTAACAGCTAGCTAAAACTAGAGCTAAGCCCACAGGCACTGTATCAACACAGGTCGGATTCAATAAACAGGCTTTTAGAGGTGGCCGTGATTGCAGGTTTTTGGAGGAGAGAGCGGACAGACACCTTGATGGGAGGCGAGGCGAGTTGGAAAGTCTGACGCACGTCCAGGGCAGTTTCTGCCTTGGACCAGGATAGCCCCAGGCAGGGCTAAGGATTCGCAGCGGCCCATAGCAGGGCTCATCAGGGTCAGTGTGTCCCGGCTGTGACCGAGCGGGCCCGCGTCTGCATCCTACCTGTCGAGCAGCGGTGTGTGGATGTGCAGGTGCTTCACGGCCACCCGCACGCGCCAGTCCGCATGGCGTGCCGACGACACGGTGCCCGAGGCGCCGCGGCTGAGGTAGTGCAGATCGGCGAGCTTGTGGTAGGGGATGGGAGGCAACGCGCTGCAGATGGCGTCCCCGTTCATGGCTCTGGTTGAACGGCGGCTACGCTCTACCGTGGCCGCGGCCGGTGCAGTGCGGCGTCAGGTCGCGGGGAGGCCCATTCCCGCGTGGCCGCTGCAGTTCCGGCCCGGCCGGCTGTGCCAGAGAGCCCGTCCGTCTGCGGCCGCACCAGGGAGGACTTTCCTCCGCCCACCTCCGGACTCCGCGCTCCTCCCTCCGCAGACCCCCCCTCCCTCCGCCCACTTCTCTTTCTGCGGTTTCCTCCCTCCACCCAAATCCTCAGCCTGCTTCTTCTACTCCCTGGCCCCTCCCCCTGCATGCTCCTCCCTCCGCGGACTCCTCCCTCCTCAGACTCCTCCCTCTGCATGCCCTTCTCTCCATTGGCTCCGGCTTCTCTTGGCTCCTTTCTCCTCAGACTCCTTTCTCCTGAGGTTCCTCCCTCCGCAGGCTCTCGGTAACGTCAGCAGAGTGGGGGCTCAGCTTCCCCTCCCTTCTTAACACTGTTCCCTTCGCTCAGTCCTGGAGCATTTTTCCTCTAGGGAAAGTCCCTGCAGTGGCGTCCACCCCGGATTTTCCTTTGGCCTGGGTGTCTGCCTTAGTCTCCAAACTGGGGTGGGGGCGACTCCTGCTGGGGAGCCCAGGGATTTCGATATCGTCCCACTTCCTGAGCGGTAACCATCTACTGGCTTCTACTCCAGTGAGGTCCAGAGGTAAGCACTATCATAGTGTGACAAATCGAGGTGTTTGCTCCTGTGACACACTCCTCTACAAGGAAACTTTCTGTTTTCATTCCCCAAAGCCTACAGCCAAATTGAAAAACAATCATTTCTTTTGTTTGGGAAGGCTGCTATCCAAAACAAAACAAAACAAAACAACTCCAAAACAACAACAACAACAACAAACCCCACACACAAACAAAAAAGACTACCAAAACCCAATCACTATTCCTTCTTTTTACTTTAAACAATTTTCTTTTTAGATGACTATTCAGTAGGATGTTTGGCACGAATAGGATACCTCATATTTGTGAGCCCTTTGGTTCCGTGATCCTACACCTACCTGGATACTATACTCTGTAATTGTGTCCCTTATATGAATAGACTAGTTCTTCATAGTTTTACAAGTCTACAGTTTAGAAGTATGTGTTCATGGCAGGAGACATGACCCAGCCGTTAAGAGGCCTTGCAGTTGTTGCAGATGATGGATGAGTTTTGTTATTAGCATTAGATCTGGTGACTCACAGCGGCCTGTACGTCCAGCTCTAGGGTGTCTGACCCCCTCTTCTGGCTTTTGCAGTTAATGCACATACACATAAATAAAAATAAAGCCAGGTGGTGGTAGTGCACAGTTTTAACCGAGCACTCTGGGAAGCAGAGCCATCCTGGTCTTCAGACTGAGTTCCAGGACAGCCAAAACTGTACAGAGAAACCCTGTCTCAAAAAACAAACAAAGCAACCTAAATAAATAAATACACAAATAAAAATAAAACTTTAAAAATATGTACTTATATATGAAATTGAACTATATATGTATAGATTCTCAACTAAGAATATATGACATATATGGAAAATATTTTTGGCATATATACATCAAATTTCCATCATCAAATAATTAAATATAGATATTAATATGGAAGTAAAATCTACTAAACAAGAAACAAAAACTTAGATGAAATGGACAAATTAGCCTCAAAAATAATCATTACATCTATATGTTGAACTCATTTTTTCAAAATTCTATAAAATTATGCCAAAATTTTTATTGTGAATAAAGTTTATTTGTTCTTGTTCTGCATTAGTTTAAGAAATAGCCATTTAAGTCATTCACGTGTGATTTAGAAATGACACATTTTTGCAAAAGAAGGCATTTTTTTGGGGGGGACTGAAGAGATGATTACCAGGACTCACATGGCAGCTCACAACTGTCTATAATTCCAGTTCCAGGAGATCTGACACCCTCACATAGAGTATATACAAGCAAAAAAAAAAAAAAAAAACAAAAACAAAAAAAACCAAAAAGCAAAACAAAAACAAAAAAACTAGTGTATATTAAATAAGTAAATAAACACATAAAAATAATAAATATTAAAAAAACAGAAAATACTTTCACACCACACATCGTACACACATCCCACGCCCCTCCACCCACCATAAACCAGACACATCACATACAGGCACCACACATTATACACACACTCACATACCACAAATAAACCATATATACACACACCACACACCATACACCACACAATCATCATACACCACACATCACACATCACACACAAACACACACACACACACACACACACACACACACACACACACACACACGGACAGACTGGTCATAGGTAGGGAGGAGATGGAAACCAAAGTCTGCCTTGCCCTGGAGGACTGGGACTTTTAGGTGTGTTGGTAGCAAAGGATGGTTCCTCCTCTCACTTTTTGGATTGATGAACTTGAAGACAGGAGAGTAGGTCCATAGGATCTTATTGTGCAAGCTTAGACATACCCAGGGCCTGCTAGAACACGTCCAGGTTAGTCAGCCAGAAAGGCCCTATTTTGAGGAAAGCCAGAAGTTTGCCACCTTGTTTATTTATTTACAGTCTGGTTCCCTGTCTGTCTACCAGTCCTTTATCTGATTCCCATAATTCTTCACTAAAAAAAAAAAAAAAAATCCTCATTTAGGAGGCTGAGTGGGGAGATCACAGACTGTTACAGAACAGAACAGAACACAACAAGAAGAGACAGAATTCCAAGAATTTCAGGCATCTCACATTCCAAACATCTAGAAAGGTATACATACACAAGTGCTGGAGAAATTGGTTCTACACAGGTACATGAACATCTAGGGTGCATTTGGAATGCTCTTGTCCCAATACAAAAACACAATTGCATTAAACTTAGTGATGTGGAATCATACATAAGGAGTTAGAAAGTTATCCACTATCTACAATTAATAAACAGTGTTTCTCATTTAGCCATTCTTTATGAATATTCTACGTTCAGTCCTATTATTAAATGAAGTGTTTTTCTAAGATAAACTAAATTAAATAGCTGCATATGTCAATAGGAAAAAAGTAAGTACAGTTATTAGTAAAGAATATACTAAAACCAACCTTTGAATATGACATTTCCTAACACATTTTTTCTCAAGCATATGTCAATAGAAAGTTACATCTTTATAATTTAGCATTCTAAAAAAAAAAGTTAAGATGTGGTGTCTAGAATTAGAAATGTCTGCTATAGGCTCAGTAATTAGAACACTTAATCCCCAGTTGGTGGCACTGTTTGGGGAAATTTAGAAGTTACAGCCTTGCTGGAGAAAGTACATAATTAGAGGTGGGTTTTATGGACTTATACCCTCCCCCTACTTCCAGTTCAACCTCTCTCTGCTTCATGTTTGTGGTTGTATATGTGATCTTTCAACTTTTTGTTCTGGTCATTGCTGCCATGTCTTCCCCAACATTATGGACTCTTGGTTGGAATTGTAAACCTCAGTAAGCTTGCATAAGTTGCTTTGGCTGTGATAGTGTCTCACAGCAACAGAAAAATAGCTAATACAGATGGTTAACATGTTTTTCTGAAAAATAATGAAAATTAAATAAAACATAGAGACACTGAGCTAATATAGAACAGCTGAAATACAGTTAATGCTAGAATCCTCAATGAAAAGTGGGCCAGCTTCTTGAACATTTCCCTGTGAATGGCAAGTATTTTGTATTGGCTAGAAGTTTTTCATGTTACAGTCCTCTAATTTCCTAAATGTTTTGGTCTTCAAATTATCTACTTGTGGTATATCAAGTAATTTTAATTATGCTGCAGGTCATTCAAAATTATTCTTTTACATTACTTTTGGAAATGGTCTGGGGTGGGGCATTAAAGATAACTGCCTTGAAGACAGGTAACATGCCATCTGTATTCTTTGGCATCATCAGTGTCTTCAGTTTGCTTTTCAGACTCAGTGATCCTATGAACATTTTATTTCATCAGTATCCACTTTCATGAAAGCAGATTAGAAAACTCATTCCTTGGTGACCTTTTTAAATGGGTTTCTGTATTCCATAAAGAGTCACTTTTCTGTAAGTCTTCCTCTGTCAGATGAGGCAGCAGGCTCCCTATTGACATGTACCTATAGTGCATGCCAAAGCCAATGCTAGTCTCCCAGGCCTTTGTAACAAGTTCATTTCAGAGTCCAAGCTAGCCTCCTTGGCTTATTTACTTCCTCGACTCCTCCACCAGACATTAGCTCCCAGAATGTTGCAGTTCACAGGCTTTTATGATGACAAGGGACTCCCTCCTGCCACTGCTGCTATTCTTGCTATATTCTCTGCTCTTCCTGATTCTCTCACAGATAACCCTGGCTATGTTCAGGCTTCTTCCCCTTGCTTAAGTTGCTTTTGCAAGGGTATTTTATACAGCAACAGGAAAGTGTCTAAGGTACAGTTGATCAACTTAAGCTCATTAGTCTAGATCTTAATCAAAGGTGACTATTTATACAAAAAGAAAAAAAAAAAATGGGCCCGTAATCCCATTACTTAGGAGATTGAAGCAGTAGGCTCAAGGGTTTGAGGTCAGTTTGTGGTACATAGCAAAACCCCTATGCCAATTTTTTTTTTTTTTTTAAAGGAAAAGATACTTGGATAGCAAGATAGGCATATATAGGGGAAGATAGTGTGAAGATACAGGGAAAACGACAACTGAAGTAGGTCAAGGAATGAATGAAGTTGCCATAAACTAGGAGAGAGCACTTGAAGAGATTGTCCTTCATTGCTGACAGAAGGAAAATTTCTACAACCTTGAATCTGTTTTCCTTTACTATAATTATGTTTCAAAAGTGTTTTTTCATCACTGTGATAAATTACCTTGAAGGCGGAAGAGTTTATCTTGCCTCATAGTTTTGGACCCCATCATGGCAGGGAATACTGTGTAACACAAACCTGTTCACTAGGAAGTACAGAGAAATAAGGAAGCTTTGTCTTTCAAAGACAGCATGCTACCAATACCTGCAGTGGCCTGCTTCCTTCAAGTAGGCCCTGATTTCTACGTACCCATTCAGTTTGCACTAATCAATATATTACCAATAAATGGAGGAAGCCTCTGATCTAATCACCTTTCAGTAGTGCTACCCAATGAGGACTAAGAGTTTACTGTATGGGGCTTTTGGAAGGACACTTTACATACAAGCCATAATAAATATGTTAATGAATTATAAAGTATGTAATATTTTGATACTGGCTTACTTTACTCAGCATCATACCCTTGAAATCCATGTGAGTTTATTTATCAATAATAGCATTATATTAATTGTTGAACAGTATTGCCTGATATGAGTACGCTATAGTTGTTCAATCATATATCCAACAAAGAACTTTTTAGGTTTTCTCAGTATTATTATTTTTAGTTCTTTTTTTCCCCCCTTTTGAGATAGGGCCTGTCTACATAATCCTGAATCTCCTGGAACTCACTATAAAGGCCAGACTGGCCTTGAACTCAAAGAGATCTGTTTGCCTCACCTTATGAGTGCTGCAATTGAAAGTTCGTGTCACCACACCTGGCTAAAATTCTTATTTTAATTTTATGTATATGATGCCTGGTTCCTACAGAGTCCAGAAAAGGGAATGCCATCTGGAGATGGCTGTGAGCTGCCATGTGGGTGCAGAGAATCTTTTTCTAGAAGACCAGCCAGTGCTTTTAACTGCTGAGCCATCACTGTAGCCCCGTAGGATCATTTTTAAAAAGCTGATTATATTGTCAAAGTGCCAAGGAACCTCTCCAGTGTTGATCTCCATATATCCTCAAAGCTGGAAGTCCTGGATATAAGATAAAATTAGTTGAGTTAACTTTTTTAATAATTTCTTCATGAGAGATGAAACAATCCTTCCAAATGGAACTGTATTTTAGTTCTTGAATTATGTTTGGTTTATTATGATGAGGAATATGGATAAAATAATTTGCTTTAAAATCCTCTGGTTTGATTCATGATTAAAAGAAAAGAGAAATAAAGGTACAGAGTGCCTACTATTTCATTGTTACATTTAGTGCTCCATAATATACAAGAAACATTTTCTCCTTTTTTCATGTTAATGTGATTTTTAATGTGTACCAAATAGGTAAGACATTCAGTTATTATTAAGTGATGTGTAAATGAAAATTGGAACTTTCTGATAATTCCGATCTCCAGCACAGCCACACCCAGGCAACACATGTAACAGACATTTTATACATCATCATTCTAAGTGCTGGAAGTATAAAGAAAAGAAAATAAATGTCTCTGCAGTCATAATGCTTTGAGTGCCCTAGGAAAGACGATGCTAAGTGTTCTGCTGGAAGTTTAGGCTTTTCCTCTCAATGTCAGGAAGAGGCTGTCGGGAAATGTAATGAGAGTGGCGCTCAAGGAACTATGTGACTTTCCGGAAGTGACAGTTTGTGAGTTGCTGGTCAAGAACCTGAAACACATCTATTTGTCTTCTTTCTGGGAAGAAAGAACTGCATTGGTTTGATAAGAACCAGTGGTGTGTTCTGTTTTCAGTTTCACTTTTGTACAATGTCTAAAGAGAGAATAGAGTGATAAGGGAAATTCCCATCTACAAAAAGGATGGTGCTGGACAACGATTTATTATTACAAAAATTTCCTGGGAATTTCCATTTTCCTTCAGGATTTTATTTGGTAGGTTTCCCAGAATGTGCAAAGGTCTATAAAATAGGTGGTTAGTCTACATCTTGGAATTTCAGTGCCTGAATTTAGCAGAATATTTTGTTTCATTTTTTTTTTCTCCAGAGCTCAAAAAATCATGTTTCCTTCCATTAATTTCAGAGCTGTTAAGTAAAACATGCTGAGGTGCATTAATTTTTAAGATAGCACAGTTATTTTTGTTTTAGGAAGCTACTGTGTGAAAGAGGATGTGAGCTCAGCAACCTTTTAAAGATCCTGTCAGAGGCAGAGACATGGCTGTGGACAAAAGGCAAAATCATTCTCATTGTTGTGGCTTTTGGAATTTAAGTTTTAACAGGGCTGACTAGCACGGAAGCTATGGCTAATGAGAGATCAATCACCAGCAGCTGAATAGGTAGATTTCTAGGGAGGACTTGAAGGGTAGCTGGAAAATAATATGTATCCTCCTAGGGAAGTCTTGGATCACAACTCCAGAGGGCATTATTTACTCCAAAGAGGTCTCATATGCATGAAACCTCTGTGTGGAGCCTCTGAAGTTGAGCAAGTGAAGTCCTTCTGCCCTACTTACTGGGATTTTTCTGAGGCTTAAATTACACAATTATATAAGGACAGTAAACTAAATCCAACAGTATATGCCATAACAATGATAGTTACTATTTTCTCATCAGCCCTGCCATTTGATTAAAACCTTATGTAGTGTGAGAAGCAGAAAAACCTCTATTAGCAGGGAGTTTTCCAAGTATTCACCTTGAATGTGTGGAGTTCTCTTGTGGGAGGTAAGCACTTCATTTTTTTATGGAGGAAAAAGTGTCTATTTAGAATTAGCCAGCTGGACTCAGTTTAGATGATCCCAATGGCAACACCCAGAGCATCATAATCAGGAGGCTGCCAAACACATGCCTTCTTCTCTCCATCAGGCCTTATGAAGTTGTTGACTTTGTCCACAGCAGTGCCATAGAGTTTCTTTACAGCCTGTTCCATCTGGTGCTTGTTGGCTTTGAGATCCATAATGAGCACAATTATGTTTTCTTCTGTCTTCTTCTGACTCAGTGGTCAGAGGGAATGTAATGATGCCATAATGGTCAAGCTCATCTCCTGGGCGCTCTCTTTCAAGGGTATTTGGGTTGCCTTGAGTGCGGCAGGGTCTTGGGTCACAGGCAAGTGGGTGGTGTGCATGTTTGGTTGGAGTTTCCAGCTTGCACCTGCATGGTCTGGAAAGCTCCATTCCTGTCTCCCTTCCCTGTCCCTCTCCATTTTCCCCTCTCTCTCACCTGGTCAGAGAGTCTGGAAAAAGGAAAGGTGCCAAAAAGCCCAGTTCTGCATCTGCTGTTGAAGTTGCCAGTTGCCCAAGTCCTTGTCTAAATGCTGAGGTTTTTTGTTTTTGTTTTTGTTTTTTTTTTCATACTTTGGTGTTCAAACCCAGACTTTGGAGTATACATCCTCACCCCTCACCTACAACCCATAAAATCTCCCTGCTTTCATGTGGAGGCATGACTGCTCTAGCCCCGGTCTCTGGGACTGGAGAACCTGCCTGGGGGTTGCTTTCACTATACCTATTACATGTTTCCAATTCAGTGTGATCTGGCTTACCTCATGGGTGGAGAAACTTCTGGGGTGGAGGGTGGGGGAGGGGTGGAAAAATCTGTTAGTGTGAATCTTGTTCTTTCTGTGGCTGTGAATACCTTTTAGCACTGCCTTCTTGACTTTCAAGGGCTTCTCTGGCTTTGGGAGGGTCAGGAGCTTCCTTCTTCAGGTAAATACTTTTATAGTTCACTAACCTCAGACAAAACAACTTAGAGCCTGTAGTGAAGCTACACAGAGATAGATTATTCATGGGAATGTCAGAACAGGTAAAATTAAGAATGTTGTCAACCAAGAAAATGATCAAACAATCTTCGTTCCTGGCTAACAAGTGACTATTCCCTGTTTTCCAATGATAGCATTACTTCAGCTTTTGTCTTTCAGTGACTGGATAAAAATGTTAAGCTGCTCAGTCAGAATTATCTCTGCTTTTAGACAGCATCCAATATGAGGAAGATCCCCATTTCTTTGTATGCTCCCTCTCAACCCCTATAGTAAATTTTTCCTAACACTGACTTATTGAGGGTCCCTTTGGGTCCGCATGGTGCTTGTTTTTCCTGTTTGCAATACATTAATAAATCCAGTTTTGTCTCACTATAAATGGGCCTCTTACAGTCTTTGGCTAGAGAATATTAATGGAATTATTAGCCAGCCACCAGTCTTTACTATAACTCAGATAGTGCTGGCTCTTTGGACTTTTCTAAGGGTTTGTCTGTAGTATTGGTGCTACTTCAAAGAACAGACCTGTGAACAAATGATAATGTCTAGACATAGTATCACTCTTCAAATTATGGATGATGGGGACATGAACCCACTGTACTACATTTCTTAAAAGTAATAAAAAATAATAGCTAACATGTATATGCCACTAGAAGGTAGGATATGTGTTAGATAATTCTAAGCATGTTCAACATAATAATTTATGTAAAACAACACTTTCTAGCAAGGGCTATTGTCATTCTCAGTTTACAGATGGAGAACTGATTTACAGAGCTGTTGTTTGTGTATGGTCCCCCAACTGTTGAGTATAAGAGTCCAGATCTGAACTCAGGAAATCATAGTTTTACATTCTGTATGGTTAGTTCTTCTGTGGATGATTTGGGACTGCTTAGCATGCTGTTACTTGAAGAGTTTCCTTAGCTGTGAGTATGGCTATTGTTGTTCTTTTGCTGCAGCTATTGCCTATGACACACAAACATGAGACTTAGCACCCACATGGAGTATATTGAGAGAGGGGAGAGAAAGAGGGGGAGCTGGTGGCTAACTGAAAGCAGGGGAGAGAGAGGAGAGAAATAGAGAAGGGGAAAGAGAGAAAGGGAGAGAGAGAGACAGAGAGAGAGGAGCAAGAGAAAGCAAGAGAGAGAGAGAGAGAGAGAGAGTGAAAGAAGGAGCAAGAGAGAGCAAGAGAGCAAGAGAGAAAGAGAGAAAGAGCAAGAGAAAGAGGCGTGCTTGGCGGTTAAAAGGGAAACTTGCGCATGCATAATTGAGTTCCCTGGCAGCCAGGTAAAGCTTGAGCAGCCAGGTAAGTCATGATGTAGAGAAGACATGGCCATGAGCATTCTGCTCATCATCAGGGAGCAGGGTCAGCAAACTGCTGGTTCCTAACAGCTATACTTTTAAGGTTGTGAAGTCTAACAACCCTGAAGTGTTAACGTGTCTCTTTAGCAGCTTATTGTCAAGAATAACTTAAACTTTATGAAATTAAATCCAGGACCAATTCCTGGATTAAGAATGTGCAGGACTATCTGGCATACATATTTCAAGTTTCTCAGTTACCAGGTTCATGATTAAAAACCTTTGAGCTGCAGAGATGGCCCAGTAGGTAAAATACTTCCTACATTGTACATGTTTGAGGATCTCAGATCAGATCTACAGAACACATGTAAGACTGGATGTACTGTTACACATCTGTAATTCCTTTTCTACAATGAAGCATTCAGTGATGGAGACAAGAAAAAACCCAGAAACTTGAGGGCTGGATAGCCTGACATATGTACCAGTGAACAACAATAAGTCCTTATCTTATTAGGGTAGACAACACTCAAGGTGATCCTCTCCTCTCCATGTGTGCTGTGCACTTGTATGAGCGCACACACACACACACACACACACACACACACACACACACACACACACACACACACACATTCAAAAGGATAAAAAGTTTCTTTGAGCTGGGGATGTGGCTTACTGGTAGAAAAGTCTCGCCTAGCATGAGTAACATCTAAGATCTGATCTCTAGGACTGAAAGAAAGAAATCTTTGTAGTCAAGATTTATATAGTTCTCAAAATTTTAGAGTACATTCAAATGTGGCACTTCTTCATACTAATTTGGGAAATTTAAATCATATTAACATTAAAAATAAATATTGTATAATTGGAAACTTTGGTTGGGAAATATTTTGCTTCAATTAAATATTAAGCTTAAATGTATTATTGCTATATTTAATCAAATATCAGTCATCTGAATAAAAAGTCATAAAAGTTTACTAGAAGGAGATACATAAAAGAAATGATAAAATTAGAATATGAATTGCTTACATAGAAAATGTGTTTCATGTCCTACCAAATGCAATATTTTTTTTATGATCAAATGTACCTTTATTCATTTTGTTATGAGCAGCTTTCCTGCCAGCCTGGTCCCAGAGCTGTGTTAGCTCCAAATAACACACTGAGCTGTATTAGGTATAAAGCTGTCGGCCTGTTACTAGTGTTTATTATTGGCTAGCTCTGTCTTAAATATTAACCAATTTCTATCAATCTAAGTATTTCCACGTGGTCTTATCTTACTGGACCTTCTTCTCAAGTCCCTACATCTTGAATCTTCTCCTACCTCTCCCAGAATCCTCCTTGTCTCCTAGTCCCACCCATCTTGCTTTCCTATTGGCCAACAGGGCTTTATTCATTAACTAATAAGAAAAACATATTTACAGAAAGACATCTCCTATCATTATTTATTTATTTTTATTTAAATTCAAAGCAAGCTTGTTTTACATATCAATCCCAGTTCCCACACCCTCCTACCCTCCCCTATCCCCCTCACCAACTCACATCCCATCCCATCCCATCCCATCCCATTTTGGCTCCCCAGGGAAGGTGAGGCCTTCCATGGGAAGTCTTCAAAATCTATCATATCATTTGGAAACCAGCATAGGACCGACCCAGATCCCCTGAATGTGATGTTAGTTGGGAGGACTGGGCAGTCTATGGGGCCTCTGGTAGTGAATCAGTATTTGTCCCTAGTATATGAATGGACATTGGGAGCCCATTCCACATAGAGGGATACACCCTCACCCTAGACATATGTGGAAGGGCCTAGGCCTTCCTCCAAATGATATGGCAAATACAATATTTTTAATGCACTTCTTTGTTTTTTGCTTGTTTTTGAGACAGTCATGCTATGTAGCTTAGGCTGGCCCAGAACTGACTATACAGATCACATTGGCTCTCTTAGTAAAGGTTTCTATTGCTATGATGAAACCATGACCAATAAGCAAGTTAGGGAGGAAAGGGTTTTATTTGGCTTATACTTCCATATCATAATCCATCATTGAAGGGATTCAGAACAGAAATTCAAACAGGGCTGGAACCTGAGGCAGAAGCTGATACAGAGGCCATGGAAGAGTGCTGCTTTCTGGCATGTTCCACATGACTTGATAAGCCTGCTTCCTTATAGAACCCAGGATCACCAGCCCAAATAAAGCATCACCACAATGGGCTGGGACATCCCACATCCATAACTAATTATGAAAAGGCCCTACAGCTTCATATTATAGAAGCATTTTTAAATTAATCTATTTATTTTACATCCCAACTACAGCATTCACTCTCTGTCTGCTTTGTCTCCTACCTCTCATCCTCTCAATCCACCCCTCAGAAAGGGCAGGCCTCCCATGGACATCAACCAAGCATGGCATATTAAGCTGCCATAAGACCAAGCACAGACACCCTCCCCCTGTCATGTTCAGGCTGGGCAAGGCAATTCAGCATGAGGAATAGGTTCCCAAGAGCCAGAAAAAGCACCAGGGACAGTCCTGCTCATATTGTTGGGAGTTCCACAAATAGACTAATCTACACAACTGTCACATATTCAGAGGGGCTAAGTCGGTTCCATGCAGGCTGACTGGTAGTTGGTTCAAACTCTGTGAGTTTCCATGAGCCAGGCTAGTGGTTTCTGTGTATTTTCCTGCAATGTTCCTAATCCCCTGGCTCCTACAATCTCTCCCTCTCTTCAGCAGGACTCCTTGAGCTCAGTACAATGTTTGGCCATGGGTCTCTGACTCTGCCTCAATCAGTCACTAAATGAAGACTCTCTGATGACATTCAGGGTACTCACCAATCTGATCACAGGGGATGGCCAGTTCAGCTTATGCATCTACTGCTGCCAGGAGTCTTAGCTGGGCTCATCCTCGTAGACTTGTGTTAGTTTCCTTTGCATTAGGCTTCTACCTGACTCTTCTACCTTCCAGTCATCTTCCTCAGTACTCTCCTCTTTCACCCACCCTCAACCCCAAAACTAATGTTTCCTTGCCCACCCATGCCTCAAGTTCATCCAGGAGATCTTCTCTATTTTCCCTTACTAGGGAGATCCATGTGGCCCTCCTTGGGCCATCCTTGGGCCCTCCTTGTTACTTAGCCTCTCTGGGTCTGTGGATTGTTGCATGGCTATCCCTTACTCTATAGTTAAATTCCACTTGTGAGTAAGAACATACCATGATTGTCTTTGTGGGTCTGGGTTACCTCATTTAGGATGACTTTTTTCTTGCTGTTGTTTCTTTTGTTTGTTTGTTTGTTTGTTTTAGTTCAATCCATTTGCCTGTGAATTTCATGATGTCACTGTTTTTTAATATGACATAATACTCCATTGTGTAAATGAACCACATTTTCATTATCTGTCCTTCAGTTTAAGGGCATCTAGGTTGTTTACAGGTTTTGGCTATTACAAATAAAGCTGCTATGAACATAAATGAGCAAGTGTCCTTGTGATTCACTTGAACATCCTTTGAGTATATGCCCAAGAGTGGTATCTCTGGGTCTGGAGGTAGATTGATTCCAAATTTTCTGGGAAGTTGCCATATTGATTTCCAAAGATACTGTACAAGTTTACACTTTCACCATCAATGGAGGAGTGTTCCCTTTATTCCACATCTTCTCCAGCATAAGCTGTCATTTGTGTTTTTAAACTTATTCTGACAGGTGTAAGATGGAATCTCAGAGTCATTTTGATTTGCATTTCCCTAAAGCCTAAGGATGATGAACATTTCTTTAAGTGTTTCTCTGACATTTGATATTCTTTTGTTGAGAATTCTCTGTTAAGGTCAGCACCCCCACATTTTGATTGGATTATTTGGTGTTTTGGTGTCTAGTTTCTTGAGTTCTTTATATATTTTAGAGGTCAACCCTCTGTCAGATGTGGGGTTCATAAAGATTTTGTCTTATTAATAGTGTCCTTGCCTTACAGAAGCTTCTCAATTTCAGAAGGTCCCATTTATTGATTGTAGATCTTAGTGTCTATGCTGCTGGTGTTCTATTCGGGAAGTGTTCTCCTTTGCCAATGCATTCAAGGCTATTCCCCATTTTCTTTTCATTGAGGTGTAGTGTAACTGGATTTATGTTGAGGTATTTGATCCATTTGGACTTTAGTTTTGTCCAGGGAGAAAGATAGAAGTCTATGTACATTCTCCCACGTGCTGACATTAGTTACATCAGCACTGTTTGTTGAATTGCTTTCTTATCTCCATTGTATAGTTTTGGCTTCTTTGTCAAAAATCAAGTATCCATAGGTGTGTGGATGTATGTCTGTGTCTTCGATTTGATTCCATTGATCAATGTATCTATTTTTATGCCAATACCATGCTTTTTATTATTATTATTATAGCTCTGTAGTAGATCTTGAGATCAGCAGTCTTTTCTTGTAGAGGATTGTTTTTAGCTATACTGGGTCTTTTATTTTTCTATAAGAAGTTGAGAGTTGTTCTTTCAAAGTCTGTAAAGAACTGTGTTGGAATTTTGATGGAGATTGCTTTGAATCTATAGGTGGTTCTCAGTACAATGCCATCCAACAATTCTACAGATCCATAAGCATGGGGGGATCTTTTCATATTCTGATATTTTCTCCAATTTCTTTCTCAAAGAATTGAAGGTTTTGTTATACAGGTGTTTTCCTTTATTGGTTACAGTTATCCCAAGATATTTTATATTGTTATTGTTAATTGTGCTATTGTGAAGGGTGTTATTTCCATGATTTCTTTCTCAGCCCTTTTATCATTTGCATATAAGAAGGCCACTGATTTTTCTTTTTTGAGTTAATCTAGCAGCCTGCTACTTTGCTAAAAGTATTTATCAGCTGTAGGAGTTCCCTGGTAGAATTTTTGTATACTATTATATCATCTGCAAATAGTGAAAGTTTGTCTTTTTCCTTTCCAAATTTGTAGCCTCTTGATTTCCTTTGGTTGTGTTATTGCTTTAGCTAGAACTTCAAGTACTAATTTGAATGGGCAAGGAGTGGACAACCTTGTCTTGTTCACTTGATTTCGGTGGAGTTGATTTGAGTTTCTTTCCATTTAATTTGATGTTGGCAATCGGCTTGCAGTATATTGCCTTTATTATGTTTAGGTATGTTCCTTGTATCCATGACTTCTCCAAGGTTTTTGTCATGAAAGGTTGTTGCATTTTTGTCAAAGGCTTTTTCAGCATCTAGTGATATTATCATATGTTTTTTTTTGTTTCAATTATTTCATATAGTGAATTACATTGACAGATTTTTATATGTTTAACTATACCTGCATCTCTAGGTTGAAGCCTGGTTGGTAATGATGGATCTTTTTTGATGTGTTCTTGGGTTTGGTTTGGCAGTATTTTATTGAATATTTTTGCATAAATGTTCATGAGTAATTCTTTTTCTTTGTTGAGTCTTTGTGTGGTTTGGGTATCAGGGTGACTGTGGCCTCATAGAAAGTATTTGGCAATGTTCTTTCTGTTTCTATTTTGTGGAGTAATTTGAGAAGTATTGGTACTAGCTCTTCACCAAAAGTTGGACATCTGGCCCTGAGGGAAGCATTTTCTTAATTTTGGTTTCCCCCTCTCAGACTAGTTTGTGTGATAAAGTTACATAAAACTGTCCAGCAATACTGGCTTTGAATTTGTGATCTTGTCTCTGCCTCCTGAGATTTAGGGTTATAAGTGTGTACTACTATGGCTGGCTTTTATGACGATCTTGTAATGATTATTTCTAGTGTGATATGATGATGTTAGTAAATGATTTTCTTCACTGGAAGTTTAAAAACAACGTAGAAGCCAGCAAAAGACAATGGTGATGGGTACCAAAACATCAACTTTATTAGTGGAATTTGAAGAACATGATTTAGATGTACAATGTGTACTAATCTTGAACTTACCTAATCATAGTAAGAACAAACCCAATCTTGTCCCCCTAGAGACCTGCAAGAAGATTCTGAAGAGAAAGGGGATGAGATGACATACTCCCAAACTCAGAGCCAGGTGGATACCCTCCAACCCCCAGAGGGATGCTGAAATGTGGGAAGAAGAAAGAATGGAAGGTAAGTAGAGAGGCAAAGAGTGTTACAAAAGAACTCTGCTCCTGATGAGTTCACAGTAGACAGAGGGATGGTGATGCCTTCCTAACTTCAGGTAAACCTGAATTTAAAAAGTGGAAACAAGTATATACAAACATGTGTTTAACAGAAACAGGACAAAATAAAGTAACATTCATGCTTACATGAGGATATAGGCAAGGGGGTATCAGTACCTTGATAAATAACACAGTAGAATTTTGAGATTCAACCAGACCTAAGGAAATGAGTAATGTAAAGGTTTAATTAAAGGAAAAGGCCAGTTTTCATAACAAACACAAGAGGAAAGGTTTCCCAGACTCTATGTGGCACATTTTAAAGAGGGCCACAATTCCAAAAATAAGGCCTGGGTTATTCAGAACTACTGGTGAGCCTACATGTTTCAAGGGAACAGTAGTCCTCTTTTGCCAGACTTGTCCCTGTGGCACTCTGGGGGCAATACCATGTATTATGAGTTGAGTATCATAATAGGAATGTGTAAGTCCCCATTGTAAGTAGTTAGACAAAAGCTCTGAACATATCTCAGTGCTCAGTCTTTATTATACGTGTAAAACCCTTTCCTCAGACCTGTACTTGGTTTTGGCTGTCTCTGCTTCAGTACCCATGTTGCCTATTCTTGCTGAAACTTGCTTTCATCATTTATGAGTTGGAGGAGGAGTGAGTGAGACAAGCCATGTGCAAGATAAGGTGTCATGGACACTTTATTTCCTGGCTCTTACTTTCTCTGCCCTCTCATATGCACCCTGACCACCCTCCCTTCCCATCCCCCTACCCCAATTCCACATGTAGGGAAATGCCATCCAGGTGGGGTCATGTAAATCTGTCAAGTCATTTGAAGTAGGGACTAGGACTTCTTTCCTGTCTCTAGGTTAAGGCAGTATTCCTCCATGGGGGATGTGTCCACAAGGTCCTGTTGTGTACTGGTTCCACTGTCTGAGGTCCCTTACACTACTCAGGCCTTCTAGCTGAGACCCATATTCAGGGGGGCCTAAATCAGTCCCATGCTGGATTCCCAGCTATCAGTCTGGGGGCCCTTTAGCTCCTCCTTGTTCAGGTCAGCTGTCTCTATGTGTTTCTGCAACCTGGTCTTGTCCTCTCCATCTGCATCTGGGTTCTAGTTCAACTCAGTGTTTATTTATGGGTGTTTGCTTCTGTTTCCAACAGGTACTAGATGAGGGCTCCATGATGGTGGATAAGTTAGTTGTTGATCTCACTATCTGGGAAGGACATTTATGATAGACTTTCTTCTGTTGCTCAAATTGTTAGTTGGCGGCAGTCTTATAGGTCTCTAGGTTTCTTTCTTTAGGTTCAGTTTTTTCTTCAAACCAATAATGGCTCCCTGTTTTATGTTCATTCTCTCACTCTCTCTCTCTCTCTCTCTCTCTTCTGTTTTCTATTACTACCTTGACTCAATCTTTCTAGTAGCACGTGTTTTCCTCTCCTCCCCTTCTCTTTCTCCTACTTCTTTCTCCATTCCCTGCTCCACCCCCACTTCCCCTGAGCTCTGGGGGACTTGTCCCTTCCCCCTTCTGTGAGGGACTTTATATGAATCTCTTAGAATATACCTTGTATCCTAGTTCCTCTGGTGTTATGAATTATAGGCTGGTGATCATTTAGGTCTAAAATCCACATATGAGTGAGTACATACCATGTTCCTCTTTTTGTGACTGGGTTACCTCATCCAGGATTGTTTTTTCAAGTGCCATCCACTTCCCTGTGAATTTCAAGATTCCATTATTTTTTTTTTTCCTGCATAGTACTATTGCATTGTGTAGGTGTGCCATATCTTCTTTTTCCATTCTTCAGTTGAGGGGCATCTAGGTTGCTGCCAGGCTCTTGCTATTACAAATCATGCTGTTATGAACATAGTTGAGCACATGTTTTTGTTACATTGTTTTTTCTTGGGTTTCTGTACTTTCTTTACTTTCCTTAAGAAATTTGTTCATTTCTTCCAATTTTTTGTTTGTTTTTTTTCTTCCATTTCTTTAAGGGATTATCTCATATATTTTTTGAGGGCCTCTATCATTTTTATAACGATAATTTTTCATTCCCTTCTGTTTCATCTGCTTTGTTGTGTTCTGCTCTAGTTGTGTAGATTCCTTAGATTCTGGTGGAGTCATGCTTGTCTTTCTGTTGTTAGGTGTTTTCTTGTATTGCCGTCTTCCCACAGCTTCTTCCAGTAGTTGTTGGTGGGGTCTCTCCCTCTCTCTATGGTACTTCCCTGGTGGGCTTAGGTGGGTCAGATGTACAATGTCTATAGCTCTGAGTGGTCTAAGCTTTCTAGGAGGTCTGTCCACAGGCAGGGGCCTGGGGATGGGGGTCAGTGATCAGGCTCCAGCAGAAGACTGGCGATGGGGGTCAAAGATCCCAAAGGCTGGGACTCAGGAAGTTCCTTGTGCCTATAGGCAGATCTAGCCTGGGCCTGGAACTCTCCAGCTGAGGCCTCTTTAGCAGAGGGCTTGGGATTGGGGTCTTCAAGTATTTTCTTAAGAATTTTTGCATCTGTGTTCACAGGGAATATTGGTCTATGATTCTCTATCTCTCTTTTGTTGGGTTTTTGTGATTTTGTAACAGAATAATAATAGTGTTATAAAATGATGTAGAAAATGTCCTTTTTGTTTCTGTTTTGTGTAATAGTTTGAGGAGAATTTGTATTAGTGTCCTTTGAAGTTTTGGTAGAGTTCTTCACTGAATCTACCAGTCTCTGGGAATCATCACCATCATCATTTTGGTTGGGAGTTTTTGTCATAATTGCCTCTGTTTTATTAGGGGGTTATGAGTCTGTTTATATTATTTATTTCATCATTATTTAACCTTGGCATATATCTCCATCCATTTTCTTTTAGATTTTCCAGTTTGATGGAATAAAAGTTTTAAAGTATGTCTTTATGATTCTCTGAATTTCCTCAGTGTCGGTTGTAATGACTCCCTTTTGCTATCTAATTTCATTAATTTGTATCTTTCTCTTTGGTCTTTTGATTAATTTGTCTAAAGCTTTGCCAATCTTGTTTTTTTTCTCAGAGAACCAATTATTTGTTTAATTGATTCTATGTATTATTTTGTTTATTTATTTCCATCTTATTGGTTTTAGACATGACTTGGATTATTTCTTCCAGTCTAGTCTCTAGGGTATGATTTCTTCTTATTTTCTGGAGCTTTTGACTGTGTTTAAATTATTAATATGAGATTTCTCCAATTATTATGATTGTGATCCTTGCTTTCGAGCAATCTGCCCAGCTTTCTCCAACATTTTAATGCTGTGTACTTGCCTCTTATAGCTGTTTTCATTTTGTCTCATAGGTTTGGATATGTTGTGTTTTCATTTTCATTCAGTTTTTTAAAGTTTTCAATGCCCTTCTTGATTTTTGTCTCTACCTAGTTTCATTCAGTAGTGACTTGTTCAGCTTCCATGAATTTAAAAACTTTCTGTAATTTCTGTTTTGTTGATATCCATCTTTAATCTATGGTGGTCAAATAGGATTCAGGGTATTATTTCAATTTTTAAATTTCTGTTGATAGTTTTTTTTGTGTCCTGGTATAGGGTAATTTTTGGAGAAAGTACCAAAGATTGTTGTTTTAGTGGAATGTTCTGTCAATGTCTATTAGGTACATTGGACTTATGATATTATTTAACTCCCTTAGTTCTGTTTAATTTTTGTCTGGATGCACTATGCTTTGCATGAGTTCGATATTGAAGCCATCTTCTATTACTGTCTTAGGGTCAATATGTGATTTTAACTGTACTAGTATCTCTTTTTGAGTGCTCTTCTGTTTAGTGCATAAACATTTAGAATTGTAAGATCCTTTTGGATCTTTCTTTTTATGACTATGTAGTAGTATTTCATCTCTCTTTTGAATAATTTTGATTTGAAGTATATTTTGTATGATATTAATATGGCTATGCTTACTTGCTTCTTGGTTCCTATTTTCTTGGAATACCTTTTTCCTTCTATTTACCATAAGGTGATTTTTGTACTTGCTGGTGAGGTACATTTCTTGGATGGAGCAGAAGGATGGATCCTGTTTTGTAATCCAGTCTATTAGTCTGTGTCTTTTCATTGGTTAATTGAGTTATTAATGAGCAGTGTTCATCAATTTCTGTTTTTTTGTTGTAATATTTTCTTTTTCTCTTTTGATTACTTGTTCTGGGATTATCTATCTGGCTGTCTTCATTGTTCATTTTTTTTGTGTGTTTGAGCTAGAACCTTGGCATCTAGACTTAGATATTTGAAGTGTTTCTTGGAGTGGATATCAGATCTCACCCTTGTTGGGTCTTTCAAGTGGGTTTTCCATTCCTTGGTTGCTGTTGCCCACTGTGGTTCCTAGCCGTATGTACAGCTGTTGGGCCCCTGAGTTACAGCTAAGTCTGGTGGCAGGAGTAGAGAGTAGTTCTTTAGGTCAATAAAGATTCACAAGGGGATGGAGATAAGCTAATAGGAATGGCTGAATGAAGTGATGGGAAAGAACTAGGTAGACCCTGGATCCTGGTTTACAGTCAAAGGCCCAGTCCTAAGGGGATGGAGATGGGCTCGGAGGAGAAACTCACATGGCTGCTAGTCTAAGGTCTGAAGAGACTGTGATAGAGAAAATAGAGGGGGATAAAGTTTGCCTTCTTGAGTCCCAGCAAAGTGTGGTACTGTGGGGTTGTTGAGAGCTGATCTTCCAGTTGGTGAGAGCCATAGAGAATTGGAGATGAGCTAGAAAGGCTGAAAGGAGTGGCACGGAGGAAGTAGCCATTGTTAATTCTTAGAAACAAAACAGAGCCAGATAATAACTTGTTCTTCTATGTAGTAAAAATTGCATTTGGGGTTTCATATTCATTTGAAAAGAAAAATATTGATGCCAATAAATAATGATAATACTGATGAAGTGGGAGCATTATAGTGGGAGCACTAGAAACCACACGGCAGATATTATCTGAGGCACAATACTGGGCTGGGTTGTCTTCTGTTTGTCTTGTGACTCTATCACTAGCTTTGGTCCTTGGGGTAAATGGCTGGATCCTGTGACATGCCTGAGTTATGAAATAGATGCTCATCCAAGTTGAGCAACCATATAAAGGGACTATAAAATGACTGTGCCCCAGTTCATCTTGAAGCTATGCTAGGTTGAACTAGGCAACAGAAGCCGAAGGGATTATTATTTTTTTTTTTTTTTGAGACAGGGTTTCTCTGTATTGTTTTGGAGACTGTCCTGGAACTAGCTCTGTAGACCAGGCTGGCCTCAAACTCACAGAGATCTGTCTGTCTCTGCCTCCTGAGTGCTGGGATTAAAGGCATGTACTACCAACACCTGGCCAAAGGGGTAATTTTCATGCCAATGGGAAAGCCAGCTGAATTGCTTTTGGAGGCTGTTGAGAGTAGCAGGAATATGAATAAACTTTAATTTAACCTGAACTCATCAATTTAGCACCGGAAGGTGCCTGGTTTTAGTCCATAGTACTGTGGGTCCAAAAAAATAATTTTATATACATGTTTGTAATATTTTTCTAGCTCACACATGTGCATTATATAAATAGTAGAGGAATCAAAGGGTGTAAGAGTAAAAACTTATTCTCCACCTCTTTCAGTTGTCCTAGTGACACATTTTCCTTCCCAGAAGGTGACAGAGATTGCTGGTTTTCCCACTTCTTACTCTCTTCTCTATCTCCCTTCTATGGCTGTCTTCCCTAGTCTTAAATCCTCCTGCCCCAGAACTTTTCAGGTATGTCTCCTTACGAATTGTTAAATTGAACCTTCTTATCCATTCTAAAAGCCTCAATATTTCATTTATTCTTCTCTAATCTCCTTTTCATTTCTACATAGTAAGCTTTCCATGGCTCATCCCTGCCCGTGCGTTTTTCTTCCTGGACACCACTCTTCTCCTCTAGATTATTTGACCTTTCCACTTCTTTGACAACTTTTTTTCTTTCTCTGATTGCTTACACTGCTTTCTGTTTCCTTATTCTCAAACTTTTATGTCATTATTTCAACCTGGGATATCTATATCTCATCAGACGTCTTGATGTCTATTTGGGTTCTGTCTTCATTATTTCTAAATGATGCAAAAATGTGTTTTAGAATCTGAGTGAAGGTACTTGCTACCAAGCCTTTCAACCTGAGTATGATACCTGGGACCCATATGGTAGAAGGAGAGAGAACTGGATACCCAGATTGTTCTAAACCTCACACACTCAGGTGGCAGCTGGTCTAAGGTTTGAAGAGACTGTAGCGGAGGAAGTAGAGAGACAGCAAAGTGTGGCTCTGTGGGGTTCCTAGTAGAGAGTTTTGCTTACTTTCTCTCCTAGTAAATAAATATAAAATTAAAGAAACAAAATATTAAGTTGCATTTGGGACTGGAACAACATAATTCTCAACAAATTCAAAGAGGTTAGCAAAAGCTTTCAGTTGGAAATTTGTCTTTGATTCACAAACATTTAATGAAAGTTTTTGTGTCATTAAATGAGCACATATTTAGAACTCTGCTGTGTGCAATGACCCATGCAGGTTGAAAGCAGGGCTTTTGCTGTCAGGAAGGCCTGGGTTTGTCACCTCCTGTTTGTGTAACTTTGAGCAACTTCTCATATCTTTTTAAGTCTTGATTCTTGCCAGGCAAAAGGAGTGAGGGCAAGTGCAGCATTGAATAGATCACCTGCCACATAGTAAATGCTTGATAAGTTCTATGTTATTGTTGTTGTTATACAATCCACTATTTTGTGTGATTCATCATCAGTGTTGCAAAATAGTCACTTAAATCTTCTCCCAAATTAGCCAAAAATGTTTATTTCCAAATCCTCCAAACCTTAGGAGATGTGATTTTGTCAAGGATATTTTAGATGGATTATCTGGTGTTATTCCGGTGAACTTCATGTTGTCACAAAGATCCTTCAGAGATGGAGAGTATGAACAGAAGGGCAGCCAGAAACATGACAACAGTGCCAGAGTTAGAGCTGGAGTAATTACATGTGAAAAAGATTCAACCCACCATTGCTGGCTTCTATCATGGAGAAATGAAAAAGGTTGAGACATGGAGTGTAGGTGTTCTCAAGAGAGGGACAAATCGATGATGCTCCCTTATGACATCCATGAAAGCTCCCCTTGTTGACACCTTGATTTTGCCTGAATAGAACTTATTGAGACTTTTTGAATTAATTATGAGATAATAAGATTAAATTACTTTAAAGCAGCAGGTTTTTGGCAATTTGAAAGAGTTTTGATAAGAAATGATTATTTCTTCCTAGCAAGATTCTTTTTGATCAATTTTGTATGTGTCAGTGTCTGTTGCGTCAGGGTTGGATGTCAGCCTAGACCTAGCAATAAGTTGGAGTACGTAAGAATTTTGGCAGACAGTCATAGTAATTTGTAATTTGGTCTTTTTAAGTTGAGAAGCAGAAACCAGATCAACTATAACCCAGTTTTCTTTCTGAATTGGATTCCACTGAAGTACAGGTTCAAACTACTGGGGAAATTCCCACCCTTATGCCAAGGACAGACCTTAACTGGTAATAGGTTTATTTAGAGCCCTGCTAGGATTTCCCCCATTTCCTCATAGCTATGGCTAATTTTCAAGATCAACACATACTGATTACACTGAATGTACGGTGGTCATGTTGAGTGCTGTGAATATATTGTAGTAGGGAATTCTGGCAAAATGCCTGTGGTGGTAAAAAGAAACATGTTTTTCAAATTTTAGATTGTGGCTCATTAGATTTGTTTTTCAAGTCAGTAGCAGTTTTAAATAGTACCATGGGATGTAACCAGTACACTGCATGAAATGAGTGTAGGTATACTTCATAAAATTTTAGTTTCAAATATACACACAATATTATGTATGTAATAGTTAAGCTAATGTGTAATGGGTTTTATTAAAACCACACTTCTTGCCATGGGTTGTATTTCTTACAGTGGATTATTTTAAAGATTTTAAAACCACCATTGAAATGATTAACAGTGTAGCTTAAATATCAGAGCTAACTAGTTTCATTCCAATTTTTTATCTTAGCACCTTTTACCATTTAATCTTAACTTACTCTTTCTATCTTGTCACTTCATTTATAGGGCCTTTTTGAGCAGTAATGGGTTAAACTCATCAGCATTTTGACAATGCCATTGTACTTAGCGCTTAGATATTTTCTCTGTGTCCTGTGGGTTGGTAAGTTGCAGAACCAGCCAGATTCCAGTTTTGCCTAACAAAGTTTACTCTCTTAGCTACTATGTGTCATTGCTTGAGGTTGAAATCTAGGCCAGGCCAACTTTATATAAGCTTAGATGTTCCCTTAAAGCAAACAATAGAGTAAATCTCCCTTTACAGTTACCAAAAACGGAATGCTAGGCCCTCTCATGTCTTGCAGCTGGCCTAGTTGGCTAAGTCTTATCTCTGAGGAAATACAGGCTTTGTGACTTGTTCTGCTCTGGATAGCAAGAAAGTGACATGCGGGAAGCAGCAGGTAGCTTCACTTATATAGAAGACATTGATGATTCACTAACACTTAGACAATAGGGTCCCATGTATACTACTCCCAAAGGGAATCATAGGGAAGCCATCTTGAAGGTATCTGGAGGGATTCCTGCTGCCTAAAAGCTCATTAGCACATTAGTTTACCAGAGTGCCAGCTTGTCCTTGTTTGTTTTTTTTTTTTTCCCTTTTTGTTTTGTTCTATGCTTTCCTTCCTACCCCATTTCTTCCCTTCCACTGGGAAACTCAGGCATGTGGTTAATTATTTAAAACATAATTTGACCCAACTGGCCATTGAAATATATAGCAGAGCCATATTGGTTTTATAAACTCTGATAATTTAAAAATTGGGAAGTTTATGTCTTTCAAGTTACAGTTTAATGTAACTGAATATTATTCTAGTCCCTTAAACCACTGGCTTTATTTTATATCCAGCTAATAATATATCTAAAATGAATTGCATGCCATTTCAAACTAGTGTAATTTTGTTGCTCATTGCTATATTGCTGGAAAATGTGGATTTTTTTTTTTTTTTTTTTTTTTTGGCATTCAGATCAGGAAGCAAATGAGTTTCACCTGTCTAACAGGATCCACAGGATACAGCATTAGCCATTATACCAGCATTGTTTTGAACTGCTGGGGAAAGAGAGGAGGTAAATTCAGCTTGTTTACCTCGTGTCAACACATCCAGTTCCTTGTAATAACAATGGTAATCTTTTAGTTTTTATTTAGTCTGAAGGTTGTTAATGGTTTGTTGTTCTACTTCCTGAGGGCTGTAAGAGGAAGGGAAGATAGAAGGAGCAATTCTTCCCAGAGATGTGCTGCTTTCTCTTTTGCAGACTGTGAATAACCCTTGAGGTCAGTGGTAGTCTAAATTAGTAGCTTATGTGTGGTCACGTGATGTCATTTTGGAAGACATATCATAGAACTGGCTATTAACCTCTGTGCAAAAGATTCCAGGACTCTTCAAACCCATCCAAGGGATGTTGCTGAAAATTCTAGAAGAGATTGAATAGCATGTTTCACTGGTCTTTGTGGGTGGCAGGTGGGAACTGCATGATTTGGGAAGTTTCACAAGGATACTTGCAGGTCTTTCTGATGCCCTGAAAATATACTGGGGTCCTTTATTTCTCCTGGAAAACAAAGAGGAGCCATCAGTGTGTTTGCCTCTCGAAGCAGTGACCTTGGGGCAAGAACATTTTATTAAATCTCAGATATTTTGTGGGAAAAGGAGTTAAAAGTCAGAGCCTACACAGGATGGTCTTCAGGGATATGTTGTCACATTAAGAACTTGGAGAAGTGTTTTAGTCTATTCAGCTATCATAATAAAATATTACATGTGTTGTAGCTTATAAAAACACAGTTTAAAAAAATGAAACCAGGAGATGGTGGCTCAGGCCTTTAATCCCAGCACTGGGGAGGTAGAGGCAGGTAGATCTATGTGAGATCGAGAACAACCTTGTCTACAAAGTGAGTTCCCTGTCAGGCAGGACTACACAGTAAAAACCTGTCTCAAGCCCCCCCCACAAGTTTTATTAATTGTTGTTTATTTATCATATGTTTTGAATTTCAAAAAGATAATTTATTCCAAGTGTATTATAAATTTGGCCATCTTAACCCCTATACCTTCCTCTCCCCACTTCCCTTTACCCACCCACAATCTTCTTCCTTCCCACAACCTCCATTCTGATTTTTATGTTTTGGTTATAGTTCTCTGGAAAAAAAGAACCAACAGAATGAATAGATGGGTACATATTACAAAGGGGGCCTCTGAGATTCACTAGGTAGTACAATGAAGGTGGTTTTCTGTATATTGAAAATGTGGTAGCTGCTCAGTGCACGAGGCTGGATGCTACAGTATGTTCTGATTGCCCTAGGTGCTCCCAACCTGAAGCTGAAAACCTGAAGGATCCCTGGAGAGTCACATGGCCTTCATTCCATGGTGAAAGACTGAGGAAGCTGGATTCTAGGATCAGCCAAGGATGGCCCCAGCAATAGAGTGCAAGCACTTACCAGCAATGAGTGAAGGTGAACATCAACAGCACAGCTCTCCCCTTACAAGTGCTATATTTAGGCTGCCACCAGAAGGTGCTGCCTACTCTGGGGAGGGTCTTTCATCCTCAGTAAAATCCTCCTGGGAAATAACTTCACAGACATTCCCAGAGGCCTGTCTTTTAGTTGAACCAGATCCAATCAAGTTGACAACCAAAATTAATGGTTAGAGAAGTATAGCTAGTAAAGATTTCCCCTATTTGGTGGGTTGTCCCTTCACTCTGGTGATAATTTCATTTACTGCACAAAAGCTCTTTAGTCTCTTGAAATCCTGTTCATCAGTTTTTAGTATTATTTCCTGAGTTCTTGAGGTCCTCAGATTATCCATTTGGAGTTGATTTTTGTTCCTGGTTAAATATAGACTAACTTGCATTTTTCTTCCTGTGGTTTCTAGTTTTCCCACACCATTTGTTGAAGAGGAAATATTCTTTTTCCCTCTTCAGGGTATGTTTCTCTAATGTATTTGACATTTCTGCCAAAATCATTTAGCTTAGCTATGCAGATCTAATTCTTTTTTTTTTCTCCATTAATTTATACCATCAGTTTTGATAACAACACCCTGATGGTATGTTCCTATGGCTTTGTATAACTTGCAATTAGGTAACTATGGTGTCTCTTGAGGTTTGTTTTGTTTTGTTTTGTTTTTTCCTTTCAACTGCTTTGGCTATCTTGGGATTTTCCATCATCATAAGTTTTAGGATTGCTTTGTCTAGTTTTATGAAGGATGTTGATATGTGATTCATTAATTATGCATTGATATATGATGAACTTAAACTTTGATGCTTTTCATTGATCACCCCCCCCCCAACCTGGATGGCCTGTCTGTTGGTAGAAGTGTGATATTGAAGTTACCCACTCTTGTGTTGAGGCCTATCTGTCTCTTACATGCAGTAAAGTTGTTTCTTATAACATTGGGTACTCTAATGTTAGATGTATGTAAAAATAACCTCTTAGTGTTCTCTTAATCAACATGAAGTCACCTTTAATGTTTCTAATAGTCTCTTTTATTAGATATTATGGCTGTGATACCATCTTACTTTCTTGATTCATTTCCTTAGAATATCTTTCTGCATTGTTTTACCATAAGACTGTGTTCATTTTCCCCATGGGTTATGTTTTTAGTAGGCAAAAAGTAGATTTTTTAAAAAATATAATTTACTTATTTTACATTCAAACTGCAGCTTCCCTCTTTCCTCTACTCTTCCTCCCTCCCCCCACCTCCCCTCTGCCCTTCTTCCTCAGTCTACCCTTCATCCATATTTTCTCAGAAAGAGGCAGCCCACAGGCATCAGCAAAGCCTGGCTTATCAAGTTACCATAAGACTAAGCACCTCCCGATGCAAGAAGTATAATACTTCTGTCAGAGACATCTTGCTGCCTGGGCCATGACCCAAAGTTCCTCTGTAATGTTGGGGCATCCATGTTCAGCCAATAGGCCTAGATTGTCTAGCAGACCTCTTGGCAAAGCAGGAAGTTTGAAATTATGCTGCCTGGCAATTTGTCAGTCATTTTTGTCTGTGTTCTGAAGAATGCCTGGCAGACTTTTCCAAGAAGCAGGAACCCTTCAGGGACTGTCTCGTCTTTCTTTAGCAAGTTCAGCAGTCACTTTCCTGTGGATCCTGTGTGTCCAAACTGGACAACATGCTGTAAAGCAGTCCAGACAAAAGCAGTTTCTTGTCTAATAGGCCAGTTTTGCTAAATTGAAGGCAAACTCCATAATGAGTATCTTCGATGTCTTTCTTCCTCTCTGATGTAGTTTGGTGTTGCCTTTGCCATGGAAAACTCTAATAAACGATTTTAAATGTCACACACACACACACACACACAAAAAAAGACTAAGCACCTCCCTTTTTCAGGCTGAACAAGGTAATCCAGCATGAGGTTCCTAAGAGCCGGCAAAAGTACCAGGGACAGTCCTGCTTCCATAATCCCTTCTCCCTCTCTTCAGCAAGACTCCCTGAGCTCAGTACAACGTTTGGCCATGGGTCTTTGAATCTGCCTCAAACGAAGGCTCTGATAACAACCTTGTTAGTCACCAAACCAATCATAGGAGATGGCTAGAACAGACTATACATCCAGTGCTGCCAGGAGTCTTCGCTGGGGCCTTTCTTGTAGGCTTGTAGTTTCCCTTGCTTCAGGCTTCTACCTGATGTAGGTTTATAATTATATAGCGTCCATGTGTTTATTTGGGGCAAAGCGGCCGTGGGACCAGGCTAGAAAGAAACTCCACCAACAATCCCTCAATTTCCCATGCCCACCTGTGCCCTCATTCCATCCAGGAGATCTCTTCCCAGGGAGATCCATGTGGCTCCCCTTGGGCCTTCCTTGCTACCTAGCATCTCTTGTTCTGTGGACTGTAGCAGGTTATCCTTTACTTTAGAGTTAATATCTACTTATGAGTGAGTACATACTATGTTTGTCTTTCTGGGTTTAGATTACCTTACTCACTATGATATTTTCTATTTTTTAAAGTGCAATCTGCTAATCCGTGTTTTTAGAGTAGAGACTTGATGTCATTATCATTCTGTATTGAAGTGCCCACCTCCCTACAAATTTAAATTGAACATCATTCAGTTATTGGCCAATATATATCCACTTACCTTTTTTTTCTGTTTGATATTTTCTTAATCTTTACTTGCTTGCAAACAATAAATAAATAATAAATTTATTTCTCATAGGTTTGAAGACTGGGAAATCAAAGGTAGTGCAGACATAGACCAGGGGTTTCTGGTGTCTGTTTAGGGTCTGTGTTTGTCACTTGCAGATGCTACTCTTGAGCTGCCACCATGGGGTGAAGCTGTCCTTTTTTTTATTCTAATGAAAGAATGAATGGATGGATTTTTACATACTGACTGACCGCAGTTTCTCCTCACAGTCCCTCTTGTCCACCTCCCCTTTGTACCCACATTTATTCTTCCTCCACTTCTGTTTAGGTTAGGGCAGGCCTTTCATGGTTATCAACCAAACATTAATAAACCAACCAAGACTAGGTACCTCCCCTCATATTAAGGCTGGCAGTAGCAACTCAGTATGAGGGAAGGATCCCAAAAGCCTCTGCTCCCATTGTTAGGAGTCCCATAAAAAGATCAGACTACATAACTGTCACATTTATTCAAAGGGCCTAGGTCAGTCCCATGCATTCTCCCTGGTTGTTGGCTCAATCTCTGTGAGCTCATATGAACCCAGGTTAGTTGATACTGTGGGCTGAGTTCTGATGCTGTCCTCAACTCCTCTGGCTTCTATAATTTTCCTTACTCTTTTCTGCAGGGTTACCCTAGCTCTGCTTTGGCTGTGGTTTCTGTATCTGCTCCCATCAGGTTCTGGATGAAGCCTCTCTGGTGACGTTTGTGCTAGGAACCAAGATATGAATGTAGCAGAATATCTCATTTCATTGACTATCTATCTTATCCTATCTATCTATCTATCTATCTATCTATCTATCTATCTATCTATCTATCTATCCATCCATCCATCCATCCATCCATCCATCCATCCATCCATCTGCTAACTGTGTTTAGTTCTATCCTAGGTCTCTGGGATATCCAGCCTCTGGGTCCTGGTGCTCCAGGCAAAGTGAGGGGTGAGCTCCCGATCATGGCAGTAGTCTCAAGTTGGACCAGTCATTGGTTGGCCAACCCAGCATAACTTGTAGGCAGGGCAAATTGTAGGTCAAAGAATCTGTATCTGGGTTGGTGCTCTAGTCCCTCCACTTGAAGTCTTGCATGGTTATGGGGGATGGCTGGTTCAGGTTCCATATCTTGATGCTCCCTGCCCCAATTCCAGTTTTCTCTGATCTTATCCCTCCTGTTTCCGTGCCCCCCCCCCCCACCCCGTGATGTCTCTTCTATTTCTGCTTCCCAGGGAGATTTGTGCATCCCTTCGTCATTGTTACTTAGCTTCTCTGGGTCTTTGGATTGTAGCATGGTTGTCTTATACTTTACAGCTAATACCAATTATAAGTGAATATACACCATGGTTGTCTTTCTGGTCTGGATTACCTCATTCAGGTATGCCTTTTCTAGTTCTATCCATTTATTTGCAAATTTCATGATGCCATTGTTTTTAAAAGCTGAATAATAAACCATTGCACAAATGTACCACATTTTCTTTGTCCATTCTTTAGCTGAGGGACATCTAGGTTGTGTCTGGTTATTATGAATAAAGCTTTTATGAGCACAATTCAGCAAGTGTCTTTGTGGTCTGATGGAGCGTCCTTTGGGTATATGCACAGAAATGGTATAGCTGGATCTTGAGGTAGATTGATTCTAAGATACTGTTAAATTGATTTTCAAAGTGACTGCAAGTTTTCACTCCCCCAGAAATGGAGAAGTGTTCTCCTTGCTCCAAATCCTTGCGGCATGAGCTGTCACTTGTGTTAATGATCCCATTTTGACTTCTGTATGGTAGCTTTGCATTTCCCTGATGGGAAAGGAAGATAAACATTTCTTTAAATGTTTCTCAGCAATTTGAGATTCTTCTTTGAGAATTCTCTGTTTAGATCTGTACCCTTTTAAAAACTGGATTATTTATTTATTTATTGATGTGTAGTTTCTTGGGTTCTTCATGTATTTTGGAAATTAGCTCATTGTGAGATGGGTTGGTAAAAGTATTTTCTCATTCTGTAGGCTGCCATTTTGTCCTATTGACTATGTCCTATTGATGTTTTGTACAGGAAGTTGTCTTCTGTGTCAACATGTTCATGGCTATTCCCTACTTTCTCTTCTTTTATTTAATTGTAATATTTTTAATTTAAATTTGAAACAAGCTTGTTTTTACATGTCTATCCTAGTTCCCTCATCCTCTCCTCCTCCCCATCCCCTTTCCCAACTCCCATCCCATTGGCTTTTTACAAGGATGATTCCACTTTCTCTTCTATAAGTGTCAGTGTATCTGGTTTTAAGCTGAGGTCTTTATTCAGCAGTACTCTTTTATAAAGCCAATAATCTCATTCATGAGAACACTCTCTCACGTCTTCATTAAATCTCAAAGACCCTAGGTTATAATACTCATGGGGGTTAGGTTTCACTATGTACATATTTTTTTGGGGGGGGACACCAATGCTCAGACTAGCAGGAAAGTCACAGAACGTATCCCTCTTCCTCTCTCCTTTTGGTGTTTTACTAGTAAACATACATGTTGTTTACCTCTCCTGCTGCAGAGCAGTGGAAGCATGTAGTAGTCAACCTGGACTTTAAAGACACAGAGGGCTCTCCAAGAGAATAGTAACTGAAAATAATTTGTTTTGTTTGGAACAGGTTCTCACCCTGTAGCTCAAGTTAGCCTTGAACTTGTAATCTTCCTGTCTCAGGCTTCTGAGTGCTGGGACTACAGGCATAAGGCACTATGCTTAATAAACTGTTTTTTTTTTTTTTTAGGTTAAAAATGTCAGGTTATAGTGTGTTCAATAAATATCTTCTCTTTAACTTAGAGACAAGAAAGGGATAAACTTATAGTAGACAGAAAACAAAAGCAGCTTTAGTGTTGGAGAAAACTGGACAGGAGCACATGGCTCAAGAGTTGAGCCACAGAGGATGTATGGGACTTCATCTCTGACAGTAACTGGCTTAATCACACTCACAGCTGGACAACTGTAACCTCCTCACTTTGTAGTAGAAAGCAAGACGGAGTTATTATTGCACCCAAAGGGCATTTTAATAGAGCATTCGTTGTGCATTCTTGGAGATGTTGGAGACCCAGCAGTACACAATAGAGAATAATCCTCTCTAGGTGTGGGGTTTCACTTTCATGTGCTCGTGAGGTTTGAGGACTGGGCATCTGAGAAGACTGTTACAGATGCTAATTACAATAAAGAGACAGCCTTCAGGTTGATAGACTAGCTCTGAAAATATTGAGAAACAGTTTATAAAATGTCAGTTTTTGTCTTAATTTAAATAGCAGATAACTTGTTGAGAAGATCCTTTAAGGAAAGAGATTTGTGAAAGTATAGCACATATTTTTCAAGTACCAGGGCAATGTGGATTGCTTTATAACAAAGCATCATACATATGCAAAAAAAAAAAAAAATACAGCACACATAGCTAAGCCTTTATTTTTTTTATATATATAATTTTTTATTTAATTTTATATAACAAAGTCCAATTAAATGAAAATAAACATTTATACACAATATTTGGGAATTTGGGCGTCGTTCTTTCCAAACTACTTCCTGCTGGTAAGGGGCGCTGTCTTGGGGGATTCGAAGAAGATTCAGATATCCTAGCTGTAGTCTGTAGGGCTGTTTTGTCCAGCTGTTTGGAATGTAGGATCAGCTTGTACTCTGTTTCAGGCGGTCTGGCGTGATCAAACCACATTAGTCTGGAAGGAATCCACATCTTTTCATTTTCTGTGAAAACAAAAATAGAAATCCTTTTCCCTAGTAACTTGTTCTTCAACTTAAATTTTGGAATCAAAGCGTTTTTTTTTTTTTTTTTTTTTTTTTTTTTTTTAATCTATTATTTTACATGTCGATCTCAGTTCCCTCCCTCTCCCTCCCTCCCTCCCCTCCAGCCCTCCCTCCCTCCTTCCCTCCCTTTTACCCTCTCTGCCCTCTCACATGCACTCTAAACACCCTCCCCTCCCAACCCCCCACCACAATACCATATGTAGGGGAATGCCATCCAGTTGGGGTCATGTAGATCTGACAGGTCCTGTGAAGTAGGGACTAGGGCTTCTCTCCTATCTCTAGAATAAGGCAGTTATCCCTCCATGGGGGATATGTTTGCAAAGTCCTTTTGTGCACCAGGGATACATCCTGGCTCCACTGTCTGAGGACTCTTAGACTGCTCAGACCTTCTGGCTGAGACCCATATTCAGGGGGGTCCGAGTCAGTCCCCTGCTGGCTTCCCACCTATCAGTCTAGTGGCTGTCAGCTCCTCCTTGTTCAGGTAAGCTGTCTCTATGTACTTCTACCGCATGGTCTTGTCCTCTCCATCTGCTTCTGGGTTCTAGTTCGACTCAGTGTTAATGTATGGGTGTTTGCTCCTATTTTCAACAGGCATTAGTTGAGGGCTCCATGGAGAAGTTAGTTGTTGATCTCACTCTCCGGGAAGGGCATTTATGATAGCCTTTCCACAGAAGCTGAGATTGTTAGTTGGGAGCAGTCTTGTAGTTCCCTCGACCTTTCTTTGTGTTCAACTTTATCTTCAAACCAATATTGGCTCCCTCTTTTATGTTCTCTCTCTCTGTCTCTGTCTCTGTCTCTCTCTCTTTCCTATTTTCCATTCCTAACCAGGCTCATCCTCCTGGTCGCACATGCCTTCCTCTCCTCCCCCTCATTTTCTCCTACTTCTCTCTCCATTCGCTGTCCTCCCCGACTTTACCTGAGCTCTGGGGGACTTGTCCCTTCCCAGTTCTGTGAGGGACTTTATATGAATCTCTTAGAATACAACTTGTATCCTAGTTCCTCTGGTGATGTGAATTATAGGCTGGTGATCATTTGATCTAGTTCTAAAATCCATATATGAGTGAGTACATACTGTGTTTCTCTTTTTGTGACTGGGTTACCTCATTCAGGATGGTTTCTTCAAGTGCCATCCACTTGCTTGCGAATTTCAAGATACCATTATTTTTTTCTGCAGAGTAGTATTCCCCTGTGTAGATGTTTCATTAACCATTCTTCAATTGAGGGGCATCTAGGTTGCTTCCAGGTTCTTGCTATTACAAATAGTGCTGCTATGAACATAGTTGAACAGATAGATGTCTTTGTTGCATTGATGTGAATCCTTTGGGTATATGCCTAAGAGGGGGATTGCCGGGTCCTGTGGTAAACTAATTCCCATTTTCCTGAGGAACCGCCATACTGATCTCCAAAATGGCTGTATGAGTTTGCACTCCCACCAGCAGTGGAGGAGTGTTCCACTTTCTCCACATCCTCTCCAACATAAGTCATCACTGGTGTTTCTAATTTTAGCCATTCTGGCAGGGGTAAGATGGTATCTCAAAGTTGTTTTGATTTGCATTTCCCTGATAGCTAAGGATGTGGAGCATTTTCTTATGTGTCTTTCAGCCTTTTTGATTTCCTCCATTGAGAATTCTTTCTTCAGTTCTGTACCCCATTTTTTAATAGGGTTATTTGGTGTTCGGTTGACTAGTTTCTTGAGTTCTTTGTATATTTTGGAGCTCAGCCCTTTGTTGGATGTAGGATTAGTGAAAATCTTTTCCCAGTCAGTGGGCTGCCATTTGGTCCTTTGCCTTACAGAAGCTTCTAAGTTTGAAGAGGTCCCATTTATTAATTGTTTCTTTCAGTGTCTGTGCCCCTGGAGTTATGTTCAAGAAGCGGTCTCCTATACCAATTTGTTCAAGGGTACCTCCTAATTTCTCTTCTAAGAGGTTCAGTGTGGCTGGATTGATGTTGAGGTCTTTGATCCATTTGGACTTGAGTTTTGTGCATGGCGACAGACATGGGTCTATCTGCAGTCTTCTACACACCCTCATCCAATTGTGCCAGCACCATTTGTTGAAGATGCTGTCTTTGCCCCATTGTATAATTTTAGCTGTTTTGTCGAAAATCAGGTGTTCATAGGTGCGTGGAGTAATATCAGGATTTTCAATTCGATTCCATTGGTCTACCTGTCTATTTTTATGCTAACACCAGGCTGTTTTCAGAACTATAGCTCTGTAGTAGAGCTTAAAGTCAGGAATGGTGATGCCTCCTGAAGTTCTTTTATTGTATAGGGTTGTTTTGGCTATCCTGGGTCTTTTGTTTTTCCATATAAAGTTGATTATTATCCTTTCAAGTTCGGTGAAGAATTGTGGTGGGATTTTAATGGGGATTGCATTGAATCTGTAGATTGCTTTTGGTAAGATTGCCATTTTTACTATGTTTATCCTACCTAACCAAGAGCATGGGAGATCTTTCCATTTTCTGGTATCTTCTTTAATTTCTTTCTTTAGAGTCACAAAGTTCTTATTATATAGGTCTTTTACTTGTTTGGTAAGCGTTACACCAAGATACTTTATGTTGCTTGTGGCTATTGTAAAGGGTGATGTTTCTCTGATTTCTTTCTCTGCCTCTTTGTCGTCTGAAAAAAATAGGGCTACTGATTTTTTTGAGTTTATCTTGTATCCTGCTAGTTTGCTGAAGGTGTTTATCAGCTGTAGGAGTTCCCTGGTAGAGTTTATTGGGTCGCTTATGTAAACTATCATATCATCTGCAAATAGAGACAGTTTGACTTCTTCCTTTCCAATTTGGATCCCCTTGTTCTCCTTTTGTTTTCTTATAGCATTAGCTAGAACTTCTAGTATGATATTGAAGAGATATGGAGAGAGAGGACAGCCTTGTCTAGTTCCTGATTTTAGAGGAATTGGCTTAAGTTTCTCTCCATTCAGTTTGATGTTGGCAGTTGGTTTGCTGTATATTGCTCTTATTATGTTTAGGTATGTTCCTGTTATCCCTGACCTCTCTAATACCTTTATCATGAAAGGGTGTTGAATTTTGTCGAAGGCTTTTTCTGCATCTAGGGAGATAATCTTATGGTTTTTCTTTTTCAGTTTGTTTATATGGTGGATCACGTTGATAGATTTTCGTATGTTAAACCATCCCTGCAATCCAGGTATGAAGCCTACTTGATCATGGTGGATGATTTCTCTGATGTATTCTTGAATTCGATTTGCCAGTATTTTATTGAGTATTTTTGCATCGATGTTCATCAGGGATATTGGTCTGTAGTTTTCTTTCTTAGTTGTGTCTTTGTGAGGCTTGGGTACCAAAGGTATTGTGGCCTCATAAAAAGAGTTTGGCAATGAACCTTCTGTTTCTATCTTGTGGAACAGTTTGAGGAGTAGTGGTATTAGTTCTTCCTTGAATGTCTGATAGAATTCTGCGCTGAATCCATCTGGCCCTGGACTTTTTTTTGTTGGAAGGCTTTCGATGACTGCTTCTATTTCATTGCGGGTTATAGGTCTATTTAAGTTGTTTGTCTGTTCTTGATTTAATTTTGGTAAGTGATAGTTATCCAGAAACTTGTCCATTTCCTTTGAATTTTCAATTTTTGTGGAATACAGATTTTCAAAGTATGACCTGAAAATTGTCTGGATTTCCTCTGTGTCTGTTGTTATGTTCCCTATTTCGTTTCTGATTTTGGTTAATTTGCATGTTCTGTCTCTGCTTTTTCATTAATTTGGATAAAGGTTTGTCTATCTTGTTGATTTTCTCAAAAAACCAACTCTTTGTTGCATTGATTTTTTTGTATTGTTTTCCTGGTTTCTATTTTGTTGATTTCAGCCCTCAAGTTGATTATTTCCTGGCGTCTATTCCTGCGGGGTGAATTCGCTTCTCTCTGTTCTAAGGTTTTCAGTTGGGCTGTTAATTCTTTTATGTGACTATTCTCTGTTTTCTTCATATGGGCACTTAGTGCAGTGAACTTCCCTCGTAGCACTGCTTTCAAGGTGTCCCATAAGTTCGGGTATGTTGTATCCTCATTCTCCTTGAATATTAGAAAGCCTTTAATTTCTTTCTTTATTTCTTCTTTGACCCAGGAGTGGTGCAATTGCACATTGTTAAGTTTCCATGCTATTTGTGTTGTTGTTGAATTCCAATTTTAAAGCATGGTGGTCCGATAAGATACAGGGGACTATTCCTATTCTCTTGTATCTGTTGAGGTTTGTTATGTCTCCTAGTATGTGGTCGATTTTAGAGAAGGTTCCATGTGGAGCAGAGAGGAAGGTATATTCTTTTGTGTTTGGATGGAATGTTCTATAGATGTCTGTTAGCCCCAGTTGAGACATAACTTCTGTTAATTCTTTTGTTTCTTTGTTGAGTTTCTGATTTGTGGTCCTGTCTAATGTTGAGAGTGGTGTATTGAAGTCTTCCACTATAAGTGTGTGAGGTTTCGTATGAGCTTTGAGTTTTAGTAGTGTTTCTTTTACGAATGTGGGTGACTTTGTATTAGGGGCATAGATGTTCAGAATTGAGACTTTGTGTTGATGGATTTCTCCTGAGATGAATATGAAATGACCGTCTTCATCTCTTTTGACTAGTTTTGGTTTCAAGTCTAACTTTTAGATATTATGATAGCTACGCCTGCTTGCTTCTTATTTCCATTTAATTGGAAAATCTTTTCCCAACCCTTTACCCTGAGGTAATGTCTATCTTTGGAGCTAAGATGTGTTTCTTGTATGCAGCAGAAGGATGGATTCTGTGTTCGTATCCATCCTGTTAGCCTGTGTCTTTTTATAGGTGAGTTAAGACCATTAATGTTGTGGGTGAGTAAGGTCCATTGATTGTTGATGCTTGTTTGATTTAGGTTTGTTGTTGGCAGTGGTATTGTGAATATATTAGTTCTGCTTTACCCTAGGTTTCTGGTGTAGTTGGATTATCTGTTGCCTACATTTTTGTGGGCCTAGTTACCTTCCTTGGGTCAGAATTTTCCTTCCAATACTTTCTGTAGGGCTGGTTTTGTAGATACATATTGGGAAAATCTGGTTTTGTCATTGAATATCTTGTTCTCTCCATCTATATTGACTGAGAGTTTTGCTGGATATAGTAGCCTAGGCTGGCATCCGTGTTCTCTTAATACTTTTAGAACATCTATCCAGGACCTTCTGGCCTTGAGGGTTTCCATGGAGAAGTCAGGTGTAATTTTGATAGTTCTGCCTGTATATGTTACCTGTCCTTTTCCTTTGCTTCTCTTAATATTCTTTCTTTATTCTGTATGCTAGGTGTTTTGATTATTATATGTTGAGGGGTCTTTTTTCTTTGGTCCAGCCTATTTGGGGTTCGGTATGCTTCTTGTACTTTCATGGGCATGTCCTTCTTCAGATTGGGAAAGTTTTCCTCCATGATTTTGTTGAATATGTTTTTGGCACCTTTGAGCTGGGCTTCCTCACCTTCGTCTATGCCTATTATTCTTAGGTTTGGCCTTTTCATGGTGTCCCACATTTCCTGGATGTTTTGTGTTAAGGATTTGTTGGATTTATGATTTTCTTTGGTCGATGAATCTATTTCTTCTAGTTTATCTTCTGCGCCTGAGATTCTCTCTTCCATCTCTTGAATTCTGTTGGTTATGCTTGTGTCCGTGGTTTCCGATTTTTTGCCCAGCTTTTCAATTTCCAGCCTTCCTTCCGTTTGTGTTGCCTTTATTTTCTCAATTTCAGTTTTCAAGTCTTGAACCGTTTCCTTTACCTGGTTAATTGTTTTTTCTTGGCTTTCTGTACTTTCTTTAAGGAATTTGTTCATTTCTTCCACTTTTTTGTTTGTTTTTTCCTCCATTTCTTTAAGGGATTTTCTCACATCTTCTTTGAGGGCCTCTATCATTTTTATGATGGTGATTTTTAAGTCGTACCCTTCTGCTTCCTCTGCTTTGTTGTTGTGTTCCATTCTAGTTGGTGTAGATTCCCTAGATTCTGGTGGTGTCATGTTTGTCTTTCTGTTGTTAGGTGTTCTCTTGTATTGCCTTCTTCCCATAGTTTCTTCCAGTAGGTGTTGGTGGTGTCTCTTCCCTCTATGGTCCTTCCCAGATGGGCTTATGTGGATCTGAGATTCAATATCTGTAGCTCTGTGTGATCCAAGCTCTCTAGGAGGTTTCTCCGCAGACAGGGATCCAGGGATGGGGTCAAGGATGAGGATCCAGAAGAAGATGCCAGCAGGTTCTCACAGTGGTCCTCTGGCCAATAGCTCTGGCTAATAGCTCTCTGGCCAATAGCCGGCGGAAGAGCAAGCCTTTCTTAAATCTCCTACAGGATCACCCTGCAGACATGATGACTATTATTATTTTGTTATTCTCAATGTAGTTTTTATATTAATTTTTTCTTTCATTGAAAATAGATTCTTTTCTCATACTGTGTATTCTGATTACAGTTTCTTTTCCTTCTGATCCTTCCAGTTCCTTCCCACCTCTTTTCTTCTCACGATCCACTCTTTTTTCCATCTCTTATTATAATAAAACAAACTTCTAAAAGATAATACCCAAATATGACAAAATAAAATATAATGTGATATCTATCTATCTATCTATCTATCTATCTATCTATCTATCTATCTAAGTTGGACACAGCAACCCAACTGGAGGAAAAGAGTCCCATGAGCAGGCAAAATGTCAGGGACCCACTTGTTCCCATAGTCAAGAGTCAGATAAAAATCTAATAAAAGCTATAATGTGTATGCAGATGAGCTTGTGATATCTGTCTGCCCTCCACTTGCTATTTCAATCTCTTTGCTCTCATGTGCAACTTTCTTAGTTGAGTCAAAGGGTCACCGTGTGTCTAGTGTCCTCCATCTTCTCCCTGAGCTCTGAGGGGAGGGATTTTATGGACATCTCCCATTTAAACTCTGTCTCTGAATAATAGCTAAGTGGGTCTCTGCATCTTTTACCATATGCTGTCAGAGGAAGCCTTTGTGATGATGGCTGGATAAGGCATTGATCTATGTATATAGCAGAATATCATTAGGAGTCATTTTATTGATACTTGTTTTTTTTTTAAATACTCATAGTATTTGGTTTTATTCCAGGTTTCTGTACTATCTAGTTTTTAATTTTTGGTTACCCAGGTAGTATTGAGTCTGGGTTTCTTCTTGTGGAATGGGCATAAGTAAAATCATAGTTTAGTTGCCTACTTCCATAAATTCTGTGCCACCCATTGCCCTAGTATATTTTACAAACAGGACAGATTGTAGGTCAGAGGTTTTGTGACTTGGTTAGTGTCCACCTTTCTCTTTTGGTAGCCTGTAGAGTACCTTTCCATACCAAAGATTCTAGAACATTGGGGTAAAGGCAATATGTAGGCACAATTAAACTTCTCCATGTTAAATGCATTATGTGGGTGCTGTCCTAGTTTGCATCCCACTTGTCTCTTTGCACAAAGCAACTCTGTATTAGCATCAGTCTGGGTTATATGGGAATTTCCATGGGATCCCCCTTGGCCAACAAATCAATAAAATGCAACCAAATCCTGCCACTGGAAGCCTTGCCTGGTGACAAGAGATGGCCAGTTAAGACTCTTGTGTCTTAACTGGGATGCCTCATTAGGATCACCTTCATACAGTTCAGGAACTATGCAAGTGCTGTAGTAGTGGACAGAGGAGCATTTTTTTGCTAAGGCTGGAAGCATTAGGTGTTGCTGCTGCTGCTTGTGCTGCCAGACCCCCTTGGGGAAAGAGCACAGGACAACGCACAGCCTGAGGGCTGCAAGCATGGTGATTGTGCCTGGTGAACAAATGGGGAGGATCACACCAAGGGTAAGGAGGTATGCAGCAGCCTGAAGCTTGTATGAAGTAGATACGATACCCAAATATGCTGCCCAGTGGCAAGATCACCTTGACTCTGTGCAACAATAGTATATTTGAGATGAGACTTATCAATAGTCCAGCATTTACCAGAAAACTTGAGCAAAACCAATGATTTCTTGCAATAAATATTTGCATGTAAATCTATTCAGGCATATGTATGTATGTATGTATGTATGTATATATATATATATATGCTGTGTGTATATATATATATATATATATATATGTATATTGTGTGACACACAGCAGTGTGCAATGTCACTTTAATAATAAAGAGGTGGGAAAGATGGTGAAACATATCAGAAAGGAAGAACTAAAGACACAGCAATAGCAGCATGAGTGAGATTACAGGCTCTGGTGGACAAAGGAGCATGTTGTTGCCAAGTAGGGCTGACAGGATGGTGTGCAGGCCCCTGGAGCTCTTGTAGGCTCTGTCCCTGAAAGTGCTGCCTAGCTGCATGATCACTGTGGCTCCGAGTAACAACAAGTTATCCAAGATGAAGAATGGCTCTTTTTCTGGATTAAGTCTCCTCAAGAGACCTTCATGGTTTATGCTGACGATGGAGGCCATGTTGGTGTCTGTGGTCTGTGCTCCTGCCAGAGGTCACCATGCTAATATCCATGCTGCCACTGGAGCCAGGTTGATGTATGTGGTCAGTGCTGCCACAGCAGACCATGCTGATGCCTGTGGTCTGTGCTGCCACCTGAAGCCATGTTGACATCTGTGATCCACGCTGCCATTAGGGACCATGTTGCTTCCCCTGTTCCATGCTGCCTCCAGAGATCAGGTGGATATCTGTGGTCTGCACTACTGTATGGGTGAGCAAGCTTTTTTTTTTTCAGTGATATCTGCAGTGATAACTGCAGATACATAATTGAGAATCAGAGACATTGAGACATTGAAGACTTCTGTGGCATCTTCTCCACCCCCCAAAGAAAACACTCCAGACAGGAAGCTATTGAAGAGTATTGAAGAGAGTCCTTAAAAATTGTGAAACGATGCTGAAGTATAAGTATAGCTCTTTATAGTTGATGGCTTCTGATGGGGTTGGGGGTGGGAGTGGGCAAAGGCTTAGTTATATTTAAGGGGCTTGCTACTGTTGAGTTTGTACATGCTCCAATTAGTATATAGGCAACACAAATTTGACTTCGTGCATTTTTTTCTTTTGTGGGGTGGCGTGGGGTGGAATGGGAGAGTGAACCTGGGAGGAATGGGAAGGGAGTATGATTAGGGTGCACTGTGTCAAATTCCCAGATAATCAATAGGGATATTTTTCTGGGGGAAAAAGAAAAGAAGAAAGGGGGAAAAAAACCACAATATATTCTGACCACATTTTTCTCCTCCTCTAACTCCTCCCAAATCCTACTTACCCAACTCCATGCATTTTCTTTCCATTGCTCTTTAAAAAATGAAATAAGAAGAATCTTGTTCACACACACATGATGGAAAATGTCATTCTATAAATGTGTTTCTCTTATTGGTTAATGAGTAAAGCCCTGTTGGCCAGTAGGAAAGCAGGATAGGCAGGACTAGGAGACAAGGAGGATTCTGGGCGGTATAGTAGAGGGGAGTCAAAATGTAGGGCCTAGAGGAGTAAGAGGTCGGGACCCTCTCTCTGGTAATATAAGACCACATGGAAAACTTAGATTGATGGAAATGAGTTAATATTTAAGACAGAGCTAGCCAATAAGAAATGCTTTAACTGACCAACAGTTTCATACTGAATACAGTGTGTCTGTGTGTTATTTGTGGCTGATGTGTCAGTGGGACCAGGCTGGCAAGAAAGTGCTCGCAACACATACAAAATCTTTAAAACCTTCCCAAAGCTGGAAATAAGAATACCAGAATACACAGGCAAAAGACTAAGAAGAAGAGGAGGAGGAGGAGGAAGAGTAGGGGTCAAGGCTCTAGTTAGGTACCAGCTTCTTTGTATTCAATGAGATATGCAAATAGGGTTGCTATTGCTGTGAAGTGACAGAATGACCACAGATACTCTTATAATGGAAAGCATTTAATTAAGGTGACTCACAGAGTTAGAAGTTCAGTCCATTATCATCATGGTGGGAGCATGGTAGTGTATAGGTGGATGTGGTACTGGAGAAGTAGGTGAGATTCCTACATCTTGCAGGCAACAGGAAGTTGACTGAGACACTGGGATGTATCCTAAACATAGAAAACCTCAAAGCACACTCCCACAGTGACATGCTTCATCTAACAAGGCCAAACCCACTCTAACGAAGCCTCACCTAATAGTGCTACTCCCTATAAGATTATGGGGGCCAATTATATTCAAACTACCATATGCCACTTCCTGGCCTTCATAAGCTTGCAACAATATCATAATGCAAAATTCATTTAGTTCAACTTCAAAAATCCCCATAGTCTATCAACAATGTTTTAATGTCCAAAGTTCAAAGGCTCTTCTGAGATTCTTGCTAGCTCTCAACTCTAATCACTATAAAAATCAAAACTAAAAGGCATATCACATGCTTCAAACATATGCACAGGATATACTTTACTATTCCAAAACATAGAGGAAATACTGGACCAAAGCAAGACCCCAAACCAACTGGGCAAACTCCAAACTGTGCATCTCCACATCTGATGTTGATGTTGAAACACACTATCTCCATCTCCTTACAGATTTCTTCTTTCTCTTGGGCTGGTTCCACTCTTTGTTATCAGCTCTCCACAGCAGGTATCCCATGACCCTCACATCTCTGACATCTTGGATTCTCCATGGCAATCTAGGTTTTAATTTCACAGCTTAATGTAATGGCCTCTCTACTAGGCCTCCATTCAGGGACACCCCTGACACATGCCTGGCCTTATTGGCTTTCCTTAGGCACTGAGGCAAATTCCATAAACCAGTTCTTCTAACCTTAATTCTAAAGCCAAAGCAACATGACCAAATGGCCAAATTCTACTGCTTAATGTGGCTGGAACACTGCCTGTATTTCAAATATATCTTCACCAATTCTGTCCTTTATTGCCTAAGATTCATTGTCCTGAAACTGCTTCTCTAGACCAAGCTGGGCAAAACATAGAGATCCACCAGTTTTTGCCTTCCCAGTGCTAGGATTAAGGGTGTGTCCCACCACAGGGGGCTCTAAACTTTTAGTTTCTTTTCATAAGTTGGAAATTTAGCTGCCTGGAATTTTACCCTGAGGTCACCACTCCTTACATTCCCTTTCTTTCATTTTTTCTTCCTTCCTTCCTTCCTTCCTTCCTTCCTTCCTTCCTTCCTTCCTTCCTTCCTTCCTTCCTTTCTTCCTTCCTTCCTTCCTTTCATTATAATATTTTTTATTTAAATTTAAAACAAGCTTCTTTTACATGTTAATCCTAGTTCCCTTACCCTCTCTTTCTCCTCTGTCACCCCCAACCCCCCATCCCATCCCCTTTCTGCTCCCCAGGGAGTGTGAGGATTTGGGGAATCTTCAAAGTCTGTCATAACATTTGGAGCAGGGCTCCAGGTCTAATAACTAACACCCAGGTTCAGGGGGTTTGGGTTGGTCCTATGCTGGATTCCCAGCTATCAGACTGGGGTCTGTGACTCCCCCTTGCTCTGGTCAGCTGGTTCTATGGGTTTCTCCAGCCTGATCTTGACCCCTTTACTCATCATTCCTTCCTCTCTGAAACTGGATTCCAGGAGTTCGGTTCAGTGTTTAGCTGTGGGTGTCTTCTGCTTCCATCAGCTACTAGATGAACACTCTAGGATGATAGATAAGTTAGTCATCAATCTCATTATCAGAAAATGGCATTTAAGGCTGCCTCTCCACTATTGCTTAGATTGTTAGTTGAGGTCAACTTTTAGATCTCTAGACATTTCTCTAGTGCCAGATTTCTCTTTAAACCCATAATGGCTCCCTCTATTATGGTATCTCTTCTCTTGCTCTCCTCTTTTCTTCCCTTAACTTAATCTTCCTGTTCCTTCATGTCTTCCTCTTACTTCCTCTTCTCCCCTTCCCTTTCTCCTAACTCCCTCTTCCCTCCCCCCATGCTCTCAATTTGCTTGGGGGATCATGACACTTTCTTCTTCTCAGAGGGACCATGCATGTCACTAGCTTTTCTGGCGGTGTGAATTGTAGTCTGGTAATCCTTTGTTCTATGTCGTGAATCCATATATGAGCAAGTACATACCATGTTTGTCATTTTGTGACTGAGTTACCTCGCTCAGGTTTCTTCTAGTTCCATCCATTTGCCTGTGAATTTCAAGATTCCATTGTTTTTTTTTCTGCTGAGTAGTACTCCATTGTGTAAATGTACCATATTTTCTTCATCCATTCTTCAGCCGAGGGGCATATAAATTGCTTCCAGGTCTGGCTATTACAAATAATGCTGCTATGTACATAGTTGAACAGATGTCCTTGTTGTATGAATGTACATCCCTTGGGTATATGCCTAAAAGTGGAATTGCTGGATCTGGTGGTAGACTGATTCTCATTTTTTCTGAGCAACTACCATACTGATTTTTAAAGTGGCTGTAAAAGTTTACACTCCCACCAGCAGTAGAGGAGTGCTCCCCCCTTTCCATATCCTGTAGCATAAACTGTCTTTGGTGACTTTAGCCATTCTAACAGGAGTAAGATGATATCTCAGAATTGTTTTGAATTGTATTTCCCTGATGGCTAAGTGTGTTGAGAACTTTCTTAAATGTCTTTCAGCCATTTTAGATTCCTCCATTGAGAATTCTCTATTTAGTTCTGTACCCCACTGTTTAATTGGATTCTGTGTTGTTTTGGTAACTAGCTTCTCAAGTTCTTTGTTTATTTTGGAAATCAGCCCTTTGTCAGATGTGGCATTTGAAAATTTCTTTTCCCATTCTGTGGGCTGCCATTTTGTCTTGTTGACTATGTACTTTACCTTATAGAAGCTTTTCAGTTTCAGGAGGTCCCATTTACTAATTGATGATCTCAGTGTCTGTGCTACTAATGTTATATTCATGAAGAAGTCTCCTCTACCAGTTTGTTCAAGGGTGCCTCCTACTTTCTCTTCTAAGAGGTTCAGTGTTGCTGGATTTATGTTGAGGTCTTTGATCCATTCGGACTTCAGTTTTGTGCATAGCAATAGACATGGGCCTATCTGCAGTCTACTACACACCATCATCCACTTGTGCCAGCACCATTTGTTGAATGTTCTTTATTCCATTGTACAATTTTAACTTCTTTGTCAAAAATCAGGTGTTTGTAGGTGTGTTTGTTAATATCAGGGTTTTCAATTAGATTCCATTGGTCTACCTGTCTATTTTTGTGCCAGTACCAAACTGTTTTCAGGACTATAGCTTTATAATAGAGCTTGAAGTCAGGGATGGTGGTGCCTCTGGAAGTTCCTTTATTGTACAGGGCTGTTTTGTCTATCCTGGGTCTTTTGTTTTTCCACATAAAATTGAGTTTTTCAAGGTCTGTGAAGAATTGTGCTGGGATTTTTATAGGTATTGCATTGAATCTGTAGATTGCTTTTGGCAAGATTGCCATTTTTATTTACTATGTTGATTTTACCTATCCATGAGCATGGGAGATCTTTCCAATTTCTGGTATCTAATTTCTTTCTTTAAAGACTGAAAGTTCTTGTTATACAGGTCTTTCACTTGTTTGATTAGTGTTACCCCAAGATATTGTATGTTGTTTATGGCTATTGTAAAGGGTGAAGATTCTGATTCTGTGATTTCTTTCTCAGCCCATTTATCCTCTGTGTATATTAGGGCTACTGATTTTTTTTTTTTTGATTTATTCTTGAATCCTGCCACTTTGCTGAAGGTATTTATCAGAAGTAGGAGTTCCCTGGTAGAGTTTTTTTGGTCACTAATGTGCTATCATATTATCTGCAAATAATGAAAGTTAGACTTTTTCCTTTTCAATTTGTATCCCCTTGATCTCCTTTTGTTTTCTTATTGCTCTAGCAAGAACCAAGTATAGTATTGAAGAGATATGGAGAAAATGGGTAGCCTTGACTTGTTTCTGATTTTAGAGGAATTGCATTGAGTTTCTCTCCATTTAGTTTGATATTGGCTGTTGGCTTGCTATATATTGCTTTTATTATGTTTAGGTATGCTCCTGTTATCCATGATCTCTCCAAGACCTTTATTATGAATGGGTGTTGGATTTTGTCAAAGGAGTTTTCAGCATCTAGTGAGATGATCATTTGGTTTTTCTTTTTCAGTTTGTTTATATGGTGGATCACAGTGAAGAATTTTCATATGTTGAACCATCCCTGAATTACTGGGATGAAGCCAACTTGGACATGATGTTCTTGGTTTCGATTTGTTAGTATTTTATTGAGTATTTTTGCATCAATTTTCATTAGGGATATTGGTATATAGTTCTCTTTCCTAGTTGTGCTTCTTTGTGGCTTGAGTACCAAGGTAAATCGTATCCTCTTATAGAGATTGGCAATGAACCTTCTGCTTCTATTGTGTAAAACACTTTGAGGAGTATTGGTATTAGACCTTCTTTCAATTTCTGAAACCATCTGGCTTTGGACTTTTTTTGGTTGGGACACTTTTCATGACTGCTTCAACTTCATTAGGGTTTATAGGTCTATTTAAATTGCTTATGTGTTCTTGATTTAATTTTGTAAGTGATATCTATCCAGAATATTGTCCATTTCCTTCAAATTTTTGAATTTTGTGGAGAATAGGTTTTCAAACAATGACCTACAGATTTGCAGGATTTCCTCAGTGTTTGTTGTTATGGCCCCCTTTTCATTTCTGATTTTGTTAATTTGCATGTTCTCTGTCTTTTGGTTAGTTTTGATAAAGGTTTGTCAATTTTTTGATTTTTTTTTAAAGAACCAGATTTTATTGATTCTTTGTATTGTTTTTCTAGTTTCTATTTAATTGATTTCAGTCTTCAATTTGGTTATTTCCTGGCATCGACTCCTCTGTTGTGAGTTTGCTTCTTTTTGTTCTAGAGCTTTCAGTTGTGCTGTTAATTCTCTAATGTGACTATTCTCCAGTTTCTTCATGTGGGCACTTAGTGCTATGAACTTTCTTCTTAGTACTGCTTTCAAAATGTCCCATAAATTTGGGTACATTGTGTCCTCATTCTCGTTGAATATTAGAAAGTCCTTAATGTCTTTCTTTATTTCTTCTTTGACCCAGGTGTGGTGCAATTGCACATTGTTCAGATTCCATGAGTTTGTAGGTTTTTGTAATTAGTGTTGTTGTTCAATTCCAATTTTAAAGCACGTTGGTCTGATAAGATACAGGAGATTTTTCCAATTCTCTTTTATCTGTTGAGGTTTGTTATGCCACTTAGTATGTGGTCGATTTTAGAGAAGGTTCCATGTGCAGCAGAGAAGAAGTTATATTCTTTTGTGTTTGGATGGAATGTTCTATAGATGTCTGTTAAACCCAGTTGAGACATAACTTCTGTTAGTTCTTTTGTTTCTTTGTTGAGTTTCTGATTGGGGGTCTGGTCTAGTGGTAAGAGTGGTGTGTTGAAGTCTCCCACTATAAGTGTGTGAGGCTTTATGTGAGCTTTGAGTTTTAGTAGTGTTTCTTTTGTGAATGTGGGTGCCTTTGTATTAGGGGCATACAGGTTCAGAATTGAGATTTTGTGTTGATGGATTTCTCCAGCGATGAATATGAAATGACTGTCTTCATCTCTTTTGATTATTTTTGGTTTGAAGTCTAACTTGTTAGATATTAGGATAGCCACAAACCTGCGTACTTCTTGGGTCCATTTGATTGGAAGATCTTTTTCCCAACCCTTTACCCTGAGGTAATATCTATCTTTGAAGATTAGATGTGTTTCTTATATGCAGCAGAAGGATGGATTCTGTCTTTGTATCCATTCTGTTAGCCTGTGTCTTTTTATAGGTGAGTTAAGACCATTAATGTTGAGGGTGAGTAAGGACCATTGATTGTTAATGCTTGTTTGTTTTAGATTTGTTGTTGGCAGTGATATTGTGAATATATTTGTCCTGCTTTACCCTTGGTTTCTGGTGTAGTTGGATTATCTGTTGCCTACATCTTTGAGGGCGTAGTTAATTTCCTTGGGTTGGGAGTTTTCCTTCCAAAACTTTCTGCAGGGCTGGATTTGTAGATATGTATTGGGAAAATCTGGCTTTGCCATTAAATATCTTGTTTTCTACATCTATAGTGATTGAGAGTTTTGCTGGGTATAGTAGCCTGGGCTGGCATCTGTGGACTCTTAGTACTTGCAGAACATCTATCCAGGACTTTCTGGCCTTGAGGGTTTCCATGGAGAAGTCAGGTGTAATTTTGATAGGTCTGCCTTTATATGTTACCTATCCTTTTCCTTTGCTTCTCTTAATATTCTTTCTGTATTCTGTATGTTAGGTGTTTTGATTATTATATATCAAGGGGTCTTTTTTTCTTTGGTCCAGCCTATTTGGTGTTTGGTATGCTTCTTATATTTTCATGGGCATGTCCTTCTTCAGATTGGGAAAGTTTTCCTCCATGATTTTGTTGAATATGTTTTTGGCACCTTTGAGCTGGGCTTCCTCACCTTCCTCTATGCCTATTATCCTTAGGTTTGGCCTTTTCATGGTGTCCCACATTTCCTGGATGTTGTGTGTTAAAGATTTGTTGGATTTACGATTTTCTTTGGTCGATGAATCTATTTCCTCTAGTTTATTTTCCACGCCTGAGATTTTCTCTTCCATCTCTTGAATTCTGTTGGTTATGCTTGTGTCTGTAGTTCCCTATTGTTTGCCCAGTTTTTCTATTTCCTTTGATTTGTGTTGTGTTTATTTTCTCTATTTCAGTTTTCAAGTCTTGAACCATGTCCTTCACCTGCTTAATTGTTTTTTCTTGGCTTTCTGTACTTTCTTTACTTTCCTTATGAAATTTTTTCATTTCTTTCATTTTTTTGTTTGTTTTTTTCTTCTGTTTCTTTAAGGGATTTTATCACATCTTCTTTGAGGGCTTCTATCATTTTTATGAGAATAATTTTTAAGTCATTCTCTTGTGCTTCATCTGCTTTGTTGTGTTCCAGTCTAGTTAGTGTAGATTCCCTAGATTCTGGTTGTGTCATGCTTGTCTTTCTGTTATTAGGTGTTTTCTTGTATTGCCGTCTTCCCATAGCTTCTTCCAGTAGGTGTTGGTGGGGTCTCTCCCTCTCTCTATGGTTCTTCCCCGTTGGGCTTAAGTGGGTCAGAGGTTTGATGTCTGTAGCTCTGATTGGTCCAAGCTCTCTAGGAGATCTCTCCACAGGCAGGGGACTGAGGATAGGGATCAGCGATCAGGCTCCAGCAGAAGACTGGCGATGGGGGTCAAAGATCTGGAAGGCTGGGACTCAAGATGTTCCATGTGCCTATAGGCAGATCTAGCCTGGGCCTGGCACTCTCAAGTTAAGGCCTGTTTAGCAGAGTCCTTGCGATGGGGGTCAAGGATCCTGCTTGCAGGAACTCAGAGTGGTCCTGCAGAGATAGACCGATCTCTGGGAGGGGCCAGGAACTCCAGTAGAGGACCGGCATTGGGGGTCAGAGACCAGGCAAATGGAAATTATGGTTGGTCCCACGTGGATAGGTAGGTGTCGTGTGTCATTCTTCATATCTTATTTATTTATTTATTTATTTATTTTTTTGGTCCAGTTGATTGGAAATACATTTCATAAACCCTTAACTCTGAGGTAATGTCTGTCTTTCAAGTTGAGGTGTGTTTCTTCTATGCAGCCAAAGGTTGGATTCTGTCTTGTATCCATTCTGTTAGCCTGTTTCTTTTTAAATTTCTTTTTATAGGTGAGTTAAGACCATTAATATTGAGGGATACTCATGACCATTGATTTTTTTTTTTTTTTAATTCTTGTTTGTTTTGGATTTGTTGTTGGTGGTGTTATTATGTGTAGATTCCCCTCCTCCATTTTCTTTTTGGCTGCTGGTAAAGTGGGATTTTCTTTTTCCTATGTTTTTGTGGGTGTAGTTAACTTCCTTGGGTTGGAGTTTTCCTTCATCAACTTTCCATAGGGCTGGATTTGTTGATAAGTATTGTTTAAATCTGTTTTTGTCATGGAATATCTTGGTTTTCCATGTATAGTGATTTAAAGCTTTGCTTGGGATAGTAATCTGGGCTGACATCCATGATCTCTTAGAGTTGGTAGAATATCTATCCAGGACTTTCTGCCCTCAGAGTTTCAGTGGACAAGTCAGGTGTAATTCTGATAGGTTTCCTTTATATGTTACTTGGCCCCTTTCCTTTGCTGCTCTTAATATTCTTTTTTTATTCCGTATGTTTTGTGTTTTGATATTTATGTGGCAAGGGGGTGTTTTTGGTGTGGTTCTATTTCCTGTTTTGTAATTTTCTTGTCCATTCATTGGTATGTCTATTTTTAGGTTGGGAAAGTTTTCTTCTATGATTTTGTTGAAAATATTTTCTGCATCTTTGAGTTGGGTTTCTACACCTACTTTTATACCTGTTACTCTTAGATTTGGTCTTTTCACAGTGTCTCACATTTCCTGGATATTTTGTGATAGGGATTTGTTGTACTTAACATTTTCTTTGGTCAATTAATCTATTTCTTCTAGTGTATATTCAAAGCTTGAGATTCTCTTTTCCATCTCTTGTATTCTGTTGATTATGCTTGCATCTGCAGTTCCTGATTGTTTACCCAGCTTTTCTGTTTCCAATATACCCTCAAACTGTGTGTTTTTTTTTTTGTCTGTATTTCAGCTTTCAAACCTTAGACTATTTGAATTGTTTCTTGAAATTTTTGGTTTATATTCTCTTCCATTTCTTTAAAGGATTTTCTTTTTTCCTTTTTTTAGGGTCTTCATCATCTTCATGAAGTTGTTTTTAGGGTTGTTCTCTTCTGCTTCATCTGTGCTGGGAAGTTCAGGTCTTGTTGGTGTGGAGTCCCTAGACTCTGGTGGTGTCATATTGATCTCTTTGTTGTTGAGTGTGTTCTTATACTTTTGCCTACCCACCCTTTCTTCCAGTGAATATCAGTGGTGTTTCTCCCTCTCCTGATGGTTATGGGATGAAGGTTCTTTTCTGGTGGGTGCAAACAGGTCCGATACAGGTGGCTCTCTTCTTCCAGTGGGTGCTGGTGGGACTAGGGTGCTGTCAGATTCTGTAAGGGCTGGCCCACTGGGACAGGTTACCCTGTGGGTGCACAGGCCCCAGGCCTTAGGAGGCTCTGAGAAGTACCCTAGCAGGCTAGTGGGAAACAGGCCCATCATTACCTCGGCCCCCTCTATGGTTGTAAGTTTGACTAGTAGGCTTGTAGTCTCCAGATGGGCTGGTCTGCTGGGATGGGCTTCCCTGTGCATAGCCTCCAGTCTGCAGGAGGCTCTGAGCAGGGCACTCACTGTAAGGCAGGTTCCTCCAGTTACATTCCATTTCTTAATCTGTTTATATGCTTGAACACAGGACTTATCCACATTCTACTTTATGGGGCTCTTTTTCTCCCCCAAATTTATGTTTTTTAATTTGTTCTGCTCAGCTTGCTCCTTTTTGTTATAAATTGTCATCTGTTACCGCTAGTAACCACATAACAGAATCTATTCTAGGCTGTTTTGTGAAATCCTATGTCAATGGAATTAATCCAAAACTCTTCACTTTAGCCTCAGGCAGACACTTTAAGGGTAAAAGCCGCGTTCTTCTACAAAATATCACAAGAATGACCTCTAGGCAGTCAGATGAAATTCTTCTTCTCTAAAACCTCTTGAGTGAGCCCCCCACCTCCACAGTTCAAATACACCTTAGCACTTGTTTTTTCAATGCTCCTACTATTATGGCTCATTAAGCTGTAGTTAAAGCATTTTACATTCTACTTCATTCATAACCCGAAATAGTAAAGTCAAAATTCTTCCAAACATAAACAAGCTCAGGCCTATAACAACAATACCCCAGTCCCTGGTACCAACTTCTGTCTTAATTAGGGTTTCTATTGCTGTGAGGAGACACTGACCATAGTAAGTCTTATCAAGGAAAGTATTTAGTTGGGGGGCTCACTAACAGTTTCAGAGGTTCAGTCCGTTATCATCATGATGGAGAGTGTAGTAATATATTATTTATGATTTATTAAACCTTGTTTGAGGACTCAGAAAGCAAAGTCAGCCATAAGCCATAGAAGCCAGGCACACCCATTTAATCATATGCCTCAGGATTAAGAGGTAGATGTATCTCTGTTAGTTCAAGGCTATACTGATTACATGAAATTGATCTGTCCTAAAGAGAAATAGCTCACACAAAGATGATCTCAGCACTTGGAATCACATGCCTTTAATCCCAGCATTAGAGAGGTATATAAGACAGGACCAGGGTCTCAGAGCTGGGATTCATTCTCCAGCCACATTAAGGATAGGAAGACACTGATGTCTCTAGCCACATTGAGGAGAATATAGCAGTGTGAATGAATCTGAGGAGCAGTGAAATCAGGAGCAGTTTGAGGATTTGCCCCTTTGATCTGAGCTGAGATAGAGGTAGGAGCTATTGTCTGTCTGCTTTGCTTTTCTGATCTTCAATTTGAAGCTTGAACCCCAATGTCAGTCTCTGCATCTTTTATTTATCATGTTACAGAAGAGCATAGTGGTATGCAGGCAGACATGGTGTTGGAGAAGTAGCTGAGAGTCCCATATCTTTCAGGTAACAGGAAGTTGACTGAGACACAGGAAGTATCCTGAGTATAGGAAACCTCAAAGTACTTCCCCCAGTGACTCACTTCCTCCAACAAGGCTAAAGCCACTCCAACAAAGCCACATGTCTCAATGGTGCCACTCCCTATGAGATTATGGGGGCCAATTACATTCCAACTACTACAAGGGCCTTGCCATAAGTTTTGGGAGAGTGGCCAATATCCATTTGAGGTTTTCGTGGGGGCCCACTGACCTAGTGCCTCAACTAGATTTAACACATTCCTGGAACTGGAGGTTTTGCTTGGTCATTTGTCTAGTTTGGACTTTTCTTCCACCATTATTTGGTGACTCCATTTAGATTCCTTTCATATATGTATATATTTTTGAAAGCTTCTACAATAGTGGGTTTCTGTATAGCTCTCAAATTCCCCCAGTGTTAGCTTTCCCTCCCCCTCTTCCTTCTCTGCCCTCTCTCTTCTATTGCCCTACCTATTTAATCCTACCATTTCACTCTACCGTCTTTCTGTCCATAACAATATATATTTCACCTTCCTATGAATATCCTTTCCAGTAGTGTGTTACTAGGTTCCTAGCCTCTGTGGTTATACATATTATAGCATGCACATCAAGGCTTCAGAGCATCCACGTACCACATTTGTCTTCTTGGCTCTGGGTTACCTCACTAAATCCTTCTCTATCCTTTTACCTATGAATGTCTAAATTTTATTTTTTAAAACAGATGAATACTATTCCATTTTGTAAATGTACCATATTTTCACTATCCATTCATCAGTTGATGGACATCTTGGGTGTTTCCAATTTCTGGCTATTATTAGTAGAACAGAATGAATGTTGAACACATATCTCTGTAGTAAGATGTAAAGTCCACATACCCTGAACCTATAGAAGAAAAAAGGGGGCAATATGTTTGAACTCATTGGCACAAGATAAAATTTTAACAGTGCATTTCTGTCTTAGTCAGTGTTTCTCTTGCTGTGAAGAGACACCACACCTCCTACAACTCTTATAAAGTAAAGCATTTAATTGGTTCTAGCTTACAGTTCAGAGGTTTAATCTATTGTTATCATGGAAGCATGGCTGCATACAGACAGACATGATGCTGGAGAGTTAGCCCAGAACACCACATCCAGATTGGCAGGCAGCAGGAAGAAAGACACTTGGTCTGGCTTGAACACTTTGATATCTCAAACCCCACCTCAGTGGCACACATCTTCCAAGTCCAAACCTACTCCAACAAGAACACATTTCCTGTAGTGCCAGTGTTATGGGCCTATGGGAGCCATTTTCATTCAAACTACCACAACATATAACACAGGCACTAAGATCAACAATTAATAAATGAAACCTCATGAAGCTGAAAAGGTTTTATATGGTAAGGCCAGCATCATTTGTGAAAAACATCAGGCTACATATGGGAAAAGTTCTTTACCAATTACACAAGAGGTTTATTATCTAAAATATATAAAGAACTAAAAATACTGAATATCAAGAAAATAAATAACCTCATTAAAAATGGCATAAAAACTAAGTAGGGAGTTCTCAAAAGATGAAATACAGATGGCTGAGAAACACTGGAAATGTTGCACATCCTTTGTCAGCAGGGAAGTGCAAATTGAAACCACTTTTAGATTTCATTTTACACATTAGATGGCCAGGATCAATAAAATAAATGACAGATCATGCTGGCAAGGATATAGGGAAATGAGAAAACTTCTTTATTGCTGCTGGGAGTACAAATTTGTACAGTCACTCTGACGATCAGTGTCCTGGTTCCTCGGAAAACTGGGAATAGATCTTCCTTGAGATCCAGTTAAACTATTTTTGGGTACATATCCAAAGGACTCTATATCCTCCTATTACAATGCTTCCCAACCTTCCTAGTGCTGCAACTGTTTAATATAGTTCCTCATGTTGTGATGACCCCCAACCATCAAATTATTTTCATTTCTACTTCATAACTGTAATTTTACTTCTGTTATGAACTGAAATGTAAATCTGTGAAAGGGTTGTTCACAAAAGGGGTTTTGACCCCACAGTTCTGCCTATTCTTATTCCATTGTGTTCTAGGAACTTCACATATACAATTGTGACATTTAATGTTATTTGTTGTGTTCTTTAGTTTTTGTCAACTTGACACAAGTAAGGGTCATGTTGGAAAAGAAAAATCTCAACTGAGGAAATGACTCCATCAGATTGGACTACAGGGAAGTCTGTGGGTAGTCATTTCTTGATTACTGATGTACAAGGGTTCAGCCTATTATAGGTGCTACTCCTTGGTCTTTAGGTGCACCTGTGAGAGATTTTCTAGATTAGATTAATGAATGTGGACAAAGTCACATTCAAAGTGGATGGTACCATTTCATAGGCTGGGATGCTAGACTCAATGGAAATGAGAAAGCAAATTGAGCACAAACATTCAGTACCCTGTCGTTATTGATTCCATATGTCTAGTTACCTCAGGCTGCTGCTATAGTAACTTCCTTGTCTTGATACACTGTACACTAAAGTGTGAGCCAAAATAACCCCTTTCTTAAGTTGCAGTTTTTAGATATTCTATCATAGTAATTAGATGAATAATCAAAAGTAAATAAATGTAGAAAAGTGCTGTATTAGAGCACGATATAGAAATAGAAATCTATGGCTTTTCAGCTAGAAGGTGGTCAACCTCCAGAATTTTATAACTGCCCCTAATTTAATGTCTTAGATCACAGAACTCAGAGTTTGGTAGCGTCAGAGTTAGTGTCTTATAGTATTAATTGTAGTCTAACATGTTGCCAAAGACACTGAAAGAATAGAATCATTATGTGTTTGAGACTATTTTTAATGCATGTGGGTCATGGATAGTCTGTATTATTCCCCAACAAATTATTATTTTATATCATAATTGTTACAGCCTTGCACATAAATGTATTATGTTTTCCCACAGTTATTATTTAAATGACCAGTTGGAGAGACTAGACATGTATAACCAGTTCACTCTCAACAGTGAACTTCAGAAAATCATACATAACTTTTTAGTTTCATTTCTACCCTGAGAATAAAGCTACAGAGTTAAGGAAGCTGGTAAGAGCCCTGCATTCTTTGGGTGCCTGTGTGAATCACTTCTGATTCATACATTTATTTGCATAGTCTCAATATTAAAGGATATGTGGAGATAAAAAAGGTTAGAGTAATTTTGAGCTCATTAAATTATAGATTGACATCTTTTGTTAGGATTAATTTTCCTGGTACAACATGTTTTTAGGCTTTTGTTTTGTGTTATTTTTGGCTTAGATCTTTAAATCCTCTAATCATGAAAAATCAAATCTAGTTTTTAAAATGTAATGCAGTATAATTTGGGAGCATAGAGAATGTTTTTTATGATTCTCTGATGTGTCTGTACTAGAGAGTAAAGGACAGAGTTCAGACCATGGCTCATAAGTTTCAGGATTTATTTTCAAATAATTTCACGCAAAGAGTTAAGATTTCGTATGGCTATGGAATATGAGAATACTTGGTGCCTCTAAACAAGGGCATACACACATGTTCATATTTCTTTCACTGGTAGTTGAGTCTGCACTGCTGGGAGTAGAGTGAAGCTTATGAGGGGAGGGATCACAGGACCTCACAGTCACTACTTCTGTTCTCTGCCCCAGGAGGCTCTCACTAATCATTCTTGTCACCCCACTCCTGCCTCAGGTATGATATATGACCTTGGTTCTAAGTTCCAGCCCTGTTAGGACATGTAGCTTTCCTCAGGACCCCACAGAACCACTGAGAGTGACTGTAGCCACTAATGAGAATTTACTACAGGTACAAGGAGAACAGAAAATTAGAGCATCATGTTGCCTGTTTTTCACAGTACAGAACAATGCCTGCTCACAGGGGTATGGGGAAGAGGGCCATTTGAAATGATGTGTATTAGTCTTCCCAGCTACACCTTCTTCTGTCCATCTTTGGGCACTTCTCTCCAGTCCCCTAGGAGGTAGTCTGCAATGACTGATCAGTCACTTCTTTCCAGTCTTTAACTCAACAGTTTATCAGAGGAAAGGGGATAGAAGCATCTTGGGAGCTCTTGAAACAAAATGCAAGCTCCTATGGCTGACATTTACAAAGGGAAAACTTGGTAGCTTACAGACATTTAAGGAGCCAGCAAGAGTGGGCAGCCTTGTCTTGTTCCCGATTTTAGAGGAATCACCTTAAGCTTCTCTTCTTTCAGTTTGATGTTGGTTGTTGGTTTACTGTATATTGCTTTTAGTATGTTTAGGTATGTTCCTGTTATCCCTGATCTCTTCAAGACCTTGATCATGAAAGGGTGTTGGATTTTGTCAAAGTATTTTTCAGCATCTAGATCATGTGGTTTTCTTTTTCTGTTTGTTTATATGGTAGATCACATTGATAGATTTTCATATGTTGAACCATCCCTGCATCCTACAAATAGCCAAGGAGCTATTAGCAATAGCTGCTGGAAGAGGAGAGTTAGTTTTCTTTAGTGATGTGACCCTATGCAAATTGACCATACCCAGAGCAGGCCCCTCTCCCAAAAGCAGTTAGATAACACAGGGGACTCTAGGTTTAAAAAAAAGAAGAAGACTCTTAAGTTGGATGGGAAGGGAGGTGAGAATGGGGATGATGAATCTGAAAGAAGTTGGGATAAGAGTAAATGTGATCAAAGTACATTGTATTAAATTCTCAAAGAATTAATAAAATATTAAATCAGGAAAAGCTGGTTCTAAGGTCAGGAGGATGAGAGGGATCCTACCCTCCATCAGGTGTACCAATTGGGAGTGTAGACCCTGCACCGAACCAGGGCAGCATAGTATAGCTGACCCTGTTGTGAGAGTCATAGGTGATCCTGGGGATGGGAGGTCATGAGAGTGAGAGCATTGGCACTGCCCCCAGCAGCAGTAGCAGCAGCAGTAGCAGCACTAAGGAGAGCAGGCCCTGAACCTCATCTGAACCACCCAATAAAGCTCACCCTGTTGGTGGGGGTAAGGCAAGGAAACCAGATGGGGGGTGTAAGAGCAGGACTAACTCCCCCATCTATGGTGTAGTGGCAAGAGTGAGAGATTCAAGTTCTTAGTCATAATTGCATTGTTTTATTTTTTGAACAAATGTCATAGAAAAGTTTCAATACAGGTAACAAAATAACATTGAAATATTCACTACCCTGAGATGATCAGCATAAAACTGTTGGTATACCTCTGGCATTTTCTGCTTACAAATACATGCACAAAAGTATGTTTCTACATAGACACATGTGTGCATATGTAATTGCATGTACACAAATACATATGTGACTATAAGACATGAAAGTAGAAGGAAGCTGTGGGAGGAGGGAGAATCTAAAGTGTGGGAAAAATAAGTGGGAAATGGGGAAAAGAAAGAATTACCTATTTGGAGATATATTGCAACCTCTGTGACCATGCAGAGATGGGGATGCTTCCAACTAAAAGTGCTGCTCTAGAGAGACTCTCTTACTACACAGAGCATCTCCTGCCTCTGAAGATGTAACATTTAGTTCCTGACAGGCAGCCCAACATGTGTAAATGGGGTGTTTTAGATGAGAAATGTAAATTGCACATATTTTTCATAGCAACACGTCTTGAAATATGTTCTAGGTGTGTTTTACCTACATCATAGGAATATAACAGTGAGACTATTCTGCTGATAGAATTCTCCATTTGAAGAATTGACCCTTGTTTCAGTAAATCACTTTAAAGAGCTAATTAAGTGAGAAAGCATGGATGTGATATGGGAGTGAGAATAAAGGAAGGTGGCTGAGCACCTCTAAATGACAGTGAGAATATGTAACTATAATGCACTAAGTACTTGCTTTTGACTGAAGGGAAGGACTGTTGGAGAGAGCCCCTGCCTTTATGTGCTCGTTTTTAGTGCTGCTAGAAGGGGAGTGAAGAGTAGCAGAGGAGAGAGATTCTGAAGAAGTTAGATGTGGTGGCACTAGATAATAAATGTCGGGCCTACAAGGTCATCTGTGGTAGGAATTGGGGGATGTAAGGACCAGTTCATATCCTTAGGGATGTGGAATTGGGGCATGGGCCAAGTTTTACACAAGGAAAGGTGATTTCTGGAGAGCAGGGAGCAGACACAGCTGACCTTGGGTTACAATGAGTAATTCAAGAAGGCCATAGTGGTTTTTTTTTTTTTTGTAGTCTTTCCCTTTATGTACTCCCATGATCCAGACCTGGTAGATCCGTATTGGATAATTCTGTAAGATCTTGATTTCATTAATATTGGAAAGACACCACACATGATTGTGTTAACATGTTCACATGGTTGAGATGAGACACTCTTGCCTGGGATAACACTCTTCTGATTTCCTTCCACTTTGGTCTGGCATTGATACAGCCCTGCCCAGCATCATATGCCCAACCACGGTTTGGCTGAGGGCCAATACAGAAGTGTCGTATGGTCTGAACTTTAGCTTGTTAAATAGGAAGAAGCACCATTCAGTGAAATTTCTTCCTGAGGTAAATGTTTACACTTAAAATATGTATGATACAAGAAACAGGGAAAGGTGCTTCTAGAGCTGTGTCTTGGGGTTAGTGTCACTGGGGCCCAGTATACTGTACTCTTCATTGCCAAGAATATCCCCAAAGTGGTTTTCTTTCTTCATTTAAAAGACAAGCATGGCACTCCTGCATGAATCTAAGATTTGGAACCATAAACATGTATAGTGGAGACTTAAATTGAAAAAGAAAATAATGAATAGTGGATCACACATGTGTATGCTCAATTTTTTTTAATTTTTTTTTTTAAATTTATTTTAAATAACAAAGTCCATTTAAATGAAAACAAACATAGACACTATTTGGGAATTTGGGCATTGTTCTTTCCAAACTACTTCCTGCTGGTAAGGGGTGCTGTCATGGGGGATTTGAAGAAGATTCAGAAATCCTGGCTGTAGTCTGTAAGGCTGCTTTGTCCAGCTGTTTTGAATGTAGGATCACCTCCTACTCTGTTTCAGGCAGTCTGGCTTGATCCAACCACATTAGTCTGGAAGGAATCCACATCTTTTCATTTTTTGTGGAAACAAAAATAGAAATCCTTTTCCCCAGTAACTTGTCCTTGAACTTAAATTTTGGAGTCAAAGCATTTTTTAATTTAATTTACTATTTTATGTCGATCCCAGTTCCTCCCTCCCTCCTTCCCCCTTCCTTCCCTCCCTCCTTCCCTCCCTTTTACACTCTCTGCCCTCTCACATGCACTCTAACCACCCTCCCCTCCCATCCCCCCACCCCAATTCCATATGTAGGGGAATGCCATGCAGTTGGGGTCATGGAGATCTGGCAGGTCATGTGAAGTAGGGACTAGGGCTTCTCTCCTGTCTCTAGATTAAGGCAGTTATCCCTCCATGGGGGATATGTTCGCAAAGTCCTTTTATGCACCAGGGATACATCCTGGCTCCACTGTCTGAGGTCCTTTAGACTGCTCAGTCCTTCTAGCTGAGACCCATATTCAGGGGGGCCTGAGTCAGTCCCATGATGGCTTCCCAGCTATCAGTCTAGTGGCTGTTAGCTCCTCCTTGTTCAGGTAAGCTGTCTGTATGTGTTTCTGCCGCATGGTCTTGTCCTCTCCATTTGCATCTGGATTCTAGTTCAACTCAGTGTTTATGTATGGGTGTTTGATCCTGTTTCTAACAGGCATTAGTTGAGGGCTCCATGGATAAGTTAGTTGTTGATCTCACTCTCCGGGAAGGGCATTTTTGATAGCATTTCCACGGAAGCTCAAATTGTTAGTTAGGAGCAGTCTTGTAGTTCTCTAAACCTTTCTTTGTGTTCAATTTTATCTTCAAACCAATATTGGCTCCCTCTTTTATGTTTTCTCTCACTGTCTCTGTCTCTCTCTCTTTCCTGTCTTCTATTCCTAAGTAGGCTCAATCTTCCTGGTCGCATATGTTTTCCTTTCCTTCCCCTCATTTTCTCCTATTCCTCTCTCCATTCGCTGCCCCCCACCACTTCCCCTGAGCTCTGGGGGACTTGTCCTTTCCCAGTTCTGTGAGGGACTTTATATGAATCTCTTAGAATACACCTTGTATCCTAGTTCCTCTGGTGGTGTGAATTATAGGCTGGTGATCATTTGATCTAGGTCTAAAATCCATATATGAGTGAGAACATACTGTGTTTCTCTTTTTGTGACTGGGTTACCTCATTCAGGATGGTTTCTTCAAGTGCCATCCACTTGCCTGAGAATTTCAAGATACCATTATTTTTTTTTTCTACAGAGTAGTATTCCATTGTGTAGATGTGCCACATCTTCATTAACCATTCTTCAATTGAGGGGCATCTAGGTTGCTTCCAGGTTCTTGCTATTACAAATACTGCTGCTATGAACATAGTTGAACAGATGTCTTTGTTGCATGGATATGAATCCCTTGGGTATATGCCTAAGAGGGGGATTGCCGGGTCCTGTGGTAAACTAATTCCCATTTTCCTGAGGAACCGCCATACTGATCTCCAAAATGGCTGTATGAGTTTGCACTCCCACCAGCAGTGGAGGAATGTTCCACTTTCTCCACATCCTCTCCAACATAAGTCATCACTGGTATTTCTAATTTTAGACATTCTGGCAGGAGTAAGATGGTATGTCAAAGTTATTTTGATTTGCATTTCCCTGATAACTAAGGATGTGGAGCATTTTCTTAAGTGTCTTCCAGCCTTTTTGATTTCCTCTATTGAGAATTCTTTCTTTAGTTCTGTACCCCATTTTTTAATAGGGTTATTTGGTGTTTTGTTGACTAGTTTCTTGAGTCCTTTGTATATTTTTGAGATCAGCCCTTTGTCGGATATAGGATTGGTGAAAATCTTTTCCCAGTTTGTGGGCTGCCGTTGGGTCTTATCAACTGTGTCCTTTGCCTTACAGAAGCTTCTAAGTTTGAAGAGGTCCCATTTATTAATTGTTACTCTCAGTGTCTGAGCCCCTGGAGTTATGTTCAGGAAGCGTTCTCCTATACCAATTTGTTCAAGGGTACCTCCTATTTTCTCTTCTAAGAGGTTCAATGTCGCTGGATTGATGTTGAGGTCTTTGATCCATTTGGACTTGAGTTTTGTGCATGGCGACAGACATGGGTCTATCTGCAGTCTTATACACACCCTCATCCAATTGTGCCAGCACCATTTGTTGAAGATGCTGTCCTTGCCCCATTGTATAATTTTAGCTGTTTTGTCGAAAATCAGGTGTTCATAGGTGCGTGGATTAATATCAGGATTTTCAATTCGATTGCATTGGTCTACCTGTCTATTTTTATGCCAATACCAGGCTGTTTTCAGAACTATAGCTCTGTAGTAGAGCTTAAAGTCAGGAATGGTGTTGCCTCCTGAAGTCCTTTTATTGTATAGGGTTGTTTTGGCTATCCTGGGTCTTTTGTTTTTCCATATAAAGTTGATTATTATCCTTTGAAGGTCGGTGAAGAATTGTGGTGGGATTTTAATTGGGATTGCATTGAATCTGTAGATTTATTTTGGCAAGATTGCCATTTTTACTATGTTTATCCTACCTATCCAAGAACATGGGAGATCTTTCCATTTTCTGGTATCTTCTTTAATTTCTTTCTTTAGAGTCACAAAGTTCATATTTATATAGGTCTTTTACTTGTTTGGTAAGCGTTACACCAAGATACTTTATGTTGCTTGTGGCTATTGTAAAGGGTGATGTTTCTCTGATTATTTTTCTCTGTCTCTTTTTTGTCTGAAAAAAGGAGGGCTACTGATTTTTTTTGAGTTTATCTTGTATCCTGCTAGTTTGCTGAAGGTGTTTATCAGCTGTAGGAGTTCCCTGGTAGAGTTTATTGGGTCGCTTATGTAAACTATCATATCATCTGCAAATAGAGACAGTTTGACTTCTTCCTTTCCAATTTAGATCCCCTTGATCTCCTTTTGTTTTCTTATAGCATTAGCAAGAACTTCTAGTACAGTATTGAAGAGATATGGAGAGAGAGGGCAGCCTTGTCTTGTTCCTGATTTTAGATGAATTGGCTTAAGTTTCTCTCCATTGAGTTTGATGTTGGCAGTTGGTTTGCTGTATATTGCTCTTATTATGTTTAGGTATGTTCCCTTTATCCCTGACCTCTCCAAGACCTTTATCATGAAAGGGTGTTGAATTTTGTCGAAGGCTTTTTCTGCATCTAGGGAGACAATCATAGAGTTTTTCTTTTTTTGTTTGTTTATATGGTGGATCACGTTGATAGATTTTCGTATGTTAAACCATCCCTGCATTCCAGGGATGAAGCCTAGTTGGTCATGGTGGATGATTTCTCTGTTGTATTCTTGAATTTGGTTTGCCGGTATTTTATTGAGTGTTTTTGCATCGATGTTCATCAGGGATATTGGTCTGTAGTTTTCTTTCTTAGTTGTGTCTTTGTGAGGCTTGGCTACCAAAGTTATTGTGGCCTCATAAATAGAGTTTAGCAATGAACCTTCTGTTTCTATCTTGTGGAACAGTTTGAGGAGTAGTGGTATTAGTTCTTCCTTGAATGTCTGGTATAATTCTGCGCTGGACTTTTTTTGGTTGGAAGGCTTTCGATGACTGCTTCTATTTCATTGCTGGTTATAGGTCTATTTAAGTTGTTCGTCTGTTCTTGATTTAATTTTGGTAAGTTATAGTTATCCAGAAATTTGTTCATTTCCTTTGAATTTTCAATTTTTTGTGGAATACAGATTTTCAAAGTATGACCTGAAAATTGTCTGGATTTCCTCTCTGTCTGTTGTGATGTTCCCCTTTTCGTTTCTGATTTTGTTAATTTGCATGTTCTGTCTCTGCTTTTTCGTTAATTTGGATAAAGGTTTGTCTATCTTGTTGATTTTCTCAAAAAACCAAGTCTTCGTTGTATTGATTTTTTTGTATTGTTTTCCTGGTTTCTATTTTGTTGATTTCAGCCCTCAAGTTGATTATTTCCTGGCGTCTACTCCTACGGGGTGAATTCGCTTCTCTCTGTTCTAAGGCTTTCAGTTGGGCTGTTAATTCTCTTATGTGACTATCCTCTGTTTTCTTCATATGGGCACTTAGTGCAATGAACTTCCTCGTAGCACTGCTTTCAAGGTGTCCCATAAGTTCGGGTATGTTGTATCCTCATTCTCGTTGAATATTAGAAAGTCCTTAATTTCTTTCTTTATTTCTTCTTTGACCCAGGAGTGCTGCAATTTCACATTGTTCAGTTTCCATGAATTTTCAGGTTTTCTGCTGTTTGTTTTGCTGTCGAATTCCAATTTTAAAGCATGGTGGTCTGATAAGATACAGGGGCCCATTCCTATTCTCTTGTATCTGTTGAGGTTTGTTATGTCACCTAGTATGTGGTCGATTTTAGAGAAGGTTCCATGTGGAGCAGAGAAGAAGGTATATTCTTTTGTCTTTGGATGGAATGTTCTATAGATGTCTGTTAAACCCAGTTGAGACATAACTTCTGTTAATTCTTTTGTTTCTTTGTTGAGTTTCTGATTTGTGGTCCTGTCTAGTGTTGTGAGTGGTGTATTGAAGTCTTCCACTATAAGTGTGTGTGAGGTTTTATATGAGCTTTGAGTTTTAGTAGTGTTTCTTTTACGAATGTGTTTGATTTTGTATTAGGGGCATAGATGTTCAGAACTGAGACTTTGTGTTGATGGATTTCTCCTGCGATGAATATGCAATGACTGTCTTCATCTCTTTTGACTAATTTTGGTTTGAAGTCTAACTTGTTAGATAATAGGATAGCTATGCCTGATTGCTTCTTATTTCCATTTGATTGGAAAATCTTTTCCCAACCCTTTACCCTGAGGTAATGTCTATCTTTGAAGCTTAGATGTGTTTTTTGTATGTAGCAGAAGGATGGATTCTGTCTTCGTATCCATCCTGTTAGCCTGTGTCTTTTTATAGGTGAGTTAAGACCATTAATGTTGAGGGTGAGTAAGGACCATTGATTGTTGATGCTTGTTTGATTTAGGTTTGTTGTTGGCAGTGGTATTGTGAATATATTAATTCTGCTTTACCCTTGGTTTCTGGTGTAGTTGGATTATCTGCTGCCTACATTTTTGTGGGCGTATTTACCTTCCTTGTGTTGGAGTTTTCCTTCCAATACTCTCTGTAGGGCTGGATTTGTATTGGGAAAATCTGGTTTTGTCATTAAATATCTTGTTCTCTCCATCTATATTGATTGAGAGTTTTGCTGGGTATAGTAGCCTAGGCTGGCATCCGTGTTCTCTTAATACTTTTAGAACATCTATCCAGGACTTTCTGGCCTTGAGGGTTTCCATGGAGAAGTCAGGTGTAATTTTGATAGGTCTGCCTTTATATGTTACCTGTCCTTTTCCTTTGCTGCTCTTAATATTCTTTCTTTATTCTGTATGCTAGGTGTTTTGATTATTATATGTTGAGGGGTCTTTTTTCTTTGGTCCAGCCTATTTGGGGTTCGGAATGCTTCTTGTACTTTCATGGGCATGTCCTTCTTCAGATTGGGAAAGTTTTCCTCCATGATTTTGTTGAATATGTTTCGGCACCTTTGAGCTGGGCTTCCTCACCTTCCTCTATGCCTATTATTCTTAGGTTTGGCCTTTTCATGCTGTCCCACGTTTCCTGGATGTTTTGTGTTAAGGATTTGTTGGATTTATGATTTTCTTTGGTCGATTAATCTATTTCTTCTAGTTTATCTTCTGCGCCTGAGATTTTCTCTTCCATCTCTTGAATTCTGTTGGTTATGCTTGTTTCTGTAGTTTCCGATTTTTTGCCCAGCTTTTCTATTTCCAGCATTCCTTCAGTTTGTGTTGCCTTTATTTTCTCTATTTCAGTTTTCAAGTCTTGAATCATTTCCTTCACCTGCTTAATTGTTTTTTCTTGGCTTTCTGTACTTTCCTTAAGGAATTTGTTCATTTCTTCCACTTTTTTGTTTGTTGTTTTTCCTCCATTTCTTTAAGGGATTTTCTCACATCTTTTTTGAGGACCTCTATCATTTTTATGATGGTAATTTTCAAGTCGTACCCTTCTGCTTCCTCTGCTTTGTTGTTGTGTTCCATTCTAGTTGGTGTAGATTCCCTAGATTCTGGTGGTGCCATGCTTGTCTTTCTGTTGTTAGGTGTTCTCTTGTATTGCCTTCTTCCCATAGCTTCTTCCAGTAGGTTTTGGTAGGTTCTCCCCCTGTCTCTATGGTACTTCCCCGATGGGCTTATGTGGGTCTGAGTTTCAATATCTTTAGCTCTCTGTGGTCCAAGCTCTCTAGTATGTTTCTCTGCAGTCAGGGACGGAGGGATGGGGTCAAGGGTGAGGATCCAGTAGAAGATGCCAGCAGGTACTCACAGTGGTCCAGCAGAGATAGGCCGATCACTGGGAGGGGCCCGGGACTCCAGCAGAGGACTGGAGGCGGGGTCAGAGACCAAGCAGGTACAAATTACGGGTGGTCCAGTTTTGATAGTCAGATCTCCTTTGTTCAGAGTTGCTCCGAGAATTCTCTGAAGTAGGGTGGACTGTTGGCTCCACCCTCTGTCCCAGTGCTCAACCAGAGCAGCAGGACTATGGGTAGGGTAGGGCACAGGGTAGGGGGGGTAGGCTGGCGGTGGGGATGGGTGGGGGTGTATCAGAGCTCCAAGGGTGCTCTCGATGGGGATCGGAGATAGGATCAGCAGGCGTGTGCTTAAATTTTAACAGTGAATTATTAACAAGTGATTTATGTGGCCTGGAGAGATGGGTCGGTAATTAACAGCACTTTCTGCTCTTGCAGAGGAGCTGGGGTTTCGTTTCCAGTCCCAACACCTGACAACTCTCAACTGACAAATGTCTAGCTCCTGGAGAGCCAACACCCTCTTCTGGCCACCATGGTACCCCCATTACACTTACATCCAGGCACACACACACACACACACACACACACACACACACACACACACACACACACACTATTTCTAAAAAGAAGCAATTAGGAAATCTAAATGTTTCTAGTGAAATGCTGAATCCAATAATTTCCTACTGCATGTGGTTTCACTTGGAGGTTAAGTTTATGTGCTAAAATTAAAAAAAAAACTTCATAGAAGTATATACCATAAAGAAACAGTGTTAGACTTGAATTGTTTCTTATGCACAAGCTCTTCCTTGCTCTCTAGAGATGAATATTGGGGACAAGAAACAATACTTGTATAAGTACTTTGTTTTTCCTCCTTAACATGCACTTGAGTGTAGGAACCACTGGATGTCACTGTTGCACCACACAGGAGGGAGCAAAAGTCAGCCCTGCTGAAGTGCATTTGTGCAAAAATAAGTTGAAAAATCTTTTTCCCTGCATGCAACTATGCTTCTACTACTGGAGGCTTGGGGTCAGGTAGATTCCATTTAGGGTTTCATAAGTATATTTTGTATGTTATCAACACTCCCCTCCAAGCTTCCTAAGAATTTAGGTTTTAAAACCCAAAAGTTGTCTTTCTGGATGATTACAGCTATTTTTAGCCTTAGAAAATAACACACTTTCATACTACTCTTTCTTATGCTTCCGTGACTTTATCGAGTCTCACAAAATACACAAAAGCATGGTGTGCCTTGTATTTCTGAGAGTTTTATCTCCATAGTAAGAACTAATTAAAGCAATGATAGGAACCTTGGTAGCTTTATCTTTTCCACATTAGGCAGTCCTAAACCATTATGGGGAGATGTATTTGTGGCTGATATGGTCAAGGAATAAATGGGGGCATTTCCTTGTTTTATAGTGGCTGACTCACTGGCCACCCTCTGTAAGTTGAGTTTTTCATCTATTTGTACACTGTCCTTAAAGCATAATGTGGCCTTTGCTCCTTAGTGCTTCATAGTGCCCATTTCATGGGATGCCTGGGGCAATATCCTATCCTTTAAGAGCTTAGCTGGGGCAAAGCCGTGCTGTTCTTTATTTAGAATAGCAGTTGGCCTCTCCTCCTCCATTTGTAAGATGGCTCAGTCATCTCATTTGTGAGACTGTAAGGATAGAGCATATACTCAGCAAGAAATCTTTTATCAACATAAGAATATTATATTACTGGAATCGGCCTGGGCTGCAGTTTATTTTAACAAATTTGAAATTGCATTAAAAAGTAATAATACCTCCCCAAATTCATGTGCTAATAGAATATTCAGGGCAGGTATATCAGGAACAATTGTAAATGACCTGTTAGGAACTATTGTAGAGGAAGCATTTTGACAAATATAAAAGAAATTCACTTAGCTAACACTCTAGAAACAAGTATACAAAAAGTATTACCTAGAAGTACCCAGACCATACTGAATAGTGCAAGTCTTAGAAATTAAACTTAGAAATAAATACATAACCTAGGTTATACGCAAGCAAATGGCAGCACACACTTTGAATCAACCTGTAGATCTCTTGATATAATTGTTTGCATTACTCTAGAGGAATCTGCTGTGACAGTGCGTTGATATGTGGCTCAGTTGTGAAAGCAACTCCCACCTCCATATCTTGTTAAGACCATACTGTTTGGGCACAAGATATCGAGGGACAGGTATTTGAGTAATTTGGCAACAAAATGCTTGTGTTCAATTTTACTATTGGATATAAAGACTAAGGTTTTAATCTAAGTTGTTAAAATCATGAACATTTACAAGTGTAGAATCTTAAAATTATTGTCATTGTTACCTGTTTATCAATCATTGGGTAAATTGTGAAAGATTTTATTTTTCTAAAGCAAAGACATAAATGATATTCTGATTTTCCTTCTCTATTCTTTACTGATGCTCCAGACAGGTCCTCTAGTTTTTAAGTTACTCATAGCTATTAAAATCACCTAAGACAGATTTGAATTTCCCAAATTGTATACTGGTGAGTCTCACAATTTCCCAAGTTTCAAATTCACATGGGAGAGGGTGTTTATTAAGAATACAAATTATTAGGTCCTATTTCAAACATTTCTTATTCAGGACTGTGGAAGGGCTGGTGAACCTCTATTTCTGGTTAAGTCCTAGGTGTCTTCATCACTTCTTTTATTGTTGTTATTACCCCATCACTTATTTCAATCATCTCTCTTGCTTCTTGTAGGCGCTTACACTGTAGCTTTCTGAGTGTTATTGTATGAAGGAGCCAAGGGAAAGAGAAAAGCTTGCTTTCTTTAGCTCTGTGCTGCCCAGGAAATGTTCACCCTCATGTTACTGTACTCTAACCCCACCACTTATTGTTGGTGTCTCTCATCCTGATGCCCAAGTAACAGCTCTCTTGGGATATTACATATAGTGATTTTTTGAAGCACATGCACTTTCTCACTATATAATTTCTTGGTGTGCTACTCTGACTTGATCTCTGCCATTTACCTGTGTTGTGATTTGTATCTTCTAAGGGTCTCTGTATTGGAAGCTGTCCAGGGGTACCTGGGAAGTGCTTCCCTGTTTACTCCCCGCCCCCCCCAGACACAAGTGGTCATTCTTCAGCTATGGTCTAAGTGGAACTGATTGGTTTTCAATTGATGAAAGAGTTTGGTGTTATATTTATGATGCTGGCTTTGCAGAATTCAATGTATAAGTTGTAGAAGCAGTCACTGAGATTTCAAAGGAACATCTGGGAAGCCAGGCAATAAATTGCAGGGTCAGGATCCTTGCATTTGGTGCTAAAGATTGGTGGCGTTCATAGATCTGTGAGGATAAAGTGAAAGATGCAGTGTGGACCCCAGGGATGTGGTGATATATTATTTATGATTTATTAAAGCATACCTGAGGATTCAGAAAGCAAAGTCAGCCTCAAGCTATAGAGATCAGGCACATCTTTAATTTCAGAACTCAGGATTAAGAGATAGATGGATCAAAATATACAAAGAACTCAAGAAACTAGTCAACAAAACACCAAATAACCCTATTAAAAATGGGGTATAGAACTGAGGAAAGAATTCTCAATAGAGGAAATCAAAAAGGCTGAAAGACCTTAAGAAAGTGCTCCATATCCTTAGCTATCAGGGAAATGCAAATCAAAACAACTTTGAGATACCATCTTACTCCTGCCAGAATGGCTAAAATTAGAAACACCAGTGATGACTCTTGTTGGAGAGGAAGTGGAGAAAGTGGTATACTCCTCCACTGCTGGTGGGAGTGCAAACTCATACAGCCATTTTGGAGATCAGTATGGCGGTTCCTCAGGAAAATGGGAATTAGTTTACCACAGGACGCAGCAATCCCCCTCTAAGGCATATACCCAAATGATCCACATCCATGCAACAAAGACATCTGTTCAACTATGTTCATAGCAGCACTATTTGTAATAGCAAGAACCTGGAAGCAACCTAGATGCCCCTCAATTGAAGAATGGTTAATGAAGATGTGGCACATCTACACAATGGAATACTACTCTGCAGAAAAAAATAATGGTATCTTAAAATTCGCAGACAAGTGGATGGCACTTGAAACCATCCTGAATGAGGTAACCCAGTCACAAAAAAGAGGAACATAGTATGTATTCACTCATATATGGATTTTAGACCTAGAACAAAGGATTACCAGCCTATAATTCACACCACCAGAGGAACTAGGATACAAGGTGTATTCTAAGAGATTCATATAAAGTCCCTAGAACCGGGAAGGGTCAAGTCCCCCAGAGCACAGGGGAAGTGGGGGGGCAGCGAATGGAGAGAGAAGTAGGAGAAAACAAGGGGAAGGAAAGGAAAACACGTGAGACTAGGAAGATTGAGCCAGGTTAGGAATAGAAGACAGAAGAGAGAACATAAAAGAGGGAGCCAATATTGGTTTGAAGATAAAATTGAACACAAAGAAAGGTGTAGAGAACTACAAGACTGCCGCCAACTAACAATTTGAGCATCCGTGGAAAGGGTACCATAAATGCCCTTCCCGGAGAGTGAGATCAACAACTAACTTATCCATGGAGCCCTCATCTCATGCCTGTTGGAAACAGGATCAAACCCCCATACATAATCACTGAGTCAAATTAGAACCCAGATGCAGATGGAGAGGACAAGACCAGGTGGCAGAAACACATAGAAACAGCTTACCTGAACAAGGAGGTGCTAACGGGCTACCAGACTAATAGCTGGGAAGCCATCATGGGACTGACTCAGGCCCCCCTGAATATGGGTCTCAGCCAGAAGGACTGAGCAGTCTAAGGGACCTCAGACAGTGGAGCCAGGATGTATCCCTGGTGCACTAAAGGACCTTGTGAACACATCCCCCATGAAGGGATAACTGCCTTAACCTAGAGACAGGAGAGAAGCCCTAGTCCCTACTTCACATGACCTGTCAGATCTACATGACCCCAACTGGATGGCATTCCCCTACATATGGAATTGTGGTGGGGGGGATGGGAGGGGAGGGTGGTTAGGATGCATGTGATAGGGCAGAGAGAGTAAAAGGGAGGGAAGGAGGTAGGGAGGTAGGGAGAGAGGGAGAGATAGGGAACTGGGATCGACATATAAAATAATAAATTAAATAAAAAATATGCTTTGACTCGAAAATTTAAGTTCAAGGACAAGTTACTGGAGAAAAGGATTTCTATTTTTGTTTCCACAGTTAATGAAAAGCAGTGGATTCCTTCCAGAGTAATGTGGTTTGATCAAGCCAGACCGCCTGAAACAGAGTACCAGGTGTTCCTACATTCAAAACAGCTGGACAAAGCAGCCTTGCAGACTACAGCCAGGATTTCTGCATCTTCTTAGAATCCCCCATGACAGTGCCCCTTACCAGCAGGAAGTAGTTTGGAAAGAATGACACCCAAATTCCCAAAGATTGTCTATAAATGTTTGTTTTCATTTAAATGGACTTGGTTATATATATAAAAAAAGAGATAGTTCAAGGCCAAACTGAGCTACACGAAATTGATCCAGTACTAAAGAGAAACAGCTCACACAAAGATGATATCAGTACTTGAGATCACGTGCCTTTATTCCCAGGACTCATGAGAGGTATTTAGGATAGGAACAGGGTGTCTGAGTTGGAATTCATTCTCCAGCCATTGCATAAATGTACGACATTTTCTCCATCCATTCTTCAGTTGAGGGCCATCTAGGTTGCTTCCAGGTTCTGACTATTACAAATAATGCTGCTATGAACATAATTGAACAGATGCTCTTGTTGTATGAATGTGCATCTTTCAGTTTATGCCTAAGAGTGGAATTACTGGGTCTTGAGATAGGCTAATTCCCATTTTCCTGAAGAATGCATTGACTCTGTAGATTGCTTTTGGCAAGAGTGCCATTTTTATTATGTTGATCCTACCTGTCCAATAGCATGTGAGATCTTTCCATTTTTAGGTATCTTTTTAAATTTCTTTCTTTAAAAACTCAAAGTTCTTATTATGTATGTCTTTCACTTGTTTGGTAAGCATTACCCCAAGATACTTTACATTGTTTGTGGCTATTTTAAAGGTTGATGTTTCTCTGTTTTTTTTTTTTTTTCCTCAGAACCTTTGTCATCTGTATATATAGTAGGGCTACTGATTTTTTTTAGTTAATCTTGTATCCTGCCACTTTGCTGATGGTGTTCATCAGCTGTAGGAGTTCCCTGGTAGAGCTTTTCTAGTCTCTTATGTAAACTATCATATCTTCTGGAAATAGTGAAATTTTGATTTTTTCCTTTCCAATTGGTATCCTCTTGGTCTCCTTTTGTTGTCTTATTGTTCTAGCTAGTACCTCAAGTACAATATTGAAGGGGTATGGAGAGAGTGGTCAGCCTTGTCTTGTTCCTGATTTTAGAGGAATCACATTGAATTTCTCTCCATTTATTTTGATGTTGGCTGTTGGTTTGCTGTCTATTGCTTTTATTATGTTTAGGTATGTTCCTGTTATCCTTGATCTCTCCAAGACATTTATTATGAAGGGGTGTTGGATTTTTGTCAAAGGCTTTTTCAGCATCTAGTTAGATGATCATGTGGTTTTTACTTTTCTGTTTGTTTATATGGTAGATTACATTGATGAATTTTCATATATTGACCCATCCCTGCATTCCTTGGTTGAAGCCTACTTGGTCATGGTGGATGATTTCTCTGATGTGTTTTTGGATTCGATTTGTGAGTATTTTATTGAGTATTTTTGCATCGATGTTCATCAGGGATATTGGAAGAATTCTGCACTGAAACAGCCTATCTTTGGGCTTTTTTTTTTTTTTTGGTTTGGAGACTTTTGATGACTGCTTCAAGTTAATTAGGAGTTAATTAGGAGTTATAGGTCTATTTAAATTGCTTATTTGGTCTTGATTTGATAAGTGATATTTATATAGAATATTGTCTGTTTCTGTTAAATTTTTGAATTTTGCGGAGTACAAGTTTTCAAAATATGACCTGAAGATTGTCTGTATTTCTTCTGTGTCTGTTGTTATATCTTCCTTTTCATTTCTGATTTTATTAGTTTGCATGTTCTCTCTGTGTCTTTTGGTTAGTTTGGATAAAGGTTTGTCTGTCCTGTTGATTTTCTTGAAAAACCAACTCTTTGTTACATTGATTCTTTCCACTGTTCTAGTTTCTACCATATTGATTTGAGCCCTCAAATAGATTATTTCCTGGTGTCTATTCCTCCGGGATGAGTTTGCACCTTTTTGTTCCAGAGCTTTCAGTTGTGCTGTTAATACTCTATAGTGTCTATTCTCCATTTACTTCATGTGGGCATTTAGGGCTATGAACTTTCCTCTTAGCATTGATTTCAAAGTGTCCCACAAATTTGGGAATATTGTGTCTTCATTATCAATGAATTCTAGGAAGTCTTTAGTTTCATTCTTTATTTCTTCCTTGCTCCAGGAATGGTGAAATTGTTCATTGTTCAATTTCCATGTTTTGTAGGTTTTCTGCAATTTGTGTTGTTGAATTGTAACTTTAAAGCATGGTGGTCTGATAAGATACGGGGGTATTACAAGTTTTTTGTTCCTATTGAGGTTTGATATATTGCTGAGTATGTGGTTGATCTTACAGAAGGTTCCATGTGGTGCTGAGAAGATACATTAGATATATTCTTTTGTGTTTGGACTGAATGTTCTATAGATGTCTGTTAAACCCAATTGGGTCATAAATTCTGTTAATCCCTTTGTTTCTTTGTTAAGCTTCTGTCTGGTGGACCTGTTTAGTGTTGAGAGTGTGGTGTTGAAATCTCCCGATGTAAGTGTGTGAAGTTTTATGTGAGATTTGAGTTTTAGTTAGGTTTCTTTTATGAACATGGGTGCCTTTGTATTTGGGGCATAGATATTCAGAATTGAGACTTTATCTTGGTGGATTCCTCCTGTAATGAATAAGAAATGACCTTCTTCATTGCTTTTGATTGATTTTACTTTAGAGTATAATTTGTTAAATATAAGTATTGTACACCTATTTGTTTCTTGGGTTCATTTGATTGGAAAGTCTTTTCCCAACCCTTTACTCTGAGGTAAACACAAAACACACTTGAGGTGTGTCTCTTGTCTGGAGCTGAAGGGTGGATTCTGTCTTTATCCATTCTTTTAGTCTGTGTCTTTTTTATAGGTGAGTTAAAACCATTAATATTAAGGGGTTGTTCATGACCATTTATTGGTGATTCTTGCTTGTCTTGTATTTCCTGTTGGTGGTGCTGTTGTTTGGGGAATTCTTTTGGCTGTTGTAAAGTGGTATTATCAAATGGATATATTTTTGTGGGTGTAGTTAATTTCCTTGCATTGGAGTTTTCCTTCTAGAACATTTTAGAGGGCTGGATTAGTTGATGTGTATTGTTTAAGTCTGGTTTTGTCATGGAATAGCTAGATTTCTCCATCAAAAGTGATTAAAAGCTTTTTCTAGGTATAGTATCCTGGGCTGACATCCGTGATCTCTTGGTATTGGCAGAATATCTATTCAGGACATTCTGGCCTTCGGAGTTTCCATGGAGAAGTTTTGGTATAATTCTGATAGGTTTGCCTTTATATGTTACTTGGTCTTTTTCCTTTGCTGCTCTTGATATTCTTTTTCGATTCTGTATGTTTATCATTTTGATTATTATGCAGTGAGGGAACTTTCTTTTGTGGTGCACATCTTTGGTTTTCTGTAAGCATCTTGTACTTTCATTGCCATGTCTTTCGTTAGGTTGGAAAAGTTTTCTTCTATGATTTTGTTGAATATATTTTCTGCACCTTTGAGTTGGGTTTCTTCATCTTCTTCTATACATATTATTCTTAGGTTTGGCTTTTTCAAGTTGTCCCACGTTTCCTGGACATTTTGTCAGGGATTTTGTGGACTAAAAATTTTCTTTGCTCCAGCCTAGTCTCTGACTCCCATCGCCTTTGACCCCCATCGCTAGGCCTCTGCTAGAGGTGAGTCTGGGACCAATTCGGGTGGAATCCCACCCCCGCTCCTTCCATGGAACTCCCTGGATTGGCTCCAGATCTTGCTCCCCCTGTGTCCTGTCCCCATCTCAAGCATGCACCTAGTGCTCTGATATACACCCACACACCAAGAGCCTGCCCTCCCCCTACCCTGTGCCCTACCCTGCCCACTGTTCCACCACTCTGGCTGAGCACTGGGACAGAGGGTGGAGCCAACAACCCTGACACCTTCAGGGAACTTCCTGTAGCTGTTCTAAGCACACTAGACCTGCCTGTCCACTTGGGACCACCCTGTACCACAATCGCCAGGTCTATGATTCCCACTTCAGGTCCCTCCCAGGAGTTCTGGGTCCCTACCAGAGATCTGCCTATCCCTGCAGGGCCACTTTCAGTCCCTGATGGTAGATCCTTGACCCCCATTGCTGGACTCTGCTTAAGAGGCCTCCATTGGAGAGTAACAGGCTCCTGCTAGATCCGCCTATCAGCACAGAAACATCCTGATTCTCAGCCTAGTCTCTGACCCCTATTGCCTTTGAGCTCCATCACCAGGCCTCTGCTAGAGGTCCTCTAAGGGAGTACCAGGCCCCTCCCAGAGATCTGCCTATCCCCGCAGAACCTTGACCCTCATCCCCTGGCTTGTGCTGAAGAGGCCTCAGCTGGAGAGTGCCAGGCCCAGGCTAGATCTGCCTATGGGCTCAGAACATCCCGAGTCCCAGACTTCAGGATCTTTGACCCCCATTGCCAGGCCCCTGCCTGAGGAGAGTCATCCTAGAGAGCTTGGACCACCCAGAGCTACAGCCATCAAAACACTGACCCACCTAAGCCCACCTGGGGAGTACCAGAGAGAGAGAGGGAGAGAGAGAGAGAGAGAGAGAGAGAGACAGAGACCGAGAGTGAGAGAGACCCCACCTACACCTATGAAAGAAGTGATAGGAAGATGGCAATACAAGAAAACACTTAACAATAGAAAGACAAGCATAACACCGCCAGAATCTAGGGACTCTACACCAACCAGGTCCTAACACCCAAAGCAGATGATACAGAAGAGAACGACTTAACAATTGTCATAATAAAAATGATAGAGGCCCTCAAAGATGATGAGAGAAAATCCCATAAGAAATGGAAGAAAAAACAAACAAAAAATTGGAAGAAATGAACAAATTTCTTAAAGAAAGTATAGAAAGCCAAGAAAAAACAATTAAGCAGGTGAAGGAAACAGTTCAAGACTTGAAAACTGAAAGAGACAATAAAGAAAACACAAACTGAAGGAATGCTGGAAATAGAAAGATTGGGCAAATGATCGGGAACTACAGATGCAAGCATAACCAACAGAATAAAAGAGATGGAAGAGAGAATCTTTTTTTTTTTTTTTTTGTCATTATATGATCATGATTGAATTTTATTGAAAAATTACATGTTTTAATTTTATAGTTCTCCTCTTGAATACACCTTCTAGGGTCCAGGGACTTCTTTTTTTTTATATTTATTTATTTTTATTTAATTTTATATAACAAAGTCCAATTAAATGAAAACAAACATTTATACACAACATTTGGGAATTTGGGCGTCGCTCTTTCCAAACTACTTCCTGCTGGTAAGGGGCGCTGTCTTGGGGGATTCGAAGAAGATTCAGATATCCTAGCTGCAGTCTGCAGGGCCGCCTTGTCCAGCCGTTTGGAATGTAGGATCCGCCTGTACTCTGTTTCAGGCAGTCTGGCGTGATCAAACCACATTAGTCTGGAAGGAATCCACATCTTTTCATTTTCTGTGGAAACAAAAATAGAAATACTTTTCCCCAGTAACTTCTTCTTCAACTTAAATTTTGGAGTCAAAGCGTTTTTTTTTTTTTTTTTTTTTTAATTTATTATTTTAGATGTCGATCCCAGTTCCCTCTTCCTCCCTCCCTCCCTCCCTCCCTCCCCTCCAGTCCTCCCTCCCTCCTTCCCTCCCTTTTGCCCTCTCTGCCCTCTCCCATGCACTCTAAACACCCTCCCCTCCCAACCCCCCACCACAATACCATATGTGGGGAATGCCATCCACTTGGGGTCATGTAGATCTGACAGGTCCTATGAAGTAGGGACTAGGGCCTCTCTCCTATCTCTAGAATAAGGCAGTTATCCCTCCATGGGGGATATGTTTGCAAAGTCCTTTTGTGCACCAGGGATACATCCTGGCTCCACTGTCTGAGGTCTCTTAGACTGCTCAGACCTTCTGGCTGAGACCCATATTCAGGGGGGTCTGAGTCAGTCCCCTGTTGGCTTCCCAGCTATCAGTCTAGTGGCCCTTAGCTCCTCCTTGTTCAGGTAAGCTGTCTCTATGTACTTCTACCGCATGGTCTTGTCCTCTCCATCTGCTTCTGGGTTCTAGTTCGACTCAGTGTTTATGCATGGGTGTTTGCTCCTGTTTTCAACAGGCATTAGTTGAGGACTCCATGGAGAAGTTAGTTGTTGATCTCACTCTCCGGGAAGGGCAATTATGATAGCCTTTCCAGGGGAGCTGAGATTGTTAGTTGGGAGCAGTCTTGTAGTTCCCTCGACCTTTCTTTGTGTTCAATTTTATCTTCAAACCAATATTGGCTCCCTCTTTTATGTTCTCTCTCTCTGTCTCTGTCTCTGTCTCTCTCTCTCTCTCTTTCCTATTTTCCATTCCTAACCAGGCTCAATCCTCCTGGTCGCACATGCCTTCCTCTCCTCCCTCTCATTTTCTCCTACTTCTCTCTCCATTAGCTGTCCTCCCCCACTATACCTGAGGTCTGGGGGACTTGTCCCTTCCCAGTTCTGTGAGGGACTTTATATGAATCTCTTAGAATACAACTTGTATCCTAGTTCCTCTGGTGATGTGAATTATAGGCTGGTGATCATTTGATCTAGTTCTAAAATCCATATATGAGTGATTACATACTGTGTTTCTCTTTTTGTGACTGGGTTACCTCATTCAGGATGGTTTCTTCAAGTGCCATCCACTTGCCTGCGAATTTCAAGATACCATTATTTTTTTCTGCAGAGTACTCTGCAGGAAGAGAGAATCTTAGGTGCTGAAGATAAACTAGAGGATGCAGATTCATCAACCAAAGAAAATCTAAATCCAACAAATCCGTAACACAAAACACCCAGGAACTGTGGGACACCATGAAAATGCCAAACCTAAGAATATTAGGCATAGAAGAAGATGAAGAAGCCCAGCTTAAAGGTGCAGAAAATATATTCAACAAAATCATTGAGGGAAACTTTCCCAATCTGAAGAAGGACATACCCATGAAAGTACAAGAAGCATACCGAACACCAAATAGACTGGACAAAAGAAAAAATGCCCCTTGACACATAATAATCAAAACACCTAACATACAGAATAAAGAAAGGATATTAAGAGCAGTTAAGGAAAAAGGACAGGTAACATATAAAGGCAGACCTATCAAAATTACACCTGATTTCTCCATGGAAACTCTCAAAGCCAGAAGGTCCTGGACAGATGTCCTACAAGTACTAAGAGTCCATGAATGCCAGCCCAGGCTACTATATCCAGCAAAACTCTCAATCACTATAGTCGGAGAAAACAAGATATTTAATGTCAAAGCCAGATTTTCCCAATACCTATCTACAAATCAGCCCTACAGAAAGTTCTGGAAGGAAAACTCCAACCCAAGAAATTTAACTATGCTCACAAAACATAGTCAATATATAATCACATTTTACCAGAACCCAAATGTAAAGAAGTACAAATATATTCACAATACCACTGCCTACAACAAATCTAAAACAAATAAGCATTAACAATCAATGGTCCTTACTCTCCCTCAACATTAATGGTCTTAACTCATGTATAAAAAGACACAGACTAACAGAATGAATATGAAGACAGATTCCATCCTTCTGCTGCATACAAGAAACACATCTAAGCTTCAAAGATAGACATTACCTCAGGGTAAAGGGCTGGGAAAAGATCTTCCAATCAAATGGACCCAAGAAGCAAACAGGTGTCGCTGTCCTAATATCCAACAAGTTAGACTTCAAACCAAAAATAATCAAAAGAGATGAATACGGTCATTTCATATTCATCACAGGATAAATGCATCAGCACAAAGTCTCAATTCTAACATCTATGCCCCAAATACAAAGGCACATTCATTTGTAAAAGAAATGCTACTAAAACTCAAAGCTCACATAAAATCTCACACACTTACAGTGGGAGACTTCAACACACCACTGTCACCACTAGACAGGACCACCAGTCAGAAACTCAACAAAGAAACAAAAGAACTAACAGAAGTTATGTCTCAACTGGTTTTAACAAACATCTATAGAACATTCAATCCAAACACAAAAGAATATACCTTCTCTGCTCCACATGGAACCTTCTCCAAAATTGACCATATACTAGGTGACATAACAAACCTCAACAGATACAAAAAAATTGGAATGGGCCCCTGTATCTTATCAGTCCACCATGCTTTAAAATTGGAATTCAACAACAACACTAATTGCAAAAACCTACAAACTCATGGAATCTGAACAATGTGCAATTGCACCATACCTGGGTCAAAGAAGAAATAAAGAAAGAAATTAAGGACTTCCTAAAATTCAACGAGAATGAGGACACAACATACCCGAACTTATGGGACCCCTTTAAAGCAGTGTTATGAGGGAAGTTCATTCCACTAAGTGCCCATATGAAGAAAACAAAGGATAATCACATTAGAGATTTAACAGTACAACTGACAGCCTTAGAACAAAAAGAAGAATCTCACCCCGGAGGAGTAAACACCATGAAATAATCAGTTTGAGGGCTGAAATCAATAAAATAGAAACCAGGAAAACAATACAAAAAAAAAAAAAAAATCAATGCAACAAAGAGTTTGTTTATCCAAACAAACGAAAAATAATAGCGAGAACATGCAAATTAACAAAATCATAAACAAAAAGGGCTGGTCTCCAAAATATACAAAGAATTCAAGAAACTAGTCTACAAACACCAAATAAATCTATTAAAAAAATGGGGTACTGTAGTGGGATAGTCCTTCTGTGGCACTGACCATGCCCATTGGGGGTGGAACCATGGGCGGGGTGACCTGTGGAAGGAGGTGGGAGGGAGAGCCAGGAAAAGCTCTCTTGCTGGCGTGACTCGGACAGGAGAGGATCTGGTTGAATTTCCTGGTGTTCATCTGTCTAGGTTGTAAGTTATTTCTCCCTGAATAAACATCTATTCGGCCTATTTGTTTATCCTGATCCTTATTTAACCTCAATAGAGGAAATCAAAAAGAACGGAAGACACTTAAGAAAGTGCTCAACATCTTTAGCTATCAGGGAAATTCAAATCAAAACAACTTTGTGATTCCATCTTACTCCTGTCAGAATGGCTAAAATTAGTACCACCAATGACAACTTATGTTGGAGAGGATGTGGAGAAAGGGAACACTCCTCCACTGCTGATGGGAGTGCAAACTCATACAGCCATTTTGGAGATCAGTATGGTGGTTCCACAGGAAAATGGGAATCTGTCTACCACAGGACCCAGCAATCCCTCTCTTAGACATATACCCAAATGATCCATATCCATGCACAAAGGGCCTATTTAGAGCTGATTCCATGTGCTGTTGAGTAGAGTGTATATTTGTTGGTATTTCAATGGGGCATTACGTAGATATCTGTTAGGTCCATTCAAAGTTAGATGTCATTTCATTCTGAGTTTCTCCTCTCTCTCTGTATGTTTGTCTGGATGGCCTATTTATTAGTATATTGTTATATTGATATCACCTACAGTTATTGGGTTTGTTTTAATTCATGTCTTTAATTCTGTCAGTATGCTTTTTATGAAATTGGGTGCCCCAGAGTTTGGTGAATAAATGTTCACTATTGTAATATTTCACTGATTAATCGATCCCTTGACTAGAAGGAAGTGCCTTGCTGATGGGGATATCCTTTTGTATATATGTTTCCCATTTTGGTTGATGAATAAAACACGGATTGGTCATTAGGCAGGAAGGAAGATAGGATGCTCCACGCATTCTCTGGTAAGATAAGGTCATGTAGAAATACATAGATTCGTAGTTATGGATTAATAATTAAGAGAGAGCTAGTCAGTAAGAAGCCCTAGCCATTGATCAACAGTTTTATAATTAATATAGTGTCTGTGTGTTTATTTGGAACTGAAGCTACTGTGAGACCATGCAGGACAAAAACTTTCATCTTCAAATGGTGCCGCCAATGTGGATTGCAAGAGTTTCCACATAAAAACAGACAAAAACTTAAAAAGGGATTTTAAAAATAAAAGAAAAGAGGCAAGCACAGCTTCTTGGTAACAGCATTTTCTTTGGTGGGCATTGTTTGCTAGAGATAAGCGGAGGCTTGATCGGTTCCTTTAAGGGAGGCTTCCTGACTCAACATTAGCCACACAAAGCACAGGGATCTTTTTTTTTTCCTGTTTTTTTTTTTTAATTTAAGTTTGCCACAAGCTTGTTTTACATGTCAATCCCATTTCCTTCACCCTCCCACCCTCCCCTTTGACCCCCACCAAAACCCCAGCCCATCCCCTTTCTGCTCCACAGGGAGGGTGAGGCCTTCCACGGGGAGTCTTCAAAGTCTGTCCTATCATTCCTTGCAGGGCCTAGGCCTTCCCCATGTGTCTAGGCTGAGGGAGTATCCCTCTATGTGGGAAAGGCTCCCAAAGTCCATTCATATACCATTACTAGAGGCCCCATAGACTGCCCCTTCCTTTGAATTAACACCCGCAATCCAGGGGTCTGGGTCAGTTGAAGAAACTTTTAAAGTAATGCTTATTATAATTCCAGGTTGGATTCAAGGCAATTTCCTTGTTTTAAATGTATTGTGTATAAAGTTTGGAATCAGCAGTAGTAGTTGTCAGATAATGGGCCAATGTTTGTGGTTTTCATTAATGCGTAACTTTTTTCCCCATTTTAGAAAATGCTTTTCCACTTTAATCTAAAAGATTTATATTCTGCACTAGTAGGCAAAAGAATAAGATTTTCTTGCCTTATCCGCATCAAAAGGAAAATTTCATGTTCTGTAGTTCTAATCATCAGACTTGATGTGGTTGTTGGCAGAACTGAGCTTTGCTCGCAGTGTTGCACTGGCGCTCTCTGTTTCTTGACATGTATCAAATGCAGGCTTTTGTAAGCTCTTTGCTACACAGCTGTTTCCATAGGAACTCATCATACAACAAATTGCTTTGTTGCTAGAGAGAACTACCTTGCTAGACAGATGTCTATTGCCTGTAATATAATCATGTTCACTCCATCACCTTTTTGGCCAGGGGGTTACAGGTTCTGTTCACATTCAACAAGAAGATATTACACAGGATATGAATACTGTGGGTTGTGAAGAGTACCTTATGACCTGTTATAGATGTGGTAAATTCATCTGCCTTTGTAATTTTTATTCTCATCAGTATAAAGTGACATGGCCCTCAGCGGCAGCATAGGCCTGGAAATCATGACCTCAGGTGACAGTGTAGGCCATTCATCTCCAGTTCCTCCTCTTTGCATGGCACACAAACCACTCTCTTCTCCTTTTTTCCATGTCACTGGCACATATTTGCTCATCGTAATAGTGCCATCTTGCCAGATTCTCGGTTTTTACTTTCCCTCATTGCCATGAGAATGGTGCCCTGACCTCTGGTGTTTCCAGTTGTTTATGATGAGGAGTTTATTTTTTGGTCTTGGGAGAGGAAAACTTGGACCGCAGGCAAGGCCTGTTTCTGTTCACTTTTCTCTAGGAATGCAAAGCTGTTTGTGGAGGTAGCTTCACCAGTCTATGAACACCTGCAGTGGGAAAGGCCATTTGTTTTCTGAAGTGAAGTTTCCCAAGAGTCAGCTTTAAAAATCAGAGGGATGATGACTTGAATCTATCACTTCTAAATTAAATTCTTGAGAGTAGGAAACTGACAGCTTGCGTAAGTTGTGTTGGCAAGTGGTAACATTTAAAATAAATTTTAAGATTTTAAAACTTGAGAGAGTTTAATTAAAGTATTGAAGAGATTATAGCATAGTTGAAGAACTAAAATTTCCCTTTCATGTTCAATAGCAATTAATTCTTCTCATCTTCCATTTCTAATTTATCAGCCTACTTCTGCTGCTTTGATAGTGCTGCTACAATTTTCTGCTTGGTGGTTATATTAAACCTAAGCAGATACATTCGCTACACAGTAAACTCATGAAAGGAAAACCTAGTTCCTCTTGGTATTAATCAATGGAATTTCCTGTGATGAATTAGGAGATGAAAGTGAATTAGGTTTTTTTTTTTTTTTGGTAACTAATGTGGAGTTAAGAAAATGCATAGGTCATTTATCAAGGTCATGTTTTATTTATCTTTATTGTCTTCACTAGAACATACTGTAGGTTAAAATTAATAGTTAAATTTAGGATAGAAGTCATGTGTGATTAGAATTTGGAAATTTTCTCAACATTGTACCTTTTACTCTTTTGAAACTAATATGTATATTAGTAATCATTTGCATTGAAAAATCAGCTGGAATCTATTCATGTATTGGTTTTGGGGATTTCACTCAGGAAGGGCTATTCTCCTGAGCTGCAATAATACTGATTTTCCTGAACTGATTTTGCAATGCTGTGGATGAACCTGGGACCTTGTTCATGTTAGGCAGGCAGATTGCCATGGAATCACTTCTCTGGTTCCTTCTAAAGTACATGGAATTTAAATTCCTTACTAGCTATCTGTGAAAATATTTTCACTGCGTTTTGTTATCTATTGAGGTCTATTGTAATAATTAACATTGATTGACTAAATAGGAAGAAAAATTTCCTCTTCTCACTTTTTATTTGGTTGACCTTTTCTTGGGTTCATTAGGGAGAAATAGGGTAAGGGAAACAAAAGGAAGGAAAGAAAGAGCAAAAGAGAGAAAGCTGATTGAGCAGGGGCAGTAGTCCATGATAAGCTTGAATTGTTCTACCTACAAGAGAAAAGTTTAATTGTAAGAGAACACATTTGATGTTCTTTTGTCTGGTGTACAGGTATGCAAACGTGGACACACACACACACACACACACATACACACACACACACACACACACCATATAAATAGGCAGCATACATTTCTACCCCTTATCTGATCCCCCACCCCCTGGCACACACTCTTGGACACATACAAAGTGGGCTTTATGGTAAAAATATAACCCAGGGTCTAGAGAGATGACTTAGTGGTTACAAGAACTTACTGCTCTTACAGAGGGCTGGAGTTTGGTTCCCAGCACCTAGGGAAAATCAGTAAAGCCACTTTATGTGACATGAACACTGGATATTGGGATTGTTTTAAGCACACTTAGGTGTTGAAGAAATCTTTTGTACCTGATCAATGATTGTTTTCTGAGTTTTATGGAGCTGTTTTTCTGAAGGAGCTTTATGGATTTTGCATGACTTCAGTCGCAAAGGCTTTCCCAGCAAACCTGGAATTCTTGCTTTATTGAGCACTGCAAATGGTGGACCAAAAGGACTGAGAGGTGTATGGGTGTTCCTTCAGGGAGCACGTAGACCAGATTGGAGGCTGTGGTATGAGGAACTTTAGTTACTCTAAAAATAACTTTTGTTATTTTTATTTGCTTCTGCAAAGGTGCTGGGGGTTCAGTTCTTTGAGGTTCCCACTGCTGCTGCAAAGCCTCATACCATCCTCCCGTGTCTCTTTCCTCAATCTTCCTGCTGAAATAGCTTATCAATATCCTATGTTGGGTAGCTCACAATCATGTGCAACTTCAATTCCAGGGGATTGGACACCCTTTTCTGTCCTTCAAGGTCATCTACATATGTATATACATAACCTTTACCACCTAAACTACAAAGTATAAAACAATAAAGTAGAAGCCATCATAGCTTGAACTGGCTGTGCATCTGGGAGGCTTTGCAGTTTGTTAGGCTAAGGTTCTGGGGTGATGGTGCCATTGCTTGTGAGGTATGAATTCTCGTAGGAATATACACAGTTCTTTATAGCATATACCGTGCACCTAGCAAAATGAGAGAGAACTTTAGGTGAGATTCTAGTCTTTAACTAAGTAGTAGGACATGGAAACAGGGAAATTAAAGAATGAGGGTTCCCAAGAATGAAACACAGTGTAAGGGTAACACTGAAGGTAAGAGTGGAGGCAGAATTTTGGATCATTGGGAAACATTGCATGCTATGTATTTAGAAAATAGCATATCTATTTGTTCTTCTGTCATACAATATATTTCTACCACAGACTCCCCTCTCTCTACTTCTCCAAGTCTCCCTGCACCACTCCTCTTTCCCAGATGCACTCCTCCCCTGTGTTCCTTCACAAAAGAGCAGGTCTCCCCCCAGGGTTATCAACTGAATATGGCATAACAAGATGCAATAAGACTAGGCATATTAAAGCTGGCCAGTGCAACCCAGTTGGAGGAAAAGGATCCGAACCACAGACAAAAGAGTCAAAGACACCCTCCACTCCCACTGTTAGGGGTTCGACAAGAACACCTAGCTAAACAACCACAATGCACATCTCAAGACCCTAGTGCAGACCCTCACAGGCTTCATGATTGCTGCTTCTGTGTCTGAGAGCACCTTTGAGACCTGCTTAGTTGACTCTATGGACTGTGTTCTCATATAATGTCCTCAACTACTCTGGCCCCTATGTTCCTTCCTCCCCCTCTTCTGCGGGATTTCTGAGCTCCACCTAATGTTTGTCTGTGGACCTCTGCATCTGCTCCCATCAGCTGCTGGAGGAAGTGAGGAAGTCTGATTACAATAGGGCCAGGCACCAATAGAAAATCACTTTTTAACAAAGCAGTATTATTCAGAACAGGAGGGAACTGATTAAAGACATGCATTTATGATCTCTTGTTGCTCCAAAATTTGTTATAAAAAGATGCCCTTTGTTTGCGGGAAAGTAAGTTTCTGAAGATCTTTGTAAAAACTAATGTTGTATATCTCAAACAAAAAATGTGAATTTAATGTTTAGAGTCTGCTATTGATATCTGTTTTCATCATTTCCTTTTTCAGTTTTGATCATGTTATTAAAAGATTATTTTGTTATCTGCTTGGAACATATTTAATATGAATAACTTCACCCCAGTCAGCTGTTTTTGTGTTCCTCTAAATTATTATGCTTTTCAGTGGCAAGAAAGTTGCTTGCCTGTGGACCCCATGGAAACAGAAGCCAAATACTTTGAAAAAATTCTCTTTAACCATTATAAAATACCTATTTACAAAGGCTTTTTGTTCCTAATTTAAATTTATTAATTTTAATGAAGACATTAACTATGTCTCTTTGAAACCATTTTGTTCCTCTTGCTGCCTTTAAACACTCATTTTCCTTTGACTAGGTTGGAATGGAGATAGCCTATTGAAAGGCTGGCTAGAATAGAATCATAAGAGTGAACTAATATGTGGAACAGATTCCTCTGCTTTCCTCTTTTCCTATGTTCTGTTTTCATCCCAGCAGAAGCTTCTCCATCTCTAGGGTCAACTTCTCACTTCCTGCAGCCACACGCCTTCCTCTAGCAGCTGTTCTGCTCTGCTTCACTGCCTTCATCTTCTCTCCATCCTCCTTTTTCTTAGATGAGACAGTCACAGGCAGAGCAGCTCAGAAACCAACAGAGTGGCAAAACAACAGCTGTCAGGAGAACAGAACAGAACATCAAAGAGATGAAGGAGTGAGACTCAAACTAACAACCAGATGAGGTGCTTCTGCAGGTTGGAACATTCAATCCAGAAATGGTTAGGTGTGCAACAAATTCTTGAGATTGACAAAACTTTTTGGCTCTCTCAGATAGATCACTTCTAATGTTCTTTCTTTCATTTAGATTCATATTCATTATTGAAGAAAAAGAGCCCAGGTCCAGCATGTATGTGCATGAGCACACACACACACACACACACACACATTCATGAATGTGTGTACACTTTTATGCAAGTATATTTATATATATTTGTGTGCATATATATGAACATAAGGTATTTTAAGCAAATGTGGAGATGTTTTTTGATCTAAATATTTTGTACTTATCCATTAAACCCATTATGAAGGGATAGAGAATGATTATTAGTGGCTTCTTTGGAACCCCTCATTCTAAGTGCCTTTATCTTCTTGAAAAACACCTTATTGTTCTACCTGAAATACATGATTCATTATGCAAAGAAGAAACACATTTATTATTTCAGTTGATTAAACATGCATTTCAAGTGCTTTGCCTTCTATACTATTTGATGGAGCATCAGAAGGGTCACATATTTTATTTTTTTGTGATACATTAAAACTTCAGCCATCTCACTGTGTTTCTTCTGTGCACACTTAGCAGTTATATTCTTTAGCCAGAATCCCTTAGCATCATTCAGATTTTCTTTGCTTTATCATCTTGTATGTGTGTAGTTATGCTTGCTTTTGTCAAGGTGTCCCTGGAGAAGTTTCTCCCAAGTGTAATTTCTGTATTCATTCTTAGATGTTAGTGCCATTTCTGCCAATTCCAAGCAATATGGTAGTGCTATTGAGTATCAGAGTGGAAATAGCCTGGTACCATTCTGCTCAGTTTGAAGATGAATCACCTAAGACTTGGGAAAATAGCATCTTTACTTTAGTACTTGTACCCATTTGGTCAGGGAAGGACTAAGGAAGGCCAACATATATTTCACTTTAAGTTCTAGTTTCCTTTCTGTTGCTATGATAAATGACAAAAAAGCAATTTAGTGAGGGAAAGAGGTTATGTCATCTTATACTTTTGAGTCACTCTTCATCATTGAGGAAGTCATGGCTGGAAATCAAGGCAGGGACCTGAATGAAGGACTGCTTTCTCTTGAAGGCAGTATTATTTTTTGACAGGAACTCACCTTTGTCTGAAGGAGTATGGGAGAAAACATGAAAGAAAGCTGCTTGTTTGCTTGTTTGCAGGTCATGCTTAGCTAGAATTCTTATATAGCCCTTGACCACATGCCTAGGGATGGAGCTGCTCACAGTGGGCTAGAGTTTTATGCATCAATTAAAGTCAAGATGATCTTTCAAGATGTGCCCACAGGCCAGAATGATCTATGAAATTCTTCACTCAAGCCTTTCTTCTAAGATGATATTTTTCAGTGTCAAGTTGACAAAATTAAACAGGACAGTATTCTACTGACCTTTATCATCTTGTAAGACGACATGTCTTTCCTTTTCAGTTTATTGCAAAGAAATGCACCATTATTATTACAATTAATGAAAATAAACTTGTAACTAGTACTAAATAAGTTTTTGACATTTGGATATGGTACAGACAGAAATTATAAGATGAAAAATGACCATATGATCCAGATGTATCACTTCTGGGCATATACCCAAAGGATTCTGCGCATACTACTGAGCCCATTTGTTATTGCTGCCTTATTCACAATAGTCAAGATTAGGAACCTAGATGTCTCTAAACAAAAAAGTAGAATAAGCAAATAATTATATATGTATACAAAACTGAGTTTTACTCAGCTATAAAGAGTGAAATTAAGACATTTGTAGGAAGATGAATGCAACCAGAGACGATTATGTTACCAAAATAAGTCTGACATAGACAAATGTCCATTTTCTTTCATGTGTGGAACCTAGATTTAAGTGTGTGTGTATATGGCATGAAACTAGAAAAGGGACTGTGAGTCCAAAGAGAGAGGGAGGGACAGTAGAGGGTAATGGGATGTCTATGTCATAAAATCAGCTTGGGGAATTTTGATGGTCAACAGGGGAAGGGGATGATGGGAATAGAGAATGGAATGATGGATAAGGAAGTAATATGTGTGAAAATGTCATGTTGAAACCCAAAAATTGAAAAAGAAGAATCAAGGGACCTAGCATTTATACTTTTTTTCTTTTCATATCTGAGTTCAGAGTAAGAATGATGGAGCAAATACTTTGTTTTTGCTCTTTTCATTTATTTATTCACCATTACTTTCAAGCTTTAACTTTATAATGAAGCAGTGTTTTCCATCTTGTGAATACTCAAGGAAAATTAAGTCTCTTCTGGAAAAATTTACTGTCAAATCAGCTAAGACAGTAATTCAAAATTACATTATAGTGCAGCATGGTGAATTTTGCAATAGAAACAGGGCCAGAATACTCCAAAAACATAAAATAAAAGATTATCTTCTAGGAAGTCTTCATAGGAGATGACATTGGAACTGTGTCTGAAGAATGTGCAGACCAGATGGTGAAAATGGATAGGAATAAGTAAGACTCCTAGGCAGAGGAAATTCATCTTTGAAGGCATCATTTTCTAGAAAGAATAAAATACTTTAGTGTGAACAGATGATGTGAATGATAAATAAGCAGATGTGAAATAGAAAAGGACCAGGAAGAAGGAAAAATTGTGGAATGGAGAGACCACACCCCAGGGGAGACTGGTGTTAGATCATCAAGGGCCTGTGTATAACTATGAAGAACTTACTGCTTATTTTAGCTACGCAGAAAAAATGACTGTCTACTTTACAATCCAACCACAGTACCAAAATTACTATGACAAAACAGGCCTACAGGGCTCTTTGATTAGAGTTAAGAAAAACATCTAAGACATTTTCAGATTAGCCTTGTGAGGGGTTGAGAGCCTGATTTGAATATTCATGGTTGATTTCTTAGTCTGCTATGCTATAAGAAAGTGGATGGAATGACTTATTTATGAAAATAATATTTCCCATAGCTCTATTAGATGGGAGGCCAATGATCAGGATGCTGACAGATTTTGACTCTGGTGAGTAATCATTCCTCATAGGTGACAGCTCCGCATGGCAGAAAAGGGAGATAATCTCCCTTAGGCCTCTTTTTTTTTTTTTTGAAGAGTGTTAATTTTAGTCATGAGGATTTTTCACTCATTAATTTTCTCTGAACAGACCTCATCTCAGAGTAGACCATGAGGGCTATTGGTAGCTATTGGTTGTTGAGGATAGGAACTCAATTTTCTTCAGTGTTGTAGATACTGCTAAGTTGCTCACATTTCAGTAATTAACTCCACAGTCATATAAACACCTAATTAAACTTGGGTCACTATAAAATAATAATAAAAAAGACATGGGGGTTGAGGATTTAGCTCAGTGGTAAAGCTCTTGATGAACAAGTGCAAGGCCATGGGTTCATTTACCAGCACTAGGGGAAAACAAGAATCACAAAAGACCAAAAACAAAGAAAGAAAGAAAGAAAGAAAGAAAGGAAGGAAGGAAGAAAGAAAGAAACCAATCAACCCCAGGGAATGAACATACAGGTAGGCAAGATGTCTCAGTGGGTAAGAATACTGTGACCAAATCTAATGACCTGAGTTTGATCTCTACAACATCTTGGTTGCAGGAGAGAACTGACTGCCACAAGGTGTCCTCCCACCATCTCAGCTGTACCATGGTACATGTGTTCTTCACCAGTAAGTAAATGAATGTATGTAAACAGGATGGCAGTAAAGGAGGGACTTGTTAGGAAGAAGAAAGGGTCCAGTGAGAGTGGGATGACATGACAGAAGGTGGTACCAGAGAAGATCAAAATATGCTGTATACATGTACAAATTTATCAAAGAGTAATAAACACATATAAAAACAGCATTTCAGCACATCAATTTTGGGGAGACAAATAGACCAAAGCAATTGGGATAAAGAAAATTAGAAAGACTAAGAAGGTTAAGTAGACAGGATTGGACATTGTATGAGGAAGGATGGTGCTGAGTGGGAAGGTCCCAGGGAGGAGTGTTATATCGCGGTTAAATAAGGATCAGGATAAGCAAATAGGCTGAATAGATGTTTATTCAGGGAGAAATAACTTACAACCTAGACAGATGAACACCAGGAAATTCAACCCGATGCTCTCCTGTCCGAGTCACGCCAGCAAGAGAGCTTTTCCTGGCTCTCTCTCCGACCTCCTTCCCCAGCTCACTTCTGCCCATGGCTCCACCCACAAATGGGCGTGGTCAGTGCCACAGAAGGACTATCTCACTACAGTGTTACATCCCTAGAAAGAAGCACAATCCAATGGCTGTGTTATCATCTATAGTAGAAGGACTATAAGGAGAGGTGTACGGTGGTGGTAGAAGAGTCTCAGCGACAATGTTGAGCAACAGTGAACAATGTCTATACAGAGTTCAGATGGAAGACCATAATACAGATATGAACATCATTCATAGTTAGAGTCATAAATATAGATTGTTGAAACTGTGAGTGTGAAGGACCAGCTTCCTTTCTGTGGAGACGTGTGATGAGATGGTTTGAGTCACCATGATACTTTTGTAGTTTCAGGATAAAAATGTGTGATAAGTCATACCATTCAATAAATATTTAAGCACCTTTTAATTCCAGACACAATGAACTGGATATACAAAGATGAAAAAAACACATGGATTTTCTGTCAAAGATCTAGCAGTCTAGGAGAGACAGGCAGGTGAGAGAAACAGACATTTACTATGGTAGATGCGGCTGAGTGTTGTCATAGAGGTGAACCAGGGGAGACCTGGAAGGAACATTTGTTATGTCCAGGACTGAGGGCCCCCAAAACACAACCACCACAGAGACAGGTACTGATGCAATCACACAGGAATTTATTGAGAGCAAATGCAAGTTCGGATCATGCAGCAGCACTCCAACACAGCAGAGAAGAATGGTCCCAAACAGTTGGCTGTGGGGTTAAGTCAGCATTTGGAAATTGCCTTTAGAGTATCTGGTGACCTATTGGGATATCAGGTGACCATGATAAGCTGTCTCTTTCCTCAGTGACAGAGAGAGAGAGAGAGAGAGAGAGAGAGAGAGGGAGAGAGAGATGAACAGAATTCTGAAGGATAACTAAGGTTATTAAAAAAAAAAGGTGTGTGTATGTGTGTATGCGTGTGTGCATGTGTGCATGTGTGAGAGAAAGAGAGAGAAAGAGAAAATGATGAACAGAGTTCTGAAGGATAACTAAGGTTATTTTAAAAACAGGTGCGTGTGTGTGTGTGTGTGTGTGTGTGAGAGAGAGAGAGAGAGAGAGAGAGAGAGAGAGAGAAAGAGAAAGAGAAAGAGAGAAAGAGAGAAAGAGAAAAAACCCTTCTGAGTCAGGTTCACAGCTATAATCCCAACACTTGGGAAGTAGAGGCTGGAGGAGTGCTGCAAGTTTCAGGCCAGTCTGGATGGATAGAGTGATACAAACAAACAAATAAGCCAACAAGCAAATAAAGGAAAACAACAACAATAGGCTAGTGTTTTTAAAGATTGGCTCACACAGTAATGGGTTTTTGGATGGGATTTTCTTTCTTTCCTTCTTTCGATCATTCTTATTTTTATTTACTATTATTTTTTATTTTACATATCGATCCCAGTTCCCTCTCCCTCTCCCATGCCCCCTTGAAATCCCCTGTCTCATTCCCCACCCACTCCCCAGGGATGGTAAGGCTTTCCAGAAGGGATCATCAACATTTGTCAAGTCATTTGAGTTAGGGCCTAGGCCTTCCCTCATGTCTCTAGGCTAAGGGAAGATCCCTTCATGGGGAATGGGGTCGCAAAGTCCTTTCGTGCACCAGGGATACATCATGGTTCCACTGTCAGAGGTCTGATAGACTGCCCAGGCCTTCTAACTGAGACCACATTCAGGGGGTCTGGGTCGGTCCTATGCTGGTTTCCCAGTTATCAGTCTGGGGTCCATGAGCTCCCCCTTGTTGAGGTCAGCTTCTCTGTGGATGGGATTTTCATACCCATCTTCCTCTCATCTCCTTGTCCCTTCCCCATTGTACCATTTGTTCCCTGTGTTATCATCTTTCACTCTGCTCTGTCTCCCCTACTCCTTCCCTCCAAGCCACCCTATCCAGTCACAGGGTCCACTTTCTGGTTTCCTGGTCTTTGCCTCTGTTTTCTCCTGCCTAGATACACATATTTAATGGTGACTAATGAGGATCTGCATATTAAATAAAATGTACAGTTTTTTTTTTGGTGTTTGGGTTACCTCATTTAAAGTAATATTTTCAAGTTCCATCCATTTTCCTACAGACCTCACTTTTCTTCATAAATGACTGCAATTCCATTGCATATATGTACCACATTTTCACTACCCACTCATCCAACAGGCTAACTCACCTGAAGAAGGACAATGTCCTCTTTTTAATTGCCTGAAATTTAGTCCCTCTCTGGTTGCTTGCCTTGAGTGATACTTTACTACTCTGGCTATACCTGATGGTTGTTGCAGGCATCTCAATTTGGATTCTTTAGGGGTATGTGCTTTGAGCTTTTGAAGAGTTCACTGTACTGAACTCATCTCCTTGTGGATATATCACTGAGGACACTTGTAGCAGTGTGTAAAGCAAGCAGATTGATTTGGAGATATGAATGGGAATTTCAGCTCCAGACATATTTCTTGTGGCTGCTTTTGCACCATTTATAACACAAGACTGTGAATTCTATTCCACAATACAAATTACTTGGTATGACTCATAGGTTAAACTACTATTCACAAAATCAGTTGAAAAGGTGAAAAAATCTTGGGTTGGTTAAAATTACTCACAGAAGACTTTCAAGTAGCCACAGGCCACCAAATACAGCTACAGTACAAACACGCATGTCAAAATGATCTGTGGTAATATGAAAAAGTAAACAAGGAGTTAACTGCAGTTTTCCTTTCTCTGCATGTTTATATTAGCAACTGCACTTATAAGGAGCAGTGCAACTTATGTAGATAATGTTTGTTGTTGACATGTATGCTCAATCAAAACCCAAAGACACAACATTGCAAATTCTCATTTTAGATATTAGATCAAAGGCATAAACATTATGTTGCAGAACTGATGAAATTCATTTGGTTAGGTGTAAGTAGTGAGCTTAAGCTTATTACTGAGAAGCACTGTAGACTAACTGATAAAGTGCTTCCAGGGGACTTTTGCACTTTAGTTTTTTTTTTCTTTTTAAAAGGAAGTGTGTGTGTGTGTGTGTGTGTGTGTGTGTGTGTGTGTGTGTGTGTGTCTATGTTATTGTCTGTGAGTGTAGTTACTGTAGGTACAACATTCCAATGTGCTCATGTACAAGTCAGAGGTCAACCTTTGGGCATTGATCATTACCTTTCCACAGTGTTTGAGACATGTTCTCTCTTTATTTTTTTTTTGTGATTATAATAAAATTACAACTTATTTCCCTCCCCTTTGCTCCTCCTATGTACCTATTCTTCCCTTTTGTCTTTCAAATCTACAGACATTTTGTTCATTAATTGTTGTTGCATGCATGTACGTATATACATATTTATTCTTAAACATAACCTATTCAGTCTGCAATGTTACTTGTGTGTATGTTTTCAGGGCTGACAATTTAGTATTGTTTAACCTTGGGTATTTCTCTAGTTCTCAGCATTCCTTACACACACACACACACACACACACACACACACACACACACACACACGGTTTGTCTTTAAGTCTTTTCCCCATTAACTTTGGCATGTGTATTGTTGTCTTTGCTTAGCTCACATTTAGGCAGTCATATTGGTGAAGCTTATGTTTGTAGATTCTGACATTACTAGGAGATACATTATGATAGCAACCCCCTGATCCTCTGGGTCTTACAGTCTTCCCACCATGTGTTTTGCAGTGTTCTCTGAGCCTTAGATTTGGGAGTTACTTTGTAGATACATCCATTGGGACTGAGCTGCACAACTCTGCGTTTTGCCTGGTTGCATTTTCAGTCTCTATTGTAGAGAAGTTTCCTTGATGAGGGATGAGGACTATACTTATATGTGGGGATTCAGGCATTATGCTGGCCTGCCCGGTCACCTGGCAGAATGCACTCAGGCAGTACCCTGGTCAGTCCAGTACAAAAGACCTCTTTAAAAGAAAGCCACACCCACTTATGCCCTCTCTCCCAGAGTTCCCCTGGAACTGATAGAACTTTTCTTCCTCTTCTGTCCTTTCTTGTCTCTATGTCTCTATGTTCTTTACCTCTTTTCTCTTTTTTTTTCCACCCCTTTCCCTTTTTAATAAACTTCTCACCAATCTCTCTGCCTGGCATGTTTGTCCTATGCTTTGGTCACTCTTACCTGCCATGGAATCTGCCAAGGTTCCTCATATGCTTCATCATAACAATAAAGACAGATGTTTAGACTGTTGTTAGTGATTCGACTAGTTTAGTAAAGTGGTGGTTTTTTCTCCTTCAAAATCCATCACTTTAGTAGCGCTAGGTCAGAGTTCCATACCAGGCATTGTTCCCCTACCAGACCTTCTGTCTGATTTGAGGGGGTCTGGGTTACTATGAAGGTGTGTGTGTGTGTGTGTGTGTGTGTGTGTGTGTGTGTGTGTGTGTGTGTGTGTGTGTGTGTGTGTGTGTGTGTGTGTGTGTGCGTGCGTGCGTGCGTGCGTGCGTGCGTGCGTGTGTGTGTGCGCGCGCGCGCCCCTACTGCATCCTTAGTGTTATTGTTCCATGTTGGTCACTGTTGTGGCGTCATAGCTGGGTAGGATTGTTGGTTGCTCGTTTTCTTTAGAGGATTGCATACCTTCTGGTACTATGAAAGCTAGTCCGCAGGGTGGAGGCTTTCAGGTCAGATCCAGTTTAGGGGCCTCTGGGCTCTGGAGATAGTATCTCTTTGCTTCTTCATAAGCCAGGCTAGCTGATCCCAGTCCTTAGCCTACCATCTCCTGGTTTGGGGTGTAGGGATTACAGCAACTTATGTCACTGAATTCAGAGTTGGGGCTTTGAATTTGAAATAGCAAATAATAAGTCATCAAGTAGTGTTTTTCACCCCAGTGTGTGTATGTGTGTGTGTATCTCCAAAGGTCTTTGGAAATGAGTATTGAGCTATCATAAAACCAGCCTAAAGTTCATTCTACCTCTGAACATACAGAAAAAAGGCAAAAGATTTTTTTTAAACGGTTAAAGTATATCAATATTTGCTCAGCCCAGTCAGTTCTCAGCAAAGTTCAAGCAGAGTGAATTCATTTTCTGTTAAGATTTTGTTCCTTCTTTAAAGTTTAGCTTTGGAATGGAGTATGGAACTCTTCATCTAATTAAATGCCTGGCAAGTTGATGCTGGTGGAGAAATCTGTAATCTTTGACACTTTGGAGTGAAGTTGCAGTTCTAGGCAGAAGTCCAATTTCATCTTGTTCTGTGTAGGTACTGTAGAGATAGAACACATGCAAAGGCAGTCCCCAGGCAGCGAATTGTAGAGAGGGAGGTAGGACAAGCCATTTTTCCTTATTGCTTTCAGCTTGATCTACAGGAACTTTTATTGTCATAGCCATACTGCTAACCCCAAACCTGGTCTCTAGCTCTGGTGCTGCCACTTAGACATGTGTTTCACCTTGGGCAAGGAACTGATTCCTCCAAACGACAGTTTCCTTATGCAAATATAGGGACCATGACACTAAACACATAGGGATATCACAAACTTTATATGAGACAATGTATCAAAAAAGGCTATTGCATACAGTACCCTTTATTACCATTCCAAAATGTCTTTGTCCTTGCAATAATCTAACAATGTCAAAGTCCTAAGAAGAGGGGTTTTAAAAATTGGAGTTCACTGAACCACAGATGCACAAGCTGTGATATAGATGTTATCCATTGGGACTAGTCTCCCCATATCTGTTGATTTCTGCTTTTGTGTCCAGTTGTGATTTTCTCTGATGGTCTCCATTTGCTGTAACACAGGTGAGGGATGGTAGCTTATCTATGGGTATAGGACACGATTTAGAGTGTAGTAAGGAATTACAATGGTCTAGAAAAGTGGTGGTGATAGATTCTATCTAAGGTCCATTAGTCCTGGGAAGCTGTCTAGGTTTTCAGTACCATATAGGATTTCCCTCCTGTCGAGTGGCTGTTAGTCCAGTTAGTTAGCTGTTGGTTCCCACCAACATGTGTGTGGTGATACTTTGTTTATGATTTTATGAATAAAGGTTGTCTGAAGATCATAAAAACAAGGCAGCCACCCACTAGAGAGTTCTTAACCTCTAGCAAAGCTCAGATGAAAAGGGACAAATCCTGTCCTCAGCGTGACTGAAGACTGACTGTCTCCTGTCTCCTTCTATTTTATATTCCTCTCTAGTGCTGGGATTAAGGGTATGTATCACCACCACCTGGCCTCTATGGCTAACTACTGTGGCTGCTGGGATTAAAGGTGTGTACCACCACTGCCTGGCCCGTATGGCTGACTGGTATGACTAGCTTTGTACTCTCATCTTCAGGAAAGCTTTATTGTTAGATCATAAACAAAATTTCACCAACATGTGAGTGCCACTTATTGCTGCTTTGTGTGCATCTTGCTGTGCTGTACTTGCTTGGTTCATAGGTGTGGTAGCTAAGTAGCACTGTTTATTTTCTTCCTTCCTTGGCATCTTGCATAGTATTTTTCAGAACCATGGAAACTAGAGAATAGCAAAAGAGGCTTTCAGTTAGATCCAGCTTGAACCTAAATTCTATGTTCTCAATGTGCAGTAACTTCAGCAATAAGAAACCACCCTCAACTCCTGAGGGGCAACCAAGGGCTTCATCTATAATCTGGATTGTTTTTGGAGTTTTAGGGAAAGAAAATGATGAAAGTCAGAATGTTGGGAAGTCTTCTGTGAAACAGTCTGTTATAGAAATGGCTACATAAATAAGACCTGGAAAATGCCAATATTAATGGACACGTTAATGTGGAATCCTAGATAAAGAGCTACAGGGAAGTAATGGCTGCTTGGAGAAAGAGAATTAGCCTCTCCCAAGGTGATCCCCCTTATTTGGTTTTCCAGTGAAGAGTGGTCAGCCTTGAAATATATCTATTTCAAGGCTGTATATATATATATATATATATATATATATATATATACACACATATATATGTATGTATATATATATATATACACATACACAGATCAAAATGGATGCAGTTGGGTATATTTATATATCTTTGTGCATACATACATATAACAATAGTAATCAAAAGAAAGAGAGCATGAACTTGAGGGTGGAGATTCAAAGGAGGTGAACAGAGAAGCTGGAGGGAGGAAAGAAGAGGGGAAAGTGACGTTAACCTATTTTGATTAAAAATGTACCGAATTATTCCTTTAGACATAAAGTTTTAATACATTATTCTTGTTATCTGCTTCCCAGATAACCTAAGTTGATACCCTCTATCAATTACTCATTGCTTCTATTATCACAAACAATGACTCAAAAGCAAAAAGAAAATTAAAAAATTCATTCTTAAAGACTTAAGTCTGATGTTAGTTTCAGTGGGCTAAAGTCAAAGTGTCTATCAGAGTTTAAGGTGATTTCTTCTGACAGAACTTTCTCATTGTGGAGGGAGAATCTATTTCTTAGCTTTCTTCATACTTTAGTGGCTACCTGTATTGTTTGGCTTGTGGACCCTCCCTACAATCTCAAAGTGCATCACTTTAATTTCTGCTTCCATAATCCCAATGTCCTTTGACTTTGTATTTTCTTATGAGAAATTTGTGATGGTCCAGAGCCCACCTGAACAACCCAATGTGATTTTCATGATTTATGAATGTTAGCTTGATCATATCTGATATATCCTTTTTTTGTCATGTAAGATAATTGCAGGCAGTGAAGGAATTAGGACCTCAGAGGAGGAGATCATTATACCATACATACATTATTTTACCCTTGTACTAGGATGAGGGAGACTGTTTTTTTGTGTATCTACTTGTGGCATGAAGAGTCTAAATGGCTCCCTGGCTGTGTTAATTGTGTAGAATATTCACTGGTCAGAGTGTAGAGGTAGTCATACAGCATTTTATATTTTGTTATTTATTCACTTGTATGTAACATTTGATCAGCTAATACCAACATTACTGCTTGTAATACTTTACAGCTTATGAAACAGCTAATAACAAACTATCTTATTTAGTTTTTATGTGTTAGATTTTATCCACAAATTTGAAGTCTTTTTTAATGTTTTTATTGAGTCCTTACAGTAGACTGGGTGCTGTGCTAGGTGACTGACACAAGCACATCCTTCCTGCTGTACTGCTTATAACCTATTTTAGGGAGATGCTTAAATCAGAACGTTAACTAATTTCAACCTGTGGTAGAATATTGCAAGGTAAACAAATGGCAGCAGTAAATGGTAGCTACCTCCCTTCATCTAAACCTGCTTCTTCCATCTTGTGCTTCCCCCTTTTTATCTAGTTTCATGGCCTATACCCCCCTAATCATTTTATACACACATATGTACATATGTACAACACATACACACACATTGAAAGCTAGGATCCACATACGGGAAAGCACAACATCTTTCCAAATCTGAGGTACCATAGTTAATATTACAATTTCCAAATCCATCTGTTTGCTGAAAATTTCATTTTACTTTAGGGCTGAATAAACTTTTAGTGTATATTCATGCCATGGTTTTGTTATCCATTCATCTGCTCAAGGATGCCTAGGTTGATCCCCTTTCCTTGATGGAATAATGGAAGGGAAATTACCTCAGAGGTAGAATGGAGAGTACCTGTTTTCCTAGGCATAGTACAGTGTGTCATGTGCTGGTTCTATTTTTAATTCTGTGAGAAACATCCATAATGATTTCCATAGTGGTTGCACCAGTTCGTGCTATCACAGATATGAATAAGAGTTCCTCCTGACGCAGACCCTAGCTAATATTTGTTGTCATTTGATTTTTTTGAGGATAGCCTTTTTGACTGGGAACCTAAAAGCAGTACTAATTTGCATTTTTCCTGTCTGCCAGTTCTTGGGCCACTTTCCTGTGTTTTTGGGAGTGCTATTTAGGATGATTATTGCCAAAATATGTGTCTTGAATGTTCCGTAAATTTTGCTTTAACAATTTCTTTTTTAACATTAAAGTTACTGGCCATTTTGAACATGATTTTTACAGGGTGGGAGCTATGGATCTCATTTGTTCTATTGGTAGGTTCTTAGTTTTGACAGAAGCCTTTGTTGACTAGGTTGTCTTGATATTTAAAGATTCCTTTAAAGCCTATGTAAAATACTAGGTATTTAAAGGGATGTACATTTATTTTTAGATTCTCTGCTCTGTCCTATTGGTCTACATGTTTGCTTTTGTGTCACTGCTATTCTTTGTTATTCTGACTGTAGTGTAATTTGAGGTCAGGTACTGTAACATCTTCAAGAATGCTGTATATACTTAGGATCGCTTTGACTACTCATGGTCTTTTGTGTGTCTATATACATTTTGCGATTTTCTAGCTTTTTGAAGAATGCCATTAGAAATTTCCTGTGTATTAATTAAATCTATAGTTACTTTTGAAATACATCCCTTTTCACAATATTAATTCTTCCAGCAATGGAAGTTCTTTCCATAATCAAGTGTGGTCTTTTAATGTCTTAAAGTTTCTATTGAAGAGATCTTTCACTTCCTTCATTAGGTGTATTCTTAGTTACTTTATTTTTTGAAGTTATTGTTAGCTTTCCAAATTTATTCTGATTTTCTTCCTTTTTTGTATCTTGAGTTTTGTATCCTGCAACTTTATTGAAAGTTAATCATATTTAAAGATTCTGGTGAAGTCTGCAGGGTCTTTTAAATACAGAGTTGTTCCCTGCAGAGGGAGCAAGACAATTTCACTTCTTTTCCTACTATGTCCCATTTATTTCACATTCTTGTTTTACTGCTCCAGTTAAGACTTTGTGTGCTATATTGAGCAATCATGGAAAGAGTCGCCACTCTTGTCTTCTTCACAACTTTAGAGCAAATATTTCAGTCTCCTACCAGTTAGTGTGTTAGCTATAACTTTGCTGTGTAGGCTTTACTACTTCAAGGTATATTCCATCTATTACTAACTTCTTAAGGGATTTTTATCATGAAGACCTACTGAACTTTGTAAAATGCCTCTTCTGCATATGTTGAGACAATTGTGTCTGAGTTCTGTTACTTATATTGCATTATTGATTTGCATATTTTCAGCTAGATTTGCACCCCTTGGACTAAGGCAACTTGGCTTATAATTCTCTTAACGTAATCTTGAATTTGGTTTGTAAGTATTTTGTTGAGAATTTTTGCATATATATTAGTCATAAAAATTGGCTTGTAGTTTTCTCTTTTGTTACGTCTATCTGGTTTTGATATCAAGGTAATGCTGGATTTATAGAATGAGTTGCACAATGATCATTCCATTTTCTTTTTATGGAACAGCGTGAGAAGTATTTGTCTTAGATCTTATTTAAAGGTTTTATAGAATTTAGCAATAAATCTATCTTGTCTCCTTTTGTGGGGACATTTTTATTTACTGTTTTTAATCACTTGGCTCTCTTTTCTTGTTATGGGTATATTTAAGTAAGGGATAGTCATGAACTTCTTTTCCAGTGAGACAGAAGTTAAAATATAGTAGTTTAACAATTCAAGTCTCAAACATGTAAATAATAATATAAAACTAAAGCATAAACCTCTAAACAATTAAAAGTTGAAGAAATAAAAATGAGTAATAACATGTAAAAGGAGGTATTATAGTAGTCAGAATTTTTTCCTCATTGCAATGTAATGTTTTTCTTCTTCTGCATGGGATGTTGTTTAATAAGTTTTTACATGTTAGGATTAGGGAAAGAGGATTGCTGGACTAAGGGGGTCAGACAAGTTAAGTATGTGTGGCTTTCCAAATGAGAAGGACTTCTGAGAGTTTGGACAACTTTCTGCCTGAATATCCTAGCCAGAATCTTTACAGTATTATAATCCCCAGTGAAATGGAACTTGTCCCAGCCAAGCGTTCCATGTTTCAGGCTCTGATGACCTGCTTCCCTGAAGTCCTTTGTTTGACAGCAGAGCTCTGTGCTGGCCATCATAGTCCACTTCTGGAGATTTTGTTTTGCTTGCACAGACCATGATCATGTAAGAGGAATGTTTTCCTCTGGTTGTATGTCCTGTATTCAGGTTCTGGGCATATGTCTGCCAAACACTTGCAGTTTTGTGCATACTCTACCCTGATATTTATTTTTAACCATCAAAGCTGGGCTGTCCTTTCTGATACACTGGTGTTCCTCCTGTAATCAGTTCACTGACTGAAGCAGTGCTGGCATCCTGCCTGTTAACCTGGGGATTTCATTGCAGATGGCTATTGGCTAGTCCAGTAGCCAGTGGCTCAGTGGTACAGTAATAGTACCCCTCATGATTACATTTATCCCTTTTATAAGATGCAAATTTACTCCATTTCGATCTACAATTTTACTCCAAAGCCTTGAGTTCATCTTAAAAAAACATTTTACGATGTATGAGTTTGGAACACATAAGATATACACAATGCCTAGCAATTTTTTTTGCATAACTTTCCTAAGACAGAAGAGTCTATTCATTGGAAAACGATGTTCTCATGGCTCATGATTTAGGCAATTTATATTAATCAGCATCAATGTAGTTGGCTTTTCATGATGCTGTCCTATTTAATGCTGAGCACACTTGATTAGCACAAGAGTAAGTCTTTATTTTGCTTCTTAGACTCATGCACACAATAGTATGTACCTGTCAAGGAGAAGAGCCACAGCTAAATTACTGACATAATGCTCATGTAAGCAGATTTTTATGAATTGTGCCTTCAGAATGATTTATTGCAGCTTTATAGCCTTTTCTGTGACATATTCTGTGTTTAAAAATTTATTCAAAATGCTAGCAAGCTGTAATTCAACTCTTACCAGAATTGTGTGATCATTGGGTTAAAAAATAATTTAGTAAGTTTCCAAGATGCATCCTTTTTGTTTTGAAGCACATTTTTGGATGAAACTTAGCTGAGCTCTTTATGTTTGGGGAGAATGTATTGGTGGTGGTGCTTCAGTTGAGGAAGCTTGCCGAGTGGCTTCCTACTCTAGCTGTTCAGCTCCGGTGCGCTTCCTCATGTGGTCACTCTAGCTGTTTGCTTTCTCAGTTACTTTGTTTTTTTTCATATTTTTGTTTGCAAAGAGCTGCCAATGTTTGAGGGGCTCCATTTATTCTGGTCTGCTTGAATCTTAGGCTCAGTGACTACATAATGAGAAGATGCATTAGTAACATAGCCAAGTCATAAAAAAAGACAACTCCTTATGTAATGTGGACATCAGGAACCTGGACCAAAATACTCTGCTTCATGCTTACTGAAAAATGAAATTCTTTAAAAAATATGCAATTTAATTTCACAAACAGAGGAGCCATATCAATTAGAAGCGCTTCAGACTTCAAGGATTCAAGGAATCCTGTGTGTGTGTGTGTGTGTGTGTGTGTGTGTGTGTGTGTGTGTGTGTTTGTGATACTCACATATGTGTGAGGTTATGAATGCCTGTGTGCATGTTCACAGACTCCAGATTACATCGGGTGTCTTGCTCTATCACTCACCACTCTCCTTTTGAGATAAGTTCTCTTGCTGAACCTGTCTGTAGGCAGGCTGGTGGTCAGCAAGCCCCAGAAATCCCAGTGTCTCAACCACTGAGTAGTCCTGAAGCCTTGTGTGACCATGCCTGTCTTTTTATGAGGGTGCTGAGTATTTGAGCTCTGGTCCTCATATCTGAGCAGGAAGAATTTTTCCCCACTAATACATCTCTCCAGCCCCAAGAGCTGTCATATTAACCACATAGTAAATAAGAATAAATGACAAATTTTCCCCTTTTCTTACACATCAAGAAGTGGGCCATTCCTGGCGTTGGTTTGATGTTCAGTTTAGATGCTGATTCTGTGGTCTACTTGCTCTTCTCTTGTGCAGCAATGCCAGGCATCTCGGCACAAGCTAGAAACTCCTCCATCTTCCTTGTCCTTCAGCCTGGCATTACATACCCTGTTAGCACTTTCCTTTTGTGAGTCATAGTTTTTATTTCAAGATGTCAAGAATGATTGATTTTTTTTCATCGTTGTATTTTGGAAATGATTAATATTATTGATTTTCTTGGAATAAGTATTTTGAAACAAAACCAGACAAAAGCCCTTAAAAAACTTTCCTGTATCAGCAATTGCAGAGAAAAATTTAACACATAAAAAACTTCTCTGGAGGTTTACATACTTCTTGGGAGAAAATGCTTAAAGGTGAACTAAACATTTTAGAGGAATAATGTAGTATTTATTGAAATGTAAATGTTGTGTTAGACATTAAGAATGAACACTTCTTCCTTTAGTATTCTCTTTCCTTTCATGAAGTTTGCTGTCTGGTTAATTTGTTCCCACAAAACCTTGATAGGAGTAGATTAGACTACATTATGAATACATTTAAAGGGTCAGCAGTACACTGTGAAACATCTGGCTAGGTGCCAAAAGGGGATTACCAATTATTTGCTGCATTCTGATTTTTGCCAGAGGAGAAACTTAAAATTAATAAGAAAGCATTTCTTTTCTCTGAGAGTAATTAGAAGAGGGAATAGACCACCAGGAGGGGTGATTGAAGGAGGCAATATGTGTGAACTAGAAAAGGAGTTCACAGATTCTTCAGAATACCCTGGGTAGCCATGCTGACTTGTCAGCGCTTCTTGCTAAGTGTCATAAGGATGGGCAGAGCATATGGGAAGTAATTTTAATTGCGTGTGTCTGTGCTTTAGGGACGAATTAGAAACATGATGTTTCTAACAGTTTCAAAGATAGACCAAAGCACGCTAATAATCATCATCATTACTTAGAAACAATTCTTAGTACTACAGTTTCTCAACATTTTCACACTATACCTAAAATATCTTGGAGTGTAGGCCCTCAGCCTGCTGAGACAAGATAATGTGTACATCATATTTCTTTAAAAAATAATGTCACTAGCTATAAAAATTATAAATCAAGCCCCTGTGAGTTACTTGGAAAGCTTGTAAGAGAAATTCTCCACCAAAACATTTCCATACGTCATTTCTCAGAAGGAATACTGTAGGTGGCTGTTCAAGAGTGAGATGTACTGCATAGCATTTGCAATGCATAGAGAAGGCAGTGAAGAACATTAGATTCCAGATGGTGTGAGGTCCTCCACACTTCTCCAACCCCAGTTAAGAGTTCCTATCCATAGAAATGGAGACTTTTCATTCAGAACAGTCAAGAGGCTGCTCCCAGCTTGAGTAATCTTGAGTGTTTTGTCCTTAGTAGAATAGGACCCTGGGACTGGCTAATAAATTTGGACATTTTATGAAAGCTTTAGGGTTTTGAAGAATTGCTTAAAACTCCCACACTTTTCTCTAATGGAATTGTGTTGGTTTGAGATTGGTATTCATGGTCAGGTTCAATAGATTCCCTTGTATTTTTCCTTTATGATGTTTTGGGTACAAATAGATGTTTTGCCAGATTTTTTTTTATTGAACTGATTGATTTGTTTTATATTATAGATATTCAGTCATTAAAGTATACTGCATCACTGGATGGCATTTAAGTGGTTGATTATTTTTATTCACCAGTTTATCATCATTTTCTGTGGAACTTTGATGCCCACATTTCTACCTGAGGTAGGCTTATAGTACTGACTGGCCATAATATTGTCACTCTCTTTAGGCTGAGAAGTCACCTTGCTGAGAGGATAGTAGGTTTTAGCTAATTTATGACTTGGCCTCCCAGATAACTTCAGACTCATTCCTCTCGCCTTCAAAAGTTGTACATTTGGCTTCTATTAGCTTCCAAAAGAACAAATAATAAACCCTTAAAATTACTTTTATCTTTTTTTAAATTTAATTTATTATTTTACATGTCGATCCCAGTTCCCTCTCTCTCCCTTCCTCCCTCCCTCACTTCTATCTATCCATCTATGTATCTATATATGTACGTATCTATCTGTCTGTCTGTTTGTCTATCTATCATCTACCTATCAATGATCCCTGCCCCCTCTCCTCTCTCTCTCTCTCTCTTTCTGTGTGTGTGTGTGTGTGTTATGTGGGTCTCTCCTTCTACCCTGTGGGTTCTGGGGTATCAACTTAGTTGGTCAGGCTTGGCAGTATGCACTTTCACTCACTGAGTCATCCTGCTGGCATTATAGTTTCTATTTTTTCATGCTTGGAAATTGTTGCCTTGGCATAGAGATCATATGTTTCTTAGTAATTTTAAATAATTCAACCAGCAAATTCTCTAGCTTAGGAAACATTTTAAAATATCTTTTGGATATATTTATAGAGTTTTTGCTTTTTGAATCATTTACGTTTTCCTATTTTCCTGGAAATAGCTCCACTTTCCTTAAATTGGTAGTTGTTAAAACAGTTTCCAGACCAGCAACAGTGGATGCACCTGAGATCTCTCTGGAAGGCAGAGCCCTTTGACTACAAAAATTGTGTCAGAAACTCATATTTCAATAGATGCTGTAGGTGACTGTGACCTTCTAATTTACTAAGTTTATACCTCAACCTTATGCATTAAAAATGAAATGTGTATATTTAAGAATTTATATGTATATATAAATTTATATGTAAAAAGAAATCCTGAGGGCCATGAATTTATGAGAGTGTAGAATGCGGGGAAGGGGGACGGGGTACCTGGAAGGGATTACAGGGAGGAAAAGGAAAGGGGAAATGATGGAATTACATTTTCATTTTGAAAATAAAAATAATAAAAAAAATTAAAACCTTACTCACATCCTTAGTTGAATCCTCTCTTTAATTCTTATGTTGGAGTCTCTGATAGCTAGATTATTAAGTTTGAAGTACTTATTTTCACTGGCTTTTCAAAAAGTCAGCTTCTGGGTTTATTTATCAGCTGGCTTTATTACCTTGTGCTACACATGAGGAACATTAATGCCAGCATTAAATAAAGTTTAATTAAGAAACAATGAGTGTTGCAATAATTTCCCATAATTACAGTAATTATTCCAGATCTGTAAAATATGTTTGAAGCAAAGGTTTTTCTGTGCCATACTTTTAGTGTTAATGTGTGGGATACAGGCAAATAAAACCCAGTATCTGGAGTATGCTACATAGAATTACTGTCATGGGAAGCAAATGAATGGCAAATTTCTGTCTCTTATTTGGAGAGCCTGTTCTCGTCTTCTTGGCTTTTAAATTTTGGAACATTGATTTTTTTTTTTAGTGTTCATTATATCTTAACTTAAAAAGCATCATATAGTTTTGCTATTGTATCACATCTTTACCACTGCTAAGACCATCTGTAAAGTTTCTGAGTTGTCTTGAACCCTGCTCTCACATCAAGTGAATTTTCACCATGTAGCACAGCCTGAATTTTAAGCCAGATATTCCAGACACATCTCTATAATAATTTGGTAAAAATAGATTTATATTTGTATGTACATTATAGTCAGAAAGGAAATGGTCTGCAGGCACAAGCTAGACTCACCTTTTTCTAATGAATTCATTGTAGCTTTTACCTTTGTTATTTCTACACTCTAGTTTTTCTTCAAATTCTTTGGTCGCAGTTCATTATTTTTTCCTTGCCTTTTATTCTTTGAAATCTTTCTTTGTTTTTATATAGTCATTGAATTTTGATTGTATCTTTTAAAATATTTTTATTAATTATTTGAGAATGCTAAGGAATTTTTTTTTAACACATTCACTGCCTTGTGGTGATTTAAATGAGAAATGTTCTCCTTGGCCGACATATTTGAAAACTTGCTTCCCACTTGGCTTTGGGAGAGGTTATGGAACTTTTAGCAGCTGAGGACCTGGAGCTACGCAGCTCAGCAGTAGGCAGACAGGTAGGGAAAGAGGCTCCAAGGAGAAAAATAACTTTCTACAGACATTAAAATGGCCAGCATCTTCATCTCCCTTTCCAAAATAGAGCCTTTGTGAGCTTTTCCCTGCTGCAGGTACTTTCAACTTCCTGTATGGTGGTCATGGTGGATTTGGGTTCCTATGGCAAGAACCAATCAGCTTTCCTTTCTTTATCTGGATTATCTAGTCCAATACAATAACACTAACCAGAACATTCTGAGGGAGAAATTTATTCATCCTACCCCTAAACATATAAATAAAATTTCTGATTTCCAGACATACTTGAAACTCCTGGTCCAGATCCCCTCTCCACTGGGAAAAATTGTCTCTTTGTGTGCATTGTTGTGTGCTTTTCTGCTATCAGGAAAAGGCTCATTCTTCCAGCCTTAGACCTCACCACAAAGGTATCACAGCCTTGCTAAAGGAAGTGGTGTGTGTGTGTGTGTGTGTGTGTGTGTGTGTGTGTGTGTGTGTGTGTGTGTATACAGAGTTCATAGCTTCATTCTAGTTCTAGTTCATTATCTATGCTTTCTGAATGTGTTTGAAATTGTAATCTCTCAACTTCTGCTCTGGCTGCCTGTTGCACACCTTCCCTGCCATTGTGGATTCTCTTTATGGAACCCTCAGATGAAATGAACTCATTCTTTCTTAAATTGCTTTTGGACATAATATTTTTTCACAGTAACACAACTTCACCATCTTCATTTTCAGCTTTATGCTTCCCTCAAAGTGACCCAGTGGGTCACACCCTTAAAGAAAATTGACAGTCCCTCTCCCAGAAGACATCAGCTGTCATTAGTATAAGATCCTCTTTGAATGCTGACTCTGTTGACCTTGTGCAGGCAACCATACTGCTTTGAGTCCCTGAGTGCAGTGGTCCTGTCATACCCAGAAGACACTATCTTGCTCCATTCCTTTCTGATTTTATCTCTTACAATTTCCTACCCCATCTTCCATGAATGTCCCCAAGTCTTATGGTGGTTGGAGGAGGCTGTGGCATAGATGCCACATTTGTGTCTGTGCACTTCAGAAATGGCTGTTGTCTGTACCTTGAATGTTTGTGAGTTATTGCCTTAACTATTGTCTATTGTACAAAGAAACTTCTCTGATGAGGTTTGAAAGCTGAATGAATCTATGGGTATAGAGAATTTAGCAGACTGAGTACTATGTCCAATAGGAGTAATAGCTTCATTCCTGAGGTCTGTCAGCCATCCTCTCAACCATGGATTTTTATCCAGATTTACAGTACCAGCCATTCATTCCCTCCTACAGTGCAGATTTAATACCCAATTTGAAAGTACTTGGTTACTGCTATAAAATGTGTGCCACTATTGCACTCATGAGTATATCTTCCTACACTGTCATTACTGTAATTCACAGGATTCTGAGCTATGTAATACTACTGGTGACTCCCCCTCCCAACAGCAGCCTACATAACATCTTCTTATTAAAGCTATCCATCAGAGAAGAAGCTTCCTGGTCAATAATGACTTGGTTTCTCTATGTTCTGAAACAAAAACTTATGATGCCTTTAGCAATAAGGTTACTACATCTTGGTATTAAAATGCTTTCATATATTTATAGAGTTATATACTTACCTATTTTATCCTTTAAACTAAATTCAGTGACAATTTGTATATTCATAGAATTATTGCTTCCAAAGACATCTAAAGTCTTAATATAAGCATATTATTGCTTTCCCATCTTTCACAACATTTTGGCCAGCATCATTTTATAGTGGGTTCTGATGCCTCTTTCTTGAAGATGATTTATTTGGACACCCTGTTAACTAATAACAATAGTGCCCTAGATTCTCTATTCATTTGTTATAAGAAAATGTTCTTCCTAGTACACACTGGAGGGAAGGTTTATATGTATAGCTGTGAGACTTTAATTATATGGAAAACTTTTATGTAGTTCATTCCTTTTGGACTGTGGAAAGAGTTTTGACATAGCCTGCCTTGTTCTTTGTCACTTGAAACTATGAGATACCCAAAGTCCATGTCTCCATTGAGCACATATGATTCCCTGTGTGAGCCCATTAAAGTGGGTAGGTTTGATATCCTAGTCTATTTGTAGAAATGGATCACAAATGAAATCATTTTCTAAGATTAGTTTATTTCTTGAATCTCCTCCTAATGTCCAAGACAAGGAAAGCCTAGGTGTACTTTGGCTATATAGAGGAGGGCAGGTTGCTTCATGACACTACCTTTTTTTTTTTTCTTCACTTGCAAATAGGAGCAAAATTAACTCCCAGTGGTAAAGCAATTCAAACAACAGCTAGCATACAGTAAAGATTAAGTACACATTATGTTTCATTATAATTAAAGTTTTATTTTCAGATTATATGTGTAGAAATACTTAATTGGTGGACAAAGACTTTTTAAAGTTTGTAGCTTTTTGTTTGGATGATTATAATTGGCCTTGCTTTTAGTCTGTACTTTTCAAATTCTTTGAAGATATCATGATTGCTTCTGACTTTTTGGTAGATGTTGGCCAAAGGCTCATGTAAGTTCTTTCTGCTTTGGACACTGCCCTAAAATCTTTCCTTTCCATAGCTTTTGTTTTCCACAGATCTTTAATGACCCATGATACTGCCTTAAAACTGTTGGCTCTAAGTAAGAGAGACTTAATCTGAATTCACACCAGTACTTCCTAAAGTGGGAACATTTACAAGCATTGAGTTTTTCTAGTATCTAGAACCTGTTTTGGCTCTCCCTTTTCTGAGGCTAGCTATGCAGAAAGCTTCTAAAACTTCCACACTGTCCTATAAAAGTGATAAAAGTTGGCAATGCTCATTGCCCTTGCATACTTTAGTAACACTTGGCTAAACAGAAAATGAAAATCCAGTCAACAGTAACTTGTACAGTAGCTAGTTCTGGACTAGACAGCTTGGTAATGTTGACAGTTATAGAGAATGAAGTTCTCAGAATTAAAAAACAGTTCCTCCCAAATTAGGTCAAACCCTACATTAAGAAAAAGCAATGCTATGAATGAACTGGATGTTACAGTTTACCTGGAACATAGAAGACCACCAACAATATAATGGACTATATATAACTTAGAATGTATTCCCACAGAGTAAGTTAATGAGGATTATAGAGCAATGGCCTTTCTAAATTTTTATTTGATGTTTAAATTTTTGTGATTTATTATTTTACCATGTTAAGTCAATTCAATTAATAATATCCAGTATCCAGTAGGAATAGCTTCAGAAATATAGTATCTTTGTGTGTGTGTATGTGTGTGTGTGTGTGTGTGTGTGTGTGTGTGTGTGTGTGTGTGTTTTGGGACAGGGTTTCTCTATATAGCTTTGGAGCCTGTCCTGGAACTAGCTCTGTAGACCAGTCTGGCCACTAACTCACAGAGTTCCACCTGTCTGTGCCTTCTGAGTGCTGGGATTAAAGGTGTGTGCCACCACCGCCTGGCGATGTCACTATATTTTGCCAGCACCTTTTTGAAAGATTCCCCTTTTCCTAAATTCTCAGATTTAGGAAATCTGTAGCAGTGAATAAATATAAAATAAAAGGTCACTAGGTTATGAACCTTTGACATTTGAGAAATGCCTGAGCTGACCCGTACCCTTCACATCAGACTCTTACTGCCCCACAGTCAGCCTTCTCTGGCCTGAGCCATTAGTTCAGGTTAGATGCATTTTTGCTTGCTCCACGTGTGTTCGCTTTAACTTTCAGGTTCCCTATAAATTGACTCGGAGTTTCAGAAAAGAGCTTTCTTTTCAATTCTACATGAATACTATGGGCAGAGATTAAACCCTCTCCAGTTTAGAAGCTCTGCCTGGCATGTGGGATTTTGCTCACAGGAAGAACAGTTTCTGTTTTGAGGATCTCATCATGAACCTGACATTTCCCAGCTCACATTCTAACTATGTACTGCTTTTCTAGATGATGCCAGTCTTCTGTAAAGAGGAGAAAAACAGCTGGGTTTCTGAATGTCTGAATCTCAAATTCTGTTGTGTTAGTGTGTCACTGTGACCTGGGGGCTGGCTTAGGGAGAGCCTTATTTTCTCCAGTTAACATGGAGATGTCCACATCATAACGACCTGTTTTCCACTTGTGAAACAGTGAGGCCTCAAACCCTCTTCAGTGTTCTCTCCTAAATAAATGAGAGTGGCCAGGAGCCCCTTTGCTTCCTTGATGCCCTGAAGTGAGCAACTTTGCTCCATTACTGCCTTGTAGGCAGGAAGTTCTGCCTTATAACAGTCCCAAATGCAGTTGCGATCACAGACTGAGACCTCTAAAACTGAGCCAAAACAAACCCTTCTTTTAAAGTGCCTACCTCATGTATTTTGTTACAAGCCAGGTAGCAGTCTATGAAATTCTTCATACACTTACACTATATCCAATACAGTAACTCTTCACATAAAGAAACTTCAAGGAATGCTGAAATAAGCAAATGAAGACATACACTTAAATCAGAATAGTAGGTAGCCTCTTAAAGATGAATTACCCTTGTCAAAAGCTTTTTCAGTATCTAATGAGATGATGTGTTTTTTCCCCCTGGTTTGTTTATATGGTGGATTATATTGGCAGATTTTCATATGTTAAACCATCCTGTATCTCTGGGATGAAGCCTACTTGATCATGGTGGATAATTTCTCTGATGTGTTTTTTGGATTTGATTTGCCAGTATTTTATTGAGTATTTTTGCATCAATGTTCATGAGGGATATTGGTCTGTAGTTAATCTTTCTTTGCTGTGTCTTTATGTGGCTTGTATACCAAGGTAATTGTAGACTCATAAAAAGAGTTTGGCAGTGACCCTTCTGTTTCTGTTGTGTGGGACCATTTCAGGAATATTGATATTAGTTCTTCTTTGAATTTTTGGTAGATTCTGCACTGAAATCATCTGGTCCTGGGTTTTTTTTTTTTTTTTGGTTTTGGAGACTTTTGATGACTGCTTCTATTTTGTTAGGGGTTATAGTTCTATTAAAATTACTTATCTGTTCCTGATTTAATTTTGGTAAGTAATATCTATCCAGAAAATTGTCCATTTCCTTTATATTTTCCAATTTTGTAGAGTACAGGTTTTCAAAGTATGACCTGATAATATTCTGGATTTCCTCTGTGTCTATTGTTATATCCCCCTTCATTTCTATTTTGTAAATTTGGATATTCTCTCTGTTTTTTGGTTAGTTTGGATAAAGATTTTTCCATCTTGTTGAATTTCTCAAAGAACCGTCTCTTTGTTTCATTGGTTCTTTGTAGATCTTTGTTTCTACTTTATTGGTTATAGTCCTCCATGTGGAAAAAGGGTCAAGACAATGTTGGGGAAACCCACAGAAATAGCTGATCTGAACAAGTGGGAACTCACAGACGTTAGACTAGGGAACCTATATAAGACTTAACTAGGCCCCCTGAACACGGGTGTCAGTTGGGGAGCTTGAGCAGTATATAGGGCCACTGGCAGTGGAACCAGTATTTATCCCTAGTGCATGAAGTAGCTTTTTGCAGTACATTCCATATGGAGGGATACTCTCTCAGCCTAGATACAGAGGGGAGAGCCTTGGTTCTGTCTGGAATTATGTGACAGATTTTGATGAATCCCCATGGGATGCCTCACCCTTTCTGAGGAGTGAATGGGGGTAGGATGGGAAGATGGTGGTGGGAGTAGGAAGATGGGAGGGAGAGGGAACTGGGATTGGTATTTAAAATAAGATTGTTTTAAATTGAAATAAAAATTAATTGAAAAATGAATTACCTCCTCAGTAAAATCAAGTTTTGTTTGTGAGATTTATTTGTATGTATATGGATGTTTTGCCTGCATGTATATCTATGTACCACATGGGTATACTGTAGTGAAATCCAGAAGAGGGGCACTGGATTCTTTGAAACTGGAGTTATCTTTTTTTCATATTTTTTTAATTTAAATTTGAAACAAGCTTGTTTTATATGTCAATTCCAGTTCCTGCACCCTCCTCCCCTGTTCCCCCTCACCAACCCCCATCCCATCCCATCCCATCCCCTTTCTGTTCCCCAGAGAGGGTGAGGCCTTCCAATGGGGAATCTTCAAAGTCTGTCATATCATTTGGAGCAGGGCCTAGTCCCCCCACCCCCACCATGTGTCTAGGGTGAGGGAGTATTCTTCTATGTGGAATGGGCCTTGTTAGCTGTTTTGTGTGTATTGGCAATCAAACCTAGGTTCTTTGGAAGACCAGCCAGTGCCCCTAACCACTGAGCCATCTCTTCAGCCCTGTCTCCATTTTTCTTGATTTGATTTCTTTTTGTGTGTGTGTGTGTATATGTGGAGATGAATAAAGGTCATAAAATAAAAACATGATCTGTTTGGGGGTGTCCAATGCTAATTATACATCTACAACACAACCCTATACCTAAGACTCAGGTAGCATCATGGAAAAGGGGCATACAGGGTGTAAGAGTTAGGGGACCAGGACACCTGCTGCTAGATAATGTCTTCTGTATATAACAGGGAAGCTGTACTCATGAAATTTCAACAATGCAGCTGTTCAAACAGGATGTGACCAGTAACAACACCAGTTAACAAGCCAGTATGGATTGGGGAAATTTCACAAGGCCCAACACCTAGAGGAATAGCTACAGGCAACTAATAGCTGCTCAGAGGTTGGGAGAGAATCAGTCTTATCCAGGCACATATTCTCTGATAAATTATCCAATTTCAACTGGTCATCCTTAAGCATGTACACAAATAGACAACTAAATGGACTTACTAAGTTACATATATATATTTTATGTATTTAACAATGATAATTAAAGAAGACGGTAATAATTTGAGAGGGAGTGGGTGTGGGCATGGGAAAAGTTGGAGGAGGGAGAGGAAAAGGTAGACATTGCATTGATACAATACTCATGTGTGAAATTCTCAAAAAATAAATTGAAAAATAAATTTAAAAAAGAAAAAAGTATGTGGTCTCATGGTTTCAAGTTTAGGCTGGAAAGATGACTTAGTAGTCAAGAGAGTGAACAGCTCCTCCACATGACATGAGGTTTTTGACTCTTCGAGCCCACATTAAGCTCACAACAATCTGTCACTTTAACTCCAAGAGCTTTGAACTCCTTTAGCCCCCCCCCCTCCAGGCACCTGCACTCATGTGTGCATGTGCATGAGTGTGTATACATGCGTGTGTGTGTGTGTGTGTGTGTGTGTGTGTGTGTACAAACACAATTAAAAATAACTTAGACTCTATTAGCTTTTAAGATTTGCAAAAGTGCTGGGTCACTATATAGTAATATGTTATTTGTACTCATCTCATGAGTGTGAGGATAGTGTCTTGCATCCTTTGCTTTTGCTAAGCTTTGCTTTCTACAGTGAACAGATACTGTCCTTTAATAAAATAACAGTACATTTTAAAAGCATGCTTCACTTAACCATAGTAGCTTTCTTTCCATTTAATCATTAGTTAATTTATAATCTCCAAACTTTGTTCACCCTGAAAATTCTGAGTTCCCGGACAGAAAGAACAGCATCTTTATCATGTTTTTCTTGGTAGCTTCTGGGCATGGCTGTGGTCTAACCACTAGAGGGAATTTAGGAAGGATCCCACAGGACCCAAATCTTCTGAAGTTAGTTCTTTTCTGCGTTAATCTCACTCTGCTTTAGACTTCACCCTCAGACAAGGTAAGAAACACCAGGGGCAATATAAAAGACTTTCCACCTGATTTTACAATTTGGGTAAACAATTTTTCTTACCCATGATTAACTTAGGAGAAGGCTGTTTCTTACAAATATATCTGGTCCACTAGTCTAACAATTGAGGTGCTGAGCCAGATTCTGTAATTTGCATGAAGCATGGATTTTTGAGTATAAGAGATGGATTTTCACAATTCTCTCTGTCAATACAGCTTGTGGGTGGGGTGGATAAGCCAACATGTCATTTTCTGCTTCCCTCATTTTACTATGTAAAAAGGACAGGGGGACATGTGTGTCACATTTACCAAGGGAGGGTCCCTGGCAGAATGACTAAGTCTGTAATCTCTTTAGAACCCTGTTATCTGTGGCCTCCTATCAGAAGACATTAGCCTGGAGAACTTAGATTCTGCACAAATCCCTACACTTCATTAATCCTTATTAGAATCACCCTTACCAAAGCTTTATGAGATTAATTACCTCCCACTCTAGCAAATATTTCATACTTTACAGTCCAGTGATTAACCCCATTGATTGTCTTTTTGCCTTTCCAGCTGCAGCTGCTTATTAGAGAATTTTTATTACTACCCTGTAAATTCCTCACACTTGCCTTCACTGATATTAGCCATGTAATCTATATTTTGTGAGTTCTTTTAATAGCTTCTATGAAGTGCAGGCTTATTTTGAGAAAAAGCTACAGAAGTTTCCACTAATCCAATGTTACTTTCAGAATCTTAGGGATTGTATTTAAATACAAAATTCCATTAGGGTTTTAGTAATTATTTTATCAAATAAATAAATAAATAAATAAGGTTTTTTATTTTGTAGAGTATTTATGAAAGGTCAGTGCTATTGAGATATATTTTGTTCACTGTCTTTTTATGGGATATAGGTAGACAATATCATAGATAACTAAGGACGGGCATAAGTTGTTAGGGTAGGCAATAACTATTATATATATATATATATGTATATATATGTATATATATGTATATTTATAGTATATATATGTATATATACTATACACACACACACACACACAGAATACTAACATATGTGTGTGCAAGTATGCTCCACATGTATGTGGAGGTCAGAGAACACCTCCAGGTGTTCCTCAGGAGCTATGGTTATCTGAAAATAATGCAATTAATATTAACTTAAATACATAGGAATAAATTAAAATGTTGTGCTATGTGTTGAAAACAAAAAATGTATGGTTTATTTTCAGGACTTTATAATATGGGAGTAGCATGCTATAGAGGATGTGAACATTTATTACAATGGTCATACATAGTCTCAGGTATTCATTTAGTCTCTGCTACATATTATCTCTAAAGTTCTTTGACCACAACTCTAACTCTAGCTTAAGCAGAAATCAGTGTTACATGCATTTGAAAGTTCTTGTGTAGGGTAGCTGCCATATTAATAAGGCATATTTATACAAGAAATGCCCAGTTATGCTGCTTGAGTATATACCTGAAGTACCCTAAGTTAACATGCCACAGAAGGATTTGTATACCAATATTTATTGCTGCATTGTTGACAGTTATTAACAACAGCCCCAGTGCTCATCAACAGGTAAACAAACAAAAATGGTAATATAGAAAATGGAATTTTATTGAGATATAGAGAACAGTATGCTGTGTTTGGCTGGTATCCTTGGGAGAACTGCTCATTTCTGAAGGGAGCCTGGGGAGCTATGGATCTAAGGGAGAGGGGAGAGGAGGGCTTGGAGTAGTGGAGGGGAGATGTGTTGTTTGAGAGAAGAATAAATAAATATAAAAAGAAAACAAATCTATACAATGCTTAATGAATGAAAAGTGAAATTCTGCCATTTTTCAGGAAAAGGGTACAACTGTGGATTATTATGGCAAATAAATATGCTAGGCATTCTTTTATCATACATACATAAAACTATATATATAATTTATATATAATATATACGTGTGTGTGTGTGTGTGTGTGTGTGTGTGTGTGTGTGTGTGTGTGATGAGCCAGAAAGGGGATCATGAGAAGGGAAAAATATATCTTAAGGGAGGGGGGAAAGTTTAGGATAATGAAAGCATGTGACATGGAAATAGAAAGGGTGACAATATGGAGGGAAGTAATTAATGAGGTGCAGGTGACATGGCATAGGTCAGTGGGGCATAGGAATGAACTATAACAAAGTATCTATATGAATATTCCACAATGATGTGCAATGATTTGTGTCTTAATTTTAAAAATTATTAATAAAAGGAAAAACGCTAAAGGGAGAACATAGCCAATCAAACCTTGTGGCCTGATTAAAACAATGATGACTGGAAGCAAAAATGGATTGCAGTCTGTATACTTTTGGAACACTCAAAATTAATCACAAACTGGCACACCAAATACTTTGCATTCTAAACAAATGAGTACCTCCAAGCTTAGGCTATGCATGTTTTCAAATCTTAAACTTTGACTAGGATTGCTTTGGGATAAAATAATAATAAGTGCTATTCTTTATAGTGGATCATTATATGAACTGTTCAGACTGATACAATAAATAGACCCTTTGAAGCTGGTATCATGTAGGGCAACTACTGTTATCTCCTACAACCAGGTCTTACTACTACTGCTGGTTCCAGGATATGGTACTTACTGAATGCTCTTGGTCAGGTCTCATGCAGCTTCATTAACAGAATTAGTATCTTTAAAAAAGTTAAAAGACATTCTTTAAGGATTGTTGATAAATGTCTCAATGTATAGCACTGGCACTTAAGAGCAAAATCCAAAAGAGTATTAGTGGGCCATGCATGAAATCCCCCTGTTAATGATGTAAACATGGAGGTTTAAAAGTTAAATTCTAAAGAAGGATGGATAAATAATATATAAAAGCATTAGGTCAATGTTACCACTAGTTCCAAACCAGGCTGAGATTACTTTTAGTATTTCCTCCGGAGTTGGACACAATGTCTGGATGATATATTTTTTTAGTGCTTACTTCCATTATGGACTTTTTTTGTAAAGATAATCTAGAGAGATATTTTCATAACTAAATGAGGTGGTAGAGGTAAAATACTTTAAACTGCTTGAAATCGACTAGTTTATAAACATTGCCTATTGTTATCACATCAAATTGTGTAATCAGTAGCTTCAAGTTACTACCTGAAAAACCTTGGAGTGATTTGATCTTCCTTTATAACTGAGAAAGCTACAGTGAACTTTCAGTTTCTCTGATAAAAGGGTTTCACTCCTTTGTTTTGGAAGTTTGTTTGCAGTTTTCTACTAGTTATAAAGAATGCAACCTTCCAACGTTATCTGCAGATAGATCAGTGCTAGAGTCAGTTTAATTTAGAGTGCATGTTGTAGGGTGGAGAGCATGCCCACATAAAGCAGTGAGGGATTTACAAATAACTGTGGGTGTTAGTGTTTCCAGTGCCAAGAGCTCAGCTCTTCTTGTGCATTTCCCATCACAGATCTAGTCCACCATCTCTTCAGCCCTCACTCCTGCTATTATCCAGTTGCTGTAGCATTTGCAGGCATCTATCTAAACATCCAAGAGTTTCTTGCCAGAGTGTGTACTAGCAGTGGAGAGCACATGCTAGAAGCTGTCAGAACACATGCTAGCAGTGGATATCACATGCTAGCAGCAATCAGAGCACATACTAGCAGTGGTCAGAGCACATGCTAGCAGTGGTCAGAGAATGTGCAAGTAGCTGACTTCAAGTTCTGCACTGCTTTGGGGGAACTGTGGTACTTTCTGCAATGAGAATGGGAGCAGCATTTATACATTTTTATTGTGTGATGATGTTTCGTTAATGTAATAGCTTTGACTTAAAACTGCCCTTATTTCCATACTTTTAAATCCAGCAAATTAGGTAATATGCTGTTGGTTTCCTACTCATTGGTGCATGTTATTAATGTCTTATGTATTTCTTTCTTTACTTAAAGAAATGAAGTGTATCAAGATTTATAAATTTGCTGTTAAGCTTTTAGGAATTCAATGTTATGGACCATGACATGTTCCTTTCATTTTTATGCTCCTCAGATACTGATGATTTTTTGAGGGATAAACACATTTTTTCTATTTTATTATAAATCATCTTATTTTACATATCAATACAAGTTCCTTATTCCTCCCATCTTCCCATGCCCTCCCACAAACCTCCATCTCACCCCCCCCATCCACATCCCAGGGAGGGTGAAGCCTTCCATGAGGGATCATCAAAATCTGTCAAGTTACTTGGGGTAGGGCCTAGGCCCTCTCCTGTGTATCTTGCTTGACAGAATGTTTGTTCCTCCATAGGGAATGTGCTCCAGAAGTTTGTTCATGCACTAGATACATCCTGGTTCCACTGCCAGAGGCCACATGTTCAGGGGGCTCTTGTCCCTTTCCCCTTCACCAGGGGACCGTGTATGTCTATCTTAAGGTCCTCCTTGTTTCCTACCTTCTCTGGAGGTGTGGCTTGTAATCTGGTAAACATTTCCTCTATGTTTAATACCCACATATGAGTGAATACATATCATGTTTGTCTTTTTGTGACTGGGTTACCTCATTTAGGATAGTTTCTTCTAGTTCCTATTGTGGTTAAATAAAGATCAGGATAAACAAATAGGCCAAATAGATGTTTATTCAGGGAGAAATAACTTACAACCTAGACAGATGAACACCAGCAAATTCCACCGGATGCTCTCCTGTTCGAGTCCCACCAGCAAGAGAGCGTTCCCTGGTTCTTCCTCCGACCTCCTTCCACAGGTCACTTCTGCCCATGGCTCCACCCCCCAATGGGCGTGGACAGTGCCACAGAAGGAGACAAAGTAAATATCTCACTACAATTCCCCTTTTAGTCTAAAGAAAAGATTTAGGCTTGACACAAATCTACATACAAAACAGTGAATAAAAAGTGTCCTCTAAGAAAAGGAAAATCGAGAACAAAATGAACCTACATATCTAGTCCTAGGGTGAAGGCATAACGGAGTTTACAATAGAGTTGTCCTAAGCTGGAAAATGTAAGTGTAGTAGCTAATATATCTAACTAGGAAGAGAGAATAATAGTTGTGATAGTTTAATCTTCAACCTCATCAAGACCTGAGAAGGAAAATAACGATACTAGGGTAGACAGGAAGTGCGGATGAGCAACTTCCAAAAGGTGCAGCAAGGACAGAAACAGCAAGCCACCTGGACAGTCACCCTAGGTACACCCAGTTTTGGCTAAGGCCAAGAGAACTTGACAGACCACCACAACAGCAGGGAGGTAGAATGTCTGTCTTATCCTGACTTGGCAAGGTTCAGCAGTCTTCTATATTTGTCTCCTGCAAGCACATAGGACTGCATGTCCAAATCAGTAGTCAAGGTGGGGGGCAATTCTTTGCCCAACAGGCCATTAGCTGAGGCACGAATGAACTCCAGCAGGAGCAACAACAGTGTCCAACATATTTTCGGGGAAGTGCATGGTGCTATCAGGAGCAACAGTGTCTCATGTCAATGGAATACTAATATTAAAACATTTAAATGCCATGTTCTGCATGTCTATGAATTGATTGAAGATTAAGCATCTATATCTGACTAATCTCATAGGTACAGGAAACATGAGTGAAGATAATCTGTAATACTCAGGAATTTAGCTAAAAAACTGATTGAAACTTCCCTGAGTAAAGCAGGACCAAATACCTATACAATATAACTATGTACATATACATAAATATAAATCCCTAAAATAGAGGTAAAGTAGAAATGTCAAGACAAGAGATAGAAGTATAAAGGGCAGCATGATACATATCCCAGATTGTATCAATATATAAAATGTCTTGAATACAAGAAAAGTATACATACATAGAATATGGCAAGAATAAATGTGCATAAGTTGTATCAATATACAAAATGTCTTGAACATAAGTAAAAGTATACATACATAGAATATGGTAAAAATAATGTGCATAAAACATCATAAGTGGAAAGATTACACACAATATAACAAAATATAAACTTAATTTTACATAGCTTACCACATATAAGAATATATAACAATGTAAGGTGTAAAATACTATTATCTCACTCTTACTCAATAATTCACAAGAAAATAGGCTAATCTACCTATATCCCATCTAAACCATACCTTTCCCAACCATACCCTATTCCTGCCTAAAAGATAAACCCGAGTGCAAGCATCACCTTCCATACCCAACCCTAAATAACTAAAACCAACCCAAAGAAGATAACTATTATCCCAACATTCCAAGGGTAGAGAAAGGGGGCGTCATTATCTTAAGGTTACTTCCTGCTGAAATGGGATGATGATTGCTCCATGGGGTCCTGGAAGAAAATTTTTAGCAACAAAATTTCTTGACAGAACTGTCTGTGACATATGTAGCTAGTCACTGTATGGCAGGAAATACTTGACTGTAGTTCTATTTGAAAATCTGGCCAGGTTGTAATAAGAAAGTGCACCATTACAGCTAGCTAGTCATGAGTTGTCTCGAGTAAAACAGCCTCAAACCGGTTTTAGGGTGGTGGTTGTAGTCCAGATGCATCAGGTTGAGTCAAGTGGAAACGATGATGTGGAGCCCCATCTTCTTTCCGGAGAGTTCAAAGACTGCTGTTAGGAATTGTTATTATTCCTTGAGGAAAACTAAAACATCAATATTAAAGTAAAATTTTCAAGTTTTAAGGTATGCATTAGGGAAAGGCAACAATAAGCATTAAAATGTATGTGAGAAAATTAGGATTTCAGAGAGAAAATTGCGGATAAGAAATGAGTCCCCAGATTTTGTTTTCTTCTGCCTTACACCAATTGGCTTCTTGATTTAAGGCAGAAACCATGAATTTAATCTTAACAACATGCTTGAATTTAGAGAAGGAAAGCCAAATCCAACTCCAAAGCCAGCATTGGTTTACATGAATTGGGACTTCAGGAATACTAGATAGTAGAGAGAAATAGATTTCTGTATAGAAATAGTTTATTAGAATTAAGTATTTTTACCATATATCAGATTCTGCTTCATTAAGTGATTGTTTCTGGAGAGCTGTCTTCTCTTCTGTAGGTACCTACATGTTCAGTGTTTTTGACTCTTTGAAGATAGGTTTTCTCTCTGTTTTTCTGTAAGAACAACAGAACACTTCCCCTACCTTTGAGAGGTTTCTGCACATCTCCTGGGACCTAGTTTGTTGGATGACTTGTCGTTTCTCTTCATTAAGATGTTTCTCTTATTCAACTCGGATCTTGATTAACTTAGATGGTATCCATAGTTTTTCTTCTCCTGTAGATACAAATGCAAAACCCATACCCCAACGTAACACATATCCTGCTTTCCATTCTGAGGTCAATACATCCTTGAAGTACACTGGCTGATTTAGTTCAGAAGTTTTTTCTATTGTCCAGTGTCTTTCTGCAGCTTTTTTTCCTTTTTCATCTGCATTAAGAAAGTCTAATGTTAATAAAGCATTATGTAATCTGTGTTTGGGTGTCTTGGTTCCTCCTGCCTGTTTATGGAGCATTTCTTTTAAAGTACGATTGGATCTCTCAACCACTGCTTGTCCTGTATGATTGTATGGTATACCAGGTATGTGCTTTATGTTATAATACTCAAAAAAACTGTTTCAATTTGCTGGAGACATATGCTGGATCATTGTCAGTTTTTATTTGTGCAGGTATGCCCATAATGGCCATTACCTTTGCTGTTCACATGGTGTTTCTTATGAAAATCTGAGGCTTCTTGCACACTTCCTATCAATAAAAGATCAATTTCATCATTGCCTTGTGCTAGAGGACCTGGCAGACCCATATGAGATCTGATATGTGTTATATCTATAGGATGAGTCCTCTTTCTGATAGTATCTTGCAAGTGTATAAACAATGAAGTTAATTCTGTATTGTCAGTAATAAATTCTGCAGTCTCAATGTGTAAAACGACTCTCTCTGCGTATTGAGAGTCAGTAACTATATTGAGGAGTTTTGTAAAATCCATAACTACCATGAGAATGGCATACAATTCTGCCTTTTGTACAGAATTGTAAGGGCTTTGAACCACTTTGCTAATTTTTCCTGATTTATATCCTGCCTTACCTGATTTGTTTGCATCAGTGCAGAATGTATGAACTCCAGAAATAGGAGTTTTTCTTACAATGCGTGGAAGGATCCAAATTGTTTTCTTTATGAATTTGATTCTCAGAGTTTTGGGATAATTGTAGCTAATCATTCCCCAAAAATTACTGCATTCTCTCTGCCAATATTCATTATCTTTCCATAAGGAAGAAATTTCCTCATTATTTAAAGGTACTTTGATTTCTGCTGGGTTCCTTCCTGTTAGCTGACGAAGTCTTAATTTACCTTTTATAATCAAGTCAGAGATCTTTTCTATATATGTTTTTAGTTTTTTATTCTGTTTATGTGGTAGGAATATCCATTCTAATATGATATCTTCTCTCTGCATTTAGAGAAGGATATTCTGTAGATGGTAATATAACCAGAATATAGTCTAGGTTTGGATCCACACGGTCCACATGTGCTTCTAGTATCCTCTTTTCTACCCATTCTAATTCCTTTTCAGCTTCAGATGGTAGTATTCATGGACTATTCAAGTTCTTGTCTCCTTTTAGGGGCATTTTCAAGTTTTTCAAATCATGCCCTTCTACTCCAATGATGGTTTGCAGTTGAGAAATCTCTCCTAGTAATTTTTGAAGATCATTAAGAGTCTGGTACGGATCTCTCCTGATCTTTACTTTTTGTAGTCTAATTTTCTGTAGACCTATTTTATATCCTAAGTAGTTGATAGACTCCCCTTTTTTGTATTTTTTTCAGGTGCAATTTGTAATCCCCAGCGAGGTAAAACTTCCTTTACTTTCTCAAACATTTTTTCTAATATTTCTCCCTTAGAGTCAGCTAACAATATATCATCCATGTAATGATATGTGGAAACTGTTTACGAATTATTTCTAGCGATTTTTGTACAAAATATTGGCACAGGGTGGGGCTATTTAGCATGCCCTGTGGCAAAACCTTCCATTGATATCTCTTCACCGGTTGAGAATTATTGTAATTAGGTACTGTGAAGGCAAATTTCTCTTTATCTTGTTCTTGTAAAGGTATAGTGAAGAAGCAATCCTTTAAATCAATAACTATAATAGGCCATTCTTTGGGTATCAAAGAAGGCAAGGACATTCCAGGCTGTAGAGAGCCCATTGGCTGGATAACTTTATTGATGGCTCTCTGGTCTGTAAGCATTCTCCATTTACCAGATTTCTTTTTGATAACAAGTACAGGAGAATTCCAAGGGCTGGTTGATTCCTCCATATGTCCAGCATTTAGCTTTTCCTGAACCAGGCTTTCTAAAGCTTCTAACTTCTCAGAGGTCAGAGGCCATTGTCCTACCCAGACAGGGTCCTCTGTTAGCCAATTTAAATGTAGGGCTTTTGGTTCCTCTGTTCAGCACTCGTATTCTGTTTTTGTACAGCCTGGATATTTGGTAACTGTCTTGTATAGTACTTTATAATATTTTTTTCCACAATCATGAGGTCGTTTATGGTTCCTATCTAATACTGGAGGAATGTTAATCTGTGTATTCCATTGCTGTAATAGATCACAGCCCCATAAATTTATCACTACATCAGCCACATATGGTCTCAACCTTCCTCTCTGTCCTTCTGGTCCTATACATTCAATTCATCTCGTGCTCTGTTTTACCTGAGACAGGATTCCAATCCCTAAGAATTGAACATTTACCACATGCAGGGACCATCTTCAAGGCCAAGATTTATTAGTTATGACAGTTACATCTTCCCCTGTTTCAAGTAACCCATCAAATAGTCTATTATTCATCTTAACTGTCATTCTAGGCCTTTGACTATTTATAGAGGTTTGCCAAAATATACGTTTTTTATTTCCTTCTGTCATGTTTGATTCATCTTCCGTCACTAGTTTGTCATCCAGAGCGGTATAAGTTTTTATAATAGGCACAGAATTTTCTAATTGTCCAGTGGGAGATTGTCTTCCCTTGTGACTGGGAATGTTCAGACCACCTGTGATGTGAGGGCCTTCAAGAGGCCCCCCAAGGAGTTTCACGATGGTAAAGGGTTTCCTTGCTTGTCTCTGGTCGATCTACACTCATTTTTCCCGTGTCTGCCTTTGCCACATCTTCTACATAACCCAGGAGGCTGAGGCCTTCTGTTTGATTCATTCCTGGTAGTGTTATTTCTACGGACGCTTTGCCTACAATTTCTTTTTAGATGTCCTATCTTACCACAGTTATAACATCTGACATGTTGATATCTCTTCAAACCTTTGGAGATGGCTTCTCCTACCCAAGCATCTAAGTCACTATAGTTAAGAACTCTGTTATTTGATGTCTTCTCAGACCTTTAGATATGGCTTCTCCTACCCATGCTTCAGTCTTAACGTCATTATACTCAATGTTGGCTGTATATAGAACCCATTCATCCAAGGGTGCTGATCACATTTTTAAAGGCCAAAGCACCTGTTTGCATTGAGGATTCGCATTCTCTTAAGCTAAAGATTCTATGAGTATTCACTGAGAATCTCTGTCTGCTACCTCTAATTGTACTGCCCTAGATAATCTTTCTAGAAAGACACTAAAGCATTCTCTAGGTCTTTGCCTTATCTTGGTATAGGAGTTTATCCTCTCCCCTAATTCATGAACCTTATCCCAAGCATTCAGAGCTGCTGTACTGCGTAGAGACAAGATATGTTTATCATAGGCAGCTTGGGTTTCTGGGTCAGCATAAAGACCCTCACCAAGAATTTTATCTTGGGGAGCTTTATAACCTTTCTTTAAGCCCTGAAGTTCAAGAGCTTTTGCTTCCTCTCTCCATAAACCCCTCCATTCTAATTGAGAGGAGTTTTCAAGGTCAGTTGATATTAATTGATCCCAATCTTTAGGGGTTACCTTGTTATTCCTTGCCCATGATTCTACTAATTGCTTCACATATGGTGAGTGCATGCCAGAAGAGACTACTGCTTCCTTTAAACCTTTTAATCTTTCACACGTATTGGTTCCCACTGATATGCAATGACACCTTTTGGGTGTTTGTTTTGTTGCTGGTTTTTCATTAATAGATACAGGGAAAGCTCCCCTGACCCTAAATGGTGAGGAAAATTTTAAGTCTTTTTCATGCCCTGTTACCTGTAGTTCTTCTTCTGATGTATGAGACTGAAGGTCTTCTAAAGCCTGAAATCTATTCACCATTGTTTCTTTGAGTGTCTGAACTTCTTGAATCAAATAACTTTCTAGAGACTTAATTGCATCAGTCAGTTTCTTACTTTCTCCAACTACAAATGATTCCATGTTTTTAATATTCCCATCCTTAGATATTATCTGAATGGCATGTAAACTGCCTTCCAGAAAAAATGTTCTATGTGCGAGCTTGCCATTATCCTCAGACATGGAAGAGATTCTATCATCTAGTCTTTCTGTCTGATGTTCCAGTTTTTTAAACTTATTAGTAGCTTCCTCCAACCAGGAACAAGCTGTTTCTGCTAGCGTGTTAATGCATTGCATTGTTTCTCTTCTGGTTATTGAGGAATCAGACATGGAACAAATTCTGTTTTCTATTTGGTCATTTTTATGTTCCACATTTTGTATTCTACCTGTCAGCTCTCCAATGCCATCTTCAATATTCTGAACCTTTTTTTTCTAAGCATTCTATGCTTTGAATTCTGTCATTTTCAATGTTTCGAATCCTTGTTACTAAGTCTCCTATGGTTTGTTCAAGTTCCTTATTGTTTGCTGTAATCTCAAACCATTTCTTTAAGAATATCATGTTAATGATGAAACCCATTGCTATTACAAAATAAAAGTACATATTGGTCCAGTCATAATTTTCTTCTGCTGAAATTCCTTCTATATATGAAGTAAAATAATTCCTAAAATCCTGCATTGTAAAATTATCTGTCATAGGTATGGAACAATTGATCTCAGATATTATATCACCTTAAATTGCAAAGGATGTTACAATTACCTTAGGTGTAATTCTGCTGTCCTGGAATTTTGATGCTTTTAGTTGTAGATCTCAGCTTGTGGTGTTTATGCCTGGAGGTGTACCACCAAATAGCATCCAGCCACAGAGGACCCGTGTAATCCCGGTTCTGCCTGGAAGGGTAGCGCCAAATATCGTCCAGAGCAGACGATCCTTCTGATCCCGGTTCCTGTAGAATAGCTCTTAACAAACTATGGCAAACAAAATCTTGTTAGACAAATGAGTAAAAGGAGCATTGTGGAATTGATGGGATGGCAGAGCTAACCGTGGGAAATACACAAACAGTTCGGGCACCAAGCAGCTCTGTGTGAATTCAAAGTGCAGAAATGGGCAAAAAATGAGAAGCAGTGAGTGCCTTCTTAGGCCTGCTGTGGAGGCAAAGGAGTTGTAGGGCAGAGGCAAATGGCCCAAAGCTGAGGTGAGTCCACCTGGTTAGGCTAGGGACCTTGCCCATTGGGGATAGTGGGGGAGGGGAGCAGTGTCTGCAGCCTCGGTGAAACCCAGGTCCCGTGAAAATCCAATCCCGCTTCTGACACCAGATATTGCGGTTAAATAAAGATCAGGATAAACAAATAGGCCGAATCGATGTTTATTCAGGGAGAAATAACTTACAACCTAGACAGATGAACACCAGCAAATTCCACCGGATGCTCTCCTGTCCTAGTCCCACCAGCAAGAGATTGTTCCCTGGCTCTTCCTTCGACCTCCTTCCACAGGTCACTTCTACCCATGGCTCCACCCCCCAATGGGCGTGGTCAGTGCCACAGAAGGAGACAAAGTAAATATCTCACTACAAGTTCCATCCACTTGTCTGCAAATTTCAATTTTCCATTATTTTTTTTTATACTGAGTAATACTTCATTGTGTAAATGTACTAAATTTTCTGTATCCTTTCTTTGGTTGAGGGGCATCTAGGTTGCTTCCACATTCTGGCTATTACAAATAATGCTGCTATGAAAATAGTTGAGCATATGTTCTTGTTCTACGAATGTGTATACTTTGGTCATATGCCTAAGAGTGGAATTGCTGGATTTATTTTTTTAATTATTTATTTTTTATTTTATATGTCGATCCCAGTTCCCCCTCCCTCCGTCCCTTCCTTCCTCCCTCTTACCTTCTTTGCCCCCTCCCATGCACTCTGACCACCCTCCCCTCCAAACCCCCCACCCCAATTCCACATGGGGGATGTGTCTGCAAGGTCCTTTTGTGTACCAGGAATACATCCTGGTTCCACTGTCTGAGGTCCCTTAGATTTCTCAGTCCTTGTGGCTGAGACCCATATTCAGGTGGGCCTGAGTCAGTCTCATGTTGGCTTCCCAGCTATCAGTCTGGGGGGCTGGTGAGTTCCTCCTTGCTCAGGTAAGCTGTCTCTATGTGTTTCTGCAACCTGGTCTTGGCCTCTCCATCTGCATCTGGATTAGACTCAGTGTTTATTTATGGGTGTTTGCTTCTGTTTCCAACAGGTACTAGATGAAGGCTCCATGACGGTAGATAAGTTAGTTGTTGATCTCACTATCTGGGAAGGGCATTTATGGTACACTTTCCACTGTTGCTCAAATTGTTGGTTGGTGGCAGTCTTGTAGGTCTCTAGACCTTTCTTTAGGTTCAGTTTTCTCTTCAAACCAATAATGGCTCCTGCTTTTATGTTCGTTTTCTCTCTCTCTCTCTCTCGCTCTCTCTCTCTCTTTCTTGTCTTCTATTCCTACTCTGACTCAATCTTCCTAGTCTCACGCGCATTCCTCTCCTCCCCTTCTCTTTCTCCTGCTTCTGACTCCATTCACTGCCCATCCCACATGTGCTCTGGGGGTCTTGTCCCTTCCCCCTTCTGTGAGGGACTTTATATGAATCTCTTGGAATATACCTTGTATCCTAGTTCCTCTGGTGGTGTGAATTATAGGCTGGTGATCCTTTGCTCTAGGTCTAAAATCCATATGTCAGCAAGTACATACCATGTTCCTCTTTTTGTGACTGGGTTACCTCATTCAGGAGGTTTTCTTCAAGTGCCATCCACATGCCTGTGGTTTTCAAGATTTCATTATTTTTTTCTGCATAGTAGTATTCCATTGTGTAGATGTGCCACATCTTCATTATCCATTCTTCAGTTGAGGGGCATCGAGGTTGCTTCCAGTTTCTTGCTATTACATATAATGCTGCTATGAATATAGTTGAACAGATGTTTTTGTTGCATGGGTGTGGATCCTTTGGGTATATGCCTAAGAGGTGTATTGCTGAGTCCTGTGGTAAACTAATTCCCATTTACCTGAGGAACCGCCATAATGATCTCCAAAATGGCTGTATGAGTTTGCACTCCCACTAGCAGTGGAGGAGTGTTCCCCTTTCTCTACATCCTCTCCAGCATAAGTTGTCATTGGTGTTTCTAATTTTAGCCATTCTGTCAGGAGTAAGGTGGTATCTCAAAGTTGTTTTGATTTGCATTTCCCTTATAGTAAGGATGCTGAGCACTTTCTTAAGTGTTTTTCAGCCTTTTTGATTTCCTCTATTGAGAATTCTTTCTTCAGTTCTTTACCCCATTTTTAAGTAGGGTTATTTGTTGTTTTCTTGACTAATTTCTTGAATTCTTTGAATATTTTTGAGTTCAGCCCTTTGTCAGATGTAGGATTGGTGAAAATCTTTTCCCAGTCTGTGGGCTGCCATTTGGTCTTGTCCACTGTGTCCTTTGCCTTATAGAAGCTTCTAAGTTTGAAGAGGTCCCATTTATTAATTGTCGATCTTAGTGTCTGTGCTCCTGGAGTTATGTTCAGGAAGCTGTCTCTTATACCAATTGTCATTGAATTCTAGGAATTCCTTTGTCTGTCTGCCTGCCTGCCTTCTTTCCTGCCTTTCTTGCTTCCTTCCTCCCTTTTCCTTCCTTCCTTCCTCCTTCCCTCCCTTCCTTCCCTTTTCCTTCCTTCCTTCCTTCCTTCCTTCCTTCCTTCCTTCCTTCCTTCCTTCCTTCCTTCCTTCCTTTCTTTCTTTCTTTCTTTCTTTCTTTCTTTGTTTCATAATTGTTCATTGTTCAGTTTCCATGAGTTTGTAGCATGTGTACACCTTGTGCTGTTACTGAGTTCTAACTTCAAAACTTGTTGGTCTGCTAAGATATAGGGTGTTGTACATTTTTTATTTTGTATCTATTGATTTGCTATGTCTCCAACTATGTGGTCGATTTTAGGGAAGATTCCTTGTGGAACTGAGAAGGTATATTCTTTTGTGTTTGGATGGAATGTTCTATAGATATCTGTTAAATTCAATTGTGTCATAACTTCTGTAGTTATTTTGTTTCTTTCTTAAGTTTGTCTTGTGATCCTAGTGGCAAGAGTGGGTTGTTGAAATCTCCATGTAAGAGGGTGTGAGGTTTGAGTTTTAGTAGGGTTTCTTTTATGAATGTTGGTGCCTTTGTCTTTGGGGCATAGTTGTTCAGAATTGAGACTTAGTCCAGATGGATTTTTTTCCTGGGACGAATATGAAATGACCTTCCTCATCTGTTTTGATTGATTTTAGTTTGAAGTCTAATTGTTAGATATTAGGATAGGTACACAAGCATGTTTCTTGGGTCCATTTGATTGGAAAAATCTGTTCCCAACCATTTACTCTGAGGTACTGTCTGCCTTTGAAGTTGAGGTGTGGTTTTTGTATGCAGCAGAAGGATGGATTGTCTTCCAATCCATTCTGTTAGCCTGTGTCTTTTTATAGGCAAATTAAGTCATTAATGTTGAGGGATATTAATGACCGACCATTGACTGTTAACTGTTAATTCTTGTATTCTTGCTTTTTTTTTTTTTTTTTTTTGCTTTTGTTTGTGGTGGTATTGTGGGATTTTTTTGTAGATTTACCCTGCTTTTTCTTTTGGCTTCTGGTAAAGTGGGATTATTCATTGCCTATTGCCTAAGTTTTTGTGAGTGTAGCTAACTTCCTTATTGGAGTTTTCCTTTCAGAACTAAAAAAAAGGCTGGATTTGTGTATAAGTAGTGTGTAAATATGGTTTTGTCATGGAATATTTTGCTTTCGCTATCTATAGTGAATGAGAGTTTTGCTGGGTATAATAGTCTGGGCTGGCATCCTTGGTCTCTTAATATTTGTAGAATATTTATCCAGGATCTTCTGGCTTTCAGAATTTCCATGGAGAAGTCAGGTGTAATTTTGATAGCTCTGCCTTCACTGCTCTTAATATTCTTTCTTTATTCTGTATGTTAGGTGTTTTGGTAATTATGTGGTGAGGGAACCTTTTTTTTTTTTTGGTCCAGTCTATTTGGTGTTCAGTAAGCTTCTTGTACTTTCCTAGACATGTCCTTCTTCAGGTCGGGGAAGTTTTCTTCTATGATTTTGTTAAATATGTTTTCTCCATTTTGAGCTGGCCTCTCTACCTTCTTCTGTTCCTATTCTTATGTTTGGTCTTTTCATGGTGTTTCATATTTCCCAGATATTTTGTGTTAAGGATTTGTTAGATTTAAGATTTTTTTTTTTTGGTTGATGAAGCTATTTCCTCTAGTTTATCTTCAGTGCCTAAGATTCTCTTTTATCTCTTTTATGCTTGCATCTGTAATTCCTGATCGTGTTTATCCAGGTTTTCTATTTCCAGCATTCCCTCAATTTGTGTTTTCTTTATTATCTCTATTTCAATTTCCATGTCTAGAACTGTTTGAATTCTTTCCTTTAACTCTTTGATTGTTTTTTTCTTGGCTTCCCTTGCTTTTTTTTTTTTTTTTTTTAAAGAGATTTGTTGATTTCTTGCTTTTTTTGGTTTGTTTTACTTCCATTTTTAAGGGATTTTCTCATGTCCTCTTTGAGTGCCTCTATTATTTTCATGAACTTGTTTTTAAGATCTGTCTCTTCTGCTTCATCTGCTTTCAGATGTTCATGTCCTACTGGCATAGAATCATTACACTTTAGTGGTGTCATATAAGTCTTTCTGTTGTTGGATGTGTTCTTATACTGTTCTTCTGCCCATTTTTTTTCCCAGTGGGTTCAAGTGTGGTCTCTCTCTCTCCTGGTGGGTATGGGTTCAAGACTCTATCCTCTTCTTTCTCCACAATTATGCAAGTTCAAGACAGGAAAGGGGTCATTGCTGGTTGCTTTGTTTGTCCTATAGGTCCCCCCTTCCCCAGTTTCTCTCTTTTTCTCTCTACCATAGAGTGGAGGGGCAACACAGGAATGGCTGCCAATTGCAGATACTTTGTTCTGCCCCCAGGTCCCTCTGGGGGATTCTTCAAACTGTGTATATTTTATATTTATATTTCATGAAGAATGGAGAGGTGAGTATAAATGCAATTGGACAAGAGGATTAATCTGGTAATAGTCTCAAGATGGGGATCCAGCAAAGCCTGTCCAGATTCTTCATAGACTGGAATTAGCTTTCCTTCCTCCATGTGATGGGATGTAGTGCACCCTTTGACAATGAAGTTCTTCAAATAAAACAAGAAGGAACTTTCTAGCTCTTATAGCTTGCCTAGGGAGTGAGAGGTTCCAATTTCTGGTGATTCATCCCAGGGAAGATGCATTCTGCTTTTTGTCACATGACCTGAAAGACACAGGATGGCAAGGCAGGTTAGAGAGGGAAGTTGAAGTAATGTAAAATGAATATATGGTCATGTTAAAATTAGCAGCTATGGTGAGCTGACCAGCTCAGCAACTATCCAGGCCCAGAACCAGGGTTATGAGTTGGCCCACCCCAACACCCACCCCATCTGTGATTTTCAGGACTATGTGAAGAGGCTGGTCCTCTAGACACAAATCTACAAGATCTTCACAACACAGGGCAACAAGAGGATGTCATAGAGGCTCAGCACCCATGGTATAGCAGAAACCAAAGGCATGGAGTTGAAAACAGATAGTTATGGTTATAGTTTTCCTTAGTTAGGATTAAAGATAAGTTACTTAGACTTTAGACTCACAAATATAGGATAGATGATAGAATAATTTCTTATATCTTGCTAAATGTAAATGGACTAAATATTGTCAACTCTGATTCTTACTTGATAACTGTTGTGTTATATATTTTGCTATGTTAAGGTTAAAACCCTTCTTTTTATTTAGACAGAAAAGAGGAGATAATGGGAAATGCCATTCTGTATATATGTTTCTCATACTGGTAAATGAATAAAGCACTGTTGGCCAATAGGAAAGGAAGATAGGAGGGACTAGGAGACAAGGAGGAAAGAGGAAGTAGTAAGGAGGAGTCAAGATGGAGATACTGGAGAGACGAGATGCCAGCGGGCTCTCTGGTAAGAGGACGTGGAAATACATAGATTAACAGCAATGCGTTAATACTTAAGACAGTGCTAGCCAATAAGAAACAAGTATCTGGCCAACAGCATTATATCTAACACAGAATCTTGGTGTTATTGGGGCAGGCACGGCGGCAGGACCAGACCAGTGGTGGGTGGAAAAACCTTACTCCTTACATCACTAGACCCATGTAGTTGGCTAGGTTTACAGTACCGGACATGATTTCCTTATTAGTGAGAGAGTAATAAGTTCAATTAGAGAGTTGCTGATTACCACCAAGGTGTGTGTGCCACTGATGGACCTTTAGGGTTATCATGCCATGATGGTATTGTTGTGATTCATAGGCACCATCTTAAATAGGATTGTTGTTTGCTTCTTTCCCTTGGAAACTTGCATAGCACCTTGTGGTTCCCTCAGACCTAGTCCTAAGGAAGGGGACCATCAAATCAGATCTAGCTTGGGTCTTCTGGTCCCTGGGTCTTTAGCAATTTACCTTTCTACCTTTTGAAGACATACAAGTACAACAGTACAAGCAAATAATATTTTATGAGTCTATTGGACAACCATGACTAATAGCTCAAAAGAGGATTTCTCATGCTGTGTTAGCTTTTTTCCCCCTAGTCTGTGGCTCTTGTGGGAAAGAGTATATGTATATACTGACTTACATGAATTATAGGCATTTTTTAACATTATGATTTCTTATAAACTTCTCAGAAATTCTTATTGTTATTTTACTCTCCTGCCTCTTTCTTCTCTTTCTCCCTTCCTCTACCTTATATGAGCCCTCCCTTTTCCAATTTTCCCCTCAGATAATTTGTATCCTGCTATTCTTCTTTATGTTGCTCCCCAATCCTACAACGGATTTCCTTTACTTTCCTGCTTTCTGTATTTACTAAAGATTATATACGCACATCTGAAGATTTTGGGTTAGGACCTCAAATGAGAAAGAACATACAGCGTATGTCTTTCTGGGCCTGGGTTACCTTACTCAATATGATCTTTTCTTGTTCTAACCATTTACCTGAAATTTTCATTTTTTGTATAGCTGAATAGTATTCTGTAAGTTGTATGCTGCACTTTTATTTTCCATTCATCAGCTAAAGGATATTTAGGTGGTTATCGGACACTTTTTAAATTAGTTATTTCTCAAATGGATTTTACTATTTTAATTTTATGTCCCCTTTGTTTCTTCTGCACAGGGTATTTATACACAATAAAGAATGTTTTAAAATTATTTCAAGGCTGAGTTTCCTTCCAATCAATCTGCGATTAAAAGTTTTAAACACACGGCCTACCTGTTGTATAAGATTTCCTTTATAGTAATGCATACCTAAGACTATCAACTGCAGGAGAAAACATTTCTCTTGTATCATAGTTTTGGAGGCTTCAGTTCATGACCAGTTGGCTCTTTAGCTTCAAATTTGGTACATCACAAGACACCATGGCAAGAACAGGTGATAGAAAATGCCAGTTCACTTTAGATGACCAGGAAGTAAGAAAGAGAAAAAGAAACCACCCTATGGTGGCTTTAAGGACCTAAGTCTTCCACTAAGCCCACTTCTAAAGGGATAGTCCTGCTGAGGACGAAGTATTTTTTGTTAATCTGTGTAATCATAGCTGTCCTGGAACTCACTCTGTAGAACAAGCTGGTCTCGAACTCACAGATCCACCTGCCTCTGCCTCCCAACTTCTGGGAGTAAAGGCATGCTTTTGGGAGCTATTCATGTTGCCAGCTATAGCATAAGTGGATTAAGTCTGACCATAGAACATATTTGCTCTCATTGTTGCAGTCCTAACAAATACAGGGTGCAAGTATCCACATGGAAGAGAGATCTATACTATTTCTCTCTGCCATAGGTTATCCATTTCCTATTGCTTTAACAGCAGACCCTCATTTATATAGCTGCTTGATCTCTGAGCCCATTTCAGGCTTAACCTGTTTAAATGTTGAGGATAAATTGGCCATATTAAAGGATCAAAAGGACACTTCTGTTTTGATTAGTAATTGTACAATATAAGTAAAATCTGAAATTTAATTTTGTTACTATCTCTAAAGACTTATTTTCCTTATTTTTAAAGTAGGAAAAAAAAACCAATATCTCTTAACCATGGGGATGTTGCAAAGATTATATTAAAGGATGTCTCATATATAGTATATGATCAATAATGGAAGTTGTTATTGTTGTTGTCCTAATTTTTACAGTCCTATCAAGTAAGCTTTAAAATAGCCATGATGGGATTGAGAGCTAATGGAAGTCACTTTATAAAACATAAACATTTATGGCATGATGTATATGGTTGTTACAGTTATTAACATAAATAAGTAACGATCACAATGTATTTTGGATCATTGCCACTTTAAGAAGCCCAGTTCCTAAAAAGTGTTTCTGGGAACAACTCCTTAGTAAGGAATATGGTGCATATTTTCTGGCTCATGCCCAAGTCCTGAAGGCATCATCTGTCATTGGTGACAAGTGCCTAGAACCTAGACACCCAGGATTCCCTTAAGCATTTGAAAGGACTACAGGAAGGTAATTTTTTGGCAGCAGAACAGTGTAACCAATCATTGTATCATTATTACATGCTAAGGTTGATGTACTTTTTGGCATGAGTTTCTGTGGAAGCACGACTTACCAAATGACTTTACCTTTGTGTCTCTTTGTGTGGCACAGATGGGGCTACAAATGCTGTGTGAGATAGTGAGTTGGCATCTGCATCTGAATTTAGTACCTTCAGAACATTGCAGCAACACACACATAGGCAACAACAGTAGGCTTCTTTTTAAATAAAATATCTTCATTTTTTAATAATGAGTAGCTTTTTATTTGTAGGTTTATTTTGATGACATTCATAGTATAAAAGCAGGATATCTAGGCAACCAATGAACTTCACAAATCCAGAGTATTTCCTTGGAGCAATGATAGGGCATACAGTCTATTTTCCCTATTGGTTACACTTAGAACCTAAGTAATATTGTCAAAACAACTTACCCGAGAACAAAATAGTAGCATATTTTGGATATGGACAATAGCAACTTTCCATTTCCAGATTCTTTTAGTAAAGATGGCAAGATATTGAGGTATAGAACGAAATATGTTTTGAAATCAGAAAACCCAGTTTTATGGCTTGATATCCAAAACATATGCCCTGAATCATTACTTTACCACTCTTGTTATAGTCACAGCATCAGTAACCCCATATTTCATATGAAGATTGGGAAGGTTCAGAAAATTTGGCATAAGATGTTTTGCATAAAATGAGGGTCTGAGTCAGGATTTCAAACCCTTTACCTATTGTCTCTACATCAGAATCGAGTCCTTGTATTTATAAGTCATTATTGTTAAATATTTTAAAACAAGTGTACATTTCAATCTTTGGGGACCAGAAGGATGACACTAAAAGGGTGAGACCAGGTAATCACAGACAATTCTCAAGGTTGCCTCTGGGAAAAACTCACAAGATAGAAGAACTCTGATGCCAAGTCAGAGGAATAGCTGTCAGTAATTAATCAGTTTGACAAATGTCCGCACATGACAAAAAAGGCCAGTCATTAATTTGGAGGACAGAAAAACAGGGAAATTTACAATGCCAGTGTTGATTTGGTCAGAGGAGGGAGAATGCTGGAAAGGCAAGAGAAGGCAGAATAAGGATAGCATAGACAAATAGGCATCCCGTTGCCTTTGAACAAGTCTTTGGGAACAGTGCTGCTTTTGGTGTGTGGGGAGTGTAAGATGCTCAGGGATGGGACTTCTGTACTACAGGTATCACCAGGAATAACATAGTAGAAGCAGGGGACACAATGAAGCAGGAAACATCCTGAGCTTGGTTGTGAGGGACAACAACAAAATTAAAGACAGCGAGCTAGAATCCCATTTTTAGTTGCAGGACAACTCATTCCTCACTTTGGATGGATGTTACCAGAAAGTAGGTAGAGGGACTGACCTGTGAGCTTGGCCATATGGCTCAGTCCTCTTACCTGACTTACCTGTGAATGTGAAAATCTTGGCTTTAAATATTAGATGCTGGATGTGTGGAGTAGGTCAAGATGTAGCCACACATATGGGGTCCCAAGACAGGTTTATCAGCATCACTCTGCTCCACTTACTCCCAGCTCCAAAGGCATATCCTTGATTGAACTTTTTAATATATGTATGGGGATGAGCCAAAATTTTGAAGATTCGATACATTGAAAATTTCATAACAATATGAAAAATGGTAATTTCACCCAGGAAATCATGTTTTATATGCTTGAAGCTTACATACACTTTTGCATTCTTTCTTTCTTTCTTTTCTTCTGGTGACATTTTCTCATCTTTGTACTTTGTTAGCGTTATGAAACAAGCCATTGGTGTGAAAAAGAGCTGTCAAACATAATACAGAACTCTATAAAATTGAGAAAATTGGAATTTTTAGTCACGACATGTGGTCCAATTTCAGGTGCATAACACACTCAGTTGTAGCGAGTGAGACTGCACTTCAAGCTCTGTCACTGTTACAGCCCCACATCCCACATGCCAGTCAGTGGCTGCAATGCTTTCATCTATTTTTTTTAATGCAATGGCATTTAGCCAATGGCGTTCATGCTGAACACTGATGGGAATGACAACATTCAGTACTGCCAAAAGCATTCAGGGAATTTAATCTCAATTCCAAATGCTTAAGCTTGATGTCTGCACAGACACTTAGGTTATTAAAGGACTGGGGGAAATGATTTTGAACGATTCCAGTCCTACAACAGCAGGGGCACAAAACAGCTTAGATCTAGATAGGAAAATTACTTTTAAAATCCTTAAGGATCTGAGAACAGGCAGTGAGTTTAAGGATCTTTTCTTAACATGTGGAAACTTTTAAGAATGCACTGAACCAATGGTCCTGGAATTTACTTTGAGAAAAGAATGAATCTGGAGATGTAATCATACTTTTGTTAATTAATAAATGATGTTCATTTATTGAGAACTACTCTGTGCCAGTGAAGAAGATCTTGAAGATGTTTAATGTTTTGTGGTCTTATATAGCTAGGTGCAATGTTGCCTCTGCAAGTTCCCTTAGCCAATGATGCTGTGGTGGTATGCCCCTAACTCTTGACCACTTTTTGGGAGGTCTTAATAAGTTGGATGTTTTCACAGATGTCATCTTCCTTCTACCACTGGTTCTGAGGCAATGCTAACACTTTTAATTTGATATTGATCACCTTTGCCTTGCAAGCCCTCAATCCTGAGTGCTAAGCATAGTATGGTGAATTCAACTAAAAAAGAAAACCCTAATGTGTATCAGAAACATAAATTTAAGTGCAGCTCCTGTGGTTCTGTTTGAGGAACAGAGTGGAACAGTTATTAGTAGAGCTTGAGAAGAGAAGGGACATAGGGTCTGGAAAGAGCTAGATAGGAGATATCAAGAGGAGAAATTAGTTCTAGCCTTCTGTGGCACAGTAGGGGAACTTTGGCTACAAAAGTCTTTGATGTATTTTAAAAATAACCAGATAATAAGAAGAAATAAGTTCCAAATATACAGAGATGAAGTGTGTGAGGAGACAGAAGTGCTAATTCTTCTGATCTTATATCATACACTGTATACATTACTATATATTTGTAATGTATAATATATGACATACATTATCATATTATATACACATTGTATATGTGAATATTGTATATACTGTATGTATACACATTTACATTATAATTGTACTTCATCCTCACAAAATGGACAAAATTCAGCATTAATATTTAGTATTAAGAAAGTATGTAGAAAGGCTGGTCCTGAGCCACTGTACTTGGGTAATGACATAGAAAGTCCTTGCAATATCAGGCCACACTTTTGGTTCTTCATCTTTTTTTCTTTTTGCAAATAAGTCACATCATTTTCCCATAAAATAGTTTTGATAAATCTGACATTCTTGTTTGTGTCCTTTGCTGTGATATGGTCCACATTTCTTGAGTGAAAAAAATGAAACCTATAACAGAAGAAAATATGGAACAACATGCAATGTATGCACTTAGGTGTGTTTGCATGTTTCTCTTTCAATCGTTCAAGAAATAAAATTCCAAGGACATATTTTGGGTTAGTACTCTTTTTAATTAAAAATATTTTTCCCCACGATATATTCTGATCACAGTTTTCTGTCCCTTCTCTCCTCCCAGGTCCTTCCTATCTCCTTACCCACCCATCTCTACTCTTTCTTTCTCTTTGTAAAACAGCAAATAAAAAAAGAATACCAGAATAAAATAAAACAAACACATGTACAGATGCAAAGACACTCACACATAAAGATCAAAAACCATAATATTTAAGGAAAAAAACAGTAGAGTTAAAAAAAATGGGCAAACAATGTATTACGAGACAAGAAAACTCTCCAAAATACTATTGAGTTTTTTTGTGTTGGCTGTCTCCTGCTGGGCATGGGCCTGTTCTTTGTGTAGTTTCTATAGCCAGTGAGACAATTGGGGAAACCTAATTTTTCCTTTGCAAGCAGTTGATTCTTGGAGATAGCTTCTGGGTTATGGATGTGTACATGTGTCCACTTTTCTCCTCAGGTCTGGGACCCCATCTGGCTTGGTCTTGTGCAGGCCGTGTGTCTACAGCCATGGTCTCTGCAAGTTCATATGCACATCTCTCCTGTTGTATCTGGTGTCCTTCATCCCTACTGGCTCTTAAACCTTTTGTGCATAGTTGAGTCAATTTGAACTCATCACTGTGTTCTATAGTTCTGAGCTGAAATTATTTCTGCAAGCTGATTATCTTACTTCCTTAGTATAGGTCCCAGTGCTAGTGCTGTTTCATCCCTTAAGCTTCTCAGTTCTATATTACTTCTTGACTGTCACAAGAATCATGTGTCTTTAGCTTGCTGATGGGGTGAGTGAGGGGTAGCCCTTAACACTTCAACCTATATGTCAGGGTGCTCTAGGGGGATTTGTGTCTCAATAGTATTAGCTTAAAATGTGGACTATTTAACATTTACTATCTAATCTAACTGGTTGTGGGTGTAACAATCCTTAGTCCTTTTTGAAGCTATGTTAGAGTTACAAGGCTCAAAGTACACGTGCTAGTGATGAAACCAAGTTCAGGCTCAGCAGCTACAAGGCCTGTGGTCCTCTGTATGCATGGTTCTATGTCAGCAGTCCTGCCTTTAGTTTTCTATTGTCTTTGGACAATGAACAGAATTCTAGATATAAGTAATATTACAGAAATTACACCTGTGATTTTATACTGACTTGTGAATTCTTATATTATTCCTTCATATGAATCAACTTTCTTCAGAACTCAGCTTAATAACATTTCATATTTTGAAAACATTTTGGTCCATTAGTTGAGTCAATGAGGTAATAGTAGGGAAAGGAAAATGCTAAAAATATTACCAGACAGTATGCTGCTTCTGCAGGAAGCAGGGTGAGCTCTTCCAACATTATAGTGGTAGAATAGCTTTGCTATCTCCAGCTAAGCATGTAGTTTGGAAATTAACTTTCACTAAATATATTAAAAAAATGATGAAAGCACAAAAGTGTTTCTCATTTATCCACGGATTAGTGCTCACTCTGCAAGGAACATAGAGAAAATATATTTGGAATTTCTAAGATGATGGTATTTTCTAAACTATAAGAAATTTTAATGTTGATAAATTTTAGAGCAACCAATTTACTTTGAGTTTAGAAGCTAAGTGAGCTGGATTCACTGGCAGCAGTTAGGATAATGTTAAAGTTCACCAAAACAGATTCATAGGGATGGGGAATTGAAGAAGATCATTTTATATTTTCTCATTGCTCACCTGCCTAGCTACATGCTTTGGGTTAGGATTACAGAGGTAAGTTTCTTTTTCTTTTTGAAGTTGTATTTTGGCTATTGGGGATAATAAGGGAGGTAGTCAAGGAAGTAAAACAATTATTTTACAATGAAGGATGCTATGGGGGACTTTTGACTAACACACAATTGAAAGTAGATAGGCTCCTTGGAGAATGTACTAAGAAGGCACTCTGGAGGCCAGGGTAAGTTTCAGAGAGACCCAGTGATCTGGTGAGTTCTATCAGGGTTCACTGGAAAACTCCAGTTCTTTGCCTGCAAATTTTTTATTTTTATTTATTTATTTTTGTTTGTTTATGTTGCTCTGGTGTGCCTTATTTTGGTGACCATGTTTATATGCACATTTGTACGGACTTCACTTAGCTTTGTACACATGATAAGTGAGTGTATGCATCTTTCCACTGAGGGCTGCTCACATGGTTATTTTGTGTGTAATGCTCATCATGCCAATACCATGACCCTTTATGTGTTGATTAATATGAAGAGTTGAACGTTGTGCTGACTTGCCAGCTATTTCTTGGGCTAGGTCTTTTCAAGTCCTTTACACAATGATTTTTTTATTTTTCATTTATACTGTGTATAACTGTTTGAAGCTTTTATTTTTCCTGAGTAAGTAGGACTATATATTTCAAGTCGGTGTCTGAACCCACTTTGATTTATTAGCTGGGTAAATTAGTTCTGGGTGTAATATGTCAGATAGAGTTCCTGATATTTCAGAGATATGCTGCTGGTCGAGTGAGTCAGGCTGGAGTCTGCTACAGGATCAGTGTCTAAGGTTGCTGTGGTCAGAAGAGTTCTGTTTCCTTCCCCACATCTGTGTTGAAATCCTAATCCCAGTCTGAATGTGAGGGTGGGTGTTGCTGGCGTTTTGGAGCCGATTAGTCACGATGGTGCAATTTTCTTGAATGGGATCAGTGTCTCCACAAAAGGGGCCCTAAGGAGCTTGCTTGTTCTTTATGCCTTGCTGAGGACATAGCAGCAGGCTGAGGACATAGCAGCAGCCTGAGGACATGGCAGGAGGTGTCACTGGCGAGCCACAAAGCCCACCTCAATCGAACAGGAAATTTTCTTTTGAATTTGGACTTTTAAACATATGTAGGAAATAAGTTTCTGAGTTTTATAATCTGCTGTCCATACTGGCATATTATTTCATGATGTCATACTAGTGTGGGTGTGCTAAGGCATGGTAGTCATAAAATGCACCCACGTCTCATTTTTCGTTGTCTTTCTTATTTCAACCCAACTTGTCTGTTAACTTCCCTTCTGCTCAGAGTTGTTTGCTCTGGTGGATTTTATTGACACCATTTTTTTTTTTTTTCATCCAGTCCACATCTCTATGACTTCTCCCTTCTGGTGCAATACTTTACATTTCCCATGTGGCGATTGCCCCCTTGTGGGCAGACCTGACATCAGTATGTGTTTCTCCACTTGGCATGCTAGTTCTGTCATTCCTGCTCTTGTTAATATGCCTTCTGTAGGTAATGTCATGAGTTGCTGTGGTCATTGGAATATCTAGTATATCTGAAACACACTGTTTCATTGTCATTTGTTTTTCTGACTTCTGCAGCAAGTGATTTCTCCCATCTAGTCAGGAATTGGAGACATCATTGTAGATAACTAGAGGAAGACTTCCACCATGCTTCCCTATAGTTATGACTCTGCATTACAAAGGAGAGACATCCAATCCATTTAGCTTAAATAAGTTTTTGACTGTATTTTCTTCCTAGAAAGTTGAAGGAGTTACATATTTAGCATTCTTTGGAACCAGGGATTAAATGGTCATCAGATGTGTCTTTATACCTCTCAGCTTTCCTTCCTCACTGGATTATTTTTCTGGCAGCCACTTCTAATGCAAAAACAAAAGTGGTATCTGATTCCTTTGAAGTTATATTCTGCTTATTCAGACCCCAAGAAATGCATTGATTAGAGAATTCCAGTCAGGGTCTTGGGAATGAGTCTAAGTGGACAAAATTTAGCTTTTATGCTACTCTCAACTGTGATGGGTAGTTGAGTTGAAGGAAATTAAAAAGGAACAGATATAAGGGACCTCTCTTTCCTCCCTATATTTGCCTAAAACTAGAGCTTATATTTACAAAGATAGTTCAAAACTAGCATAGGATTCATGAGAACCTCTCACCTTCACACCCTCACTCCACAGATCAAATAGCCATTTCTAGAGTATTACAGTCCTTTTACATCAGCTTGTTTCCTTTTTAGAATGTACTGTTCTTTATAAAAGTTGTTGTCCAGCTGAGAATTTAACCATCTCTGAGAACTATTCATTACCTGGTGTGTCCTTCACATGTAGGAAATATATGTTTTAACCAGTTTCTGTTTGGTTTTCCTTATATTAACCCATCCACTGTAATCAGAAATATTTCAGAACATTTGGAGGGATATGGGGGAATCCCATATATAAGGGCTCAACTGCTGGGGTCAGGGTGGTTGAATTCTCTGAGGTAACCCATCCTGACTTAGATGCTGTCCTTGGAGCTGAAAAGTGGGATCACACTCCTTGGTCAATTAGACTGAGATCAAGTGTGGGACATTTTCTAAAATATGGGGAGAAGAAAAATACAACTATTAACCTATAGGTTGTTGACTCAGGATTTCAATCTAGTTCTGTGAAATTTTAGATTGTAAATGTGAAAATACAACTATTCACTCAATACATACTCATATATAACAACAAGCAGAAAGAAAATATGTCTACATACATGGAACTTATATTCTAGGCCAGTTCAATAAAGTATTAAAAAAATAAAGACAAGTTTTATTTTTTCAGGGAGTTTTAAGATTTATAAAGAACGTGTATGGAATTGGCAGAATAAATAATAATATTTTAAAATATAATAGTAAGGTAAAGGAGATGATATTGTTGTACAGAGAATGAATGAAATGAAGTCAAGCTCTACAGAGAAAACTATGAGGCCTCACCTTCATTTGAGGAACTATTGGAATTGGCGGCTTTTGGGGGAGAGGGAGTCATTTTCTTTAGAGGTGTGGCTTTTCTTGGGTTGTCCATGCTCTGGATGGTGAATGGCCTTATACTTTTGTTCATGAAGTAACACTTGATTATAAAAAGCAAACAAGAACAAAGAAGAGAACAAGATGATGAAATGTGAATAATTTGGGAAGTGGGTTGGAGGGTTGGGAAGGAGTTTTGGGGGGGTAGATATGATACATTATATGCATGTACGATATTGGCAAAAAGAATAAAAATATTCTAAAATATAATAACTGGTGTAGACAATCCCCACTTAGAGTATAAACATTTGAAAAAATTGTGGTTTCTTTAAAATGATTGCAAGCCTGGATATAGATGACTTCTGAACAAGATGACCTAGAAGTGAATTCTGCAACTTTTAAACTTGCCAAGTCATGTTCTCTCAGAGGTGTTCCTGTCTGTCATTTTTCTGCAGATGTGAAACATAAGAGGCAGAGGCCTATTCAAACATGCTTATAGCAGTGTAAACATTTAATGCCAGTACTCAGAAGGCAGAGATTGGTGGATCTCTGAATTTGAGGTTAGCCTGGTCTACAGAACAACTTCAAGGTAGTAAAGATAACCATCAAAACCAGAAAGCTGGCAAAGATGCAACGGGTCTGTGTTCCATCCCTGGCAAGCAGTGTAACTTGGCAACGTTGACAGGATGGTTCTGGAGTTAAGGATAGAAGAAAGGAACTATAGGGTTTGCCTCTAAGACTAAGGAAAGTCACTGAGGCCAGGCATGTGTCAGAGGTGTCCCTGAATGGATGCTTAGAAAGGACAATGCATGAAGCAGTGAAATTGAAGTCTGCATTGCCATGGAGTCCCCAAGATGTTGGAGGTGCCAGAGCTATGGGGTACCTGCAGAGGAGAGCTTCTAATAGACAGTTGAACCAGACAAAGAAAAAAGAATATGTTGCAGTAGACAAAGCTGAAAGGAATTAGAGATTTAAAAAGTACTTTGACATCAGGAATGGAGGTGCAGAGTGTGGAGTTTGCCCAGCTGATTTCCAGTCTTGCTTTGGTCCAGTATTTCCTCACTATGCTCCCTACCAATGTTTTGGAATAATAATATATATCCTGTGCCATTATATGTTGGAAGTGTGTCATTTGCTTTTTGATTTGATTTCACAGGGGATTATAGTTAGATTGCCTGGCTCTCAGAAGAGACTTGGAGTTTTGGACTTTTAAATTTTGTCGAGACTGTGATAGACTATGGGAACTTTTGAAGTCGGACTAAACACATTTTGTATTATGATATTGTTACAAGCTTTTGGGAGCAAGGGAATTGAATGTGGTTGTTTGAAAGAAAATGGTCTCCAAAGGGAATGGCACTAGGGCATTGAAACTCCCTGGAATCTATGAGTGACTATAGTGAAGACTCCTAGTAATAGGGGATATAGAGCCTGAACCAGTCATCTTCCGTAGCCAGGCAAGGCTTCCAGTGGTGGGCTGGGACACTAACCCAGCCACAAAACCTTTAACCTGCAATTTATTCTGCCTGCAAGTATTGTACAGGGGTGGTCATGGTCAACCAATAACTGGTCCAACTTGAGGCCTATGTTACAAGAGGGAGCCCATACCTGAAACTGCCTAGATGATCAGCAACCAAAGGCAGGTCTAGGATAGAACCAAACATGACTAGTCAAAAACAAAAAGATAATAGAATGATTTTTAATTGTATTCTACTATACTCATAGACCAGATCCTATCCCAACTGCTATTGGAGAGGCTTTATACAGCAACTGATGAAAGCAGATGCAGAGACCCATAGCCAAACATTAGGTGGAGCATATGGAAACTTGGAGGAAGAGGGGAGCAAGGATTTTAGGATCCAGATGAGTCTAGGACCCCAGAAGAACATGGCTCACAGAATCAACTATGCAGGGCTCATAGGGGCTCAGAGAATAGAATAACAATCAGGGAGCCTGTATGGGTCTGGCTAGGTCCTTTGCCTATATTTTGTGCTTGTTTAGCTTGGGGTTTTTGTGGGACTCCTAACAGTGGGATAGGGGGTATTTCTGTGACTTTTTTGCCTGTCCTTGGGACTCTTTTGCTCCTCCTGGGTTGCCTATTTCAACCTTGAAGTGAGGATATGTGCCTAGTCTTATTATGCTTTGTTCAGTTGATAACACTGGGAGGCCAGCTCTTTTCTGACTGGAAAAGGAGGAGCAGTGGATTTTGGGAAGGGGGATGTGGAGTAGAGACTGTGAGGAGTGGAGTGAGGGAAAACTGTGGTCGGGATGTAATATATGAGAAAAGAATAAATTAAAGCATAAATGTAATAGTTATTTTTCAGTTTTCTTTCTTAGAAATAAAGTATTGTCAATAACAGTAGGTGTCACTGTAGCAAAGGAAGCCAGGCATTAAGGATGAGTTTTCTTTCCTTTTCTAGGAACATCACATTTTATAAGAGCAATCTACAAATTGGGAAAAGATTTTCATCAGCCCCACATCTGACAGGGCTGATTTCCGAAATAAACAAAGATTTCAAGAAACTAGACATCCAACAACCAAATAATCCAATTGAAAAATGGGGGAGAGACCTAAACATAACATTTTCAACAGAAGAATTGCAAGTGGCAGAGAAATACTGAAAGAAATATTCTTCATCCTTAGTCATCAGGGAAATGCAAATCAAAATGACTCTGTGACTGTATCTTTCACCTGTCAGAATGGCTAAGATCAAAAACACAAGTGACAACTCATGCTGGAGAGGATGTGGAGCAAGGGGAGCATTCCTGCATTGCTGGTGGGAGTGCAGACTAGTACAGCCACTTTGGAAATCAGTGTGGCAGTTTCTCAGAAAACTGGGAATCAATCTGCCTCAATACTCAGTTATACCACTCTTGGGCATATATCCAAAGGATATATGCTCAATCATCTCATAAGGACACTTGCTCAACTATGTTCGTAGCAGCTTTATTTGTACTAGCCAGAACCTGGAAGCAAACTGGATGCCCCTTAGTTGAGGAATGGATAAAGAAAATGTGGTGCAACAGAGTGGAGTATTATTTGGCAGTAAAAACACAAGGATACAAGGAAGTTTGAAGGTAAATGGATGGAACTATTAGAAACCATCCTGCGTGAGGTAATCTAGACCCAGAAAATCAAACATGGTATGTATACTCTCATAAGGGGATAGTAGCTGTAAAATAAATGATAACTATGTTACAATCCACAGACCCAGAGAGACTAAGTAACAAGGAGGGCCCAAGGAGGAACTCCCAGATCTCCATAGGAAGGGAAAATAGATTTTGTTAGTGCACTGAGGTCAATTGGGGATGGGAACATGAGCACTTAGGTGGTGGTGGAAAGGGACATTACTGAAAGAGACTACTGAAAGGGGGGCGTTTTGGGGTCAGGTAAAAACTCAGAGCAAAGGAATCTCCCAGGAAATCTACAAAGAGGGACCCCAGATAAGACTGCTAGCAATAGCAGATTCATAGCCTTAACTAGCCATCTCCTGTGACCAGATTGGTGCCTAGTCCAAGATTCATCAGAGAGTCTTCATCCATCAACTCAAGGAACGAGATGCAAACCCACAGCCAAACTTAGGTAGAGCTCAGAGAACCCTGCAGAAGATGGGGAGAAAGGATTGTAGGAGACAGAGGGGTGGAACATAAGAAAACTCACAGAAAAACTAATCTGGGCTCATAGAGACTCAGAGACTGAATTGACAACCAGGGATCCTGCAAGGGACTGACCTAGGCACTCTGTTTATGTGACAGTTGTGTAGTTAGCTTGGTCCTCTTGTGGGATTCATAACAGTGGGAACAGAGGCCGTCTCAGACTCATTTACTGGCTTTTGGAACTGTACTCCTCAAACTGGATCTCCTTGTCTAGCCTTAATACATAGGGAGGTGCTTAATCTTACTGCCACTTGATATGCCACGTTTTGTTTGTTTGTTTTTGTTTTCTCATGGGCAACTTGCCTGTTTCTAAATTGAAAAGGAGGAGGAGGGGATTGGGGGTGGGAGCAGAGGTGGTGGGTGGGTGGAGGGACAGGGAGAAGAGGGATGGGAGACTTTGGCCAGGATATAAAACAAATAGATAAATTTGTTTAAAAAAAAACCTGAGAAATTATAGGGAGATGTATGTCCCTCTCCTTACATCGAAGAAGGCAAGTTGCATTTAAACTAATATATTACAGCACTGAACATCTTTGATAAAGGAAATTTGTATCTTTTCTGGGAAGATAATTCTAATTTTTATAAACCAAGTTTTATGAGTATTCTTAAATTTCTATATTTTGAACCATTTATTTTTAAATATTTATTAATCATCATGTGTATGTGTCTGTGTATGGGTACATGCCCATTAATTACTAAGGTGCCCATGGGGGCATAGGTGTTGTGGCCCCCAGATCTGGTGTTACAAATGATTGTGAGCTTCCTGACACAGGTGTTGGGAGCCAAGCTTGGGTCCTCTGCAAGAGCAGTACATGCTGTTAATCACTGAGCAATTGCTACCTCCCTGAGTCATTTATTCCTAGTAAATGTTCAGAAAAATAATGTGATTGATTACAAACATTTCCTTACCCAAAGTTTCATTAACTAAAATGTCTCTGTATAAGATAGAAATGGAAAACACCTACTTTATAAAATGAAGGAAAGCATGGATTGAATGTGTTAATTGATGTATTGAATGAATTTTGTTGACCACTAATAATGTACTGGTTATGGTAGTTACCAGACAGACATGTCCATGTGTCCACTCTCATGATACTTTCAATTTAGCAGATTTATATAGGTTTCTACACATTTTGCATTTTAGATTACTCTTCAAGGGAGTGTGGCTTGCCACACATTATTGAATTCTTTGGTGGATAGACTGCTACAAGCCTATCTGACTCTCTCTCTCTCTCTCTCTCTCTCTCTCTCTCTCTCTCTCTCTCTCTCTCTCTTTCTCTCTCTCTCTCTCTTAACCTGCTTAATAATCCTTCACATCATGTCCCTGTTTTATTTTCAGCTCACATGTTGTGAGAGGAACAGGTGTTCCCTAGTCTGTGAGGGTAAACATGTTATTCAGATCTGGTCAAGGAGGATTTTATATACCATTATATCTAGTGTTACAACAAACCACACCCTCCACACCCCATTTCCTGCTTCCCCGTGGATCTAATCCTGATTTCCTCTTGCCTGCCTCACACACCACACCTGCACACACACTATGCTTTTGCTTATTTTATTGTGTTTCATTATTTACTTATATTGACCAGTCTTCCTAGAATATCCCTCTTTTATCCCTTCCTCTGTAAACTCATCCATTTTTTAAGACCTAGCTAATTAGTTTTCTTCTGCAAAGCTTTCTTGCTTCTCTCTTGGGTAAGGTAGTTCTTTAGAATCCTTTTGCAACATCTGGGTAGTGTTTTGGTTGACTTTATACATTTTTCATAATTCTTTAATGATGGCTCTTCTCCACTTACAATGTACATTTAACTGCCCAGTGTGTTCATAGTAAGTTGACAGGTCATCTGATACACATTACTTGGGACTAATGTAAGGGAGATCTCTCTGCAACACCCTAGTATTAGTTTTCATTTTTGTAGTCTGGTAGTAGAGTACTTCACAGACTAGCTGTAGAATCATTTGCATACCCTACTCTTGGTGTATCACAGAAGGAGAACTGCATTCATTATTTTGTTCAAGTTTGACTTAGGTAATGATATCAGGAACTCACCCAGTAATGTTTATTGATCTATGTAGGCTTTCAGATCACTCAAGCTTGTGCTGTTGTCTTTTCTAAGCATTCCCATCATTTACTGACTGTACTATTAATTTATCTAATGATGATATACTATTTTGTGGTATTTCTTCTTTATGATGTATGGTTTTTAACCTACTATTTACAACTTTACATCCTTCTTTGTGAATAAGAACCACATAATCATAAATGTACGCTTTACTTATTAACGTTTTGAGAATTTATTATTCAGTCAAGTAATTTTTCTTTTTGTACATTGTCTTAGATTGGGTTGTGTTTAGGCTAACAACCGAAACAGTGTGGTTTAGTGACAGAGGCAACTAATAGGAAGCTCTCCAGGTACCGACTCTGTTGAAATGAGGATGGGAGAACCAGACTTGGAACAGAAGGTAGCTTCAGAAGTGCTATGCAGCAGCCTACTGTAGGACAGGGTTACACTGGACCAACATTTGGAAAGAGCAGTGCTTTTTTTCTAGTTTTCCACTATCACTTTAATCAGCACCCAAGAGAATCTGGCCAAAATCAGGCCATGGACTTGCTTCTTGGTTGTAGTACATTCATGAGTAGTAAGAACAGAAGCCAAGGTCCTCCAGGGATTCCCTGATCTTTTAGAAGATACCAGTAACTCTCAAGAAAGAAATGGTCCTTGGATAATTAGAGTAACTGATCAACAAATATCGTAACAGACTTCCATTCTCAGACACTTGCTCCTTCAATCTCAGCACTGAAGGTTATTGGACCTTTCTAAACTCCTTATTGCTTCTTGTGATCAGTTTTATATCATTTAAACAATGGGGTTACCAAATGTGGTGGCTTGAATGGTAGGTGTCCCTCTGTCTTCTTGGGCATTTGAATTCTTGGTCCTCTGTTGGTAGCTGTTTGGGGAAACTTGGAAGGTGTGGCCTTGCTGGAAGAAATTTGTCATTGTGAGCTAGTTCTGAGGCTTCTAAAGCTGTGCTCCATGCCCAGTTTGTTCTTCTTTCTTGTTTGTGTGGTTCACAATGTGAGCCTTCAGATCTCAGCTTCCAGCCCCAGTAGCCATGCTTGCCTATTTCCAGGCTTTCTTACTGTGATGGTGAAGAACTCTTACCAATACTGAATTGGAAGCCCCAAATCATTTTTTTCTTCTGTGTTTTATCACAGCAATAGAAAAGTAACTAAGTTTAATTAGTACCTGATGGTTTTAATGATTAATTTAAATTGGGTAGCATATGAAAAAGTGGCTGTTATAGCATCTGTCACATAGAAGGCACTCAGTAAGTGATCCCAATTATTGATTGGTCCATGTGAACACTGCGAAGCAGCAATTATTTTCTTTGTCTTTGAGTAGTCATGGTTGGATAAGGAAAAAATTGTAAGTAATCCTCACTGCTATCTTGGAATTAAGAAGTTTTATTTTGTTTGTTTTGTTTTTTAAAGTTATCTGAGGGTTTTTTAAAAATAATTTTTTATTTAAATTTGAAAAAAGTTTGTTTTCAATGTCAACTGCAGTTCCTGCACCTTTCTGTCCTCCCCACTAACCCCCATTACATCCTCTTTCTGCTCCCCAGGGATGATGAGGCCTTCCATGGGGAGTCTTCACAATTTTTCATATCATTTGGAGCCGGGCCCAGGCCCTCCCCCATGTGTCTAGACTGAGGGAGTATCTCTCTATGTGGAATGGGCTCCCAAAGTCCATTTGTATACTAGGGATAAATACTGATCTGCTAAATGAGGTCTCTGGTAGTGGATTAATATATATCTGAATAATTGAGAAGTTGGTATGGGTCACACAGCCTCTAAGTGGCAGCCCTGAGGCTTGGGGCAGCTTTTCCTATTCAATTGGAGAGATTGATATTGCATAGTGAAGGATAATTACCTAGTTCAATTCCAATTATTAAGTTTTACTAATATCTAGGGTGCCAATTGGATGTTTCAGTTACTATGGACGAATATCAATATAATTAATATATTCCTGGTTTCAAGAAGATTGCAGTCTAGGGACATAGGTGGACATTACAGATTTTACACATACAGAACTTAACTGAAATTCCAGATAAGGCACACCATGTTTTAAGGTAGTTCCTTCAATAAGTGCTAGTCAAAGGTGCTGGGCTCTGAGGTTCAGTGATTTATAAAACATTAAGCAGCTGTCCTCATGGGGCTTATATGTTGCAGGGTAGAGACAGATAACAAATATTAATACACATGTAAAGAAATTGTAGTTATGAGGAGTCCTCAAGAGAAAAGGCAGAGCTTTGCAATGGAAGTTGGCAGAGGCTTTCGATGAGGGTGCTTCTGAGGGTCAGATGTGTTCAGATGTGTGTGGTGTATACTACAAAGAGAGGAGACATGTGGTGCAAGGACCAGGAGGGAATGAACTGGGGGTTTTAAAGTGTGATAGTAAGCCTGTATGAGAGATAACAGGGAGAAGAACATTCATCTGTCTCCACAGATGGTAGGTGGGAGCTGACATACGCAGAGCCTTGTGCTCCACAGTGAGACGTGTTTAGTTCAGTAGTATGAGGGTATTGGGAGACCCTAAAGATTCAATAAGGGAAAACATTATCTACATAAAATGATTATCTGTAGTCATAAGCAGACAAAGAGTAGTAGTTCTTTGAAAAGTTAGAGAGGCTTGGGAGGAGGGTGTGCTTGTGGACAGTGGGATACCATCATCTAAGGATGAGATCTCAGATTTCATGAAGCATTGGGCAATAGGATATTTTCATGTGTTACAGCAGTATTTGATCCTGAGAAGGATGCTGTGAGAGGGAAGCAGGGTACCAGGCTATCTGGATGCTATTCTGTAGGCAGATGGAATGTTCTGTTTTAGAAAGATGATGCTGGGACCACAGGAAAAATGTCAGAGGCAGCAGGAACACCACTGAACCTCAGTCCTGCAATAGATCAATTGAGCCATGTCTAGGAGCCACATATCGAAAGAGAAAGAGACATAGACATAAGTAAGAGCTATTTACACGAGGATCAGGCAGCTCCCAGAATGAACTGGGTGTAAGTGGTAAGAGGGAGAGGAATATGGAGACACATGCAAGCCAAGTTCAGATGGATGGATGCCTTTTTACATGGGAGGAAGGTGAAGGTTAGTAGGTGAAAGCTACGAGTCCGAGTTGGTATGTGAGGAATCTGCAGGACTCCCATGAGTTGCCTCTGAGAGCCTACTGGGAAAGCAGAGCTGGGAGCTCAGGAAGTGTGGCCTTTAAGAGCACACCTATTCCAACTAATTTCTTATAATCTGTGAAAAGTGTTGTGAATTTTTAGATATTTGCTATTTTCAAGAAGGCAGAAGTTTCACAAGTGTTTGTCAGAACCAACTGGCATTTTCCACCAAAGGAAAGGTTTTCCACTTCCAGAAACAGAACATTCAGTAAAAGAGAAAGCTAGTTGATGACTTCTACTTCCTTTTCTTGTTTTGGAAGCTGAGCTGTTAGACTTGCTCAGGGCTGAGGAATAACATTAGGGAATATTATAACACCACCATAATCTCTGCAAGAAAATGGTCTTGTTAAAATAACCCATCACTGATAATGAGAAGATAGATAGGCCCTTGTGTCCCTGTAGGAGGTAATAGAAGAGAGTGGGAGGATGCAAGAATTTTTCTTAAAATTTATTTTTAACTATTTTGATAGGTTTTTACAAAATAGGTCTGCGGTGATATAAATGGCTAGATAAGAAAAAGAAAGGATACTAATAAAAGAGGCAGTGAGGCTTAAAAGTTTACATTTGAAATAAACTGCTTCTTTTTTACGAAGATGGACATCCGACAGTAAATGGGATATTTGTCCAGTACCAATCCCTACATGAGTAGAACCTCTTTTTTGTTTTATTATTCCATTATCAATTATATAGTCAGTCTTAACAGTTATCTTTTCTCCTCTTTAACTAGAGTGTTTCTTCTTTGCTAATACTAACTTGAAGGTATGGAGCCAGGGATTTTGTGATACTGAATTCACCAACAAAGGTCATTTTTAATTGCTATCTTTTGTATCACAGGCTGTGTCACTGCCTATCCAGTGTGACTCAGCCTGGGCCCAGGCACTGACTCATGGAGCTCCTCATAGATAGGAACTGGTGACACAGACTGACGGCAGATTGTGCCACATGAAACCAGGGAAGAGAAATGATGCTCGTATTGCCAAATTCCTTGCTGACCTTGGTGAAGGGTGGGAAAGGTGGGGTATTCTAAAAGATCTGTTCACTTTTGCAGTTTTCATTGTTATTATTACAGTGACTATTAGCTTTCTGATTTATATGTATTTATCCAATTTGTTTCAGGAGGACTTGGGGGTACAGAGACATTTATATTCTTGGTGAAATCACCCCACTGCAGTGGAGGGGTTCAGGCTGGGGAGGTCTTATGTGCTAGTGACTTGAGTGCTTGACCTTTGTTGTTTTCTTTATCATCTTTCTATAGTCTTTGTATTCCAGACTCACTGGGTCAGGCACTTATTTACTCAAGCAATGCTCAATAGGACAATACTGTTGGCCTGCTTTGTATGTTAGGAGCTGTCAGCTTTCCAAGGATACACTGCTGATAAGTAATGAGTCTGAGCTCTGAACTGCACTCATCCCTCTCCTCGGAGCCACTGCTTCTTTAGCTTCTCCCTAAACTTCTTGTCTATAAAATATGGATGTAATAACATGTGTCTTCTGGGTTGTGTTACAGATTAAGAAATAAAGCCATGAAGTGAATAGTACCTTACTACATGTTAGGCAATCAATAAGGGGCTGATGGTGTTACTAAAACTAAGGAAGAAAAAAAAATCTTAGTTGAAGCAGCCACAGAAACAAGCCCTTACTGGAGCTCAGCCTTTGACTCTGTGTGGGTGAATGTGGTGTTACCCGCCCTCAAAGCACTTGATAAGAAAGTTAACCCAAAAGCATGGATCTCTAGTGGTAGTGGTGAATGTCAGCCACTGTAACATCTGGAAGGGAAATAGATTCTTTTCTTCATTTTTAATCATCTAATATTTCCCACATCACTCTTTACTGATCCCATGGAGCTTTTATTTTATAATGTTTCCTCTAATGAAAATGAAATTTTGATATTCAGTAAGTGTTGTCTGTACTGATGGTGGTGGGGAAAGGCAGGGCTTCCAGAATAAACGTGGGAAGCACTACCTCAGAGCAAGAAAAAATTTCTTTATCTTTGGTATATGTCATATAAACAAATACCTGAATAGAAGAAAAAAACAGAAACGAGATCCAGTTTTTATAACAATAGTATCTGCAGGGAATATGTTCTAGAAGAGTCCTAAAGCAGAATAAAAAGAATGTGTTCTGGCCCATTTGCTTAGACATTTATGAGGCCAATACAAGAGAAGTGTAGATATAGCACCTCTGTTGAGAAGGGACATCATGGAAGAACTGTAAAGATGACTAACCATATTAGGTAAAGCCTTTTCTTGAGACCTGGGAAATATCTCATTCATCTGTTTTTCATTCTTCATTTCTTGATACAGCAAACCAAGGTCTCTGTATGTTAAGCAAGCCACTCCACTTATGACCAACAGCCCAGACTTTTACTGCTCCTACCTTTTTTTTCTTTTGAGTCATAGTCTCATGAATCCTGACTGGCCTGGAATTTGCTATGTGGATTGTCTGGCCTTGACCTCACAGAGGTCTGCCTGCCTGTGTCTTTGGAGTGTGGGAATTAAAGGTGTGTGCCCCACATGTGGTTTTTAACTCACTTTTTTGTACTTAAATCTGAGTGCACTTCTGTTCAGAGGTGGCACTTATAAACTGACTACAGGCATGGAAAACTAATAACAATTGTGTCTACTGGAAGCAGATCATGGGTGAAGTTGATTACCAAGGCTCATGTGGTTTGGTTCTCATGTACTTCTGAGTTGCATTCCCTGTGTCCTATTCAGAGTGCCAAAATTCAAGAGAAACCAATAAGGAAAGATGCCTGTCCTGCTCTGTCTGGTGAATAGTGAAAGATCTAAGGGCAGTTGGATGTCCTGATGGAGGCACTCACAAGGTTGAGTTCCACATCAAAAGGGAGAGAGTGGGATAGGAGAAATTACAGAAGCAATGTACTGATTTTTTCCCCCCAACATGAACTGGAAGGATTTTATTGCAGTGAGAGTTCAAGAAACAATAGCATTTTGGAAGCCGCTTTTTGCAGCATAATATCATTTGTGAGGACTGGGGACCAGAGACTCTGCAGCTTAGGTCATCTAGAGAACAATGGTATGGAAATTGCCTGACTGATTCATACAGCAAAGCTGTCAAGACATTCTTGTTATCCTCCAATATAGATGGTAACACCAAACTTCACCAAAGTCACCCACTGTCAATTCATCACAAGTGGTTGGACCTTATCATTGCTCTTTCTTACTTAGTAGCTACCTCAAAGAAGGTTGGAAAGTGCTGGAGAAAAGGCAGTGAACACCTGCATTCAGCTCTTCCTCATCTAGTCCAGTGGTTGGACAGCTCCATTTGGTGCTTATTGATATCTAGCTTATAGAAATACAAATTTTACCATAGTTTTCTCTTGATATTCCTTTGATATTGTGTGGATGAGACATGATTCAGGATTTATAAAGTGATAATTTTGTTATGATAGATTTTGGTATCAATTAATCTAGTTCCTATACTGGCAACCTAATATGAATCTGGGTAGATATTAAGATTCTTATATTCATAAAAGAACTATGATTTGTTTTGTATTAAACTATAACTGATATGAGATACCTATATGAACAGAAAATGGGAAGCTACAGTTTCCTCAGTGTCTAACAGTCATGGAATGACTTGGAAATTAATCACCTGGTATGGGAAAAAAAGAGTAGGGAACTAACATTTTGAAATTAAATCTAGATTGACACTGGGGTTGTGTATTGTCTGTTCCCTTTACATCTCTATTATTGTCTTTTTTTTCTATAAATAAGCAAATTGCATCTAGGGAAATTGACCAACTTCACGGTTACCAGATAATGAGACCAGTATTGGTGACCAGCATATGATAGTGAGACCAGCAAGTCCTTGCTATTTTGAGACCACTCTTACTCTCCATCCCTTTTAAGTATCTCACACAGACTGCTTTGTAAACAATACACAGCACTAAAACAGAAAGGCATCAGTATGGTCTTAGCCTATTACACAGAAAACAGTACAGGTGTTGTAAGCACTTAGGGATTAGCTTAGGCACGTTCTAGAGGAGTCCAGACATATGAAGTAATGTTACAGTTGGATTCCCACTATAGCTAAGCCAGAGCAAGAACTGTTTTCATTGCTTCCTGAGCTATCTGAGGCATCTTGAAGATGGACAAGTAGAACTTCTATCCTGAGAAGTTAAATTAGGAATCTGCTGCTACTGCTGCTGGCATTGCTTCTGGATGGACAGGAAGCTGGAAATAATAATGTAAACTTTTTGTAGAAAAGCCTAAAACTTTCATGACAGCAGCAGCAGTAGCAGCAGTGGCATCGGTAGCAGTCAAGAGTCACAGGTGAATAGTCCTTTGCCACAGTTTTATCTTCCGCGTCTTACATGATGGTTAACAGGATGGAACCTCATTGCTTGTAGAAGTCTTGCTGCAAGGGGACCGGGGAAGTATGTCTGAGTTTTCTAGCTTTTAAACTAGAAAGAAGAAAGTATAGAGATCAGCTAGTCATTCCATAAAAGGTAATCCTGTTAGTTGATTTTTTTCCTCCTTGCCCCCCCCCCCCCGAGGATCCAAGTTTGATTTTCAGCATGCACATGGTGTCTCACAACTATTCATTACTCCAGTTATGGGGAATCTGATGCTTTTTTCTGGCCTTCATAGGCACCATACATGCACTGCACAGATATACATGCAGGCACACCCAGACACATAAAAAGAAATTTTTAATAAATATTATTATAATCTGGATCTTTCAATTTAGTACAAGTCAAAATAGAAAGATAAGTTAACATTGATGATTATTTGATTTTTTTTCTTCCTGATATACACAGTCCTTTCCTGACTGAGTAGGACCTTTGCTTTCTACACAGTTCTTGCTTTTTGTCAATGTACAAAGCAATTCACATCTGGCAGCTGTTTTATGGTCCACTGACAGTATTGAAATGTAGTGTTTTACCAACTATGAACTTTGACATGTTTATAATGGAATTTAATCTGAAAATATGCAAGAGGGAGGCTTGTGAATGTAATTTACAATCAGACTATCTTTCATATAAGTGTTGAATAGCCAATAAAATTAATTGTTGGCCTTGGACTTCAAGGTTAATATTGCTCTCCTTCAAGAGACATGATGACTGTAGTAGGTGAACTGAAGGTTGAAATCCCAACTCTTTTAAAGGGATGCCTAGTCTTATGAATTTTTAGTGGTACTAAAACCAGCAGGGACATAGTATAATTAATACATATGAAATTCTATTTTTAATGCAAAGCAATACCTAAAATTGAACCTTACAAAAGACCTTTGAATAAGTAATCTGTTGTGTCATAGCTCACAATGTCAGTTGTTCTTTTTGTTATTATTATTAGTGTTTAAATAAATTAATAATTGTATTTTGCTATTATGCGTATGTTTATGCACCACATGCATGTCCTTCAGAGGACAGAAGAAGGTAACAAATCCCATGACACTGGAGCTAGAAAGAGCTGTTAGGTTCCATGTGGGTGTTGGGACTTGAAGTTGGGTCCTCTGGGAGATCATCTAATGTTTCTAACTGCTAGGCCATCTCTCCATTCTCAGTCTTTGTTGTTACAGTCAAAGATCTTTATTTCTGCAAAACTGTGGACCTTTTTGAAGTCTCAAAATATACCTTATTTTGTGTTCACCTTTTATTCCTTAATTCTCATCCTTTCCATCATCAGTGGCATAAGTTATCTTTCCTCAGAGCTACTCAGTTCTTAGAATCAAATAGTAATTTCATATGCCTCACTTGGCCTGAAGTGTTTATGTGCTTTAATTAGCATTGGAATATTTCTTATTTTCAAAGCACTTATGATCTAGAGCCAAAGGGAAATACTGCTATTCAAATGGATGCTGTATTCTGAATGTACTTAAGAAAATTCAACTTTCAAAAGAGTACTAGAAAAGGACTGAACAGTAACTTGTGAATTGCATGGCAGTAAAAGATTATTCAATATTTTGTACTTCACAGTTTGAAGTGTACTTCAGTTTTTATTTTAATTTTCTTGTGAATTTTTCCTCAATATGATTGTCAAAATAAAATTTCTGTGGGAACTTAAATGTTAATCAGTGACAAGAGACAAAAATACTTAAGGAAAAAATGATCACTTTACACAATAATATTCCAGATAAGTGCCTCTAGCAGAGTGGTGTTTTTACATGGTGGAAGGTTTTGAGTGGTGGCTGTGAGCTGGTTATGGTTTATTGGTATGGATGCTAGTGCACTGTGTTTCTGAATGCATTTGCCCTCTCTCCATGAATCTGTCAGTCTTCATCAGTGAAGTTTGAGGGAACTATATTTTAGTGCAATTGGGAGAAGTGTGTTTCTGACTCTATCTTGGTTTGTCATGTTGTCTGTGAATGTCCATTATTGAAAGATGACTTTGTGTTCACCTCTGTCTCAAAGAGCAGACGGGTGAGTGTGTTCACATTTGGTTGAGCTGTTCTTGTTTGTTTTATGACTCACAAAACATTTAATTACCAAAATGAATTGCCAAACGCCTTCCCCCGACTTGGGCTGCTTGCCCTGACCAAGTAGGAAAATTCCTCATGTTAGTGTTGCTGTGTCAGTGAGCTCAGACTTAAGATTTAATCAAGAATCAAAAGTCAATACTAATGACAACTGCATCCTCAAGTACAAGGGACAGATGCCTCAACAGGAGTAGGCAGTTATAAGGGCAGTGATTTTATATAGATGTGTGTGTGTCAAGATATGTATATGTATTTATGTGTGCATATATCTATATATATTACATTGTTATCGACTACATTCCTCATGTTGTACATTAATAATGAGATCTCCAGAATGGTTCCTCCTAAATATCTGCTCTTTTTAAACTTTACACATTCTCATTTCCTCCCCCTACTTTTTTTCTGAACAACAAGAAAGTCAATTATAATAACCATGGCCTTTTGTACATACATATTTCATTGTACTTCTCATAGGAATAGAATATTCACCTTCATATCAACTAATGTTAAACTTTATAATCATATCATTAATGTATACCAAGCTTATAGATAGTTACAATTGCCCCTGAGTGTTTCTCCCACCTCTGTGTCATTTGCAATACAGGAACAAACCTATTGCAGGATATTAAGTCACACTCTTTACTGGAAAAAAAACTTGTTTCTATAGTGGTGTGGTACAACCCTAGGATACACCTTTATGTTGAGAGATTTCTGCCTTAATATTGTAAACAGGTTTAATAAAATCAACCATAGGTCAAGAGGCAATTGACCGGAAGCAAACATAGGGTTATTAAGAAAAAGACATAGAGAGTAAGAGGGAGTCAGGAATACTGATAGATACACTGGAAGTAGAAGGAAGGGACATTCAGTTTGAGGAGTTTTGTTTGAGAGGGCATAGGAGAAAGCACTTTCTGGGGGGACATCATCAGAGGAGGAGAAAGGTCAGCTGACTGTGCTCTTAAATACTGTCTTCCCCCCTTTTTTCTTTTTATTCAGGTGACCTTTGTTTTGTAGGATTAAGATATTTAGGAAGAGAAAACCAAGAATACACTGCTAATACTAACCTTAAATGAACAGTGAATCATCCTCTAGAGAACAATGTTTCATGCCTATAAAAATTGATTTATTGTTAACCTGAAATTTAAATTTAACTATGAAATTTGTATTTATTTTGGTTTTTGACACATCTTCATATATACTAATTGTGCATGATGTTTCCATGCATATATACATATTTCAATAATATATTTTTATTTAAATTTGCAACAAGCTTGTTTTACATGTCAATCTCAGTTCCCACATCCTCCCCTCCTCTTCTGTCCCACTCCCAACACCATCCCATTCCCTTTCTATTCCTCAGGGAGGGTGAGGCCTTCCATGGAGGATCTTCAAAGTCTGTCATATCATTTGGACCAGGGCCTAGGCCCTCCCCCATGTGTTTAGGCTGAGAGAGTATCCCCCCACCTTTCCTGGAACTCTTATACTTTCTACTTCTATGAGATAAATATTTTCAGATTCCACAAAGAGTGAAATCACATAGTATTTGTTATTTTGTGTTTGAGTTATCTTCCATTTTGCCACAAATGGTAGTATTTCATATTTCTGAATGGCAAAATATCATTCCATGGTGTTTAGGTACCACCATTTCTTTATTGCTTTATCAGCTGATGGACTCATTGGTTGTATCCATTTCTTAGGTATTGTGAAATATGTTAAAAATGTTGGAATATAGATGCCTAAAATGCCTTATTTACTTAATTTACTCTGAGAATATGCCACTAGTTATATGATTACTGAATCATATGACTATTTTCTTTTTATTTTTCTGAGGAATTTCCATACTGTGTTCCATAATGGTTGTGTCACTTTAAATGATTGATGCAGTTGATGAAGATTTCTCTTTTATCATGCCCATATTAATATATTTTGCCATTTTGATCATAAAAATTCTAGCTAAGGTGCAGTGATATGACATCTTGGTTTGATTTTCATATCTCTGATGACTAATGATATTGAGCCTTTTTCTATATACATGATGACCATTTGTATGTCTTGTTTTAATAAATTTGTTTAGTTCTCTTTTGCTCATTAAATAAATGATAACTTATTCTCTTTAATTGTTGGTGTTTCTTATGTATTTTGAATTTTAACATGTTTTCAGATGGTCTACAAGTATTTTCTCTATAGGCTTGATATAATCCTACTTATTTATTTTTGCTTTTGTTGTGTTTGTTTTTGAGTACAAACTGAAATATCCTTCACTTGACTACCTTTCTCAAGTAGCATTAGCCTGCAGATCTTACACTTAAGGTGGTAATCCACTTTTGTGTATAATGAGGAATACGTTCCACTCAATTCTTCTGTATATGATTATAGTCAAGTTTCTAAGCATCATTTATTAAAGACTGAAGATGAATTTTTCTTTTAGTGTAGGTTTTATGCTTTGTCTAAGATACATTGTTTGATTGTGGAATCATTTCTGTTTTTTCTATTCTGTTTTTTTTATGTTAGTTGTATGCTGTTATGATTCCTATAGTTTTTAAATTAATTAATTCTTATTTAATTTAAAAACAATCTTATTTTACATATCAGTCCAAGTTCCCTCTCCCTACCATGTTCCCATTCTCCCCACCAATCCCCCATCCCATCCCCCACTTAATACTCAGGGAGGCTGAGGCCTCCCATGGGGGATCTTCAAAGTCTGCCACATCATTTGGTGCAGGGCCTACATCTCCCCCATGTATCTAGGCTGAGAGAATATCCCTTCATAGGGAATGGGCTCCCAAAGCCCATTCATGCACTAGAGATAAGTACTGGTTCCATAGCCAGAGGCACCATAGACTGGCTAGGCCTCCCAATTGACATGCATGTTCAGGGGGTCTGGTTCATTTTTTATACTGGTTCCCCAGATATCAGACTTGTGTTCTTGAGCTCCCCCTTGTTCAGGTCAGCTGTTTCTGTGGTCTTGACCCCTTTGTTCATCACTCCTTTCTCTCTGCAACTAGAAAGGGACAAAAATCTCCCAAGCAAATTGGAAGCATGGAGAGAGGGAGTTAAGAGGAGAGAGGGGGCATGAGGGAGCAAGAAGATTGAGTACCAGAAAGAACAGAGGAGAACAAGAAATGAAATACCATAATAGAGGGAGCCATTATAGGTTTTAAGAGAAATCTGGCACTAGGAAAATGTCCAGAGATCTATAAGGATGACCCCAACTAACAATCTAAGCAATAGTGGCTACTTTAAATGCCCTTCCCCAATAATAAGATTGATGACTACCTTGTATGCCATCCTAGAGCCTTCATCCAGTAGCTGATGGAAGCAGAAGCAGACACCCACAGCTAAACACTGAGCTGAAATCCTGGAATCCATTTACAGGAAATGAAAGAAACCTCTACACAGGTTACAGTGTGTTAAAAAATATACATAGACTTGGGAAAGAAAAGAGAAAGGATATAAATATATATATATATGTATATATATATATGAATATATGTATACATATAATAAATAATAAATTAATAACAAAGTAATTAAAATAATAAATAATAAAATAAAGTAATAAAGTCATTAAAAAGGAATAAAGTAATTAAAATATAAATTACATAAAGATTGGAAATACACAGATCTTGTATGTTATTGTGTTGTCATTGAATTTTTTGTGTGTTGATGAAGGAGCAATAGCTGCTAAGAGAAATTGGATTATAAAAGCTGCTAGATTAAACCAACCTATATATTTAAAAAATATATTGACTTCAGAATAGAAGGCAAAAGGTGTTGCTTTATGTGAGAGGTAATGCTTTTATTTCCACAGGAAATGAGAGGAATGATTTTATTGCAGATATATATCCCAGCTTTGATCTGGGAAGATACCCTGAAAATCCTAGATACAGACATAACAAAATAAACCTAGGAAAAACTATAAAACATGTAATGTGTATTTTACCTGCTCAAACATAAAACAACAACAAAAAAATCATTTTGGCTAATTTGTACAGAACACATAGTCTATACTTGCATTTATACAGACATTTGTGTTACCTTTATAATTTTATATAGTTTTAGACACCAATGTGAACTGATGATTCAGGTGATTGAGAATCTCAAAATGCCTCTTTTGCAGTCTCCTCAGAATTCTGCATTCAAAACAGCTTTATGGTTGCTGGCTGAGATTGTCTATCCTCAAAAACTACTCTAGCCAAGACATAACAATTGTCCTTATTTTGTCAATGAGGTGGGTTCCTCCCAAAGTAATCAGCACCCACAGACAACACACACTAGCCTAGAGAATGATCCTGGCATTCCCAAGGGATGAGGTATGAGTGGGATTTGGTTATTCAATAGATGATTATAGATGTTTGTCATTGTTTAGGGGGTTGGTTACAAGTTGTTATTGGTCATGGTAAAAAATAAAACAAAAGCTAAATAAAAGAAGTAAATTCAAAGATCTATAAAGGAGAAAAAGGGGGATATATTATAAAAATGATGAGATAAATGGGTAGATTATTGAATCTACTTTAATAGAAATAACTATTAATCTCAAAACATTTTACATTAGTATGGATAGATATAAATTTAAAGTTAATTTTGTTACATTGTAAGTATGTTTCTACTCTTGTTTTGGGTATTGTTTTTATGTAGCTCATTTAAAAGTGTAATGTTTAATTAAGGATACTAGTTTAAGGTTACTAGTTAGTCATTTATATTAATCAGACTTGTAGTCAGATATGTTTTCAGGGTTAAACAGGTATATTTAGATAGATAGATGGTCTTCAAACAGTTCAAAGACTTACAGAATATGGCATAAAGCCTTTCAGTGGGACAGTGAGACACATCTGCTCCTGACAGTATCAACTTATCTCAAAAGAAGATGATGGGAATCAGAGAACTTCTTTATGGCATTTGCTTTCTTTATGGCAAAAGATAGCCATTTCGTCAAAAATATGCCCCCTCTTCAATTGCTGATGGTATACTATCCAAACTGGACAAGAAGGACACACGCAAAAAAGTCACTGCCAAATTTGGTAAGAAGGTAGGGCGGCCCTACAAAATTCCCTGTTTCTCAAGTGGGGGGGGCAGTGAATGGAGAGAGAAGTAGGAGAAAACGAGGGGGAGGAAAGGAAAACACATGGGACTAGGAAGATGTTAGGGTGCATGTAAGAGGGCAGAGAGAGTAAAAGTGAAGGAGGAAGGGAGGAAGGGAGGGAGGGAGGGAGGGAGAGGGAACTGGGATCGACATGTAAAATAATAAATAAAAAAGGTTAAATTTCAAAAAAAAAAAGTGTGTGAAGAAGAAGGGAAGAGTCTTAGGAGTCATGAGGAGATGCAGAGAGAGGCAAGATGAATTTTCTGTGTTGAAAAAAGGTACTATCATATGGATTAATTTAAAATGTAAGAGCTAGTTAGTAACAAGCCTGAGCTATCAGCCAAACATTTACAATTAATAATAAGTCTCTACGTGGTAATTTGGAAACTGGCAGGTGGGACAGTAATGTCTGCCTAAAAGGGCACCTGATTCTTTTTTTTTTTTCTTTTGAGTAAATCTTGTATCCACCCAATTTACTAAAGGTGTAGGAAGAACTCCTACCAGCTGTAGCTGTTTCTTGGTTGATGTTTTGGGGTTTCTTATGTATACTATCATATCATATGCAAACAATAAAACTTTGATTTCTTCCTTTCCCATTTATATCCCCTTGATTTCCTTTGGTTGTCTTACTGATTTCTCTAGCTGGAACTTCAAGTGCTATATTGAATAGATGTGCAGAGAGTAGAAAACCTTGTATTGCTTCTAATTTTAGTAGAGTTGATTTGAGTTTCTATCCATTAAATTTGATGTTGGCAATTGGCTTGTAGTATATTGCTTTTTATTATGTTTAGGTGTGTCCCTGTATCCTTGATCTCTCCAACACTTTTGTCATGAGGGATTGTTGGATTTTGTCAAAAGCTTTTCAGTATTTAATGAAATGTTCATGTGTTTTATTTTTTGATTGTCTTAGATGTTTTTAAATTTTTTTTATAACCAAGTCCATTTAAATGAAAACAAACATTTATAGACAATATATGGAAATTTGGGCAATGTTCTTTCTAAACTACTTCCTGCTGGTAAGGGGAGCTGTCATGGGGGATTCAAAGAAGATGCAGAAATCCTGGCTGTAGTCTGTAAGGCTGCTTTGTCCAGCTGTTTTGAATGTAGGATCACCTGGTACTCTGTTTCAAGTGGTATGGCTTGATCAAACCACATTAGTCTGGAAGGAATCCATAGCTTTTCATTTTCTGTGGAAACAAAAATAGAAATCATTTTCCCCAGTAACTTGTCCTTCAACTTAAATTTTTGAGTCAGAGCATTTTTTAAAAATTTATTATTTTACATGTCGATCCCAGTTTCCACTCCCTCCCACCCTCTCTCGCTCCCTCCCTCCCTGCCTCCCTCCCTTCTACCCTCTCTGCCCTCTCACATGCACCCTAACTACACTCCACTTTCATCAGCCCCCACCCCAATTCCATATGTAGGGCAATGACATCCAGTTGGGGTCATGTAGATCTGACAGGTCATGTGAAGTAGGGACTAGGGCTTCTCTCCTGTCTCTAGGTTAAGGCAGTTATCCCTCCATGGGTGTCAAGCGCTATTGCCTTTCCGGCAAGAACGATGCTCAACAACAGGATTCTTCTGCAGCTATGTTTATTGTGCGGCTCATTACAGCAAGTTGAGGGAAGACCCCGAGAAGGAAAAAGGGCTCTGCTTATATAGAGGAGCTGTGTCCGTTACTGACAGTTGCAGAGGAGCTGTGTCCATTACTGACAGGTGCAGCCCTCAACGCTCCTAACGGTCACCCCGTGATGTGGATCGCACATCCGTGCCTTGCTGGCTTATGGACAGGAAACCGGCACCATCTTTGGGAATGGCAGTGGTGGCTATCTACACTTGGGGAATGTGTTTGCAAAGTCCTTTTGTGCACCAGGGATACATCCTGGCTCCACTGTCTGAGGTCCCTTAGACTGCTCAGTCCTTCTGGCTGAGACCCATATTCAGGGGGGGGCAGAGTCAGTCCCATGCTGGCTTCCCAGCTATCAGTCTGGGGGCTTGTTAGCTCCTCCTTGCTTAGGTGAGCTGTCTGTATATGTTTCTGCAGCCTGGTCTTGTCCTCTCCATCTGCATCTGGGTTCTGGTTCGACTCAGTGTTTATGTATGGGTGTTTGATACTGTTTCCAACAGGCACTAGATGAGGGCTCCATGGATACATTAGTTGTTGATCTTACTATCCAGGAAGGGCATTTATGGTAGCCTTTCCATGGAAGCTCAAATTGTTAGTTGGTGGCAGTCTTGTAGTTCTCTAGACCTTTCTTTGTGTTCAATTTTATCTTCAAACCGATATTGTGATATTGGCTCCCTCTTTTATGCTCTCTCTCTCTCTCTCTCTCTCTCTCTCTCTCTCTCTCTCTCTCTCCTGTCTTCTATTCTAATTGGGCTCAATCTTCCTGGTCACAAATGTTTTCCTTTTTTCTCCCTCATTTTCTCCTACTTCTTTCTCCATTCGCTGCCCCCGCCCATTTCACCTGAGCTCTGGGGGACTTGTCCTTTCCCAGTTCTGTGAGGGACTTTATATGAATCTCTTAGAATACACCTTGTATCCTAGTTCCTCTGGTGATGTGAATTATAGGCTGGTGATCCTTTGCTCTAGGCCTAAAATCCATATATTAGTGAGTACATACTGTGTTTCTCTTTTTTGTGACTGGGTTACCTCATTCAGGATGGTTTCTTCAAGTGCCATCCACTTGCCTTAAAATTTCAAAATACCATTTTTTTTTCCTGCAGAGTAGTATTCCATTGTGTAGATGTGCCACATCTTCATTATCCATTCTTCAATTGAGGGTCATCTAGGTTGCTTCCAGGTTCTTGCTATTACAAATAGTGCTGCTATGAACATAGTTGAACAGATGTCTTTGTTGCATGGATGTGGATCCTTTGGGTATATGCCTAAGAGGGGGATTGCCGGGTCCTGTGGTATACTAATTCCAATTTCCCTGAGGAACCGCCATACTTATCTCCAAAATGGCTGTATGAGTTTGCACTCCCACCAGCAGTGGAGGAGTGTTCCCCTTTCTCTACATCCTCTCCAGCATGAGTTGTCATTGGTGTTTCTAATTTTAGCCATTCTGGCAGGAGTAAGATGGGATCTCAAAGTTGTTTTGATTTACATTTCCCTGACAGCTAAGTATGTTGAGCCTTTCTTAAGTGTCTTTCAGCCTTTTTGATTTCCTCTATTGAGAATTCTTTCTTCAGTTCTGTACCCCATTTTTAATAGGGTTATTTTGTGTTTTGTTGACTAGTTTCTTGAGTTCTTTGTATATTTTGGAGCTCAGCTCTTTGCCGGATATAGGATTGGTGAAAATCTTTTCCCAGTCTGTGGGCTGCCATTTGGTCTAGTCCACTGTGTCCTCTGCCTTACAGAAGCTTCTAAGTTTGAAGAGGTTCATTTATTAATTGTTGCTCTCCATGTCTGTGCCCCTGGAGTTATGTTCAGGAAGCGGTCTCCTATACCAATTTGTTCAAGGGTACCTCCTGGTTTCTCTTCTGTGAGGTTCAATATGGCTGGATTGATGTTGGGGTCTTTGATCCATTTGGACTTGAGTTTTGTGCATGGCAATAGACATGGTTCTATCTGCAGTCTTCTACACACTCTCATTCAATTGTGCCAGCACCATTTGTTGAAGATGCTGTCTTTGCACCATTGTATAATTTTAGCTGTTTTGTCATGTGTTCATAGGTGTGTGGATTAATATCAGGATTTTCAATTCGATTCCATTGGTCTACCTGTCTATTTTTATGCCAATACCAGGCTGTTTTCAGAACTTAAAGTCAGGAATGGTGATGCCTCCTGAAGTTCTTTTATTGTATAGAGTTGTTTTTACTATCCTGGATCTTTTGTTTTTCCATATAAAATTGATTATTATCCTTTTAAGGTTGGTGAAGAATTGTGGTGGGATTTTAAAGGGGATTGCATTGAATCTGTAGATTTCTTTTGACAAAATTGCCATTTTTACTATGTTTATCCTACCTATCCAAGAGCATGGGAGATCTTTCCATTTTCTGGTATCTTCTTTAGTTTCTTTCTTTAGAGTCACTAAGTTCTTATTATATAGTTCTTTTACTTGTTTGGTAAGCGTTACACCAAGATACTTTATGTTGCTTGTGGCTATTGTAAAGGGTGATGTTTCTCTGATTTCTTTCTCTGTCTCTTTGTAGTCTGAAAAATGGAGGGCTACTGATTTTTTTGAGTATATTTTGTATCCTGCTAGTTTGCTGAAGGTGTTTATCAGCTGTAGGAGTTCCCTGGTAGAGTTTATTGGGTTGCTTATGTAAACTATCATATCATCAGCAAATAGAGACAGTTTGACTTCTTCCTTTCCAATTTGGATCCCCTTGATCTCCTTTTGTTGTCTTATAGCATTAGCTAGAACTTCTAGTACGATATTGAAGAGATATGGAGAGAGAGGGCAGCCTTGTCTTGTTCCTTATTTCAGAGGAATTGGCTTAAGTTTCTCTCCATTCAGTTTGATGTTGGCAGTTGGTTTGCTGTATATTGCTCTTATTATGTTTAGGTATGTTCCTGTCATCCCTGACCTCTCCAAGACCTTTATCATGAAAGGGTGTTGAATTTTGTCGAAGGCTTTTTCCTCATTTAGGGAGATAATCATATGGTTTTTCTTTTTCTGTTTGTTTATATGGTGGATCACGTTGATAGATTTTCGTATGTTAAACCATCCCTGCAATCCAGGTATGAAGCCTACTTGTTCATGGTGGATGATTTCTCTGATGTATTCTTGAATTCAGTTTGCCAGTATTTTATTGAGTATTTTTGCATTCATATTCATCAGGGATATTGGTCTGAAGTTTTGTTTTTTAGTTGTATCTTTGTGAGGTTTGGGTACCAAAGTTATTGTGGCCTCATTTAAAGATTTTGGCAATGAACCATCTGTTTCTATTTTGTGGAACAGTTTGAGGGGTAGTGGTATTAGTTTTTCCTCGAATGTCTGGTATAATTCTGCACTGAATCCTTCTGGCCCTGGAATTTTTTTGGTTGGAAAGCTTTCGATGACTGCTTCTTTTTCATTGCGGGTTATAGGTCTATTTAAGTTGTTTGTCTGTTCTTGATTTAATTTTGTTAAGTGATAGGTATCCAGAAAGTTGATCATTTCCTTTGAATTTTCAATTTTTGTGGAATACAGATTTTCAAAGTATGACCTGAAAATTGTCTGGATTTCCTCTGTGTCTGTTGTTATGTTCCCCTTTTTGTTTCTGATTTTGTAATTTGCATGTTCTCTGCCTTTTTGTTAAGTTGGACAAAGGTTTGTCTGTCTTGGTGATTTTTTCAAAAAACCTACTCCTCCTTGCATTGAATTTTTGTATTGTTTTCCTGGTTTCTATTTTGTTGATTTCAGCTCTCAAACTGATTATTTCCTGGTATCTACTCCTATGGGGTGAGTTTGCTTCTCTCTGTTCTAAGGCTTTCAGTTGTGCTGTTAATTCTCTTATGTGACTATCCTCTGTTTTCTTCATATGGGCACTTAGTGCAATGAACTTCCCTCATAGCACTGCTTTCAAGGTGTCCCATAAGTTCAGGCATGTTGTGTCCTCATTCTCATTGAATATTAGAAAGTCCTTAATTTCTTTCTTTATTTCTTCTTTGACCCATGTGTGGTACAATTGTACATTTTTCAGTTTCCATGAGTTTGCAGGTTTTCTGCTATTTGTGTTGTTGTTGAGTTCCAATTTTAAAGCATGGTGGTCTGATAAGATACAGGGGAATATTCTTATTCTCTTGTACCTGTTGAGGTTTGTTATGTCACCTAGTATGTGGTCGATTTTAGAGAGGGTGCCATGTGGAGCAGAGAAGAATGTATATTCTTTTGTGTTTGGATGGAATGTTCTATAGATGTCTGTTAATCCCAGTTGAGACATAACTTCTGTTAGTTCTTTTGTTTCTTTGTTGAGTTTCTGATTTGTGGTCCTGTCTAGTGTTGAGAGTAGTGTATTGAAGTCTCCCACTATAAGTGTGTGAGGTTTTATATGAGCTTTGAGTTTTAGTAGTGTTTCTTCTATGAATATGGGCACCTTTGTATTTGGGGCGTGGATGTTCAGAACTGAGACTTTGTGTTGATGGATTTCTCCTGTGATGAATATGAAATGACTCTCTTTATCTCTTTTGATTAACTGTGGTTTGAATTCTAACTTGTTAGATATTATGATAGCCATGCCTGCTTGCTTCTTGATTCTATTTGATTGGAAAATCTTTTTCCAACCCTTTACCCTGATGTAATGTCTATCTTTGAAGCTTAGATGTGTTTCTTGTATGCAGGAGAAAGATGGATTCTGTCTTTGTATCCATTCTGTTAGCCTCTGTCTTTTTATAGGTGAGTTAAGACCATTAATGTTGAGGGTGGGTAGGGACCATTGATTGTTGATGCCTGTTTGTTTTAGGTTTGTTGTTGGCAGTGGTATTGTGAATATGTTTGTTCTGCTTTACCCTTGGTTTCTGGTGTAGTTGGATTATCTTTTGCCTACATTTTTGTGGGCATAGTTACCTTCCTTGGGTTGGAGTTTTCCTTCCAATATTTCCTGTATGGGTGTATGTGTAGATAAGTATTGGGAAAATCTGGTTTTGTCATTAAATATCTTGTTTTCTCCATCTATAGTGATTGAGAGTTTTTCTGGATATAGTACTAGGCTGGCATCCTTGGTCTCTCTTGTAGAACATCTATCCAGGACCTTCTGCCCTTGAGGGTTTCCATGGAGAAGTCAGGTGTAATTTTCATAGGTCTGCCTTTATATGTTACCTGTCCTTTTTCCTTCGCTGCTCTTAATATTCTTTCTTTATTCTGTATGCTAGGTGTTTTGATTATTATATGTCAGGGGGTGTTTTTTCTTTGGTCCAGCCTATTTGGCATTCGGTATGCTTCTTGTACTTTCATGGGCATGTCCTTCTTCCGATTTGGAAAGTTTTTCTTTATGATTTTGTTGAATATGTTTTTGGTATCTTTGAGCTGGGCTTCCTCACCTTCCTCTATGCTGATTATCCTTAGGTTTGGCCTTTCCCTGGTGTCCCACATTTCCTGGATGTTTTGTGTTAAGGATTTGTTGGATTTATGATTTTCTTTGGTCGATGGATCTATTTCTTCTAGTTTATCTTCTGCACCTGAGATTTTCTCTTCCATCTCTTGAATTCTGTTGGCTATGCTTGTGTCTGTAGTTCTTGATCTTTTTCCCAGTTTTTCTATTACATCATTCCTTTGCTTTGTGTTGCCTTTATTTTCTCTATTTTGAACCGTTTCCTTCACCTCCTTAATTTGTTTCTTGTTTTTTTTTTTTTTTTTTTTTTTTTTGTACTTTCTTTACTTTCCTTAAAGAATTTGTTCATTTCTTCCACTTCGGTTTTTTCCCCTCTATTTCTTTAAGTGATTTTCTCACATCTTCTTTGAGGGCCTCTATCATTTTTATGAAGGTAATTTTTAAGTCGTTCCGTTCTTCCTCTGCTTTGTGGTTGTGTTCCATTCTAGTTGGTGTAGATTCCCTAGATTCTTGTGGTGTCATGCTTGTCTTTCTGTTGTTAGGTGTTTTCTTGTATTGCTGTCTTCCCATAGCTTCTTCCAGTAGGTGTTGGTGGGGTCTCTCCCTCTCTTTATGGTACTTCCCCGGTGGGCTTATGTGGGTCAGTGATTCAATATCTGTAACTCTGGGTGGTCGAAGCTCTGTAGGAGGTCTCTCCTCAGACAGGGACCCAGGGATGGGGTCAGGGCTGTGGATCCAGTAGAAGATGATTCTAGCCAATGGCTCTAGCCAATGGGTGGCAGAAGAGGACAAAGGCTGAGCTGTTACTTCAGAAGGTTTTGCAGGATATTTGGATCTCACTGGAAACTGGAACTCTCAAGCTGAGGCCTCTTTATTTAGCAGAGGCCCTGCTTTGGGGGTCAGAGATCTTGCAGGCGGGAACTCAGAGTGTGATAATTTCTTGTTTTTAATGAGAGATTGAATGGCAGTGGGAAATCTTATTCTTGAAATCCTTTAGTTCAAATATGAAAAAATAGCATATTCAAGAAAATCAGATGGCTTAGGAGTAAGTTGTCTTAGTTATTGATGTCAAGGTCTTTCTAAAAAAAATCCTTGGTTATGTTAGGAAAAACGAGAAGATGCCCATTGATGTGACATGTGCAGCATAGATGTTAGAGATGTAAAGTTAAATAAGTTGTATTTAGTCTTTGAAGACTTCAAAGTCTATCCACAGAAGTCTTACATTTAAGAATTTAGAGAATAATATTCTTCCGCTATTAAAGTCAGTAACAACTGGTATACTTGTGAAACACACCTGTGAAACATAGCTTCGCAGTGTTTAGAAAATTATAAATGAAAAGCAAGTATAAAATCAGTATTGTTTCCTTAAATAAATCCTATAAAATGATAGAAAAGCTATCTACATAAGAACAAATTTTAATTTCGTTCTGATTTTGTGAAGGGAAGACTGAGGCCAAGTGACAATATTGTCCACTGTTCTTAATATAATGCTGATTTCCATTTGAAATGGAGAAAATAGTGGTTTGCTGCTTGCTGAAGTAGGACAACTCTGTGAGAAGCTTTATTGTGCATTCTGTGGCACCTCTTTTCAGGTAATGAGGTGTGAGAGTGACTGATAAGCACACAGGATGTGGAAGAGAACAAAATAAAAAAAAACATGCAGTTTCACCTAAGTAACGTTGGCATATAACAAATTAAGCAAAACTTCACTAAAAATGTCTGAAATAGAGACTTGAAAATTTTTGAAGTCACCACCCCGTAAAAACCCCAAAAGCCTAGAATTACAAGTGAATTTAATTTTCTGATCATTCTGCTATAATTAATGAACAACTTTTAGCATGCATCATGACATATAAATGCTTAATTTGTATATTTTAATATGTAACTCTTTGCTTTTGTAGGTGGACTTAAGAAATCAAATGCATTTTCCTATTGAACTCCTTTAGGGGGAATTTTGTGAGGACAGAAGGAAATTAGGTTAATGTGATAATACTATTTTTAAATAACTCTGACCTACATTGTTTTGCTTGACACACACAAAATATTTTTACAACTATTGTATAGATTGAAAAACTTAAATTTGGTTTGGGAAGATAATGGAACACTTGGCTAACATGAACTTAACTTTGACTCCCCACATGGTATATAGTATGTGTGGTTGGTATCATATACCCAGCATTTGAGAAATGAAGATGGAAAGAGTAAAGTAATCAACTACTTAGCAAGTTGGAGGCTAGCCTGAGTTATGTGAAACTCCTTTATTCTTGTCTTAGTCAATGTTCTATTGTTGTGAAGAGACACCATGAGCATGGCAACTCTTATAAAGGCAAACGTTTAATTGAAGCTGGCTTACACTTAGAGGTTCATCCCATTATCATCTTGGTGGAAGCATGCAGAACACAGGTAGGCATGGCACCATATAGGGATCTGAAAGTTCTATACCCAGAGTCTCAGGCAACAGGAAGAGAGAGACTCTGGACTTGGAATGGCGTTTTGGAAACTTCAAACCCCCTCACCCCCAGTGAGACTCTTTATTTACAAAGGACACTGCCAGTCCTTGGTGATTAGGTATTCAAATCTGTGAGCCTATGGGGCCATTTTCATTGAAAAAAATACAGTTCATTTTCTTTTTTTATTTTAACCCCAGAGGAGAGAGCAAATGCAGTACACCACTACTACAAATTATGAAGCCAAATTTCCTGAATTTGGGGAAATTGCATGGATCAGCATATCCAGAGTGTAGTGGATTAAGTCTTGCTCCGGCAAAACCACCTTGGTGATCATGGTATCTCCTCTGCCAGGCAAGTATTCATTTCTTTTAAAGTTTAATTATCTCTATTACTTTTACATTTCAAATTTCATAAAATGTATTTTGATCATATTCACTCCCTCCCACAACTCCTCTCAGATCTACCTCCTTTTTCCTACTCACCCAGTTTTATGTCTATTTTTTTTTAAGTCTTAAACCTAAAATAAAAAGAAGCCATCAAGTCCAATTTGTGCTGCCCTTCTATTTGTGTATATGTGATCTTCCATATATTTGTGTGGCCCATATGTTTGTGTATATGTGGTCTTCCACATTGTTGACTTAACAGAGGCTATCTCCTTAGAGAAGACTGACTTTCCCTCTCCCAGCAACTATCAATTCCAGTAGTACTCAGGTAGGAATGGGTCTTTATGCCCAATTGTCTCCATGTTGGAATTTTATCTCCTAGGGCCATTGTGAATTAATATGTGAACTAGCCTCCTTGTCTAGAAAACACTATTTCTTTGTAGTCATCCACTTCCTTTGGCTCTCACAATATTCCTGCTTCCTCTTCTGCAATGATTACTGAGCACTGGGGGTGTGTATCTGTAATATTAATTTTCCATTTAAGGTTGGCATTTTATGATCCTTAGTCTGTGCACTGTGACCAATTTGGGTTCTCAATATTAATCACATGTCCTGAAAAGTAAGCTTCTATTAGCTTCTATGATGAATGCTGAGAGATATATTAATCTATGGGCATAAAATAATTCACTAAGAGTCAAGTTAATAATAAGTCCTTTTAAGAGAATAACAGTAGCAGGTTCTCCTCTGTGGATCATATTCTGCTTAGCCACAGGTGCTTGATCCTCATAACAGTGTTAGGTATGAGTTTCATCTTTTGTAGCTTGCCTTAAGTCCAATGGGAAAGTGGTTGGCTACAAATATCAGAAAGTTGTTTCACCATTTCATTTATATTGGCAGGCTGGTTGTTATTGTAGCTTGCAGGGTTCTGCTGGGCCAGACTGAAAACTACTTTTTCTCTCTAGTAGCATGCATATCACCTTCCAACATGATGAAAGCTAGTCAAAAGGCATGAACTTTCCACGTCAGTACCACCTTGATTTCTCTATGTTTTATGAATCAAGTATATGTTGCCTTGAGCAGCAGAGCCTTGCCATCAATTTCTGGAGGGTGACCAATAGCATTGGTAACAATCTATAATGTTTGGAACATCTATAGGACTCACTAGCCAAGAATTCCAAAAGAGATATCCCATTTTTCTGGCACTGAAGTTTTTATTCATTAGCCTATGGTGCTTAATAGGGGCATTGTTACCCTGCTTTAGTGTAGCTAACTTTAAACTCTTTTTACACACACACACACACACACACACACACACGTATAGATTTTCATATAAATTTAAAAAGGTCTTTGGTATTATTTCATGTTTTTTATTCCACATCCCAATTTAACTTGTTCTGTTTTCCCATTGCCTTTTAACCCATTACACGCGTATATATTGCTTTTTCCTACCTTGAAGTCACCCTCCTGTGGCCTCTTACTCTAAATGGATATTTTCCTGTCCCTACTGCCCAGTCTCAAATAACCACTCAGAGGCTGAAAATGAATTATAAATATTTGAATGATACATCGGGCTTATTACTAGCTAACTCTTACACTTATATCAACTTGTATTTCTAGTAATGCTTTGGCAAGTGGTTCATGGCTTGTTACATCATTTTTTAAAAAATACTTCCTGCTTACTTAGCAGCTGGCCAGCATCTCTTTCAACTCTGCTGACTCTGTCCTTCCTCTTCCCATCATTCTTTCTGTGTCAGGCTGTCTTACCCAATCTCTTCTTGCCATGCTAAGGACCAATCAGCCTGCATTTTATTAACAATGAATAGAATCCACAGCATGTTACCAATTTTCTGAACTCTGTGAGGTTCTGAAGATTCAAAGATAACATTTGTAAGTAAGAGAAACATGGAATTTTGTTTTGTTTTACATTTTTTTGTATATTATTGTAATTCAATTAATACTATCCATTATTTTCCATTTGTTATTCTAATTCCACTCCTACTGTCTGAGTTAGTTTATTGTTGCTGTGATACATTATGACCAAAAACATTTTGATGAAAAAATGGTTTATTTTCACTTATAGTTTATAGTCCATCATGGGGGGAAGATAGGGCAGGTGCTTACGACAGGAATCTGGGGCAAGGAAATGAAGCAGAGACCATGGAGGAATACTGCTTGTTGGCTTGCTCCCTATGAATTAGTCAGCCTACTCCCTTTTTCTTTCTCTCTCTCCTTCCTTCCTTTCTTCCTTTTTTTTTCAAGACTGTGTTTCTCTGTGTAACTCTTGCTGTCCTGGAACTGCTCTGTAGTCCAGGCTAGCCCCAAACACAGAGATCCTGCTGCCTTGGCCTCCCTGAGTGCTGGAATTAAAGGCATGGGCTATCATCCCTGAGCTGATCAGCCTTTTTCTTTTACCACACATGACCACTTGCCAGGGTTAGCACCAATATTAGTGGGCTGGATCTTCTTACATTAATAATTGATAAAAAGGTGCTATGTAACCTCCTACGCCCTCTGCTTCAGGTGAGTGTTTGGCCAGCACAGGTCCAACACCTCCCTCTTCCTTCTTGGAACTTCCTGGGTCACCCCTGCATGTAGTGGACCAGCTCTGCCACTCCTGACCATCCAAAACATGCCCACATCTCAATCTTGGCCCTCCTATGCCTTCTGCTTGACGTGAGTCTGGATCCAACCGCCCTCCTAGTCTTTCCTTGGAGCTTCCTGGGTCAGCTCTGCATGTAGCAGACTGACCCTGGCAATGGACTATCATAAGCCTGTCCCCATCTCAGTTTTTACCCCCCTACATCATCTGCTTCAGTCTTAGATCTTCTGAACCCTCTGCATGAGAACTCTAAGAGAGCTCAGCCCATCCTGAGTTACTGACATCGAAGTCCTGATTCAACTATACACATTGGAAGAGGAGAGTAGAGAGAGAGTCCCCATCTACACCCACTGGAAGAAGGGATGGGAAGATGGCAGTACAATAACACATTCAACAATAGAAACACCAATATGACACCACCAGAATCTAGGGACTCAACACCAACTAGACCTGAACACACCAAAACAGAAGAAGCAGGAGAGAATGACTTAAGTGGCAGGATACACAATTAACTCAAAAAATTCCATAGCCCTACTGTATACAGATGATAAGGGGGCTGAGAACGAAATCAGAGAAACATCACCCTTTACAATAGGCACAAACAACATAAAATATATTAGGGTAATATTAACCAAATAAGTGAGAGACCTATATAGCAATAACTTTGTGTCTTTAAAGAAAGAAATTAAAGAAGATAACAGAAAATGAAAAGATCTCCCATGCTCCTGGATAGGTAGGATCTACATAGTAAAAACGGCAATCTTGGCAAAAGCAATCTATAGATTTAATGCAATGCCCATTAAAATCACAGCACAATTCTTCACTGACCTTGAAAGGATAATACTCAACTTTATATGTAAAAACAAATGAGCCAGGATAGCCAAAAGGAACTAAAGAAGGCATCACTATTCCTGACTAAAAGCTGTATTATTGAGCTATAGTTCTGAAAACAGCTTGTTATTGGCACAAAATAGACAGGTAGACCAATGGAATCAAATTGAAAATCCTGATATTAATCCACACACCTATGAATACTGATTTTTGACAAAACAACTAAAAGTACAATGGAAGGAGGAAAGCATTTCCAACAAATGATGATGATGGCACAATTGGATGATGGTGTGTAGAAGACTGCATATAGATCCATGTGTATCGCCACGCACAAAACTTAATTCCAAATGGATCAAAGACCTCAACATAAATCCAGCCACACTTAACCTCTTAGAAGAGAAAGTGGGAAGTACCCTTGAATGAATTGGTACAGGAGACTGCTTCCTGAATATAACACCAGTAACACACACTGAGATTGACAATTAATAAATAAATAATTGGTACCTTCTGAAACTGAGACACTTCTGTAAGGCAAAGGACACAGTCAATAAAACAAAATGGCAGCTCACTGAAAAGAAAAAGATTTTTACAAACCCGACATCTGACAGAGAGCTGATCTCCACATATGCAAAGAGCTCATGAAGGTAGTCACCAAAACACCAAATAATCAATTAAAAAGTGGGGTACAGAACCGAATAGAGAATTCTCTATAGAGGAATCCAAAATGGCTGAAAGACACTTAAGAAAGTGCTCAACATCCTTAGCCATCAGAGAAATGCAAATCAAAACAACTTTGAGAAACCATCATACTCCTGTCAGAATGGCTAAAATCAAAAACATCAATGACAGTTTATGCTGGAGTGTATGTGGAGGAAGTGGAACACTCCTCCACTGTTGGTCGGAGTGCAAACTTGTATAGCCATTTTGGAAATCAGTATGGCAGTTCCTCAGGAAAATGGGAATTAGCCTACCACAAGATCCAGCATTTCCACTCTTAGGCATATACCCAAAAGATACACATTTATGCATCAAAGACATCTGTTCAACTATGTTCATAACAGCATTATTTGTAATATTCAAAACCTGGAAGCAACCTTAAATCCCCCTCAACTGAAGAATGGATGGAGTAAATGAAGTACATTTACACAATGGAATACTAGTCAGCAGAAAAAAAAAATCAAAAAAACAAAACAACAGAATCTTGAAATTCACAGGCAAATGGATGGAACTAGAAGAAACAATCCTGCATCCTGAGTGATGTAACCCAGTCACAAAAAGACAAACATGGAATTTACTCACTCATATATATATTTTAGACATAGAGCTAAGTATCATCAACCTACATTGCACAGTGCCAGTGAAGTTAGAAAAGAAGGATGACCCTATGAGAAACATACATGGTCCCCCACTGACAGGGGAAAGGGGCAAGATCTCTTGACCAAATAGGGGTAGCAGGAGGGGAGAAGGAGTTAGGAGAAAGAGAAGGGGAGAAGAGGAGTGTAGGGGAGAACAAGAGGGAGCAGGAAGATTGATTTGGGGGAAGAATAATGGAGATCAAGAAAAGAGATGTCATATTAGAGTGAGCCATTATAGGTTTAAAGAGAAATCTAGCACTAGGGAAATGTTCAGTGACCTACAAAGATGACCAGAACTAACAATCTCAGCAATAGTGGAGAGGTTTTCTTAAATGCCCTTCGATGATAATGAGATTGATGTCTACCTTAATGCCATTCCTAGAGCTTTCATTTATTAGCTAATGGAGACATAAGCGGACATCCACAGCTAAACTCTGAGCCAATTTCCTGGAATCCAGTTGCAGAGAGGGAGAAGTGATGAGCAAAGGGGTCAAGACCAGGCTGGAGAAACCCATAGAAACTGCTGACCTGAACCAGGTGGAGTTCATGAACTTCATTCTGATAGCTGGGAAACCAGCATATGACCGACCCTGACCCCCTGAATTTGGATCTCAGTTAGGAGGCGTGGGCAGTCTATGGGACCTCTGACAATGGAACCAGGATGTATCCCTAGTGCATGAATGGATTTTGGGAGCCCATTCCTCATGGATATATACATCCTTATCTTAGAGAGACAGGGGAAGGTCTAGGTACCACCCCAAATTGCTTGATATATTTTGATGCTCCCTCATAGAAACACTTTATCCTTCTTGGGAAGTGATGTTCAATGGGATGGGGATTCTAGGGGGGGCATGGGAGGATGGGAGGGAGAGGTAACTGAGATCCATTTGTAAAATAAGAAGAAATGTTAAATTAAAAAATTAAAACATTGCTATATAGACTTTGCTGTATACCAACTTGATGAAACATTTTTCTTAATGGAGATTTCCTTTTCTTAAATACTCAGCTTTTGTGATGTTGACAAAGACCAGCAAGGCCTGACCCCTTCTTTTCCTCTCCAGTTCAGTTTTTTTTTTATTTTAAATTTTACTGCATCTAATTAGGGTTGCTTATTTGAGCAAGGGTAGGGGGTATTTATTAGAGCATGGACAGCTTTCTAGTGGCTACATCCATTCAGAAAATGACCCCTCTTCCCTTTGCAACTATAAAATAAAACATTCTCCCCTATACAGTCTGGAGCTACCTGAGCACCTCTCATATCTAGGATGAAATGGTAAAGGACCATTTTGTTGGTCTTGAGAGGTATCGAATGCTACTGTGTGTTCATTGTTGTAATAGAAATGACATATCTCAATGGCACAGGTGAAGCCTTGTCTTAAAAGAAAAAAATGATAACTTAGATTTAAGGAGGTGAATTAATTTTTTATTTCTTTATTTTTTGAGACAGGGTTTCTTTGTGTAGCTTTGGAGTCTATCCTGACACTTGCTCTATATACCAGGCTTGCCTCAAACTCACAAAGACCCACCTCTTCTGCCTCAGAGTGCTGGAATTACAGCTGTGTGCCACCATGTCCAGAAACTTTTTTTTTACATTTTTTTTTTATGAAGGGTGAATTACTTTTTAAGAGGTCGAATTTGGCTATCAAAGAGATCCTCAATCCACATGCCCGTACTTCAAGGCAAATCTCTATCTTAGCTATATTTGCTGATCAACAATCCCAAGAGATTCCTCTAGTTTCCTCTGGAGCTAGTGTCCCGGATGTGGGTAGCTGTGCTCAGCTTTCGCTGGGTCCTTGTATAGACTAGCATATGTTGACTCTTTGCCCTTTAGACAACTTCTCACCCAAACCTAATTTAGACTGAGGAGGAAGAACCATGCTACCCTTTCTGAAATACACACTCCATTTTGTCATTTTAAATGTTTCCAAACTCATAACAAGAATAAAAAGAAAGAAAAAGTGGGAGAAAAGCCTATCCACTTGTGAGACATTTTCATATGGGTTTGTAGAACCCTTTAGTTTCAATTTCAGCAGTTTGGATGATAAATTTGACATGCTCTTAACTCAAAGATTAGCTTTATTTGGACTTTGGATATTTTATTGGTAGCAATATGTGTATTAGTTAAACACTTTAATATACTTTACTTTTCAGAGTTCTAGGTTTATGCCTTTTACTTAGTGTTTTTGCATTAATTGTTTTTAAATAATTTGTTTACTCCTTTAAATTTCATTTTACCTTCCAACCACAGTTTTCCTTCCCACCCCTCCTTCTGCTTTCACTGATCTTCTCCCATCATCTCCAGTCCTATGCTCTTCATGGGTAAGGACTCCCTTGAGGAGTCAATCAAGTCTGGCACAATAGGTTGGGGCAAGACCATGGTATCCCACCATAGGAATGGGTTCCAATAAACTAGCTCATGTACCAGGTTTATATTGTGGTCCTACTGCCAGAGGCCCCTCAGATAATACAAGTTTCACAACTGTTTCCCACATATGAAGGCAATGAAAATGAAGCTAATTTCATAAAAACACTTTTTAGGAAAATAACATAACTAAATATCAACTATATGCCTCACTGAGATGAATTGTTTCCATCAAGAGGAATTTGTATTGACAGATGAATACTTTTAAAGGCTACTTTTTCAAAAAGAAGGTTGCTAATAAGTATTTTATTATATAAGTCTTAATGTGATTTTGCAAGTCAAATTTTATGTTTTTTTTTTTGAGATATTATAATAAAATTGCTTAATTTCTCCCTTCTCTTTACTTCCTCCATACCTTTCCATATACTTCTCCTTTCTCTCATTCATGGTCCCCTTTTTCATTGTTGTTATATGCATATATGCATCTGCACATACACATACACCTTAGATATATAACTATAACCTGCTCAGCCTGTATAATATTACTCAGATATATGTTTTCAGGGCTGACCATCCTGTATTGGTGAACTAGTTGGTGTAATTTTCCCTGGAGAGGACTATTTCACCAGCTTTTACCATTCTGCAGTTGCCTATAGTTCTTCGTGGAGGGTTGAGGCCTTGTGTTCCTTTTCATGTTCAGTTTGTCATTTGCCTAGTAAGAAGGGGGGTGTTTTTATGGAAAATACTGATGATTTGAGTTTTATTGTCCATCCCACTGTTTTCTGATTATGTTACTTTGCTATTCCTTCTCCACAGAATCCTCTTGTTCAGGATTTTACATATATGTTTTCTCTTCACTTTAGTGAGGCAGGTATCTGCTCAGGTATTATACCTTCAAAGACACTCTTCTTGACATGTACCTCTGCCCCATCGGGTCCTGCTCTCTGCCAAGTACTTCTTTATATCACCCTGTTTTCTTTTGTCCTAGTACTTTGATATTGCCCCTGTCTTTGTTTTATTGTTTGCCTCCCCTTTTGTAAGGTACACTCTTATGTTGATTATGCCATATACTACCTGGGACACAGTAGGTTAGATATGTTATCAATGTTTGTTGAATGAAAGAATGAATGGATTATTTGAATAGATCATTTTCTAACCTATAATGCAAACTATTGGCTTGTAAGCCTGTGAGAATAAAAACATGATATTTAAACAATACTGTAAAGCATTGATAATTAATGCTATCTCCACAGTCAAAGATATAACAGATTGATGTTTGCTTGGAGACTTATGTTCTTGAAGAATTTCGACTTTTACTAGATGAATATCAATGAGATCATTTTTGCATTTCTTTTGTTACTTTCCCTGGGCACTGTAAAATAGACATTTCTGAAATCAGCTATTTTATAATCCCTTCCTGGTGTATACTTTTCTTTCTAGATAGCTATAGCATATAAACTATACATGATAAGAGACATTACATAAAGCAGTAACTAACACGGACCAATAAAATAAAAAAAATTAAAGCAGGAAATGCCAGAGTCTTGACATCACACATGTTTTAAAAATTAGAACATTTTATGTTCCCCTGAGGGGCAGGAATTTGGTTGGCTTTATTTCCCACTGGGGTCTCAGTAACTGACATTTTCTACTGGCTTGTACAGGTTTGTTTAAGGTCTTATTTATTGGTAGAGTTAAACTGAAAGTTTACATGTGCATCACCTTTCAGAAAGCAAGTTATAAACTGATTGTGATACCACACACCTGTAATCCCAGAATCCAGGGGGCTAAGGAAAGAAGAATTTTGAGTTCAAGTTTAGCCTGGCTGGACAAACCAGACAGACAAAAATATAACAACCTACCTGAAGTCTGTGGGAACAATGTAAAGGTGAAAACCATAATGTCGGAAAATATCTACATAATTCAAAAGGAATTCTATGAGTGCTGTAAGCAGGGCTTGTTTCAGTATTCCTGAGAGATGGACAGGGGAGCAGTCTCTTCTGCTCATGTGAGTTTTTGTTTGTTTGTTTGTGTTTTTAAACTTTCTCCTATTGCACTTTGCCAAATACAATAATGTCCAAAATCATGATAAGGTGTTGAAACTTGCTTAATGTTTTGCAAATACATTGTATTATTTCAAGTAGGTTCATATCTCAATTCTTCCACAGCCATTTCCTTGACGGGGAACTGTGCCATGACTTTATGCAGAGCATGATGTTGGCAGCAGTCCTGCTGAGATTGCTTCCTCACCAAGTTTTGCAGAATTGTGAATTGTGGCTCAGCTTGACATGTGCACGTGTTTTATTTGCTCTCTTCCTTAGGCAGTTAGAGGGTAAATGTGTAATCTTACTCCTCTCTAAGAGACTACAGTCTGACATTATATGGTACAAAAGGGAACAAAAGATTTCTCTCAGGATGTGTTTTTTTATGGTACATTTTCTGAGGCCCCATTGCTTTGTTCCACCAAATTTGGTTTAAATTCTGCTGTCAGAAATGTTCAACACAGTGATTTCTCGAGTGGAAAGAGCCTGAGTATTGCAGAGGTATAAAGCTGATTGTACTATTTCTTCCTTACATCATTTGGAAAGGAACAGAGGCACATCAAATTTATGTGACCACTGAGTCCTGATTTTCACTCATAAGTGTTAACTGATATTATGGTCTTTGTTGAGTGATATGCTTGCAGATGTTTTCACCACTTTTCTTCACTCCTTTGCAAGCACAGCAACATATTTGCAAACTAAGCCTATGTTTCAAATTTGCTTAAGGGATGGCAGGAGTAGAATTAGCTCTTGTCCCTGAATAGAATCATGATGGAGAAGTGGATAATTTTGCCGATCAGGTAGCATTTATTTTATCTTCACATCATTCTGGTGACTCCTATCTTCTGATGACACAGTAACCCAAGTTTCTTCTTACTCCTTCTGATCATCTCCTTATGACTTCTTTGAGACACAGCGCAGTCTAAGGAGATTTGGTAACACCTTGTAAGGTATATAGGTGGTCCTTGGAGCTATCACTTTAGTTTCAGGCTGTTCTGCATACAGAGCCAAAAAAGAGAAGAAACAGAGAAGAAAAGTCACTGCACATTTTCCAGCTCACTTTTAGTTCATTTTGTGAATATCAGCAAAAGATAAAAGCATGCCTTCTATAAATATTACCTTTATCAAGAAAATGCCAAAAAAGATAAGTTATGGTAAATGAAAACTTCAAATTTGTATTTCAAATAGGTCGTTTCTCCCCAGTACATGGTATGGTACAGTTACCCAAAAGTCTTATATTTGCTGGCAATGGCCTCCCCCATTAATTTCTTATCTCAGAAAATACCTGCTGTGTTAAAATTTTCACCATCCCCAGGCACAACTAACGGTCACCTCACTGGTGTCAATAGTGGTACAAAATTCCAATGTTATTACACTTACTCTGGTATCATTTTCTGTTCTGATCATTTGTGTATTTATTCCCTGGAACTGAATAATAACGGCATTGGAATCTGGAACCTGCTGGAGTTGTAGCCTTGGCTTTGTCAATTTAGGCTGTGTAACTACGTATATGATCCACATCCATGCAACAAAGTCATCTGCTCAACTATGTTCATAGCAGCATTATTTATAACAGCAAGAACCTGGAAGCAACCTAGATGCCCCTCAATTGAAGAATGGATAATGAAGATGTGTTACATCTACACAATGGAATACTACTCTGCAGAAAAAAAAATAATGGAATCTTGAAATTCGCAGGCAAGTGGATGGCACTTAAAGAAACCATCCTGAATGAGGTAACCCAGTCAGAAAAAGAGGAACATGGTATGTACTCGCTCATATATGGATTTTAGACCTAGAGCAAAGGATCACCAGCCTATAATTCACAACACCAGAAGAACTAGGACACAATGTGTATTCTAAGTGATTCATACAAAGTCCCTCACAGAAGTGGGAAGGGACAAGTCCCCCAGAGCACAGGAGAAGTGGGGGGGCAGTGAATGGAAAGAGAAGTAGGAGAAAGAGAGGGGGAGGAGAGGAAAGCACGTGTGACTAGGAAGATTGAGTCAGTGTAGGAATAGAAGACAGAAGAGAGAGAGAGAGAGAGAGAGAGGGAGAGAGACTGAGAGAACATAAAAGAGGAAGCCATTATTGGTTTGAAGAGAAAACTGAACCTAAAGAAAGGTCTAGAGACCTACAAGACTGCCGCCAACTAACAATTTCAGCAACTATGGAAAGGCTACCATAAATTCCCTTCCCGGATAGTGAGATCAACAACTAACATATCCATGGATCCCTCATCTAATACCTGTTGGAAACAGATGCAAACACTCATAACTAAACACTGAGTCGAACTAGAATCCAGATGCAAAGGGAGAGGACAAGACCAGGCTGCAGAAACATATACAGACAGCTGACCTGAACAAGGAGGCACTAACAGGGCCCCCAGACTGATATCTGGGAATGTAGCATGGGACTGACTCAGGCCACCATGAATATTGGTCTCAGCCAGAAGGACTGAGCAGTCTAAGGGACCTCAGACAGTGGAACCAGGATGTATCCCTGGTGCACAACAGGACCTTGCTAACAAATCCCCCATGGAGGGATAACTGCCTTAACCTAGAGACAGGAGAGAAGTCCTAGTCCCTACTTCAAATGACCTGACAGACCTACATGACCCCACCTGGATGGCATTCCCCTACATGTGGAATTGGGGGGGGGATGGGATGGGAGGGTGGTCAGGGTGCATGTGAGTGGGCAGAGAGGGTAAAAGAGAGGGAGGGAGAGGGAACTGGGATCGACATGTGAAATAGTAAATTAAATAAAAAAATTAAATAAAAAGACAGTATTTGAGCCAAATACAAAAAACAAAACAAACAAACAAAAACAAAAAACAAATTGCTTAATGTGTTTTGAGTTTCCTCATTTACAAAATGATCAGGCTAATAACATGTACTTCCTAGTATTATGAGGAACTTATGAATTAGTATCTATCAAGGGCTTAGTGGATTATTATTTGTATGCTTTATTTGGTAAGAATATACAAGATTTTTCTATATGAAAGAATGTATACTTGAGATCCTGTCCATAGACACGGGAGAAGTTCCTGGGCAATGACTATACTTGTTGTTTAGGCATAAAAGGTTAAAGACACTGCTAGTAAAAGACTAGTTATTTCTTCTATGAGTATTTACATTTTTTTTTAAATTCCAGGCATTTACCTAGTTTATAGGAACATAATTGTGAATGAGAAATGAGAATAAAGTGTCTTACACACTTCCTGGGTCTGGTACCTGATATATATTTGCAAAAACTGTCACAGGAAGTTGGGTTAGACTTCTAATTCAGCCTGGGGTGGGGTTAAGAATAATAGAGAGCTTCCTGAATGAAAAGATGCTCAGATTGAGTTGTAAATCACAGACAAGTTATAGCCCGGCAAAGGAGCAAAGTGGCTGGGTCTGCACAGTAGCAAGCAAGTGATTTTAAGTCACTCTGTTAAAGCAGAGGCCAAGTCCTGTGTGTTTCTTCTGTGTACAGGCTAGCTTCCTTCATAGAGAACACCATGGCAGTGTGAAGACAGATATGACTGTGAAGGCTTTCCTTTGATACAATTCCCGTGCTGAAGACCAACTTCTCTTCAAGCAGTCTGTGCTGAGTCTTCATTTCCCACCTAGATTGACTCTTCCTGTAATATTTCTGTTAGCAGAAATATTATAGAAATGCTAGCTTCAGATGGTTTGAATTCTAATTCTGTCATTGGCTGGCTGGATTTATACTAACTCCTTCATGTCTTTGAGCTTCAGTTTATCTGTATATTGGGGACCTAATAAGTGGGAATAAGAGGATCAAGGATTTGACAAGAGCATCTGAAGATGTCACAGATTCAGGATTTATTATCAGCAATCATCTTAATTAATATGCAAGAATTTGTTAGTATTAGGCTTCTAATTAAGTTTGTTTTGGCAAAACTTAGAGATTTAAAAATTATCTTTGGCAGTTAGGGGCTTTGTAATGAGAACAGTATTGTGTTTCTTTAGGCACTGTTTCCATTAAAGCAGCTCAACCTTTGTTATGAGGCCCTGAAGGATGCTTAACTCAATCAGATGCCCCCTTACACTTTACTCTGGTCTTCAGAGTGCTGAGTGCCCAATAACTATTAAAAGAAACCAATTAGAAAGTTTTCCAAAGGCTCACCTGTTCCCTAATTCACTCAGTCCTTTATTTTCTGAAACTACCAATCCATAAAAATGACAATTTACTGTGTTTTTTAAACGGTGGCATGGCAATAAGATGAGCTTAATGGATATCCAAATAATACCACAAATCATAAGGAAATTGATACCTTGGAACTTTGTCTAGTTTTAAACTATGGCATACAAATAGCATTTACTTCAAATTGAATCAGTTCCACCTAAATTATGTTCACCAAGAAGTGATTTCTTTAAGGAAATATTTGAATATTCCTTCTGTATAGAAATGGCAAACTTTTTTTTAATTTTTTAAATTTATTTATTTATTTATTTTATATAACCAAGTCCATTTAAATGAAAACAAACATTTATAGACAATATTTGGGAATTTGGGCGTTGTTCTTTCCAAACTACTTCCTGCTGGTAAGGGGCGCTGTCATGGGGGATTCTCAGAAGGTGCAGAAATCTTCAGCCAAGATTTTTTTTTTTTTTATGCAGAAATGAAGATTCATCTCATTAGAATGTCAGTTTCTTTTGTCTTTTTTAAAAAGTAAAATTGTATGAATGCCAAAGGATTATTTTGAAATAAATATTTTTAAGCTTTATTATCAGTAAATACTTGTTTTGCATACCTATAGCTATATGTCCAACATCATGTAAAATGTCTTAGATATAGAGATTAGGAGGGATCAAGTTTAAGAAGCCAGATGCTAGACTATATATAGATTGCAAGGTTGCCTGGTGACGAGAACTTCAGTGATGTGGTTTTGTGAGTCATCACCCATGGTGGGGTTGGACTTTTCAATGAGTCAGCTGCTTCTGAGTCATCTGCATTCTTGTTAGGGATGCTTTACCCTTGCTCCTCTGACCCACCCCAACAAAACCCATTAGTCTACCAAATTGACTTGGATAACTTTTTTTCCTTTAGAACATTAGTGCTCCACCATGGGTGAATAGATATTACTTTTCCCCAAGGAGGGAAATGCCACATAACTAGCATAAGTAAAATTATCAGATAATTTTTATATTTTAGAAAATATACATGATAATATCTAAAACTGTGTCCTTTTATGGCTAGTACAAAACAGAGGATAACATGACTGCCTGCCTATACATGAGCTGAATAAAGGATGACACCAATAGGCATGTTAATGTGGATAGGGGAAAGCTTATGAGAAGCCTTAACCCTACAAAAGAACTATTGACAACTAAAGAAGGTTGGGAGCAGAAGACATAGACTTACTGGATATCCAAACCCAAATGGTCAACCCTGAAAGCATACATACAAGTAACATAATACAGTCTGAGTATATATATATATATATATATATATATATATATATATATATCTGTGTGTGTATATATGTGTATACAAATGCATACATGCATATATGTATATATGTATATACACTTAGGAATATAATGGATATATATTAATTGTTATAAACACACATACATATATATGACATGTATATAACAATTTTTAAAAAGAGGTCATGATTTTTAAAGAAAGCAAGGAAAGGTATATGGGAGGGTTTAGAGGGATAAAAAGGAAGGGGGAAATGATGTAATTATAATCTCAATTAAGAGCTAATTTAAAAAAAGAGGACCCTATTTCGTTTTTCAGTACAAAGCTTATATGTTCTACATTCATAGATTTAGGATAGATATATTCAAACTAAATACTGCATGAAGTAATTTGACAGGTCTCAGAGAAGATCTGCGATGTTAATACACAATTGCAACCAAAACTCTTGGAATGATAAAAGAGTGTTATTTGGGAAGGTCAATGGTTAAGGTTTGAGAAAAACTTCATGATTTTCAACTTTGTTTCTAAAGAAAGATCTAATAGAGAGTACTTGGCTGGCTGTCAGTGAGTCACGCTTCCAGAACATTTTGTTTTTAACACCTGATTATATCTGCATGCCTCTTTGGATAAACCATATAGGAGAGGAAAATAATTATAGACCAAAATACACAATGTTGTTTGCAAGCATCTTGCAAAATGCTGCTACTATTGTGAAAGTAAAAGCACAGAGATATCTTTCAGAAAATAAGATATTTTGAAAGTATGTAGTTGAGCTTAGAGTTGGCTCTGAATATCATAACTCAAGGGCACAATAATAAAGTGTTGTTTGTATTACTGCTACCTTTTGGGTACCACTTTTGTCATTCTTTATTTTTAGAAACTTCTTTTTTTCCACATATTTCCAAATGTAGGGGAATGGATTTCTCTAGTGATTTTTTTTTCCACATTACTCTCCGAATTTAACAACAACAACAAACCCATTTTTTTCTAACAAATTCTGTAGATCAGAAATTGCAATAGTCTGATCCATGCTGACCGGTCTTGTTACAAGGGTACAATGTTTGGGAGGAACTCAGTCATGGAGGACTGCAGTTTTTTTTCTTTCATGTTTGGTTCAGACACTTGAAGAATTTGAGCACTAGGATTCCTTAAATGTCCTTTCCATGTGGCATACTAGCAGGATGTTTGCTATAGAACAGTTGATTTGTAACTGAGCAACTCAGAATGCTGACCTAAATGCCCAGACATACAAGGCAGCATTAACCTCATTGGATATAGCCTTGGGGATTACAGTCACCTATGCTGATGTCATAGGCTTCTCAGATTCAAAAAGGAAGGGACAGATACCATAGCCTGAGTTAACAACTATTTATTAAAAAATACCAAGTGAAACATGGTATGTGCTCAGTCATAAGTGGATATTAGATTCAAAATAATCGATAATTATGCTACAATACACAAACAGAGACTAGGTAACAAAAAGGGCTCAAGGAGGGATGCTTTGATCTCCCTGGGGAAGGGAAATAGAAGAGATTTCATGAGTGGATTTCGGACAGGTGGGGTTTCAAATAGAAAAAATCAGGTTGGGAGGGGGCAGAAGGGCAGAGTACTGAAAGGGACTACTGGAAAGAGTCAGGTAAAAACCTGGTGCAAGAGAATCTCCAAGGACTCTACAAGGCTGACTACAAGCTAAGACTCCTAGTGATACCAGATACATAGCTTGAACTTGTCATCTCCTATAACCAGGCAAGACTCCCATTGGAGGGAGTGGGAACCAACCTAGTCACCCTGACATTGCTGTGAGACTTTAGATGACTGTCCAGGTAGCCTGCTGTTTCTATTTTCACTTGCAGCATTTGCAAGTCACACACCTGCACTTCCTAGTATGGTTATACTCCCCCCTTCCCCCACCCCACCCCACTCTGGTCTTGGGTCATGGGTTGGATCTGAAGAGCAGAGACTGCATCTTCTGGAGCAGGAAGGCTGCAGAGATTCTCTATTGCTATCTGTGTTAGTTGTTCCCCTATAAAACACCCATTTACCATTTACCTTGGGTCTAGTGAAGTCATTATTACCCTGCCTTCAAATAAGTGCTTACAGAGTCAGAACAGACAGCCAGGGTGCCTTGATAGGCCTGATCTAGGCACTCTGCATTTATGTAGCAAGTGTGTAGCTTGGTCCTCTTGTGGGACTCATCACATTAGGAGTAGGGGCTGTCTCTGACTCTTTTACTGGGTTTGGGACCCTATTGCTCATACTGGATCACCTTGCCCAGCCTTAATACATGGGGATGTGCTCAGTCTGACGGCAACTTGATATGCTATGTTTTGATGATTCTCATAGCAGACCTGCTCTTTCCTAAACAGAAACAGAAGTGGAGTGGATTGGGGGGTGGGGACAGAGCAGATTTGGGGGAAGGGACTGGGAGGAGTGTAGGGAGGAGAAACTGAGTTCAGGTTATAAAAGAGAGAGAGAGAGAGAGAGAGAGAGAGAGAGAGAGAGAGAGAGAGAGAGAGAGAGAGGTGATACAAAGTGATATTTTTAAATAATATTTACATGATATTTAAATAGTTGCTTAGCCAGTTTCAAAACAGCCCATACAGCAAGCAAGGAAACAGATAAACCCTAACAAGCAATGTAACAACTAAACCTTGAACGATTTATACATATACATATACAATTTTTGAATGTTCATCTTTTTTTTTCTTCTAAATCTTTATTGACAGATGATAAAGAAGTTCTGGTGTAAGGAGTAAGGTTTTCTCTGCCTGCCGCCTGGTCTTGTCCTGTTGCCACACCAGCCCCAAATAATGCACAGAGACTCTGTATTTGATATAATTCTGTTGGCCAGGTACTTGTTTCTTATCAGCTAGCTCTGTCTTAAGTATTAACCCATCTCTATGTATTTCCACGTGGTCTTATCAGCGAGAGGCGGCTGGCGGTTCTCCCTTCTCCAGACTCTCCATGTTCTCCCCCCCCACCTCCTACTTCCTCTTTCCTCCTTGTCTCCTAGCCCCTCCTATCTTCCTTTCCTATTGGACAACAGTGCTTTATTCATTAACCAGCATGAGAAACATTTACAGAATGACATCTCCCATCATTCTGGTATAAATATGCTATGTTGTACAAGTAAGGAAAGATGTCACTTGTATTCTGTTTATATTGATCATTACATTTATTCTGCATGAAAGAAATTGTTTATACTGATGTGAGCACATGACAGTTCAGCATTTCTCTCCAGAAATTTTAGAAGTCCACAGACAGGCTGGAATTCTATAGCCCATTATGGAACTTGTCAACTTCTCAAGTTTCATTTGCTACCTGTTGAGTTATCCTTGGTACCCGGCTTTGATTATTGTATTCAAATAATGTGACCATTTGGCCTTTATACATCAAGTCCAGATTCTAGGTAATAAGAAAGTATGAAGATGGGAAAGCAAAAAAGTTGCTTCCACTATTTTCATCAGAAAAAAAATTCTTGTCAGACCAAGCCAGTATGCATTAATGACTTGATAGAAAGACTGGAAGTAGTTCAACCAAAGAAATGACATTTCACCATGGGTCATTATAGTCTATATAAGTGTAACGTTTATATTTTTCAATATTTAACCTTTCAGAACTGAGTTATATATTCATAGAATACTGAGGATTGGTTATGTATAAGCTAGCATAGCACATGTATATTGAATACCAGAACTAGTGTTAAGAGAAAATGAATCTGCCATATGAGGAAGTAAATAGAACATGAATATGATATGATGGGGAGTAAATATTCTTTAAGGTTTAGAAATAACAATTAAAAACATATAGAAATATTATTTGGTACCATTATTCTTCTCAAGTGAAAGCAGCAAGTGGATCCTGTATAGATGACCCACAATCTAAAGATGAAGTAACTAAAGTCCTTTATATTTTATATAGGCAGTAATTTCCACTTTGAGAACATATATGTAACATCTTAAGAAATATAATGTAATGATTAAATGACTCATAGCTTGAATTATTGAATTATAATCAATCTTTGGGACTTTATAGTCACATTTCTAAACTTTAGTTTATATATATATATATCCTTATATGTGTGTGTATTGTATATATCATGTGAGATTTGATTTCTGTGTTTTGAAATATCAGGTCATTTTTTTCTCCTGTTACCAAAATCTAGTAACAACATTTAGGACAAATGCCTACCATATAATAGTGCTCAATGGGGGTGATACAACCAAAGTGCTGACTCATAATTAGAATTTGTAAAATATGATTCCTTAGGCATTGAATATAGAGCATTTCTGTCAACTCTTTAACATAACTTAGATTAAATTATAATGAAATATGTGATTATAAATAACAACTGCCAGTTTTTCTTATATTGTCATATCTTCAATTCAGTCTGTTAAGCCACACCAAATACAAAATTTAGAGAACTACAATAGGAAAGACTAAGAAAATAATGTATAAGTATTTTATTGGTAATGAAACACATTGAAGGTGAAGATATCTGGAAAAGTAAATGGTTCACTGAAAAGCTCTTGTGAAGTTATCTTCAGCATAAAAAAATTTGGTGGGTTAATTCCCAATTCCCAGGCTCTACTTCTGGTTTCTACTAGTTACATCTTCCTTCAGGTTCTACACAGACCTTTTTCCTTTGCAACAACTGTTAGATTAAATGTACTACCTTATTTTCTTTTCTATATCAGACTGATACCAAGATGCAGCTTTAATTTGTCTCTTCTTTCTCTGCTTCAACATGTTGTGTATGATACATTTAACATTAAGCCAGTGTCTGAATTTGGCAATCTAGTGCAATTAATGAAAATGGGAAGAATTGCTTAGAACATGTACTCATCAGTTTTCTGACTCACTTACTTAAAGTTTAGTTGAATATTCTTAAAAAAATCTTAGTTCAAAATTCACCAGATCCTGTAAAAGCTTATGAATGCATATATTACCTGAAGTCAAAACAAAGAAGCATATTTCAGAAATGTTTTTGTAATACTGATTACAATCGTGAATTCAAAGTTGAGAAGCTAATTGTTCCTTGAAATATTTTATGCAGCTGTATTAAGAAATGGACTCAAAGCTATCTTAAATAGTCCAATTGTGTTGACATTTAAAAAATGATCATTTAAAAAATATAGCTCTTATTACCCTGAACATTCATGTATTCCAGCAGAGAATTAAGTATATTCATCTAACAAAAATAATGAGGCATACATTCAGCTAACCAAAGATTCTTCTTTTCTCCCTTAAAAATGATGAGTTAGAGCTGGAGAGATGCTCAGTGTAAATGTTCTTGCTCAAGTATGAGGATCTGAGTTCAACCCCATAGTCATGGTAGAAAAAGAGAGATGGCTCCAAAATGTTTTCATCTGACCTCTACACATCTGCCATGACACATGGGCCCAAGGTTACACAAATATTATGTCCTCACACATACAAACAATAACAATAAATAAAAATTTAAAAGCTGATAAAATAAAGGATGGCTCATGTAAGTAAATAAAAATTATAATTTTTAAAACTTTGATTGAAATAGATTTATGGCATGTCCTCCCTTCCTTCCATCCAACTCCTCCCATGTTGACCTACTCTGTAGTTGATAGCCTCTTTTTCTTTGATGATTATTGTTACAAATACATGTTTATGTATGCCTATATATATTGTTTAAATACAACCTGCTGGAAGTAGAGACCCATAGCTAAGCACTGAGCCAAATTCCTGGAATCCAATTGTAGAGAGGGAAGAGTGATGAGCAAAGGGGTCAAGACCAGGATGAAGAAACCCACAGAAATAAGGGGGAGCTTATATACCCCAGACTGACAGCTCAGAAACCATCATAGGACAAAAACAGGCCACTTGAATGTGGGTGTTTGGAAACCTGGGCAGTCTATGGGGCCTCTTGTAGTGGAACAGTATTTATTCCTAGCATAAAAATAGACAGATGGAACCCATTCCCCATAGAATAACACACTCTCATAGGGCCTAGGCCCTGCCCCAAATGATGTGACAGACTTTGATGATACTCCACAGAATGCCTCACCCTTTCTATGGAGAAGGAGAGGGATGGAATGGGGGTCAGTGGGGGGGTATGGTAGGATGGGAGGGAGAGGGTTCTGGGATTGATATAAAAAATAAGATTATTTCTAATGCAAATAAAATAAAATAAAAATATTAGAGGGAATGGAGAATAGCACACCATTAGCCAGCAGAAGGGTACCTAAAGTAGCCACCAAAATCATGAATGCACTTATATTTTGCCTTAGTCATCTGAAATGTAATACTGTATTTTTACAGAAGCAAAGTTAGTACTATGCCTGGCAATCTAAGTTCAAGCCCAGAACCCATATAAAAATGGAAGAAGAGATCAAGTTCATAATGAATAATAACTCATGAAATACTGTACACATGCAGTGACATGCATAGACACACATACACATCATGAACACACATAATAAAAAACTAAAATAATGTCAATTTAGCAGTAATCAATAGCTATGAAAAATACAACCTGCTGAGTCTATTTATGGTTTTAGGTGCATAAACAAGATTATAACAATGGCAATACTAATGGACATATTAACATGAATGGGGAAAAATTTCATGGGGTCCTATCCATAGATCAAGAATTCTCTAATCAGTTTATCATTGTCAGTGTAAAATTCAAAATATCTATAAAATAGAAAATTTGAAAATAATTATGGGTAGCAAGAAAAAAAGGAAAAGAAAACCATAACGTTCTAGAGAAATGTACATATGAAGGGCTTAATATTAATTGCACCAGACATAGGAAAAAATTATATGCACAATAATTATTGGGTGCTCGAACGACTAGGAGGAGATGGGTCAAAGTCAGAGTGGTGGCCATGGTCCTGGGGGTGGCAAGAAGGATGACAAGGACAAGAAAAAGAAATACGAACCTCCTGTCCCAACTAGAATGGGGAAAAAGAAGAAGAAAACAAAGGGACCAGACGCTGCCAGCAAACTGCCCCTGGTGACACCTCACACTCAGTGCCGCCTGAAGTTACTAAAGTTAGAGAGGATAAAAGACTATCTTCTCATGGAGGAAGAGTTCATTAGAAACCAGGAGCAGATGAAACCGTTGGAAGAAAAGCTAGAGGAGGAAAGATCGAAAGTGGATGATCTCAGGGGGACCCCCATGTCTGTAGGAACCTTGGAAGAGATCATTGATGATAATCACGCCATTGTGTCCACATCTGTGGGCTCAGAACACTACGTCAGCATCCTTTCATTTGTGGACAAGGATCTTCTGGAGCCAGGCTGTTCAGTCCTGCTCAGCCACAAGGTGCATGCGGTGATCGGGGTGCTAATGGATGACACAGACCCCCTGGTCACAGTGATGAAGGTGGAGAAGGCCCCCAGGAGACCTATGCAGATATTGGGGGACTGGACAACCAAATCCAGGAAATTAAGGAATCTGTGGAGCTTCCTCTTACCCATCCTGAGTATTATGAAGAGATGGGGATAAAGCCCCCTAAGGGGGTCATTCTCTATGGTCCACCAGGAACAGGTAAAACGTTATTGGCCAAAGCAGTAGCAAACCAAACTTCATCTACTTTCTTGAGAGTGGTTGGCTCAGAGCTTATTCAGAAGTACCTAGGTGACGGACCCAAACTCGTTCGGGAGCTGTTCCGAGTTGCTGAAGAACACGCACCATACATTGTGTTTATTGATGAAATTGATGCCATTGGGACCAAAAGATATGATTCAAACTCTGGAGGTGAGAGAGAAATTCAGCAGACAATGTTGGAACTGTTGAACCAGTTGGATGGATTTGATTCGAGGGGAGATGTAAAAGTTATCATGGCCACAAACCGAATAGAAACTTTGGATCCAGCACTTATCAGACCAGGCCGCATTGACAGAAAGATTGAGTTCCCCCTGCCTGATGAAAAGACCAAGAAGCGTATCTTCCAGATTCACACAAGCAGGATGACCCTGGCTGACGACGTGACCTTGGATGACTTGATCATGGCCAAGGACGACCTCTCTGGGGCTGACATCAAGGCAATCTGTACAGAAACTGGCTTGATGGCCTTGCGGGAACGCAGAATGAAAGTTACAAATGAAGACTTCAAAAAATCTAAAGAGAACGTTCTTTATAAAAAACAAGAAGGCATCCCTGAGGGGCTCTATCTCTAGTGACCCACAGTGGCCTTCAGGGAAGTTAATGAATTTCCCCTGCCTGGAAGGATGGGAAGCTGCCCCAAAGAATCCATTTTCCAGTGAGTTTTGTTAGTAAAGAACCTATCTTGAAGGATGCTGTGTAGGGTTGGTCTCTGTGCTGCTCTCTGCTCCCAATAAAGGGTTGTCTGATTTGCTTTCAAAAAAAAAAAAAAAAAAAAAAAAGAAAGCTGTGATTGGTTTGTATTGTTTGAGAGAAGAATTTATTTTTAATTAAAAACAAACAAAAAAGAAAATATATTTTTCTGAACTTTATGGAATCAAGTGTTGTTAATTTATCAGAACAATCAATAGAAATAATTATTTAATGAATGAACACATTGAAATTGTTGATTTAAAATATAAATCAAGAATGTATTACATTGATGTTTAAGAAAATCTTTTCAGTAAAAGAGAATAAAACAATAGAAGAAAAAAGAAGAAAAATTTGTTAAGATAAGTGTTAACAATGCTTAATATCTAGGTAGTAAGACCCACAGACATTTGCACTGTGATGGCTTGTAGCCAAAGATGTATGTACAACCAGAAGGTGCTGTCTGTTTTGGGGGGAGTAACATCATTAACAACTTTATACAGTGTGGATCCCAAGAGCTACAATAATGACAAAGCAAGGTTTGTCCTCTAGTGCAATAGTGGCATGACTGATATGGAGATATCCAACTGCTTTCTGAGTGGATGTGAAACTCACTTCACAGAAGAAACTCATGTTTAGTTCTGTGAACCAGTTCATGAGCATATGGCTGGTGAGATCATAGCCCGCTGAGGGAAGCCTACTATTACTTTTAGTTAAATATTCCTGCCAAAATACATTGTATATACTCATGTTTTTACTCATATGATAATACTATATCCACCCTTCACAAGAGAAATTTTTTACTGCAGTGGATGCTTGGTTAATGCAGAAAACCCTACCTGGCCAAATTTTAAGATTGAGTCAAGCCAGAATGCTTGACCCTATAAGGGACAATTGAATCATTCTTTACAAGACTCAAGAAATGTCAAAGAAGAGGATATTGAAAGAATAAAAGAGCTAGAGGATGACAATGTATACAGCAAAAATATACCATCTATACATTACATAGCATTGCAATCATGACATCAGTGCAGCAGTAGATATCTGCATAAGAGTGGGTCCATAAACATTTCATCCATGGAAGTAAGGAGGACCCATTTAGCCCCATCCTTCTCTGATTGACTATTGATAATTGATGGTTGTAGAGGGAGGAAGCATCATTTTCTTCCATTAATTATTAATGGAACATCATTAATATGTTGCTCTTGCTCCATTAAATAACCTACCAGCTGTGCTCAGATGATGGACCATACATAAAAGAAGTCTTCCAGTGGGAGAGAGAAGCAGTGAAGCAGGAGTGTGAAATGAAGAGATAATGCATGTAAACAAGCAAATTTCATTATACAAATAAGTTAAACTGTCAAGCAATAATACAATTAAAAGTAGAGCTAAAATGCTTTGTTTTATAATCAAAAGGATTTTGTTTATTGTCTACAGGTGTTACATTTAAAGTCTCATAAAATTTTTTCAGATTCTATACAATATTTCTGGATGTATCTTTGGGGGTTTGTTGTATGCATGTATGGGTGTGTATATAGCTGTGGATGCCAGAGATTGATGTGGGATGTCTTCCTCTATTGCTGTCACATGGGTAGCAACCTCCTAGAATCCACCTGTTTCCATCTTCCTCCTCTCTGTGTTAACATAAAGAATGTGTGCCCCTCTGTCTGCATATGTCTCCCTTATGTTATGTGCTAGTGATCCAAACTCAGGTCCTCAAGTTTCCACCAAGCACTTTTGTCATCTCCCAACATTGCAGGAATGTTCCCCAAAATATTGTCTTCACTTCGTGTATCAGCTGAAGTAAATAGGACACTCATAGGCTCACTGAACTATCTAGAGTCCAGAGCCTGCCTTTTTAGCAAATACTCAGGAGATCATTAGATATATCATAGAACATGAGAAACATCGCCATTTGCCTGCCAGTAGAATGAGGCCCTAATGACTAGACTGATAGCTGGGAAGCCAACAGGGGTCTGACTCGGACTCCCCTGAATATGGGTCTCAGCCAGAAGGTCTGAGCAGTCTAAGAGACCTCAGACAGTGGAGCCAGGATGTATCCCTGGTGCACAAAAGGACTTTGCAAACATACCCCCCATGGAGGGATAACTGCCTTATTCTAGAGATAGGAGAAAAGCCCTAGTCCCTACTTCACAGGACCTGTCAGATCTACATGACCCCAACTGGATGGCATTCCCCTACATATTGTATTGTGGTGGGGGGTTGGGAGGGGAGGGTGTTTAGAGTGCATGGGAGAGGGTAGAGAGGGCAAAAGGGAGGGAAGGAGGGAGGGAGGGCTTGGGGGGAGGGAGGGAGGGAGGGAGAGGGAACTGGGATCGACATGTAAAATAATAATAAAAAAAAAAAAAAAAAAAAAAAAAAAACGCTTTGACTCCAAAATTTAAGTTGAAGAACAAGTTACTGGGGAAAAGTATTTCTATTTTTGTTTCCACAGAAAATGAAAAGATGTGGATTCCTTCCAGACTAATGTGGTTTGATCACACCAGACCGCCTGAAACAGAGTACAAGCTGATCCTACATTCCAAACAGCTGGACAAAACAGCCCTACAGACTACAGCTAGGATATCTGAATCTTCTTCGAATCCCCCAAGACAGCGCCCCTTACCAGCAGGAAGTAGTTTGGAAAGAACGACGCCCAAATTCCCAAATATTGTGTATAAATGTTTGTTTTCATTTAATTGGACTTTGTTATATAAAATTAAATAAAAAAATACTCTATATGCAAAAAAAAAAAAATAATAAAATAAAATACCATGACCAAAAAAAAAAAAAAAAAAATTGAAAAAAAAAAAAATAAAAAACAAAGAATGAGGCCCTAATGTTAACTACACTGGAACTAGTTACAGTGGAAGACCAACTGGTTCTTCTCCGAGACCGAACCCAGGAATCACAAGCACCAGGAGTTTGGCTCTCCTTACTGTCTGTTATTTCCACAGTTCTCTGAATTCCACACAAAGGTATGCTTTCTCCTGATCTGTTTGGCTTCTTCCTAATTAAGCTTCTCTATTCCACCAACTGTGACACTATTTATGACTTCTCTGAGGTAGGTAGGAACTCTTTCTTATCTTCTTTCTCATCCTTCTATCTTTCTCTGGTCTTAGTGAACAATACTGAAAATTTCCACGTTTTAATTCTCATTCATCTCCTTTACCGAGGTCTAGAAAAAAAAGGACTTATTTCCTTTACCTAAATCTCTGCAAAAATGGAGATTTTATTTCCCTATTCAATCTTCTCTATTAAAACCAACAAAACAGCCTTGAGTTTTACAACTTTGATCCAGTGTAATTCTTACTACTAAATGAGCAATTTAGTTTCACTTCCTGAAATATGCATTTTTTCATATTTTGGGTTGTTTTAATTTCTTTTTAATTTTGGTTTTTCAAGATAGGGTTTCTATGTATTGCTTTGGAGCCTGTCCTGGAACTTAGCTCTATAGATCAGGCTGGCCTCTCTCTGCCTCCCTAGTGCTAGGATTAAAGGCATGTGCCACCAATGCCCAGCTGGGTTGTTTTAATTTTTACCAAAGTGGGGGAGTGGAGCAGTTGTTTACTTCTGTTTTGGGTTCTAAGTACAAATTAAGTAACCAAAAATAATCTTTTTTTTTCTTTCTTTTTTGGATAAAAACTTGTTTGCTGTAAAGGAATAGAAGTTTCTACCTTTAAGGAAACTTATAGCAGCAGTTAAATGACAATGGTTTTTATAGTTCACCATACATGGCTTCAGTTTTGGGTCAAATTTCACAAATGACACATTGAAATACATAACAAACAATACTACAAAGATTTTCCTATTGCTTTAAGTAATAGGATAAAATAAATTACAGGGCTAACATTTTATCTTGTCCTTCTACAAAATGATAAACATTTAAAGACTAGCAGATTGCTGATAGTGCATAAAGAGCCACATTTGACTTGTTCATTGTGTTAGTTTTATTATATCATGCTGAATAATAGCATTTCAAAATGATCCTATTATCTAGATTTATGTGATAATTGAAATTCTTGAAGCCTAGTCATGTTAGGGACATTAGCTCTCTCTATAAGAGGCCACGTTGCTAGTCCACTTAACACTTAATTTCATATATCAGTAGTATTTATAGGTTTTTGGAGGATTAGATAAGCAAGGTAGAACCTCCATAATGGCAAGGTTTTCAAGAAGAGGAAGTGCAACTAAACAGCACACTTGCTCTGTCTCAACAGGTAGTACCCTCTGTGACATGAAGCCATTTATCATTTGCTTAGAGGATGCTGTTACCATACCCTTCTCTCCAGAAGCATGAGTAAAGCAAGTTTCCATTATTTAAAATTACAAACCCTCCGGTATTTTATCATAGTAACAGAATGAAGAGTAACACTGGTTTTATTTATTTTGTGTGAGGATATATTTTATTAGGATGTGGAGAGAAATCAATGAAAATAATACTGCGTTCAAAAACCGTGTGAGAGAAAGACTGGGTGGAAATACAAGAGTAAGAAAGGATTCTGTGGTGAGAAATTAGTGATCTTAGGTGCCTCTTGCTTCTGTTGCTGCCATTGTCTTTGTTAGGGCTATGTCTTATGTTTGACATGAAGACAAGATGTTAGAAAACACAACCCAAGGTTGGCAAGCCACAGTAGCACTCAGTCTTTGATTCTCCTTTATTCTCCATGTGATTCAGAACCACTTGACCTGCAGAAACTGCAGGTGACAGATGCTAAGGGCACAGAGCATCCTGGCAAAACCTGCTCCCAAAGTGGGGCAACATGACTACTGGAGGCCCCAGATTGACAATCGGAAAACCTTCATAGGAAATAAAAACAGTTCACAGTCTCTGACCTGAATCCGGACACCCAGTATACTTTCATGTCTTCATGGTCAATACCAGCAGCAACCTGAGTACAGCTTATGTGAGTATTTTTGCTAAGTCTAAGAAGGAAGCAAAACAGAAGACAGTGAAGCTAAAAGATGGGAGGGCCACAGATGTGTTTGTTAAAAGGAGGGGAGCAAAGTTTCTGCGGTTTGCTCCAGTCCCCCATGTCCTACAACATAAACATCCAGCAGGTAATACTTGCCAGGCTACAGATCTTTGATCCTCTCTGTGGTCACTGCTTTTTTCCAGTTTGGGCAGTGGAAATATTTGCAGAGGACTTTCTCTGACATCTTGTTGGTGTCTGGTCCAAGGCACTGGTTTAACTCTTTTCTCTTCTGGTCTTCACTATTTTTCCCATCCACTGCTTTTCTGTAGATAGAAAACTTTCTCCTTTCTTGGGTGCCTAGTCAAGCCACTGTGACTGAAGAGCAGGTGCGTAGCTTATTGAAAGCTTTGATTCTTGTGTCTTCTGGAAGAGAGGGGAAAGCCTATTTATTGGGCTTGAGCTTGATGACGGCCAGTATTTTCGACATAGATGTTGCTTTCCTGTTGCCTCTCAGTCGAACAAAGTATGTTGCTTTGGGTTTTTCTCTTAGCTGGAAGTGCCAAATGCCTTCCACTTTCTGTAACAGAAGAGCTTCCCATCTCGTTTCACTTGGACTTGAACAGAGCCCAGGCAAGTGTACAGAAGCTGGATTTTTGGTGGGTAGAGACTGGAGTAATACACTGGTTTTAGTTAGAGTTCTGGGATATATTCCTTACAAGATTGCTGAATTGACAACCAGTCCTAGACTTTTTCCCTTAGACCTATTTTCCTTTTGCATTGTGTACCCCATCCTCCTATGACTCCCTACATAGAACCAGCATGTAGTTTCTGCATGTTTGGCTTACCTACATCTCAATTTCTATTTTTCTTGATTGTAGCATATGTCTGTGGTCCTGTTTGTTTCTTCTTCCTGCTACGTTTCTTCTTGGGGTTTTCAAAATTGTAATTCCTTTCACTTTTCATTCAGACAGATTTTCTTTTCCTGATTCCAAGTACAGTGTGATGTCTATATTTACATTTTCAATGGTATGGCTTTCAAATGAGTTGCCTCTCCAGGGATTTTTTTTTTCTGTAGCATTTCTGCTCTCTTCTAAGATCTTCACTTTCCCCATTATCCCAACATCCAACATCCTGACTTTGTTAAAACTCCTTTCCTAATAGCTCATCACACTATCAAATGCAGGTCTCCCACTGTTATTTCATGCTGTCAATTTGAATCCCCAGTACTTATCATCCCTTCTGGTTGTCTTTCTAATGTTCCTTTTGGTTTAAACTTTGTTTCATGAGTGAAGAGACTGTCTTGCCCACTGTTGTTTACAGTGTGCACAGAATGATACATGATCTCTGACACCAACAGTAGGTGCCACTTTATAAAACAAATGAGAAAATTAATGGCATTATGAAAAGAAACTGTAATACTTCAGTTGCAAGTAACATTTTCATAATGACAAGGACATCCTAGAAGCTACAGTCTAGCTTGATAGGAGGTGTCATTCTATAAATATGTTTCTTGTATTGGTTAATGAATAAAGCACTGTTGGCCAATAGGAAAACAAGATAGGCTGGACTAGGAGAGAAGATTTGGGGATAGGCAGTAGGGAGTTTCAACATGTAGGCAGAGGTCTAGGCCCTCTCTCCGGTAAGATAAAACCATGTGGAAACACTTAGATTAATAGAAATGGGTTAATACTTAAGACAGAGCTAGCCAATAGGAACAGCTAGTAATAGGCTAACAGTTTTATATCTAATACAGTATCTCTGTGTGTTATTTGGGGCTGGCACGGCTATGGGACCATGTTGCCAGGAAGGCAGCTAGTAACAAAACTAGCTAGCTAGATTATAAAACAAGATATAGTAAGAATAACATTTTGGAAAAAAAAATAAATGTTTCTATCATGTTTTTGTAGTGGACATAGGCAGATTGACTTAATTTCCTTAGTCTCGGTTTCTGTTTTTGTAATGCTGGATTTATAATTTACAACATTAAGTTTTAGTTATGATTAAAAGGAATGGCCCAGCACATATTCAGTGGCTATCATAGAACAATTATTCAATTAGAGATAGGTTTACTCATCAGATACCCATGTGAATCTATTATTCAGAACAGAGAAATTATTTTTTTAAAAGCTGAACATTTGTTCTGGAGTTTATAATGAGATTTATGGTTACCTTATATGTCATCATAGAGCCTTCATCCAGTAGCTGATGGAAACAGAAGCAGAGACCCACAGCTAAGCACTTAGCTGAATTTCTGGAACCCCATTGTAGAGAGGGAGGGGTGATGAGCAAAGGGGTTAAGAACAGACTGGGGAAGCCCACAGAAACAGAAGACAGCTTGGAAATTAGTATAGGACAGAAACAGGCACTGAACATGGGTGTCAGGAGGTTTGTGCAGTCTATGGGGCCCCTAGTAATGGAACAGCATTTATACCTAATATACAAATGAACACTGGGAGCCCATTCCCCATAGAGGGATACTCTCCCAGCCTAGACACATGGGGGAGGGCTTAAACATTGCCCCAAGTGGCATGACAGACTTGGATGATTCACCAGAGAAGGTCTCACCCTTTCTATGGAGCAAAAGAAGGATGGGATAGGGGTAGGTAGGGGGCATGGAAGAATGGGAGGGAGAGGGAACTGAGATTGATATGTAAATAAGATTGTTTCTAATTTAAATAAAAAAGAAAAAAAGAAAAATTGATTTATTTTAAACATTGTATATAATTTTTTAAACTTGCCCTTTATTAAAAATACTCTTTTTTCATATAATATATCCTAATTACAGTATTCCCTTCCTCCACTCCTCACAGTTTTCCCCAACATCTCCTTGCCTTCAGATCCACCCTCTTTCTGTCTTTCATTAGCAAAGAACATGCTTCTGTGAGATAACAACAAAACATGAAATATAAAATGTAATAAGATAAAACAAAAACTATCACATCAGAATTGGACAAGGCAAAGCTAAACCTAAGAGTAGGAACTAGAATCAGGGACTTGCACATTCACAAACTCAGGAATTCCTTAAATATACTAAACTAAAAGCTACAACATATACACTGAGGACTTGATCTATAAGGCACTAATATATGAGTATAGCAGAATATCATTAGAAGCCATGTTGTTGCTTCTCTTTTGTTTTATTTTATTTTACTTTATTTTTTTTTAGTCTAGTAGTATTTGGATTTTAACATAGATACATGGGCTAACTAATTTCTGGTTCTTGGCCATTGTGCTGGAAATTTCTCCATAAAATCTGGCTAAAAGGTACTTTCTTAGTTAATTATTGATGGGAGAGGCCTGAGCCCATTGTGAGTGGTTCCATCCCTGTGCTTGTGGTTCTGGGATCTATAACAGAGCAGGTTGAGCAAGTCATGGGAAGGAAGCTAGTATGCAGCACCACTTCATGGCTCCTGCACTGCCTGAGTTCCTGTACTGACTTTCTTCTTTTAATGATGAACATCAATATGGTGCTAAATGACCACCTTCTTCCTCAACTTGTATTTTGGTCATAGTGTTTCAGTACAGCAGTAGAAACCCTAAGTAAGACAGATACCCAAGAAGTGTTGTGTGGTTTTCATATTATGGAGTAGGTCTTAAGTCAATTCCAACACTAGAGGATGGGGTAAATGTTCTATGTAAGCACCAGCTCTACCTCTCCATGTTCAATGTATTGTATGGGTGCTATCATCATCATTGGGACCTTGCTGTTCATTTGCCAAGAGCAACCTATTGTCTTGACAACTGCCTTAGATAGTTGGAAATTACCATGGGACATCTTTGGTCAACAACTTAATTGAATATAACCCAGTCCTGCAACTGTAAGCTACATATGGTGATGAGATGGCCATTTGGGACTCCTTATCTCTCATTATTTGGAGACTTCATTAGAATTGCCTTTATATATTTGAGGAAGTTTCCACTTTAGTAAGTTTACATACCACCCCTCAAATGACTCTCAATTTTAGCTGTCTCTCCCTGCATATCCTCGCTCAGCCCTATCTTGTCTCTCATTCCCGATTTGGTCTTCCTGCTCCTGTCACCCCATATTCAGTCCACTTGTAAAATATATACTACTTCCCCCTTTTGGAGAGATCTATGTGTGCTCTATAGTCCCTTCCTATATAACTGGCCTCTCTGGGACTACAGAATGTAGCTTCGTTATCATTTATTTAATGGCTAGTATCCACTTACAAGTGAATATATACCATATTTATCTTTCTGGTTCTGGGTTACCACCTTTCCTAGGATGATTTTTTTTTAGTTCCATTCATTTGCCTGGAAATTTCATGATGTCATTTATTTTTAACACCTGAGTAATATTTCATCGTTCTATTGAGAATTCTTTGTTTATATCTGTATTACATTTTTTTTTTTAAATTGGATGTTTTGAAACCTGGTTTCTTGAGTTCTTTATATATTTTGCATATTAGTTCTTTTTCAGATGTGGAGTTGGCAAAAAACTTTCCCTGTTCTGTAGGCTGTCACCAGTTTGCTCCAATGACAATGCCTTTTGACTTCCCAAAGCTTTTCAGGAGTCTTCCCTAGATTTACTCCTGTAGATTCCACGGAGTTTACACTGCTCTAGGTTTCCACCTCACCTCTCCCAGTCCACTCTCAATACAAAAGGAAGAGATTTTTCATTAATTCCGCATCTGACAGAGGGCTAATATCCAAAATATATAAAAAACTCAGGAAACTAGACGTCAACAAACAAAATAATCCAATTAAAATGGGGTACAGATCTAAACAGAGAACTCTCAACTGAGACATCTCAAATGGTTGACAAACTTCCTTAGCCATTAAGGAAATGCAAATCAAATGATTCTGCGAATCCACCTTACACCTGTCAGAATGGCTAAGACCAAAAACATAAATGAGAATTCATGCTAGAGAGGATGTGGATCAAGAAGAATACTCCTTTATTGCTGGTTGGAGTGAAAACTTGAATAGACACTTTGAAAATCAGTATGTAGGTTTCTCAGCTGATTGGGAATAGATCTACATCAAGACACAGCTATACTACACATGGGCATATACCTAAAGGAGGATGCTACATTCTATAATATGGACACTTGCTCAACTTTGTTCATAGCAGCTTTACTCATATTAACCAGAACAACTTAGATATCCCTCAACTGAAGACTGGACAAAGAAAATTATATATATATATATATATATATATATATATATATATATATATATATCAGCTGTTTAAAAAATGTCATCATGGAATTTGCAGTCAAATAGAACTAGAAAAAAATCATCCTGAGTGAAATAACTCAGACCCAGAAAGACAAACATAGTATGTACTCATTTATAAATGGGTATTAGCTGTAAGTAAAAGATATTCATGTTGTGGTTCATAGGCCCAGAGAGGCTAAGTAAGAAGGAGATTTTAAAGGGGGATACAAGCATCCCCCTGGAAAGGGGAAAGATAATATATTCCCCCTTTTGTTTCTGATTTTGTTAATTTATATTTTAATTACTTTGCATATGGGTTTGTCTATCTTGTTGATTTTCTTAAAATCTCAACAAACTCTTTGTTTCATTGATCATTTGTGTTGTTTTCTTTGCTTTAACTTTTATTTATTTTGGCCCTTGTTCCTGGATTTGATTGTCAAGAAAAAATTTTATGGAGTATTCTGCATCTGTGTTCAAAGGAAAATTGATCTTTAATTGTTGTTGAGTCTTTATTTGGTTTGTGTATTAAGGTAACTGTGGTCTCAGAAAATGAAGTGGGCAGTGTTCCTTCTATTTTATTTTTACATTTAAAAAATTTGTATTACTGTCTTGTTTTACATGTCAATCCCAGTTTTCTCTCACTGCCATCCACCCCTGTCCCCCACCAACCCCCCATCTCATCCTTTTTCTGCTACCCAGGAAGGGTGATGTCTTCCATGTGGGATCTTCAAAGTCTGTCACATCATTTGGAGAAGGGCCTAGCCCCTCCTCCATGAGTGTAGGCTGAGAGAACATCTCTCTATGTGGAATGGGCTCCCAAAGTCCGTTTGCATACTATGGATAAATTCTGATCCACTAAAAGAGGCCCCATAGACTGTGCAGTCCTCCAAACTGGCACACACATTCAGGAGGTCTGGGCCCGTCTTATGCTGGTTTCCCAGATATCAATCCCTTGTTCAGGTTAGCTGTTTCTGTTGGTTTCTCCAGCCTAGTCTTGACCTCTGCTCATCACTCCTACCTCTCTGCAATGGGATTCTTAGTTGGCATCATCCTTCTAAATTTCTGGGCATTTCCCTAGTGCCAGATTTCTCTTTAGAGCCATATGGCACCCTCTATTATGTACCTATTTTCATGTTCTCCTGTATTTTCCCTAGATTCAATCTTCCTGCTTCTTGATGTCCTCCTATCTCTTCCTCTCCTCCTCTTTCTCCTAATTCCATCTCTTTTTCTTTTGGCTTTTGGTAAAGTGGAATTATCTATTGCCTATGTTTTTGTGAGTGTAGTTAACTTAGGTTGGAGTTTTCCTTCCAGTACTTTCTGTAGGACTGGATTAGTGGATGTGTATTATTTAAATATGGTTTTGTCATAGAATATCTTGGTTTCTCCTATAGTGATTGAAAACTTTGCTGGGTATAGTAGTCTGGGCTGGCATCCATGGCCTCTTAGAGTAGAATATCTACCCAGGACCTTTTGGCTTTCAGAGTTTCCATGGAGAAGTCAGGTGTAATTTTGATAGGTTTGCCTTTATGTAACTTGGCCTTTTGTTGAACAGGTTTTCTGCAACTTTGAGTTGGGTTTCTTCACCTTCTTCTATACCCATTATTCTTATGTTTGGCCTTTTCACAGTGCTCCATATTTCCTGGATATTTTTTGTTAGGGAATTTTTGAACTTAAGATTTTCTTCTATGACTGAGATTGTCTCTTCCATCTCTTGTATTCTGTTGGTTATGTTTGCATCTGTAGTTCCTCATCTTTTACTCATCTTTTCTATTTCCATCATTCCATCAGAGAGCGAGAGCGAGAGAGCGAGTGAGAGAGAGAGAGAGAGAGAGAGAGAGAGAGAGAGAGAGAGAGAGAGACTTTAATTGTCTCTACTACTTTGGCTTTCAAACCTTGCACTGTCCTTTTTTTCCAATTCTTTAAAAGTTTTTTTTTTCATTTCCTCTTTTAGGGTCTCTATCATCTTAATGAAGTTTTTTTTAAGGTAGTTCTCTTCTGCTTCTTCTGTGTTGGGATGTTCAGTTCTTGCTGGTATAACCCCTAGATTCTGGTGGCATCATATTGGTTTTTCTATTGTTATATGTGTTCTTATATTGTTGTCTTCCCATCCCTTCTTCCAGTGGGCACAAGTGGGCTATTTTCCTCTCCTGGTGGGTACAGATCCAAGGATCCCTTGCAGTGGGTACAAACAGGTCCAATACTCTGATGGGTCTTACAATGGGTGCAGAAGTGTGGGTGGTCTGAGACACTCCCTCAGTGGGTAGAAGCCAGACAAGCACAGCTTGATATCAGTAGACTCTGGCTTGCTTGATCTGCTGGAGGCAAGTCAACCTGCCCACAGTCCCCAGGCCAGGAGATCCCAAACATTCCTTCTATTTTTATCTTGTGGATTAATTTGAGAACTCTTAGTGTTATCTCTTTTTTGAAAGTATGGTAGAATTCTGTGCTAAAACCACCTGGGTCTGGGTTTTATTTGGTAGTGAGACTTTAATTACTGCATCTGTTATAGTTATACCTCTATTTAAATTTTTATCTGATCTTGATTTAACTTTAAAAAAGTTGTGACAGGGTTTCTTTGTGTAGCCTTTGCAATTTTATGTAATCTTTGTAAATGAAACTAAATTCCTTCCTTCCTTCTTTTTTCTTACCTCTCTTTGTCCCTCCATCCCTCCTCTCCCTCCCTTCCACTCTTTCTTTTCTTCCTTTATTTCTTTCTCCTTTTTTCTCTTCCTCCTTCTTTTAGATTTCCAAATTTGTAGGAGTATAGGGTTTTAAAGTGTGCCCTTATGATTATCTGGATTTCCTTGGTATCTCTCTATATATCCCCCCCTTTCCTTTCTGATTTTGTTTATTTGGATACATTCTTTGTGTCCTTTGGTTATTTTGGATAAGAGTTTGTCTGTCTTGTTGATTTTATAACAGAAACAACTCTTTGTTTCATTAACTCTTTGTATCCCCTTTGTTTGTATTTTATTGATTTCAGCCCTCAGTTTGACTAGCACTTGCCTACTTCTTTGGATTTTTACCACTTCTTTTTGTTCTAGAGCTTTCACAGGCTCTGTTAAGTTGCAATATTTTTAAAATATAGGCACTAAGTGCAATGAACTTTTCTCTTATCATCACCTTTTTTGGTGTCCCATTAGTTTGGAATATTGTGTGTTCATTTTCATTGGATTGTTGAAAGTCTTAAATTTCTTTCATCATTTCAGCTTTGACTTATGTTTCATTCCTTATGGAGTTGCTTATTTTCTATGAGTTTGTAAGTTTTCTTTCTGCTGTTTCTGTTGTTGATATCCAGCTATAATTTTTGGTTGTCTGATAGGATTCAGGGAGTTATTTCAATTTTCTTGTATCTATTGAGACTTTCTTTGAGTCCATATATATGGTGAATTTTGGACAAAGTTCTAAGAGGTGCAGAATAGAAGGTATGTCCTTTTGTCTTTGGGTGAAATGTTCTGTAGGTATCAGGTCCTTTGATTTACAGCATTGGTTAACTGTACAATTTCTCTCTTTAGTTTTTGCCTGGATGACCTATCTGTTGGTTAGAGTTAGGTATTGAAGTTTCCCATTATCAAGTGTGTGATTCATGCTATAGCAGTGTTTCAGGCATAGGTGTTAGAATTGCAATGTTACATTCTATGATGAGAATGTAATACCTTCCCATCTCATTTGAATAATTTTTATTTGAAATCCACTTTGTTCAATGTTAAAATTGCTACACCAGATTGTTTCTTGAGGTAATTTGCATGGAATATGTTTTTCCAACCCTTTACCTTGAGGTGAAATCTATCCTTGATGTTGAGGTATGTTTCTTAGATGCAGGGGAAGGATGCATCCTGTTTTACATCCAGTGGGTTAATTCTTGTCTTTTTAATTGGGGGAATTGAAGCCATTGGTATTGATATCAAGGACCAATGACTCTTAATTCCTGTTTTCTTATTGTTGTTGTGATGGTCTCTCTCTCTCTCTCTGTGTGTGTATTGTGTGTATGCTTCTCTTCTTTTGTTTTTGCTGATGTGAGATTATTTATTTACCTTAGGTTGGAGTTTTCCTGCTAACACCTTCTAGAGTTGCATTTGTACAGAGATATTGATTAAATTGGACTATATAATGGACGCCTTATTTTTTTCCATGTATGTTTATTGAATGTTTAGCTGGGAATAGTAGTCTGTACTGGCATCTATGGTCTTTTATAGTCTGTAATACATCTGTCCCAGCCATTCTGGCTTTTAGCGTCTCCATTGATAAGTCTTGTGTAATTCTAGTAGTTCTGCCTTTACATATTTGTTCATCTTTTTTCCTTTTAGGTTTTAATATTCCTTATTTGTTCTGTATGCTTTGTGTTTCAATTACTATGTGGTGAGACTTTTCTAGTTGGTGTTCTGTATGCTTCTTGGATCTTTATAGGCATCTCCTTTGGATTAAGAAAAATTTTCCTATGATTTTATTGAAAAGATTTTCTGGGCAATAGAACTGGGTTTCGTCTCCTTCCTTTACAGCTATTATTCTTAGGTTTTGTCTTTTCATTATGCCCAATATTTTCTGTATGTTTTATGTTAGGAGTTTTTAGATTTGATATTTTCTTTGACCCAAATATCCATTTCTTTTTATCATATCGTCAATGCCTGCGGTTCTTTCTTCTGTCTCTTGCATTTTGTTGGTAAATCTTGCCTCATTAGTTTAAATTCCTAAATTTTCATTTCCAGAATTACCTGTTTGGGTTTTCTCTATTGAATCTTTTTCCAAATTCAGATCTTAATTGGTTTTATCAATTTCCTAACACTATTTTTTTTTAAATGTGTGTATGTGTGTGGTTTTCTGGATTTCTTTAAGGTATTTGTTAATTTTTTCTTTAAGGACCTCTATTATATTCATAAAGGCTGTTTTAAGTTCTTTTTCTTGTGTTTCAACTATCTTGGAATATTCAGGACATATTGTGGTAGGATAGCTGAGATATATATTCCCTTGTCTTATTGATTTAACTTTTATTTTGACATCTTGTCATCTTGGTTTGGGGTGAATATAGGTCTCTATGTTGGTTTCTGGGTTTGTCTTTGTTGGATGGGTATTTTGTTTATTGGTTTCTTGTCTTGCCTGTTTTCCTCTCCTATTCAATTGTTGTGCTCACACGGACTGCCCACTGGTGTTGGACGCTAGGATACAGAGATGATTTGGTGGAAGGAAGTTCAGAAGAGATGGTCTTTGTGATCACTTGGGCATGTCAGAGAGGAATGGGAGACCATAGCAGGTTTCCTGCTACAGAACTCAAGATGAGACTGGGGGGAGTTGGACATCAGAAACAGTAGGAGAGATGTGGGTCTGCCTTCAGCCTACTAGTTGCCCTGGGAAGAATGAACTTTTTGGGTTAGCATGGGCTGCCTGTTTAGTTGGGGCCTGAATAAAATCAAGTTGGGAGAGGCAGGGTATGGGGGTATGGTTTGTGGGTTCCACAGGAGATATGGGGAGGTGTGAGGGAAAGCTACAGCTGGTGTTCTGTTATAGCACTGGGGATGAGAGTTGGGTATTGGGTCTGGGTAAACAGAGAGAGAGGAGAATGTCTGTGGCAACCTATCTGGTTTTATGGCAGGTGTGGCCTTGGGGTAACAGGGAGTGCTTGCTGGTGTTTTGGCAGAGATACAGCAATGAGTGATGGGAGGGAGGTTAAGAGGGGAATAAGATTGCATGTCTTTTAATCCTTGATTTTATGTATATCCTTGAAAATGTAAACTCCCTCCCTAATTCTCTATTTAATGTATTAGTTATATACTATTTCCAAACATTTTTTATATTGCAGAAGTTCTGTGTCTGAGCTAGAGAGCAGATGAACTTTGTCGAGATATTGATACAGCTTACCTAGGGACTTTTTATGCTTTCTTTTTTGAGGAGAGATATTCAGTATGTTTTTGTTGGTATCAGACAGTTGCTTTATATCAGTGGGAAATATATTTTGGATATTAGTATTTTTGTTTTGAAGGCTTAAGTATGAGTCAAATTTATGAATGGACATTGCATATCTAAGCAGTAGCATTTTTCAGACACACTCTTTGCTCTCAGTACCATTCCTGAGGGGATCACATGCAAGTTGGAAATTACTCTCTTCATGCTAGCCGAGTGTCAGTGAGAGACTCAGTCTCCAGGTTTATAAAGCAGAGGATAAGTGTTCATTGTTCCTTGTAGCTCTAAGAAGCCTATGCCATCATTGTACTCAAAGCATAGGTTGTGCTTGTAGATATTTGATCACAGTGAGAATTTGTCACATCATAGCAACCTAGGCCATTGATGGAGACTTCTCTTTGTTTCTGACCCTGTCACATTGAGTTTCCTAAAAATATTTCCTGCTATTTGACTTACCCACTTTCTAATATTCTGTAGTTACTTCTTATAATAAATCATTTCCTGTGCAAAATACCTATAGTGATTTTTATTTTTCTCACCAAGCCCTGACTCATACAGGGGAAGCATTCTGCAGAAATGGAAAATATCTTTCTTTGATGAGCAAAATTGGCAAGATTAAAATAAATATTTTATATAGTACATTTGACCTAAAGGAATGCTTATATGTTTATATTATTTGAGACACATACATAGACCATGACAATATTAAGTAAGACCTAATATTGCTTTTGAACTGTGAGAGGAAATCAGGATACCCTTATAGGAACAGTTTTTTACTTCTAAAATAGTTGCATTTTCACTGAATTTTAGCTTTGAATCAGTAGTCACCTTTCTGTGGGTCCTGCATGTCCAGTTTATACAGCATAAACAGTCCAGACAAGAGCAGTATCTTGTCCAAATGGTTACTCTTGCCATATTGGAAGCAAACTCCATAATACATTTCTTCAAGGTCCATCTTCCTTTCTGACGCAGGTGGTGTTTTTCTTGTGCTGTGCAGCTAATGCCTAAGAAACACAAACATGAGACTCAGCGCCCACGTGGTGTTTATTGAGAGAAGGGAAAGACAGGGTAGCAGGTGGCCAACTGAAAGCAGGAGAGAGAGAGAAAGAGAGAGAGAGAGAGAGAGAGAGAGAGAGAGAGAGAGAGCAGGGGACAGAGAGAGAGCAAGAGAGGACAAGAGAGAAACCAGAGAGAGACCAGAGAGAGAGAGACGTGCTTGGCGCACTTGCTTTAAAAGTGGGTCTTGTGCATGAGTAACTGAGTCCTCTGGCAGCCAGGTAAGGCTGACATAGCGATGACAAGGCCATGAGCGTCCCACCCATCATTGGGGGGAGGGGGTCAGCTGGCTGCTAGTTCCTAACAGGTGGTATTGCCAGGAGTAGTTGTGCCTCACTGTTAAGAAAAATCCTAAACCATTTTAAATGCCATATTCTGTAGGTCTTTGAAAGGTTTGAAGAATGCCTATTCATCTCAAATACTTCTCTGTATATCTATAAATCTTAACTAACTTAACTATAAGTTTTGACTATCATAGGTAATTATAATCTGTGTTAAATTATACATTACATTTCTAAATGTATATAAACACAATACCTAAATATCTACATAAACACAATACCTAAACAAGAGGAGAAATATACATATCACAAAATTGACCTTAAATTTATATCAATAAATGAAAATCCATTCCAAAACTAAGTAATCATTTCTACATCATAATTCTCTTTTTACCTTTAAAAGAATTGGTTGTGATCATTAACCATTTATAACCAAGCCCATATAAATGAAAACAAACATTTATAGACAATATTTGGGAATTTGGGCATCATTCTTTCCAAAATGCTTCCTGCTGGTAGGGGGCGTTGTCATGGGGTATCCTAAGAAGATGCAGAAATCCTGGCTATAGTCTGCAAGGCTGCCTTGTCCCGTTTTGAATGTTGGATCACCTGGGATGCTGTTTCAGGGGGTCTGGCTTGACCAAACCATATTAGTCTGGAAGGAATTCACAGCTTTTCATTATTTGTGTAAACAAAAATAGAAATCCTTTCCCCCAGTAACTTGTCCTCACACTTAAATTTTGAAGTCAAAGCATTTTTAAAATATATAAATTGGATTAATCCAGCAGCATTTGTTTTAACAGTTGTTGTTATTTCCTCAGCAGTGAAACGATACAAAGACAATATAATACAGTATCCAGATTCTTCCCATCTCTATGTGGCTTTTTTATTATTCTGTTTCTTTTATAGTTTTTTTTTTCCATTTTTTTTGAGACAGGGTTTTTCTGTGTAACTTTTATCTGTCCTGGAATTCATTCTGTTTACCAGGTTTACTTTGCAGTCACAGAGATCTGCTTGCCTCTGTCTCCTGAGTGCTTGGCCACCACACCCAGCTCCTCTCTGTTTTTTTAAAACCATTTTATTCTTTTTTTTCTCCAAAGCCTATGTATATTTTGAAACTCAATGTAAACCTTTAGTGCTTTTTCTTAATGTGAATCTATCTTTACTGTAAATATTTATCTTTTACTGGCCCTGAGTCTTTATCTGGTAAGCAACAACATTGCTAAAATGAAAGTCATAGCTATGTTAGCTGCGCACTATCCAAGATGGTGGCAGGTACTTTTACTGCCAGAACTGAATGCTGTGCTCACTGCGCTGCCATCCAGCATGAAGCTGCCGGCTTGGAGATGTGGTCACTGCCATTGCCAGCTCTTGTACACATCATTTAATTGCTAAAAGAGCTCTTCAAATGCCTTAAGGTTTTTTGATACTTATGCTGAGTCAGGAAATCTCCTTAAAGGAGCTGTGCAAGTCTCTGCTTGTCTCTAGCAAAACAGAGTTCAACTGAGAAACATGGTGCTATCAAGAAGCTTTGCTTGTCTTTGTTGTTTTGTTTCTAAAACCCTTTTTTTTAAGCTTTTGTTAAATTTTAAGTGGAGGTTATTATTAGCCATGCTGTGGCGCCATATGTTACAAGTAGGTTTTTCCTCTGGCCTTGGCCCACCACCATGCCTGCCCCAAATAACACACCAAGACTCTGTATTTGATATAATGCTGTTGGCCAGGTACTTGTTTCTTAATGGCTAGCTCTGTCTTAATGATTAACCTATTTCTATTAATCTAAGTATTTCCTCGTGGTCTCATCTTACTGGAGAGTGCACCCGGACCTCTGTTTTCTCCAGTCTCTCCGTTGACTCCTCCCCACTACCTTCTCGAATCCTCCTTGTTTCCTAGTCCCACATATTTGCTTTCCTATTGGCTAACAGTGCTTTATTCATTAACCAGTATTATTCATTAACCAGTATGAGAAACATATTTACAGAATGACATCTCCCCATCAGTAGGTTCTCCTTTTTCCTCTATTTACATCCACCCCCTCTTGTTTTCTGCCTCTAAGCTTGGTGGTTTTGTGAACCTAGGAGAATCACCTAAAATGCTTAGATCCTGTACTCCTCAAATATAAAATTGGTATTTGTTAAAAAGAAAAGATAGGTGTTATTGAAAAAATTTTCAAGTATATAATAGAACCATCGTCCCCATGGGAACACATTAGGTTAAATACTTAATTACAACAAAATATGAGAAAGACTAAATTACAGTTTATAACAAATTGTAAAATATATAATTTAGTGTAGTGATTCTCAATGTATAAATTTGTTAGACGTAACTTATGTAACGGGCTCTTTCCTAACTGTGTAATCAGGATCTTTGAGATGTTGTCCAGGTAAATCTTTAAGCAAGGCCTCCAGGCAAGTCTAGTTATTAGAGAAAGACAGTTTGGTAATGCTACAAATAATTATAGGAGCTTCTACCTGCCTCTTTGTGAGCCTCTACTCAAGTAAAGCTGGATCCTTGACTATGCTAAGAGTTCCAAGATGAACAAAATAAAACAAAGTTATCAACTTTATTAGGTGAAGTAAGAGAGTTGGGTTAATCAGTTTTTTCTATATTAAATGAATCTAAATACCTTGAAGGGAGATTCATTAGAGTGGATATAGGCTGTAGTCCAGCTAGTTCAACAGTGACCTGTCCCCTAAAGTGGGGCAAGGCCAACAATCTGCTAGTTGTTCAGTCTTAGCTGGCCTTTAATATATTTTGAAATTGTGAAGACTTAGGTTCTAATTCCAGTGAAGGAATGCCTCAGCAGCAGGATATATGACCTTGCCAGTGACAGTGAGAGCAAACAGGCAAAAAGCAAAAGCTTCCTTCTTCCATGTCCTGTATTATACGCTTCCACTAGGATGTGTGGGCCAGAATTAGGGTTGATTTTCCATTTCAAAAGATTCAATAAAGAAAAGTTCCACACTGATGTGCCTAGCTGTTTGAGATGTAGTTTATTCCAGATGTAGTCTTCTTCATATGGGCAGTTTGATGATAGATTAGGAAAGAGAAAGGAATGCTGATATATCAGAGCTTAAGGTTACAAATGTTCTGATCCTAAGGAATCAGGTTTGTGGCTTCCCATATGCCTGTTTTGTGTCTCTTTAGGAAAATGAGTATAATCTCTGTGGGAAGTCTTGACATCAAAGGCTATGTTGAAGTTCCTTGACTCTCGGACTTCAGGAAACATGAACTAAACAACAGCCTGATAGTCTTCCTTTTCTTCTCATTTTCCCTTAAACTTTCATGTCTTTTTATTCTACCAAATGTCCAGGTATAGGTTGTTGAAACATTATACGGTGGCCTTATCCCAAGTTAAAATTTTTAAAAAGGCCTATTGTAGGGGATACTATTTGAAGTGAGATGTAGGGATGAGGTACAGCCATGATGCAAAGCTGGAAGATTGTCAGACAAAGAAAAAGACAAAGAGTAACAGGCCACTAGATATTGACACAACTGACTCCAAGATGGAAGTAGCCTTAGAACTTTGCACATAGATAATACTACCTGCTAAAAGAAAAACAAAGGTCTAATCCATCAAATTCCATAGTTCTGCAAATGTCTCTAAATGTACTAATTAACCTTGCTTTTTGACTTCTGTAGCTCTGCTTCCGGCTAATTATTCTTGTTAACTAAAGTAAGTCAATCCAGGATGTGGTTTTTGTGTTTAAATCTTACTGGGAGAAAAGTTCGGTGCTGCACTGGGATCCTGAACATGTAATAGAGTTGCCAGTCAACTAATAAAGACTTCCTCTTGGCTTAAATCTGTGTCTGAATAGTCTTCTATGGTGGATATCCCACAACAAAGCAGAAGACTGAAGATGTTGTAAGTCAGTGTTCATGATCTGGGAGTAGTTTTCAGATATGTTTATGGAGACCAGGTCTGTATCTCATTTGTAAGAAAGCTAATCTTGGACTTCATCTAATTAATGCCTCAAAGGATAAGGGACTTTTTGAAAAAAACCTCAGAGCAAAGTAGGTCCCCTGAGGTCAGGTTGTATCATCTGTTAAATGGTTCCTTATTTGGAAGTAGGAATTTTTTGAATGCTTATAATGTACTTACAGTTTTAGGTGCTGGAAATGAAAGAGGGGGAAAACAGCAGAAAGAACAATAAAAACATGCAAGTGATAAGTGCTCATGAGAAAAATAAAACCAAAAAACTAAGAGGGACATCTTAGAACACTATTTCTGATGAGTTCTTTGAACAGACATGTGAAAGCTTTTGAACTGCAAAATTCCAGCTCTCTAAAATCATAATGTAGTGTTTTTAATTTTTTAGTATTTACTTATTTAAATACAAGATTCTCACTATGTAGAACAAAAATCTTACCAACATGGCTGCCTAAACATGAGCTGAACAAGGCCAACAGCAGTATATATGCCAATGTAGACTCAGGAAAGCCTAGGAGGACTCATTCATACACAAAATAATATAGATAACCATACACAAAGAATTTTAATGCTGAGAGTGGGAGAAATAATCTTTCTTTTGTAAGGGCACATCAACTGGTTATTAAAAAAACAAATGGCCAGCTCTGAAAACATAGTAACATTATACATATGTTTCAGTTCTTTAAAGATACTACAATCTCTAATGCACCTTGTTTTTGTAATTATGAAAAATATGTTAGACACATGAATTCCATTGAGTGAGCCACTGTTAGATCAGAGACTTACTTTTGGACAGTCTGGACTACTGGACTCCCCTTTCTGGTCTCTGCATCTGTTATGCCAATACTATAATACTTATAAGACTAACTCAAGGAAGATAACGATTTAGAGTCCCAAAGTAATTATTTTTCAAGCAAGGAAGCAAGCCAGCCAGCCAGCCAACCAACCAATTAACCAACCCTAATGGCTTTAACTGAGCCCAGCATGGACTACAAAGTATTGCTTCAGCTGACATACACTTCTCCACCATTTGCTTTCTGTACTCTTGACATGTTTGCCTCCAGTAGATTATCAAGAGGTTCATGCAGTTATTCCCAACCCACATCTCTTGGTTCTGTGGTTCTAGTTTCTCTTAATATGTTGTTTGATCTCTCTGGCATATTTGTTCAATGTACATCATTTATTCTCTCCGCATTTTCTATTTCAGTCTTAGCACTACTTTCTTAGGTAAGCTTTTAAGTTTTTTTTATATTATTTTATTTTATTTTTATTTTACATGCTGAACCCAGTTTCCTCTCGCTTCCCTCCTCCCTCTTTCCCTCTCATGCTCCCGACCAACATTCTGTCCCATTCCTCCATCCCCCACTCCACATGTGGGGTGATGCCCTCCAGGAGGGGTCATCTAAATCTGTCAAGGAATTTGGAGTAAGGACTAGGCCTTCTCTCCTGCCTCTAGGTTAAGTGAGTATCCCTCTATGGGGATGTGCCCCCAATGTCCTTTTTGGGCACTAGGAATACATTATGGTTCTACTGTTTGAGGTCCCTTAGACTGCTCAGGCCTTCTAGCTGAGACCCATGTTCAAGAGGTCTGAGCCAGTCCCATGCTGGATTCCCAGCTATCAGTCTGGGGGCCCATTAGCTCCTCCTTGTTCGGGTCAGCTGTCTCTATGTGTTTCTGCAGCCTGGTTTTGCCCTCCCTCTCTGCATCTGGATTCCAGGTCGGCTCAGTGTTTAGTTGTGGGTGTTTGCTTTTGTTTCCGTCAGCTACTAGATGAGGGCTCCATGGTGGTGGATAAGTTAGTCCTTGATCTCATCATTATCAGGGAAGGGCATTTATGGTAACCTTTCCACTGTTGCTCAGGATGTTCCCACGCAGATAGGTGGATCTGGCCAGGGTACGGCACTCTCCAGCTCACTTATTAAGTTTTTAAAAAGCTAGTTGAAATTCCCTGTTGTACACTTAAAACTTTTCCTTTATTTTGGGGTTTATACTTGTTTATATTTGTATATTCCTTACTCTGTAGAGTATATGTCTGATTCTTAGTAGGTTCAGTGGATATCTATCTTTGTATCTATGTATCTATCAATCATCTATCTATCATCATTTATCTATCATCACCTATCTACCTATCTAATATATATATATATATATATATATATATATATATATATATACTGTAGGGTGCCAAGAATCACAAAAGTTTCCAATGTTTGGGGGTTCTGTGGGACCTGACTTACCAATAACACCAAAATAGAAACATATTCCTGCACTGATCCATCACCAGACATATCTTAATTAGTTTATGGTATTCAGTAAGGACATTGTTGCTTTATTTTAGGGTGACTCCGTTTAAACTCTTTTCATATGTGTATTTGTATGTATTTTAGGAAGCTTCAATAGCAGATTTCCATATGATGTTTCCAAATATCTTACTGCAAGTTATCCCACATAAGATGGTTATAGAAAAATAAAAGCAAGAGGAAAGGATGAGGATGAAATTGTCAGCTTATACTCACATTGTTTCTGGTATTTCTTTTTGCTTTTGTTTTTGTTTTCTTTTTTTTAGAAGTAGGGTAGGGGGAACCTAAACCATGTATGGAACTATTTTTTTAGTTTATAGCTATCTGATTCACATTTTAGTCTCAAAACTGAAAACCTGAATATTTTCTCTAACAGGCACATACAATGTTAGAATAGCTGACTCACATTGTTTGAACTCATTATTTATAATATCACTGTATAGTTATTATTCACACAAATGCAATAGGGTCAAAAATTAAGAATGTACTCTTCAGTTTACTTTCATGTTTCCTATTTGATCTTTAGGAAAGCTCTGTAAGGTATAAGCAACAGGCTTTTTATTTTTATTTTACTTTTTGACTTTAAAAATATATTTTTCTATTTTGAGATTATATTACATCACTACCTCCCTTCAATCCCTCACATTTGCCTTCTTTTTCCTTGTTCTTTTTTCAAATGTACAACCCAGTCCTCCTAGCTGACACCCACATTCAGGGGGCCTAATTTGCTCCTACGTTGGTTCCCCAGTTGTCAAACTCAGGTCCATGAGCTCCCACTTGCTTAAGTCAGCTGTTTCTGTGGGTTTTCCCAGCATGATCTTGACCCCTTTGTTCATTACTTATCCCTGTCTGAAACTGGATTCCAGGAGTTTGGATCAGTGCTTAGCTGATCTGCTTCTGTTTCCATTAGCTACTGGTTGAAGGCTCTAGGATGGTATTTAAGGTAGGCACCATTCTCATTATAGGGGAATGGAATTTAAGGTAGCCTCTCTACTATTGCTTAGATTCCTAGTTGGAGTCATCCTTGTGGATCTCTGTACATTTCAGTAATGTCAGATTTCTCTTTAAACCTATAATGGCTCCCTCTATTGATGTATCTTTTCCTGATTCCTTGTGTTCTCCTCCCCCTCCTCTTCTCCCTTCCTCAATTAATTATTTTAGAAACAAACATTAGTAGGTTGTCTCACTTGCATGCAAATAATTTTTTCTCCTTGTAGGAATTACTCTTTTTTTTCTATGTAAACTTTTTAATCTGCTGTTGATCAGTTGTACTAGTGATTTAGAATAATGATACTGAGTTTCAGAAAGCCAAGAAAAAACAATTAAGCAGGTGAAGGAAATGGTTCAAGACTTGAAAACAGAAATAGAGAAAATAAATGCAACACAAACTGAAGGAATGCTGGAAATAGAAAAACTGGGCAAAAAATCAGGATCCGCCTATCTCTGTGGGTCCACTCAGAGTTCCTGCAGGCAAGATCCTTGACCCCCAAATCCTGGACCCTCCACTGTGAGCACCTGCTTACATCTTCTTCTGGATCCTCATCCTTGACCCCATCCCTGGATCCCTGTCTGCGGAGAAACCTCCTAGAGAGCTTGGACCACACAGAGCTACAGATATTGAATCTCAGACCCACATAAGCCCATCAGGGAAGTACCATACAGAGAGGGGGGATACACCACCAACACCTACTGGAAGAAGCTATGGGAAGAAGGCAATACAAGAGAACACCTAACAACAGAGAGACAAACATGACACCACCAGAATCTAGGGAATCTACACCAACTAGAATGGAACACAACAACAAAGCAGAGGAAGCAGAAGGGTACGACTTAAAAATTACCATCATAAAAATGATAGAGGCCCTCAAAGAAGATGTGAGAAAATCCCTTAAAGAAATGGAGGAAAAAGCAAACAAAAAAGTGGAAGAAATGAACAAATTCCTTAAGGAAAGTACAGAAAGCCAAGAAAAAACAATTAAGCAGGTGAAGGAAACGGTTCAAGACTTGAAAACTGAAATTGAGAAAATAAAGGCAACACAAATGGAAGGAATGCTGGAAATTGAAAAGCTGGGCAAAAAATTGGCAACTACGGACACAAGCATAACCAATAGAATTCAAGAGATGGAAGAGAGAATCTCAGGCGCAGAAGATAAACTAGAAGAAATAGATTCATCCACCAAAGAAAATCATAAATCCAACAAATCCTTAACACAAAACATCCAGGAAATGTGGGACACCATGAAAAGGCCAAACCTAAGAATAATAGGCATAGACGAAGGTGAGGAAGCCCAGCTCAAAGGTGCCGAAAACATATTCAACAAAATCATCGAGGAAACTTTCCAAATCGGAAGAAGGACATGCCCATGAAAGTACAAGAAGCATACCGAACCCCAAATAGGCTGGACCAAAGAAAAAAGACCCCTCGACATATAATAATCAAAACACCTAGCATACAGAATAAAGAAAGAATATTAAGAGCAGTGAAGGAAAAAGGACAGGTAACATATAAAGGCAGACCTATCAAAATTACACCTGACTTCTCCATGGAAACCCTCAAGGCCAGAAGGTCCTGGATAGATGTTCTAAAAGTATTAAGAGAACACGGATGCCAGCCTAGGCTACTATTTCCAGCAAAACTCTCAATCAATATAGATGGAGAGAACAAGATATTTAATGACAAAACCAGATTTTCGCAATATGTATCTACAAATCCAGCCCTACAGAAAGTATTGGAAGGAAAACTCCAACCCAAGGAAGGTAACTATGCCCACAAAAATGTAGGCAACAGGTAAGCCAACTACACCAGAAACCAAGGGTGAAGCAGAACAAATATATTCACAATACCACTGCCAACAACAAACCTAAATCAAACAAGCATCAACAATCAATTGTCCTTACTCACCCTCAACATTAATGGTCTTAACTCACCTATAAAAAGACACAGGCTAACAGAATGGATATGAAGACAGAATCCATCCTTCTGCTGCATACAAGAAACACATCTTAGCTTCAAAGATAGACATTACCTCAGGGTAAAGGGTTTGGAAAAGATTTTCCAATCAAATGGAAATAAGAAGCAAAAAGGCATAGCTATCCTAATATCTAACAAGTTAGACTTCAAACCAAAATTAGTCAAAAGAGATGAAGATGGTCATTTCATATTCATCACAGGAGAAATCCATCAACACAAAAGTCTCAGTTCTGAACATCTATGTCCCTAATACAAAGTCACCCACATTCGTAAAAGAAATACTACTAAAATTCAAAGATCATATAAAATCTCACACACTTATAGTGGGAGACTTCAATACACCACTCTCAACACTAAACAGGACCACAAATCAGAAACTCAACAAAGAAACAAAAGAATTAAAAGAAGTTATGTCTCAACTGGGTTTAACAGACATCTATAGAACATTCCATCCAAACACAAAAGAATATACCTTCTTCTGTGCTCCACATGGAACCTTCTCTAAAATCGACCACATACTAGGTGACATAACAAACCTCAACAGATACAAGAGAATAGGAATAGTCCCCTGTATCTTATCGGACCACCATGCTTTAAAATTGGAATTCAACAACATCACAAATAGCAGAAAACCTGCAAACTCATGGAAACTGAACAATGTGCAATTGCACCACTCCTGGGTCAAAGAAGAAATAAAGAAAGAAATTAAAGACTTTCTAATATTCGATGAGAATGAGGATACAACATACCCAAACTTATGGGACACCTTGAAAGCAGTGCTATGAGGGAAGTTCATTGCACTAAGTGCCCATATGAAGAAAACAGAGGATAATCACATAAGAGAATTAACAGCCCAACTGAAAACCTTAGATAAGAGAGAAGCAAATTCACCCCGCAGGAGTAGACACCAGGAAATAATCAACTTGAGGGCTGAAATCAACAAAATAGAAACCAGGAAATCAATACAAAAAAATCAATGCAACGAAGAGTTGGTTTTTTGAGAAAATCAACAAGATAGACAAACCTTTATCCAAATTAACGAAAAAGCAGAGACAGAACATGCAAATTAACAAAATCAGAAACGAAATGGGGAACATAACAACAGACACAGAGGAAATCCAGACAATTTTCAGGTCATACTTTCAAAATCTATATTCCACAAAAATTGAAAATTCAAAGAAAATGGACAAGTTTCTGGATAACTATCACTTACCAAAACTAAATCAAGAACAGACAAACAACTTAAATAGACCTATAACCCACAATAAAATAGAAGCAGTCATCGAAAGCCTTCCAACCAAAAAAAAAGTCCAGGGCCAGATGGATTCAGTGCAGAATTCTACCAGACATTCAAGGAAGAACTAATACCACTACTCCTCAAACTGTTCCACAAGATAGAAACAGAAGGTGCATTGTTAAACTCTATTTATGAGGCCACAGTAACTTTGGTACCCAAGCCTCACAAAGACACAACTAAGAAAGAAAACTACAGACCAATATCCCTGATGATCATTGATGCAAAAATACTCAATAAAATACTGGCAAACCGAATTCAAGAATACATCAGAGAAATCATCCATCATGACCAACTAGGCTTCATCCCTGGAATGCAGGGATGGTTTAACATACGAAAATCTATCAATGTGATCCACCATATAAACAAACAGAAAAAGAAAAACCATATGGTTATCTCCCTAGATATGGAAAAAGCCTTTGACAAAATTCAACACCATTTCATGATAAAGGTCTTGGAGAGGTCAGGGATAACAGGAACATATGTAAACATAATAAGAGCAATATACAGCAAACCAACTGCTAACATCAAATGAATGGAGAGAAACTTAAGCCAATTCCTCTAAAATCAGGAACAAGACAAGGCTGTCCTCTCTCTCGTACTAGAAGTTCTAGCTAATACTATAAGACAACAAAAGGAGATCAAGGGGATCCAAATTGGAAAGGAAGAAGTCAAACTGTCTCTATTTGCTGATGATATGATAGTTTACATAAGCGACCCATTAAACTCTACCAGGGAACTCCTACAGCTGATAAACACCTTCAGCAAACTAGCAGGATACAAGATAAACTCAAAAAAATCAGTAGCCCTACTTTTTTCAGACGACAAAGAGACAGAGAAAGAAATCAGAGAAACATCACCCTTTACAATAGCCACAAGCAACATAAAGTATCTTGGTGTAACGCTTACCAAACAAGTAAAAGACCTATATAATATGAACTTTGTGACTCTAAAGAAAGAAATTAAAGAAGATACCAGAAAATGGAAAGATCTCCCATGCTCTTGGTTAGGTAAGATTAACATAGTAAAAATGGCAATCTTGTCAAAAGAAATCTATAGATTCAATGCAATCCCCATTAAAATCCCACCACAATTCTCCACCGACCTTGCAAGGATAATAATCAACTTTATATAGAAAAACAAAAGACCCAGGATAGCCAAAACAACCCTATACAATAAAAGAACTTCAGGAGGCATCACCATTCCTGTCTTTAAGCTCTACTACAGAGCTATAGTTCTGAAAACAGCCTGGTATTGGCAAAAAAATAGACAGGTAGACCAATGGAATCGAATTGAAAATCCTGATATTAATCCATGCACTTATGAACACATGATTTTCGACAAAACAGCTAAAATTATACAATGGGGCAAGGACAGCATCTTCAACAAATGGTGCTGGCACAATTGGATGAGGGTGTGTAGAAGACTGCAGATAGAACCATGTCTATTGCCATGCACTAAACTCAAGTCCAAATGGATCAAAGACCTCAACATCAGTCCAGCCACATTGAACCTCTTAGAAGAGAAAGTAGAAGATACCCTTGAACAAATTGGTATAGGAGACCGCTTCTTGAACATAACTCGAGGGGCACAGACACTGAAAGAAACAATTAATAAATGGGACCTCTTCAAACTTAGAAGCTTCTGTAAGGCAAAGGACACAGTCGACAAGACCAAACGGCAGCCCACAGACTGGGAAAAGATTTTGTCCAATCCTATATCCGACAAAGAGCTGATCTCCAAAATACCCAAGGACTCAAGAAACTAGTCAACAAAACACCAAATAACCCTATTAAAATGGGGTACAGAACTGAAGAAAGAATTCTCAATAGAGGAAATCAAAAAGGTTGAAAGACACTGAAGAAAATGCTCCACATCCTTAGCCATCAGGGAAATGTAAATCAAAACAACTTAGAGATACCATCTTACCCCTGCCAGAATGGCTAAAATTAGAAACACCAGTGATGACTTATGTTGGAGAGGATGTGGAGAAAGGGGAACACTCCTCCACTGCTGGTGGGAGTGCAAACTCACACAGCCATTTTGGAGATCAGTATGGTGGTTCCTCAGGAAAATGGGAATTAGTTTACCACAGGACCTTGCAATCCCCCTCTTAGGCATATACCCAAAGGATTCATATCCATGCAACAAAGACATCTGTTCAACTATGTTCATAGCAGCACTATTTGTAACAGCAAGAACCTGGAAGCAACCTAGATGCCCCTTATTTGAAGAATGGTTAATGAAGATGTGGCACATCTACACAATGGAATACTACTCTGCAGAAAAAAAAATAATGGTATCTTGAAATTCGCAGTCAAGTGGATGGTACTTGAAGAAACCATCCTGAATGAGGTAACCCAGTCACAAAAAGAGGAACACAGTTCTCACTCATATATGGATTTTAGACCTAGAGCAAAGGATCACCAGCTTATAATTCACACCACTAGAGGAACTAGGATACAAGGTGTATTCTAAGAGATTCATATAAAGTCCCTCACATAACTGGGAAAGTACAAGTCCCCCAGAGCTCAGGGTAAGTGGGGGGGGGCAGCGAATGGAGAGAGAAGTAGGAGAAATCTAGGTGGAGGAGAGGAAAACATGTGTGACTAGGAAGATTGAGTCCAGTTAGGAATAGAAGACAGGAGAGATAGATAGATAGTTAGATAGATAGATAGATAGATAGATAGATAGATAACATAAAAGAGGTAGCCAATATTGGTTTGAAGATAAAATTTAACACAAAGAAATGTCTAGTGAACTAAAGTCTGCAACCAACTAACAATTTGAGCATCCGTGGAAAGGCTACTATAAAGCCCTTTCCGGATAGTGAGATCAACAACTAACTTATCCATGAAGCCCTCATCTAATGCCTGTTGGAAACAGGAGCAAACACCCATACATAAACACTGAGTCAAACTAGAACCCAGATGCAGATGGAGAGGACAAGACCAGGCTGCAGAAACACATACAGACAGCTCACCTGAACAAGGAGGAGTAAACGGGCTACCAGACTGATAGCTGGGAAGCCAATATGGGACTGACTCTGGCCCCCCTGAATATGGGTCTCAGCCAGAAGGATGGAGTAGTCTAAGGGACCTCAGACAGTGGAGCCAGGATGTATCCCTGGTGCACAAAAGGACTTTGCTAACAAATCCCCCATGGAGGGATAACTGCCTTAAGCTAGAGACAGGAGAGAAGCCCTAGTCCCTACTTCAAATGACCTGTCAGATCTACATGACCCCAACTGGATGGCATTCCCCTACATATGGAATTGGGGTGGGGGGATGGGATGGGAGGGTGGTTAGAGTGCATGTGAGACGGCAGAGAGGGTAAAAGGGAGTAGTGAGTCATTGAGGGAGGTGGAATGGAGGAAGGGAGGGAGTGAGGGAGAGGGAACTGTAAAATAATAAAAAATTAAAAAAAAAAAGAAAAAAATGATACTGAGTTTCAACCTTTTTAGGGTTGAGTATTGGATGCTTTCTAATAATCTAAATATATTGGAAAAGCATTAACAGTCAAATCAAGACCAAATAAGACCTTTTAAACATCCTCACACTCTCCTTAAGCAGTCATAAAAATGAAATAAGGTGTTTATGCCCATGGGGCATGGATTCATAAGTAATCTCCATATATTAATATTTTATTTCAAAACTGGTGAGCTATTACTTATAAAGGTATTTGAAACTTTATTACTTGTACAGCATGTGTAGCATATTATTCTTGGTATGTTAATTTGCCAAATAAATTTCTTTTATTCTCTGTCCATCAATAAACTTCAGATTGATAGGGGATATCAACTCATGAACAATGGAAGCTACAGTTATTATTGTCATGAGTTTAGCCTACCTAATACTTTCTGTGATTATACTTCAGGTTAAGCTCTGAAATGTCTGGCAACTGGAGCAAAAAAGAGAAATGAGCCTCATTATTGAACCAGAAGAAGTATTTTGTTCATTATGAGATGTTTTCTCCAATTTAAAATTCTGAAATAAATCCCTCAAGAAGAGATTTGTGTCCAGGACATGAATTATTTAATGGAAAGTATCTTATGAATGATGAATGAGATTTTATGATAAGTAGAATGGGTCCTGATTTCTGGATCAGCATGTTATACAGTGTAGTAATTTCATTTGGAATCCGAGGCCTTGTGTTTTGCTGGGTGAGACAGAGTTCAGGGAATGTTTTTACAGAAGTGTCATCCAATAAATTAATTCTCTCTCTCTCTCTCTCTCTCTCTCTCTCTCTCTCTCTCTCTCTGTGTGTGTGTGTGTGTGTGTGTGTGCATGTGTGTGTGTGTGCATGTGTGCGTGTGCATGTGTATTTGTGCAAGTGCTTGTTGAGGCCAGAAGAGGGTGTCATATTTCCTAGAACTGTAGTTATAAGTGGTTGTGAACCACTTGAATTGGGTGCTGAAAAGTGAATTCTCCAGCCTCAAGGTTTTGTTCTTAATCCATGTAGAATAATCCTACATGCTTATGTGACATGGTATGATGCTTTTAAGTATGTATACAACATGCAGTCTATCAGGGTTTAGAATATGCAACGTCTTAAGCATGTATTATTTCATTGTAGTGAAGATAACACAGTTCCTTGTACTTACATTGCAATGCATACATAGTGTTGTAATTATCTTACTTTTCAGAAGAACGCCACTATTTATTCTTATGTAACCATAATTTTGTACCTATTGACAAATTTCTCTCCAGCATTTCACCCAACCCTGCTTTCCTTCGGCTTGGAATAAGTTTTCTACTCATGTATTAATTTACCTCTTGTAGTTCCAAAATGAGGCCCATACTCCAGTAGAGGGCCCTACACACACAAAGATCAATATTATACTATGTCTCTATTCATTCATTAGTTGATGGACATCTAAGCTTTTTCCAAATTCTGTCTATATGAATTGAGCATTAACAAACATGGATGAACAAGTATCTCTTTAGGAAGATGTAGAGTTCTTTGTTTATACTTTTTTTGTAACTTTTGAATGGCTTTCACATTGTTTTCCATAACTACTGTATTAACTTATTCATCTACCAATAATACATGATAACTTTTCCACATCCACAATTTGATATACTTGCTTTTCTTTCTCAGAGTTGGCATTTTAATTGGGGTAATGAAAATCTCATTATGACTTTGACTAACAGATTCCTATTTTATAGTTATATTTAACATATTCAAAAACTTGTTGACCACTTGTATGTTTTCTTATAAAAATTTTTGTATTTTTGACATCGTTTGTTTTTATTATAACTGTTTGAGATCCCTATACTTCAAGATGTTTTATGTTGATTGTGGCTATTATAAAGAGTGATGTTTCTCTGATTTATTTCTGAGCCCCTTTATCATCTGTATATAGTAGGGCTACTGACTTTTTAGAGTTAATCTTTTACCCTGCCTCTTTTGCTGAAGGTGTTTATCAGCTGCAGGAGTTACCTGGTAGAGCTTTTGGGTTCAATTATGTATACTATAATATCATCTGCCAATAGTGAAAGTTTGACTTCTTCCTTTCCAATTTGTATCCCCTTTATTAGCTTTTGTTGTCTTACTGCTCTAGGTAGAACTTCAAGTACAATATTGAAGAGATATGGAGAGAATGGATAGCCTTGTCTTATTCCTGATTTCAGAGGAATCACATTGATTTTTTTTCTCCATTTCCTTTGATGTTGGCTGTTGGTTTACTGTATATTGCTTTTATTATATTTAGGTATGTTCCTAATTCGTGATCTCTCAAGACCTTTATCATGAAAGGGTGTTGGATTTTGTCAAAGGCTTTTTCAGCATCTAGTGAGATGATCATATAATTTTTTTTTCAGTTTGTTTATATAGTGGATTACATTGATGAATTTTCATTTGTTGACCTGTCCTTGCATCCCTGGGATAAAACCTACTTGTTCATGGTGGATAATTTCTCTGATGTGTTCTTGGATTCGCTTTGCCAGTAATTTTCTTTATATATATTTATTATTTTTTCTTATTTTACATATCGATCCCAGTTTCTTCTCCTTCCTCCCTCTCTCCCACAAACCCTCACCTCCCCATCCCATTTCTCACCCACTCCACAGGGAGGGTGATACCTTCCAGGAGTGATCACCAAAATCTGTCAAGTAGTTTGGAGTAGGGACTAGGCACTCCCTCCTATTTCTAGGCTAAGGAAGTGTACCTGCATGGGGAGAATGTGCTCCCAAGGTCCTTTTATGCATCAGGGATACATCCTGGTTTCATAATCAGAGGTCCCTTAGACTGCCCAGGCCTTCTAACTGAGACTCATGTTCAGTGCGTCTGAGTTGGCCCAATGCTGGTTTCCCTTTATAGTATGTATCACCTTCTTTTATTACTGTCTTATACCTTTTCCAGAAAACTTTGAATTTTTGATTAAATTAATTCCATATTAAAAAATTAAATTTATTAAATTGCTTGATTGTAGCTACTAAACATCTTTTAATGTTTTATTTCTCATATTATTTTTGGAGTTTAGTTTATTTAGTTTAATTTTTTGGAGTTTAGTTTAATGAATGTTACTTGTTTTTTGTGAATTTTGTATCCTTTACATTTATTCATTTATTAATTCCATTACATTTTTAGATAGAGGGACAGAAGGAGGTCATTTTTTAAAAAGATTTAAAATTTTATAATTTTTGTTTTTCTTTATGTGTATGTGCCCAAGGTAGCCAGAGGTGTCAGATCTCCCTGGAGTTGGAGTTATAGGTGACTTTGAGTGTTTTGACATAATAGCAACCCAGATCAGGTCCTTTGCAAGACCATTATCTGCATTTAGCTGAGCCATTTTCCAGATCTCAGTGGGAGAAGGATCTAAGAGAAAAGGGTTATGGGTGCATAGTATAAAGGAGGAGGTCAGGGGAGGAATAACTAACTTTAAAGATGTTTTAAAAAGCCATATTACACACACACACACACACACACACACACACACACACACACACTAATGCTTCTCCTAGAAGCCATGGGTGACCAAATAAAATTCTCAGTGCCATTGAGTTGTTGAGTTGTTGACTAGGGATGTCCCTGAGATATTCAAAACAGTGTAGGTTATTATCATCACTCTTGTTTGCAAACCATGTGATGTTCAGATCCTATTGCTGAAGACACCATACTGTTTGGTCACTGGTCATGGGAAAGTCAAGTTGGTACTGATTAGGATATGTTCTCCACACTAGATAACTCTTATGGTACCAGAAGTTGCAATGAGGCTGGTGAAGGAAAAAATTCATCAACAGCCTTTCCAGCTGTAAACCTCATGATCTATAATAATAAAAGCTCAAGATATTCACATGAGAACAATAGGGGAATGATTCTTAGGAAGTTAACAAAAGAATTGGATTTAAGGCTTGTTGCAAAGGACAGAACATGCCTAGTATTGCAACTCTAGCTAAAATACATGGTTGAGGATCTCATTGGCTCCATGGTTAACATTATTATTTTGATAAATGGGCATGGTATGGTATGAAACTGTCCTCTAAGTTCATGTTTCTATACCTAGAGATTAGGGAAGCTTTTAGACCTCATCAGAGAAATTTCTATTGCAGGATGTCAGTCAACATTGAGGCTCACAATTGGTTTGAAGTCCAGAGAATAAATCTCTGTAGAGTGTTCTGCCACAATGAAACATCTATTTCACAGCCTCTCCCCAAGCCTCAGAGACTAGTATAAAAGAAGATGTGGGAAAGAATAAGAGTCATACATCTGAGAGTACAGACATGAAATCATATTTTCTGGCTATGACAAGGCCACTGCACCTATAAACTCACAAGAGCTATGATTACCTGCATAATACCAGCATCAGATTGAGCCAGCTAACATTCATTTACAGAGAGGGGAGGTGCTTATCAACTCCCATCCCTAGCTGAGGAGCTGTTGACATTGACTCTTGATGGTTTCTGGGGGAAGAACAGTCACTTTTCTCTGAGAGTGTTCTCTGATTGGCCAACCATTTTTCAATGGAGGGCCTCCCACCCTTAAGTATATGGTACAGCAAGACACTGGCTGGCTCAACCCCAACTGTTGTAAGAATGTGAAAACACTTTTACTATGTACACTAGAAATAAATTTCAGATGACCCATATACTATTGCATGCTTTATTAACTATTTTTTAAAAGACTGTTCTACTAAAAGAAGATAGCAATAAAATGACTCCTAATGGCATTCTGCTATTCGTATGGATCTGTGCTTTGCTCAGCTGTTATCAGTTTGCATTTTCCTTCAGCAGATGGGAACAAATACAGAGGACCATAGCCAGACGTTATGTAGAAGATGAGAGATGTTTGGAACATTTAGCCTTAAATGGGATATCTCTATCAAATCCCTTCTATCAGGGTTCAGAAGTGAAGGTGGAAATAAAGTCAACTTCATATGTATTATGACTCCAGTTTAATTATTACATATGTATATTTGTAATATACAGATAAAATCATATATGTATACATGTGTGATAGTGGGTGGATTTTTGAATGTGGAAATTTTTATTTAATTTTTTATGTTGTCCCTTAGGATTCTGTATTGTTTTTGTTATTGTTGTTTATTGTTTTTTCCCTAAAGAGAGACAGAAAGGGGTTAGATATGAATGAGAGGAAAATAGCAGGGATAGAAGAGGAAACCATAGTTAGATATCAGATATGTTATGTGAGAAAATAATGCCTTATTTTTAATAAAAAGAAAAAAAAGCCTAAGAGGCAATCATAAAAGTTACTTTATATTTTACATTATGATATTAAAATAATATCTTGTAGATAAACAAGAAAGGAAAGGTAATTAGGTAGTTATGTGTTCATGTGTCTTGTTTTGGTGGTAGCTTCTTTGTCAATTTGACACAGTTTAGAACAATCTTCAAAGAGGGTGCTTCAAAGTAATAAGTTTTGGGGTGCAGTCTAGGATTGTTGGACAGGCTAAGAGCTGTCGAATGCACTAAATTCAGAGCTTTGCTAGTGCAATGCAGATGGCAATGGTTGTCACATATAGGACATTTATGCCTTATGGGTCAACCTCATCAAAAGAAGGCCATTTACCCAGTTACAGAACTAATGACAGTCATCAAGAAAGCTGAAATAATTTCCAATGACTGTCTTTTGTTTATGATTCTTAGAAGAACAGAACTTTAAAAAGAGGAACATGATCTACATTTTTCATCTTCATGCAGAGAAGCCCAAATATTTCCACATAAAACACATTCATTTGACAAGGAGCTTATTTATTTGGGCAAGAAATGCACTAGGAAGCTGATCAAAATCAGAAATAGAGTTGTGTTTGGCATATTAGCAACTTTTCTTTTGCTATAATAAAATATCATGACTAAGACAAATTATAGAAGAGTTATTTGACTTACAGTTCCAGAGTTCATAATACTGGGGACAACATGGCAGCAGCAGCAGCACGCTTGGAGCATAGACTAGGAATGTGAGAACACATATCTTGAGCCTCAAGCATGAAGGGGAGAGAACAGAATAGAAGTAGCAAGGCTTTTATTCTCAAAATCCACCACTTGGAACATACTTAGTTCAAAAAGGCAACATCTCCTAAACCTCCCCAGGCAAGGCTAAAAAGTGAGAACTAAGTGTTCAAATGCCTGAGATTATAGGGAACATTTCTTAAAACCACCACAGTTGTACATCAAATCAGATCTTTAACAGAATTTCAATTCCAACATAAAACTGAATGAAATACAAAGAAAATTAATAAGACTATCACCATATTTTTATTTTCATCAAAGTTTCAAACGGCAGCCCACTGACTGGGAAAAGATTTTCACTAATCCTATATCCGACAAAGGGCTGATCTCCAAAATATACAAAGAACTCAAGAAACTAGCCAACAAAACACCAAATAACCCTATTAAAAAATGGGGTACAGAACTGAAGAAAGAATTCTCAATGGAGGAAATCAAAAAGGCTGAAAGACACTTATGAAAATGCTCCACATCCTTAGCTATCAGGGAAATGCAAATCAAAACAACTTTGAGATACCATCTTACCCCTGCCAGAATGGCTAAAATTAGAAACACCAGTGATGACTTATGTTGGAGAGGATGTGGAGAAAGTGGAACACTCCTCCACTGCTGGTGGGAGTGCAAACTCATACAGCCACTTTGGAGATCAGTATGGCGGTTCCTCAGGAAAATGGGAATTAGTTTACCACAGGACCCGGCAATCCCCCTCTTAGGCATATACCCAAAGGATTCACATCAATGCAACAAAGACATCTGTTCAACTATGTTCATAGCAGCACTATTTGTAATAGCAAGAACCTGGAAGCAACCTAGATGCCCTTCAATTGAAGAATGGTTAATGAAGATGTGGCACATCTACACAATGGAATACTACTCTGCAGAAAAAAATAATGGTATCTTGAAATTCGCAGGCAAGTGGATGGCACTTGAAGAAACCATCCTGAATGAGGTAACCCAGTCACAAAAAGAGGAACACAGTATGTACTCACTCATATATGGATTTTAGACCTAGATCAAATGATCACCAGCCTATAATTCACATCACCAGAGGAACTAGGATACAAGTTGTATTCTAAGAGATTCATATAAAGTCCCTCACAGAACTGGGAAGGGACAAGTCCCCCAGACCTCAGGTATAGTGGGGGAGGACAGCTAATGGAGAGAGAAGTAGGAGAAAATGAGAGGGAGGAGAGGAAGGCATGTGCGACCAGGAGGATTGAGCCTGGTTAGGAATGGAAAATAGGAAAGAGAGAGAGAGACAGAGACAGAGAGAGAGAACATAAAAGAGGGAGCCAATATTGGTTTGAAGATAAAGTTGAACACAAAGAAAGGTCGAGGGGAACTACAAGACTGCTCCCAACTAACAATCTCAGCTTCCGTGGAAAGGCTATCATAAATGCCCTTCCCGGAGAGTGAGATCAAAAACTAACTTCTCCATGGAGTCCTCAACTAATGCCTGTTGAAAACAGGAGCAAACACCCATACATAAACACTGAGTCAAACTAGAACCCAGAAGCAGATGGAGAGGACAAGACCATGCGGTAGAAGTACATAGAGACAGCTTACCTGAACAAGGAGGAGCTAAGGGACACTAGACTGATAGCTGGGAAGCCAACAGGGGTCTGACTCGGACCCCCCTGAATATGGGTCTCAGCCAGAAGGTCTGAGCAGTCTAAGAGACCTCAGACAGTGGAGCCAGGATGTATCCCTGGTGCACAAAAGGACTTTGCAAACATATCCCCCATGGAGGGATAACTGCCTTATTCTAGAGATAGGAGAGAAGCCCTAGTCCCTACTTCACAGGACCTGTCAGATCTACATGACCCCAACTGGATGGCATTCCCCTACATATTGTATTGTGGTGGGGGGTTGGGAGGGGTTTAGAGTGCATGGGAGAGGATAGAGAGGGCAAAAGGGAGGGAAGGAGGGAGGGAGGGCTTGGGGGGAGGGAGGGAGGGAGGGAGAGGGAACTGGGATCGACATGTAAAATTAAAAAAAAAAAAAAAAAAAAAAAAAAAAAACGCTTTGACTCCAAAATTTAAGTTGAAGAACATGTTACTGGGGAAAAGTATTTCTATTTTTGTTTCCACAGAAAATGAAAAGATGTGGATTCCTTCCAGACTAATGTGGTTTGATCACACCAGACTGCCTGAAACAGAGTACAAGCTGATCCTACATTCCAAACAGCTGGACAAAACAGCCCTACAGACTACAGCTAGGATATCTGAATCTTCTTCGAATCCCCCCAAGACAGCGCCCCTTACCAGCAGGAAGTAGTTTGGAAAGAACGACGCCCAAATTCCCAAATATTGTGTATAAATGTTTGTTTTCATTTAATTGGACTTTGTTATATAAAATTAAATAAAAAATACTCTATATGCATAAAAAAAAAGTTTAAAGAAATATGCACAGCTATAAACTCAATAAAACTATGTACAAATTTTAATTGCTTAAAATTCATTATATTTGAAACAAAGGAAAATTAATATTATTAGTTTTCTATCATGAATCTTTTCTTATATCACTTTCTAATTCTATATGTAGATAGATAGATAAATAGATTTTACAGACCAGATTGATGTCAAACTCAGAGAGAACAATCCGCCCTGCTTCCTCAGTGCTGATATTAAAAGTATTTGTCACCATACCTGATGCTATGCAAATCTTATGTTTTACACATACACAAACAAATGAACAGAGATAAACTGATTTCTTCATAAGAGCTTTCATTCACACACACACACACACACACACACACACACGTTCCTATATTACTTGTGGCTTTTACTTAATATATACATACAGTATTTAAGCACCTTCACGGCCATTTGCACACCCTCTAAGAGTGTAAATGGAGAGAAAAAGCTATCTGAGTGACTTAGAAACTATGTCTAGATTGGATTTGAACAGATACAGCAAAGACAGTGAATGTGACATCATCATTGCACTTGCACCGCTCTGAGTTTAGTGCATTTGACTGGACAGTGATTGCAAGCTTCAAACATTCATTGAATTCCTTGGTCAGAATCCCTTCCATAAGCAGTGTTTGCTATGAGCAAAAGGAGGTTTGCTGTCAGGCTAGATCAGGGTCACAACTGACAGCCTGTGTTTGTTACAATTGTCAAAACTCTTAAGAGGCAGAATTTGGAATTCATGTAAAGGAGAGCTCCTGTCCAGCTTTAGAGGAAGATGGCTGTACGCTGCGCTTTGTGGTAGTTGTAAGAAGCAACTTTTTTTCTGAAAAAATTTAATTTATGGCCCATATTTACCAAAATAAAATCCACACAGCTCTAGACTTTTTAAATTCCTTGCCATTGCACCTAAGATAGCCAAAGCTTTATTGCCAACTTTTGGTTTCTAATAGTGCATGCTGGGTATAAAACAGCCAACTTTTCTGGAAGCCTTGGAACTTTTGAGGAATAATTTGGAATAACAAGCATTATAAAATGGTAAAGGTAACTAATATTTCAAAATCTAATATCACCTTTCTTAACAATAATTGCTAATAACTGCTGACTCCCAGTTACTCATTTACCCTTCCTCTCAGACCTTGTTAAAAAGTGTGGTTAGTGCATTAGGACAGCAGACTTTAAGGGGAAATGGTTCCAGGAGGAACCATCTTTTGAACATTCATCATTTAACATGCTCACTGTTGTTTTTCAAAATAACTCTCCTTGATTAGTTTACTTTCCTTCCTGAAACTCTGGAGTTTGAGGACATTTCACTAACCACTAAGAACTGCCAGCTTCAACCAAAATTTTCTTCTGAGCTTTTGAGCTGCTTGTTCTTGTCTTGCTCTGGTACTGATAAAATGTAAGGATTTTTTTGTTTGTTTGTTTTGTTTTGTGTTTGTGTGTCTCCTTTTTGTCCTTTCCCTGCTCAGATCAAAATGTAAAATTTCAGTCATTTTAAAAGTCTGGATTTATCTACTGTATTTAAGTTTTAAAATTCTTTGTCCTTTTTGTAAATGTGTGTGTGTGTGTGTGTGTGTGTGTGTGTGTGTGTGTGTGTGTGTGTGTGTGTGTGTTATGGATTTGATATCATACATTCTGACCCCACTTATCTCTTGTCCCTTCAAATTTGCCTTCTGCCCTTGACATTTCCCCCCAAAGAAATAAAAACCACGTTTTAAAAGAAAACCAAATCATAAAAAAAAAAACAGAGAAACAAAACAAAACCAAAACCATAAATTAAAACAAAAACAACAACAAAAAGAATAATCTTGTTGTGGAAGCTGTGTATGGTCACTGAGTCACACAGTTCACCCTTTAGTTCATTCAACTTTATCTGCAAATGTTGATCACTTCCCCTTGGTCTGGCTTGAGGTCTCAGGTTTGTGCTATACCATCAATAATGAGCTCTTGCTAAGGCTCCTCTTGGGATATTCTGTTCTCTCCTGTGTCTTGGAGATTCTGTTGTTTTAGATCTGTAGGTCTGTCCCCTTCACATGCTCCCAACAGTTCACAGATTTGATGGGTGTTGGGCTCGGGTAACCCATAGCCCTGGTTCTAGGCTTGTGGTAGCTGGTCGATCAGCTCCCTAGCTTTCCTTCATTGTCACTACCTGGGCCAGCTCTCCAGTGCATTCTACAAGGAACAGGGCCAGTTCTCCTGCTCTGGTGCCCATGGATCAGGGCCCCTCTCACGCACATTGCCAGGGCTGTCTACTGTTTTGCCAAGGTAAGGTACAAGGCCCTCTCTCCTGATTGCAATATGGGGCGTATGAAGAGGGGTGTCAATTTCTGCTCTCATACCCTCAGGGCTGGCTCTGTGCCTAGACCACAGAGTCAGCTCTAGTGTGCTTACTCAGGGGCAGTGCAAGGCCCACTCTCCTGTGTGCTGTAGCTGGTATGGGACAGGGCTAGTAACTCATTCTCTTGACCACAAGGATAATTTCTCTACTGTCACAGGTAGGAGAATATCTTTCCCTCACCCATGCCATCACATGGGCCAGGGTCAGCTTTCCTGCTTTCATGCCCTCAGGGTTGGCCCATCTTCCACCCTACCTTCAGAGTCATCTCTAGTGTGCTTCCCAGGTAATAGGCATACCTATGGTGCTGGGTGTGGCCATCTTTCTCCAGTGTGAGGGCAAGCCCTCCCCTGAGGTTTAAGGTCAACTTTTCTTGATGCAATATCCAGAGAGGAGCAGAGCTAGCCATCCCAGGGCTAGTGAAGGTCAATGGCCCTCGGTAAAGCATTGTTCCAATGACTCCTGTGCAATGGATATCATCACAGACCCCAGTTTCAGCAGGACCATGGACCTAGACATACCTCTTGGTAGTAGCTCAGGCGGGATGCTATTGCAGCCAAGGTGGCAGCACCAGCTACCTGGATAAGCATCTTCATCATCAACATGGTCCCAGATTTGCTGACCAGACCCCAGGTGTACACAGAGCCCACAGTGGCAACTAGAGCCGGGGTCATCATAGCGGACCTTGACTTCTGCAGGGTCATGGACTCAGATATGGCCCTAGCTGGCCCATTCCTTGATTTCTTCATGGCTTTAGGTGGTAGCACTATCCACCCAGATCAGCAAAACCCTGGGTGCAAAGAGTCCTCTGACACCTAACATGGTCCAAGGTGGCTGACCAGACCCCAGCAATTGGCCTGGCCCTCAGTCACAAAAATAGACCTAGATATCAACTCAGAATCTGGCTACTGCATGTCCACAGACCCAGACATAGCCCTCTGCTGCAGCCCTGACCTGGATGACACCATGGCCTGGGTGACAGTGCAGGCCACTCAGATCTGGATGTCCTTGGGGGGTAGCTTGACCTCCAGATACCCTTATGACCTCAGGTTGCAGCCCAGACCCCACAACATCTATGTGGCTTGTTGGTTGCAACATGGGCCACGGATATTAAACTAGACCTTGGCTGTCTGGTGGGACAAGGACCCTTATGTAGTTCTAGGCAGCAGGCTGGGCAGGGATGTCAGTATTGTTCCAGTTGGTAGCACAGAACACACAGACAAGCATGCTCCCACTGCATCATGGCTCTGATAAATCAATATGGCCCCATAAGACAGCCTAGACCCATGGCATTTGCCATCTTAAATAGTCTCAGGAGCCACAGATATTAACACAGAGCCGGCTGCTGCAGTTCTGGTCTTCATGATACCATGGCCCCATTTGCCAGCCCTTCCCACACAAAAAAGCCTGACCCTTAGGTACCAATAGCCCTAAGACACTAACATGCTCACAGGTTGTAACCTAAACCCTGGGTGTCCACGTGGCCCCTGGTGGCAACATGGACCAGGGAGATCAACACAAGCCCTGGCTTCCACAGAGACATGGACCCAGGCACAGCCCTCAACAGCAGCTTGGGCCAGGTTGTCACCATTGATTCAGGTGGCTGTGTAGGCTACCCAGATTGGTATGGCCCCCTGTGTCAGCACATTCCTCAGATATTACCATGGCCTCAGGTGGTGGCCCCACCACAGGCCCCTACATGACTCCCAGTGGCCACAGAAGCTATAGACATCAACCCAGGGCCCCTCAGCTGCACCAGGGCTCAGAACCAAGATCTGGCCCTTTGTCATAGCCCAGGCCCCGACATCTCTCTGAACTCAGGTTGCCAGCTGGCCTTTCATGTTAGCCCATTCCTCATCATCCTCACCTCTTCAAATTCACACTTCTCCCCAGCCCATGAACCATTCCTCATTTACCTCTCTTCTACCTGCTCACCCTGTACTCTCACCACAATGGTGTCCAACAGCCCAGCATCAGGGCTCTTGTTTAGATCACAGGAAGTACTTGGTTGAGTACTGCCTGTTCCAGGCACAAAGAATGGTGTAGAGCTGTTGCCTTTCCTCTCTCCCATATCTGGTTCTAGAGACCTTGGGCAGCACTTGGTATGATAGTTGTGATTACCACTCTCACACCCCCAATGCGACAAAAAATGTCTGGGGGATCACCATCTGTGTCTTTGCTGATTTAGGCCCTGGGTGGGACCAGAGACCTGAAAATAATATTTATTAATTCTTTGAGAATTTCATACAGTGTATTTTGATAATACTCACTTTGCTTCTTCAACTCTTCCCAGACCCACCCTGCCTCTATACCCACCCAATTTCATGGCCTCTTTTTAATTAGATAATGAATATTAAAAACATATTAGTTTAATTTAAAATTTCCAACACAGGATATGTATCTCAGAGAACACTTTTGACTTGAGTTTATTATCACAAAAATATACAAATTAATAAACTTTGAAATTTTCTTTACTGCAATGTTCTTCCATTATATTTCTAGCTTACAAATGCACTATGCTTTAATCCTTCAGGTTTTAAGCTTACAAATGCACTATGCTTTAATCCTTCACTTCTCAGTAAAAAGCGTATGTTTCTGACTAGTGTTCTCAGTCAAAATTGGGTGTTCAAAATTCCTCCCCTCATGTTATCTAGAATGTATAAGAACAACAATTAACTTACTATAGGTTCATGTCTTGTGTGTTCTATTCCATCTGTGCCTATTAGACACATCTGTTGGGGTAAATGCTGAAGTTTTGAATCCACAAGTATTTTCAGAGATGGAGGGGGTGGTAGAGGATGAGGGCAGCATACAGTGCTAGCCGTCTATATTTTTATTTGTGTAAAAACATGTTCCCCCACACCCCAAAATTAATATTTTAGGTTGAAAATAATTTGCAGTGAAAATAAATCAAAATGGAAGTATGTTTTTAAATTGTCTCTAGTAGTCTTTCCAAGTGGAATACCCCTATCAAGAGGGATACCTACTTGCTGTATACATTAGCTATAATGAACTCTGCAGACCCAGTGTCTGTGTAATCCTATGGCTGTGGTCCTTTTGACTCTCACTAGGTCTTGCTTTCCACATTCTTCCTCACTTGTTTTCTTTATTCAGTGGTTTTCATATTTTATTTCTCTCTTCACTTCTCAGGATGCTGTGGCCCTGGCCTTCTCTGTCCACATTCCATAGAGCTTCCTGTAGAAGAAACAAAAGGAGGAAAATCAGGGGATAAATATCTTAGGAACATTGCAGAGGTCAACATCCATCCTGGAGGGGGTTCCACTTCCAGGGGAGGGGTGGCAATCGGCAGAGTTATTTGTAATTCCTCTGGCTCTGTAGTTCCCCAAATTCATTCCCTATGTCTAATACTGAGCTCTCTGGGATTTGCAGACCTTCCTTAAAATAAATGTATAGATGAGACAATACAGAATGTGAAGCAGCTTATCATTGCTACCCAAGGGAAAGAGATATGCTAGAGGAATGGGGGCTGTAAGTGAGATGTGCTTCTTCTCATTACATGTTGGCATCTCATTTTATTACTGAGAGGAAAATGTTCCTAAGGTTTTCTGTACATATTTATATGCTACTACAATTCATTCTCATTCACCACCTCCATTACTACTCTTCTTGTGCTCCCTGCCCTAGTTGGCTTGTTACTTTTTTCCCCCTAGATAATCACCTTTCTATTCTTTTTTTTTTTCAATCACATGTGTTACTTGATTTTTCATTAATTTTAATTTAAATTAAAAACAATCTTATTTTAGATACCAATCCCAGTTCCCCCTCTCTCCCATCCTCCCATTTCCCCCACCTTCTCCCCATTGCACTCACCATCTACTCCTCAGGAAGAGTGAGACCTTCTATGGGGGATCATCAAAGTCTGTCACATCATTGGGGCAGGACTAGGGCCCTCCCCATTGTATTTAGGCTGGGAGAGTATCCCTTCATAGGGAAGGGGCTCCAAAACCCCATTCCTGCACTAGGGATAAATAGTAGTTTCACTGCCAGAGGCCCCATAGACTGCCTAAGCCCCCGCCAACTAACACCCAAGTTCAGGGGACCTAGTTCAGTCTTATGTAGGTTCCCCACCTGTCAGTCTAGAGTCTGTGAGCTCCCATTTGTTCAGGTCAGCTGTTTCTGTGGGTTTCTGCACCATGGTCTTGACCCCTTTGTTCATAACTCCTCCCTCTCTACAACTGGATATCAGGAGTTTGGCTCCGTGCTTAGCTATGAATCTCTGCTTCTGCTGCCATCAGCTACTAGATGAAGGCTCTAGGATGGCATTTAAGGTAGTCATTAATCTCATTATAGGGGAAGGGCATTAAGGTAGCCTTTCCACTATTGCGTAGATTCTTAGATGGGGTCATACTTGTGGATCTCTGGACATTTCCCAGTGCCAGGTTTCTTGTTATGCCCATAATGGCTTCCTCTATTAAGGTATCTCTTTCCTTGCTCTCCTTTTCTGTTCTTCCTCCAACTCAACCTTTCTGATCCCTCATGTTCTCCCCCTCATCTCCTTCTCCCCTTCACTTTTTCCTCTCTTGTTTCCCCTACCCCCATGTTCTCAATTTACTCAAGAGACCTTGTCCCTTTCCCTTTCTTGGGGTCCGTGTATGTTCATCCTAGGGTCCTCTTTGTTTCCTGGCTTCTCTGGGGTTGTGAATTACACACAGGTTATCCTTTTCTCTGTGTCTAGTATCCATTTATGAGTGAGTACATACTATGTTTGTCTTTCTGGGTATGAATTACCTTACTCAGGATGGTTTCTTCTAGTTTCATCCATTTGTGTGTGAATTTCAAAATGCCATTCTTTTTTTTTTCTGCTGAGTAATACTTTATTGTTTAAATGTACCACCATTTCTTTATATATTCTTTAGTTGAGGGGGCATATAGGTTGCTTCCACATTCTGGCTATTACAAATAATGCTTCCACAAACATAATTAAACAGATGGTATTGGAACAAAAAAATGGACAGGTGAACCAATGGAATTGAATGGAAGACTCTGATATTAATCCACACACCTATGAACACCTGATTTTTGACAAAGAAGGGGAAAAAGAAAGCATCTTCAACAAATGTTGCTGGCATAATTGGATGCTGACATATAGAAGACTGCGGATAGATCCATATATATGACCATGTCTAGGACTTAAGTCCAAATGGATGAAAGACCTCAACATAAACCCATCCACACTGAACCTCTTAGAAGAGAAAGTGAGAAGTATGTTTGAATGCATTGGCACAGGAGACTACTTCCTAAATAAAACACCAGTAGAATAACACTGAGATCGACAATTAATAAATGGGACCTCCTGAAACTGAGAAGCTTCCTTAAGGCAAAAACACAGTCAACAATACAAAAGGGCAGCCTACAGAATGGGAAAAGATCTTCATCAAGCCCACATCTGACAGAGGGTTGATCTCCAAAATATACAAAGAACTCAAGAAGCCAGTCACCAAAACAACAACTAATCGAACTAAAAAGTGACAGCCTTTAATGATCCCCCAATGCAGACCTCATTCTCCCTAAGGAGTGCATCCAGAGTGTGATGAAGGGTTGGTGGGGGACATGGGAAGACAAAAAGAGAGGTAACTGGGATAGATATGTAAAATAAGGTTGTTTTAAATTTACATAAAAATGCTCTCAAAAATGGGATACAGATCTAAATAGAGAATTATCAATAGAGCAGTCTCAAATGGAGGAAAGACACTTAAGAAAGTGCTCAACATCCTTAGCTATCAGGGAAATGCAAATCAAAACAGCTCTGAGAAACTATGTTACATATGTCAGAATGACTAAAATAAAAAACACCAATGACAGTTTATGCTGTAGAGGATGTGGAGAAAGGGGTGTAGTCCTCCATTGCTTGTGGGAATTAAACTTGTACAACCACTTTGGAAATCACTATGACAGTTTCTCAGGAAAATGGGGTCTCAAGACTCAGTAATTCTACTGTTAGGCATATACCCAAATGATAGGTATTCATTTTACAGGCATTCAGAGAGGAAGGCAAGAAATCATAGGCTGATCCATCATTATGTCTGAATTTAGTTGACTTTGAGGTCAACTTCTGATTTAGGATGACTTCCATGCAAATAGTGTATTTAGGCCCGATTAATTGGAATCCAATAGTCTGTGACTAAAATTTGGGCTAATCTGTTGCTATGTAACCTGAAAATAAAGTTACTTGTTACTCCTTGGGTTTCAACATGAAATGGGAGTGAACATACTTTTACATTACTTAATCATGCTGAGTTTGTTTGATTTGATCATTATACAGGGTTTCTAGAAGCAGTCATAGGTTCTGAAAATTTACATGTGCAATGATGATGTCATGTCTGATAAATACTGTTTAACTATGGACACCCACTATCTCTTGATCCTAGAGTCTTTCCACCCTCTTTTATGTAATTTTTCCTGAATCTTGGGGAAGAGAAGAAACATTGTCCCTGCCCCCATTATAGGGTAACTATTTAAACTCTGTATGGACGTAGATACTTCTACTGTACTAGATTGCCATATGGTATTTTCAAAGGTCTTTAACTTCAGTTTTCCCTCTCCTTATTCCTTCCTCTACTCTGTCCCCAACCTTCATTCATTTAACCCTTTCTGTTACATTATTACATTTGCTCCTTCATACCACCTATATGCTGTTCTCCTTCCTTTTATATATCATTAACCCAAGGTCCCTTATTCATTTCCTGCCATCTAAAGGCATTCCAACCTAAGCACACATATATAAAGGTTCAAATCTGGCATTCACATATGAGATAGCATATGTAATATTTGACATTCTAGATCTGGGTTACCTTATTCAGCATGATTATTTCTAGTTCCATCTACTTGCCTTTACATTTCATAATATCACTTTTCTTTATAATTGAATAATATTTCATTCTGAATATGAATCACATTTTCACTACCAGATCACCAATTGAAGGATATTTAGTCTGTTTCTATTTCATAGCCATTGTGAATAGGCAGTTGGCAAGGGTGAAATAGTGTGTCTGTAGTAGTTCTTTCTGAAATCTGGACATGTGACTTGTCACAACAGTTTTCATGTATCATATCAGGGACTGGAAAATAGAATAAATAACTAAAATGTTTCAGACAAAAGCATCTTGGATAAGCCAGAACAGTGCTGAAATTAGTCAACATTAAATCAACAGCACCCTAAGGGTAATGGATACACCTCCTTCACTACAGTCTCTAGTTAACATTGATTTTTATCCCACACAAGAATTTGTTATACATTTCTCCATTTTCCTCCTCTCAGCATACTGTTTATTAGAAACTGTGATGTATTGACAGCTTATTTTACATGTTGTTAAATATGAATAATATGGGGTTTATAAAACTCCTGCTGATTCTGCTAAATTTGCTGCCTCATTCCATGGTCTATGCCCTGGTTGAAAATATAAGCACTTTCTTCAAATCTCAGTTTCTATTTCTGTGCTTCTGCTATTTGACTCTGTATTTATAATTAGATTTGTAACTTTTGCAGATATGCATACATTCTTCCCACTGTGGAACACGAGGAAAAAAATAAAAAAGGCTGGATGCAGAATTCATCTTTTTGCTTACAAAGACCAAGGTGTGTCTACTTGTCATTTCTTTTTACTTATAATAATCTTTTATTCATTTTTATATACAATACACTTGATTTCCATCCTCATTCTCTGCCATCATACAAGTGGACTATTGAAGTTGACTTTCTGTTACTCAACTAAAAACAGGTTGAGTTTCAGTAACAAAACTTTAATTTTTTGCTTGTTTCTTTCCTAAACAGGGATTTCCTTTTTGATTATCTTGCTTATGGTCCAATATACATCCTCAGTTAGGTATTTCTGATTTTGGAATCAGCAGTGTATTGATTAACTCATATACCTGACTGTTCATTTGTGGATTTATTCCATGTTAGCTAATATTCTTTGTCTTAAATCTAGTTATATACTGTAAAATGCTGGCTCCTTGCTGAGAAGAATAAAAGAGTACTTTCAGATTCATTAAGGATGTTGAAGCATATATTAGAGAGAGATAGAGAAAGAAAAAGAGTGTATGTGTTTGCTATTGCTGTAGCACCTTCTAGGCATATATCTATCATGAATGGTATTATTTATTTCCTTTATAGAGTGTGTTATTTCATCTATAGCAAAAGACCTTTATAAAGTATACTTCTTTACTAGATTTCTATTTCAAAAAATTCCATAAATTCATTGTATAAATCATATCTGTGCAGTTACAACTCTGAAATCTCAGTTCATATTACATACATTCTATGGTCTCTTGTTATTTTATCAGATGTCACTAGGATTCTATTTCTATTTTCTTAGTTCACTCTTCTCCTTCTCTCTCTTTCTCTTCCACCCACAATGAATAACTTCTGTTATTGTCTTTTCTTTTGTGGTTCCTTATCTGCTACTAAAGTGAACCAGTCAATTTAAAAAAAAATAATTCTGAGACAATTGCCATATTTTCCTGTGTCAGCTGGCTCTGACTGCAGCCCCAGGTTTGTACCTGAGAAGAGGGAATATGGATGAGAGAAGGGAAACTAAAGGGGTTAAAAATCCAGAGACACAGGATAGCTGCCAGAAGGGCTACTCAATTCATACTGAATGCTGCCCTTAGTTTATTCTTTCATGATCTTATATATTCAACCAACAGTGGGGACAAAATGGCAGAAGAAATCTACTATCATGTGTAAGGGGCAAAGAGATTTACTTCCTTTAATCTTCCAGGTATTGGGTAGCTACACCTGTCATTCAGCTTTCAGGGTCGAGAGTAAACACACCTGGGTCCAAGTATATTGTACAAAAGTCTATTTAGAAAAGAGGCATCCTTTGCCAAGGCCAAAATGTCCTGTAGGCACCAAACGAATGGATAAGACTGATGTGAGTTCTCTGAACTTGTGGCAAGATGGAATAAACTACTTTCCATGGGTCCTGATATTCTTATCAATCTTTGCTCATCTACTTTGTTTTCCAATTTATTCATCATGTTTACAGTTTTGAATATTTGGGCATATTTCTAAGAATTTTTTGTTTTTTTTTTTAAATTTAAATTAAAAAAAGCTTGTTTTACATATCAATCCCAGTTTGTACACCCTTCTCTTCACCAATCACTATCCCATCCCTTTCTGCTCTTCAGGGAGGGTGAGTCCTATCATGCAGAGTCTTCAAAGTCTGTCATGTCATTTGGAGAAGGGCCTAGGTCCTCCCTCACGTGTCTAGGCTGAGGCATAGAGGTCCTTCTTCTATGTGGAATGGTCTCCCCAAATCCATTTGTATACTACGGATAAATACTGGTTCACTATTTTGGTAATGTTTTTTAGTTTAAATTTGCCACAAGCTTGTTTTACATGTCAATCCCAGTTCCCTCATATTCGCCTCATTCCCTGTCCCCCACAACTCCCTCCCATCTACTTTCTGCTCCCCTGGGAATGTGAGGCCTTCCATGAGGGATCTTCAAAGTCTGTCATATCATTTGAAGCAGGGCCTTGGCTCTACTGCTTGTGTCTGTGCTGAAAGAGTATCCATCTATGTGGAATGGGATCCCAAAATCCATTCTTATACTAGGGATAATTACGGATCTACTACCAGAGGCATCATAGACTGCTCAGACCTCTTAACTAACACCCCAAAATCAGGGAGTCTGGGTCAGTCCTATGCTGGTTTCCTAGTTATAAGACTGGGGTCCATGAGCTCCCCATTGCTCAGGTCAGCTGATTCTATGGGTTTAACCAGCCTGGTCTTGATCCCTTTGCTCATCATTCCTCCCTCTCTGTAACTGGGTTCCAGGGGTTTAGCAAGTGTTTAGCTATGGGTGTCTGCTTCTGCTTCCATCAGCTACTGGATGAAGGCTCTAGGATGGCATATAAGGTAGTCATCAATCTCATTATTAGGAAAGAGCATTTAAGGTAGCCTCTCCACAATTGCATAGATTATCATCCTTATAGAACTCTGGACATTTCCCTACTGTCAGATTTCTCATTACACCTATAATTGTTCCTTCTATTATGCTATCTCATTTCTTGTTCTCTTATATTATTTCCACGACTCAATTTTCCTGCTCCATCATGTCCTCCTTTTCCCTCCTCTTCTCTCCTTCTCTTTCTCCTAACTTCCTCTCCCCTCTCTCCATTTTCTTGGGAGATATTGTCTTTTATTCTATCTCCAGGGGACCATGTGTGTCTCTCTTAGGGTCCTCCTTGGGTTTTCTGGTAGTGTGGATTGTAGGCTGCTGTATGACTAAAAACCATATATGAGTGAGTACATACCATGTTTGTCTGTTTGTGACTGGGTTACCTGACTCAGGATGGTTTTTTCTAGTTCCATTAATTTGCTTGCGAATTTAAAAATTCCATTGTTTTCTTCTGCTGACTAGTACTCCATTGTGTAAATGGACCATATTCTTTAGTTAAGGGGCATTTAGGTTACCTCCAGGTTCTGTGTATTACACAAAATGCTGCTAAGAACATAGTTGAGCAGATGTCGTTGTTGTATGAATGTGCATCTTTTGTGTATATGCCCAAAACTAGAATAACTGGATCTTGAGGTAGACTAATTCCCATTTTCCTAAGGAACTGCCATGCTGATTACCAAAGTGGCTGTAAATGTTTGCACTCCCACCAGCAGTGGAGGGGTGTTCCCCTTTCTCTACATCCTCTCCAGCATAAATTGTCAGTGGTGTTTCTGATTTTAGCCATTCTGACAGGAGTAAGATGGTATCTCAGAGTTGTTTTGATTTGCATTTCCCAGATGGCTAAGGAAATTGAGCACTTTCTTAAATGTCTTTTAGCCATTTTGATTCCTCTATTGATAATTCTCTATTTGGTTCTATACCCCCACTTTTTAATTGGATTATTTGGTGTTTTTGTGACTCGCTTCTTGAGTTCTTTGTATATTTTGGAAATTAGCCCACTGTCAGGTGTGCAGTGGTGAATATCTTTTCCCATCCTGTGTACTGCCATTTTGTCTTGTTGACTGTGTCCTTTGCCTTACAGAAGCTTTTCAATTTCATGAGGTCCCATTTATTGTTGATCTCAATGTCTGGTGTTATGTTCAGGAAGTGGTCTCCTATACCAATTCATTTAAGAGTACCTCCCACTTTCTCTTCTAGAGGTTCAGTGTGGCTTGATTTATGTTGAGGTCTTTGATCCATTTGGACTTACGTTTTGTGCACGGTGATAGATATTGATCCCTGAGCAGAAAAACAACCAATCCCTGAGCATGAGTCAAGGCTGTCTGAGCTCAAGGTACTGAAATGTGATCAATCCCCACCCTGGAAATTTTCTCCCTGGAAAACATCACTGATAAGAATCCTTACATAAACCCTGTGCCTGTTCAGTTTGCTGTTTTTTCTTGCATCCTGGTAGAGGAAGCTACTCTTCTGTATACTTCTTTTCCAATAAATCTCTTGAAGGAGGTTTGGTGATGACTTTTTTCCACTGTAGCAGAGATGCTGCCTGGGTAGAGCAGAGTGGAGCAGGGCTGTATCACTTTCACTTGGGAAACTGTCCCTTAGCCAAACAGTGATGTTATACTCCGGGGACAAGTGCTGAACTGTAACAACTTCCTTGGAGAAGCCCTCCCTTGCCATAGCAGAGTTATTTCACTGGGGAAGCCTTTTCCCTGAGCAGGGATGTAAGCTGCTATGCTCCCTGTGACCTGTGGTATTCCTTAGCTCTTGATTTCCATAATATTTTCCATCTGAGCTGTAACACTTATATTTGGTGCTGTGACTTAGATAGGCTCTCCTGGTGCCTGTGCTCCCTATGCTTGTCTTAGCCATATTGGGACCCTATTCCTCATCTCCAGTCTACCCACAACAGACTACAACCTGTAGTGACCTTTGCCTTCTCCCCTCTCATCCATGGGAACATTGTCATTCATAGCCTCTAATTCCCCTTTGGATTTCCTCTCAGAAAACCTTCAGTCTGTACACCCGACACCAGAACTGAAGGGCCCTAAACTTACTCACTTTTGCAATTAAATTTGGCCTCAATACTCCTTAGATAATCAATCCAAATGGTCTCATAATGACACTCTAGATCCCAATATTATTTGGGACCTTTACAACTACTGTGAGCAACTGGGAAAATGGAAAGAGATATTCTATGCCTAGGCTTTCTCTATGTGTTCTGCTCCAAATCTTTTCATTGTACCTCATGTTCTCCCACTCTACTCCTTCTAACTATGAAGTCTGAACAAGGTGATTCTTCCAGTACTTTTGATACATCTAATGAGCCTTCCCCCTATGGAACAAAAACCAGTTTCCTTTCTTGTTCCAGTCCCTCAAATTTCTCTCTTTCCCTCCTCAGTGACAGGCTACTCAAGTCAACTTTCACTAGCACCCACTTTCTGCACACCCACAGATCCTAGTCCTCCCACTACTCACTCCCACTTCACCATGGGACACCCTTTACCTCCTCCTCAGCCTAAACCAGCTACAATTCTTCCCTTGTTGGAGGTCACCTGGGTGGAGGGCTTACTCAGTGTACATGTCTCCTTGTCATTAACTGTTTTGAATATAAAAAATATTGGGGTCCTATACTGCCAACACTTCCACTTTTATTAAAGAATTCCAGTATATTACCCAATATTACCTTACATGATGTTTATATTATTCTTGCCAACAACCTCCTTCCAGAGGAGCACAGGCTAATCTGGGACCAGGTTAGGGTTCACACAGATGATAAAATCCACTGAACTGATGACATCTACCCAATTGGGGTTTATAGCAGTCCATGACCAGGTCCCTGAATGGGATTACAATACCCTAGGGGGGTATCCTAGCTAGGGATAGATTTTTAACTTGACCTCCTGGTTGGTCTCCATACTGTTGCCCTTAAGACAGTAAATTATGAATAAGTCCAAGGCATCATCCAGGTAAAGCATGAAAACTCATCTCAAGTCTTAGACCACTTTACAAAGGCCCTCTTACAATATACCAATTTGGATCCTGAGACACCAGAGGAAAAAAAAAACTCCTTATGACCTACTTAATACAATATAAATACTAGATTTTCAGAAAAAAGTAAAGAAGTTAGGTTATTATGTTATATTATAATATTTTAAGCAGTATTTGACTTTACTTGGGTATCCACTTAATTTAGTAGCTCACAGGTTTTCTGTTAATGATGCCACTAGTTGGGTACATGTACAGTTGTCATGGTTCTAGGATCTCAACTGCATGTTTGTGGAACTGAGGGAAGAATTTATTGTGGAACATCAGAATTCCACATGTCTCCACAGTGTATGGTCTCTGAAGTGCCTATTGAGCTACAACGCTACTTGCTGTTCTCAAACATGCCTCATGCAATCTTGTCCTGTAGCTGTGCAAGTTACGATTGAGTTAGATCTAAAAGTATCCATACAAATGTCTTGTAAGTCTTCTATTCATCTTTCTCCTTTTCTGTATCCTACCCTTACTTTTTTTTTTTTTTATCATTGCATCAGTTCTGAAACTCTGATCTCTTTCTCCGTCAATGCAGAGAGGCCATTTTCTTCTTTTGTGCAGCCCACTTCTTTACCTTAGTCCACAGAGCTCATTTTATATTTGTCTCATCTTCAAACAGTGACAGACATAGGATACGTTATTGTGATAGTCTATTATTGTCATGTTCACATACTTGACAAAAATTCCTCAGTGGAGGAATATTTATTTCAGTTTATACCTATATGGGGTTAGTAGAAGAAAAACTGTTCAGTTCATGGCAGCAGGGAAGCACAAGTGAGGATCTCCTATCATGGCAGACACTGGGGTAGGAGAGAGGGGTTACAAATGAGCCTGAGATAAACTAGCTGGAAGAACTGTCTCTAATGACTTACTGCACCCAGCCAGTTGCAGAACAGGACCTGAGCTTCAGTGCTTGAACCTGTGGGGCAATTTTATAGTTAAAATATATAGCAATGCAGCCTGATTTTTAAGCTATTGAATTGCTTAAGTTGGGATCAACTAATACCTATTGTTCTGTGGTTGCTAATGCAGGAAATTTGTCAATTTGAAATTAAGAAGAATATCTACATAATAAATATATTATTAACATGGTATATTTGAAAAAGTGATTTCCCAAGTTATTAAATGTTATAAATTTTGTCTGGGGAGAGTGTTTCTGAATATTTTTCTAACTACACTTTTGGCCTCTGTACCTCTTAAATTGCAGTATTCCATAACATCTTCAGCTTTCCATATCTTATCTTTTTTCCAAAAGGTAGATTCAAAAGTATGTCCCCTATTTGTTTTCTCTTTGGGGTTTACTTTTGGACTCTAAATCTGGCGTTGGGTAGTATGTTAAAAATACTTAACTTATGATCTACCAGTTTTATCCTTGGGGCATTCAGCCTTGTAATTCTTTACAACTCTCTTCCAATTAGTTAATTGCTATTGGTTAAGGTGAGCTGTGTTTTTAAATAACTGACATGATTGTAGTAACCTAGAATCATTCATCTGCCAACTTCAAGACATCTTGTGATTATTGTGCTACATCCAAATTCCCCAATGTGTTAATTTAACAAGGTCTTTTTAGCCTAAGAAGTGTCAATACCAATTCCAGTGTTGTCTGTTTCAATAAACATTATCAAATGATTAAACCTTTGGCTAATAATTTAAATATATCCTTTGTCTGCAGAATATGTTTTATTTGTCATAATATATATATATATATATATATATATATGTGTGTGTGTGTGTGTGTGTGTGTGTGTGTATACTGTATATGAGCTATTGGCAGGCTGTGTTTACATATCACAGTCATTTTATAGATCATAAGTATATATCTGACATTTGTACAAGGGCTTATTATGAGAGAAAATATTCAATATCTTCCTGTATAGGATAAATTCTAATTAATCAAATCAGCTTCTCACTCTATTTTTTCTGCAATAACTTCACTGTGTTTTGTAACTTGTACAAAGCATATGTGTCCAGTCCCAATTTTATTTCTTTAACTGTCTCTGTGTATGGTATGGCCTGGTTCGTTGTTGCATGATATATCTTATTTATATACTTTATTGTATAATTTCTAGAGCTTGGATTATAGTTGACATGTATTTAATGTCACACAAGATGTTGATGTAACACAGGAAGGTCTCAAAAAGCACTTTTTGATATAGTGGGTACCAATATCACAGACTCTGAAGTACTGAGACATATGGAAGAAAATATTTTCCTTTCTTAATCTTCCCTTTGAACCCAAGATTTCCCACTATGTCTACGAACATCATTTGTTTATTTTAATTGCCTATTGGATAACAGTCAAACATAAGATAAAGTGATGGCTACAAAGACTGATCTGTACTGGTAGATGAAATAAGGAGTATATTAGTCAAGGTTTTCCAGATAAATAGAATAAATAAGAAATTCTCTTTATCTCATCTATGTATTGACACATAGAGATAGAGATCACCAGGATCTATGGATGCTCAGAAGTTCCTAGCAGTGCCTTTTGCAAACTGAAGTACCAGGAAAGCTGCAAGAATGATTTGGTTCAAGGTTCAAGTTGGAATGTCTAAGAGACAGTAGAAAAAAAAAAACCAAAAAAAAAAAAAAAAAAAAAACACAAAAAAAAAAACTAAGTCCTATTAACACCCAAAAGCAAGATAAGATGATCTTCCAAGTTTAGGATGAGAGACTAACAGTATTCACCCTCCTCAGACTTGGTTTTTGTGTTCTCAGTGGATAAGAGTATGTGGATCCACATTGGTAAAGATGGATTATTTTATAAATTAATTTTTATTTAAATGAAAAACAATCTTATTTTACATACCAATCCCAGTTCCCTCTTCCTCCTGTCCTCCTATTCACCCTACCAAGCCCCCACCCCCAATCCACTCCTTAAGGAGGGTGAGGCCTCCCATGGAGGGAATCATCAAAATCTATTATATCACTTGGGTAGGACCTAGGCCCTCCTCCCTGTATCTAGACTTATAGAGTTTCCTTCCATAGGGAATGGGCTCCTAAAACCCATTCATATACTAAGGAATAAATACTGGCTCCATTGCCAGAGGCCCCATAGACTGCCCAGGCTCCACCAACTGATACCCACATTCAGGGGTCCTGGTTTGTTCCTATGCTGGTTCCTGGCTGTTTATTCAGTTCAAGAACTCAAATTTTAATATCCTCTTATAATATTCTCACAGACATACCCAGAAAAAATATTCACCAGCTATATAAGCATCCCTTAGTGTAGTACAGCTTATGAATACAAGTCAGCATCATGTGTACTGGTGAACAAAGTGTGGCCTCTGCTGGCAGTGACATGGACCCTTTGTGCAATCTGCTAGAAGACACAAATCCCACCCTTCCTGCCCTGAAGGTGACAAAGTCTTCTCTGTTTTTCACTCTAGAAATTATTTCATTTATTTTATTCCTAATATGGATAGTACAGATTTCAGTAGAGGACAGAAGAACAGAATGGGTCAGCCAAGGGAAACTGGGGATTGGATATAGAATGAAGGCAATTGAGTGGAATTCAGAGAATGTTCTGGAGGAACATTGTAGTCACTCTGAGAAGAATTAGCTCTGTAGCAGTCCCTCAAATCGGAACCCCACTGGAAGAATGCAAACGTATAAATGCAAATTGTAAACATTTCACAGAAACATCAAGTATGTGCTTCCTGTCTTCTGTGTTTTCCTTTTCAATTATGATTGTGATTGAGTCTTAATCTCCTTTGCTGCCACTTGCCAAATCAACCTCTGGAGACTGGTATAGATTCTCTGGCAACATGATTATTTACTGGTCACATAGATCACCTGTCTCTTGCTCCTCAGGATATGTAGTTGTATTTTATTTTCTTTCTTTGTTGGTTCTGCCCTGTTCCCTTTATGGACACTTCTGTCATGAATAATTTTTCAGTTTCTTTTTTACTATCCCTCTCTCCCACATAAACATTTTTTGAGTATCCTTTTTCTTTAATATTTTAGTTCAAATATTTATTCTTTTTGTTAAAATACTTAGATTGGTTCTATGGGAACTTTAGATGTGAAAAGAATATTGTTCAAACATAAAATATAATAAAATAAAAAAATTCTACTGGCATTTACTTAATTTGCTAAAGTTGGTAAGGAACAAATGAGGCTTATTTTTGACAGTTTCATTTTAGGTATGCTGGTTTGCTCCATGTTAGGGGAATATTAATAAGTCAAGGTTACAGAGGGCTCATGCAACAGGAGAATCATAATCATAAAGCGAACTATTATTGAAATAGGAGTGCAGTGAACTCTGTTGGAAAGGGCAGTGATTTTGCCCTGCTCTATGACCCTTTTTCTTCTAGGCATCCTTCATTATCTCCTCACAGCACAGTTGCTTTGAATTGTTAGAATTTCTATAATTATTCTTTTCTTGTTTCTTTTGTTCTTATGCCTTCCAAACCAATTGCTTTATAACAATGGTTTCCAAATATAGAAAACTCAAGTTACTTCATCTTGTAGTAAAAAATGCTTAGATTATGGAGAACTTACTTGTTAATAGTGGATGGTGCCATGGACCATTGTTACCCCCAAATCTCTCATCATCACAGCTGTGATCTTCGTGCTGAGCCTAGTTCATTGTGCAAAATAAGCATGTGTGATTTCTGAATAAATAGCTGTGATGTTTACAGCTATGAAGAGAACTTTAACATGGTCATCTGGGCATTGGAGGTCAACCATCAAGTCACCTGAGAACTGGAGTTTAACCATCAGTGTTTTAAGTCAAGTTTAACTTTCTTAATTTTTCTCACTGACATGTAGAACTTGAACAACTTAAGATGAGTATTCTTAAGTCTCTGACCAATTCATTGGTTCTTTTAACTGAGAAAATCAAGGTCACACTCTCTAATGTAACAAATGAAACATTTTTCTTTAGCCATTTTATCATAAGATAACTATAGTTATAGAGAGGAGTAAACTTTTCAGGAAGCAGTGAAAAACTATGATGGGGAATGTTCTTCTGTATATATGTTTCCCTTATTGGGAAACTGTTTGACCAACGTGGCAGGCAGAGAGGCAGGGCAAGGAGATAAGGAGAATTCTGTTAAAAGTAGGCAGAGAAAGATCACAAACAGTCGCCATGTAAGGACTGGGAAGGAAGGATGCACCAGGCATTCTCTGGTAAGATAAGACCATGTGGACATATATAGATTAATAAAAATGGGTTAGTAATTAAGACAGAGCTAGCCAATAAGAAGCCCTAGCCGTAGGCCAACCGTTTAATAATTAATATAGAGTCTGTGTGTTTATTTGGGTCTGAGAAGGGTGGGAGCACCCGGAGGGACAATAAAACACAGTAACAAAATTAGACTGTTATGGAAATGTAACTTGCAGGTTTCACTTAAAGAATATCACTTTGGTGGGGGTGGGGGTTGCTGAGGGGCATGGGAGGATGGTAGGGAAGAGAACTGGAATTGATGTGTAAAATAAGATAATTTTTAATTTAAATAAAATTTATTTAAAAAAATATCTCCTTGGAATAATCTCCAACATTGAGTTGGCTACTGCCATGGTATGATGACTTCTGTATAGTCAATAATGTGTGTGTGCGTGTGTGTGTGTGTGTGTGTGTGTGTGTGTGTGTGTGTGTGTGTGTGTATGAGGTATACACTCATGTATGCAATTTTAAGAGCCATGTCTATTTCAGGATATCCAAAGATGATGGCAACTCCCTCAGTATGTTTTGCGTTGCCATAGCAAAGTCCCTTAGGCTAGATAATCTATACAAAAAGAGGCTTATTTATCTCACTGTTTTAGAGTTTAGAAACATAAGGTTGAGTGACCCCATCTGTTTAGCTTCTGATGAAGGCCTTCTGAATATTTTTCACAGAGGCCAACAACATCACTTAACAAGAATGTGTATAAGAGCATTGATAAATGTGTTGATGCGACCAAGTGGAAAGAGAGATAACAGGATGATAGACAGTGGTTAGGCCATATTACTTCATTATGAAACATACATGAAAACTAACTAACTTCTAGAAACCATGTTTAAACCCTTCCCAAGGAAAGTGGTGATTCTGTCACTTCTCATTAGGTCTAAAATTCTAAAGGCCTTACCTCTTTTTAATACTATTATGTTTAAGACAAACCTTTTTGCACCTGAACCATGATCTCATAGAAGTTACTATATATAAAAGCTTACATGTAGCATGTGAAACATGATAGGACACCTCTAAAACTTAGAGATTAAAATTAATTTTAGTAATAAATGTAATGATCTCTGTGGAAAAAGAACAATCTTCATTTTTTTTTTTTTTGGTTTGTGAAGCTAGAGCATACAACAGAGAGAACTGCAGCAAAAATAGCTCATGATGTCATATAACTGTATAGCATACAAACTGAGTTTAATAAAGAATGTTGCCTCACACAGGTTGTAGAATAATAGCAATTGTGCCATAAGACAGTATTCAGTCCACCCAGAACCTCAGAATATGACATTATTTGGAAAAAGCATCTTGGAAAGTGTAATTAGTTAGAGGGAAGTTATACTCATTAGAATTGGGCTCTTATAAGAAATCGTTGTGACACACAGACTGATGCAAAGGAAAGATGAGCTAGTGCTATTGGGGACACTAACTGTAATTATGCTGCCACAAGACAAGGAATATCAGAAGCTACAGTAATTTGAACAAGGATTTATTCTTCCCAGACACTTTTGAGGGAACATATCCTACTAATATTTTGCCTTTGTGGATTCAGTCTTTAGTAACTGTGAAGAAAAAATTTCCTTTGTTCTGAGTTACACAGTTTGTGTATTATGACACCTCTAGAAAATTAACAGAGACACTGTAGGCATATATTGAGTCTATGTGAGTCATATATGTAGACATATATGAGATAACAAGGGAAGAATATATCTGAAGTTCAAAAATGACAAAGCATTAATATTAAGAATATTTGTGGCTTTCCAAGTCAATAGGAGGCAGTCCTAAGCAGCAGAAAATAAGTGGTGAGCAACTTGTAGATAAGGAAACTAATGTATATAATACAAATAAATGATAAGTAATTTATAAACAGAAATATAAATTAAAGTTTGGTCCTGCTTTTAAGTTCTCAGTTTGAAAATAACTAGAAAAAAGCAGATGTTTTCAGTATGTAAAGATATAAGAATCTTGTCTTGCTTGACTGGGTGTAGGCTATGGAAGCCATTCAGGGAACAATATGACAGTAGCCTCTCAAGCTAAATACTCCACATGTGTACACTCTGCTTCTAGATGTAGTTTCCAGAGCACTCTTATATGTCTGTAAAGTAGATATAAATATAACTACAATATAGGTGTTGCTGTTGGGAGTTGGAAAATTTATAGGCATCTATGGAGAGAATAAATGTGTGCTTTCATCTCTCCCAAAGCATGTGTTGAAATCATAACCCATAATATGATGATATAAGAAAGTGGAATAATTAGAAAGTAATTAGAATGTAATTAGGTCATGAATATGGAACTTTCATGTATGGTATTAGTGACTTTATAAGGGACTGGGAGAGCTGTTTCTGTGTTTTTTGACATGTGAATGGAAAAGAAGAAGTCCAGAGTCTTAAGTAGAGGAGGAATCTCACCAGCATCCCATTATACTTTCAGTCTTCAGAACTTTGTGTGTGTGTGTGTGTGTGTGTGTGTGTGTGTGATATAAATTTCCCATGTTTTTAATTCTTCAGTGTAGTTGGACTTTCTTTCTGCCACCATCCCCCCAAAATGATACAGAGACTTAATATTAATTGTGAAAGCTTGGTTTTAGCTTAGGATTTACCCCCCAAATAGTTCTTACAACTTAAACCAACTTCTCACTATTAATCTACATTCTGCCACATGGCTTGTTTCTCTGTATGCTCTAGATTTCTCCTGCTCTTCCTTTCTCTCCCTAGAAATCCAGCGTATCCTCTTCAGCCTAGCTATTGGCCATTCAGCTCTTTATTAAACCTTAGGCAGAGACACATCATTACATCATACACAAATGCTTCACAACATTCTAGAAAGAATATAAAGAAAGCAAAACCCAAACAACCAACTATAAAATATATCTGTTTAGCAATCTAAATACTCTATAGAAGAAACCATCAAACTTGCCCAATGCCCCAACATACGCACACCCACATACTCACACAAAGAATGTCCATGTATTAGAATGGTGCTAAGGGGCAACTAAGGAAATTAGAACATGCAAATTAGAGAGGCTCCCACATGTATCAATGGTAACATGTAATAATAAAGAGAATAAGAATTAACTGAACTTAATTGTTTAACACATAAAAACCATGAAGTTCAATTAATTAAAAATAATCATCAAACCAGTCATTCATCCCGTTTTTCAAAACATATGACTTAGAACTATGTTTTTTGATCAATAGCAGGTAGTGCACTTTAAGTCTATTTTACATTCAATTACTTTACCTGGTTTTCTCATTTTTGTCTTGTTCCCAGTTGCCTTTAGTTACCTTCTAATTCTGTCCCCTTTCCTGTTACATGTTCTTACTCTTTCAGTTTCCACTTTTCTTTACCTCTTGTTCAATAGCTATTTCCTGGGAATTTCATTCATGTCCATGGTGTCAACAACTGAATCTATTTCCAACTTTCACCTTCTGCTCATCTACTTCAGTATTTCTCGTGTACTAATACCTGTCTTCCCTTATTGCCTTTACAAAGTTGATCTTTTAAAATATTCCCCTCATATTTCAAGTTTATTCTCTATGCATCATATCTTCCTCTTCCCTTTCTGTGTTATGTGTCACATTGTATATATTGTACTTCAGAAAGTATCTGTAAATCTCTTCATAACTCTGTAGCAAGGGAGTCACTGAAGTGTTTCAACACAAACGTAGCACAGATGGGCTACTATAAGGATGATTGCTGTGCTTGCAGGAAGATGAATTCATTGAAAAGTTTGTAGTGTGGAAAATAGCTGAGAGTTACTGATGAATTCCAGAAATGAGGTTATGGAGGTCTGAATGAGGTGAAAGAAATGTGGGGAAAGGCTTTAATTTCATAGGTAATTTGGATAGCTAGAATTTGGCGAAGGATTTAAAGAGTGGAAATAAGTGATGGAAGAGCAGTGAAGGATATGGTTGCCTTAGGGAAAGGCAACCTTATGTAAAACAGAAGGAATTTTTGCATAAAAGTAGAGGTTAAGTTATGGAAATTAGGTGAGGATCCAATTCTTAGAGTTGACATACAGCCCAGTAATCCAAATTTGAAATTGATTAGAATATGGATGTAATAGATACTGTCGGGGGAGGGATGCTACTATGCAGGAGGGAATACATTTAAGGTAGAGTCCTGAGAAATACCCACAGTCAATGGTTATTCGAAGAGAAGGCATGTAAGAACATCACAAACAAGAAGACAGAAGCACAAAGAAGTCTCTATAGCAGTTTGCAGTTGTGATTCAAGCTTTTAGAAATGTCAGATGCTATGGAAGGGAGGAAGACAAGTATTGTAGCTATTAGATTTCTGACAGCTGGGTGAAGTTGCATGAATGAAATTTGGGTTTAAGGTTAAATGGAGTAGCAGGAAGTTGGGAGAGATGTCTAGACAACATTCATGAAAGTGTGGATGAAGAAAAGTAGAAAGGTATATGTAGCACAAATAATAAAAACCCAGAGACAGATGTTGGGGTTCAAGCTGATAATCAGAAAAGCAAAGCATCTAGCCGCTTGAGAGTTCTCACCTCTACCAATGTTCAGATTGAAGGGGTGATCCACTGAACCTCAGATTACATCTCCAGACTAAGCTGCTCCTCACTAAATCTCAAATTGCTCCTGAGACTGCAGTGAGCTCATAATATTCTCTCTAGTGCTAGGATTAAAGCCACGAGCTCTGTTTTTCTTTTAGATTGATTCAGTCTCATGTAACTCAAGGTAGCCTTGAACTTATAGAGATCCATCTGCCTCTGTCTCCTGAATCCTAGGATTAAAGGTACACACCCAGCTTCTATGGCTGTGGCTAGACTTGCAATCTCATTTCCAGGTAAGCTTTATTAGATCATAAGCAATATATCACCCCAGATCTATGATAGCAAGTAAAAGCTTATGTGGAAACCCTAGAGGTTATCTGTTTCATTTTGATTTGCTTTGAAGATGGATGGAAAACATGCTATTTAAAAAATTATAGATAGGACAGCCTAGAGATTAAAACTTCCTTTTTCCACTACTCATGTTAGACAATCCACAGCCACTTGTAATTCCAGTTCCAAGGCTTCCAATAATCTCTTATGTCCTCCATAGGTTCATATACTCATGCACAATACCCTCCCTGCATACACATTTGAAAATAAAGCAAATCTTTAAAATGCACTTATCATAAAATATATTAACAGAACAAATGTTAAAACTGAAAAGCTGCCCTTTTTAACTTGAGGATTCTTGAGAAATAAAGTTTCCATATTCTTTTCCATAGGGTATCATTTCATGTAATTTCATTTTACATAACTTGCCACAATCCAAGAAATTAACATCTATCAAATATTAGGACTATTTACAAATAGTCTCATCTTTCCTTACAATTGTTAGAGGGTTGAATTTCATCAATACCTTTAACTTAACTATGATCACATAACTTCTGGCTAATGAGTAAAAACAGAAGTAATTAATTGTCAGTTATTGTTAGAAAATAAAGAACTACAGGTAAGCAAAGGATGCTGAGAGTTAGAGAAATCTTCTCCAGGAGTGACCACACCAGTCAGTAGGATTGTGGTTGCTTGTTCTAAGAAAGCACACTTCTATTAAGGTACTACTTTTCTCTCTTTTGATCATATTCACTCCCAAATTCTTCACTTAACTCATTCTAGATCTACCTTTTCTCAGTTCCACCTCCCCAATTTCACTTTGTCTTTTAAAATAATGACAATAATAAAGTAACAACAATAATAAAAACACTACCAACATCTCACTTTAATATATGTTGCCCATATACTCCTGCATGGGGACATCATATAAGGAAGCATTGTCAAACTACCTTAAAGAAAAGTAACTATCCCTTTCCCAGAAGATATAAATTATCCCTAACTCCTCAGTTAGAAGTAGAGGACTCATTAACTCCTCCCACTCCAAGCTAGAATATTGGCTGGCTTTATCTTGTGCAAGTCTTTGGCAGACAACCATAGCAGCTATGAGTTCATGAATGCATCAGTCCTGTCACTTCTAGGAGACAATTTTTACTCTCATTCCCAACTTCTTGCTCTTACCGTCTTCCTACACATTCTATGATGGTCTGAGCCACAGGAGAAGAAATAGTAGAAACTCTTTTGTCCTGAGCCACAAATCTGCTTCCAGCCAGAAAAATTTGAAGTTCCCAATTTTAGACACATGGGCCTGTGTGTATATATTAAAGAGAGACCCTATTCTTCATGAGAAAGGCCAGGTCTTTTTCCTCCTTATTCTTTATCTCTTATTAAATGTTTACTTTTTCTATCATTTATGTATGTATGTATGTATGTATGTATCTATCTTCTATCTATTTATATATTTATGTATCTATTAATTATCTATGTCTATTCTATCTGTCTATGTATGTATACTTTCTTCTTTCTTTTTTAATTTAAATTTGAAACAAAGTTGTTTTACATGTCAATCCCAGTTCCCTTGCCCTCTCATTCTTCCCTATCACATCCACCAAACACTGGCCTATCCCCTTTTTGCTCCCCAGGGAAGGCCTCACCTTCAAAGTCTTCAAAGTCTGTCATATCATTTGGAGAAGGGCCCAGACTCTTCCCAATATGTCTAGGCCAAGAAAGTATCCTTCTGAGTGCAATGGACCCCCAAAGTCCATTCATATACTAGGGATAAACACTGATCCATTACTAGGAGGCCCCATAGACTGCCCAGTCTTCCTAACTAGCACCCATAATTAGGGGGTCTGGGTCAGCCCTATGCAGGTTTCCCAGCTATCAGATTGGGGAGCATGAACACCTCTTTATTCAGGTGAGCTGATTTCCTCTAAAGCTGGACAGGAGCTCTCCTTTACATGAATTCCAAATTCTGCCTCTTAAGAGTTTTGACAATTGTAACAAACACAGGCTGTCAGCTGTGGCCCTGATCTAGCCTGACAGCAAACCTCTTTTTGCTTATAGCAAGCACTGCTAGTGTTTAGCTGTAGGTGTCTGCTTCTGCTTTCATCAGCTACTAAATGAAGGCTCTAGGATGGCATATAAGGTAGTTGTCAATCTCATTGTCGTGGAAGGGCATTAAAGGTAGCCTCTCCACTATTGCTTAGATTGTTAGTTGGGTTCATCTCTGGGCCTTTCCCTAGTGCCATATTTCTCCTTAAATCTGTCTCCCTGTATTATTGTATTTCTTTTCTTGTTTCCTCTATTCTTTCCCTGACTCTATCTTCCTGTTCCCTCATGCCTACCTCTCCCCTCCTCTTCTCCCCCTTTCTTTCTCCTAATTCCCTTTCCCCTCCCTAGATGCTCCCACTTTGCTTGGGAGATCTTGTCCCTTTCCCCTTCTCCAGGTGACCATGTATGCCTCTCTTAGGGTCCTCCTTGTTTCCTAGCATTCTATATCTATTATTCTTAGGTTTGACCTTTTCATGGTGTTCTATATTTCCTGGATATTTTGTGTCAGGGATTTGCTAGACTTAAGATTTTCTTTGGTCAATGAATCTATTTCTCCTAGTATATCTTTGATGCCTGAGATTCTTATATCACTTGTATTCATTTGGTTATGCTTATTTCTGTAGTTCTTGATCATTTGCCTAACTTTTTTATTTCTAGCATTCCCTCAGACAGTGTTTTTTTTTTTAATTTTTCTTTCTCTATTTCTGCTTTCAAGCCTTGTAGTATTTAAATTGTTTCTTGTAATTTTTGGTTTGTCTTTTCCTCTACTTCTTGAAATTTTTCTTCCATTCCTTTAAGGGATTTTTTTCATTACCTTTTTGAGGATCTCTGTCATCATCATACAGTTGTTTTTAAGATTGTTCTTTTCTGCTTCATCTGTGTTGGGATGTTCAGTTCTTGCTGGTGTGGAGTCCATAGAGTCTGGTAGTGTCATATTGATCTTTCTGTTGTTTACTGTATTCTTGTGCTGTTGTCTACCCATCTCTTCTTCCAGTGTGTACTGGTAGAACCTCTGCCTCTTCTGGTGAGTACTGGACCAAGGTTCTCTTCAGGTGAGTGCAAGCAGTTCCAATACGCCAATTGCTCTCCTTCTCCAGTGGGTTGGCAGCCTCTGGGTGAGCCAGTGCACTAGGGCAGGATCCCCTGCACAAATTCCTCAGTCCTTAGGCCTCAGGAAGCTCAGTGTAGGTCACGAGAAGGCACCCCAGAAATAGGTCCACATTTGTATGTACTTTTGCCATGGCTTGCATATATAGGTCAGAGGATAACTGATACAGAAGATACTTATTTTCTTCATTGTGACTAATTGTGAATTTCTGTGCTTATCATTATCTGCTGTACAAATAAGCTTCTCTGTTATTGTCTGAGGGCTAACCTATGTCTATAGAGACACAAATTAGAAGGCAGTTTGATGCTATGTTAATTTAGTAGAATAATAATAGTAAGTTCATCTGTTTGGTTTGTGAAGTTGTCAACTGTGGGTTCTTGGAAAGATTTACAATTTCAGACATGCATTTACTCCATGCAGTAAACCTTAAGTTCAACCACTATTGTCTTCTTGGGCATAATTTGTTATTCTAGTTATTGTTGCAATTGCTGGGTAAAATGGTTGCTGACTGTTTCTCCCAGCATGGATCCTCCTGAAACAGAAAGCTAGCCAATAGGAAGGATGCTTTCTGGTTAGGAATAATTTGATTTCTCTGTGTCCTGTGACCAATTTGTATATTATCTTCAGCTATAAGGTCTTACCATCAAGTCCTGGTGGTAACTGAGAGAAATGGCAGTAACCCATATTGTTTTGGGGATCTCCAGAGTTCCTCTGACCTACAACTTTGGGGAGGTATCTCACCCCTGGCACTGGGTGTTTTCTTAGGGAGACCCTCCATATATTTTGTGAAAACAAATAACTCTAAGGCTCTTGCTTGTGGCTCTGACACTGACAAGGCTGAAACAAAGAGATTGCTGTGAGTTTGAGGCCAGCCTGGACACATAATGAGTTCTAGACCAGCTTTGTGTTTCAGAATGATACAATAGGAACTATATGTTATGAAAATAATGAATAACAAGATTTTTTAAAGAACTGTACAAGAATGAAGCAATTAAAGAACAGGAATATAAGGAAAGCCAGACAAGGCTTCTTTAAGAAATGACATTAGCAAAATTGCACAGATGATTGTTATTCATAGAGTCACTTTATAAAATAGTGTTTATTTCATTCAAGTTATTCTTATCATTACCCATCACATTTTTATATAATTTCTTCATTTTTATGTTGTTTTTCTTTTTAACGAATTTTTTTGGTGTTTAAGCCAACATACTAAATGTTTATAAACTCTTACTATTTGATAATAATTTCATGATTTTGTGGTTGTTATTTATTTATTATGACTTAAGTAAGATAATTTTTTTCTTTGGGCAACTACTGGTAGACATTTTGAATTCAGTTTAGTCATTAAAATAATTCCATTTTTATAACAGTGCTCTAATTGGAAGAGTATGTTCTTTATTTAAAGCAAGCATTTCCATGTTCTCCTAGGAGTGAAATTTAATGAAATATAATTCTTATAATTTGCAAAATGTGAAATGACATTTCCTTTCTTTCTGCAAGCGTTTTTTTTTTTTTTTTTTTTTTTTCATTTCACAGTTCCTTTCTTTCTGCAAGCTTTTTTTTTTTTTTTTCATTACTGAGTTCAATTAGACTCTTCTGAGAAGTTGAAGCAGGTTCATTTCCTTATTCTAAGTAGTACAATCCCAGCACAGAATATTTATAAGTACTATAAAACAGCTTTTAAATGATAAACGAAAACCTGAGATATTTTTAAAATGTATAGTTTTCAACATTCCCATCAGTGATGATAATCCAAACTGATTTGTGTGTGCTTGTGTGTGTGTGTGAGTTCAAGTAGGATGAATGCTTTTTGTCTGTCCATTTAAGTTTTTGTTTTCCTTGGTATTTCTTGGAATCTGGCTGTGAGAGATGGCATTAACTTGGTGGCTACAAAGAAAGCATCATCTAGTCTCAAAAATGGCTCTGTCTTTAAATGCTTTCCCTTCTGGATTTAAAAATGAAATTTTAAAACTTTTCTTTTAAAATTTATCGGAAATCTGGATCATAATTATTTTAGCTTATAGAAATTCAGCTTGCCACCTGAATTATGTTACTGAGTTCCATTAACCCTGGCAATTTTCCCAAGTTCATCTTCTGTTCCTTAATTACATACATATGTGATAATAATAAAATGAATGCTTAGCAAATTTATGACTCAATGGAGCCATTATTCAAACAAATCGTTATTAGTTAAACAGTTCCTGTTGCCAAACATGCTTACAAGTAAAGAAAATGGAAATGTACTTTATATAGTTATTGTTGAAGAAAATGAAAGGACATTGACTATTATAGGAGAAGAGTGGATGCCTGCCACAATTACAGAATTTCTTTCCAAAGGAGAGCCTTTGCCGCTAAGGCCTGGCATATGGCAAGTAGCCAGCCAGCCGTGGCCAGAGTCTAGGAAAAGCAACTGGGACAGAAGCCATAGTGTGTTTATTTGTGGCATGGTCATTGAAAAAGGCCATTCATGTTGTGAAGACAAGAGTTAAGTTAGAATACTTTGCCTCTCAAATAAAAGACAGGCAACATAAATTACAAATTAGTTACTCAACTAAGGAGCTACTATTTATGTTAAATTCACTTTGCATTGAGCATGTCCCTCATAAGAAACTGAAGCTAATAAACAACTTTTGGTTTACAAATTACAGGAATGGCAGAGGAAAGGGTCTTTTAAAAACAATAATTTCCCAATAATTAAAACCTATAGAAATACATAGAGTAAAATGCTTATTGCCCATTATAGTGAAGAGGCAACTTGTCCATGATTTAACCCCATTTCTTCAGAAGACTTCTTTCTGTTCTCTATCTTCCTTGCCACTTTCCCCAGCTTTTAGATGTTTTTATTTACAGAGCATTTGTGTTTGTAGCAAGTAGATAACTTGGGGTTCCGGAAATCACAGCTAAATAAAACCATGCCTAAATTGGCATAATAAAGAGCTGTAGATTTCCTGTGGCTGAAAATTTATGCCCTTGCGAAATCTCATCTCAATTATGGAGACCCATCATGTTTTTTCTACTCACCGAGGGAAAAATGAACTCCAATACTGGCTACACCAGTTTATAGGATCTGTAAACAGCACTGCATACCTGCCTGCCATTCAGCAGTACTTTCTACAATCACCAAATACCTGTGGCTACCACAACAATGAAATACCTAGAATGCTACTGTGCATTCATTTATTTGCCTTCTTATTTGCTTTCTATTTCACAAAGGTTTCAGCATTGTCTTATTTTGCCCTACATCAATGCACATTATAAACAGTGCTCTCCTTTTGTTTCTGTTTTTCTTGGTGGTTTAATTGACTTCGGTTAAATTCCTGTTTTTACATTTAGCTTTTCTCATTCATCTTGTATGTCTAGAAACATAAATTTCTGCTATCCAAATCTGTTCTAAGCAGTAGGTAGATGAGGTATACAATTCCTTGTCATTGTTAAATTTACAAAGTTTATATAATTTGATTATTTTATAATTAATATAAAACTAATCATATAAATGCCATAAAGTATTAATTATAATGAACAGTAGAACAGTAGAGGAAAATAAAGGGATTGGAAGAACATAAGCAGCTACCATTTGATTTTGTACCAATTTCAGAATATAATAAAGTATTCACAGAAAATGAGGCTTAGAGAATGTAGATGTTTTTACTATAGCTATAGATTTAGTGGATAATTAGAAACTGGCAAGAGTTAGGACTTAAGTATATTTTTATATTTAACATTTCATCACTTCCCCTGGCTCTGAAGATAATTACTGTGACTGGTAAACATTTTTACATGAAAAATGACCCTATTATCCATTAAAATATATGATCATTTATTTGTAATATAGGTTATGAAAAAATCCTTATTAATTTTATTAAGTTGTGGTAAACTTGATCTAAATTAAGATGAAGGATTAATTTAAATAAAAAAAAGAGGGAAAGGAAGACATGCCTTCCAAATATGACTTTACTGCCCAGCTAAATCACCATTAAAATGTTACATCAACTTTCCAGTCTTGCTTAGCTCAGGAGTAAACCAAACTCCTTCCATAGGTGTGTATATAAACAAGATGAATTACCTCAGAGAATAAACAAAAGTAGCTCCTATGTAATAAAGAATAATTATATAAACACAACCAGCTGGTACATCAAATGTTGCTCTTAGGTTTTCAGTGTTAACCACTTGGTATTGAATAACCAATTATGGGTGTAATCCCAGACAAAGACTGATTCTCCCTCTCTCAGCAGTCATAAATTGCCTATAGCCCTAGATGTTGGGATCCATGAGATCTCCACTTTCAAGTTGGGTTGTAATCTAGTGTCATTATTGAGATCTTGTTTAAGCAAACATATTGTTAAGAGTTTATGGATATAGTTTACATTTATTACATACAAATGACATAATCTTGTAGCAGATGTCCCTTTCTTTCCTGAGCCTCATATATAGAAGTCATGTTAAGTCATGGTTCTCTGAAGTTTGACCCATTTATGACATTCTGTAATGGTCTCTGTTACATAATGATGCTTCTTTTAGGACATATGAGAGCTACAAGGATAAGTATTAAGAATGTAATTAGAAAATATTTAGGGTCTATGCATCTGTTTCCACAATTTGCTGGATGAAACCTTTCTAATGACGAGTATAGCAGAATATCATAGGCATTGTTATACCGACATTTTATTTTTCTCCAATCATATTTGGTTCTATCCTAGGTAGCTAGGTCATCCAGCCTGTGGGTCCTGGCACTTTGGGAAGTGTCAGGGGGTGGTCTCACTCTTGTTGCACAGTCAACATTATACCCACTTTGGGGAATCCTGATGAAGAGAGGGAGGAAAGATTGTAGGATCCAGAGGCATCAATGGCATCTCAAGAATTAATTAACCTCATCTCATAGGAGTTTGCAGAGACTAAACCAACAACCAGGGAGACTGCATTGGACTGACCTAGGCCTTCCACATGTATGTTACAGTTGTATACTTGGGTTTTCTTCTGGAACTCCTAACAGTAAGAATATGGGCTCTCTCTGACTCCTATAATGGCTTTTGAAACCTTATTCCTCATACTGGGTTGCCTTGCCCAACTTGAATACAAAGGAAAGTGCTTAGTTTTACTGCAACTTGATATGCCATGTTTGTCTATATCTGTGCCAGGCTTGCCCTTTTCTGAATAGAAACCAAAGAGAAAAAGTTATGGAAGGATTAAGGGGATGTGAGAGGAGATTGGTAGGAGTGGAGGGAGGAGAAACTGCTGCCTGGATGATAAATAAATATAAGTATTGAAAAAATAAAATATATATGTTTGGAAAAGTGACAGTAGTTGGGTCTCTTCTAGGATTCATGTCGTAACCAGTCATGGATATTGACTAGTTTAATAGTACTGGACATACATTATCTTATATTGAGTGGGCCTTCGGTCCTGTTAAATAGCTATTGGTTAACTCCAAAATAAAAGTGTCACTATGTCACTTTAGGAGATATTCTTTTGTTCTGATCATTGTTGTAGTTCATAGGTTTCATAGCTGAGTAGGATTATTTATTATATTCTTCTCTTGATAGATTGCAATACAACTTTCATTACCATGAAAGTTAGTCCTCAGGGTAGAAACTTCTGGGTCACATCCAGCTTGATTCCTTCTAGTTCTATGTCTAGTGCATTGTGTTTTCAGCAGTAGGGTCTCACCTTCAAATTCTAGAAGGTAACCAAAGGCAGTGGCAGCATCATATATTTTTGGGAGTCACTTGAGGTTCCCTGAGCAACAACTTATAAGATTTCTCATGCCTGGTCCTGATGTTTGTGTTAGATAGTCTGTGACTATAAAGACTATCAAGGGGAAACCATAGTGACATAGCTTTAATTATATATACATAATATGTAATTGTGAGTAAACACAATGTAGTGTGATTCCTTATGACTTTTCACTCTTCTCCCTCTGTATTTTCTTCATTTTCCAATTCTAGTTAAACACCTTCCCCCAACCTCATTTTTCCTTTTCAGTCTTCATAGCATCTGTATCCTGCTATTGGTCTTTCTGGACCTTTTCTTCCCTCCATGATTCTTGTTTTATATTCTACTTTCTGTAATTATTGCAGGTTATAGACTACATGTGAAGATTCTGAACTAGGACCTACACATGAAAGAGAACATGTGGTGCTGTGTCTGTACTACTGCATACTATTTTCTAGTTCATTCTTTAATAGAAAATTTCCTAATTTTTTTCTTTATATCTGAATAACATTCTACTGTGTATATTCTACTCATTCATCAGGAGATTTATGTTGTTTCCATTCTTAACTACTGTGAATAGTGCATCAGTGAACACTGCTGAGTAAGTATCTACAGAGTAGAATGTTGAGATGTATGACAAGTCATGGTGTAGCTGGAATATATGGAAGAAATATTTTTATTTTTTAATATATATATATATATATAATTTGAAATAGAAGATATAAAGTCAAATAACACAAGATCTCTTCACTGCAGGGCTCATTATCTAGTGGGAGAGGCTGGCACATTAATGAATATATCTCAGAAGGTGAATTGTAATAAATGTTTTCAAATAGTCACAATCAAATACCATGGGTGGAGATAAAAATAATGTCAAACATTCAACTCTTAACATAGATTTATATTCATGATACAGTATGAATGAGGGTGGAACTCCTGAAGTAATTTTTGGGGTTTCTTACTTATACAAGGGTAGTACACCCATTCAATACAACACCATGTTTCATCAGCCTGTGACTCTTAGGAAGCATGTGATCCTAGAAATTATTTATCTTTCCATTTGTTGCTAGGTACCAAAAAAAACTTGGGTGGGTAGATATTTATTCCAAATTATATTTTATATGCATCTATTTACAGCTACACATCTTAGAGGAAAGCAACATTTAATACTGAGAAAATATTATCACTCAAAATTTTAGAGGTAGAATTTTTTTTTGAGACAGGGTTTTTTGTTTGTTTGTTTTGTGTGTGTGTGTGTATGTGTGTTGTTGGCTGTCTTGGAACTCACTCTGTCTCTGCCCCCTAAATGTTCAGATCAATGATTAGCATTTGACACCTCTGTCTGGTGTCAACTATCTCCTTATTACTCAATTATTGACTTGTTTGATTCTGCTAGTGTAAATAAAGATACTGGATTTTTATTTATGAGATACTGGCTTGAAGTTGAGAATGCAGATGGGAGGTCTAAATATATAGTGCTTATTTTTGTTTTGGTCATATGTAATCAGGAAAAAAATTTATAAATCTGGAAAAATTATTGATTTTGGCCACCCTGAATATAGTCAACAATATTAATAAACTCTAAAAAATGTTGGCAACTCACTGTTGGCTCTAAACAAAAGTGTGGAATGGTAGCTTTTCAGGCTATTAAATACTGAATGTATGTATAGACCCTATGTTTCCTTTCTGTCAGTGCAGTGTGACAGAAAATTCCTCCATAAGACTGCCTGTAGGCATGTCTGTGGGGCATCTTCTTGTTTGGTGACTGATGAAAGAAGGCCCAGCCCACTGTGTTGGTGCAACCCTGAAAAAGTGGTCCTGGGTGGTATAAGAAAGCAGACCGAGAAAGTGATGAGTGAACAAACAAGAAAGCAACACTCCCCCATTGTTATTGCTTCAGTTCTTGCCTCCAGGTTCCTGCTCTACCTGAGTTTCTCCTCTAATTTCCTTCCATGATATACTAAAAACTGTTAGTTGAAATAAAGCCTTACCTCCAAAGTTGCTTTTGGTCATGATGTTTTATGACAACAGTAGAGAGAAAACTAAGACAACCCTCAACTTCATATATCAATACCCTAATCCATAAAGCCAAAGATTAATAACTTTATAAAAAGAAAGGAGAGACATTCCTCCCTCTTTTTCTCTTTTCTACTCCATCCTTCCCTCCTCACTCCTTTTCACTGCTTTCATTCTTTTTTGTTTTTCACAGACTTATGCTAACCAAGCAAATAACCTTCATTCCGCATTGATGATTCCCTGTTCTTTGATTTCTAGGACTTCAGACCAGTGAGAAACAAATTTCTATTGGTTTAGTCCCTCAGTTTATGATTCATTGTTAAAGTAGCCTAGCCCTACTAAGCATGTGGCATTGGGTTTTCCATTATATTTCTATCCTTGTCTTTCAGAAGCACTGTATTCATGGTCTCTATTCTCTGTTCATGCTTTTTCTGCATGACACAAAGTACTCTTACGTGTGTTTATTATCTTTTATATTGTATGTCTGTGTGCAATACCCTTCATATTTTAATTTCCTTCATGAAAACTTACCTATATAGGATAAACTATTCAGCATATAGAATGTAACAATAATGTTGAGAACTCATTTAAAAACATATTGTATAAGCTCTCTAGTCAGCTCTCTAGTAGAGAGATGATTATAAAACATTACAAGTTGACAAAATGGTATGGAGTGGTACCTAGATCCTGATATTCATACATTGTATTAAACCTTCCTCTTCATCTTGAACTAGTGACTAGTTTTCAACAGATAGAATATAACAATAGTGTTGAGAAAACATTTAAAAAATATTGTATAAGATTGAAATTGCCCTATCCTGTTTCAGCTCAATTTTATTTCATTCTAGCAGGTTGTTTACAGTGTAGAGACCTTTGCTGGGAGAAAGTACTGGAAAATCTGTTTTGACAGTACAATGTGCTAGACTTCTTCAGCTGCTTGAGATTTAGTTGTACTCAATCACTATTGGCGAACATAGCTTTATTTCAGTTTTTGAGTTATTCTTGTTGCTGTCCAGAATTATTGTCTATTTTTGGGTTTTCCTGCTTTCAGATTCACCAGATGTTCTTGTTCCCTCTGCTACTTCCTCAAAGACAAAAATCATGAAGATCTTGTGACTATCGACAACTTCCCACACTTATTTGTACCTTGACTAGCATAACTATTCCTTTAGTAATTATAGTCTCAAATCCTTAGTTTTATTTTCTTTAGAATCCTGACAGATCCAGAAATTAGTAGTGACAAAAGTCATAGCTTCTGTCAGTGATGAGGTCTCTGCTTATTTCATTTTTTAATGCAAGTCCTCCAATTTTATACCAGAGAGCCAAACTTGTCCCTACTATGTATCTCTTTGCTTTTGAAGTTGTTGAAACTATCCCTAAGCTCTATAACTGGGTAAATATTTGAAGACATGGAAAAAAAAACAAAACAACAGTTTCATATTCCAATAGTAATTGGTTCAATGGGAAACACGAGACTACTGTGGGGAATAAGAATTTGCTATCACTATCATAAAAAGGCAAATTTTGTTTTGAGAAAATGTGAATTGATTAGCCATAATATACATTCCAAGCTCTTAGTAGAGCCAAATAATGGGCAAAACCGTCAACAAGTCACCACAGTGTCATTGAGTCCTGGTTAAGCTGTACCTAAAGAAAGTATACTCCATAGGATTTTCATTTGTATGAGGCAATATATAATTTTAACCCATAAGCAAATTTGACTTTTTTTTTCTTTTCCTTGTAACTGAGATGTTACAAAATGACACAAGCTCATAACATTATTAAGAAGGCATGTAAAGGTTTTACATAAGGAAAGAGTAGCATCACATCATAAAGACCTTTGACTACCAGGAGAAGCCCCACTTTTTAAATAAAGCATACTTTTTGTGCAGTGAAGGAAAGATTGGAGAAAAGAGAGACAGGATCAAACTGGATTCTTGGCTGGGTTTGAGTGAGGAAAAGTCCAAACAAATTAGGTGTTCACTGCCAATCTGGCAGACAGGTAAAGTTGATGGAGGCTAAGAGGGTCTTTCTCTTTTTGCAGCAAGGATTCACTGTTGTGTTTCAGAGGAAAAATGGACTATTAGAGAGATTCTGATTATCTTAATACAGCCACATCACCTTAGACCAGTCTTTGGTCTCTGCTTTTTCTGATAGTAATGGTAGCTCACATTGACTGAACATTTACAATGATCTAGCCACTACAGAACTAATTCAAAATGTAATATTATTTGTAATATAATTTTTACAAATCTGTGTCAGAAAAGAAAATCTTAGAAAGATGAAACATAGTTTTATCAGCATGTAGCTTCTGAGGGGAAATACTTGGAATCTGAGTGCAAGTATCTATGAACCCAAGCCCATGTTTCTAATCAAATTTTCATGTGCCTTTATCTTTACCTTTAAAAAAGGAGACATGTGCACGACATAGCTACAAAAGTTCTAGAGAAGCTCAGGTGAAGAAAGCAGAATATATAAAATATTCCAAACATAGCAGTCTGTCCTCCCATAAGTTATAGACAGTATTTATGGTAGCACAAATGTATTGGTAAGAGGTTTTTCATTCCCATACTTATATATGTCAGAGGAAGGAAAGAGGAGAGTAAGAAAAGAGATACCTTAATAGAGGGAGCCATATAGGTTTAAAGAGAAATCTGGCACTAGGGAAATGTCCAGAGATCCACAAGAATGATCCCAACTAAGAGTCTAAACAATAGTGGAGAGGCTATCTTAAATGACTTTCCCAGATAATAAGATTAATGTCTACCTTAAATGCTGTTCTAGAGCCTTCAGTCAGTAGCTGATGGAAACTGAAGCATAGATCCACAGCTAAGCACTGAGCCAAACTCCTGGAATCAAGTTGTACAGACAAAAGAATGATGAGCAAAGGGTTCAATAACAGGGTGGAGAAAGCCACAGAAACAGCTGATCTGAGCAAGTGAGAGAGCACAGACCCCAGTCATAAAATTGGGGAACCAACTTTGGACTAAACCAAGCCTTCTGAATGGGAGTGCCAGTTAAGAGGCCTGGGCAGTCTGTGGGACCTCTGAATTTATCCCTAGTGTAAAAATGGACTTTGGGAGCCCATTCCTCATGGAGGGATACTCTCCCAGGCCAGATACATGGAGGATAGCCTACACCCTTCCCCAAATGATGTGATAGACTTTGATAATCCCCCATGGAGGGTCTTACTTTCTCTGGTGAGTGGATGGGAGTGCGGTGGGTAGGTCAGTGGGGAGCATGGGAGGATTAGAGAGAGAGGGAACTGGGATTGATATGTAAAATAAGTTTGTTTCTAATTTAAATTAAATAAATAAAAAGACATGGTAGAGAGCCCTTTAACCAGAAACTTCAAAACTTGAATACCACTAATGTGATCCTAGGCAGATCCATACTTGCTTTTCCTAGTGCTTTCTTCCTCAGATTCGTCGTTCTTCATCTGATGATCAGAGAAACTTGATTCTCTATTATGGCTCCATTGCTACTCTGTTTTCCATATGAATCCTCCTCACCTCTAAAACCTTGTTTTCACTTGCTTTGTTGGTCTTTGAAACTCAGAGTTAAAATTAGTGTCAATCAAAATTCTGTCATTTCTTTCTTTGATATCAAGGACATCTTAAGCTTCCAACAGTCTAAGGAGAGATGGGAATGGGGTGGAAACTGATATATTCTAACTGTTTAATGCAACACTGTAAGGAAAGATGAGTACAATGGCTGTTTCTGTAATGAAGAAGGTGGCATGCTCATATCCTGTTAATAATGTAAAAGTATAGCTAGAACTGGAAAGTGATACAGAGATGTACATGAGTTCACAGGCCTGTCTCAAGACTTAATGTACCCAGATTTAGCTACCTTTTCTGAATTTCTTCATCTAGACAAATTCTAGGAATTGTTTTAGATATATAACAGAAACATATGCTTTATGATTAGCACAGAGTCCTTAGTAATTCTTCAGCTGAACATATTGGCTAATAAATATACAGCAGCAGAAAATACTCAATGGTGCAATGATATTTTACTTACATTAAGTCCTTGCTTCTTTAGTAAATCACTTGTTAGACCAATGGTCCAAAAATTACTAATAGTTTCAACATTCATAGTATTAGAGAGAATGAAGTGCTGTGCCATACTTAAAAGGAAATATGGGCTTTCATATATATCAAAAATGAAATGTCAACTTTTATGACAGATGTTAAAAACTGAATGACCAAAAGTAAAGTATAACAAATATATACAAGCCAATATTCATTTTTCTCATGTTATAGTAAACTGATATGTCCATGACAACAGTAAAACTGTCACCAGGAGTGAGCAATTGTGTGTGTGTTGTGTGTTATGTGTATGTCCCTCTGTGTTTGTGTGTGTTTTCAATGGTTATATGACTCTAGAAACATAGGTAAGAATAAGAAAGAAGGTGAATGGGCTGCTGTTACTTCAGACAATGAAACAGCGATAGCAGCAACAGCAACAAGTATAGCAATAATGAAAACTATCAGGAAAAATGAAGAAAAAAGCTTATGATACTAAGAAAAGGAAAAAAAGTAAAGATTTCATCCATGGATTTGGAGAAGGTTTCCACAATCACATATGATGCCTGTCTCTCAAGTCTGTGAGTCACAGCAGAAAGGCACAGTAATGGTGGGTAAATTTTTCAAAAGCTAGCAGCAGAGCTTCAAATCTATCTTGTGATATTAGGGAAGAATTTTATAGTCTCAGGGCTGCTGAGTCAGTTTCGAAAGGAAGTAAAGGAGGATAGCTATTGTGTTTAAATTAGATCTGCATGTTGGTACCCCAGTGGTATGTAACAAGGTGGCAGAAAAGAGACACAATTCATGATAAAGTCTTTAAGACAGTTCTGAGAAACAGGTGTGATGAGCTTGAGGATTACCCTGAAGCATTGCAGCAATGTCTAGTTTCTGCAGGGAAGCTTTCTGAAGAAACAAATAGAGCAGGGACTGTAGCAGCTTGGGGAGATCAGACACAGGGACATGGAATATCAGCATCAGGGGCTAGGGGATATTCTGCTTCCCAGGCAACAGTATTGAGCTTGAGAGTCCTCCAAATCTCCCTCTTAGAAGAATCTTCCACTGGGAGGGAACAATTCAGAAAGAATGTCCAATTGGGTTTTGTGGAGTGTGTGTGTGTGTGTGTGTGTGTGTGTGTGTGTGTGTGTGTGCGTGTGTGTGTGAGTGTGTGTGTGTAGTATACATATGCTAGGCATTTTGGTGGCACTTGGAGTTGATGGCAGTCTGAATGTAGAGGCATTCATCCCAATTCTCTTATCTCTGCATCTTATTTCTTTCCATACATACTATCACATTGCAGAATGTTGTCACAAATCTTATTGCTATTACACACTATTATACAATCTGGGTAGTTTAAAATATTTATTCCCCTTTAAAATTAGCACAAATACTTTTTTATTTTTTTTAATTTAAATTAGAAACAAGCTTGTTTCACATACCAATCCGAGTTCCTGCACTGTCAATTCCTCCCTGTCCACCCCATCCAATCCCCATCCTATCCCCTTTCTGCTCCTCAGGGAGAGTGAATCCTATCATGGGGAGTCTTCAAAGTCTGTCATACAATTTCGAGCAGAGCCCAGGCCTGCCCCTATGTGTCTAAGCTGAAAGAGTATCCCTCTATGTAGAATGGGTTCCAAAAGTCCATTCATATACTAGAGATAAATACTAATCCACTACTAGAAGCTCCATAGACTGCCAAGTCCTGCCATATACAATCATATTCATGGAATCTGGTTCAGTTATGCTGGTTTCCCAGCTATCAGACAAGGGTCTATGAGCTACCCATTGTTCAAGTCAGCAGTTTCTATGGGTTTCTGCAGTCTGGTCTTGACCCCTTTGCTCATCACTCCTCCCTTCTCTGAAACTGGATTCCAAGAGTTCAGCTCAGTGTTTAGCTGTGGGTGTCTGCTTCTGCTTCCATCAGCTACTAGATGAAGGCTTTAGCATGGCATATAGGTAGTCATCATTCTCATCAGGGAAGTCATTTAAGGTAGCCTATCCACTATTGCTTAGATTCTTAGTTGAGGTTATCCTTGTAGATCTCTATAGACATTTCCCTAGCGCCAGATTTCTCTTAAAACCTATAATGGCTCCCTGTAGTATAGTATCTCTTTTCTTGCTCTCCTCTATTCTTTGCCTGACTCAATCTACTTGCTTTTTCATGTCCACCTCTGCCCTTCTCTTTCTCCTAACTTCCTCTCCCCTCCTCCAGACTCCAAATTTGCTCAGGAGATCTTGCCACTTTCCCTTTCTTCAGGGGACCAGGTATGTCTCTTTTAGGAGCCTCCTTATATTCTAGCTTTTCTGGCAGTGTGGATTGTAGGTTGGTAATCCTTTGCTCTATGTCTAAAAGCCATATATGAGTGAGTACATAGCATGTTTGCCTTTTTGTGTCTGGGTTGTCTCACTCAAGGTGGTTTCTTCTAGTTTCATCTACATGCCAGTGAATTTCCAGATTCCATTTTTTTTTTCCATTCTGCTGAGTAGTACTTCATTGTGTAAATGAACCACATTCTTCAGTTGAGGGGCATTTTAGTTGCTTCCAGGTTTTCCCTATTACAAACAATGCTGCTATGAACATAGATAAACAGATATCCTTGTTGTATGAATGTACATTTGGGTATATGCCTAAGGGTCGAATTACTGGATCTAGAGGTAGACTGATTCTTATTTTCCTGAGGAAGTGCCATACTGATTTCCTAAATGACTGTACAAGTCTACCTTTCCACCAACAGTGGAGGAGTGTACACCTTTCTCTACATCCTCTCTAGCACATACTGTCAGTGGTGTTTCTGAATTTAGCCATTCTGACAGGAGTAAGATTGTATCTCAGAGTTGCCTTGATTTGCATTTCCCTGATGGCTAAGGATGTTAAACACTTTCTTAAAGTGTCTTTCAGCCATTTTGGATTCCTCTATTGAGAATTCTCTATTTAGTTCTGTACCCTACATTTTAATTGGATTATTTGGAGTTTTGGTAACTAGCTTCTTGATTTCTTTGTGTATTTTAGAAATGAGCCCTCTCCCAGATGTGGGGTTGGTGATTATCTTTTCCCTTTCTGTGGGGTGCTGTTCTGTCTTGTTGACTATGTCCTTTGCATTACAGAAGCTTTTCAATTTCATGAGGTCTCATTTATTAATTGTTGATCTCAGTGTCTGTGCTGCTGGTGTTATGTTCAGGAAGCAGTCTCCTGTACCAATTCATTCAAGGGTACTTCCCACTTTCTCTTTTAAGAGGTTCAGTGTGGCTGGATTTATGTTGAGGTCTTTGTTCCATTTGGTCTTAAGTTTTGTGCATAGTGATAGACATGGATCTACCTGGAGTCTTCTACAAGTCAGTATCCAGTTATGCTAGGACCATTTGCTGAAGATGTTTTCTTTTTTTCCTTGTATACTTTTAGCTTCTTTGTCAAAAATCAGGGGATCTTAGGTGTGTGAGTTAATATCAGGAAACTATTTTTGCAGCAGTACCAAGCTGTTTTCAATAGTGTAGCTCTGTAATAGAGATTGAAGTTAGGGATGGTGATGCCTCTGCAAGTTCCTTTATTGTACAGGGTTGTTTTGGCTATACTGGGTCTTTTGCTTTTCCATACAAAGTTGAATATTGTTCTTTCAAGGTCTGTGAATAATTGTACTAGGATTTTGATGGGGATTGCATTGAATCTGTAGATTGCTTTTGGAAAGATCACTTTTGGAAAGATTGCTATTTTTTACTATATAGATCCTTCCTATCCAAGGGCATGGAAGATCTTTACATTTTCTGGTATCTTATTTAATATCTTTCTTTAAAGACTCAAAGTTCTTATTATATAAGACTTTCACTTGTTTGGTTAGCATTACCCCATGATATTTTATGTTGTTTGTGGCTATTGTAAAAGGTGACATTTCTCTGATTTCTTTCCTAGCACCTTTATTTTCTGTACATTGTAGGACTAATGATTTTTTGAGTTAATTGTGTGTTCTGCTATTTTGCTTAAGGTGTTTATCAGCTGTAGGATTTCCTTGGTAGAGTTGTTGGGTCACTTGTGTAATGTATCATATCATCTGCAAATACTGAATGTTTGACTTCTTCCTTTCCAATTTGTATCACCTTGATCTCCTTTTGTTGTCTCATTGCTCTAGCTAGAACTTCAAGTACAATATTGAAGAGATATGGAGAGGGTGGACAGTCTTGTCTTGTTCCTGGTTTTAAGTTTCTCTCCATTTAGTTTGATGTTGGCTGTTGGTTTACTGTATATTGCTTTTATTATGTTTAGGTATGTTCCTGTTATCCCAATCTCTCCAAGACCTTTATCATGAAAGGCTGTTGGATTTTGTCAAAGAATTTTTCTGCATCTAGTGAAATGATCATAGGTTTTTTTTTTTGTTTTTAAATTTGTTTATATGGTGGACTACGTTGATGATTTTTCATATGTTGAAACATCCCTGCATCCCTGGGATGAAGCTTACTTGGTCATGGTGGATGATTTCTCTGATATGTTCATGGATTTGATTTACCAGTATTTTATTAAGTATTTTTGCATCAGTGCCCATGAGGTTGTGTACTTGTGTGGCTGGGTACTAACATAATTTTAGCTTCATAAAAATAGTTCAGTGGTGACCCTTCAACTTCTATTGTATTGAACACTGAGGAGAATTGGTGTCAACTGTTCTTTTAGGTTGAATTCTGCACTGAAATTGTCTGACCCCGGGCTTTTTTTTTTTGGTTGGGAGACTTTTGATGACTGCTTCTATTTCATTGGGGTTATACGTTTAAATTGTTTATCTGTTCTGATTTATTGTTGGCAATTGATAACTATCCAGCAATTTGTCCATTTCTGTTAAGTTTTTGAATTTTGTGGAGAACAGGTTTTCAAAACATGACCTGAAGATTCTCTGCATTTTATTATTGTCCATTATTATGTCCCTTTTCATTTCTTATCTTGTTAATTTGCATGTTTTCTCTCTGCCTATTGGTTAGTTTGGAAAAGGTTTGCATTTCTTGTTGATTTTCTTGAAGAACCAACTATTTGCTACACTGATTATTTTTATTATCTTTCTAGTTTATACTTTATTGTTTACAGCCCTCAATTTGATTTTTTCCTTGTGTATACTTCTCCATGCTGTTTGCTGCTTTTTGTTCTAGAGCTTTTTAACAGTTGTGCTGTTAATTCTACAGTGTGAATATTCTCCAGTTTCTTCATGTGGGTACTTACTGCTATGAACTTTTGTCTTAGTACTGCTTTCAAATTGTCCCATAAGTTAGGCTGTGTTCTGTCTTTATTCTCATTATATTCACAGAAATCTTTAATTTCTTTATTTCTTCCTTGCTCCAGGAATGGTGCAATTGCGTATTGTTCAATTTCCTGAGTTTGTAGAGTTTCTGCTATTTGTGTTGTTGAATTATAAGTTTATAGTCTGATAAGACACAGGGGGTTCTTCCGTTTTTTGTTTTTTTTTTTTTTTTTTTTTTTTTTCCTATTGTGGTTTACTATATTGCCGAGATGTAGTTGATTTTAGAGAAGGTTCCATGTGGTGCTGAGAAGAAGGTATATTCTTTTGTGTTTGGATTGAATGTTCTATTCATGTCTGTTAAATACACTTGGGTCATAACTTCTGTTAGTTCCTTTATTTCTTAGTCTAATGTGAGGTTTTGTGTGCAATTTAAATTTTAGTAATGTTTCTTTTGCAACTGTTTGTGCCTTTGTATTTGATGCATAGTTGTTCAGAATTGAGACTTTATCTGATAGATTTCTCCTGTGATAAAATAAGAAATGCCCATATCTATCGCTTTTGCTTGTTTTTAGTTTAAAGTCTAATTTGTTAGGTATTAGGATTGTTACTCCAGCTTATTCTTGGGTCCATTTGATTGGAAAATCTTTTCCTGTCTGTCTTTCAAGTTGAGGTATGTTTCTTATATGCAGAAGGATGTATTCTGTCTTTGCATCCATTCTGTTACCATGTGTCTTTTTATAGGCAAGTTAAGACCATTAATATTGAGGGATATTATTGACCATTGATTACTAAATCTTGTTTGTTTTTTATTTGTTGTTGCTGCTATTACGTATGGATTTCTTCCCCTTTTTCTTTTGGCTGTTGGTAAAGTAGGATTATCTATTGCCTTCCCTACATTTGTTTGGGTGTAGTTGACTTCCTTGGTTGAAATTTTCCTTCCAGAACTTTCTGTAGGGTTGGAATAGTTGATAAGTATTATTTAAATCTGGTTTTGTCATGGAATATCTTGGTTTCTCCATCTATAGTGATTGAAATCTTTGCTCGGTATAGTAGTCTGGGTTGGTATCTGTGGTTTCTTAGTGTTTGTAGAGTATCTACCCATGACCTTCTGGCCTTCATAGTTTCCATGGTAAAGTCATGTGTAATCTGGTATGTTTTCCCTCATATATTATTTGCCCCTTTTCCTTTGCTGCTCTTAATAGTCTTTCTTTATCTTATAAGTTTGGTGTTTTGATTATTATGTGGAGAAGGGATTTTTTTCTGTGGTCCACTCTATTTGGTGTTCTGTAAGCTTCTTATACTTTCATTGGCATATCTTTATTTAGGTTAGGAAAATTTTCTTGTATGTTTTTGTTGAATATATATATATTCAACTGGGTTTCTTGAACTGGGTTTCTTCACCTTCTATACCTATTATTATTAGGGTTGACCTTTTCACGGTGTCTCAGATTTTTTTGTATATTTTGTGTCAAGGATTTATTGAACTTAATATTTTCTGGGGTTGATGAATCTATTTCTCCTGGTGAATCTTCAGTGCCTGAGATCTTTCTACCATCACTTTGGTTCTGTTGAATATGCTTGCATCTGCAGTTCCTGATCATTAACCCAGCTTTTCTATTTCCAGCTTTCCCTCAGTTTGTGTTTGCTCTGTTTTAGATTTAGGTCATGCATTGTTTTAATTGTTTCTTTTCTTTCTTTCTTTTTTTTTTTCATCTGTTTGATTGCCCCCCCACCCCTTGTCTGTCCTTAAAAGATTTGTTCATTTCTTATATTGTTTGATTCGTGTTTTCTTCCATTTCTTTAAAAGATTTTTTTAATTTTCTTTTTTAGGTTATCTGTTATCTTCATAAAGTTGTTTTTAGGGCCAGTCTCTTCTGCTTCATCTTTGTTGTGATGTTCAAGTCTTGCTGGTGTGGAGTCCCTAGACTCTGGGGGTGTCATATTGATCTTTCTGTTGTGACTGCATTGTCATATTGTTGTCTACCCATTCCTTTTTCCAGTGCATACTGGTGGGGTCTCTCTCTCCTGGTGAATATGGGATCTAGTTTCTCTTCCTGTGGGTGCAAGCAGGTCCAATACTCCGATGGCTTTCCTTGTCTAGTTGGTGGATTTGGGAGTAGGGTGATGACAGACTGGGGATAGGCTGATTCCTGGTTAGGGTTACCCTGTGCACAGTCCCAATTCCTCAAGTAGCTCCAAGGAGGGTACCAGAAGGCGGGTTACTTCTGTGAATGGAGGCAGAACCAGGATCCTGACAGGCTCTACACAGGCAAGTCCACCTGGGTTGGCTTCCCCTGTTCACACGCAGGCCTCAGGTGTCAGGAGGCTCTGGGCAGGGCCATGGAAGGCAGGCCAGAAACAGGCTCAACTTATCTCTTACCATGGGCAGAGACAGAACCAGGATGCTAGCAGATTCTGGGAAGGCCATCTGCAGGAATGGTTCCTCTGCATGCAGTCCCCAGTTCTCAGAGGCTTGGAGTAGGGCATTGGAAAATGCCTCCCTCTTTGGGCAGAGGCAGGACCAGGAGGATGCTGGCAAACTCTGGGCAGGCCAGTCTTATTGGATGGTCTCCCAAAAGTAGCACACATATTTTTATTGCAATAACTTGTATTTCATTAATTTGTTAATCATCATTACTTAAAAACACAAAATAATGGTAAAACATTTATACTAAAGTACTGCTAATGTGCTTGCTCTTAATCCTTCCTATTTTTATTTCATCACCAGTATACTCCATTGTTCTTGCTGTTCCCAGTATGAATTTCTGTGGACAAGATTCTGAGACATAATGTGTTTTTCAGGTTGGAAAGATTACTGACTTGATTGTACAGGATGGAGAGGAGGAGAATAAGGTGTTCTAGTTATTTCATATAGATTGCTTAGACAATTTCCAACATCTCAAGAGTGCTTACAAATGAACACTTGTCCACTTAAGCCTCTACATGTTACCTCAGCCCTAGATGAATGCTAATTTGGTGTTCTATAGAAGAAACAGTTAAAACTGCTTCAACTTTTGACCCACTGTAATACAGTGTAATATAATGAATGCTTGCTGATTTGTGTTGCTAAATTTGTTAAATTGTGTCTTATTTAGTTTTTTTTTTTATTGCTGTGAAGAGAAACCCTGACCATGGCAACTTTGATAAAGGAAAACATTTACTTAGGGTAGCTTAATATTTCAGAGGTTTAGTACATTTTGATCATGGTGGGACATGGTGGCAGGCAGGCGTATATGGTGTTGGAGAAGGAACTAAAACTTCTATATATTGATCTGCAGGCAAGAGGAAGTGAACTGCAGATTATGGTAAGCACAACATGAGCTTCTGAGACCCCCCCCAAAGCACATCCCTAGAATGACACACTTCCTCTAATAAGGCCATACCAAGTGCAACAACTTCACACCTCCCAATAATGTCTATTCCCTTTGGGTCCCCTTTTCTTTTAAACCACCATAGATGATATTGGACAATTCAAGGAGCAGAAGATAAGTGAATAAGCAATAAGGGAAGCACGGCTTTGGACTGTGTTAAAGTGTATGATAAAGTCAAATAGGAAAATATTATTGGGGTTGAGAAAGTGGCTATTTTAAATGGAACAATCAAGGAAGGTCTGTCTAGAGAATGGTAACTTTATTATGACCCAAAGAATGAAGTAAGCTAGCAACTGTGAAGCAGAATAAGGGGAAGAAAGATGGTTTGGCAGAAAAAAATATTTAATGCAAATTTCCCAAGGTAAGAAAGTACTAGAGGGCAAGCTGTGGATTCAGGATGAGGATAGCACCTATATGGAGACAATATCCACTGGTACTTCTGGATTCCCATATCTTCTAGTGGCTCAGAGAAAGCTACAGATGCAGGTTGTGACCTAGACTTGAACTTTGGTAAGAACTGCTGTTGTATGAAGATACTGAGTGTTTGTTAAGGACAATTGTGTATGAAGATGAATTCCACATCTCTCAGGGAAAGCTTTGGATCAAGTCAGGAGCCCCGAGTTGACACTTGGAATGAATAAAGAGGCGGTCTTTAGGATGGGAGAGTAGTTTTGCCAGTTATTCATTGAACATAGGTTTAGTGCATAAAAACATAAAAAACTTAAAAATCTGACATAAACATTAAGGAAATGAATGACTCAATTAAAAATAAGCCATGAAACTTAACAGAAAATTTTCAAAAGAAGAAATACAAGCTAGGAAATAGTTAAAAACATGTTTAACATCCTTGGCCATTAGAGAAATACAGAATACTTAGATCTTCCATTTGATCCCCCAGTTAGAGTGTCCATCATTTCTTTGGGAAATAAAATAATAATAACTCAAAGAGTGGTGATAATGAAGCAGTTTTAATGTAAAATTCTGCAGAAAGAGACACTAGCATAGAGAAAAGGCAGCGATGGCTGACATGCTGTTTTGGCATAAGACAGTGGTTTTAAAGGTCCCCAGGTGAGAGTCATGCTATCTTCTCTTAGATTCCCCATCTTATTGGTTTAGAATATAAAGTCTTAACTAATAAATAGTTTCAGATGGAGGGGGCTAAGTCAGTTCCCTTTTCTATTCCTGGTCCTAGTTTCTTAGCAGACTGCCTATAACTTTCTGGTGTCCTCGTTGTAGGATAAGCAGCCACCAGCTGCCAGTTGTGGGAGAAGCAGGCTTAGTGTCTCCTGTGCTTTGAGCCCATGATGAACATTGTGTGATCTTCACACTGAAAATGTTCTGTAACAGTTTATTTCTTACATAAGCAATACAAATAACATCAAATGCTGATAAGACTATGTGGAAAGGAAAACACATCTATGCAGCTGATGAGAGTGAAAGAGCTGGAGGATGGGGTGATGTGCTGTGAAATGCTGTCTTGTGAAAGTAACATGGGTATCACATGCCTTAATTCACATTAGCTGCCATTATTTGTACATGACCAAGCCAGATAAAATCTAGCACAGACAGCATAGAAGGTCATGAGGCCTCAAGTTTTACTGGGGAGCTACTTGTTCCCCAGTTTCTGGAGTTGAAGAATCATATTATTTTTTGATGATGTAATGTGGCCACTCATAAGATTCCTATGTTTCAGTGGGTTTCCCCACACAGTGTACACATATAGACTGCACTATATGGAGTTAATGGTTTATAAAAATAAAAGGACATGAAATTGCAAGGGGAGGCAGGTTGGAGAGAATATGCAAGAAAATTGGAGGAGGTAATTGAGGTAGATGTAATCATGTATCATTATTATTCACATATGCAATTTTCAAGAATAGAGAAAAATAAACAGCCTGATGTGTATGAACAAAAGCAGATTACTAAATATGGAAGATAAAAGTAGGTAGTCAATATGTAGGTGTTTTGAGCAACTTCAGGGGATGAGGATATCATTGGTTGTGCATTAGAAACACAGAAGTTTCCTGGTGGGGAATGGTGTGATATATACTGTTTTACCCTGTGAATGATAGATTTGAGTTACTGGCTGATGTAAGTCAAGAATGCAAGTGATATTATAGATGAGAACTGAATGGCCCAAAAAAAGGACAGGAAAAGGCTATAGGCATGAATGTCCCTCAAAGGCCAAGGGAAGTAAACTTTCTTATAATGGTTTCTTATGTTGTTCCTAGCCTGAGTCTATATTCCACTCTCAAGCATCTGAAATGAAGCATCCTCTTTACTGCTGCCAAGTTCTTGAAATGCTAACTGCTACCCACTACCATTTTAGTGTGTGTGTGTATGTGTGTGTGTGTGTGTGTGTGTGTGTAAGTATTGTGTATCTCTCTCTCTCTCTCTCTCTCTCTCTCTCTCTCTCTCAATCTCTTATGCCACATATGTACCCTTCATTTCAATGCCCCAATCTGCACATCTTTCAAGTACCTTGATGCCTACTGTCCCTACTTGTCTGTCTTATTCCTTCTCAAAAAAGTCCTGGCCTAGTGAAATAACACACAAAAAGGACTACGATTAAAGAGATGAGAAAAAAAATAAGTCACCTTGTGAAATGTTATTCAGTAATAATTGATATTCAAGTCATATTTTGGATTTGTCAGTTTCTCTGTTATTCTACCCCCTTCTCCTTATGATGAATTCTAAGCACCCTCATTTATTACCTTCAATAAGAAACTGGGGAAGCTAGAACAACATTTCTGCCAAAACAAAGATGAAGGATGCTGTGTAATTTATCACATTTACATTCCTAGAAAGATCACATTTGCAATTTAGCCTGGCCTCTAGAACATGAGAAGTGAATAAGAAATAAATAACTCATTTGTGAGCTTCTACAAGAGGTATTTGGGTCTTAATTTTCTCTGCATGTTTTAGGACTTTACAGGCATTGATACTTAATGTATGTATTTATATCTGATCAGATAATAGTTTCAAAATATTTTAAATGGACCACAATATGGCCACATATTTAAAAACCATGTTTCTATATTATTAAAAAATTTTTAGATGTATTCATTGTTACTTGGTTCTCTAAGATCATTGATCCCTTCCTTCTGTTTAGTTGTGTCTTTGGGCAATAGTCTCTGCTGTAAAAGGAGATTCTTTGATGAGGGGGTGTATCTATTACCAGGTTACACATCTCTCTTTATATATTATGAATATAGAATGTATCCATATTCCCTGTGGGTATAGGGATAAGAGTTAGAATGTAGTTATAACTTATTCTGGTCTAGGAAAGTGTTGGTAGTAGATTCTCTTTTAAGATCCATGACTTAATTAGCACTAGGAAATTGACTATATCATATCTCCTGCATTTGTGGTTCAGAGAACATCATAGAAGAGGAGGCAGGCTAACTGCAAGAGTCAGAATATCAGGATGTCTGTTGAGAAACAGTCTCTTATAGAAAGGAGACATGATCTATATAGGAGACCTGAATAACTGCAATATCAGTAAGTATGCTAATGGGGGGAGTCTCATGTGGTTTCACCCCTAGACAAAGAACTACAGGCAACTAATGAGTTATTCTCCTCTGCCAGGATGAACATCATACTTGGTTATCTAGTTTAAAGGTTCAGGCCTTGAAACTATATATGCTCAAACAAAAATTGACTATTATATATTTATGCATAAATACACATATGTAACAATAATAATCAAAGGAAAAGAGGCTATTAATGTGAGGGGTGAGTAGACTTGGGAGGAGCTGGAGGTAGGAAAGGGAACTACAAAGAGGTATAATTATATTTTCATGAAAATGTATAAAATATCATGTGTTGTATGTGTATCCATGTGTGGGTATGTGAATGAGTGCATGTGTCCAAGGAGGGCAAAGCCCAAGAAGTCTGAAGTTGCAGGTGGTTTTGGGCCATCTGACATGGGTGCTCGGATCCAAATGCAGGTTCTCAGGAAGAGTGGTATGAACTCTTAAACACTGAGTCTTCTTCTGACCTTCTACCAACCTTTTAATTCTCTTTGTATCTTTAACAGTGAATTTTCAGATGGAGGTGCTCTGCCATGTGTGCAATTATGTCGTGGTGAACAAGGAATGCTTTCTTTGGACAGGATACTCCTCCCTTTTAACCATGCTTCCTAGTCTCACCTGATCCTTGGCTCCAACAGTATGGGACCACCCATTATTTCCTTTCATTCATCATGCCTTGTCATATTTCAAACTGATAGTTCAGTTTCTCATGCAGATTTCTTATCCAGTAAAGGAGGAGGCATTTTCACCTTTTGTCATCAACATGCCAACTGCTTAGGTTAGTATGCAAGCACATCTGGAGAAGAGTTTGTAAATCTGGGATATTACCTGCACTTTGATGAGGCTGATGCTGCTCATCCTGCAAGGACTAGCTACTATGACTGTTTCTGTTTCTAGAAACTTTGTGAGCTTTTCCTATAGAATATAGCAATGCTGACCATATTATTCTTTCTATATAGAATCTTGAGTCATAAGATCACTTCAACTTATTTTCATATCTTATCATCACATCTGACCTTCTTTTGGAGGTATTTGATCCTGATAAACCAGAGAATTTCCCATTCTAATAGTCTTTGTTTGTTTGCTTTTGTTGTTGTTTTTCAAGACAGTGTTTCTCTGTATCTCTGGCTGTTCTGGAACTCACTATTCAGATCAGACTGGCTTTTAACTCAGAGATCCATCATCTGCCTTCAAAGTGCTAGAATTAAAGGTGTGCATCCCACCACCTACTGTAGTAGTCTTCTTATACACATACTACAAGTCCTAACAAGGTTTCTGAGTTCCATTTTTCTAGCCCATTTCCTGCTTCATTTTAAAGCACCATTATGGTCTCTTTGATATACATGAATGTGTTAAACATTTGCTGGCACTGTAGCTCAGTGGTAGAGTGCTTGCCTTACCTACTTTGAGGTCCTTCACTCAATTCTCAGTTATTATCAAATAAAACAAAACAACAGCAAAATCAAAACCAACCAACCAACCAAACAAACAAAAAAACATGTTGAACATGTTCTAGTGGAGGAATTAAATTATGGCTCTTATTAACAGATTTTCTCATTTTATAAAGGTCATTAATCAAACAGCTTCTTTGCTAAGAGAGGATTACATTCATTTGAGCCCTATACAAAGCTAAAATTGTGAGATTACAGTGGAAGCTGAGACCTAACTTCTGTTTGCCTTGCCAGAACAGAATAATTAAGAATAATTAAAATCAGCCTTATAGTGTGGGACAGGAGAGCTTACTAGAAGGGATGACTGAAGGTAGACAGCTATGTAAGAAAAATTTTGCAGTTAAAATGTGGGAAAACAAGAAACTGAGTGATGGAAGTTGTTATGGAAACAGAGAGCCACAGGAGATATAAGAGATTTCCAAGGAGGACTGCATGTGCCTGAAAGAAGGTGTTCCTCTTTCTGACATACTCACAGGGTTTAAGTGGGCAGAAAAATACCTTTTTAGTTCTGAGAGTACTCTCCTCTGTCCAGTATAAAATAATCAATCCCTTATTTTTATCGTTTTTCTTTGAATTAACTCGAAAATAATGACTTTCATGTATTATATATAATACTTAAATAGTTTCTATGCAACTTTGAATGCTCATTCTGTGAAGGAAAGGAGGTTTTGTATTTTGTTTACCAATATACCAAGTTCATAGGATAGTGTGAACACACAAACATTGATTAAATTATCAATACTCTAGGGCCCCATAAAACAGGACTGGGAAATATTAGATAAATAAACTCAAGTTATTTATACTTTACTAGCTGTTTGAAATTTGATGAGTCTCTGAAAATATTTACACACTTGTAAATAAGAATAACAATAAATGACTCATTGGCTGGTGGAGATAATGTCTTATTTTATTACCTACTGTAATGCATTTATCACACTCTAGGAGGGCTTCTTGTTATTTTAATCCCTCCCAAGTCATATACACAGAAGAGCTGTTATTATAGTGTTTTTTTTGAAGATTAGGTAAATGAAACTAATCTATTATTATTTATTTTGCAAATATTCTTTGCTGAATGATTTCTTTTGCAAGGTGCAACATTTGGAAATTGGAGATATACTATTAAAATAAGTCATACATATTGATTCTGTGAAGTATGGGAGACAGGTATTAACAAGGAGTAACCAATAACTCAAAAACAAAAAGTATACATGACGTGGCATGTGAACTTATAAGAAAATAATTAAAAATTGTTATAGAATGACCATATAGGGGATTCGAAGAAGATTCAGATATCCTGGCTATACTCTGTAGGGCTGTTTTGTCCAGCTGTTTTGAATGTAGGGTCAGCTTGTACTCTGTTTCAGGCGGTCTGGCGTGATCAAACCACATTAGTCTGGAAGGAATCCACATCTTTTCATTTTCTGTGGAAACAAAAATAGAAATCCTTTTCCCCAGTAACTTGTCCTTCAACTTAAATTTTGGAGTCACAGCACTTGTTTTTTAAATTTGATTTATTATTTTACATGTCGATCCCAGTTCCCTCTCCCTCCCTCCTTCCCTCACTTTTATCCTCTCTGCCCTCTCACATGCACTCTAAACACCCTTCCCTCCCATCCCCCCACCCCAATTCCATATGTAGGGGAATGCCATCCAGTTGGGGTCCCCTTACCAGCAGGAAGTAGTTTGGAAAGAACGATGCCAAAATTCCCAAATATTGTGTATAAATGTTTGTTTTCATTTAATTGGACTTTGCTATATAAAATTAAATAAAATAAATAAATAAAGAATGACCATATAGGAATCACTGCTTAATATTTTTGGTGAGGACAGGCTATTTTACTTTAAATATATATTAAAATTGTGCATTTACAAGTATCAGTTTCTTTTTAATAATGACATCTATCTCATATTTTGGGTTATTTTCAATCATTCATTGACATTTCCTATGTTGTTGTATTCTGATCAATGTAAGAAAATGGAATAATATTTGTAGGATAGTCATTTTATTTAAAATTATTTTTATTTATGTGTATATCTGTGTGTGTTGTGATATATTTACTTACTCTGTGAAAAGATATGGCACAATGGTTGGTTTAGTAAGAAGCTGAATGCACAGTAGCTAGGCAGGATTTTTGAAATAGAGAGGACACTGGAAAGTAGAGTTGAGTTGTCAGGAAGACACCAAGGATACAGAGCAAGTAACATGGGCTTTACAAAGTAAAGGTAACCAAATAAAGGCACCCATGCCACAAAAAAGAACATAGATCAAAAGATATAGGTTAATTTAAGTTATAAGAACTAGTTAAAAACAAGCCTAAGCTATGAGTCAAACTTTTATATTAATAAAAATTCTGCAAGTCATGACTTGGGAGCCGGCTAGTGGGACAGAGAAAGACTTGCTCTCTCTCTCTGTCTCTTGCCCCCCCCCATGTATGTGTGTATGCATGCACACCTAACTTAGGGTGGTCAAAAGAGGGCATATGATTCCCTGAAATAGATGGTTGTATGATGTTTGATGTGGATGCTAGGAACTGAACTCAGGTCTTCTGGAAGAGCAAAGAGCACTTTTAACTGCTGAGCTGTTTTTCTAGTCCCATAGAATGGTCATTTCTAGTTCTATCATTGCAGAGTGGTTATTTCTCTGAGTTCCTGTGAGTAGGGATATATTATGTGCAGTGTAGAATTGTCTCTAGTGAGGGTTTAAAGCAAGGACAGGGTGTATTCATCAGAGTTAAGTGAGGAAGGACAATAACTGTTATTTGGGGACAGAGTCCAATGAGAGATCAAAGATTATTGTAGACTTGTACAAGCAAAGTTTGCAGGGGGCAAGAGAATGTGTTTTCTGGAATTGGGAGGAAGCATTGGGTCAGAGATTCATGACTGCTATAACTGGGGCCATGACCATTGAATTTAAGCAACAGAGTGTCAAAACGTAGAGTTTGTCCCACATGGATTGACACGATCTAAGCAGTTGTTCTTGGTGGGTGGGAAGGAGAGAGAGAGAGAGAGCACACAGAGCCATGCTTTGAAAAGTGGTACTGTTCTCTAACTGACATTTTAAAGGGGAAAAAAAAAGAATACGGAGGAAGTTGCCTTTGGCAGCTATAGAGAGAGGAGAAACATTAGGGAAAACTCTTCCCTCATTGCTTAACCAGAGAAACAGTGAAATGTTATTTTGAAAGGCCTCTGATGAGTCAACAGTCCCAGACTCTGAGAAACTACACTAATGGCAAACAAAGAGTAAATGTCATGGGACTATGCTTTGAACTCTATTTTGTGAGGTAGAAAACTGGTTGGAGCCAGAGCCTACAGTGGAATATAGATTCAGGTTCCAAGCAGTTTGGGAGAGGCTGCCCAGAGCCATGGTCAACATTTTCATCCTCCCACTAAGGAACCAGGACAATATTCCCAATTAGATTCCTGAAGGGCTACCCAAAGGTGAGGCTTGACTCGGGAAGTACCAATCAGACCGGCATTTGTGAAAAATGTTGCAGAGGCAACAATGGCAATCCAGAACTCAACCTCTGAAAGATTGCCAAGAGTTATGTCTAGCATCTGAGACTCCCATTCTGGGATCACTATCTGTAAACTGACTCCCCAATGACTTGTCAAACATTTGACAACCAAGAATGGAACACCAAAAGAGTTGAGGTGTCATTCTGCATTCCAAGAAGACCATTCAGACTTTATATGTCCACACCGTGCTCTCTCCTTTTCATTCCTTCTTCCTTTATTTAGTGTCTGTTGCCACTTTAGTAGGCCAGATCTGCTATACTCTGTTCTTGGCATCACTCTCTTTTCCATTTTCTTCTTTTATTCTCTATTCTTTTCATGTGTGTGGGTGGGTGGGTATCATCTTAACTTGCTTTTTCACTTTATTTTTTGAAATAGGCTTCTTGCTGAGTGTTGAATATACTACTGTCTGGCCACAAAGCCCCAGGGATCCTCCCATCTCTGGCTTTCTAGCACAGAGATTATAAATGTGTGCAAACACACCTAGCATTTTACATGAGTGCCGATAATCAAAACTTTAGTTCTCATACTTTCATGACAAGAATTTCACTGTGTCTTGGTTTTTTTTTTCTAATTTTCCTTTTAATAAGATTTCCAAAAAACATAAGCTAGTCTTATTTGCAAAGTATCTGAGTTTTCTCATCTGAGACCTGGGACTTCTTGGCGTTTCTGATTGCATGTCTTTTTTTTTTTTTTTTATTCTTTTAAATTTTAATTTTTATTATTTTAAATGTTGCATATGTCTGCATATGGACATGTGCATGTGTATGCTGATGCCCATGGAGATCAGAAATATAGGGTCCCTTAAGCTGGAGTTAGAGACAGTTGTGAGCTACTTCATGTGGATGCCAGGAACCAAAATCAATTTCCTTGAAAATGCAGCCCATGCACTTAAACACTGACCACTCTAGAGTCATGCTTATATTTCTTTACCTACTCTTTCCATTCTATGTTTAGTCTAAACTGTTTAATCTTCCCTACATCTATTTCCCCCTTGCTATTTATTTTCCTTCACTTTCAATCTTAATCACTAATCTTACTTTGCCTGTCCTACTATGTGTTCTCTATTACTTTATAAAATGCTGAAGTTTGAAGGTGGTTGCTTTTCACTGCTACTGCAAGCTCATACTTAGCTTATCTTTTATAATGACTATTTTGCTGGCATTTTCTACTTAGAAGACTACTGTGGATTGAGACAGGTACACCAGACAACACAGTTGCAAAGAAAAATGGCATTCCAATCATACATGCTCCCCTTGAATATTGAAAATACCTCAATTTGGAAAAAAATGTTTGTTTTAAAAGATCCAACCAAAGATTTAATCCAGATGTACAAATAAATAAATTTAAAGTGTTATGTGGGATTGGTCATTTTTTGAGAAGTCAAATAGTCTTAATTTTTTTCTATTTCTCGTTCTTTTTCTTTTGATGGAGTACCTTCACTTATATAGTGGAAGACAAAATATCTTATCAGGGCCTGAAGACAATGATAAAGATTAATATGATAACATGAACAGATCATTTGAGATCTATGGGAAACCTTAAAAAAGACTAAATTAATGTAGCATGGACAGAAAAGAATTTCAAACTAGAGACATAGAAACCATTTTCATTAAAATCATCTCAGAAAATAATAACCTTGTTAAAGAGAGATATAGGATATATTTAGGAATCCAAACAGACAAGACTCAAAACACTACATATACAGAATGAACCAAGTATACGAAAAGCTGCAAAATAGAAATACCAAGTCACATAAGGGCAGGTTTATAAGAATAACAACATATTTTCTAATATAATTCATATAAATCTAGGGGTCCTGGAATGATGTATTTTAATCTCTGAAAGGTAATAACTGTCCACAATGCTAAGCAAAGCACCTGCCATGATTGACAGAGAAACATGTCCCACAATTGACAGTGCGCTACAGGAACTCAGGACCAATAACCAAATTCTGTAGTGAGATATCCACCCTGCCCACATTTGTTGCACTGTTGCATTGACCATGCCCATTAAGGCATGGGGACAGGTTTGGGCATGACCTGGTGGTACTAATTATGTGGTCCTGGACCCCAGCTTGCTCTCTTACTTCCTGGTCAGAGACAGAATGCATCCAGGAGCACTCTTGTGACATGAACCTGTGGTGGTCTTCTGTTTCTGGTGTAAGTGATTTCTCTCCGAATAAACATCCACCAGCCTATCATTTTCCAGATTCTTATTTACCACTCTCTGTGCCCTGAGCCCACCCCCTTGTGTCTAGCCTGGTGCCCACCTCCTTGTGTGCTCCAGCCTCTTAGTGCCATGCTTCCCAATACTAGCAGAGACATGACCTGTTGGCCCTATAATCTCATCAATTTAGACAAGGCTCATTGACTCCTACATTTAACAAAATTTTGCTTACATTAGTTTGTAAAGAACTACAGGGACAGGGATCTGAAGGATCTCCTTCTGCCTGACAGTATCTGGTGATACACCTGTGCACCTGCTGGCCAGGTGTAATTACTACAAGTTGAGATCTACAACTAAAAGCATCAAAGTTCCAGTATAGCAGGATTATATCTAAGGTAATTAGAACATCCTTCAAAATTCAAGCTGATACAATAAATGAGATCAATTGTTCCATATCAATGGCAGATAATCTTATTTGCCATTAGGAATCTTTTTTGTATCATATATGGAGGGGATCTTAGAAGAAGACCACAACCTAACTAAAATATACATTTTCCTAATAATGGTGATTAGTTTCATAATATAATATTCTTAAAGAAAAGTTTTGAGATTAGAGCAAACAATAAGGAAGTTGTAAAAACCATAGGACACTTAATAACAAGGATTCAGAGTACTAAAGATGGCAATGGAGATCGGACAAGTAGAATACAAAACATGGAACATAAAAAATAACCTACTTAAAAAAATTTGTTCTGTGTCACTTCAGTGACCAAAATAGAAAAATGCTGCACATTAATACACTAGCAGAAACATCTCGTTCCTTGTCTGATGAGTTGAATAATAAGGTTAAAACTGGAACATCAGTTGTAAAAACTGGCATATAAAATTTGCTCCATGTCTAAGTATGATGGCAAGTTAGCAGATAGAACATTGTTTCTGGAAGGCAGTTTACATGCCATTCAGATAATATCTAAGGGTGAGAATATTAAATACATAGAATCATTCATAGTTGGAGAAAACAAGAGATTGACTGATTCAATGAAGTCTCTGGAAAGTTATATGGTTCAAAAAGTTCAAACCCTCATAAAAACAATGATAAATAGATTGCAGGCCTTAGAAGACCTTCAATCTGATACACCAAAAGAAGAGGTACAGATAATAGGTCATGAAAGAGATTTAAAATTTCTTACACCCTTCAGAGTCAGGAGAGGCCTGCCTAAGGTCATTATGCCATCCCCTATGGCTTTTCCTGTCTCTTATCTCAATAAGAATAGAGGGCTTTATGGAGGAAAGAAGCAAAAGCTCTTGAACTTCAGGGCTTAAAGAAAGGTTATAAAGTTCCACAAGATAAAATTCTAGGTGAGGGTCTTTATGCTGATCCAGAAACTCAAGCTACATAAGATGAACACATCTTGTCTCTATGCAGTACTGAAGCTTTCAGTGCTTGGAATAAGGTTCATGAATCAGGGGAGAGAATAGAATCCTATACCAAAGTGAGGCAGGAACAGACAAAACACTTTAGCATATTTCTACAAAGATTATATAGAGCAATATAATTAGAGGTAGCAGACTCAGATTCTAGCTGAATACTCGTAGAATCATTAGCTTATGAGAATCTGAATCCATAATGCAAACAAGTGCTTTGACCCTTATAAATAAGATCAGCACCAATGGATGTATGGGTCCTATATACTGCCAACATTGACCATAATGACCATGACACTCAAGATTGGATACGAGACATGATATCCAAAGGTCTGAGAAGACATCAAGACAACAGATGTCTTAACTGTGGTGACAGGGAAGCTTGGGTAGGAGAAGTGAACTCCAAAGGTTTAAAAAGACATCAAAATACCAGATATTTTAATTGCCATAGGATAAGACATCACATCTAAGAAGAAATTGTAGGTGAAACATTCCCAGAAATATCACTCCTTCTAGGAATGAATCATAAAGAAGGCCTCAGCCTTCTGGATTATGTAGAAGATGTGGCAAAGGCCGACACTAGACCAATGAATGTAGACTGATTACAGTCAAGTAAGAAAACCCTTTACAATCAGGAAACTCCTTGGGGGGGCCTCTCGAAGGCCCCCATGTCAAAGCTGGTATGGACATTCCCAGTCAATGCAGAAGACTGGGAAAATCCAGTGCCCATCATAATCATACCCCTCTGGATGACAGATTAGCTGTGTAAGACAAATCAAACATAAATGGAGGAAACAAAAAATGTATAGTTTGACAAACTTCTATAAATATTCAAAGGCCTAAATTAAGAGTAAGGATGAATAGCAGAGTGGTTGAGGGGATTCTTGACACAGGTGCTGTTGTGACCATTAAAACTAATAAATCTTGACCTCCTAGATGGCCCCTGGAAAAGCTAAATGTCCAATTCTTAGGGATTGGAACCCTATCTCAGGTAAAACAGCATGAAATGGATTGAATATATAGGACCAGAAGGACAAAGAGGAAGGTTGAGACCATATGTGGCTGATATAGCAATAAGTTTAAAATCTGGGGATTATCGTTTGTCTAAACTCAGTTTTCTCTCTGAAATGCTAATTTCCCTCATACTTATTTTCATCCTTAGTTGCCTTTTCCACATTTGAACTACAAACATGTCCTTAAAACTGGTTTGGGACTGCATTGCTCGAAACTAGCTAGCAGTAATGGTGCACCTTCTTATTACACCCTGGCCAGAGTTTCAGATAACAAGTTCAGTCAAGCATTTCCAGCCATGCAGAGGCTAGCTACAAATGTTACAGCTAGTTCCCTAGAGAAATTTTGTTGCTGTAATTTTTTCCTATGGGGTCCCATAGAGTCATCATTGTCCCATTTCAGCAGGAAGTCATCTTAAGAAAATGGTGGCCCCTTTCCCTACTGTTGGCACTAAGGGATAATATTTATCTATATAGGTAGGTTTAGTTACTTAGGGTTGGGTATGGAAGGTGATGCTCATACTCAGGTTTCTCTTTTAGATAAGTATAAGGTATGCTTGGTAAGGATATGGCTTAGATGGGATATAGGTAGATTAACTTATCTTTTTTATGAATTATCATAGTAATCATTAGTTATATACAAGTTACATTGTTATAGATTTTTATATGTTATAACATGTAAAATTAAGTTTACATTCCTTTTTGGTATGATTTGTATATTATATTTTGTCATATTCTATAAGATCTTTCTGTTTACACTGTTTTGTGCTTACTATCTTTATCATATTCTATGGATGTATATTTTTACATATATTTAAGACATTTTGTATATCAATACAATTTAGAATATTTTTATCATGTTACACTATACAGTTCTACCTCTGGTGAGGACATTTCAATTCTACCTCTGTGTTAGAGATTTTCATAAATACATACATACATACATACATACATACATACATACATATTCATTATCCTTGCTAATTACTTAGGGAAGTTTCAAGCATTTGTATAGCTAGGTTCCAGAGTATTACAGATTATCTTCACCCATGTTTCTTATACCTATGAGATTATTCAGACATAGATGTTCGATGTTAAAAACTTCATAGACCTGTATAACAGGGCATTTAAATGTTTTCATATTAGAACTCTGTTGACATGAGACACTATTGCTCTTGACAGTACTGAGCATTTCTTGCGACTATGTTGAGCACTTATGTCTCTATTTTGGGATCCATCTTCTCCTTGGCTAATGGCTCTTTGGCAAAGAACTGCCCCCCACTTCAACCACTGACTTTGGACATGTTGTCTTACTGTTCTTGTAGGAGACAATCATAGAATACTGCTAAACCTTGCCAACTCATGGTAAGACAGCCTTTCTACCTCCCTACTTCTGTAGTGGTCTGTCAGACACTCTAGGCTTTAGCCAAAACTGGTTGCCTAGATATTGCTGTGAGACTTTAGGTGACTTTCCAGGTAGCCTGCTGTTTGTCTTTTCTCTACACCATTTGGAAGCTACTTGTCTGCATTTCCTGCCTTCCCTAGCATTGTTATCTTCCTTCTCAGGTCTTTGATGAGGTTGAAGATTAGACTGTCACAATTACTGTTCTCTCTTCCTAGGTAGAAATATTAGGTAAAAGACTTGAACTCTATATTAATCTCTGTTGTTCCCCCACTCTAGGACTGGATATGTAATTCTTGCCATTTGCTCTTGTTACCTCACTGGCAATAAGTCTTAAGTTTGTATTTTCTTAATTTTCCTTTTCCTAGAGCATACTTGATATTTACTGTCTTTGTATATCATTTTGCATCAAGCCTAAATCTTTTCTTTTTACTAAAAGGGGAATTGTAGTGAGATATCCATACCCTGCCCACACCTGTTGCACTGACCTTGCCCATTGTGGCATCCGGACAGGTATGGGTGTGACCTAGGAGCACTAGGTTTGGGGTTCTGGATCTCAGCTTGCTCTTTTGCTTCCTGGTCAAAGACAGAGAACATCTGGAGGCATCCTTGGGACAGGAACCTGTCCCAGTCATCTGTTTCTGGTATATGTGATTTCTCCCCAAATAAACATCTATCAGCAAATTGTTTCCAAGATTCTTATTTAACACACAATTAAGTTCCATAAAGGATACTTGAAATAATCATTTGGAGTGGAGAAAGACAAACATGTACATGATACAAAAGGAAAAAATAAGCCATGCTAAAAATCATAGTTAAAATACAGAGGAATAAGGAAATATCAAATACCTCTTTAACAAAATTGCAGAATTACAAAACACTTTTTAATATGAACTCTGAATACTAATGGTCTCAAGACTTCAATGAAAGAACATATATTAGCAGAATGTATTAAAAGGCAAAATTTCTCTATTTTTTGTGTTTAAGAAAAGAAGCTCCCCATAAAGGACAAATAGTACCTTTGGGAAAGGATGGAAAGGGTACTTCAATCAAAAGAAACTAGGAAATTAGCAGGTGTTGCTGTTCCAATATCTGATGAGGTATATTTTGAACCAAAACTAAAGAGTTACTACATGATAATAAAGGGAACAGTATACCAAGTAATGTACCAATTCTAAATATACAAGTATTGATTATGTGAGCACCCTATTTCATAAAGTAAGTACTTCTATATGTAAAGTCACAATATAAACGAAGCATCATTATAGTGGGTACCTCAATAACTCACCCTCACCAACTGAGAGATTGTCCCAGATAAAATAAGAGAGGAACATCAGACTCAAAAGACATTGTAAATCAAACAAGATTGAGAAACAATGAAACTAACTGAAAGAAAAGGACCCTAATTAATAAAATTAAAGATAGAATGAAACATTAAAACAGATTGCAATTAAATTCAAGAAATCATTAGGATATATCTTAAAGACAAAGTCTACTATGGGAGAATATATATGTATTGTACAGGATTAAACAAAGATGATTTTAATGATTTAAACAAGTGCAATACAGGCAAAAAGATTGAAAAAAACTAAACGTAAAATCTCCCAACTGAAACAATTTCAGGTATAAATGGATTGCTGGTGAATTCTATTGACCTTTAAAGATCTAATACCAATGGTTTTAGAACTACTCCATAACATACTAAAAGAAAGATTGCTACCAAGCTCTTGTCTTGTAGTCATTATTTCTCTAATACCAAAACATGATAAAGACATATCAAAAAGGAAACTATAGACAAATCTGCTTGATGAACATAGAAGCAATAGCTCCCAGAAAAATATTTGCAAACCAATTCCAAGAAGACATTAAAACATTTAAGGATGCTTCAAAATATGTGAATCAATGAATGATATATAACGCATAAATGGACTTAACAAAAATCACATGAACATATCAACAGATACATAAAGGCTTTGAGAAAATCCAGCATCCTTTCATGATGAAAGCCATAAAAAGACAAGGAAGAGGAGGAATAGCTTTTAATACAACACTAGTCAGTCATATAGTAAGTGGGAAAAAATTAAAAGCATTTTCCTAAAATCAGAAACACAGCATGGATGTCCACTTCATCCATTCTTTTTCCATATAGGACTAGAATTCTTAGCTAGAACAATAAGACCAGAGAAAAGAATAAAAGGGATTCAAATACGATAAGGAGTCAAAACATATTTACAGATTAAATGATTCTATACATAACAGATCATCAAAACTTCACTAGGGTACAGTTGGAACTGACAACCACTTTCATTAGCATTTAAAAATATTAGAACTCATATAGCTACAACATTCATGCTGAAAACAAAATCATAAATAATCTTAGTTATAATTGTCTCAAAAAGTACCTTGCAATAAACTTAATGAATGAAGTAAAAGATTTCTTTTATGAAAACTTTGAAAAACTGAAGAAATAAACCCAAACACAAGAAACTAGGAAAACCTTGCATTCTCATGGATTGAAAAAACTAGTATTATGTAAATAACTATATCACCAAAGGCAATCTATAGACTCAATATCAATGAAATCATATCATTGATTTCATATCAATGAAATAATTATGGTATTTTATATATGTGTGCTGTATTTACATAATTCCCCCCTCAATTTGTATCTTTCAGCTCCTCTCAAGTCCTCCCACTCCTCAAATTCATGGCCTTTTTTTGTAATCATTATTATGTTTGTGTATTACACACACACACACAAACACATATTGTTATATACATAAAACCTGATGAATCTGTTCAGTGTTGCTCATATTTAGTACCATGAAAACTAGTCATCAGAGATGTTTCAAGGTCAGATCTACCTTGAATGTTCCACTCTTGTGTCAAAAGTGCATGGTGTCTTCATCAGTAAAGACTTTGGAATTCCTTAAACTCTCCTGACCAACAATTTGTAAGGGTTTCTCCTGGTTGGTACTGGGGCTTTTGTTAAATAGTCTAACATATTCTTTTAAAAGTTCCTTTTTACCTCATCTAATACATCCTGATCACTCCTAGTTCCTCCTATTACGACCCTTTGCAGCATATATGCTCCTCCATTCCCCACCCAGTACCCCCTCCAAAAAAAGATCAGGCTTCCCAGGGATATCCACTGAACATGGCCTAACAAGTTGCAATAAGACTAGGCACATACTGTCATATCAAGGCTGGATGAGGCAACCCAGTAGCAGATCCCAGTCACAGGCAAAAGAACCAGAGAAACCCCCACCTCCACTCATGGTTGGGAGTCCCACAAGAACATCAAAATATTCAACCATAAGGTATAAGCAGAGGACCTAGCACAGACCCTACAGAGTCTGTGTTTGTCACTACAGTTTCTGAGAGCCCTTATTAACCTTGCTTAGTTGATTCTGTGGGCTCTGTTATTGCAGTGTCCTAGACCCCTTTGGCCCCTACAATTCCTTCTTTCCTCACTTCTGCTGGGATTTCCCTGACTCCATCTAGCATTTGGTTCTGGTTCTCTGCATCTGCTCCCATCGTTTGGATGGTGCCCCTCTGATGACAACTTGGATAGGCACTCATCTTTGAGTATAGCAGAGTATCATTAGGAATCATTTCATTGACTGTTAAACATTTATTTATTTATTTATTTATTTATTTATTTATTTATTTATTTATTTTTGCCAGGCATGTTTGGTTCTACCCTGGGTCTCTGGGCTGTCCTGCCTTGGTTGCTGGATATGCAGGCATTGTCAGGCACAGTCTCCCTGTCGTGGCATGTGTCTCATATCGAATCCATCATTGATTGGTCACTGCCACAAGTCTATGCCACCATTAACCTAGCACATCTTGTAAGCAGGACAGAGTGCAGGTTGAAGTTTTTTGTTCTAATTCCACTATTTTCTCTTCCCACGGGAGATCTATGCATCCACACTTAGAATTATCCTTTTTATCTAACCTCTCTGGTTCTATGACTAATAGCCACTTATATGAATATATGCCATATTTGTCTTTCTGGGTCTGGGTTGCCTCAATCAGGATAATCTTTCATAGTACTATCCATTTGCCTGCAAATTTCATGATGTCTGTGTTTTTAGCAGCTGAGTAATATTCCATTGGGTAAATGTACCACATTTTCTTTATCCACTCTTTAGTTGAGGGATATCTAGGTTGTTACCTGTTTTGGATTTTTATAAATAAAGCTGATTCTCACCAGGTATTTCATCACTGTGATGAGAAACGTAACTAACACCTCATGGCTACAGTGAATGAAGGGCTCTGAGATATTTTTCATAAGCTTGTGAAGGACACAAATAGTTCATAACTGGAATAACTAAGAGCCACTGATAGTGAAGTACTCTTTTAAATATTAATAAAATCTGGAATAGTCAATGTCTTGAGGAATGAAAGAGTTTTAAAACTTTTGGATATGTTAGATGATGTGATTCTGGTCTGGATATATGACCATGGATTTGTAGCTCATTAAGAGAAAGGGCCTGAGTACTTGATTGTATTGTACCCTTCTCTTTTGAATGTTTTCTTACATGGCTTACTTCTTAAAATTCACTTTTTAAAATCATCTTGTCACTCTTTTCATCTGTTACATCCACTAGGTAAGCCCTCCTAGATAATCTGTACCTTCTCTAAGTTTATTCAGAAAGTTTCTTTTTCATACTGCCCTATGTTGATTGAGAAGAAAATTTAACTAATAGACTTAGGTCATACTCAACCTTTGTCACTGAGCTATGCTTTGTATCTCTATATAAGCTAGACAATCTTATTGTTTGTTTGTTTGGTTGGTTTTTTTTTGAAACAGAGTTTCTCTGTATTGCTTTGGAGCCTGTCCTGGAACTAGCTCTTTAGACCAGGTTGGCCTTGAACTCACAGATTTTAGCCTGCCTCTGCCTCCTGAGTGCTGGCATTAAAGGTGTATGCCACTACTGCCTGGCTAAGTTAGACAATATTAATACTTATTTGTTTTCTATATGAATTGCTTTTCATATCACTGAAATGTTCTAAAAATTAAGAGAAAAACTTTCATTAAATATTGAAAACAGAATGAATTAAATTAATATTTCTTAAGATATAGTGTATATATATTTTCCAATATGATAAATGCAAAAATTAAAAATCTTCCCCTAAGTGGCACAAAAGAATACAAATAAGCACATATTTGTTTAATGTTTGGGGATGATAACTCCACATAAGTATGACACTCATTGCCTGTGTTTTTAGCAATGGGTTTCTTTTATTTGTATTTGAATTTTAGTATATAGCTTTTTTACACACTATCTTATGCATTGCTGGAATTCATTGCATAATATAATGGATGATTTATGGCATGGATTCTATATCTGCATTCATTACTAAAAATCTGTGTACAACAGTTGAAAGAGTTGCTCATTTAGAGTGACACATCCACTCTGCTTTGCTCTCAGCATTTAATGAGAGGCAGTCATTTGAATCACTTCCATCATCCTGGAGCCTGAATTTCCAAATGTTGTATATATGTGTTCATTGGATTTCTGTTTCATTCTGGTATAGCTATTACTCTAATGAATTTTGCCTGAAGCTGGTGGTATTCATTGAGAAATGGTGAGAATCAATTAAATGACCCCGTTCCACACAAAAATGCATAATTTCATGAATTTAAAAAATATAAAAGGAAATATAAATATTAATGTTTAATTTGCCTTGAATTTCCATTCAGTCTGTTCTTAATAACTGGCTTATTCTTCAACAAGGGAGATACAGTGATCCTACTAGGTCTGATTGACAAAATTCCACTTAGATCAATTCATTTGATGCAATGAAGAATCTTAATTATCTGGCATCTTCAACATCTTTCATTGCTTGAGGACTCAGTAATTAGACCAGTAGAATTTATTCTTACTTCTCTTTCCTGAAGAACTCTATATTCTCATGATATGCTAAAGTAACCATAAGAGAATGAAAGAAAAACATTCAGGATGCCACGGTCTCACAAGACCATAATACTTATTTGTATATTTTAAAGATAATGGGTTTTACATTATAAATTCCAATTATTCCTCCAAATCATGTCTATCAACAATGAGGAAGTTTTGAATATCTCCCTTTAACAATCATTTTCTAAGCCTTATTGAAATAAATGTTGGAGAATTTTGTCTCATAACTTTTCACTCAAACTAAATCATATTTGCTTACTTCATGAAAATTATTTAAGCTAAAGTAATTCTTCATTTTACTGAATTTTTAGAGATGAATAATTGCTACAATATTGAGCTGTTCTTACTGTATCACAGTGATTTGGCAACAGTAGGTAACATAGGAGACTTGTTTCCAAATCATATACCTAACACATTTTACATCTAAGCAATTGGATTGACACTGAATGTCTTCTGTTCTGCCCCATTCTTTTTATGTGTGTTTAAAAATTAGACTTAATTTTGTTATCATTTACCTTCTTCTAAATAACTTATTTATTCCTTAATTTAAGCAGCAAACATCAGTGAAGTACTTTGTGTATGCTGGGAATTCTGACAGATGCTAGGGTTCTGAAAACAAACCAACCAGTCACACAACCAAGTAACCATTCTCCTACTTTCTAGTGTTTCTTCAGTTCTGAAATGAGAATTCTTAGATAAATGGGAGGGCTGTTATGCTCACCTGGGTAAGAACTGTGAGAGTGTGATGTGATTCATCTAAGACTAGTGACTGTAAGAACTGCATGCTGAGGCTAAAAACATTCCAGCTGACATTTGAGGGACACATAAAAATTGCCAAGAATCAGAGGAAAATGAGTATCTTAAAAACAGAGTGAAGAAAATGTTAAAGATTCACCAAAAACTTGGTTTTTATAGATACATACAAAAGTCCCCATTTAGCTTGCACATCCTTTCATGACATGGCCTGTCTTTTTGTCTGTCTCTCTTGCTTCACAACAGAGACATTTTGCTACAGTGAGGGCTTCTCATGTTCCTAAGCAAAGCAGGTATTAAACGATAATCTAACCTAACCTCTCCTGCAAGACAATCTCATGCCTCACACTTTCTTTTTCTTTAATTTTAATATTTATTTATTTATTTATTTATTTGACATCCCAACTGCATCCTGTCCCTGTCTCCTCCCAGTCCCTCCTCTCTGCACCCCCACCCACTCTTACTCCATTTCTATTCAGAAAAGGACAAGCCTCCCATGGATATCAACAAAACATGGGGTATCAAGTTGCAGCAAGACTAAGCACCAGCATTTCCCTAGTATTAATGCTGATTAAGGTGACCAAGTATAAGAAATAGAATCCCAAAAGCCAGCAAAAGAGTCAGAAATATCCCCTGCGCCCATTATTAGGAGTCCTCCAAGAAGGCCAAGTCACACAACTGTCATATATATGCAGGGGTTCTGGGTCAGTCCCATGCAGGCTCCCTGGTTGTCTGTTTAATCTCTGTGAGCTGCTATGAGCCCAGGTTACTTGATTTTGTGAACTTCTTGTGGTGTCCCTGACTCTTCTGGCTGCTACAATCCCTTTTCCTCTTCTTTTTCAGGATTCCCCAAGCTGTGCCTAATGTTTGAGTGTGGGTTTGACTTTGTTTCCACCAGTTGCTGGATGAAGCCTCTCTGATAACTATTGGGTTAGGCACCAATTATGTTTGTCTTTCTGGGTCTGGGTTACCTTACTAAGGATGATTTTTATTTTAGTTCCATCCATTTGCCTTCAAATTTTATGATGTTATTGTTTTTAACAGCCAAGAATTACTGCATTGTGTAAATCTACCACATTTTCTTTATCTATTCTTCAGTTGAGGGACATCTAGGTTGTTTCCAGTTCTGATTATTCTGAATAAAGCTGCTGTGAATATGGTTGAGCAAGTGTATTTGTGGTATGGTGAAGCATCCTTTAGGTATATGCCCATGAGTGCTATACCTGGGTCTTGAGGTAGATCAATTTCCATATTGATTTCAAAAGTGGCTGTACAAGTTTGCACTCCCACCAACAATGGAGGAGTTGTTCCCCTTGCTCCACATCCTCACCAGTATGGCTGTCACTTCGTCTCATACTTTCAAGCTATTTTTGGAAACTAGTACCTTCACTGACCTTATCTTTGGGGACTCATTTTGTATTCAGGAAAGTACCCTTGAATTCAACTGCTAATTCCTATTCCTTGTCAATTTTGCAATTATTCTGAGTTTTGTAGACAGTACTTTAGTTTTGGTTTCATTCTTGGTGATGATTTTTACTACATAGCATTGGGCATTTGTTATCTTGCCATAACATGGAGATAACAAAACAGTATGGGAAGTATTTATGAAGACAAAATGATGTTAAAATGATCTTTGGCTAGGCTGAGTTGAATCACCTACAAAACATGGCAAATATGGGATGCTAATCCTTATGTGAATAATGAAAGGGTTGCTTAGATGAATGGAGATGTGATGAAAGTGAGAGTACCACCACTAATCTTCTTAGGGTGGATGTAGCACCTTATCCTACAGTGCTTAACCAGGGAAGCACAGCATTTCTCCCAATAATTCAATGATTTCCCAGCTCAGAACTGAAATACCAGATATAGGGTATATGAGTAATTTCTGGATACCTAACATCCATGTGAAAGCGCAGCATATAGAAGACATTTAGTTGATGTTTGCTGATTAGTTGTATTGTTTTAAAGATGAGAAATGACAATGAAAATAACTCCAATTTAGAAAAAAATCAATAGACTTAGTAATAAAACTGAGAAATAGGCAGCATTTATATATTTATTTGTTCATTTGTTTTTAAATTTTTATCCAGGGATTCCCTATGTAGCCAATACTGTTACTTTGCTTCAGCCTTAGTATGAGGATTATAATTTTAAATCCACCACAATGGGTAGCAGATATTTGTTTTTTTTTTTCTTTTTTGTTTTGTTTTGGGAGAAATATTCTTGGTATTTCAATAAAGTAGGCAACAGTAAGGTGATATAGATAATGAATAAATTATAATGATATCTAGAGCAGCTTACTAATTATAGGTAAACTTCCCTTTCATTTGGTTGTATGTTCTAGCATGCAGTGTAACTTCACTGTGTCAAGCCCTGGTGTAAACACTCTGGTGTATACATTATGAAATTCCTAGTAATATCTTATTTTATCATAAAATTGTTTCATTCCTCTGGCACCTGGGAAACTGGAAAATCATGTGCCATGCTTAAGCTCTTCATATAGCTAGAATAGATCTGTCCTATGATGTGAATTATAGCTATTATATACCCTAAATCTACTCTATGGTGTTTTTCTGCTGAGTAGTACTCCATTGTGTAAATGTACCACATTCTCTCCATCCATTCTTCAGTCTGATAGCTGTGAAACCAGCATAGGACTGACCCAGACTCCCTAATTGTGAGTGTTAGTTAGGAGGACTGGGCAGTCTATGGAGCCTCTAGTAATGAATCAGTATTTATCCCTAGTATATGAATAAACTTCTGGAGCCCATCCCACATAAAGGGATACTTTTTTCAGCCTAGTCCATGTGGGAAGGACCTAGGCCTTGCTCCCAAATGATGTGACAGACTTTGAAGACTCCCCATAGAAGGCCTCACCCTCCTTGGGGAGCAGAAAGGGGATGGGCTGGGGTTTGGTGGGAGTGATAGGGGATGATGGGAGGGTGAGGGAACTGAGATTGATATGTAAAACAATCTTGTTTCAAATTTAAATAAATAGAAAAAAAATCTACTCTAGCCTACACAGTGGTCAGTTCAGCAAGGGTAGTTTCTGAATGTATAAAAATATTAGGTCAGAAAATTTGAATTGTAGTAGCTTGGTAGTACACATTTGTGAGCCTTTTGGTATACCAAGCTCTACAGAGGCACTGAGTTGAATCTGCAGTGACATGGATGGTGTATTTCTGCTTCACTGCAGGTATGAAGGATGATAGTCTGAGGCTCTTTTCGATATGACATTAATGCTAATCAACTACACAACAGGAATCCTTGAATGTAGCTTCAGTTTTCACTGAAGTCCACTAGAAAGATATATATATATATATATATATATATATATATATATATATATATGCAATAAAGCTAGAGCCAGTAACATATATTACCTCTCATCTATTCTTAAATTTAAATGAAGAGTTTTGCTGACTATATCTCAAGTTTTCTTTCTTTGAAAATATAAAAATCAAACCATGAACTCAGTTTATCTGTGTGGAATGTCTTCATAAATTTCTGGGAGGCAACCAAGGGCAATGGCCATAGCCCATACTGTTTGGGGAATTTCTTTGTCTTTCCTGTACAACAACTTAAATGGAGGCTTCCCATGCCTGGCATTGTCAATCTTGTTCGATAGTCTAATTCAAATTTAACTGACCCAGAAATGTCCTCACAAAAGACCAGCTGTTACAGAATCTCAAGTTACTATGTAAGTTGCCGAGGGAGAAAAACAATCAGTAGTCCTAACTAGCTATTGAGTTTGGGAATCACAAAAATGTCTGGCCTGGCAAGACATATCAAATAGTCTAATAGAAGTACTTTTATTTTTAGCTAAACAACAGCTACCTAAAAGGCCACTCAATAGTGACTTATCTACTATAGGCCAGTGAGATACTGAAACCTAGAGGAGAATCTTCTACTGTTATTGTCCAAATCAATGTGACTTTTAACTGTATTCAAAATAATTATCCTTAAACCCACACATAAATGTAGCTCTCATTACTTGTCCAATAAATTTCTTTTTGTAGCCAATAGAGGACTTCAGAAACTCACAACTCATCTGTGGGACACAAAGTCCAAACTGATACATCTACAAATGAAAGTCCTACACCCAAGGTTCAGGAGAGATATCATAGAAAAAGGAGCATGAAGAATGGAAGATCCAGGTGTCTGGGAAAAATGCTGTGAGATAGTTTCTTTTATATTTGACCAGGAAGATGTACCTATGAAATCTGAACAATATAATTCCAAGAGAAGATGTGCACATTGGTGACACTTGTCAACATGATGATACAAATGGGGGAATTTTCCAGTGACCCACCCATAGGTGAAGAGCTGTAGGCAATCAAGGATGCTGAGGAATGAAGAGTGTGTCTTCTCAAGGAATGACCCCATTGGTAGATTATCTTATTCCAAATGGTCGGTCTTAAAGTCATGAACATAGAAGCAACATTAAATGGAATCAGCACATTGTAATATTACACATACACACACACCTATGTAATAATAGTAATATTTATTATTATGTCAAGTAACATATATTATACCAAAATAATATACTAATAATAACTATATATATCCAGCAAAAGAACATCTCTTCATCCCAAACCAAAAAGACTGTGAACCTCTAAGTCCCTCCCCACTTGTTCCTGTGCATCTTTCTACCCATCTTCCTAGGTCCTCAGTACTGGGATTTCTTGGTACAATCAAATATCCTACAACTACTACTAATAATAATAATTAATAATAATGTATTGACATGGTAGGGAGTTGGGATAGTAAATAGATGAGGCAGAGACAGGAGTGGAAAGTATATAAAGCAGTGTGTTCATATTAAATTTTGAAAAAGTTTTCAATAAAAATCAATTCTTTGATACTAAATATCTGACCTCTTTGTTCTGGTTCTTACTTAAGTCAGTGTCTATCCTATGAGTTCTTACTAGAATAATTCATAGCATTTTCAGATTAATAACTTGATGGACCTCAAGGTGTTTTGAAAATGAGAACAAGCACAGCTCAAAAACTGTGGATGAAGTCTCAGGGTGGAATTTAATGGGACAGAACTAAAGGAAGTGTTGAAACAAGGGACTGGCTCACTGAAAAGATAAACAAGAACTATAAACTCTTAGTCTAATAACCAAAAGACATAAATTAACAAAATTAGAGGTGAAGCGGGGAAGATATGTATGTATCTCTTGTCCTATATTTACTTATGGTGTCAAAGAGAGACTGACCTTGTAATTTCCATCTATATGTATTCACCATACGACAGCCTTGTTGACTGGATTCATACATGTGAAATCTTAATGCTGAAATTTAGTCTGAAATTTTTGTGTTAGTCTGTCACCACAGTGAAACATAGTCCATGTTGACTAGTACCGCAAGAACCATTTGAGTGATGGAAATGGTAGGGGCCAGGCAGGCTGTACTTCTGCAGGAAGCAAGCTCTACATTAGTTTATGCATGAATGAAGCATTCAGTGAACAAGTAGGTAAATTGTGTTTGGAAGCCAGTCCATCTAACCACCAGAGCATACATAGTTTTGTCAGGTGTTAGAAGAAGTAAGTGGAATGAATTAGCGTTCAGGAGCAGATCATTTATTCTGGGTATTTCAACCCTTCCTTTAAAAATTATGCATATTATGACAGTTATATTCTTTTCATGCATTGTGGTTCATGGAAGGAAGGAACTCAGGTACAAACATTGCTCTTCTGAGAGATTGATGTTGACTGTGCTTGTGATAAGAATAACAGCTCTTTATATTTAACATTCTTTAAATTTGGTGAACAAAAAAGCACTAGCAAGTTCTGCCTCTGGAGTAATAAAATCTTGCTTTGTAGGGAGTGAGTGATAGTTCAGGTGAGACTAACATGTGGGTTTAAAATGCTATAAAGAGACACAGAGAGGTGTTCTTTGGCTAAGATGAGCAATGCAAACATAGCACCTCTGTTAACTTTATAGCATATAGGCAGTGTCCCCACTAAGTCCCAATGAAGATATTAAACCAGCATATTATTTTTTCTTAAACTTGGCACAAATTAGAATCATCTGGGAAGAGGAACATCATTTGATTAATTTATGACATCAGATTGGCCTGTGGGCAAGTCTGTGGAATATTTTATTGATTCAGATTGATGTGCAAGGGCTCAGACCACAGTACGTGTCACTACTCTTGGGCAGGTGGTTCTGAGTTGTATAAAAAGCAAACATGGCAACCTCTGAAAACAAGCCAGTAAGCAGTACTCATTCCTCTGTGGTTCTGTTTCGTTTTCTGTCTTACGGTTCCTGTCCTGAACTACTGTCCTGGCTTTCCTCCATGATGGATCCAATCTAAGTTTTAACCAATCTGATGGTTACAATGTTGGTCACAGTAATAGAAATTAACTATTAAGACTATAAACACACATATTTTAATTCTTTTTGTAGTCTTCTAACATACAATATTCTTTGTGCTTCCTGTGAATGATTGTAGCAATAAGACTTTCTTGTAGGTCTTATGAAAAATTGAAACTTTAATTTCTTGTGAGTAGTATTGTGCTAACATACTACTATATGTATTTAATATATAGCAATATACTATAATAATAACTTAACAAAGAGAACTAATATACAATATAAGATATTCACCTGTGGCTGGTTTTATAGTATTGTCTCAACTTTGGTATGCAAGTGAGGAAGTATATACTTTTAAAAATATTGTTACTACTTCAATAACCATTTAACACAGATGGTTAAAACCTTTGCAAGTTATGAAATGCTGCAGTGTTATTTGCCATGTCTGTTGGAAACTAATTTTGAGCCTTGATCCTTTTCTTGTGAATCTAAAATTTAATTACTATCCCAAGTTATTTGTTTCTAACTATTAAACAAATCAGGAATAGCTAAAATTCTCAATTTTAATGCAAGGATGCACAGTAAACATATAAAATAATTTACAAACCACAACATGGAGGTTATTTATAGTCATCAGTTAAGTATATATAACAAATCTCCATTTAATGGACTTGCATTTTTTCCAGACAGAACCACTCAGATGAATTGAAATGTGACCTGAGTGACCCCAGAAGTGTAACCAATATCTTCTATGATGAGCTAAATCATATAATTTGATGTCATATGAATTAGATAACAGCCATTTAAAATGTGTTTCTTTGGGCTAGGGAGATGCCTTAGAAGTTGAGAAGGTCCTGCTTCTCAGGGCACCCCAGCTTTGTTCTCAGTATTCACATCAGGCAGGTTCACAAACACCTCTATGTTGGGATCCAGTCTCTTGTTCTGGACTCTGAAGGTACATACTCACATGTAGCATGTACACACACACACACACACACACACACACACACACACACACACACTATATCCTGATAGGGTAATGTTTACAACAGCACTTAAAGTAAATTGAAGAAACATTATATATATATATATATATATATATATATATATATATATATGTGTGTGTGTGTGTGTGTGTGTGTGTGTGTGTGTGTGTGTGTGTGTGTGTGTATGTGTGTGTATGTTATATCACAAACATATATAACTTATACAATATGCATATATATGTATGTATGTGTGTATATCCATCAATAAAAATGTAAAAATTACAGACAGTAATCCTTATTTCATGCACTATAAAGTCATACTGATGTTGCGAGGAAAGTTATAGATGGGTTTGAGCTTGGATCCTTTGTGGGTTTAGTTGAGTTTGCAGAAGTCAAAAAGTATCATAGTGGTGGAGAGGAGGAGATTTTAGTGCTCCAAACAATGATATTCTATGCCTGGAAACTGAAAATTGATATAAAGATTCAGCTCGCCTACATGGATTAAAAATGGCATTGCTGAAATCATGGCCTCCAAGGAAAGAATGTCTTTATAATGCCATGGATTATTGACTGAGAGGTTTCTGTCCCATGTTAGCTACAATTTTCTTCAGAAAATGAAGCTGGATATGTTTTGAAAAATAGGAAATGTCTCACTTCTGCTCTAAATTCCCATTCCTTGCCCACATTTTTCAAATGCATATCTTGAGCTGAACTCACTTGACAGCAACTTAATTTTCAAGGTTTCTGAATAATCTTAGAGAATAAGACCACGTTCCCTGCAAAGGCTAGAGGAACAAAGTTAATGATTACATCCAAGTACCACTGGGACTGCCACATGGTGGCTTTTAGTATTTGTTTTCTCTGTTTTCTCTTGGACCATTGCACTTATTGGCATTCACTAATACAAAAAATATTTAATTGCAGATAAGGGAAAACACAAATCAAGCCAGCTTATTTTTTGAGGTAATGGTTGTTGCTTCTCTGTATTATGCATTTATTCTCCTTCTGTTCTCAATATAGGAATGTAGGAATAAGTGTCACAGAGCTTCAGAGCAAAGGTAAACAAATCCTTCAATTGCACACAGTGTTTGCCAAGTGTGGAGCATCTGCCATTGGGGGACAGACTTGCTGAATGTAGTTAAATAGAAATAGAATATTCAGAACATGGATGGCATAAACAGCATGGTTGGCCTCATAAAATAGGCAGGAATAGGAAGTTTGACTTACATGCTCTGTCACTCCCTGAGGTGACTTTTGCAGTTTGTCATTTTCTTTTAGTTCACTCCTGCTGGTCTGTGGTGAAGCACAAGCCTTTGAAGTAATTTCCTAAGGAGAACACTTACTCCCTGTACATGCTACCTAAGCATATCCAGATTCTGTTCTCAGAAGTGGCCAGTGATGCATTCAGAACAGTGTACCATAGTTTGCAAAGGGCAACCTAGTGTTTTAACAAGGAGTTCTAATGGCTGTGTGACCTCTGTTCAGAACGGAGTCAAATGGGAGAGGGCTCAGAACGTTGCTCCTTTTCTGTCTGCCTCCCACTGTGAACTCCACTCACTGCTGGGGCTAACAGACAGAACTTGGATTTTGGTAGCCTTTACTGTTCTCCTGTTGTCTGCACCAGTCTCTTTCACATGGTCTTTAGGAACATGACATTCACATGACTGGCCACAGCTTAGTCTCCCAAGGCTTTGTCCTTGACTAAAGGGAGCTGTTTCCTTGAGGATTATATAGCCTTCCTTGGGGTCTGGACCACAGGCAGTCTGGTTCCCTATGGCATTTAAAAGAAGATTTTATATCATTTAAGGACAATAAAGAAGGCTTATCTCAGTTCTAGAGCACTCTATAAAATTGACTTAGGGTTCAGCTGCAACTCACTAAAGGTCAACTTCTTTTTCTGCCCATTTATGTCTACTTCATGTTGTTCCCTGGGCATACTAGCAAATAAAAATTCTGTAAGAAAATCTTCATGCTAAGTATGCAACTGAAAGCTCAGAGACTGTTTTTTAAGCCATTAAAATGAGAAAATAAGTCATATTACAGTTATACAGAGCTGTAGTTTTACTAAATGTTCCTTATTTTCAAAGAATGGGGTAGAACAGCTTACCTACCTGCTTAGACTCAGGCTTCCTAGGTTTTTAAAACTAGAAAAGAAGTTCTTCATTTTTTTTGAGGATCATATTTCCAATTGCTCATAATATATATTTGGTTTGTTCAGGCATATGATTTTCCACTTGAACTTTGTTTTCTGCTTGTTATTACAAGCATATAGGTATTTTCTGGTCTCTTGACAATTTTTGTAACTAGAATGTAGGCTGAACCTTTATAAACAATCTTCAGTATATCTCCTGGTTTTGATAAGGCAAGGCAGGGGTACTTACTGTATGTATAATTTAATACCACCTTACTGAGTTTCCCAGTAGACTTTCCCCTATGAGAGTCTCTGTCCACTAATTACTTGTACCCTTCCTATCTTTTTTTAATATCTTTCTAATGGGCTATCAGTATTATTCTGAGACTTAAAAACATAAAAAATATTGTGAATATTTTACTCATTTTTAAGTAAATAAGGAAACAGCATGGGTTTCCTGGATGGTTTTCTCATAGACCTAGAACTTTAGGTTAAATGAAGTGTTGGAGTTGTCATGGCACACTGTAGTGCATTTCATGTTATCATTGACATGATGATAACATAATAACTTAGTGCTCTTTCTGTTGTTGTATTATCTCACTCATCAGTGCACCAAGCTTGTCTTTAGCTCTCCCACTGTAAATGTTTGCCTTTCATTTTCCATCTTGTCAAGAATTTTCTTGTTAATACAGTTTTCATAGCAAGTCTCATGTGTATAGTTCTTATATAATATATTGTTAGGCATTAGTTGCCATCACAATCACATTTCATTCTGATGAGCAAGGCATTATTATGAATATTATTTTTACATGTGTATGTGGATGGTGTTTGGGGATGGAGTATATGCTCATCTACACACAGAGGCCAGAAGAGGACATTATGTGCCCCACTTTGTCAATCTCCAGTTCATTCTGTTGAGAATAGGTCTCTATTCAACTTAGAGTTAAACAGGTGAATAGCAAACCCCTGACTCCTCCCTCCAAATCCAGGTTATGGTGAGGTAGTATGCAACCACACCCACATTTTTATATGGGTGCTGAGAATTTGAGCTCAGATCCTGATTTTTGAATGGAAAGCACACTTACCCACTGAGCCCTGTCTCCAAGCTATAAATAGGAAATTATTGTCACCATTTGCAAGCTAAGTATATAGGCTTGAAGAAAGCAAATGACTTTTCTACAAGGTATTGGGAAGCCCTCTTCTCAAAATTCAGACTTCAAGGTTAGCGATCCTTACAATATTATATATGAGTCTAGGTAAGTGAGTAGGTGGATAAAGCATTTGCCTAACAAGCAAGAGAATCAAAGTTTGAATTTTCAGAACCCACATAAATACCATGTGCACATGGGTGAATACCTAGGGAGGGAGAGACAGTTAATCCATTAGAAAATCTAGCTAGTTAGACTAATTTAGTAATGAGCACCTGGTTCAAGTGAAAAAACTAGCCTAAGTTAATAAAGTGGGAAGCAATTGAAGAAGTCTCTTGGCTACAACCTCTAGCTTTCACCCACAGGTAGCACAGTTAGTTGTTAATCTCATTATCCAGGAAGGGCATTTATAGTAGCCTTTCCACGGATGATCAAATTGTTAGTTGGCAGCAGTCTTGTAGTTCTCTAGACCTTTCCTTGGGTTCAATTTTCTCTTCAAACCAATATTGGCTCCCTCTTTTATGTTCTCTCTCTCTCTCTCTCTCTCTCTCTCTCTCTCTCTCTCTCTTTCTCTTTCTCTTTCTCTCTTTCTGTCTCTCTCTCCTGTCTTCTATTCCTAACGGGACTCAATCTTCCTAGTTGCACATATTTTCCTATCCTCCCCCTTGCTTTGTCCTACTTCTCTCTCCATTCACATTTTCTTTATCCATTCTTTGGTTGAAAGTCATCTAGGTTGCTTCCAGATTCTGGCTACTACAAATAATGCTGCTATGAACATAGTTGAACAGATGTCCTTGTGGTATGAATGTGCATCCTTTAGGTTTTGAAATTGCTGGGACTTGAGGCAGATTGATTCTCATTTTCCTGAAAAAACACCATATTTATTTCCATACTGGCTGTACACATTTGTATTCCCACCAGCAATGGTGCAGTGTTCCCCTTTCTCCACATCCTCTCCAGCATTAACTGCCATTGGTGTTTTTGATTTTAGCCATTCTGGCAGGTATAAGATCATATCTCAGAATTGATTTTATTTGCATTCCCTGATGGCTAGGGATGTTGAACAATTTCTTAAGTGCCTTTCTGTCATTTGAGATTCATCCATTGAGAATTCTCTATTTAGATCTGTACCCCATTTTTGATAATTATTTATTTAAATGTGAAAGAAGCTTGCTTTACCATGTCAATCCCAGTTCCCACACCCTCCTGTCCTTCCCTGCTCTCCCCACCAATCCCTAGCCCATCTCCTTTCTGCTTCCCAGGGATGGTGAAACCTTCCATGGGGAGTTCTCAAAGTCTGTCATATCATTTGGAGTAAGGCCTGAAGAATGGATGGAGAAAATGTGGTACATTTACACAAGGGAGTACTACTCAGTAGATAAAAAAAATGTACCCCATTTTTTAATTGGATTATTTGGTGTTTTTTTTTTTTATTAGTTTCTTGAGTTCTTTTTATATTTTGGAAGTCAGTCCTCTGTCAGATGTGGAGCTGGTGAAGAGTTTTTCCAATTCTGGGGCTTTATTTTGCCTTGTTGAATGTGTTCTTTGTCTTACAGAAGCTTCTCAGTTTTAGGAGGTCTCACTTAGTGAATGTTGATCTCAATGTGTATGCTACTTACTGGTATTAAGTTCAGGAAGAGGTCTGCTGTGCCAGTTCATTCAAGGTACTACTTATTCTTCTAAGAGTTTCAGTGTGGCCGAATTTATATTGAGGTCTTTGATCCATTTAAACTTTTTTTTGTGCATGGCAATATATCGTGGTTAAATAAGGATCAGGATAAACAAATAGGCCAAATAGATGTTTATTTAGGGAGAAATAACTTATATAATGGAGTACTACTAAGTGGTAAAAAAACAATGAAAGCTTGAAATTCACAGGCAAATTGATGAAGAAGAAACCATCCTGAATGAGGTAACGTAGGCAAAGAAAGAAAGCATTGTTTGTACTCACTCATAAGTGGATATTAGACATAGAGCAAGAGATAACCAACCTATGACCCACACCTCCAGAAATCTAGAAACATGGAGAACCCTCAGAGAGGCATACATGGACTCCTGAGAAGGGAAAAGGGACAAGATCTCCTAAGTAAACTGGGGGCATGGGGGCATGTGAGGGAGGTAGTAAAAAGAGGATGGGACAAGAGGAGGGGGGAGAACATGAGGGATCATGAAGGTCAAGTTGAGGGAAGAACAGAGAATGAGAGCAAGCAAAGAGATATCTTAATAGAGGGAGCCATTATGTACTTAAGCAGAAACCAGGCACTAGGGAGATTTCTAGGAATCTATAAGGATGACCCCAACTAAGAATCCAAGCAATAGTGGAGAGGTTATCTTAAATACATTTCCCCTATAATGAGATTGATGACTACCTTAAATGCCATCACAGAGCCTTCATCCAGTAGCTGATGGACGCAGAAACAGAAGCAGAGATTCACAGCTATAAAATTAACTGACCTCCTGGAATCTAGTTACAGAGAGGGAGGAGTGATAAGCAAAGAGATCAAAACCATGCTGGGGAAACTCACTGAATTAACTGACCTGAACAAGTAGGAACTCATGGACTTCAGACTGACAGCTAGGGAACCTGCATAAGGCCAAACCAGGCCTCCTGAATGTGGGTGTCAGTTGGGGTCTCAGACAGTCTATGGAGTCTCTGGGAGTGGAACCAGTATTTATCCCTAATGCAGGAAAGGGCTGTGGGAGCCCATTCCTTATAGAGGGATACTCTTTCAGCCTAGATACACAGGGTAGAGCCTAGGTCCTGTCCCAAATGATGTTTAGTCTTTGATGATTCACCCATGGGTGCCTCATAGTCCCTGAGGAGTGGATGGCAAGTGGGATGGGAAGATGTTTGGGGGAATGGGAAAATAGAAAGGAAAGTGAAGTTCAATTGGTATGTATAATAGGATTGTTTTTATTTTAAATAAAAATTGATTTAAAAAGTAATATAATTAGACTAAAGAAGAAAAACTCAAACTGAATCAAACCAAAACAAAACAAAAACTAGGACTGTCAGTACTAGCTAATGTGGCAGATACCACATTGAAAGTGAATATTGCCCCCACCCACCCAATCTGGAAATGTAGTCTATATGTACTTAGTAAGATTCAGTAAGAATTTACGTTTTCTCATGTTAAGTTTTAATTATACATGTAGGCCATTGTACATATATTTTTAGAAAAAGAAGCTAGCAAATGATTGACTAATACACCTTCATCTTCCAATGACCTCTAGAAGTGAATTGATAGAATGAGCCTTTAAATTTAGCCTGATACATAGGTATATAATGGCAAAGGGTGTGCAGTGAATTAATAATTTTATAATATCCTATGCTTGTTAAATTGCCTAGAATATTGTGCTGTGTGGGTTTCACCTTTCTGAGAAGAACCAGAATATTTGAGTAGTTCCCGAAACAGCACAATTAGTTGGGATTATTTAGTCACATACAAACTGAATGTTAACACAGTCCATACTTTAAAGTTCATACAATAGCTTATCCTTTGTAATATTTGAAATTGTCTAAAGTGATTTCTACCTGTTATCCTTAGTGAAACTGAAAAGGAATTTCATATAATTTAGGTAATTATATTGGGAAACATGAATACATTAACAATTATGTTATACATTTTTTGAGTAATAACATTAATGATTTTATATGATTAACAGAAGGATATGATAGTCAAGATGTTCATCTGTTATAGTTCTGATACTCTGTCAACAGCCAGAAGATCACACTGTAGAGATTTTAGGTTTTCAAATTTATCTGCTTCTCTTGATTAAAAAAATATAATCTGCCTTTTTATATTATTTTAGTAATTCATTCATGCATTTGATTTTTACATGTATGCTTTTAAATATAAGCACATCTGGCTGAGTGTGTTGTATATACTTTATTCTAAAGAAGATCTAAAGTTATGAGGAAGGCATGCTTTTCAAATATGTGACTGACATATGATGTATGTGGGCCTTTTTATGTAGACAGTGGTTTTGCATGTTCTTTGTCCATAGGAACGCCCTGTTCTTTCTTGTACTACAGAGTTTATATGTAGTTGTTGGATATTTAAAATATGTCTAGTTCAGACTGAGATATGGATAAGCAACCACAATTGAACATTTGGTTAAAAACATTGTAAATACATCTTGAGTAGACATCTTGCAGAAGCAGGGTCAGAAAAATTTATAAGATTAAAAAATGGGGGAAAAGAGCCAAGAGATGATGTCTTATGGGTACAACATGACCATGGCACTCATGTACTCTCAAGTACTAGAAAACATTGCATCACATATTGTGAAAGTTGTCATGGGATCCAACAATACCCATGATAGGTAATGGCAATCCAGGGATGCTGGAAGAGAAGACATCACTGTTTACAGTGATGTAGACACTGATGAGTATGTAGCTCCAGCAGATAGTCTCATACCCATACCCACTCCAATAGTCTTTGCTAAATTCAATGCGCGACAAAATAAAAAACAAAAGAAAACAAGAAAATGTGAATCTAAGATGTGGACTTGGTGGGTAGAAGAGGGATTTGATAGAGGTAAAAAAGAATAATGAATAAGAATAAAGAAAAGGAATGTGACCACACATTCATACATGTATGAAAATGTTAAAAATAAACTAATATTTTTAAAAGATGAAAACAGTAAAATATTTCAACACTCTATATTGAAATTATGTTTGTGAAAAGTTGGGTTAAGATAAAATTCTTTTTACTGCTTACTTTTTAAAATCGATATTAAAATATGAAATTATAGATGTTATACTTAATAAATCACTTTTATTGCCTCCATTTTCAATGTGTTAATAGTTATGAGCACAGTCTCCAGTATTATGCAGCCCTTCCATGTGAGCCTTCATCTCAATGCTACCATTGTGAATCTGAAATGAGAAGGAAGGCCATATTGTTAAGGTTAAAATCATTCCTACTTAACACAGTGTCAGACCTAAGTAAGTACATTCAACATCAATTCGATGTGAACATAATCTCATTGGGAAGTTACCATTTTTGTTATATCACCTCTTTGTATTCTGAGGTGAACTGTAAGAGTTTATGTTAAAGGATGTTCTGAGAATAGAGCCTGGTAATTCATAGCTCGATTACCTCTCTTTTCTTGAAGAAAGCAAGATTTCTGATCAGTGTGTTGGAGGTCTAGGACCTTGCATTCACAATCTGGCAGGGGGATATGTGGGATTGCAATAATAATTTACTCTGACATGTCACATTTAATAGATACTACATTAGGATTTATAAACTTGTGAAAATTTTCTATTAGAATCGACAGTATCTGGAGAATTCTCTAAAGCTAGTGTTGGGTAGAGGTTATGGACTTCTGATGGATGGAGGTGATGCTCACTTTTTATGATGTGTGACATGAGAGGGACTCACCCAGCTCGAAATGCTAACCTCCACTTTGAGAAAGCATATGTTACTAGATAGAATACAGGAAGAGCAACAGGGAGGAGGAAGGGAGAATGAATATGATAAAAGAAGAAAACTCATGATTTTAGTACTGGTGAGAAATTTTTCAGGAATAAGGTAAGAAAATATAATTCATATTACTAAGGAGTATTGTAAGATTCTAAGCATGTGTTTGTTGTGTCAGTATAATTCTTAGCGAAGTTAGTGTTGGAACACTGAAATGGTCTATCTTTAATGCCTGTCCTTTGCTCCCTGTGTAGTTATGACACTAACGTCATTAATTCTTGTCTGGTGACTCATCTGATATTATTCTGCAACATTCTAGAAAATTAGTACATAGCCCACAGCTCCACTCCAGCTTGAGTGCACAACTTTGTCTTACTATATAATATGAAGATGCATTTTTGCAGACCCTTACTATCTTTTTTTCCAACTTTAGTTATGAAAATAAATTGTGGACTGAAAAGATAATGAGGTGTTTCATTATGAACCATTAATTTTTCTCTGTTTCTTGTGCTTCACTCATTAACTTTAAAGTATGATAATTTTTTATTGCTCTTTCTAAGGACAGATATCCAAAATCAAAGACAGTTCTGAAATAACTTCTCACAAAAAGTCAGCTTTGACTATGAAATGATACTTCAGAGCTTTATAAAATTGGAAAATTTAAACACTAGACAAAATTTGTTGTTCATAATGGTTAAAATTACGACAACAAAACTTTTCCATTAATAATAATTTATAAAGGAAATGTTAATGAATATGATATCATATTAGTGTTTATTCATACACATGATTTTTCTTTTGATCTTATGCTTCAGGTATCAAGGCTTCATCTATATATATGGACAGATGTGTAATAAAGTAAAAAAAAAATACACAAAGGAAATGCATTTCTAATGTCAATCCTGGTGGTTAGGTTTAGTATATTTTAAAGCCAATAATAAGAGGCAAGCTTGAAATCCACTGGAGAAAATAGGTTTTCAATGGGAAATTTCAGTGACAGTTTGAAGTCTCAGAAAACAAACACAGTATGGTTATTTATACTTTGGAATAATGAACAGTTCTTACAAGGAATGATGTTTTCCTGTGTGCAGCCACAAAGTTGAATTTTCAAGATGCTAAATTGAAAAGCACAAAGAGTAAGTTGCAAAGATGATTTATTTATGGCATAAATCCCCCAAAGACATATATGTGTAAGCACATATATGCTATGCAAATATACAGAATAGGAATAGAACAAATACTGAGATACATAGGTGAGTGAAAAAGAAGAACTGGTTGAGAATAAGAAAAGTTAGGCCTTTTTGGATTTATTTCTGGATATAGCTATTTTATTGGCAATAATATAATCTGGAATATTGGCCTTGAATAGTGAAAGATAATGTTATTAACATAAATGAAAAAATCTTCTTTAATTTTGCTTGTTACTATACTATCTCTGAAATTTTTATTTTAGGAAATTTTAGACAGACAGACACACACACACAAACACACACACACACACACACACACACACACACACACACACACACCACTTCCTTTGCATAACAAGAAACTAGAAGTGTCATAAAATGCTCATTTACTCCTTGGAAACTGAACAGAAGGCTGCTAGGGATGTAGGCATTAATCACATTTGTAGAGAAAGGGTTGCTACTTTCATTAAGAACTATACCGAAAAGAACAGAAAAATTCTTCTTCATCAGTATAAAGGTAGAAAGTAGCTTAGAAAGAATTATGAAGCTAAATCTGGAACACTGGAATCAATTTTGAGGCAAAGGACTTAAAACTGTTTTGTTTTCTATTTGTTTCTGAATGTCTTGACTTAACCACTACTGTTGAAAGGATAGAGAACTGGGACTCATTCTTCTGGAATAAGTCTTGATGGAGAACATGGACTTGTATCTGGTACTCCCAAGCCATGGAAGGAATGCTTGTCAATTCCTGAAATAACAGTGTTTTGATATAGAAGCAAACAGAAGACCATGGAAAATAATGAGACATATCTTAGTCCATTAATTTTTGCTATACAATAAAATGACTGAAAAAAATTGTAATTTATAAAGAATTTATGTTATAATTTGACTTTGTTTCTAAAGATTGGGAAGTCTAAGAGAATGATGCTAGTATCTCATGAGGGCTGGCTTTTGTTTTTTATTTATTTATTTATTTATTTATTTATTTATTTATTTATTTTTTTCTGTGTCAAAACATGGTCCAAGATTTCACATGGTGAGATAAAGCAAGAATGCTTTCTTGGGGTCTATTTTATTGTCTATAAATTCACACATGCTATTTTAGGGACCACTTTTATGGCTTACTACAATTGTTACAATCTCCTAAATATCTCATCTACAAATACTATCCACAAATGAATTTGAAAATGAAGAGATTTTGGTATGCTAATCAGGTTGTGTAGCAATTTTCTATGACATGAAGCATTCCATCTGAAGGGAGGCTCCTAAATGCTCAGGAAGCAAACAAACAATTCAAAAGTATTAGGGAGTTCTTGAAACTAAGAAGATTCAGAAGACCAGTCTCTGTGATTACACCATTATCTCCTTTTTACCTTTAAAAGAATTGGTTGTGATCATTAACTATTTATAACCAAGCCCATTTAAATGAAAACAAACATTTATAGACAATATTTGGGAATTTGGGCGTTGTTCTTTCCAAACTACTTCCTGCTGGTAAGGGTACTGTCATGAGGGATTCGAAGAAGATTCAGAAATCCTGGCTGTAGTCTGTAAGGCTGCTTTGTCCAGCTGTTTTGAATGTAATATCATCTCATAATCTGTTTCAGGCGGTCTGGCTTGATCAAAACACATTAGTCTGGAAGGAATCTACATCTTTTCATTTTCTGTGGAAACAAAAATAGAAATCCTTTTCCCCAGTAACTTGTCCTTCAACTTAAATTTTGGAGTCAAAGCATTTTTTTTAATTTAATTTATTATTTTACTTGTCGATCCCAGTTCCCTCTCCCTCCATCCTTCCCTCCCTCCCTCCCACCTTCCCTCCCTTTTACCCTTTCTGCCCTCTCACATGCACTCTAAACACCCTACCCTCCCATCCCCCCACCCCAATTCCATATGTAGGGGAATGCCATCCAGTTGGGGTCATGTAGATCTGACAGATCATGTGAAGTAGGGACTAGGGCTTCTCTCCTGTCTCTAGATTAAGGCAGTTATCCCTCCATGGGTGATGTGTTTGCAAAGTCCTTTTGTGCACCAGGGATACATCTTGGCTCCACTGTCTGAGGTCCCTTAGACTGCTCAGTCCTTTTGGCTGAGACCCATATTCAGGTGGGCCTGACTCAGTCCCATGCTGGCTTCCCAGCTATCAGTCTAGTGGCCCATTAGCTCCTCCTTGTTCAGGTAAGCTGTCTGTAGGTGTTTCTGCCACATGGTCTTGTCCTCTCCATCTGCATCTGGGTTCTACTTTGACTCAGTGTTTATGTATGGGTGTTTGATCCTGTTTCCAACAGGCATTAGTTGAGGGCTCCATGGATAAGTTAGTTGTTGATCTCACTCTCCGGGAAGGGCATTTATGATAGCCTTTCCATTGAAGCTCAAATTGTTAGTTTGGAGCAGTCTTGTAGTTCTCTAGACCTTTCTTTGTGTTCAATTTTATCTTCAAACCAATATTGGCTCCCTCTTTTATGTTCTCTCTTTCTCTGTCTCTGTCTCTCTCTCTTTCCTGTCTTCTCTTCCTAACCAGGCTCAATCTTCCTGGTCTCACATGTTTTCCTTTCCTCCCCCTCATTTTCTCCTACTTCTCTCTCCATTCACTGCCCCTCCCACTTCCCCTGAGCTCTGGGGGACTTGTCCCTTCCCAGTTCTGTGAGCGACTTTATATGAATCTCTTAGAATATACCTTGTATCCTAGTTCCTCTGGTGGTATGAATTATAGGCTGGTGATCCTTTGACCCAGGTCTAAAATCCATATATGAGTGAGTACATACTGTGTTCCTTTTTGTGACTGGGTTACCTCATTCAGGATGGTTTCTTCAAGTGCCATCCACTTGCCTGCGAATTTCAAGATACCATTATTTTTTTCTGCAGAGTAGTATTCCATTGTGTAGATGTGCCACATCTTCATTAACCACTCTTCAATTGAGGGGCATCTAGGTTGCTTCCAGGTTCTTGCTATTACAAATAGTGCTGCTATGAACATAGTTGAACAGATATCTTTGTTGCATGGATGTGAATCCTTTGGGTATATGCCTAAGAGGGGGATTGCCGGGTCCTGTGGTAAACTAATTCCCATTTTCCTGAGAAACCGCCATACTGATCTCCAAAATGGCTGTATGAGTTTGCACTCCTACCAGCAGTGGAGGAGTATACCACTTTCTCCACTTCCTCTCCAACAAGAGTCATCATTAGTGTTTCTAATTTTATCCATTTGGCAGGAAAAAGATGGTATCTCAAAGTTGTTTTGGTTTGCATTGCCCTGATAGCTAAGGATGTGGAACATTTTCTTAAGTGTCTTTCAGCCTTTTTGATTTCCTCTATTGAGAATTCTTTCTTCAGTTCTGTAACAAAAGACCCAGGATAGCCAAAATAACCCTTTTCAATAAAAGAATTTCAGGAGGCATCACGATTCCTGACTTTAAGCTCTACTACAGAGGTATAGTTCTGAAAACAGCCTGGTATTGGCATAAAAATAGACAGGTAGACCAATGTAATCGAATTGAAAATCCTGATATTAACCCATACACCTATGAACACATGATTTTCGACAAAACAGCTAAAATTATACAATGGGGCAAGGACAGCATCTTCAACAAATGGTGCTGGCACAATTGGATGAGGGTGTGTAGACGAGTGCAGATAGACCCATGTCTGTCGCCATGCACAAAACTCAAGTCCAAATGGACCAAGGACCTCAACATCAATCCAGCCACATTGAACCTCTTAGAAGAGAAAGTAGGAGGTACCCTTGAACAAATTGGTATAGGAGACTGCTTCTTGAACATAACTCCAGGGGCACAGACACTGAGAGAAATAATTAATAAATGGGACCTCTTCAAACTTAGAAGCATCTGTAAGGCAAAGGACACAGTGGACAAGACCAAACCGCAACCCACATACTGGGAAAAGATTTTCACCAATCCTATATCCGACAAAGGGCTGCTCTCCAAAATACACAAAGAACTCAAGAAACTAGTCAACAAAACACCAAATAACCCTATTAAAAAATGAGGCTCAACGTTTTAAAGCTATCCATGTTACCTCGTGTGTTGTCCATGCTATGGGTGATTCTTCAGTGATGTAGATATCCTTAAAATATTCAGTTAAATTCAATGACACAATCACTCCATGAGGCCTCAGAAAAACTTTATCAACTTGAGTTTGGATGGATTTTTTTTTTTAATTTTTGTGTCCCCTCTCTCTGGAATGAATAGACATTTCTTTCTGTCTTGACTTGAATACAATCTCTGGGACTTACATGGTAGAAGAAAAAAATCAACTGCTATGTGTTGTCCTATGACTTCCATGTGTGTTCTGTGGAATGCATGCAGGTCCCAATGAATGTAATAAGAAATGGAAAGAAATTACATATGGTGATGGGAACTGTCCAGAGAAGTTAATAGGAGGGGCAGAACAAAATATAGGTATCCCCTGGTTCATGCAAAAACTTTGGATTTTATGTTTTCTGTGTTATAAAAACACATTAAGCCTCCCCATACCTAGCTTTATTTAATTTTGGTAGTCTTACTTTGCTACATTGAAACAGGCTAAATAGGAGATAATTCTAAAATCAAGGAAACTATTTTGATTTCTACCACAAGTACAAGCTGTTGGGATTGAGTCTTCGCAGCCATGGGTGTGGTAAAACTCAATCAGATCTTGCATATGTTTTGAGGCCAATTAATCATATTTAATGATTAATTTGATGAGAATATGCAGATAAGGAGATGAATGTTTAAGGTATGAGCAACTATAAGAATAGGAATTCCATTTACTGAAATAAAGATCACCAAAGGAGAAGTGAGTTTTTGTGAGGAAAATCAGGAGTTTATTTGTGGATTTATGAAGTTTGTTATGGTAGTATTAAAACATCTGAGTGAAGATAGAAATGGTTTTGAATAAATGAGAAGCATTAGGGGGAGAGCTCTAGAATTAAGTGATTAATATGAGAACCTTGTATTGAAGATAATTGATATGTGAAATACAAAAAAGTAAAGTTAAAGAAACCCCTCACTTGATATGAAGGACTAACCTGGAAACCAGTATCTGTTCCTTGGAATTTGCTAGGTTCCCTCACAAGGCCCTGAGATAACAAGAAACCAAGAATTCACACTACCCTTCCTTTCTTGTGAGTCAGCAGGTGGTTAATAGGGTCCTTAAGAAACAAAGAGATAACTGCACCTCTGGTTTGCCCAGACAAGATTAATTAGCACACCTTGAAGCCCTAAGGTCTGTTGACCCTAATAGCGATACCATCTGGCCTCAAAGGGTCACATACTCAATGGACAGAGGGTCCAACCCCCCTCCCTAAGCTTGTAGGTTTTGCCTTTAAAACACCTGTGCCTGGTGGGAGGCGGCTTCTCTCTAGCCTGCATACTGGAGGAGCCCATTTGCGCAAATGTTTCCCGTTCACTAAAGCCACTTGCATGTTGCAGCAACTGGACAGGACATTGAGTTCTTGGGGATACCAACCAAAACTGGGAGACTCCTCATTCTGAGGGTGTTACATTTGGAGCTGCATCAAATGTGTATGAATAGAAAAAGAACCAGGAAAACTGGGCTTTGGAGGCTAACACATAACACTGTCTAGAAGCTGATGAATTAAGTGGTTAAGCAAAATGACACTGAATGTGGGGCAAAAGAAGGTGAGGGTAGAAACTTACTACACCCCCACACCCTCCATTCTCAGGGAGAGTTCAAAAAGTTGCTACTAAATCAAGAGGAAGTTAACTCACTGTAACTGATGTGCTATCATCTTAGTTCATTTTTCCAAGTAACTATAAGCTCCCTTCTACACATTTGTGTTTGTGTTCAACAGGGTGCTTTGCAATTGTCCTTAATTCTTCACTCTCCTGAATGCCAGGATCCTAAAGGAAAACATGTGTTCCATTTGATTGTTCTATCTTTTGTTGATCCACAGTTTCCATCAAATAAGAATTTCTTTGAATATTATTGTTAGTTGAGATATAACACATGGAATTTTGAAGTTGCTGAGATTTATAAATCCTAATGCCGAGATATATAAATCCTAATTTTCTTGAGTTAGAAAATTTAATTTTGTCAGGAAAGAAGTTCACAAAGACTCATTTCATGTTCATAAGATTTTTTGTTTCGTATGAACTTAGGATAGCATGGCATAACTGTACTGAAGAAGAAAGTAAAATGACTGCCTTGATCCTTTCATGTTTGTATAGTTTAGTTGTTTACAGGGTTATCCATTGTTTTCACATCATGGTATTAAAGAAGTAAAGCAACAGTGTGTTGTATATAGTTGGAGTTACATGGGTGAAACTGAGGGCAGTCACTTCAACTATATACTTTTTGCTTTTCCTGGTCATACTGAGGGCTGAAGAAAAACTAAGCTTTTCTACTTTTAACTGATTATGACCAAGCCATTGGGAAATTGGAACAGAGGATGTACAGAATTGATAAATGTGCCCTACATTATATATCCACACAGAGTTTCAGAATATGTCTCCAAGTAAAACCATGTTTTTGATGACTTAATAAGGCAAAGTTGAGTTCACTCTGGATGAAGGTGGGCCCAAAATCCAACCATTATTTTCTTTACAGGAAGAAGAAAGAACCAGAGAAAGGATACATGTTATTCAAGGCAGAGATGCAAGTGGCTCATGTATAATCTAAAGAGCATTAATAATTGCCAGTGTCCAGAAGTGAGAAGGAAAATATGAACTAATGTTCAGAGATTCAGTGAGAACTAACCCTGTCACACATTGCTTTCATTGTTCTAATTTTCAATACTATGAAAAAAGAAATTCCTTCCTTTCACCTTTCAATATCTATCTGTCTGTCATCATTTATCAACTATATTTCAATCTATTTTCTGTATATATGTTATGTATCGGTCATCATTTATCTATCATTATCAGTATGCATGCATGTATGTATGTATGTATGTATGTATGTATGTATGTATATATCTGTCTGTCTTTGTTTTAAAATATTGATGACTGAATTTTGAGCCAGGAGCTGAAAAGAAAAGCACTCTATCACTAAACTATAAACCCTATTCCTTCATTTTTACTTTTTCATTTTTTCCCTCTCCCTCCCCTCCTCACCTGCCCCACAAACCCCTCTCCATTCCCCTTTTTGCTCCCCAGGGAGGGTGCCACCTTCCATTGGGGGGGGTCTTCAAAGTGTGTAATATCATTTGGAACAGGGCCTAGGCCCTCTTCCATGTATCTTGGCTGTGAAAGTATCACTCTATGTGGAATGGGCCTCCAATGTCCATTCATATACTAGGGATAAATACTGATCCACTACCAGAGGCCCCATAATTGCCCAGGCCTTCTAACTAACACCCACATCCAGTGGGTTTGGGTCTATCCTATGCTGGTTTCCCAGTTATCATTCTGGGGTCCTTGAGCTCCCCCTTGTTCAGGTTAGCTGCTTCTGTGGGTTTCCCTAGCCTGGTTTGACCTCTTTGCTCATCATTCCTCCCTCTCTGCAACTGTATTTCAAGAGTTTGGCTCCGTGTTTAGCTGTGGGTGTCTGCTCCTGCTTCCATCAGGTACTGGATGAGGGCTTGAGGATGGCATATAAGCTAGCCATCAATCTCATTAATGGGGAAGGACACTTAAGGTGTCCTCTCCAGAATTGCTTAGATTGTTTGTTGGGGTCATCATTGTGGATCTCTGGATATTTCCCTAGTGCCAGATTTCTTTTTAAACCTATAATGGTTCCCTCTATTGTGGTATCTCTTCTCTTGCTCTCCTCCATTCTGCTCCCAACTTAATCTTCCTGCTCGCTCATGTATTCCTCTCCCCTTATCTTCTAACTCCTCTCCCCTTTCCCCATACTCCCAATTTGCTCAGGAGATCTTGTCATTTCCACTTCTCCTGGGTAATATGTATGTCTACCTTAGGGTCCTCCTTGTTTCCTGGCTTCTCTGGTGGTGTTGATTGTAGACTGATAATCCATTGCTCTATGTCTAAAATTCACATATATGTGTGTGCATTCCATGTTTGTCTTTTTGTGACTGGGTTACTTCACTTAGGATGGTTTCTTCCTGTTCCATCTATTTGCCTATGAATTTCAAGATTCCATTTTTTTTCTGCTGAGTATTCTTGTATCCTGCCATTTTGCTGAAGGTATTTATCAGCTGTAGGAGTTCCCTGGCTGAGTTTTTTTTTTTTTTTGGGGGGGGTAACTTATGTAAACTAGCATATCATCTGCAAATACTGAAAGTTCAACTTCTTCCTTTTCAAGTTTTTGCCTTGATCTCCTTTTGTTTTCTTATTGCTCTTGCTAGAACTTCAAGTATAATATAGTAGAGTATGAAATGAGTGGACAGCCTTGACTTGCTCCTGATTTTAGAAAAATCGTATTGAGTTTCTTTCCATTTAGTTTGATGTTGACTCTTGGTTTGCTGTTTATTGCTTTTTCTTATGTTTAGGTATGTTCCTGTTACCCCTGATCTCTCCAAGACCTTTATCATGAAGGGATGCTGGATTTTGTCAAAGACTTTTTCAGCATCTAATGAGATGATCATGTGGTGTTTTCTTTTTCAGTTCTTTTTTTTTTTTTTTTTTTTGGTGGATTACATTGATGGATTTTTGTATGTTGAATCATCCCTGCATCTCTGGAATGAAACCCATTTGATCGTTTTGGATGATTTTTCTGATGTGTTCTTGGATTTGATTTGTCAGTATTTTACTGAGTATTTTTGTATCTTGTTTGTTTTGGATTTGTTATTGTTGTTGGTATTGTGTGTGGATCCCCCCCCCTTTTTTCTTTTGACTGTTGGTAAAGTGGGATTATCCATTGCTATATTTTTGTGGGTGTAGTTAACTTCTTTGAGTTGTAGATTTCCTTCCTGATCTTTCTGTGGGGCTGGATTAGTGTGTATGTATTGCTTAAATCTGGTTTTGTCATGGAATATCTTAGTTTCTCTATCTATAGTGATTGCAAGCTTTGCTGGGTAATAGTAGTCTGGGCTGGCATACATGACCTCTTAATGTTGGTAGAATATCTATCCAGGCTCTTCTGTCCTTCAGAGTTTCTATGGAGAAGTCAGGTTTAATTCTAATGGGTTTGTCTTTATATGTTACTTGGCCTTTTTTCTTTGCTATTCTTAAAATTCTTTCTTTATTCTGCATGTTTGAAGTTTTGATTATTATGTGGCCAGGGGACTTTGTTTTGGTCCACTCTGTAAGCTTCTTGTACTTTCATTGGCATATCTTTCTTTAGATTGGGAAAGTTTTCTTCTATGGTTTTGTTGGATATATTTTATGCACCCTTGAGTTGGGTTTCTTCATCTTCTTCTGTACTTGTTATTCTTAGGTCTGGCCTTTTCACAGTGTCCCATATTTCCTGGATATTTTGTGTTAGACATTTGCTGGACTTAAGATTTTCTTTGGTGAATGAATCTATTTCTCCTAGTGTGTCATCAATGCCTGAGATTCTCTCTTCCATATTGTGTATTCTGTTGGTTATATTTGCATCTGCAGTCCTGATAATTTACCCAGCTTTTCTATTTCCAGCTCTCTATTTCAGGTTTCAAACCTTAAACTGTTGGAATTGTTTCTTGCATTTTTGTTTGTGTGTGTGTGTGTGTGTGTGTGTGTGTGTGTGTGTGTGTGTGTGTCTTTTCTTCCATTTCTTTAAAGGCTTTACTTATTTCTTCTTTTAGGGTCTTTATCATTCTAATAAAGTTATATTTAGGTTTGTTCTCCTCTGCTTCATTTGTGTTGGGATGTTCTGATCTTACTAGTGTAGAGTCCTTAGACTCTGGTGGGCAGAGTTCCAAGGTTCTCTTTTGGTGGGTACAAGTAGGTTGAATACTCTGATGGGTCTCATAATGGGTACAGACAGGTCTGTGAGTCTTTCTCTCTACAGGGAGTTGAGGCAGGACTGACTCTGGTATGTCAGCATACTCTGGATGGCTTGATTCACCTGGAAGGGTTTCCTGTGCACAGTCCCCAGGTTCTCAACCTATGAGTCACGACCCCTTTGGGTCAAACAACCCTTCCCCAGGATTCATCTAAGATCATCAGAAAACACAGATTACAATTAAAATTTTCATCACACTTCCAAAATTACAGTTATAAAATAATTTAATGACTGTAGTCATCACAATGTGAGCAACTGTATTAAGGGATCTCAGCATTAGAAAAACTAAGAACTAATGCTAAAGATTGTTGTTTCTCAGTGTAGTCCTCACAACAACAGTGTTCCCAGAATTTGAGAAGTGATTAGATAAATTCTTCACTCTTATTAAACCTAGTAAATTACAAGGCAAAAATTAGGTCTAGCTGGCTATGTTTTGAAAGTTCCCTGGAGTAGTTTCATGCTAGGTAGGATTTAAGAAGCATCTTTTTAGAAAATGACATATATTCTCCATGCTACCAAGAAGCTTGTAAATGATTTATTTCCTCACCCCACCCCCACTTGCTTTTCTTTTTTTCTGCTCTAGTTTTTTGTTTGTTTGTTTGTTTTGTTTTGTATTGTTTTCCCTTTGTCTCTTTGAATACTAGAAAATCAAGGACAGGTCTTCTTTCTTTTTTTGTCCTCCTCATAAGATTGAGACAATTATCTTGATTCATTTTCCTGTGCCCTGAGACTTGGAGTAATGCCTGTTTTGTGAATAAACAAACAGGTATACGCAAATGGTTGTAGTGACTGCTATGCTGGATAGTTTTATGGTAACTTGATAAAACTAACATAATTTGAGGGGAGGGAACCTCAAATGATAAAATGCCTCCATAAGATTGGGCTGTGGGCAAGCCAGTAGGCCTTTTTCTTAATTGGTAATCAGTGCAGGGGGGAAGGTGCTGTGAGGGAATGCTTGGCACATTGTGGATGTTGCTATCCCTGGGGTGGTAGTCCTGAGTTCAATAAGAAAGCAGATTGGGCAAGCCATGGTAGGCAAGCCAGTAAGTGCCACCACCTACATGGCCTGCACCTTGCTCAACTGCATTAACTCCTACCTCCAGTTTTTGACCCTGTTTGAGTTCATGTCCTGACTTTGATGATGAAGAACAATGTGGAAGTGTAAGCTGAATAAACCCTTTTCTTCCAAAGTTGCTTTTGGTCATGGCCTTTCACCATAGCAATAGTAACCCTAAGACAGTTTCCATTCTAAGAAAAGCACTATTACCTTAAGACCTTGGATTTGCATCTAATTTCTTACATTTCAAGTTCCATGGAGGTTTTGTTGCAGCCAAAAATTTTATTCTAGTAATACTTACTCTACCCCAGTAAAAAGAACTTTTGCTACCAGAGGCTTTTACTATATTTGCTATTGTTTTTTTTTTTTTTTTTTTGTCTGTTAAAAAACTATTTATTTTTTGATATTATAATTTAGGTAAAATATTTCTTTCTTCCCTTACTTCCCTGCAAATCCTCCAATATGCCCCTTCCTGATCTCTTCAAATTCATGGATTCTTTTTTTCACTAATTGTTATTGATATATATATATATATATATATGTATATATAGTTTAGTATGTATAATGTTACATGCATGTTACCATACATTTGGTAGCCAATCATTGTTTCTGAAAATGAATTTAACATTGATTTCTTTTAGATATTCTCAATCCTGAGCTCACAAACATATCTCCACAGTTCTTCACACAGGTGCTTCATATTATGAGGATTGGAAGGCCACATATGCATGGAAGTATTTTATTTTAATGAGAGATGGTCACATGGGTAATTCTGGCTTGTCTCAGACCCATGGTCCTTCCACCTTATCACTCTGTCCAAATGGTTGGATTAGAGGCATAAACTACCACTCCTGACTCTGTGCATGACAGTAATTTTAACTCTGTGTTTTCAATAGATATTATAAAATCATCATAGTCATAATATCCTGAATTAAATGTTTATAATGTGTAATTTATCATTAAAATAAGTGTAAAACAAAAATAGAGAGAATTTGAAGAGTAGAAATGATCTTAGAGTTCTGGCTAACTCTTTTGCAGAGTATTTATAAATAAAATGTACTTATACTATGGAATATTTATCATGTTAGTTACTGCGTAAATATTCATACGCACTATCTACTTGAATCCTTACTGTAATAATAATGTGTAGGTAATAATATCCCAAGTATGTATATTACAAGAAACCCTAAGAAGGCAAACCTGAACACAGGCATGATGGAACATTCTAACTGGTAAATGTATTAGAACAAGATTAAATCACTTCACCATAGAATCTCTTGATTTTAATCTTTTTTTCTCATTTTGTAAGGAAAATTACTGATGAAAGTTTGCATATTATCCTTCCAGGTTGATTTCTATATTCCTATCTACTACAGAATATTTTCCTATGTTTCCTTGACTATATTTGAATATCATATTATTGCCTATATGTTCCTTGGCTGTATATACCAGCCACTTTCTTTACTGTGTCCACCAAAGTTAAGATTTCTTCCTCACACAAATATTAGGAGATAGTATGCTTTTTGATGACCAGACCTCTATAGTTACCTGGTTAGCTAGTAGCAAGCTCCATCATCTGATCTTCAAGCAAGCTTTATTTGTACAATCAGGATATCATCACAAAAGTAAAATTTCTAAGGCAGGGCAAAGGCCATGATCATGAAGAAACATATCAAACTTTAGTCAAATTGAGAATAACTTAAGAATTCCCTGTTCTGATACCTACTGCTCATATCCAAAACGTGGACTTTAAAATCATTTACTCATGATATGCAAGGGCCTTGTTAAATTTTGATTTGGGTGTTTGGATTTATAAACCATTTTTTTTCATGTTTCAGGAATTTATGATGCTATTTTTGTCGGTCTCATACAATTCCAATACGTAATTCTAGTGTATAGAAAAGTTATTTATTTTTATGTTGCACTTGTTAACCTATTAATATTTGTAAACATTTTCATTAGTTATCTAGTATTAGTCTCATATTTTTAGATGAACAGGGGATTAAGCAATAGATTTAAAATTATTCATTCATTTATTTATTTTATGTATATTGGTGTTTTGTCTATATGTAGCTCTGTGTACCACTTGCATGCAGACCAGGTGCTGTAACTGGATCTTCTGGAAGTGGAATTACAAATGACAGTGAACTTCACCATGGGTGCCAGGAATCGTACCCCAGGTCTTCTGGAACAGCAACCAATGCTTTTAAACACAGAGCTATCTTCGAAGCTCCTATGCAATTGATTAAGTTTATTTATGTCTAGTATGGTAAAGGCTTTGATTGCTAACTATCAGAGTAATTCCATTATTTATCTTCTGTTTAGACTTTATTCTATTAAAACATTTATTGATAGAGAACCATATCATTTTTATGTTAGGTGCAATATATTGATATAACTTTCTGGAAAGACAAGCAAAATTTCATAGGTTAGTCAATGAATTTTGAGAAGTAAATAGAAGCAGCACATATAAAAGCTATGGCTGTCTTTCAGACTAATCTTGCTATTTTATTTCACTCAAGGAGCCTAATATTTTTGTAGGTATATCAATAAATATTTAATAATTCATTAATATATCACATTTTACAGTTTTGGTTTGTTAGTCTGACAGATATTCAAGAATTTAAGATGGAAGATTCCATTATAGCATTAGGCACTAGTTTCATTTCTGTTACTGTGATAAAATACCCTGAGATATATCAACACTGGGAGAAAGGATTTATTTTAACTCATAATTCCAGGTCTTAGTTCATCATTATGGGGAAACCAAGGCAGCAGGGAATTAAAGCAGGTAGTTATACTGTATCCAGAGTCAAGAGCAGAGAGAAATACATGCATGTGTGTTTATAACTCACCTAAAATTCTCTACTCCTATACAGTCCAGGAACCCAAGCTGGGGAATGGTGCTGTCCACTTTCAGGCTGGCTCTTCCCCTTCAATAAGAATAATCATGTCAATGTCCCATAATTATGGATTGGGCAAATATGGTCTGGACAGTTTCTCACTGAAACTGCATTCCATGTGATTCTACATTGTTTCAAGTAAACAAATAAAACCATCATACAGCATAAATAAATAGAGAGTTAATATATTGCTCAGAAGTGAAACCTATGCAGTTTCTCTTAAATGATATTTGAAAATAAATAGCCAGTCTCTCTTCGGTGATCCTTAATGTTACTGAGGCTTGGTTGCCCTGCTGACTAACGGTGAAATTCTGCTGCTATACATTAAATATCAGAGAAATGCACATCTGGACTAGATTTTACTTTGTTTTTAAAGTGCTGAGTTCTGCTACAGATTTTGGTCTGGTATCAGATGTAAGAAGGTCTGGCAAAGCTGCTGAAATGATATCTCTGTATATTATCATTTAATGAAACAAGTAAAAAGGACTGACTGATTCACAGAGCAATTGTTTTTGCACCACTACCCATCTTGATTATATACAAATAGCTCTTGTTTTCATTATGCAAAAGAACTATATTGTTTTTTATATGTTTATTTTGAAATCTTGTATCTTTCCTGGAAATAAAATTAAATCCTACAGAGACTTCTATACCTAATCTTTCAGAAACCCAGAAGAAATTTTTGTTGAAATCTTAACTATGACATTTATGACAGAAATGTTTTGCATTTTTTCTGATCACCTCATTTCTAAAAGACAATGGAATATTTTCCCCTGACCTAAGGCTATCATCTTTTTTTTTCTTCAAGCACATGTTAAAGTTGATTCATATATACAAAACTTTATTTCTATAGAGATGTCTTATGTTGCATTTAGAACTTACCTTTTAAGATAGTCTTTCATTTTAATGGGGTATTATGATAACATTGTAATTATGAGTTACCCTATCATACACCTCATTCTAGTAGAGTAGGATTTTTTAATACTGTCCACATGGTGGGTTTCTAAAATATAATGCTACAGTTTGGAGAGGACAATCTAGATATCTTCTTGGCCTCTGCTGAGCACCATTTGTTTCACTATGGACTGGGTACATAATAAATTAAAGGAAGTCTTTATCATTCTGTACATCTCAAGTCCTGTTTCCTGTCATATATTAGTGATCCTGGAAGAGGGGAGATGAGGTTCAAGGGATCCATTTATGGAGCACCCTGTCCTTGATTTGGTTAATCGCTTGGAATCAATTAAAAGTAGTTTATGGGAAACAGCAAAGTTAACCTCATAAGTAGGTAAACTTTAGAAATAAAATCCTAACGCACAATAATTCCTTTCTTATTTGATTACACTAATACTGGCTATATTATAACTCTATTATCAATACAGTAAACTACTCATATTCATTTTTTAAAGTATAAATGTAGCTGATAAGTTAAGCACTGTGCATCCTATTTATCTATTATCAACCACAACAGATCTATAAAATATATATGATTATATGAGCAGTGTTCTGTAAACAAGCCAGTTTTTTTCCCCCTATGGAACAACTGACTTTATTGGGCTTACTTACAAAGCAAGGAGTCTTAGTGACCCTAAAGTGGTCACATTAGAAAGTCTACACAAATTACCGATAATGACTTCCCCAGAGCTGCATAGCTGAACCCCCTTCCTCTACACTCCTCCAATCTATGTACTGTAGCCCCTTCATGACACCCAAAGGACATGTGCAAGTAGGGAAGAACTACATACAGCTGACTGGATGAACTGGCTGGCTACTCTAAGCAAGGGCCCAATGACCCTCCCCACCCTCATCTTGGATGAAATTCTGTAAGCAGACAAAGCTAATTGCCTGAAGATGGCAGTTGTTAGTACACAAGCAAGTTTATATATATATATATATATATATATATATATATATATATATATATAATTTAAATTAGAAACAATCTCATTTTACATACCAATTCCAATTCCCTCTCCCTCCCATCCTTCCATGCCCCCCACATCCTAACTCCCATCCACTCCCCAGGGAGAGTGATGCCTTCCATGGGGGATCTTCAAATTCTATCACATCATTTATGTCAGGCTCTGGCCCTCCCCCATGTATTTAGGTTGAGAGAATATCCCTCCTTGGGGGCATGGGCTCCCAAAGTCTATTCATGCACTAGAAGTAAATACTAGTTCCATTACAAGAGGCCCCATGGACTGCCAGGCCTTCTAACCGGCACCCACATTCAGGAGGCCTGGTTTGGTCCTATGCTGGTTCCCCAGCTATCTGGCTGGGGTCCATGTTTTCCTACTTGTTCCGGTCTACTGTTTCTGTGGGTTTTCCTAGCATGGTCTTGACCTCTTTCCTCATCCCTCCTCCCTGTCTACAAATGAATTCCAGGAGTTTGGCTCATTGATTAGCTGTGGATCTATGCTTCTGCTTCCATCAGCTACTGGATGAAGGCTCAAGGATGGCATTTTAGGTAGTCATCAATCTCATTATAGGGGAAGTGTATTTAAAATAGCCTCTCCACTATTACTTAAATTCTTAGTTGGGGTCATCAATGGCTCTCTCTATTAAGGTATATCTTTTCTTGCTCTCCTCTATTCATCTTCCTACTCAATTTTCCTGATCTCTCATGTTCTCCTCCCCCTTTCTCTCCTCCACTTTCTTCTCCTCCCTCCACTTTCCCCCATGTTTCCAATTTGTTCAGGAGCTCTTTCCCTTTCTTCAGAGAACTATGTATGTCTCCCTTACGGTGTTCCTTATCTCTTATCATCTCTAGAGGTATGGATTGTAGGCTGGTAATCGTTATCTCTATGTCTAATATTTATACATGAGTGAGTACATGTCATGTTTGTCTTTATGTGATTGGGTTACCTCACTCAGGATAGTTTCCTCTTATTCCATCCATTTTCCTGCCAATTTCAAGATTTCATTGGTGTTTTTTTTTTTTTTTTTTTTTTTTTTTCTGTTGAGTAGTACTTCATTGTGTAAATGTACCACATTTTGTTTATTCATTCTTCAGTTGAGGGGCATTTAGGTTGCTTCCAGGTTCTGGCTATTATAAATAATGCTGGTATGAACATAGTTGAACAGATGTCCTTGTGGTACAAATGTGCATTCTTTGGGTACATGCCTAATAGTGGAATTGCTGGATCTTGGGGTAGACTGATTCCCATTTTCCTGAGAAAGTACCATACTGACTTTCAAAGTAGCTGTGAGAGTTTGCACTCCCTCTAGGAATGGAGGAGTGTTCCCCTTCTTCACATCCTATCTAGAATAAACTGTCATTGGTGTTTTTGGTTCTAATGATTCTGACAGGTATAAGATGACATCTCAGAGTTGTTTTGATTTGCATGTCTGTGATAGCTAAGGATGTTAAACAATTTCTTATGTGTCTTTCAGCCATTTTTATAACCCTCTATTAAGAATTCTCTATTTAGTTCTGTAGTCCACTTTTTAGTTGGCTTATTTGATAGGAAACAAGCAAGTTTAAAAGGATGGAGAGATAGCGTATTGGGTAACAGCACTTGTCGGCAGTCACAAGGGCCTGAGTTTATATATCCCAGATTAAAATTAAAAGCAAACCATGAATGCCCTTATTTTTAATCCTGATATTAGAGACTGATCCAAGACAGCTTAGAAAACACTGTGAATTTATAATTCAGTGAGAGATATTGTCTCAAGGCAATGGAAGTGGAGAGCAATAGGTAAAGACATCACTATTCTGCTCTGGCCTCCATGTGCCCCAAGAGCACTTGTAACTATATATTAAAGTGAATGCACCACATACACAGAGACATACATACATACATACATACATACATACATACATACACACACATACAGAGAGAGAGAGAGAGAGAGAGAGAGAGAGAGAGAGAGAGAATACATATGGATACATATGATTTCAAAGACAGAAATAGTGGCACATGTTGGTAATTACTAGTGGCTAGACTAGAGGAACTTTCTGGACCTGAAGCCTACTTGTTCTATATAGTGACCTCACTGAGAGCCTGAGCTACAGTGTGAAACTCTGTTTCCAAAAGCCAAACCAAAAAACACACACACACAGAGATACAGAGAAAGAGAGAGAGAGAGAAAGAGAGAGAGAGAGAATGAAAGTGAAAAATCCCTATAGCTTCCTTGCTTTGAATACTTGGTCACCACTGTCTGGGAAAGTTGTAGAAGCTTTTTTTAAAATAAAATTTTAGACTCTGAGTCCCCGACTGCCTGAAGTCTGAACCACACCACCTGTCCTCTGCTGGAGCTACAGTCCCCAGCCAGAGATCCACCAATCCATGCAGGATCATCCTGAGTCCTGGCCTGCTGGATCTTTGACACCCCCCTATCACCAGGCCTCTTCTGGAGGCGAGTCTGGGACCAGTTCAGGTTGAATCCTCCCTATACCCTTCCCTGGGAACTCCCTGGATTGGCCCTGAATCTCGCTTACCCCTGTGTCCTGTCCCCAGGTAGAATACACCTGGTGCTCTGATATACAACCCCCGACCCCCCCAGAAGAGCCTGCCCTCCTCCCACCCTGTGCCCTACCTAGCCCACTGTCCTTGGTTGAGCACTGGAACAGAGGGAGGATTCAAAATCCCACCTCCTATGGGTCACTTCCTGGAGCTGCTCTGAGCACACTAGACCCCCCTATCCATACCAGACCACCCTGAATCCCAGCATATCTGATCTCTGACCCCCACCATCAGTCTTCTGCCAGAGCTCTGGACAGAAATCCACCTATCCCCAAGAGACCATCCTGAGTCCCTGCCTGCTGGATCTTTGACCACCATCCCCAGGCCCCTGCCTGAGGAGAGACCTCCTAGAGAGCTTGGACCACTCAGAGCTACAGACATCAAACTTCTGACCCACCTAAGCCCACAAGGGAAGTACCATATATATAGCGAGAACCCACCTACACCCACTGGAAGAAGTGATTGGAAGACAGCAATACAAGAAAACACCTAACAATAGAAAGAAAAGCATTACACTACCAGAATCTAGGGACTCTACACCAACTAGACCTGAACACCCCAAAGCAGATGAAGCAGAAGAGAATGACTTAAAAAATATCTTCATAAAAGTGATAGAGGCCTTCAAAGATGATGTGAGAAAATCACTTAAAGAAATGGAAGAAAAAACAAACAAAAAAAATGGAACAAATAAACAAATCTCGTAAAGAAGGTAAGGAAAGCCAAGAAAAAAAAATCAATTAACAGATGAAGGAAACATTTCAAAAGTTGAAAACTGAAATAGAGACAATAAGGAAAACACAAACTGAAGGAATGCCAGAAATAGAAAAACTGGGCAAACAATCAGGAACTATAGATACAAGCAGAATACCACAGATGGAAGAGAGAATCTCAGGCACTGAAGATAAACTAGAGGAAATAGAATCATTGGCCAAAGAAAATCTTCAGCTCAAAAAATCCTTAACACAAAACATTCAGGAAATGTGGGACACAGTTAAACGCCAAACCTAAAAATAATAGAAAAAGAAGAAGGTGAAGAAACCCAGCTCAAAGGTGCAGAAGAGATTTTACACAAAATCATTGAATAAAACTTTCCCAATCTGAAGAAGATCTTGCCCATGAAAGTACAAGAATCATACTGAACACCAGTTAGACTGGACCAAAGAAAAAAGACCCCTTGACATATAATAATCAAAACACCTAACATACAGAATAAAGAAAGAATATTAAGAACAGCAAAGGAAAAGGGACAGATAACATATAAAGGCAGACTTATCAAAATTACACCTGACTTCTCCATGGAAACTGTCAAGGACACAAGGTCCTGGATAGTTGCTCTACAAGTACTAAGAATTGACAGATGCCAGCTTAGGCTACTACACCCAGCAAAACTCTCAATCACTGTAGATAGAGAAAATAAGATATATAATGACAAAGCCAGATTTTCACCAAACATATATACAAATCCATCTCTACAAAAAGTTCTGGAAGGAAAATTGCAACCCAAGGAAGTTAACTTCACTCACAAAGAAAATAGGCAATAGATAATCCCACTTCACCAGAACCCAAGAGTAAAGAAGGACAAATATATTCACGATACCAATAACAACAACAAATCTAAAACAAACAAGCATTAACAATCAATGATCCTTACTATCACTCAACATTAATGGTTTTAACTCACCTATAAACAGACACAGGCTAACAAAATGGATATGAAGACAGAATCCATCCTTCTGCTGCATACAAGAAACACATCTATGGTTCAAAGACAGATAACTTCAGGGTAAAGGGTTGGGGAAAGATCTTCCAATTAAATGGACCCAAGAAACAAGCAGGTGTGGCTATCCTAATATCTAACAAGTTAAGTTCAAATGAAAATCAATCCAAAGATATGAAGACAGTCATTTCGTATTCATCACAGTCAAATCCATCAGCACAAAGTCTCAATTCTGAACATCTATTCCCTAAATACAAAGGCACACACATTCATAAAAGAAATGCTACTAAAACTCAAGTCTCACATAAGACCTCCCACACTCATAGTGGGAGACTTCAACACCCCACTCTCACAACTAGACAGGACCACCAAACAGAAACACTTAACAAAGAAACAAAAGAACTAACAAAAGTTATGTTTCAACTGGGTTTAACAGACATCTATAGAACATTCCATCCAAACACAAAAGAATATACCTTCTTCTCTGCTCCACATAGAACCTTCTCTAAAACTGACCACATGCAATGTAACATAACAAACACATAAACACATACACACACACACACACACACACACACACAAAATTTTACTAGTCCCCTGTATCTTATCAGACTACCATGCATTAAAGTTGAAATTCAACAACACAAATTGCAGAAAACCTACAAACTCATGGAAACTGAATAATGTACAATTGCACCATACCTGGATCAAAGAAGAAATTAAGGCCTTCCTAAAATTCAACAATAATGATAACACAAAATACCCAATTTTATGGGCCACATTGAAAGCAGTGCTTCGAGGGACATTCATTGCACTAAGTGCTTATATGACAAAAATGGAGGATAATCACATTAGAGAATTACAACACAACTAAAAGCCTTAGAACAAAAAGAAGCAAACTCACCCCAGAGGAGTAGATGCCAGGAAATAATCAATTTTAGAGCTGAAATCAATAAAGTAGGAACCAGGAAAACAATACAAAAAAAAAAACAATGCAACAAAAGGTTGGTTTTTTAAGAAAGTCAACAATATAGCCTTTATCCAAACTAATGAAAAAGCAGAGAGAGAACATGCAAATTAACAAAATCAGAAATGAAAAGCGGGATATAACAATAGACATTGAGGAAATCCAGACAATTTTCAGGTCATAACTTGAAAAACTGTACTCCAAAAAAAAAAAAAAAAAAAAAAAATGAAAAATTCAAAGGAAATGGAAAAATTCCTGGATAACAATCACTTACCAAAATTAAATCAAGAACAGACAACAACTTAACAAAACCTGTAACCCCTAAGGAAAGACAAAAGTCTCCCAACCAAACTAAGGCCAGGGCCAGATGGCTTTACTGCAGAATTCTACCAGAAATTCAAGGAAGAGCTTATACCAATACTTCTCAAATTGTTCCACACAATAGAAACAGAAGGTTCATTACCAAACTCTTTATGAGGCCATGATCATCTTGGTGCTCATGCCACCAAGAAATAGAACTACAGACCAATATCCCTCATGAACATTGATGCAAAAATACTCAATAAAATACTGGCAAACAGAAACCAAGAACACATCAGAGAAATCATCCAACATGTCCAAGCAGTCTTAATCCTTGGGTTGCAGGGATGGTTCAACATACAAAAATCTATCAACATGATCCACCATATAAACAAACTGCAAAAGAAAAACAACATGATCATCTCCCCAGATACAGAAAAAGCCTACGACAAAATTCAACATGTTTTCATGATAATGGTTTTGCAGATACCAGGGATAACAGGAACATACCTAAACATAATAAAAGCAATATACAGTAAACCTACTGCCAGCATCAAACTGAATGCAGAGAAGCTTAAGGTGATTCATCTAAAATCAGGAACAAGACAAAGCTGCCTTCTCTCTCCATATCTCAATAGTGTACTAGAAGTTCTAGCTAATGCTATAAGACAACAAAAGGAGATCAAGGGGATACAAGTTGGAAAGGAAGAAGTTAAACTATCACTATTTGCAGATGATATGATGGTTTACATACATGACCAGAAAGCTTTATCAGGGAACTCCTACAGCTGATAAACACCTTCAGCACCTTCAGCAACCAAACTACTGGGATAAATATAAACTAAAAAAAAAAAATAAATAAGTATCCCTACTGTATAAAGTTGAAAAAAGGGGTTGAGAAAGAAATCAGAGAAACATCACCCTTTACAATAGCCACAAAAAAACATAAATTAACCTGGGGTAATGCTTACCAAACAAGTGAAAGACCTATATAGCAAGAACTTTGTATCTTTAAAGAAAGAAATTAAAGAAGATACCAGAAAATGGAAAGATCTCCCATGCTCTTGGGTAAGTAGTGTAAACATAAGAACAATGGCAATCTTGCCAAAAGCAATCTACAGATTCAATGCAATCCCCATTAAAATCCCAGCACAATTCTTCACTGACCTTGAAAGGATAACAATCAACTTTATATGGAAAAATAGAAGACAAAGGATAGCCAAAACAACCCTGTGCAGTAAAGGAATGTCAGGAGGCATCACCATTACTGACATTAAGAGCTACTACAGAGCTATAGTCCTGAAAGCAGCCTGGTATTGGCACAAAAATAGGCAGGTAGACCAATGGAAATCAATCGAAAATCCTGACATAGACCCACACATCTACAAAACCTGATTCTTGACAAAACAGCTAAAAGTATACCATGGGAGGAGGAAAGCAACTTCAACAAATGGTGCTGGCACAACTGGATGATGGTGTGTAGAACATTGCAGATAGACCCATGTCTCTTGCCATTCACAAAACTTAAGTCCAAATGGATCAAAGACCTGAATGTAAATCCAGCCACACTAAACCTCTTAGAAGAGAAAGTGGGAAGTACCCTTGAACAAATTTGTACGGGTGACACTTCCTGAATATAACTCCAGTAGCACATACACTGAGATTAACAATTAATAAATTGGATTTCGTCAAACTGAGAAGCTTCTATAAGGCATTTGACAAGACCAATGGCATCCCACAGACTGGGAAAATATCTTCACCAGTCCTACATTTGACAAAACATACAAAGAACTAAAGAAACTAGTCACCAAAACACCAAATAAGCCTATTTAAAAAATGGGGTACAGAACTGAATAGAGAATTCTTAATAGAGGAAATCAAAAAGGCTGAAAGACACTTTAGAAATTGCTCAACATCCTTAGCTATCATGGAAATGCAAACCAAAACAATTCTGATATACCTTCTGCCAGAATGGCTAAAATTAGAAACACCAATGACAACTTATGTTTGAGAGGATGTGGAGAAAGGGGAACACTCCTCTACTGCTAGTGGGAGTGCAAAGTCATTCAGTCATTTTGGAGATCAGTATGGCCGTTCCTCAGGAAAATGGGAATCAGTCTACCACAGGACCGGACAGTCCCCCTATGAGGCATAGACACAAATGAGCCACATCCATGTAACAAAGACACGTGTTCAACTATGTTCATAGTGGCATTATTTGTTATAGCAAGAACCTGGACACAACCTAGTTGCCCCTCAACTAAAGAATGGATAAAAAAGATATGGCACATTTATAGAATTGAATACTACTCTGTGGAAAAACAATGGAACCATGAAGTTTGCAGGCACATTTATGGAACTTGAAGAAACCATCCTGAATGAGGTAACCCAGTCACAAAAATAGGAACATGGAATGTACTCATTCATATATGGATTTTAGACCTAGAGCAAAGGATCACCAGCCTATAATTCACACCACCAGAGAATTTAGGACACAAGCAGGATTCTAAGACATTCATATAAGGTCCCTCACAGAAGGGGAAAATGGCAAGATCTCTTGAGCATATTGGGAGTGTGGGGTCAGTGAGTGGAAAGGGAGCTTGGAGAAAGAGAGGGGAAGATGAAGAAAGCACGTGGGACTAGGAAGTTTTTGAGTAGGGGAGGAATAGAGAAGAAGAAGAAGAAGAAGAAGAAGAAGAAGAAGAAGAAGAAGAAGAAGGAGAAGAAGAAGAAGAAGCAAAGAGACAAAGAGAGACAGACAGAGAGAGAGAGAGAGAGAGAGAGAGAGAGAGCATAAAAGAGGGAACCACTATAGGGTTGAAGAGAAAACTGAATCTAGAGAAATGTCCAGAGGCCTCCAAGACTGACCCCCAACTAACAATTTGAGCAACAGTGGAAAGGCTACCATAAACGGCCTTTCCTGGTAATGAAATAGATAACTAACTTATCCACTATCATAAATCCCTCATCTAGTATTTGATGGAAACAGAAGAAGTGCACACCTACAACTAAACACTGAGCTGAACTGGAATCCAGATGCAGAGAGGGAGGACAAGAGCAATGTACAGAAACACATAGAGACAGCTGACCTGGACAAGGAGGAGCTAATGGGTCTTGAGACTGATAGTTGGGAATCCAGCATGGGACTGACTCATGCCCCCTGATCATGGGTCTCAGTTAGAAGGCCTAGGCAATCAAAGGGACCTCGGATAGTGGAACTAGGATGTACAAAAGGATTTTGGGAGAACATTCCCCATGGAGGGATACTCCCTTAACCTAGAGGCAGGAGAGAAGAGCTAATCCCTACTCAAAATGAGTTGATAGATTTAGATGACCCCTCCTGGATGGCAATACCCTACATTCAGAGTGGGGGGGATGGGAGGGGAAGGTAGTTGGGGGCATGGGAGGTTGGGAGAGAGGAAAATAGGGAGGGAGGAAGGGAGGGAAGGAGACGTAACTAGGATCAATATGTAAAATAAAAATAAAATCTAAAATTTTATTTAATTTAAGATCAATCTTATTTTACAATCCAATCCCAGTTCTCTCTTCTCTCTCTCTCTCTCTCTCTCTCTCTCTCTCTTTCTCTCTCATATCCCAACAACCCACCATCCCACCCTTATCCACTCCCCAGGGTGAGGGAGGTCTCTCATGTAGGATCATCCAAGTCTGTCTCATCATTTGTGGCAGGAACTAGGCCCTCTTCCATGTATCTAGCTGAGAGAGTATCCCTCCATGGGAAATGGCCTCCCAAAGCCCATTGATTTTCTAGGAATAAACATTGGTTACACTGCCAGAGACCCCATAGACCACACATGTCCCCCAAATGACAACAATATACAGGGGGCTTGGGTTGGTCCTATGCTGGTTCCCCAGCTGTCAGACTGGGGTCCCCAAGATCCTACATAATCAGGTCAGCTGTTTCTGTAGGTTTGGGTTTCCCCAGCTTGGTCTTGACCTCTTTGCTCATCACTCCTCCCCCTCTACAATTGGATTCCAGGAGTTCAGCTCAGTGCTTAGCTGTGAATCTCTGCTTATACTTCTATAAGCTACTGGTGAAGGCTCTATGATGGCATTTAAGGTAGTCAATATCTCCTTATAGGAGAATGATATTTAAGGTAGCATCTCCACTATTGCTTAGATTCTTAGTTGGGGTTGTCCTTGTGGTTCCCTGCCTGTTTCCTTAGTGCCAGATATCTCTTTAAACCTATTAATTATTTCCTCTATAAGGTATCTCTATTCTTGCTCTTATTCTCTATTCTTCCCCCAACTCGACCTTTCTGATCCCTCATGTTTTCCTACTCACCTCCCAGCCCCTCCATGCTTCCAGTTTGTTCAGGAGCCCTTTTCCCTTTGCCCTTCTCTGGGGGATCATGTGTGTTTCTTTAAGGGTTCTCCTTGTTTCCTGGGGTTATGTAGGCTGGTTATGATTTGCTCTATGTCTAATATTTATATATGAGTGAGTACATAAGATATTTGTCTTTCTTTGTGTCTGGAATACCTCACTGTGATTCTATTTTCCTGCTAATTTCAAGAATTCATTGTGTGTTTGTGTGTGTTTTTATGCTGAGTAAATACTCCATTGTGTATATGTACCATATTTTCTTTATCTATTCTTTGGTTGAGGGGCACCTAGGTTGTTTCCAGCTTTGGCTATTACAATTAATGCTACTATGAACATAGTTGAACAGATGTCTTTGTGGTATGAATGTACATCCTTTAGGTGTATGCCTAATAGTGGAATAGCTGGATCCCTTTTTTCCCCTTATTTTACATATCGATCCCAGTTCCCTCTCTGTCCCTCCCTCCCATCCTCTCTTCCACCCTCCCATGCCCCTCGACCACCCTCCCATCCCATCACCCCTACTCCACATATAGGGTGATGTCTTCCTGGAGGGGTCATCTAAATTGATGACTAACTTATCCACCACCATAGAGCCCTCATCTGTCCCGCGCTACCGTCTTGCCAGCAAGAACTACGCGGCACACAGATAGGATCCTTCTGCGATAATAGCTTTAATGCTTCTTGAGAGGCAGAGCATAAGCTTACACCAACTGTAGAGCGAAGACCCCGGGAGCAAAAACCCACACCCTTATATAGAAACTCAGCCTCGCTTAGGACGTGTCACTCCCTGACTGGTTGCTCGCTCATCAGGCCGAATGACGCAGAGGCGCGGGAGAAATCCCCTTGCACGCGCGCACAGGCTTATTTATGCCAACCGCCAGCCGGATGCCAGTGCCATCTTGTAATGGAGAATGTAGGGACAGCTCCCTACACTCATCTAGTAGCTGATGGAAACAGAAGCAGACACCCACAGCTAAACACTGAGCCGAACTGGAATTGCTGGATCTTGAGGTAGACTGATTCCCACTTTTCTGAGAAGCCACCATACTGATTTGCAAAGTGGCTGAACAATTTTGAAATCCCACCAGGAATGAGTAGTGTTCCCTTTTCTCCACATACTCTTTAGCATAAGCTTTTATTGGTGTTTTTGATTTTAGCAATTCCTCTATTGAGATTTCTCTATTCAAGTCTGTATTTTACTTGGATTATTGGTGTTTTGGTGACTAATTCTTGAGTTCTTTGTATATTTTTGAGATAAGCCCTCTGTCTGGAACTCACTCTGAAGAGCAGGCTTGCCTTGAACTCATAAAGATCCACCTACTCCTGACTCCCAAGTGCTGGGACTAAAGGTGTGCACCACCATTCCCAGCAAAAAGACCCAATTTAAATAACGTTTTTGCAAACATGTTTCCTGGTAAAGTTTGAAGGTTCTGCAACTGTACTGAAGGAAAGTGGCCCTTCATAATTAACAATAGTAGACACAGGAATGCTTAATTTATACATTTGTGCTTACTTGGCAGTTTTAAGGTCTCAAACTAAGAAGCCAATAAGCCAGGCACTGGTGGCACATGCTTTTAATCCCAGTACTTGGGAGGCAGAAGGAGAGTTCAAGGTCAGTATGGTCCATTTCTTTTCACATATAAGGTTTAGTATTTTTTCTTCTAAGGTCTTCAAAGAATTGTTCTGGGATTTTGTAAAGGATTGCATTAAATTTGTAGATTGCTTTTGGAAAGATTGCCAGTTTTGTTATGTTGATCCTACCTATACAAGAACATGGGAGATCTTTCCATTTTCTGATATCTTTTTTTATTCTTTCTTTAAAGACTTAAAGTTTTTGTCATATAGGTGTTTCACTTGCTTGGTTAGTGTTACCCCAGAATATTTTATGTTGTTCATGGAAATTGTAAAGGGTGGTGTTTCTCTGATTTCTTTCTCAGCCCACTTTATCATCTATATTGGAAAGCAACTGAGCTTTCTTTCTTTCTTTTTTCTTCTTTCCTTCTTTTCTTTCATTGTTTCTTTCTTTCTTTCTCTCTCTTTTTTGTTGTTAATCTTATATCCTGTCACTTTACTGTAGGTGCTTATCAGCTGTAGGAGTTCCCTCATACACTTTTTCAAGTCACTTATGTAAACTTTCATGTCATCTGCAAATAGTGAATTTTTGACTTCTTCCTTTCCAATTTTATCCCCTTGATCTCCTTTTGTAATTTTATTACTCTAGCTATAACTTCAAGTACAATAATGAAGAGATCTGAAGAGAAGAGATAACCTTGTCTTGTTCCTAATTTTAGAGGAATTACATTGTGCTTCTGTCCATTTAGCTTCATGTTGACTGTATATTGCTTTATTATGTTTATGTATGTTCCTGTTATTTCTTATCAATCCAAGATCATGATCAGGAAGGAGTAATAGTTTTTACCAAAGGCTTTTTCAGCATCTAGTGAGATGATCATTTGGTTTTTCTTTTTCAGTTTGTTTATACGGTGTATTATGTTAACAGATTTTCATAAGTTGAACCATCCCTGCATCTCTGGGATGTAGCGTACTTGGTGGATGATTTTTCTGATGTGTTCTTGGATTTGACATGTCAGTATTTTACTGAGTATTATTGCATCAATGTTCATGGGGGAGATTAGTATGTAGTTCTCTTTCATAGTTGTGTCTTTGTGTCATTTATGTACAAAGGTAATTGTAGCCTCATGAAAAAAGTTTGGCAATGACCTTTTTGCTTCTTTTGTGTGGAACAATTTGAGGAGTATTAATACTAGCTCCTCTTTGAATTTCTGATAGAATTCTGCACTGAAGCTATCTGGCTCTGTTTTTTTTTTTTTTTTTTTTTTTTTTTTGAGGCTTTTGATGACAGCTTCTTTTTCATTGAGGGTTATAGTTCTATTTAAGTTGCTTATCTGGCCTTGATTTAATTTTGATAAATAATACTTATCCAGAAAATTGTTCATTTCCCTTCATTTTTCCAATTTTTTGGAGTACTGGTTTTCAAAATATGACCTGATAATTCTTTGGATTTCCTCAGGGTCTGTTGTTATGTTCCCCCCTCTCATTTCTGATTTTAATTTTGGTTAATTTCAAGAAATACTTGTCTGTCTGTTCAATTTCTCAAAGAACCAATTCTTTGTTTCATTGATTCTTTGTATTTTTTCTTTGTTTCTATCAATTGATTTCAACACTCAATATGATTATTTTCTGGTGTCTACTCCTTCTGGATGAGTTTGTTTCTTTTTGTTCTAGAGCTTTCAGTTGTGTTTTTAATTCTCTAGTGTGACTATTCTCCAGTTTATTTATGTGAGCACTTAGTGATATGAATTTTCTCTTAGCCCTGCTTTCAGTGTTTCCCATAAATTTGGATATGGTGTGCCTTCATTTTTATTGAATTCTAGGAATTTAACTTCCTTCTTTATTTCTTCCTTGACCCAGGTGTGATGCAATAGAGCATTGCTCAATTTTCATGAATTTGTAGGGTTTCTGCAATTTGTGTTATTGTTGAATTCTAACTTTAAACCATGGTAATCTGATAAGACACAGGTGGTTATTCCTTCTTCTTCTTCTTCTTCTTCTTCTTCTTCTTCTTCTTCTTCTTCTTCTTCTTTTTTGTTATCTGTTGAGGATTGCTTTGTTTCTGAGTATGTGTGGTGCTGAGAAGAAGATATATTCTTTTGTCTTTGGGTAGCATGTTCTATAGATGTGTGTTAAAACCAATTGGGTAATATGTATAGGTTGTAGAATCTTTATGAGCTAGTTACTGGATGGAGGAATACTTCTTGTGCTAATATGCCTCTTATAGGTATTTGTTCACAGCCATAAGAAATGTGTTGAAGGAGGGGAGAATGAAGGAATATTGAGGAATATATGTATTTGGAGTTAGCAAGCAAACGAGAGAGAGAGAGAGACAGAGAGAGAGAGAGAGAGAGAGAGAGAGAGAGAGAGAGAGAGAGAGAGAAAATAATTACCTATCGTGACATGTGTGGGAAATGACAGAGACAGTAGGATCCTAAGCAATTTATCTTCAAAGAGTATGTTTGCTTTCCCTATGCCATACCGTACTTATGGCTATTTCCTTCACCTCTGAACACAACTGAATATCCAGGTTACTTTCTTATTTTGTTTTTCAAAATCTAAAAGAAAAGTACCAATGAGTGACTTAAAAGAAAGCATATTTAAGTCTGTATCTGTTACATAAGACAGGCTCAGATCCTTCCAAAAATATTGTCAGAATGATCTCCATTCTCATAGTCTGATTCTCAGCCAGGAATAAAATTATGATTCCAGGTTTTATATGTATGAGCATCACAATCTGCCCTTATGATCAAATTAATTAATCACAGCAAAATAGAAACTCCAGCTCACATTGAACATGATCAGACAAGATCCCCAAGGGGCAGCAATGTCATTTATTCTAGCTGATAGCTGAGCAGTTCCCAGACATTTCACTTTTAACCACATTTCTTGAAAACATGCAGTTTATTCATTATATTAAGTGAATGAATGCTTTCAAAAAACTATTTTCCATGAACTGGTCCATCAAAATTTCCTTTAAATGTTGGCAACTTTTCTCTCTATTTTTGAGAACAGCTAACCTACACTGCAGACATAGATAAGACAATCTGTGCAGCTCTCTTGGGAAGATAATTTTACCACTTAGTAACCATCTGGATTTCATCATTGCGAGCTGAATGGACATCAACATATTTTTCTGAATTTTCATGCATGTTTGTAAAGGGAATCAAACAGCATAGGGTTGCTAAGATGATTATTTTGTACAAAGTCAAGGTCATTGTTTCTGTGTACACTCAGAGGACACAAAGTTGTGAGTCATGGATTCCCAAGTCACTGAGCTTCTATTTACTGGTTCCTCTAGAACTTGGTATTTCAAGGAGACTTATTTCATTGTTTACATTTTCAAATTACTTTTAATTACTTTCATTGTTCCACCACTTTGTTTTTTTAACGTTTATACATTTATTTGCATGTATAACAAAAAATAAGAGACCATGAATTATAAAAGGAGTAGATAAGAGGAGGAGTATAAGAAGATTTAATGGGATAAGAGAAAATTATACTTTAATTAAGTTTAAATATTTTCAGAATAAATAAATCTTTAAAACTATATGCAAATGAAAAACATAAAAACACATTTATCATATTGACCATGATGGCTATTCTTGGTGGTCAATTTAACTATATCTGGAGTTATCTAAAGCACCCAAAATGGAGGGGTACTCCTCAGATGGACTTTCCCTTAATTTGAAGTGAGAAGAACTGGTCCCAATCTGTATCTTTGAGGTGGAAAGACACACTTCCAGTCTGGGCATGCCTTCTACTGGAAGCCTATATAAGGTTGTGAAAGACGTAAGCTTTTTCTCTTTGCCTTTTTGCTTCCACCTTACTAGCAAAGTCTATCCCTTCATTGACATTAGGGCCTATTTCATTGCAATTCTGGAATATACTGAAGATCAGCTGAGGCCTCCAGCCTCATAGATTGAACAACTATTAGATTCTTGGACCTTCCATTCACAGGCTGCCATTGTTAGATTAGCTGGACAGTCGCCTATAAGTCATTCTAAGAAATCCCCTTTCTATTTATAAACAGAAAAAAATCATTTTATAATTTCTGTTACTCTAGAGCAGAACAGTTCTCAACCTGTATGTTGCAACCCCTTTGGGGATCAAACTAACCTTTCACAGGGTCACATATGAGATATTCACATTACAATGTATAACAGTAGCAAAATTGTAGTTATGATGTAGCAATGAGATAATTTTATGGTTGTGGAACATGAGGAACTGTATTAAAGAGTTGAAATAACAGCAACAACAACAACAAAAAAAAAAAGAGTTGAAGCATTAGGAAAGTTGAGAACCACTGCTCTAGAGAACCCTGACTATATATTAATATAAATAACCATGAACACTGTAAATTCCCTTTGACTTACATTCTGACTATCCATTGAAAAAAAGATAAACCAACAATAGAAACAATTCTAATATGAAGAAAATATGTATTTTTAAGTGTACTGTGGTCCTGGGAATCAAACTAAGGGCCTTGGGCATCCTAGGCAAGCACCCTACCAATAGGGATAGAATTAAAAATGCCCCACACTTAGTGTGAACCAGGTAGTGAGAGCCAATGCTTTAGCAGCAGCCAGCACAAGAGCACACCAGCAGAGAGAATTATCTCTCTGCTCATGCTAATTTAATGGGCAACCAGTTTGTGTTGGGCGTTATTGTTTAAAAGTAGTAAATTTCTCTAATTGAAAGAGGGAAAACATCTCTGTTCTATTTCTAGTGTTTTATTATGTAATGTTTAACCTTTATTTTTACATTTTTATAATTTTTATTTATTTTTTTCTTATTTTACATATTGATTCCAGTTCCCTCTACCCCTAGTCTTCCCATGCCAGCCATAGATCCTCCCATTTCATCCTCATGGAAGATGTTACGAGTAGGTTTTCCCTGCTGGTCTTGTCCCACTGCCACAACAGCCCCCAATAATACACTGAGACTCTGTATTAGATATAACGCTGTAGGCCAGTTACTTGTTTCTTATAGGCTAGCTCTGTCTTAATTATTAACCCATTTCTATTAATCTAAGTATTTCAACATGGTCTTATCTTACCAGAGAGAGGAGCTGGCATTCTTGTCTCTATCCTCCATCTTGGATCTCCTTCCTCATAAATGCCATGTTATGTAGGTCTTTGAAAGGTTTAAAGAATGTCTATCCATCTCAAATACATCTCTGTGTATCTTGGAAATCTAACTAACTTAACTCTAAGTTTTGACTATCATAAGTAACTATCTATAATCTGTATTGAATTATACATTTCACTTTAAAATGAGCTATATAAACACAATAACTAAACAAGAGGAGAAATATACACATCACAAAATTGACCTTAAATTGTATCAATAAGTGAAAATCCATTTTAAAACAAAGTATTCATCTCTACACCATTATCTCCTTTTTACCTTTAAAAGAATTGGTTGTGATCATTAACTATTTATAACCAAGCCCATTTAAATGAAAACAAACATTTATAAACAATATTTGGGAATTTGGGCATTATTCTTTCCAAACTGCTTCCTGCTGGTAGGGGGCGCTGTCATGGGGGATCCTAAGAAGATGAAGAAATCTTGGCTGTAATCTGTAAGGTTGCCTTGTCCCAACTGTTTTGAATGTTGGATCACCTGGGACTCTGTTTCAGGGGGTCTTGCTTGATCAAACCACATTAGTCTAGAAGGAATCCTCAGCTTTTCATTTTCTGTGGAAACAAAATTAGAAATCCTTTTCCCCAGTAACTTGTCCTTAGACTTAAATTTTGAAGTCATAGCTTTTTTTTCAAGCTGATAAAGTTTATTTTCTCAGGGGTAGCTTATATAGGACCATGGGCAGGGTTTGAGAGTAGCCAAGGCATGGGCACTGGCACATAGGCAGAGTGAGAAGGTCAGTAGAAGAAATGCCCTGAATTTTTTACCTAACTTGTAATTGGCTGTAAATTGCAGCAGGAAAGATAGCCCTGAGCTGGTTAGCTACTCTTTAGCTGGCTGTTAAACTGCAACAGGAGAGAGATCCCTGAGCTATTCTTTTACTGGCTGTGAGACCACAAGTCTGTACCTTGGAATGTTCTGCTGAACATTCTATTTATTTCTTTAAGAAGCAGTAATTTTCTGCCTGAGAGACCTGAGGTTGTGAGAATGGTGATGTTCCCCAACAGTACTAGGCATGGCATGAGTCATTGTGACACGGGTGTCCACTTGCTGTGGGTGAAACTATTCTTCCCAGGCTGCTCTATATGAGACACTGACTTCTATACTAAAGAACTTTAGACTAATATTCAAATATTCTCTACCTATAATTGCATTGACTTTTATCTATGTCTATTCTACCTTATGCCTAAAAAGGAGTTAAGACTATTGTACATTAATAGATTAACATGAAAAGGGAGCTTATTATTTTAAAGAGATTTTGGTGTTTTAACCTGTGGATGCTGACATGTGGAATAACATATTTAATTAGTAAAGAAAAATGGTGTGCTTAAGGAAATGCAGGCATCTGGGAAATACATTTGGTATTTCAATGCTTTACTGATTTGTATGTGAGCCTCAGTATATCATTTCTTTATCTGTCTTAATTTGGTGATTTGTAAAATGAAGTATTGTGTTCATTTTATAAAATTTGAAATATGTCAGTGTATCTGTCTGAACATGCTTAAACTTAAATTCAACTTAAATTCAAAAGAAAGCAAATCTGTAGTGATTAAACCAGTCTGAACCTAATTGAACTGGCTTGAGCAGGATAAAACCAGTCTGAACCAACATGAACCAGATCCACCCGGTCTGAGCTGGATCAAACAGGTCTGTACTGGTCTGAACCGGATCGAACTGGTCTGAATTTGATCGAACCTGTCTAAACTGGTCTGAACTGGATAGACCCAGTTTGATCTGGTCTAAACCGGTCTGAACCATATAGAACCAGGCTGAACTGGATCGAGCCAGATAAAACAGGTCTGTACTGGTCTGAACTGGATAGAACTGATCTGAAATGGTTTGTAGAGCCAGTCTAAATAGTTTTGAACCAGATAGAACCGGTCTGAACCAGATTGAGCTGGATAAAACAGGTCTGTACTGGTTTGAACCAGTCTGAACCTGTCTAAACCTTTAATTGTTTTTTCTTGGCTTTCCTTACATTCCTTAAGAGATTTGTTCATTTGTTCCATTTTTTTTGTCTGTTTTTTCTTCCATTTTTTAAGAAATTTTCTCACATCTTCTTTGGGGGCCTCTATCATTTTTATTATGGTAATTTTTAAGTCATTCCCTTCTGCTTCATCTGCTTTGTTGTGTTCTGGTCTAGTAGATTCCCTAGATTTTGGTGGTGTCATTCTTGTCTTTCTGTTGTTAGGTGTTTTCTTGTATTGTCATCTTCCCATAGCTTCTTCCAGTAGGTGTTGGTGGGGGTCTCTCCCTCTCTCTATAGTACTTCCCTGGTGGGCTTATGTGGGTCAGAGGTTCCATGTCTGTAGCTCTGGGTGGTCCAAGCTCTCTAGGAGGTCTCTCCACATGAAGGGACCTAGCTGTGGGGGTCAGTGATCAGGCTCCAGCAGAAGAATGGCAATGGGGGTCAAAGATCCCGAAGTCTGGGACTCAGGATGTTCCTTGTGCATATTGACAGATCTGGGCCTGTCACTCTCTAGCTGAGGCCTCTTTAGCAGAGACCCTGTGATGGGGGTCAAGTATCCTGCTGGCAGGAACTCAGAGTCTGTTCCACCACTTTGTAATGTATTTTCAGTGAACATTTCTGTGAGGCATTCATATACGTGGCTGTTAGTTAAAAATTGTTTTATAAGGATTTAGAGAGAGATAGAGACAGAGTTCACACACATGCTTGTAGGAGGGAGATTATATGGATATCAGTAAACGTTTCCAAGCAGGCCAGAGGATGACATCTGAATCCCCAGAAAGTGAATTATAGAGCGTAATGAGTCACCCAAAATGTTGCCCACTGAACTGTGATAATGTTTAAGAGCAGCAAGAACTCTTAAATGCTGAACCATATCAGTCAGTTTTGGGTTCATACCCTTTTTTGTGCCGTTAATTGCAGAGAAGGCTGTTGTAATGTCAGATGAAAGTCATATACTCCTTTTGCATTTCATTTTTCCTCTTGTAGTTTGTCCTCTAATCTCAGAACATGCCAATTTCCCCAAATATAGAGACCAAAAAATTCTTTATTACTGAAGTTGGAAAGAAATTACCAAAAGAGATGGATTAATCGACTGATGTTTTTCTTCCCCATTTGAGTAACAATTTAATTCAGAAATTGCCCTTTTTCTTTCTGCAGTTTGCTTATTTGTGTATAATTTTTAACAAGTGTTCATGCATCTATGAAAGTCATTGAACTACAGTGCACTAGTTCATTGAAGCATTTTATGTGATAATGTTACCTTTCAAAAATGAGCCTTCAAAAAAAACTATTTGATCTTCACCAATCTAATAAATGCATCATGAGAGTACATCACTGTGTTATAACTTCCCATTGCCATTTGACTTCCTTATTCATTAATGAATGCTAAGAGGAAAAACAATCCTTGTTCTTGTTTTATGAGAAAAGATACCATAATGTCAGCTGTTTGTATCATGAGGTTCCAAATGAGGCATTACTTTCATTTCAAAGTTTAAATACCCTCTGGAGAGACACTAAGAAGTTGAATTTTTTTTTTTTTTGCACTCACCCAAAATGTAGGCAGCCCCACTTGATGGGCAGAGCTCTCAGCCTGAATACATGGAGGAAGCTGAGAATCAGCCTTTATCTCTGTATTTTCCCAGACTGTGGATACAATGTGACTAGAAGCTTTTTGCTCCCAACGCAATGGTTTTCCTGTCATGAAGGAATGTATCCTCAAACTACAAATGCAAACAAACCCTTTCTTTCTTAAGTTGCTTTGACAAGTGTTTTATAAAAACAGAACTAATGTAGCATTTTCCATATTTAAATGAGATAAGACTATAAGAATGGATAATCATTGAATTACAGCCATCTAAAGATAGAAATTCATGTGACACACAACAGCAATAACAGGCAGAATTCCTTAAATCATAAAAATTATAGAAAAATGGTTTCTACACAAACATAACCACACCCCAACATATATGTGCACATGTCTGTGTGAATGTAGTTTGAGGCTTCTCATCCTGCTCACCAGTTCACAAATAACCACTCTAATACTTAATATTAATTATAATTATTTGGCTGATGGCTCAGGATTTTAACTGACTAGCTCTCACAATTAAATTAACCCATTTCTATTAGTCTGTGTATCACATGTGGCTATGGCTTACTGTTAACGTTCTTACATCTTACCCCTTTGGTGGCTACATGGCATCTCTCTGACTCTGCCTTTACGTCTTTGTTTGGATTTCCCGCTTGACTCTATTCTGGCCATTGGTCAAAACAACTTTATTCATCAACCAATAAAAGCAACATATATTTGCAGCATACAGAAGTATATTCCACATCACATGAATGCATACACATGTGCAATTGGACCATCTCATTTTTAAGAACTAAATTTAGCATGTGAGGATATGGGGAAGGAACTGGTAAATACTGGCTGAAAATACACAATGGAATGGTGGGATTAGATTTTCTTTATAGTGTTTAACAATAATTAGATACTGTGAACTTTAAGCAATCACATCAGAAGTAGACCAGAAATGGTACATATAGAGGGCTGGGTTCTGGCTTAAAGGATGAGCACTTGCTTCACATGAATGAAGTTCTGGGTCTGATCTCCAGTAATACATACACGAATAAAAACACTGTCAGAATTGTAGACAATTTTAAAATTGCATTTGTGAGCATCATAAATGGTGTTTGTGCCAATGTGTCCAATAAAAAACCAGTTTAAATCAAAGGGAACTTAGACAGTTAAGCACTCATCCATTCAGGAATGTATTCCAGTAGTTGTTGACTACAAGATAACATGTCTTTATGTAGACAATGTCCTGGTAGAACTATAATTAGGGTGAAAATTTCCATCTCATACATGTTGATGAAAATTTGATTAACATGAAAAGATATTCTGCATTTGTTTATGCTATGGAATATTTGTTTAATTATGTAAAGATATGTTGCATTTGTTTAATTTTGTAAAGATATGTAGCTGTTTAACCTTTCCATGCCTAAGGCACTTGGTTGCTCTGGTAAAAAGCTGAATGGCCAATAGTAAGCAAGAGGTATAGGCAGAATTTCTGAGTAGAGAGAGCAACTAGGAGGAGAAACTTAGGCTCAGGGGAAGAAAGATATAGAGATTCCAGGGAGACACCAGGGCCTAGCTATCCAGACATAGAGGAACCAGGAAAGTAGGATAATCTGAATGGAAAAAAGGTAAAAAGCCCTGACACAAAACATAGATGAATAGAAACAGATTAAATTAAATTAAGAGGGATAGTGGAACAAGCTTGTGTGAAGGCCATGCATTCATAATTAATACTAAGTCATTATTATTATTATTATTATTATTATTATTATTATTATTATTATTATGTCTTTAATAATAGTGTCTTTATTTAGAAAAATTACAAATACTCAAGAGCACCAAAGGTGGGGCCCTAATTTCCACATAGGGTCCAAGAAAGCCAAAAGAAACAAACAAACAAACAAAAATGGATATGGCTCATTTAAGAGGCACTATTCTGCAGCAGTGCAGTTGAGCAGGTGGTGTGCTAAGTAGAAGCAGCAAGCTAAGTGAAAATGCCCAGTAGAGTGTGGACAACAACTTCCTAGAGCTGGGTGGATGAATGTAGCTCTTGGGTAAATGCAATTCTGATGGGAGATGTCATTCTGTAAATATGTTTCTCTTATTGGTTAATGAAGAAAGCACTGTTGGCAAATAGGAAGGCAAGGTAGGCAGGACTAGCAGACAAGGAAGATTTCGGGAAATGTAGTAGGGGACAATCAAGGTGTAGGGACTTGGGAGAAGAAGTCCAGACCCTCTCTTTGGTAAGATAAGACTATGTGGAAACAGTTAGATTAATAGAAATGGGTTAATATTTAATGAGCTAGCCAATAAGAAATGCAACTAACAGACCAACAGCTTTATATCTAGTTAGTGTCTCTGTGTGTTATTTAGGGATGACATGGCTCTGCCACCAGGCTGGCAGGAAAACTGATAGTAATGCAATTCCCAGTTAAACGTAGCTCTCAGCCAGCCCTATGGGCTTAAGGCTTGACTGTCATGAACCAGAAGAATGGGCAGAGCAAACTGCCAGAGCTGCATGGCAGAAGGCCTGGCTTCTGCTTAGCATTTTAAGGTTTGGCTCATATAGTTGGAGAATGTTAAGGGTGCACAGTAAAACAGTTCCAGACCATAAAAGCCTTTAAACAGGTTATGGTGTGCATGAGTGCTTAAGAAAAAAAAAAGACAATGGATATAGACAGTTATAGGAAAAAATAAATAGTTTAAATATAGTTAATAAAGTCTTTTTTAAAAGTACAGTAATATAAAAAGAATGAGCCATGTAAAGATAGGAAATACAGAGCCAGTCTGAATCCTATATAGTGCTTTGTTTATTGATTTTTTTTAATGCAAGTGAGTGAATTGCAGCTGCAGAAGACATGTGATTATAAAATTAATTCCTGAATCAAACCAACAGAGATATTTTAGGGATATCTTATCTTTAAAATGGAATTCACAAAATGTATTGTGTTGGGGTTATACTTGTTTCCACAGGGAAGGAAAGGCTGTGTATTCTTTAAATATTAATAGAGGTCAGATTTACTTAGTGGACATACCCTAAAAATCTTGACCACAGACATAAAGAAATAAACCTAGAAAACTACAAGAAGTGATATATACGTTGATCCCTTGACATGAAATTAGAACAGCTCTGAGAATGGATGAGTCCTGATAAATCATGTTGGTTACAGAGATCTCATAACTTATTACATGCCATTTTTGCAGTCATGTTAGGTATGTTTTCAAGATTAAACAGATATATTTTTAGATAGGTGATTTTCAAATGCTTCAGGACCTACAGAATAGGACATTTAAGATGTTTAATAACTTAAGGCTTTTCATGAAAGTGAGATTATTTGATAATTGTTCTTATTGTATATAGTCTTACTATGTTAAAGGTACAATCAGTACAATCATTCTTTTTATTTAGAAAAAAGGGAAGAATGTTTTGGAATATTTTTTAACTATGAAAGATATGTTGCTGTTTAACCTTGCTTTGATTGGTTTGGTAAAAAGCTGAATAGCCAATGGAAAGGGAAAAGGTATAGGCAGGACTCTGGGCAGGAAGAATAACTAGGAGGAAGAAGTTAGGCTCTGGAGAAAAAAGAAATAGCAATGCCAGTGAGACTCCAGGGGACAACTAGACAGACAGGAGGAAGCAGGAATGTAGGACAAATGAAAAAACAAAAAAACACTAGGAAAAACATAGACGAATAGAAACAGATTGAATTAAGTTAAAAGAGCTAATAGGACAAGCCTAAGCTAAGGCTGAGCATTCATTATTAATATTAAGTCTCTATATCTTTATTTTGCAGCTAGTTGGCAGCCAAAAGAAAATTCCAACTACACCTACAAATAAAAAATCTCAGTGGAAATCTGAAAAGAATGATAATCTTTCCCACTGAGGGAAGAAAGGAACTATAATTTCCATTTCCTTTACAAATCAGGCAGCATTTGAATAGCATGAAGATTTGATAGCAAGCAGAATATGTAAAAATGTAATAAAGAACAAAAAATACATGGGATACTGATGTGTTTGCTGAGAATTTATAGATGTGAGAAGGGTACTGAGAAATGATTTTGAAAAGCGTAAAATTATTGGTCAGATTGCAAATGACTTGAAAGTCAGGCTCAGAATTCTGGCTAAGAAGTTTTATGACTTCTTTCAGAAATTCTTCCCATTATTGCTGTTGTATGGCATATAATTCCAAAAATAAAATGAAAAAATATAAGAAAGAATATTTTATTTCTTTATCACCACACTTTTCCTATTATTTTCTTAATTAGGACAGTTTTGAAACAAGTTAACCACAACAGGTAATATGGATTGTCACAAGGAAAGTAACAATTTTAAAGTAATTTAAATTGTAGGAAAGGTGTTGCAGGCTTTCTTGGATCACCTTTCTCAAAATCATGACAGGTAGATTATTATTAGTTTTGAATGTTCAGCTTTTGCTTAGGCTCTTTTAACTTAATCTATCCCGTTTCTCTTCATTTACATTTTACCTTTTTACATTTCTTTCATTCTGTATGTCCTACTTGCCTGCTTCTTCTATGTCTGGCTGACTGGTGGCTACCTTCCTTTCCCCCTCTTTTTCCCTCATTCTCTCTCAAGGCTATATTCTTCCTTTTACTTATTCTCTCTACCTACCAGCTCTGTCTATTCTTCACTGCCTAACTATTGGCCATTTAGCATTTTATTGGCTCAATCAGGTTACCTTAGACAAGCAAGGTGAAGCAAATGCAACACTTTTTTACATAATTAAACACATTCAGCATAAAAAACACAAACACCATTACATAGTTAAAGTAATATTCGGCAATAGCAAGGTGATTAAACACAAAAAAATAACTGGGCTAATGACACTGATGGAAAACTTTTTGACTACCCGTGATCATTTATTCAATATATTTGAACAGAATTCATACAAGGAATTTATTGAGTGATTTAAACATCTTTTGAGATTGATATATGCATATATCTCTACTACAGAGGACAGTCTATGGAAAATGGAAAATTAGATAATATTTGAGCACTCATTGAAGAAAGATTTGATTTCATGATGAGAGTTGGGATGTAGTTTTTCACAAAGTTCTCTAATTAGAAGGACATTTCAGCCACAGTTCTGGTGTGTTTATAGTTACTCCTCATAGTGGGTCCAAAGATGCTCTGCTCTACCTACCATCTGTGTTTTAACGTTTTCCAATATATATATATATATATATATATATATATATATATATATGAGAAAATGAATTTAATCTCATTATTATCATCAGTCCCCTAAGCATCTCACATCTCTCTAATTACACAGAATTAGTTATATCCCTGAATCATACTGCTTTTTATCAGCTGCTAACTTTCTTGAAAATGTATCCATTTTAATATTGAAGTCTGGAAAGTTCTGAAGAAGTAAATTTCCATGGTGAAAATTTAGGAACTTGAACAGTAAAATTCCTTTAACTTTTTTTGTGGAGCACATGAGCCAGTCAAAGATGGCTCTGAGTGGAAGTCAAGAGGGTGGGTCCTGAGTTATGTACACAAAAAGATGCCTAGATCAAACCAGATGAGGTCGCTGCATGAACAACTCATATTCTTTAGGTAAAGCTAGGGTGCCTAGGTATGTGATAATTGACCTTTAAAATCATTGGCTGGCTGTTTTCCCACTTGGCTGTTTTTTCCTTTTAAAAATGCTTACTATGGGGCAATAAATGAGTTCCTGCTTGACTCGATTCCCTGCAATGTCTGATTATCTCCAGGATTCTGGGAGGCTGGGGAACAGGCAGGCAGTGCATTGACCCAGCTCAGCTTTCTGTGACTGGGCTAAAACTCCTGCATTTTTCATGATTAAATCTTTTCATGTGAATGATTTAAAGAATCCCAAAGTGTGTGTGTGTGTGTAAAACTTTAATATAAGTATTTCCTTCATTTTCGAGATTATAATTATATAATTTCCCTAATCCCTTTTTCCTGCAAATCCTCACATGTATCCTTCTCAAGTTCATAGCCTCTTTCTTCATTAATTGCTTCTAAATAAATATATGTATTTGTGTGTGTGCATGTCTGAATATTTAGCATATACATATTTATATATTATTATACATCATTACATGTACTAAAAACACATAAGTACAACCTACATTATATTTATAATGTTACTTGTATATATGTCTTCAGGGCTATTTGGAATATTTTTATTTTCCCTTTTTTATTTAAATTAGAAACAAGTTTGTTTTACATGTCAATCCCAGTTCCTTCTCCCTCCTCTCCTCCCCTGTCCCCCACTGACCCCCATATCCCATACCCTTTAAGCTATCAAGGGAGGATAAGTCCTTATTTGGAATATTATTTAAAAAAGCTTCTGAGGCTTTAGAGATGGCTCAGTAGTTAAGTGTGTTACTGTTGCAGAGGACCCAGGTTCACATTTTATTACCCATATGGTAGCTCACAACCATCTTTAACTATGGTTTCAGGAGATCAGCACACACTCTTCTGATCTCTATAGGCACTAGGCACTTATGTGGTACACGTACATACATGCAGATAAATACTCATACATATAGAATAAATACCTTTAAAAAATCTCTTAAAAATTTAGCAGGTTTCCATGTTTTGTCAAAGATATTTAGTATTATTTACACATCCCCATGTCATCTCTTTGTCCTATTCTCATGCCCCCTCCCCCCATCAATAAATAGCTTGGCTATTTTACCAGCTTTCATTTTCATGCTATATCCTGTCTCCCTTTAAAACTACCCATGGCCTCTTCCTAGTTTTCTTACTTCTTCAGGTATTACAACTTATGTACACAAATCTAAAACTCAAAGGTAGTACCAAAATCTGAAAGAGAGCAAGTAGTATTTGTCTCTGTTCTGGCTTACCTCATTTAGTGTGTAATTATTTTCAGTTCTATCCTTTGCTTGCAAATTTTATAGTTTTCTTTTTCTTTACAGATGAATAAAATTTCATTGTATATACCACATTTTCATTAACCATTCAATCCACTGATGTACACCAAGGCTATTTCTATTGTCTAGCTATGTGAATTAAAAACTTATTCCTAAATTGATGGCACAGCGCAATTGCCTTCTGCGATTTAAAAGTTATGAGCTCCTTGACCTCATTCTAGACCTATTAGGAGCATTTCAATGAGTAAATAAAGACTTGCATTCAAGTCACCAGCCTCAGTGCTAGTTTTTTAGAAGTTCTCCAAATTGTCTGCAGAATTATTCTAAATTGTTTTCTCCAGTTCTTGTTTAAGCATCTAGTACCTGATACCAAATGAGAGCTGGTCTTTCTACTTGTATACACCTAGAAACATATGATGTCTATTAAAGTTAATAATGGCTAGACCTTCTTTGTTCTCTCTGTTCCCCAAGACCTAATCCCTCAGGCTTGTCACTAGTGCTGCACCAGAACTTCAATATAACACAAACTTCAGCCTCCCTCCCACCTCTGCCCATGTCTTCAGTGTATCCCACTGACCATTTCCTCTTAACCTCCCTTTTACCACTATTCCTTGCACCCCAGCCTCCATTGCTAGCAGGTATCTCTTGTAAACAGGCAAGCCTAGCAGACTAGGAAAACAGGTCATCACATGTAAGGAGTACAGTTTTTCCTCCTGCCGCCTGGTCTTGTCCCGCTGCCACGCCAGCCAGCCCCAAATAACACACAGAGACTCTGTATATGATATAATTCTGTTGGCCAGTACTAGTTTCTTATTGGCTAGCTCTGTGTTAATTATTAACCCATATCTGTTGATCTATGTATTTCTCTTACCGGTGAGCCGGCCAGCATACTGCCTTCTCCAGACTCTCCATCTTGACTCCTCCTTTCTACTTCCTCTTTCCTCCTTGTCTCCTAGTCCCTCCTATCTTCCTTTCCTATTGGCCAACAGTGCTTTATTCATTAACCATTATGAGAAACATATATACATAATGGCATCTCCCATCAATCACACACTCTGAAAACCCAGAGTGAAAACAGAAACCAGGGAACAGAACACCCATCAACAGAGACAAAGAAATCAGCCCCTAGAACTGTAATCATTCCAAAACCCAGATGCCTAAGTGCTAGTTGAAAAACACAATCAATAATAGCCAGGACAGAATGTCTTCACTAAAGACTAGCTATCCTACCACAGAAGACCCTCATCATTCATAAATAGCTGAAGCACAAGAAAAATACCTTAAAACAAACTATGCGAAGATGTTAGAGGGTATTAAAGAAGAAATGAATAAAGAAAAGGAAATAAGTAAATAAACAGAAATTAATAGAGAAAACAATGAATAATGAAATTGGGACAACACAAACAAACAATGGAAGTAAATGAATAAATCCCTTAAAGAAATCCAGGAAAACACAAATGAAAAAAAAAATGGGAGAAAATGAATAAATATCTTAAAGAAAGCCAGGAAAGCCAAAAACAAAACAAAACAAAAAACAGGTGAAGGTAATGAATAAAATTATTCAAGACCTGAAAATGGAAATAGAAGCAATAAAGAAAACACAAACTCTGGGAATTCTGGAAAGGAAAAATTTGGAATTCAAACATGAACTATGGAGGCAAGCTTTACCAACAGAATACAAAAGATAGGAGACAGCATCTCAGGCATTGAAGATAAAATAGAAGAATTAGATATATCTGACAAAGAAAATGTCAAATCTAAAAATTTATGAACAAAAATATCCAGGAAAACTGAGACACTAATAAAAGACAAAAGCTAAGAATAATAGGAATAGAGGAGTAAGAAGACTCCCAGCTCAAGGGTCCAAAAATATTTTCAACAAAATCATAGAATAATATCTTCCTAACCTCTTCTTGGTAAAGTCTTGGAAAGATTAACGATACAAGGCACATACATAATCACAATGAAAACAACTTGCAGAAATCGTATAGCCAATATAAAAATAAATGGAGAGAAACTCAAAGAAATTCCACTAAAATCAGGAGTAAAGCTGGGTTGATTTATCATTTTATTTTATCTTCATATCTATTTGGTATAATACTTGAAGTTTGAGCTAGAACAATAAGACAACTGAATGAGATCCAGAGGAAATATGTTGAAAAGGAAAAAGTCAAAGTGTGGTTATTTGTAGATGACATGAATGGATATATAAGTGATTCTAAAAATTCTGTTATGGAATGCATACATTTGGTAAACACTTTCAGAGAAGTGGCTGTATAAAAGAGTAACAACAATAACAACAACAACAACAATTAGTAGCTCTTCTATATGCAAAGAATGAATGATCTTGGAAAGAAGCCAGGGAAACAATATCTTCCATACCCTTGAATAACATAAAATATCTTGGGGTAACTCTAATCAAGAAGGCTTTACACAATAAAAACTTGAAGTATTTGAAGAACAACATTGAAGAAGATATCAGAAGATGGAAATATCCCCCATGCTCATAGATTAGTAGGATTAACACAATAAAAATGTCCATCCTAGCAATCCCCATTAAAATTAGAACACAATACTTTACAGACCTTGAATGAGTAATTCTCTACTTCAAATGAAAATCAAATAACATAGAATAGCAAAAACATCTGTTATAAGCACTTTCCTGCCACTCTGATCCCAGTGCTGCTTCAGTCCCAAAATAAAACATACTCTATCAATTTTATAGCTGTTGCCAGTGGCTAGAGCTTCTTATTGGCTAGCTCAGTCTTAAATATTAACTCAATTCTATCCAAGTGTTCCCACATGGTCTTATCTTACCAGAGAAAGTAAGACATCTTAGTTCTCTCATGCCCTACATCTTGACTCCTCTCTACTACATCTTCCAGGATCCTCCTTGTCTGCTAGTCCTGCCTATCTTGTCTTCCTATTTGCCAAAAGTGCTTTATTCATTAACTGACAAGAGACACATATTTATAGAATGACTTCTCCCATTAACAATCATGAAAATGAAAGAACTTTTGGAGACATCACCATCCAAGATTTCAAGTTGTACTACAGAGATGGCATTGGTGTAAGTACAGACATGAAAATCACTGAAATTGATTTGAAGATACACCTATGAACACCTGATTTTTGATAAAGGAGATAGAAATACAGACTGGTAAATAGACAGCATCTTAAACCAATAGCAATGATCAAATCAGATATCAACATGTAGAAGAATATAAATAGGTCCATATTTATTACCCTACACAAAATTCAAGTCCCAATGGATCAAGGATATCAAAATAAAACCAGATAAACTGAACCTGAGAGAACAGAAAGTGATAAATTGCCTTGAGTGCATTGCCACAGGAGACAGCTTCCTGAATAGGACATCTGTAGTCAGGCACTAAGATCAAGAATTAATAAATGGGACCTCATGGAAAAGAAAAGCTTCTGTAAGGCAAAGCACAATGTAATCTGAACAAAGTTTCAGCTTACAGAATGGTACTTTCTTCTCAACTCTACATCTTATAGAGGTCTAATACCTTTCATATATATGTATATATATGATATATAAGTATATATATGTATATATACATATATATACACACATAAAAACTATAAATTAAAACCATATAATCCAGTTTAAAATAGGGCACAGCTCTAAACAGGAAATTTATAATAGATGAATTTCAAAAGGCTGAGAAACACTTAAACAATTGTTCAGCATCCTTAGACATCTTAGAAATGCCAACCAAAACTGCTTTGACAATCTATAATTATCCTCTTCATTTTATTTATTTTTTATTAAAAATAGATTTTTTCTCTATAGAATATATTCCTTTTACAGTTTTCCCTCCACTCTTTCCAGCTCTCTCTCATCTCACCTCTTCCCCAGAGACACTCTTCCATTTCCTCAGAAAAGAGAAGGCCTTTATGATATAACAGCCAAATAGAGCAAAACAAGATAAAATTAAGAAAAGACAAAAGCCCTGATATCAAGACTGGACAAGGCAACCTGATAGGAGGAAATCAGTATCAAGTGCAGGCAAAAGCATCAGAGAAACACTCATTCACAGGGTTAGCCGTCCCACAAAACATAAAGCTAATAGACATTATATACATGCAGAGGATCTGGTACTGCCCTATCCATGTACAGTACTTGCCACTTTAGTCTCCGTGAGCCCAGAGATATCATGCTTAGTTGAATCAGTGGGATGTGTACTTATGGTACCCACTATCTTCTCTCACTTCTACAATCTTTCATTCCCCTCTTCCTTGTGCTTACCCATCTTTGAGGGGAAGGACCTTACTAAACATCTTCTTTATCCTCCCTCTCTCTCTCTCTGCATAAGGCATGGCTGTGGATCTCTGCATCTGTTCCCATCTACTGCTGGAGGAAGACTCTCTGATGATGACTTGTTGAGGAAGTGATCTATATTGACACCAGAATGCTATATGAATAATTTCATTGCTTTTTTATTTTTTATTTTTTGGTCAGTATTGTTCAGTTCTATCCTAAGGCTTTAGTCTATTCTATCTTTGGTTCCTGGTCATCCATGCAGCACAGGGCATGGCCTCTTACTCATGGTGTGACCTCAAGTTAAAACAAACATTTATTGGACACACCCACAAGTTCTGCACCACCATTGTCCCAGCATATTTTGCAGGCAGGATAAATTGTAGGTGGAGGATCTTGTGGCTGGGTTGGTGTATACCTGTCAGAATGGCTAAGATCAATAACAAAAGCACCAGCTCATATTGACGAGAATAGGAGTAGGAAGGACCATGTTGGAAAGATATGATGGAGGGAGTTTGTATGATGAGAGGTATCTAGAATTAGGGGTCATTTGTGGCCTACATGAAAACTTAGTACAATGAAAACTTCCTGAAATTTATGAGGGTAAACTTAGTGAGGACTCTTACTAAGGGGGGAAATGGGGTCTCAACTTGCCATCTTTTGTAATCAGTTAAGTCTTCCAGTGGCTGCACTGGGTTGCATTAGGTTGGGTTCTTCACCAAAGCTGACCTGTGGAGATTCTGAAACAAGGCAGGCTGATGCTAGGACTGATGGTCTCTACAAAATGACAGCAGGGTTGCATTTCTAAGGTTATCCACATAGTTCATTGATAATAGAGAAATAGGTATTCTTCATATAAGCTAAAAAATACAGGAAGAAAATTCTTCATTATTGATTGGCCCACACCAGGGCCAATCTTTGTAATTCCCCTGAAAAATCCAAATCAGGCTTGGTTTAAGAATGTCAAGTGGACCCCCTTCATTGGGCCTCTGCTAGAGACCTTAGCTGGAGAGTGACAGGCAGCCCTGCTAGATCCACCTATCCTTGCAGGGACATCCTGAGTCCCTGCTAGCTCCCCATCACTGGGCCTCTGCTAGAGACCTGCCTATCTATGCAGGACCACTAAGAATCATCACCTGCCTGATCTCTGACCCCCCACTGCAGGTTCTCTGCTGGAGTTCCTGGCCCCTCCCAGAGATACAAGAAAGCACCTAACAATAGAAAGACAAGCATGACACCACCAGAGTCTAGGGGCTCTACACCAACTAGAACTGAACACCCCAAAGCAGATGAAGCAGAAGAGAACGCCTTAAAAATTATCTTCATAACATTGATAGAGGCCTTCAAGGATGATGTGAAAAAAATCCCTTAAAGAAATGGAAGACAAAACAAACAAAAAATTGGAGGAACAAACCTCTTAAAGAAAGTAAGGAAAGCCAAGAAAAACAACAGATGAAGGAAACAGTTCAAGACTTGAAAAGTGAAATAGAGACAATAAAGAAAACACAAAATGAAGGAATGCTGGAAATAGAAAAACTGTGTAAAAGATCAGGAACTACAGGCATAAGCATAACCATAAGAATAAAAAAGATGGAAGAATGAATATCAAGCACTGAAGATAAACTAGAGGAAGTAGATTCTTCGACCAAAGAAAATCTTAAATCCAACAAATCCTTAATACAAAACATCGAAGAAATGTGTGACACCATGAAAAGGTCAAACCTAAGAATAATAGTCATAGAAGAAGGTGAAGAAGCACCGTTCAAATCAAGGGAATACAAATTAGAGAGGAAGAAGTCAAACTTTCTCTATTTGCAGATGATATGATAGTTTACATAAGCGATCCCACCCACAAAATTCTACCAAGGAACTCCTGCAGTTGATAAACACCTTCAGCAAACTAGCAGGATACAAGATAAACTCAAAAAAACAAAAACAAAAACAAAAACAAAAACAAAAAAATCAATAACCCTACTTTATTCAGACGATGAAGGGGCTGAGAAAGAAATCAGAGAAACATAACCTTTTACATTAGCCACAGACTACATAAAGTATCTTGGGTATCACTTAACAAACAAGTGAAAAACCTATATAATATAACTTTATGTCTTTAAAGAAAGAAATTAAAGAAGATAACAGAAAATAGAAAGAGTCCCCCATGCTCTTGGTTAGATAGGACAAACATAGTAAAAGTGGCAATCTTGCCAAAAATCAATCTACAGATTCAATGCAATCCCCATTAAAACCCCAGGACAATTCTTCACTGACCTTGAAAGGATAATACTCAACTTTATATGGAAAAACAAAAGACCCGGGATAGCCAAAACAACCCTGTACAATAAAGGAATGTCAGGAGGCATCACCATTCCATACTTTAAGACTATTACAAAGCTATAGTCCTGAACACAGCCTGGTATTGGCACAAAAATAGACAGGTAGAACAATGGAATCAAATCAAAAATCCTGACAATGACTCACACACCTATTAACACCTGATTTTTGACAAATCAGCTAAAAGTATGCAATGGGAGGAAGAAAGCATCTTCAACAAAAGGTGCTGGTACAACTGAATGATGGTGTATAGAAGACTACAGATAGACCCATGTCTATCACCATGCATAAAACTCAAGTCCAAATGGATCAAAGATCTCAACATAAATCCAGCCACACTGAACATCTTAGGAAAAAAAGTGGGAAGTACCCTGAACAAATTGGTACAGGAGACTGTTTCCTGAATATAACTCCAGTAGCACAGACACTGAGATAGGCAATTAATAAATTGGACCTCCTCAAACTGAGAAGCTTCTGCAAGGCAAAGGATACAGTTGAAAAGACCAAACAGCAGTCCACAGAGTGGGAAAATATCTTCACCAATCCTACATCTCACAGAGGGCTGATCTCCAAAATATACAAAAAAAAAAAAAAAACCCAAAACAAAACAAAAAAAAAAAAACCAAAAAAAACTCAAGAAACTTTCACCAAAACACCAAATAACCCTATTAAAAATGGGGTACAGAACTGAATAGAGAACTCTCAATAGAGAAAATGAAAAAGTCTGAAAGAAACTTAAGAAATTACTCAACATCCTTAGCAACCAGGGAAAGTCAAATCAAAACAACTTTGAGATACTATCTTACTCCAGAATGGGTAAAATTAGAAACACCAATGACAACGTATGTTGGAAAGGATGTAGAGAAAGGGGAACACTCCTCCACTGCTGGTGGGAGTGCAAACTTGTTCAGCCATCTAGGAGATCAGTATGGTGTTTTCTCAGGAAAAGTACCATAGGACCTCACAATCCCCCTCTTAGGCATATACCCAAATGATCCACATTCATGCAACAATGACAGGTGTGTAAGGAGTAAGGTTTTTCCTCCCGCTGCCTGTCTTGTCCTGCTGCTGTGCCAGTCCCAATTAACACACAGGGACTCTGTATTTGATATAATGCTGTTGGCCAGGTACTAGTTTCTTATTGGCTAGCTCTGTCTTAAGTATTAACCCATTTCTATGTATTTCCATGTGATCTTACCAGCGAGAGGCATCTGGCGGTTCTATTCTCTCCAGATTCTCCATCTTGACTCCTCCTTACCACTTCTCTTTCCTCCTTGTCTCCTAGTCCCACCTATCTAGCTTTCCTATTGGCCAACAATGCTTTATTCATTAACCAGAATGAGAAACATATACAGAATGACATCTCCCATCACAAGTGTTCATCTATGTTCATAGTAGCAATGTTTGTAATATCAAGAGCTTAGATGCAACCTAGATGCCCCTCAACTAAAGAATGGATAAAGAAGATGTGGCACATTTACACAATGGGATACTACTCTGTAGAAAAGCAAACAAACACAAACAAACAAAACAATGAATCTTGAGATTCACAGGCATGTGGATAGAAATTGAAAACCACCTTGAATGAGGTAACCCAGGCACAAAAAGGGGAACATGGTATATACTTGCTCATATGTGGATTTTAAACAGAAGAGCAAAGGATCACCAGCCTATAATTCACACTTCCAGAGAAACTAGGACACAAGGAGTATTCTAAGAGATTCATATAAGGTCCCTCACAGAAGGGAAAAGAGACAACGTCTCCAGAGCATACAAAGAGTTGGGGACAGTGAGTGGAAGAGCTAGGAGAAAGAGAATGGGAGGAGAGAAAAGCACATGGGATTAGGAAGTTTGAGTGAGGGGAGGAATAGATGAGAGATGAGAGAGAGAGAGAGAGAGAGAGAGAGAGAGAGAGAGAGAGAGACCATAAAAGAGTGAGTCATAGGTCTGAAGAGAAAATTGAACCTAGAGAAATGTCCAGAGACCTACAAGACTAATCCCAACTAACAATTTGAGCAACAGTGTAAAGTCTACCACAAATGCCCTTCCCTAATAATGAGATTGATGACTAACTTATCCACCATCATGGAGCCCTCATCTAGCAGCTGATGGAAACAGAAGCAAACACCTACAAGTAAACACTGAGCTGAACTAGAATCCAGGTGTAGAGAGGGAGGACAAGACTAGCCTTCAGAAACACAGACAGTGCTGACCTGAACAAGGAAGAGCTAATTGGCCCCCAGAGTGATATATAGGAATCTGGCATCAGACTGACTCACACCCCCTTGTACATGGGTCTCAGCTAGAAGGCCTGAGCAGTCAAAAGGACCTCAGACAGTGGAACCAGGATGTATTCCTGGTGCACAAAAGGACTTTGGTGGCACATCCCCCATGAAAGGATTTTCCTTTAACATAGAGACAGGAGAGAAGTCCTAGTCCCTGCTTCAAATGACTTGTCAGATATAGATGACCCCTCCTTGAGGGCATCACCCTACATGTTAAGTGGGAGGGGGCAATGCAAGGGGAGGGTGGTCAGGGGGCATGAGTGGATGAGAGTGAGGGTGGGAGGGACAGAGGGAGGGAAAGAGGGACAGAAAGAGGGAGAGGAAACTGGGATCGATATATAAAATAAAAGTAAAAAAATAAATTAATATTAAAAAAGAAAATAGTAAAACATGACATCATACGCTCATGTAAAAGAAAATGTCAAATGACTGACACCAGTAGCACAGACACTGAGATCAACAATTAATAAATGGGACCTCCTAAACTGTGAAACTTCCATAAGGTAATGGACACAGTCTACAAGACCAAATGGCAGCCCACAGACTGGGAATATATTTTCACCAGTACCACATCTGACAGAGGTCTGATCTCTATAATATACAAAGAACTCAAGAAATTAGTCACCAAAACACCAAATAACCCTTTTAAAAATTGGGGTATAGAGCTGAATAGCAAATCCTCAATAGAGGAATCCAGAATAGCTAAAGACAGTTAATAAAGTACTCAGCATCCTTAGCCATCAGAGAAATACAAATCAGAACAATTGTGAGATATCATCTTCTATCAGAATGGCTAAAATTAGGAACACCAATGAAAGCTTATGCTGGAGAGGATGTGGAGAAAGGGAAACACTCTTATACTACTATTGCAGTTAAATAAGGATCAGGATAAACAAGTAGGCCGAATAGATGTTTATTCAGGGAGAAATAACTTACAACCTAAACAGATGAACACCAGGAAATTCAACACTATGCTCTCCTGTCTGAGTCACACCAGAAGGAGAGCTTTTCCCTGCTCTCTCTCCAACCTCCTTCCACAGGTCACTTCCACCCATGGCTCCACCCCCCCAATGGGCATGCTCAGTGCCACAGAAGGACTATCACTACAATTCCCCTTTTAGTCTAAAGAAAAGATTTAGGCTTAATAGAAAACTATATACAAAATAGTGAATAACAAGTGTGCTCTAAGAAAAGGAAAATCGAGAACAAAATTACCTACATATCTAGTCCTAGGATGAAGGCATAATGGAGTTTACAATAGAGTTGTCCTAAGCTGGATAATGTAAGTCTAGTACCTAATATATCTAACTAGGAAGGGAGAATAATAGTTGTGATAGTTTAATCTTCAACCTCATCAAGACCTGAGAAGGAAAATAACAACACTAGAGTAGACAGGATGTGTGGATGGACAACTTCCAAAAGGTGCAGCAAGGACAGAAACAGCAAGTCACCTGGAGAGTCACCCAAGGTCTCACTGCAACGTTGGTACACCCAGTTTTGGCTAAGGCCAAGAGAACTTGACAGACCACAACAACAGCAGGGAGGTAGAATGGCTGTCTTACCCTGACTTGGCAAGGTCAAGAAGTCTTCTATATTTGTCTAAAGCAAGCACATAAGACCGCATGTCCAAATCAGTGGTCAAGGTGGGGGCAATTCTTTGCCCAACATGCCATTAGCTGAGGCACAAATGAACTCCAGCAGGAGCAATAACAGTGTCCAACATATTTTCAACAAAGTGCACGGTGCTGTCAGGAGCAACAGTGTCTCATGTCAATGGAGTACTAATATTAAAACATTTAAATGCCATGTTCTGCATGTCTATGAAGTGATTGAAGATTAAGCATCTATATCTGACTAATCTCATAGGTACAGGAAACATGAGTGAAGATAATCTGTAATACTGAGAAACTTAGCTAAAAAACTGAATAAAACTTCCCTGAGTAAAGTAGGAACAAATACTTAAACAATATAACTATATACATATACATACATATTAATCCCTAAAATAGAGGTAGAATAGAAATGTTAAGCCAAGAGGTAGAACTATAAAGGGCAGCATGATAAATATCCCAAATTGTATCAATATACAAAATGTCTTGAATACAAGAAAAGTATACACACTTAGAATATGATAAAAATAATGTGCATAAAACATCATAAATGGAAATATTTCACACAATATAACAAAATATAAACTTAGTTTTATATAGCTTACCACATATAAGAATATATAATAATGTAAGCTGTAAAATACTATCTCATTCTTACTCAAATCCACAAGAAAATAGGCTAATCTACCTATATCCCATCTAAACCATACCTTTCCCAACCATTCCCTATTCCTGTCTAAAAGATAAACCCAAGTGTAAGCATCACCTTCCATACCCAACCCTAAATAACTAAAACCAACCCAAAGATGATGACTATTATCCCAAAATTCCAAGGGTAGGGAAAGGGGGTGTCGTTATCTTAAAGTTACTTCTTGCCGAAATGGGGCGATGATTGCTCCAATGGATCCTGTAGGAAGAAAAATTTTTACCAACCAAATTTCTCAACAGAACTGGCTGTGTCATATGTAGCTAGTCACTGTGTGGCAGAAAATTCTTGACTGTAGTTCTATTTGAAACTCTGGCCAGGGTGTAATAAAAAGGTGCACCATTACAGCTAGCTAGTCGTGAGTTGTCTCAGGTAAAACAGTTTTAGGGTGATGTTTGTAGTTCAGATTCATCAGGTTGAGTCAAGTGGAAACGATGATGTGGGGCCCCATCTTCTTTCCGGAGAGTTCAAAGACTGCTCTTAGGAATCGTTATTATTCCTTGTGGAAAAGTTACACATCAATATTAAAGTAAAAATTTTCAAGTTTTAAGGTATGCATTAGGTGAAGACAACAATAAGCATTAAAAAGTATGTGAGAAAATTAGGATTTCAGGGAGAAAATTGCATATAAGAAATGAGTCTCCAGATTTTGTTTTCTTCTGCCTTACACCAATTGGCTTCTTTATTTAAGGCAGAAACCATGAAATTAATCTTAACAACATGCTTGAATTTAGAGAAGGAAAGCCAAATCCAACTCCAAAGCCAGCATTGGTTTACATAAATTGGGACTTCAAGAATACTAGATAGTAGAGAGAAATAGATTTCTGAATAGAAATAATGTACCACAATTAAATATTTTTTTATCATATATCAGATTCTGCTTCCATAAGTGATTGTTTCTGAAGAGCTGTCTTCTCTTCTGTAGGCACCTACATGTTCAGTGTCTTTTGGCTATTTGATGATAGGTTTTCTCTGTTTTCCTGTAAAAACAAGAACAGAACACTTCCCCTAACTTTGAGAGGCCTCAGCACACCTCGTAGGACCTAATTTGTTGGATGACTTGTCATTTCTCTTCATTAAGATGTTTCTCTTGTTCAACTCGAATCTTGATTAACTTAGATGGTATCCATAGTTTTTCTTCTCCTGTAGATACAAATGCAAAACCCCTACCCCAACGTAACACATATCCTGCTTTCCATTCTGAGGTCAGTACATCCTTGAAGTACACTGGCTGATTTAGTTCAGAAGTTTTTTCTATTGTCCAGTGTCTTTCTGCAGCTGTTTTTCCTTTTTCATCAGCATTAAGAAAGTTTAAAGTTAATAAAGCATTATGTAATCTGTGTTTGGGTGTTTTGGTTCCTCCTGCCTGTTTATGGAGCATTTCTTTTAAAGTACGATTGGATCTCTCAACCACTGCTTGTCCTGTAGGATTGTGTGGTATACCAGTTATGTGCTTTATCTTGTAATACTCAAAAAACTCTTTCAATTTGCTGGAGACATATGCTGGAGCATTGTCAGTTTTTATTTGTGCAGGTATGCCCATAATGGCCATTACCTCTAATTGGTGTGTTATAACAGAATCAGCCTTTTCAGAGCTCAGAGCAGTAGCCCATTGAAACCCTGAAAATGTATCTATAGTGTGATGTACATATTTTAATTTTCCAAATTCTGCAAAATGAAACACATCCATTTGCCATATTTCATTCCTATTTATACCTTTAGGGTTACTGCCTGGTGGTAAAGGAGTTTGGTTATAGAATGAGCAAGTAGGACATTTCCTTACTATTTCCTTGGCTTGTTCCCAAATGATAGAAAAATCCTTTTTTAAACCTTTGCTGTTCACGTGGTGTTTCTTATGAAACTCTGAGGCTTCTAGCACACTTCCTATCAATAAACAATCAATTTCATCATTACCTTGTGCTAGAGGACCTGGCAGACCCGTATGGGATCTGATGTGTGTTATATATATAGGATGAATCCTCTTTCTGATAGTATCTTGTAACTGTATAAACAATGAATTTAATTCTGTATTGTCAGGAATAAATTCTGTAGTCTCAATGTGGAAAATGACTCTCTCTGCGTATTGAGAGTCAGTAACTATATTGAGGTGTTCTTTAAAATCCATAAGTACCATGAGAATGGCATACAATTCTGCCTTTTGTACAGAATTGTAAGGGCTTTGAACCACTTTGCTAATTTTTCCTGATTTATATCCTGCCTTACCTGATTTGTTTGCATCAGTGTAGAATGTATGAACTCCAGAAATAGGTGTTTTTCTTACAATGTGTGGAAGGATCCAAATCTTTTTCTATATGAATTTGATTCTCTCAGTTTTTGGATAGTTATTGCTAATTGTTCCCAAAAAATTACTGCAAGCTCTCTGCCAATATTCATTATCTTTCCATAAGGAGGAAATTTCATTAGTTAAAGTTACTATAATTTCTGCTGGGTCCCTTTCTATTAGCTGATGAAGTCTTAATTTACCTTTTATAATCAAGTTGGAGATCTTTTCTATATATGTTTTTAGTTTTTTATTCTGTTTATGTGGTAGGAATATCCATCTTCTCTCTGCATCTAGAGAAGGATATTTTCTAGATGGTAATATAACCAGAATATAGTCTAGGTTTGGATCCACACGGTCCACATGTGCTTCTAATATCCTCTTTTCTACCCATTCTATTTCCTTTTCAGCTTCAGATGATAGTATTCATGGACTATTCAAGTCCTTGTCTCCTTTTAGGGCCATTTTCAAGTTTTTCAAATCATGCCCTTCTACTCCAATGATGGTTTGCAGTTGAGAAATCTCTCCTAGTAATTTTTGAAGATCATTAAGTGTCTGGTACGGATCTCTCCTGATCTGTACTTTTTGTGGTCTAATTTTCTGTAGACCTATTTTATATCCTAAGTAGTTGATAGACACTCCTTTTTGTGTTTTTTCAGGTGCAATTTGTAATCCCCAGCGAGGTAAAACGTCCTTTACTTTCTCAAAAATTTTTTCTAATATTTCTCCTTTAGAGTCAGCTAACAATATATTATCCATGTAATGATAGATTATGGATTGTGGAAACTGTTTATGAATTATTTCTAGCGATTTTTGTACAAAATATTGGCACAGGGTGGGGCTATTTAGCATGCCCTGTGGCAAAACCTTCCATTGATATCTCTTCACTGGTTGAGAATTATTGTAATTAGGTACTGTGAAGGCAAATTTTTCTTTATCTTGTTCTTGTAAAGGTATAGTGAAGAAGCAATCCCTTAAATCAATAACCATAATAGGCCATTCTTTGGGTATCAAAGAAGGCAAGGGCATTCCAGGCTGTAGAGAGCCCATTGGCTGGATAACTTTATTGATGGCTCTCTGGTCTGTAAGCATTCTCCATTTACCAGATTTCTTTTTGATCACAAATACAGGAGAATTCCAAGGGCTGGTTGATTCCTCCATATGTCCAGCATTTAGCTTTTCCTGAACCAGGCTTTCTAAAGCTTCTAACTTCTCAGAGGTCATAGGCCATTGTCCTACCCAGATAGGTTCCTCTGTTAGCCATTTTAAAGGTAGGGCTTTTGGTTCCTCTGTTTTTTCAGCATTTGTATTTTGTTTTTGTACTGGGAATGTTCGGATTACCTGTGACATGGCGGCCTTCGAGAGGCCCCCCAAGGAGTTTTCCAATGGTAAAGGGTTTCCTTGCTTGTTTCTGGTCAATCTACACTCATTTGTCCCATGTCTGCCTTTGCCATACCTTCTACATAACCCAGGAGGCTGAGGCCTTCTGTTTGATTCATTCCTAGGAGTGTTATTTCTAGGGAAGCTTTGCCTACAATTTCTATTTAGATGTCCTATCTTACCACAGTTTTAACATCTGACATGTTGATATCTCTTCAAACCTTTGGAGATGGCTTCTCCTACCCAAGCTTCTAAGTCACCATAGTAAGAAAATCTGTTATCTTGATGTCTTCTCTGACCTTTAGATATGGCTTCTCCTAGCCATGCTTCAGTCTTTTTGTAATTATACTCAATGTTGCCTGTATATAGGACCCATATATCCAAAGGTGCTGATCGCATTTTTGAAGGCCAAAGCACCTGTTTGCATTGAGGATTCACATTCTCATAAGCTAAAGGTTCTATGAGTATTCCCCTAGCATTTATGTCTGCTACCTCTAATTGTACTGCCCTAGATAATCTTTCTTGAAAGACACTAAAGCATTCTCTAAGTTCTTGCCTTATCTTGGTATAGGGTTCTGTCCTCTCTCCTAATTCATGAACCTTGTCCCAAGCATTCAAAGCTGCTGTACTGCATAGAGACAAGATATGTTCATCATAGGCAGCTTGGGTTTCTGGGTCAGCATAGAGACCCTCACCAAGAATTTTATCTTGGGGAGCTTTATAACCTTTATTTAAGCCCTGAAGTTCAAGAGCTTTTGCTTCCTATCTCCATAAAGCCCTCCATTCTAATTGAGAGGAGTTTTCAAGGATAGCTGATAATAATTGATCCCGGTCCTTATGGGTTACCTTGTTATGCCATGCCCATGATTCTACTAATTGCTTCACATAAGGTGAGTGCATGCCATAAGAGACTATTGCTTCCTTTATACCTTTTAAATCTTTCATACGTATTGGTTCCCACTGATATGCAAGGACACCTTTTGGGTGTTTTTTTTTTTTTTTTTTGTTGCTGGTTTTTCATTAATAGATACAGGGAACGCTCCCCTGACCCTAAATGGTGTGGAAAATTTTGTCTTTTTCATGCCCTGTTACCTGTAGTTCTTCTTCTGATGTATGAGACTGAATGTCTTCTAAAACCTGAAATCTATTCACCATTGTTTCTTTGAGAGTCGGAACTTCTTGAATCAAATAACTTTCTAGTGATTTCATTGCATCAATTTCTTACTTTCTCCAACTACAAATGATTCCATGTTTTTAATATTCCCATCCTTAGATATTATCTGAATGGCATGTAAACTGCCTTCCAGAAACAATGTTCTATCTGCTAGCTTGCCATTATCCTCAGACATGGAAGAGATTCTATCATCTAGTCTTTCTATCTGATGTTCCAGTTTTTAAACTCATTAGTAGCTTTCTCTGACAAGGAACAAGCTGTTTCTGCTAGCGTGTTAATGCACTGCATTGTTTCTGTTCTGTTTATTTAGGTATCTGACATGAAACAAATACTTCCTGTCAGCTCTCCAACGCCATCTTCAATATTCTGAACCTTTCTTTCTATACTTTCTATGCTTTGAATTCTATCATTTTCAATGTTTCGAATCCTTGTTACTAAGTCTCCTATGGTTTGTACAAGTTCCTTATTGTTTGCTGTAATCTCAAACCATTTCTTTAAGAATATCATGTTAATGATGAAACCCATTGCTATTACAAAATAAAAGTACATATTGGTCCAGTCATAAGTTTCTTCTGCTAAAAATCCCTTCTATATATGAAGTAAAATAATTCCTATAGTTCTGCATTGTAAAATTATCTGCCATAGTTATGGAACAATTGATCTCAGATTTTATATCAGCATAAATTACAAAGGATGTTACAATTACCTTAGGTGTAATTCTGCTGTCCTGGAACTTTGATGCTTTTAGTTGTAGATCTCAGCTTGTGGTATTTACACCTGGAGGTGTGCCACCAAATAGAGCCTAGCTGCCGAGGCCCGTCTGATCCCGGTTCTGCCTAGAAGTGTACCGCCAAATATCGTCCAGCAGCAGACGATCCTTCTGATTCCAGTCCCTGTAGAATAGCTCTTAACAAACTATGGCAAGCAAAATTTTGTTAAAAGGAGACTTGTGGAATTGCTGGAACACAACACTAAGGGTGGGAAAACGCGCAAGCAGGGTGGGTGCAGAGCGTCTCTGTGCGAATGTAAAGTGCCATGCGGAAATGTGCAAAAAATGAGAAGCGGTGAGTGCCTTCTCACGTCCGTTTTGGTGGCAAAGATCTCCTTTGCTGTAAGGAAGAGGCAAATGTCCCAAAGCTGTGGTGAGTCCACCTGGTTAGGCAAGGGACCCTGCCTTTTGGGGAAGGTGAGGGAGGGGAGCAGCGTCTGCCACCTGGGTGAAACCCAGGTCCCGTGAAAATCCTAATTCCGCTTAAATAAGGATCAGGATAAACAAATAGGCCGAATAGATGTTTATTCAGGGAGAAATAACTTACAACCTAAACAGATGAACACCAGGAAATTCAACCCGATGCTCTCCTGTCCGAGTCAAGCCAGCAAGAGAGCTTTTCCCGGCTCTCTCTCTGACCTCCTTCCACAGGTCACTTCCACCCATGGCTCTACCCCCCAATGGGCATGGTCGGTGCCACAGAAGGACTATCTCACTACACACTACTGGTGGGAGTGCAAACTTGTACAACCATTTTGGAGATCAGTATGACAATTTCTCAGGAAAATGGCATCAGTCTACCACAGGACCTGGAAATTCTACTCTTAGGCATATACACAAATGCGCCACATCCATTCAACAAAGACAGCTATTCAACTACATTTATAACAGGATTATTTATAATAGCAAGAACCTGGAAGCAACCTAGATGCCCCTCAACTGAACAATGGATAAAGAAGGTGTGGCATATTTACACAATGGAATACTACTCAGTGGGGGAAAATAGAATCTTGAAATTTGCAGGCAAGTGGATGGCACTTGAAGAAACTATCCTGAATGAGGTAACCCAGTCACAAAAAGAGGAACATGGTATGTACTCACTCATATATAGATTTTAGACTTAGAGCAAAGATCAACAGCCTATACACACTGCCAGAGAAACTAGCATACAGGAAGGAACCTAAAGGATTCATACAAGGGCCCTCACAGAAGGGGAAAGAAACAGCTGCTGAGCATATTTTGAGTGGGGGGGGCAGTGAGTGGAGATTGAGTTAGAGAAAGAGGACGGTGGGAGCTGAGAACATGTGAAACCAGGAAGAATTGAGTTGGAGGACAAATCAATGAATGCGGGGAAAAAAAAAGTGAAAGAAAGAAACACCATAATAGAGGGAGCCATTATAGGTTTGAAGATAAAACAAATATAAAACTGACTCTAGAGCAATGACAGAGACCTACAATGATGACCCCAGGTAACAATGAGCAACAGTGAAAAGGCAACCTTAAATGCCTGATAATGCAATTGATAACTAACTTATATGCCACCACAGCGCCCTCATATAGTAGCTGATGGAAACAGAAGCAGACACCCACAGGTAGACACTGAGCTGAACTGCTGGAATCAAGTTGCAGAGAGGGAGGAGTGATAAGAAAAGGGGTAAGACCAGGCCACAGAAACCCATAGAAACAGCTGACCTGAACAACGGGGAGCTCATGGACTCCCAGACTGATAGCAGAGAAACCAGCATTATACCAACTCAAACCACGTGAACATGGGTATCAGTTACAAGGCTTGGGCAGACTAAAGTACTTCTGACAATAGAACTAGGATGTATCCCTGCTGCAGGAAAGGACATTGGGAGCACATTCTCCATGGAGTGAGTCTCCCTTAGCTTAGAGGCAGGTGGGAGGGCCTAAACTCTACTCCAAATGACTTGACAGATTTTGATGATCCCTCCTGGAAGGCATCACCCTCCCTGTGCAATGAGTGGTGGGATGGGAGGATGGATGGGGGGCATGGTAGGGAGGAATGGAGAGGGAACTGTGATTGATATGTAAAATAAGAAAACACACACACACATATATGAATGCCAAGTGACCAACTTTATAAATGTTTTTCTCTGCAAAGAAATCATGTAAATGTTTGCTAATTCCACCTTTCACAGTGTTGATACTTAATTGGAAGATGCACTGGCAAATTACAATGTTTTAAATATGCGATTTGTGTTGAAATGCTTCAATTTCTTTTTTGACAAAGAAATTAAAACAGATGACACATGATTTCTTGACCATAGCATTTATAAAAGTATCTAGAATAACTAATGAGAACAAATCAGAACAAAGGATAGAATTAAAGCTGCCTTTCTATTATTTTCCACTATGTTGGTACTGTTACCATTATTACTATAATAAAAATATATTGTAGCCTTAGATGTGCAATACTCTTGTAACCATAATCTGGGCAAGGCAATTCAAATTCCCACAGCAATAGTGGTCTTGAGAGCCATGAACTTGCATATTAGGTCCTAAAGGTTCCAGATGCAAAGCAATAGAAAGTTTTGGAACAGTTAAGCAGGGTAAGCTTTCAAGTTTTATGTTATAAATGTATTTAGAACAAGCTGATTTTGCCTGAAAAGGCAAAAAGCACACATTGTAGTAGCAAAAAAGATGAAGTGCTCTGTGTTTTATCTTTGACCATCCTTTGAAAAATAAAACACTCAATATAAGAGCGGCAGTAGAAATAGAGGACTGAATATGTTTGCAATGAAATAATTGTCAGTGTAGACATTGCTCAACTGTGTTTAACAGTGATACTTTTTAATATTGAAAGAAGACAATACATTTCAGAACCTGATTTTACTTCCTTGAGAATGGAAAATTAAAAAAAAAAAAAAAAGAAAAAGAAAAAAGAAAAAAGGCAAACTGCCATCAGGAAAACACATTAAAATCATTATTGTTCTAAAATTTCTAACTCCTGAATTATAATTCAAAAGAAATTTAAATCATTCTCATTAAAATTTTTTTTAAAGTCCCAAACTTTCAACCCACCTTTTAAATGGGGGGGTTAATTTCCCTTTGTCCTGAAGTTAGTAGCTTTCATGTTTCTGCACCGGGTGAAGAGCTTAGTCATGTGGCCCTTTACCTAGTGGGCTTTCCTGGTTTGTTCTGCAAGCCAATAGCAGCATCTCCAGTGACATGTGAGATGGAGATTCCCAGCAATGCCATAATACCACTGATCTCTGCACCCAGAAAGTGATTCTGATACTCAATGAGTTGAGAACAGATATTCATTGTCACATTGAAGAAGGTAATATTTCTATAAGGCTTGTTCTGTTAAATAGATAATATATAATCACCTAAGGAAAAATGTTTTATAACCTGTGGATTAATGACTTTATTTATAGTTTTTATGAATACTGAGAAGGAAGAAATTCTCATTTAGCTCTGCTTTCATCATATAATATTTCAACTTTATAGGAGAGAAGCAAAAGTCAATAATTTTGCCTGTAACTACATTTGTCTCTGAGCCTAATATGCAATGCCTAAAATACTTCTAGATTCAAAAGCGTGGGCTTTCGGTGTAGGCAGGCATAACTCTGTAACAAGTCTTTCTCTGTTCAGTCAGTCAGCTTCCAAATAATGACAGGGAGACTTCTTATTAATTATGAAAACTTGGTCTTTAGCTTAACTTTGTTTATAACTAGTTCCTATGACTTAAACTAACCTCTTTCTACTAATCTGTGCTTTATGATGTTGTCTTTTACCTTTCATTCTGTATGACCAACTCGCTCATTGACATCCTCCTCAAATATTTGACATGGCTTGATTCATCCTTCTCTTCCTTTAAATCCCACTTATCATTCCTGCCTAGCTACAGGTCATTCAGATCTTTATTAAACCAATCACAGTAACACAGGTTTACAAAGTATAAACAAATATTCTGCAACATTTCTTCCTTTTTGTCTGAATAAAAAGGAAAAGTTTTAAGTTTAACAGAGTAAACCTATATAAAATAAGAACTATTATTAGGTGTTCTCTAAATAAAAATGATATGTTTTAACTCTAACATAGTAAAACTATACAATAAGAATATTGATCATGTTAGACTTATATTTACAATGTCCAGTACTTATGTATTTGGCAAATTCAGAGAAAGTACTGTATTATCTATCATAATTTAGAGAGTCTGAAGTTTTATGTCGTTTCTACATTTTAGGTGTTATCAACCTAAAATATCCTTTTAGACCTAAAACCCTTTTTAAATGTAAATAGCTTAAGCTTTTCAATCTGTATAAACTTCACATTTGTACATATCTTTTTTAAGTTGAATTTTTTTCAATATTTCGTAACAAGGAAAACTGTAACCATAAACTATCTAGTCTTTAATCTCATTAAAGACCCAAGAAGGATATAATATTACCTGATTAATCAAGAAGTTCAGAACAAGCAACTTCCAAATCTCTAGCTAGCTGGAACAGCTAGCTAGCTGGACAGTTACCCAAAGTTTCCTTTGCATTGTTAGGGCATCCATCTACAGCCTACAGGCCTAGAATATCAGGCAGAGTTTGCTGTGATTCAGGAAATTTTGACAGTCTCTCCTACTTTGTCCTGGCAAGTTCAGTAATTATCTTCTTTTGTGCCCTTCTTTCCAATCTAGAGAGCATACTCTCAGCAGTTAAGACAATGACAGTTTCTTTGTCTATTGGTTAACTTTGCCACAATGATAGCAAACTCTATATGGGGGTCTTTGATACCCATCATTTTATTTTGAAGTAAATTGGTACTGTCAGGAGTAGATATGCTTAATTGTCATGAAAAACCTTAGGTTATTAAAACATCTTAAATGCTGTATTTTGTAGGTCTCTGAATCATTTGAAGACCATCTGTCTATCTAAAATATATCTCTGTTTGAACTTGAAAACATACCTCATATGGTTATAAATTTGATTGTTAGATGACAAACTACTAACCTGTATCTTTAATTATTCTAAATAGTTTGTAATACTGAATTTTAAAGGCTAGAAATTTCCATTACATTGTTAAGTGAGCTGCATATGTACTAAACTTTAAACAAGAGTAGCAAAATATATATGTATGTATGTATATATACTTATATAGTACATATATACATATAGTATATATGTATATATAAAGTATAAAAAAATAAACTTACATTTGTATCAATATACAAAAATCTACACCAATGTAAAATATTTGAGATTAATTATTGCTTTTCCATTTAAAAATGGATTCAACAGTCTACTACTTTACTTATCATGTCTATACCCCCCACCTTTTTTCAGAGAGATCTTTGAATCCTACATTCCCTTCTTTGTTTCCTGCCTTAGCAGGACCAGTAACAATTTGCAACTAACCCCTCCCAAATGATGAAAAAACCCACAATGCATTGAATAACCAAAAAACACCTATCCCACTTCTTGGGAATGTGGGTATTATGTTCTCTAGACTGCAAGCTGTTGTCTTGGACCAACAACATCTCTAAGGGACACTGAGAAAATTGAGATATTGGTCAAGTCCTGTATCATTTGTTGTCTAGTCTCTATATAATGGGAAAGTGCAAGGCTTATCTGAATTCCTGGCTGGAGCAGTGTGTGAGGATGGACCTAGCTAGAAACTTTGAAGTTGTTCTGGTTGTAGATTTTTGAGGACACTGTAAGAGAGGCATTCTGAGAGGCTGGATTACCTGGACTACTTGTCTTCATTTGTGACTGGCCTTTTTTTTTTTCCTGAAAACACACAAACTTTTAAAGGTTGCATACGTATCTGCAATAACACAAGTACTGAATATTCAATATGCACAAATAAGCTAAAGATGACTTTTTGTATTATGTTTGAGCAGGTAAAAGTTCCACTTTATAAGTCCATTTGGGCTGTAATATAAATCTCTATGTATATAAAATGATGGCATGTAATTTTAACTCATGAGGACTCTAGCCAACAAGATTTATCATGTCTTATCCAGTCTCAGATTTGATCTCCTATCAAGAGATCAACATATACATCTCCTGTCTTGTAGTCTTTCTTCTCTTTTCCCCTCATGTCTGCAACCAAGATGCTTAGGAGGTTGTCAAATCTGATGCTTATTATTTTTTGAAGAAATCCATAGCTTTTTTCCTGTGTAAACAAAGACATAGCCCCTCTCCCAACATAATACACTTTCTGAACTTCATTTTAAAGTTAAGAGATTATTAAAGTGTATAGGCTGGTTTATTCAGCAATCACTTCTATAATCCATTGTCTCTCAGCAACTGCCATTTGCTCATCTGCATTTAAACAATTCAAGGTCAGCACAGCAGCATTCAGGATCCAGACATCCTGTGTACTTCCCATTCTTACATGGTTTATCCTTTGTATTACTTTATTCTTTCTTTAAATATTTCACTTTTTTATTCTTAAACTATTTTCAATGACTGTCTTGACCTATTTTTATATTGTATCTATGTTGCACCATGTGGCTTTTTACTTTTCTTTCATTTTGTATGCCTCACTCCCTCTGTGTCTGTTTTGCATCTCTCTTGAGTAATTCACAAGTGTCAATTCATCCTTCTCTTCCTCTTACTCCCTGGAAATCTGGTCCTTCACTCTTGCATAGCTATTGGCCATTCAGCTGTTTATTAAACCAACCACAGTATTGTAACATGAAAAATAAAAACACAGAGATGGTTATTGGGATTCAAGTTTCAAGTTGAACATCAGAAAAACAAAGCAGCAGCCACTAGCTCTTACTTCTACTTCAGACAGAAGGGGCAATTCACTGTACCTCAGATTGCATCTCCTGAATGCTATGCACTCCTTAACATTACTGGACACTAATTCCCTCATGAGACACTTTCCCTTCTTTCTTTTGTACCTCCTAGTATTAAAGGCATGGGATCCCAAGTGCTGAGATCTCCTTTGTGTGACCTGTTTCTCTTCTAGACTAGATCAATTTCATGTACTTCAATGTGGCCTTGAACTAACAGGGATGCATCTGTGTCTTTCTTCATGGTATTAAAGGTGTGTACCATTACCACCTAGCTTTTGAAGCTAACTAGTGTGGCTGGTTTTGCATTCTGATACTTCAGACAATCTTATTAAATCATAAGTAACAAATCATCACACAGTGACACATCTTTACACAGTGTAAACAAATAATAAGCACCATAACTCTAGCCCTGTATGAGGTATGTTGTTATAAATTGCCTGACAGATTAACAATATTGAGATTGTTATCTTTGTCTAATTTAAATATTAATCTTCTGTCAGGAATGACAGCTCTGTCTATAAAGTAATTTCTTTCAGTCATGAGGGCCTGAGTTCAATCCTCAGAGCTCATATAAAAATGTCAGGCATGGTGGTGAATATTAAGAATCCTAGCACTGGGGGCTGGGGGGGGGGAGCAGACATATCTTTAGGGCTTGTTACCAAGCTAAAAAATACCTTATCTCAAATAAATAACATGACCACTGTCTGAGGAATAGACTCAAAAGTTCACCTCTACATGTACATATGCACATATTCTCCATGTACCTGGAAATACATAAATACACTCACACACACACACACACACACACAGAGAGAGAGAGAGAGAGAGAGAGAGAGAGAGAGAGAGAGAGAGAGAGAATTAATCCAATTGGGACTGTCAATGATCTAATTTGAAGTCAACCTTTATGATAATTGTTGGTTTCAGAACACACACACATACACACACATACACACACACACACACACACACACATAAAATCAGACTATGTATAAGTTGACACAGTGTTCTTTTTGGCTATTGTCAACTCTCATCTTTAAGAATACCTTACTTGTTATGTAGTCTATTACATGTTTTACACTATTCTTTGAGTGCTTAACTTTAGTTCTTTTAAGCATATAAGAACCAGGAAACCAAGGGGAGGCCAGAGCAAGATTCTTACAACATTAACGTTTACTACTATTTTACATTTCCAAGGAGCTGCCAAATTTCTTTAACCAAACACACAAAACGTCAATGAAAATGGATCAGAAATGCACTAGAAAACGTAGAATAAATGTTTTAGAGACAACATTTTTTTTTCCAGTTGTGTTTGGTTCTATTATAGGTGTCTAAGTCATCCAGCCTGTGGATTCTGGTGCTCTAAGTAGGGTCAGTGTAGGACTTACTTTCCTGGTATGGGTTTTAGACTAGACTAGCCATTGGTTGGCTATTCCCTCAGTCTCTCTTCCATTCTTACCCCAGTACATCCTGTAAGCAGAACAAATGATAAGTCAAAGGTTATGTGGCCGTATTGGTTTCCCATGCCTTCCCCTTGAAGTCATGCCTGGTCACAGAAGATGGGCAGTTCAGTCTATGTATTTGTTATTGCTAGTAGTCTTAGGTGGGATCATCTTTGTAGCTTCCTGAGATTCACTTGTGCCAGGTTTCTACCTGACCCTCTCCCCCACCCTGCCTATTTCTAGTGGTCTCTGTTAGTACTCTCACCGGCTATCCCTCCACCCAACCTGATTGGTCATGTTCCCATTCCCACTTGCCTGCACTCCACTCACAAAATCAATCCTATTTCTCTTTCACAAGAGATTTGCGCATCACCCATGAACCATCTTTGTTACCTAGTCTCTCTGGGTCTGTGGATTGTAGCATAGTTATCATTTCTTTTACAGCTAATATCTACTAATGTGAGTACAAATTATGTTTTATGATTTGGTAGGTTGTATAGCCCCCTCCACTGCTATGAGAGAAATCCAGTTTTTGATTAAGGACTAAATAAATCCTTTAGTCAAATAATATGCCAGCCTGCACTCTACTTCCAAACTCTACTTTCAAACTGATACTTGTAAGAAAATTTAGGGTAAATGGGAAGGTTATTAGATGTCTCTTACAAAATTGTGTTGTTTAGATTAGGGAACACTTGTCTCACCTTTACTAGATTGTTATAAGAAAATGCCACTAAGTGGATGACTTATAGAAAACAGTAATTTGCTTTTCACAGTTCTAGCATCTTAAAGTCTGACAATGGGGAACCAGAAAAATGAGATTCAGTGGGAGAGAACTCTCCTAGATTTTTATTGTGAGAACCTTAATTCAATGTACAATGGCTTCACTCTTACAACTGCTTCACCTCCAGTCCCACTTTATGTTTTACCATATGAATTTTATACGGACACACATATTCAGGCATTGCAGTACCCTTCCAGGTTGAGTCTAACTTTTCACTACCTCTGAATTACTTCAATAATTGCAATTTATAGATAAATGATAGTTATACTAAGTAATTCTTGCTCACAAATATGCAAATAGATTCTGTCTGGTAAAAGTGTAATTATTTTTTAATTCTTTTTACCTTATGGAATTTAATTTCTATTTTTATTTCTCAAGAAAAGTTTATATAAACTTGGGTTTAATTGAGGCTGGTAAGATGGCCAAGCAGAAAAAGTACTTACTGAACAAACCTGACTATCTGCTTTTTAGATTCCCAGGTCACAAATAAACATCTAAGTATGGTGACAGGTGTCTGTAATTGCAGTGCTGGAGAAGTAGAGACAGGAGGATCCTCAGTGCTTGGTGGCCACAAAGTCTTGGTTATTCAATGACCTTAAACTTTAATTAGAGACTCTGTTCCTAAAATTGAGGTGGAAAACAATAGAGGAAAACATCTGACATCAATCTCTGGCTTTCACACGTGCATGCATATGTATGTGTTAATACACACATGTACATGCTGACACACTGAAATAAATGTATTCCATACAAATGCATACATAAACATATGCATACTTGCAATAATACATACATTTATATATACATACATGTAGATGTACACACACACAAATACACATTTGTGTATCTTGGAATTCTCTTTGGAACTATTTGGAATATCTGTCAAATACTATCACTAAAATACCTCTATGAGGGATAGGACTTTGTGTTTAATTATCCTTTAATATACTGTCAATTGTTTTATTATTGGTTCATAAGAAGTCCCATGAGCTTGATAGTGTTGGGGACCATCATCATCCTCACTACCTCAGGCCTCTGAGATAGAAAATTACTTCCTCTTAAGAAGTAAGCAGAATGTTCAGCAGAAAATTCCAAGATACAGGCTTGTTGTTTTACAACCAGTTAAAGAATAGCCCAAAATAGTCTTCCTGTTGTAGTTTTACAGCTAATTAAAGAATAGCTCAGGATATTCCTGCTACAGTTTTACAGCCAGTTAAAGATTAGGGCATTCCTTCTATTGACTGTTTCATCCTGCCCACTTTCAAACCCTGCTCATATCCTACCTAGGTTCCTATATAAGCCTCTCCTGACAAAATAAAATTTGGCAGCTTGATCAGAATATGGATTTGCTGACATTGTTCTTATCCGTTGTTCCTCGATTCCCCTAGGTGTTTCCTGGTTCGTGGTTGAAGGTGTGGGTTGGGTCATGATAGAAATTCAACAAAATTTAATTATGACTTTTCTCTTTCTTTTAAAATATTTTGTTACCTTTTTCAAAAGCTCCTGATTCTGATCCTTCTCAGATCCCTCTCTCTTTACTTATTTCTAAGTCTGTGTGTTTAAAATACTAATTAATCAATTCCAGTTTGGGCTGTCAGTATACTCTTGCATGTGGTACCATCCACTAGAGCCTTGTCAACTGACCAGGAACCAAACCCTTAATGAAAATTTACTGTTTTAGTTTACAAGTCAACTGTCTAAACTTTTCAGGTAGCAGTGGAGTCTCATGACCCCCTTCCTACTTGATGATGAAATATTTATAGGAATGATCTGCAGGTTCTGTACAAGCAACTATAGCATCTGTGAATTCATGACTTAATAGTTCTGTCATTTCCAGAAGATATTGTTTGTTTCAGTCATCCCTGACTTCTGGCTATTATTATCTTTACATGCTCCTCTCTAAGACAGTCACTGAGTCTTAGAGAAGAGATGCATGCAGATATCACATTAGTGGCTGAGCATTTTACTGAACTTTATTCTTTGTATTGTTATCAGCTGTAGCTTCTGTGTTAAACACCACAGTGAAATTCTCTGGTGAAGTTGAAGAGCTGGAAATGTATGAGTAGAGAGATATAAATTTAGAGGCAGTTAAGGACTATGTCAATTTAGCACAATAATAATAGAAAATTCATACCTGGGTCCCTCAAGCTTCCTAAGCACAGGCTTTTTCCTTGATTAACAGTACGAAGCATATGGTTCCTCCTGTGGAGTGGGCCATAAATTCAGTCTCAAAATGCTAGGTTACTTCACATTTGTGCCATTATTAGGTTCATGGACATACTTTATTGTACTAGTTCATTATTATAGCTTAACCAAGTTGACAGCTAGGTAAAATTGTTTTTAGTGTCCACCCCCAGCAGCTTTCCTAGCACCTTTCCAGCACTATGAAATCTGACCAGCTGACAGGCATCTTCCTGCTGAGTACAAGCTTGATTTGTCCACATTTTGTGACCATCATGTGTGATTTCTGGAACCAACAATTTAGAGATACCCCACATATGACACCAGGCTTTTTAATTTGGCAACTTGTGTTTTTATGGATGAGCATAATTCTACATACAGGTTAACTCAAGTTAAACTGTCTTATATTAATACATACATACACACAAACACACACACACACACACACACACACACACACACACAGCTTATAAAATAGTAAGTTTTCAAAGAGCTTTATAAATATTTGTCTTACTTTTCCTTCCTCCAGCATCCACAAATGCCTTATCATCCCACTCTTTTCCTACTTAAAACTCTCCCCATTATTCTTCATTTGCTCTTCATATAGCCTATTATCCTCCCTTTGTTAAATACTTTTTTTCTTCCCCAGTCATAGTTTCTTTGTAGCTTCCGCATAGTTACCACAAATTAAGCACAAAGATAAAGACCATCATTTTGATTTTGGTTGTGAATAGAGAGACAGATCTTTTCTTTTGAGAGCTTACATAGGTTGAGACAAAGTTAGTACATAATTTTTCTTGGAATAAGGAGAAATATAAATCAATAATTATTAAACTAAATACCACAAAAGAGCTATGCACAAATTGCTGGGGGCTATATACTAGTAAGAGATGAGAAGAAAGGCAGGAAGGAGGTAGTTGCCTTGTGGCTGGAATCTAGAGATAGTGTTGAGAGCCAAAAGGGAAAGTTGTTGGGTGCTGTGCTAACAAGATTTTGTCAACTTGACACAAACTAGAATCAATTGAGAAGAAACTACCTCAAATGAGGATTATTGCCATTAGATTGACCTATGGGAAAATCTATGACGAACTTGTTAATTACAAATTGATAGGGTCTAGCAAACTGTGGGCTGTGCCATCCCAAGGCAGGTAGCCTGGGTTGTATAAGAAAAGTAGCTGTGTAAGCTAGAGGAGAACAAGCCAATAAACAATGTTCTTCAACTGCTTCTGTCTTTGTCTCCAGGTTCTTGATGTGAATGTTCATCCTGGCTTCCCATGATGACTGAGTATAATCTATAGGCTAAAATAAACCCTTTCTCCCTGTTATGATGTTCATCACAGCAACACAAATTAAAACTAGGACATAAGAAAGTTAGAAAAGGGTTGTTTGAGGTACATGCTGGAGTGTAGGTGAGAGTTACATTGCTATTTCATTCTGAATTTATAGCTGAGTTGTTTAATTAAGAAAATGTCTCTGTAAGACATTTTTGCTTTTATGACAAAAATGCTTAAATTTGACAGGTGCATACAAACTTTTACTGCAATACAAAATGATTAGGGCAATTTCCTGGCCTGTATCAAGCTGAATAAATACACTCTGTTCAATGAAAAACTTGTTATGCCTTTTTTCTACCTGTCTCACCTGTCATTCATGATGAGTCATTTGTTTATGGTTTTATATTCACATTGCTAAGAAGTAATTTTTCAGTTGTAATGGTACATCAGTTAGCTACAAGTATTTGGATAGGACCATCTTGATATAGCCATGATATATGTGATGTTCTATCTATCTATCTATCATCTATCTATCTATCATCTATCTATCTATCTATCTATCTCTCTATCATAATCTATCTATCATAATCTATCTGTATATCATCTATCTACTGTCTTTGGCTCTGCTTCTCTGTATGCCTCTTCTCTTCTTTCCCCTTCCTTCCTACTCCCTTGCCATCCCCTCTCCTTTTCTTTTCTTTCAGTTCTTACTCTTCCTTTAGTCTTGCTTCTAAAATCAAATGAGAGGAAACATGGACTATCTGTCTTTTATGTCTGACTTATTTCATTAGTTTGGTGGCCTCTAGTTGCATTGAGATTTTGGGAAATTGTGCAATTTAATTATTTATAGCTAGATGAAACTCCATTGTGTATACACAATATATTTTACTTATATATTCATAAGTTTATGGACCCAGAGGTGTCTCATAACCATTGACTAATATGACTATTGTGAATAGTAAACATGTGTAAGTCTATTGTTTAATGATTGAGAGTCTATCAGGAAGAGCTAGGTCCTATGGTAGCTTTATTTTATAGTCTGTGGAACATCTATATTGATTTCCATCATGTCAACATTTATTTTTCTTTCCCCTAGAAGTGTATCAGGGTCCAGTTTTCTTGGTATCTTCACTAGTACCTGTTCATTGCTTTCATCATGATGTGAAAATGTAGAATCTCAATGAAGTTTTACTTTGTATTCGTCCAATGGTTCATGATGCTGAAGAGTTGTTTCATCTGTTTACACTATGTATCTTTTGCAAGTTTTATTTTACTAGCTTTCTATTCAATATAATGTTTGCTGGTTTTTATACTTAGATTTTGAGATTTTTAAAAAACATATTTTAGATATTAGTGCTCTGGTATATTAACTGGAAAAAGTTGATTCCAAATTTCAAGGCTGTCTCTTCAATTGGTTTACTTTGTTATTTTGATGTAATTCCATTAGTCAGTTTTCAGTTCTTTTCCCTTTAAGCTATTGGAGTCCATTTCATACATCTTTGCCTATCGGTGTATCTTGAACATGTTCCCTACATTTTCTTTTAAGAGGTCCATGTCTTAAAGACTTTGGATCATTTTAAATATATTTATGCAGGATGAGGAATACAGATCGAGTTTTATTTTTACTTGCTAATATCCAGTACTGTAGAAAGTCTATCTTTTCTACAGAAATTGATTCTGTTATCTTTTTCAAAAAATCAGGTAGCTATAGTTATGTAGGATTAATTTTGCAAATATTTTTATTAATTGATCTACCTGTCTGTTTTTTTCTAATAAGATTATGTCTTTTATTATCTTGGTTATGTAGTGCTATTTACAATGAAAAGAGAATGTCATTAGAATATACCTTCAAAACATAAAATTTGTGAAGTTAGAAAAATATCTAAAAATAATAGATTACACATAATACCTACTAAAATAAAACCAAGATGAAAACATCATTAAAAGTTCTAAAAAATTAATCAAAAATTATATCACAATTTTTAAATCTATAAAATAAAAAGCCATGCAGACCCAGATCAATTCATTGCTGAATTGATTATATCAGACTTTTAAAGACCCTGAATGCTTCTTAAGCTATTCAATAAAAAAAGAGAAAAAGAATGCTACCAACTCATCCTTTGAAATTATTATCACCTTGTTATGAAATTTCGGTAAAAATAGAACATAAGATAAAGTTATATGTTTGTCCCCCTGATGGATTTAGATGCCACATACTAAAGCAAAGCAAACAAAACAAAATATAACAAACAAAAGCTGTACAGACTACTTGATTTCCTACCAGAACAAGATCATGAAATTCTGTTGAAGCCACCATCCATAAATCTGGAGCTAAACTGAAGCTTTCTTCCTTGCTCACTAATTTTCATAGTGCCAGAAGGTGCTGTTCAAACTGCTTGCTCATGAAAATCATCAACAATCCTATTTCTAGAGCCAAACTACAATACTTATGTGCCTGGAAACATGTGTACACTGTTACCAATAATAGCATGAGTATTATGGAGATAACCTAACGATTTTTTGTTTGTTGATTTGTTTGTTTGTTTGTTGGTTGGTTGGTTGATTGGTTGGACTTGAGGCCCACTTAACAATGAGGAACTCATGATGATACTGCAAAACTGATCAAGAACCTATGGTTGGGAAGATCAAAGGTATAATGACATGGTTTAAAAACTGCATTCTAATGAATGAATACTTGTTTATAACCACAGGAAAGGATGTTGGGCTTTATCCATGTCTCCTTTTGCATTTACTCATCTGAGAAGCTTCTTTCTAAGCAGGTAGTAACAAATGCAAAATATCACCACTGGTCTAAATGAAGAAAAAAATAAATAACTTTTTGTGACTGGGTTAACACACTTAGGATGGTTTCTTCTAGTTCCATCCATTTGTCTGAAAATTTCAAGATTCCATTGTGTTTCTCTGCTGAGTAGTACCCCATTGTGTAAATGGACCACATTTTCTCAATTCTTTTTTGTTCTTTTTGATTTTTTGATTTATTTTTATTTTATATATCAATCCCAGTTCCCACTTTCTCCCTCCCTATTTCTCTCTCTCCCACACTCTCATGCTACTGACCCCACTCCCCTCACATCCCCCCCCCAATCCACATGTAGGGTGATGACTTCCAGGAAGGGTCATCTAAATCTGTCAAGTCATTTCGAGTAGGGACTAGGTCTTCTCTCTTGCCTCTAGGTTAAGGGAGTATGCCTTCATGGGGGATGTGCATCCAAAGACTTTTGTGCACCAGGGATACATCCTGGTCCCACTGTCCAAGGTCCCTTAGACTGCTCAGGCTTTCTAGCTGCAACCCATGTTCAGGGGATCCGAGTCAGTCCAATGCTGGATTCCCATATATCAGTCTGGGGCCCATTAGCCTTGTTCAGGTCAGCTATCTCTATGTGTTTTTGCAGCCTGGTCTTGTTCTCCCTCTCTGCATCTGGATTCCAGTTTGGCTCACTGTTTAGTTGTGGGTGCTTGCTTCTATTTCCATCAGCTACTAGATGAGGGCTCCATGATGGTGAATAAGTTAGTTGTCAGTTTCATTTTGCCATTTATGGTAGCCTTTCCACTGTTGCTCAACTTGTAGTTAGGGTCAGTCTTGTAGGTCTCTGGACATTCCTCTAGATTCAGTTTTCTCTTCCAACCTATAATGGCACCATATTTTATATTCTCTCTCTCTCTCTCCTGTCTTTTATTTCTCCCCTTACTCAATCTTCCTAGCCCGACATGCTATCCTCTTCTCCCCTTCTCTTTCTCCTAGTTCCCTCTTCACTCACTGCTCCCCTACTCCCCATATAATCTGGAGATCTTGTCCCTTTCCCCTTCTGTGAGGGACCTTATATGAATCTCTTAGAATCCTCCTTGTATCCTAGTTTCTAAGGCAGTGTGAATTATAGGCTGGAGATCCTATGTTCTATTTCTAAAATCCATATATGAGTGAGTACATAACAAGTTCCTCTTTTTTGTGACTGGGTTCCCTCATTCAGGATGGTTTCTTCAAGTTCCATCCACTTGCCTGCGAATTTTAAGATTCCATTTTTTTTTATTCCCACATTAGTATTCCATTGTGTAAATGTGCCACATCTTCTTTACCTTGTTTATTTATTTATTTATTTATTTATTTTTATTTTTTATGTAGATTCCAGATCCCTCTCCCTCCCTCACTCACTCCTTCTCTTCTTCTTTCCCTCCCTCCCTCTTACCCTCTCTGCCCCCTGACAAGCACCCTGACAATGCTCCCCTCCCATCCCCCACCCAATTCCACATGTAGTGCAATGCCATCCAGGTTATGTCATGTAAATCTGTCAAGTCATTTGATGTAGGGACTAGGTCCTCTTTCCTGTCTCTAGGTTAATGCAGTATTGTAGTGAGATAGTCCTTCTGTGGCACTGACCACGCCTATTGGGGGTGGAGCCATGGGTGGAAGTGACTTGTGGAAGGAGGTCGGAGGAAGAGCCTGGAAAAGCTCTCTTGCTGGCAGCACTCGGACAGGAGAGCATCAGGTGGAATTTCCTGGTGTTCATCTTTCTAGGTTGTAAGTTATTTCTCCCTGAATAAACATCTATTTGGCCTATTTGTTTATCCTGATCTTTATTTAACCATAATACAGTATCCCTCCATGGGGGATGTGTGCACAAGGTCCTTTTGTGCACCAGGAATACATCCTAGTTCCACTGTCTGAGGTCCCTTAAACTGCTCAGTCATTCTAGCTGAGACCCATATTCAGGGGGACCTGAGTCAGTCCAATGCTGGATTCCCAGCTATCAATCTGGGGGCCCGTATATCCTCCTTGTTCAGGTGAGCTGTCTCTATGTGTTTCTGCAACCTGGTCTTGTCCTGTCCCTCGGCATCTGGACTCTAGTTCAACTCAGTGTTTAATTATGGGTGTTTGCTTCTGTTTCCAATAGGTACTAGAAGAGGGCTCCATGATGGTTGTTAAGTTTTGTTGATCTCACTAACTGGGAAGGGCATTTATGTTAGCCTTTCCACAGTTGATCAAATTGTTAGTTGACAGCAATCTTGTAGGTCTCCAGACCTTTCTTTAGGTTAAGTTTTCTCTTAAAACCAATAATGGCTTCCTCTTTAATGTTCTAATGTTCTCTCTCTCTCTCTCTCTCTCTCTCTCTCTCTCTCTTTCTCTCTCTCTCCCTTCTGTCTTCTATTCTTACCCTGACTCAATCTTCCTAGTCCCACGTGTTTTCCTCTCCTCCCCTTCTCTTTCTCCTACTTCTCTTTCCATTCACTGCTCCCCTACTTCCCCTGTGCTCTGGGGGACTTGTCACTTCTCCCTTCTGTGAGGGACTTTATGTGAATCTCTTAGAATACACCTTGTATCCTAGTTCCTCTGATGGTGTGAATTATAGGCTGGTGGTCATTTGCTCTAGGTCTAAAATCCATATATGAGGGAGTACATACCATGTTCCTCTTTTTGTGACTGGGTTACTTCACTCAGGATGGTTTCTTCAAATGCCATCCGCTTGCCTGGGAATTTGAAGATTCCATTTTTTTCCCCACTGAGTAGTATTCTATTGTGTAAATGTGCCACAACTTCTTTATCTATTCTTCAATTGAGGGGCATCTAGGTTGGTTCCAGGTTCTTACTATTACAAATAATGCTGCTATGAACATAGTTGAGCACATGTCTTTGTTTCATGGATTTTTTTTTTTTTTTTGAGTTTATCATGTATCCTGCTAGTTTGCTGAAGGAGTTTATCAGCTAGCTATAGGAATTCCTTGGTAGAGATTTTTGGGTCATTTATGTAAATTATCATATTATTTGCAATTAATGGAAGTTTGACTTCTTCCTTTCCAATTTTTATCCCATTCATCTCCTTTTATTTTTTTATTGCTTTAGTTAGAATTTCAAGCACAATATTGAAGAGATATGGAGACAGGGCAGCCTTGTCTTGTTCTGATTTTAGAGGAATCTCCTTAAGCTTCTCTCCACTCAGTTTGATGTTTGTTGTTGGTTTACTGTATTCTGCTCTTATTATGTGTAGGTAGTTTCCTGTTTTCCCTGATGTCCCAAAGACCCTTATCATGAAAAGGTGTTGAATTTTGTGGAAGTCTTTTTCAGCATCTAATGAGATGATCATGTGGTTTTTCTTTTAAGGTTGTTTGTATAGTGGAAGACATATATAGATTTGCCTATGTTAAACCATCCCTGCAACCCATGGATGAAGCCTACTTGGTCATGGTGGATGATTTCTATGATATATTCTTTGTTTGCCAGTATTTTATTGAGTAATTTTGCATCAATGATCATGACAATTATAGATCTGCAGTTTTCTTTCTTAGTTGTGTCTTTGTGTGGCTTAGATACGAAGGTGATTGTGGACTTATAAAAAGCTTTTGGTAATGAACCTTCTGTTTTTATTGTGTGGAACAATTTGAGAAGTATTGGTATTAACTATTTCTCGAATTTCTGGTAGAAATCTGCACTGAAGCCATCTGGCCCTGGGTGTTTTTTTTTGGGGGGGGGCTTTTGATGACTACTATTTCATTAGGGATTGTTGGTCAATTAAGTTCTTTGTCTGTTCTTAATTTAATTTTGGTAAGTGATAATTATCCAGAAATTTGTTCATTTCCTTTGAATTATCAAATTTTGTGGAATACTGGTTTTCAAAGTATGACCTGAAAATTGTCTGGATTTCCTCAGTGTCTGTTGTTATATCCCACATTTTGTTTCTGATTTTGTTAATTTGCATGTTCTCTCTCTGCTTTTTTGGGTATTTTGGATAAAGGTTGCCTATCTTGTTGATTTTTCTCATTGATTTTTTTTGTATTGTTTCCCTGGTTTCTACTTTATTGATTTCAGCCCTCAAATTGAGGGTGTCATCTACTCCTCCAGGGTGAGTTTGCCTTTTTTTTGTTCTAAGGCTTTCAGTTGTGCTGTTAATTCTCTTATGTGACTATCCTCTGTTTTCTTCATATGGGCACTTAGTGCAATGAAATTCCCTCATAGCACTGCTTTCAAGGTGTCCCATTCGTTTCGGTAGGTTGTGTCCTTATTCTTGTTGAATTCTAGGAAGTCCTTAATTTTTGCTTTATTTCTTCTTTGACCTAGGTATGGTGCAATTGCACATTGTTCAGTTTCCATGAGTTTGTAGGTTTTCTGTGATTTGTGTTGTTGTTTGAATTACAATTTTAAAGCATGGTGGTCTGATAGAGATAGAGTACTATTTCAATTTTTTTTTTATCTGTTGAGGTTTGTTATGTTACCTAGTATGTGGTTGATTTTTGAGAAGGTTCCATGTGGAGCAGAGAAGAAGGTATATTCTTTTGTGTTTGGATGGAATGTTCTATAGATGTCTGTTAAACCCAGTTGAGACATAACTTCTGTTAATTCTTTTGTTTCTTTGTTGAGTTTCTGACGGGTGGTCCTGTCTAGTGGTGAGAATGGGGTGTTGAAGTCTCCCACTGTAAGTGTGTGAGGTTTTATGTGAGCTTTGAGTTTTACTATGGTTTCTTTTATGAATGTGGGTGCCTTTGTATTTAGGGCATAGATGTTCAGAATTGAGACTTTGGGCTGATGGATTTCTCCTGTGATGAATATGAAATGACCATCTTCATCCCTTTTGATTAATTTTGGTTTGAAGTCTAACTTGTTAGATATTAGGATACCCACACCTGGTTGCTTCTTAGTTCCATTTGATTGGAAGATCTTTTTCCAAACCTTTACCCTGAGGTTAAGTCTGTCTATGAAGATTAGATATGTTTCTTGTATTCAGTAGAAGGATGGATTCTGTCTTCATATCCATTTTGTTAACCTGTGTCTTTTTATAGGTGAGTTAAGACCATTAGTGTTGAGGGATAGTAAGGATCATTGATTGTTAATGCTTGTTTGTTTTAGATTTGTTTTTGTTGTTGGTATTGTGAATATATTTGTCCTTCTTTACCCATGGCTTCTGGTGAAGTGGGATTTTCTATTGTGTATTGTCTTTATGAGCGAAGTTAACTTCCTTGGGTTAAGTTTTCCTTCCAGAACTTTTTGTAGAGTTTTTTATTATTTGAGACAGGTTTTTATTTTTTTTTTATTATTTGTGTGTGTGTGTGTGTGTGTGTGTGTGTGTGTGTGTGTGTGTGTGTGTGTATTTTTACCTGTTTGGAATTAACTCTGTCTACCAAATTGAAATCACTAGGTCTGCTTGCCTCTGCCTCCCCAGTGCTGGGATTAAAATCATGTGACACCTGGGCCCAAGTATTCTTTTTTTTTTTTTAACCCACTTTATCCGGTTTGTTTTCTCTCATAACCCTAAGTATATTTTTAGACACACTGTAAACCCTATAGAGTTTTTTCTTCATCTGAATCTATATTTACTATATATTTCTTTTTCTCACCACCAGTCTTTTATCTGCTAAACAGCATGGAAAAAGGAGCCATACTGTGGTTTTTGCTGCTATGGTGAGTCAGCAAGCCACTCATAAAGGAGCAGCTCAAGTCTCTGCTTGTCTTTAGCAAAACAGACATCACCTAAGAAAATACTTCCACCAGGAAGCCATGCTTGCCTCTGTTCTTTCTTTTATTCATTCATTTATTTATTTATTTATTTATTTATTTATTCATTACATGTTGACCCCAGTTCCATCTCCCTCTTTTCCTCCCTCCCTCCTTCCCTCTTACATGCACCCTGATCACCCTCCCGTCTCATCCCCCCACCCCAATTCCACATGTAATGCAATGCCATCCATTTGGGGTCAAGTAAATCTGTCAAGTCATTTGCAGTAGGGATTGGACTTCTGTCTGTAGCTTAAGGCAATATCCCTCCATGGGTTTTTTTTTTTTTAACCCTTTTAAGCCTTTGTCAGATTTTATGTAGATATTCATGCAACCCATGTTGGTGCAATTTTGTAATGTGAGATTCTTGGCTGGGCCAAAAAGTGTTTTGTTTATCAACCAATAAGAGAAACATACAAAAGGACATTCCCCTGTCAGGTAGATCACAAGATAATATCAACAAATTCCTGTAGTAAAAATGCAGTATAAATATACATAAAATAGGATGCCAGCAAAAGTAAAGAAAGAGTTAATTACTCATATAGAAAGGAAGACATAACCAACCAGAACAAGTTGAAAGAATATTGAAGTGGAGCCCTCAATATTACACAGAGCTACAGGCAACCAAAGCCAGCTAAGAGTGGGAAAAATAGACTTCTCCAGGAAGGTCTACCAGTGTCAGCTCTGAAAACACACACCAATAACATTATACAGACTGAGCAGGCTATATTTAGGAATGAACATATGTGTGTGTGTGTGTGTGTGTGTGTGTGTATATATATATATATATATGTGTGTGTGTGTGTGTATGTGTGTGTGCATATACATATATATACATATGCACATCATAACAATTAATGAAAAGTACGTCATGAATTTGAAACACATCAATGTATATATGAGATGGTTTTGAGGGTAGAAAGGGAAGGAGGAAATGATACAATTTTGTTAAAATTTCAAAAACAAATAATTAAAAAATATATCATTTAGACTATAAAACAAGAAAAGAACTGGTTTCTGAAGGGATAAAATGACTAGCCAGTGATGAAGCAACCATCCTGAATGAGGTAACCCAGTCACAAAATGAGTAACATGGTATATACTCACTGGTATATGGATTTTAGACATAGAGCAAAGGATCACTAGCCTATAATTCACGTTGCCAGAGAAAGTAGGATGCAAGGAAGAATCTAAGAGATTCATATAAGGTCCCTCACAGAAGGGGAAAGGGACAAGATCTCCAGAGCATATGGGGAGTACAGGGGCAGGGAGTCGAGAGGGAGTTAGGAGAAAGAGAATGGGAGGACAGGAAAGTACGTGGGACTAGGAAGAGTGAGTCAGGGGAGGAATAGACGAGAGAAGAGAAGAGAGAAAGACAGAGAAAGAGAGAGAGACCATAAAGGAGGGCATAATTATAGGTTTGAAGAGAAAACTGAACCTAAAGAAATGTCCAGAGACCTACAAGACTGACCCCAACTACCAATATGAGCAATAGTGGAAAGGCTACCACAACTGTCCTTCCCTAATAATGAGATTGACGACTAACTTATCCACCATCATTGAACCCTAATCTAGTAGATGATAGAAACAGAAGCAAACACCCATAAGGAAACACTGAGCTGACCTGGAATCTAGTTGCAGAGAGGGAGGAGAAGAGCAGTTTACAAAAACACATAGAGAGAGCTGACCTGAACAAGGAGGAGCTAATGGGCCCCCAGGCTGATAGCTGGGAATCCAGCATGGGACTGACTCATACTCCCTGAACAAGCGTCTCAGCTAGAAGGCCTGAGCAGTCTAAACGGACTTCAGACAATGGAACAAGGATATATTCCTGGTGCACAAAAGGACTTTTGGGGTGCATCCCCATGCAGTGATGCTCCTTTAAACTAGAGACAGGAGAGAAGTCCTAGTTCCTACTTCAAATGACTTGACAGATTTAGATGACCTCTCCTGGAAGGCATCACCCGACATGTGGAGTGGGGGGTGGAAGGGAGGGGAGAATGGTGGGGGGAATGGGAGGGTGGGAGAGAGGTGAATAGGGAGGGAGGGAGAGGGAACTTGGTTTGATATGTAAAATAAAAATAAAAAAACAAATTAAAAAAATATTAAGTGAGAGAATCATGCTCAGATAGTTGTGCTACTGGTCCTTTACCAGCTATAACATTCAGGAGATTACCATGGGGACTTACAAAGAGACAATTTAAAAATCTGATTTGAAACTTTCAGTTCCTTTCTCAACAGTAGAATCTATTGTACTAGGGAATGGTTTATATTCCCTGTGACATTTCAGAATAGATAAAAATTAATGAAGATTGTAGTGATCTAGTACTCCAGGACATGAAATGAAAGTTCCTTAATTACAATAGATGTTATTTTGCCTCATACCAACTTCTACCAACAATAGAAATTTTCTATTATATTATTTACATTTTGAGGCATATTTACTCAGTTCATTTATCAAGTTGTTTTGAATATTGAAAACTGTAAGGGGAACTCAGAATGACAGGATTCTGCTGCAAATGATGCAACAAAGTCATGCCTTCTGCTGAAGAAATAGCCCTATACCTGCAAAGGAGTTTACTTTCCTCTTGGAAGCCGAGATTACTGAAAACTAGATCATTTGGTACAAACCGCTCTGGAAGGACAATCATAGGCCATCACATTTTATTATAGTGCATTTGAGCTTGGGTGTGACTATATTCAGTTTATGGTTCATGTACAGGAACAAAGGCCAGATCTGTCCTTTGTCACTGCTCTCTCAACTGTCAAGTACTGATTGGTGGTTGTCTTTCACAAATAGTTAATGGAAGCAAGAAAATCAGACCTGGTTATTAGATACATCTGCTAAAGTTTCTAATATAAAGTGGAAATGGATGTGGCTGATATAATAATGCTTCCTCTGTACTGAAGGATATTAGTAAAGGATTCTCTTTCCAGTGGGACAAGGCTTCAGAAGAAAGATTTGTTCATTGACAAGTCATGGAAAGAGGTGACAGATAACATAAATGTCTACATATACTTGGAGTCAGCTGTTGGTCAAGGTCTGAAATGAGGAAGACTTGTAGTTTGCAGATAAGAAAACACAAAGATAGGGTTTATAGTTTACACTAAGGCACAGGAGAGGGTCAGATGAGTATAACATGAATTTAAAATACCCAGAGACTGATATTGGGGCTCAAGATTCATGCTGAATATCAGAAAAACAAAGCACATGGCCACTAGCTCTCACCTCTAGCTTACGCTGAATGGGTGGGTCCTGTCTCCACTAGTTCTTCACTAAGCCTGTGTCTGTGATCTGTCCTCAACATGGCTGGAGAATGAACACCTCTCCGAGACCTTGCTTCTCTCTTGTATACTTCTCTCATGTTGGGATTAAAGGTATGGGCTGTAATTCTCTTTAGACTGATTCACTCTTGTTTAGATCTGGGTGGCCTGTATCTCTTAATCCTGAGTCCTACATAGGATATAAGTGTGTAACAACATCTAACTTCTGGCTGCTGGGATTAACAGTGTGTGCCTGGCTTCTAGGGCTTGTGGCTGACTTTGCTTTCTGAATCCTCAGGCAAGCTTTAATAAGTCATAATAATCACTGCAGATGAGTATATGGTAGGGGCTGGGTGAAAGGTTCAGACAATAGTCAGAGGCTCTCAGGGTTACGAGACTGTGAATCTCATCTGAAGAGTGTAAAACAAAAGAATGTTCAATGTTGTCTTTGGGGAAAATGTCCTGAGAAGGCATTGGGTTTTAATTGTAATAAGGTTGTACTTTCTCATTAAAAATTTTTGAGATGCTTTCAAAAGTCAGCAGCAAAGAAATACTGAACAACCAAGTAGGATTTGTTCTTCCCATGTTTTCACTGAACTTTCATGTAAAGACATGTTGACAAGAACAATGCACAGCTTATAAACCCAGCTACCATTACAGTTTACATTAGATCCTTAATTGTGTGTCTGTAATTCACACAGAATTATTTTCCTTATAAAACATAAAATACGGCCTTCAGATTTACAGAGGTGAAGTAGAATAAAACTTAAAATTTTGTACTATAATGGCTAATAAAATATAGAAACTTTAGTTCATAGATTTTTAAAAGTGAACTTTTTAAAAAAGTTTTATTAAATATTAAGAAAGAGAACTATGAGTGAGATGGTGGAGGTGGAGACATATACCACTGTCCAAAGCTGTTAGCACCAGGCAGGGAGAAGACACAAGGACCAGGCGGGTAGAGATGGACACACAAGATGCCCTTGCAGTGCTAGGCAGTCAGGAGCTGTTATGGTGAGCAAATATATGTTAGGATATGGGAAAGAGGGCAGAATGGCCATGTCCTGTGAAGAGAGCCAGATATGAAGAGGTGAAGGCAGTGAGGAACAGGCTGATGTGGGAGGCCCCTTTGCCACCCAAGGCCATGGTGATATTGGTCCCGAATGCTGCCAAGGGACATGTTTGGACCTGTGGCACTTCTGTAGCCATGGTCTATGTTGATATCCATGGCTTTTGTTACCACCAACCTAGAGAATGGCCAGGATATGGGCCACCACATATGGCAACCTTGATGCAGAGGGCCCTGCTACCATAGAGGACATCCCAATCAGAGTGGCCTGCACTGCCATCCATGGACATGGTGTCAACTGGGCGTAATATTCTGCCAACGGACATGTCTGGGTCCATGGGCCTGCCATAGGTAGGATCTGTGTTGAAGTCTGTGGCAGCTATTACCATTGAAGGCCAGTGCTTGGAGGCTGGTTCACTATCTGAAGCCATGCTGGAGTCCAGTTGAGGGACCATGATGTTTTAAAGTCTTCACTGCTACTCAGAGCCATGGAGATGTCTGTGCTCGAGCTACTGTTGCTGTTTTTGTCTGAGTCTGTGGTCCTGCTGCAGCTGGGGTTTGTGTTGATGTCCATTGTTGTCTATGTTAAAACAGGGGCCCATGTAAACCATGTGTTGTATTGTGTGTTGAACCATATGTTGAAGTATGAGGGTTAGGCTGAGCTGGCCCCATGCTTCATTAGTTCATGGAGAGATGCAGTTCATACTGGAGAGATGACTCTGCCCCTTGTTGGCCCTGGGATAATGGACCCTGATTATTCTGGTTTGGGAAAGCTGGCCCAGATCCTAACAAAAGTGCTTTCCCCCCCCCCACTCCCGCATCACACACACACTTGGAAAAGCTGGCCCTACTTTCCCAAGCATGGGAGAGGTGGCTCTTCTCTTTTACCTGAGGGGCATGGTCCCAATTGCCTCCTCAGAACAACCTAGCTACCACCCAGATATATATATATCCATGGCTTTGAGTTGTCATTCTCTAACAACTACCACATCCATGATCTGCTTGCTTATTGGAAGTGACTGGTCCTATGGAACCATAGCCATAGGGTCTCCATGATTTGAGCGACTTCAGGATATCTGAGAGGAGTTTTGGTGAGGGTCCAGTACTGCTGGTATACCAGAAGTCAGAGGCTTGAACTTGACCCACAATACATACACAATGAACATTTGCAACTAAAGCTGTGTGGACAGAAAGGTAAACTAAATGATACACAGCAACTCCCAATGCCACCAAGATGAAGGAAGAGGTGATTCAACAGAGAGGAAAGATGGAGGATTGAAGTATTTTTTTTGTTGTTGTTGTTTGTTTATTTTTATTTTTTCTTTCTAGAAATACACTGAGGTGATGGATATACAATATTATGAGCATAATTAATGTGATTGAGTTATGCATTTAAATGATCAAACTATCAAATTCTATGTCTATTCAATATATTTTTCACAATAAAATACATTTATAAAATATCTTTTAAAAATGAGAACACAGAATTGGGAGGGTGGAGAATTGGGATGGATCTGGGAGAAGTTGAGAGAAGGAATGAACATGACTAAATTCATTGTATGAAAATCTCCAAAAAACTAATAAATTTTTAAAGATGGGAGATATGAAGATATGAGCACATTGACTTAGTTATTAAAAAGGACTAGACTGGGTTTGATTTATTCCTTGAGTTTCTAATACTTCACAACTGATTTAGAAAGATAGCATACGATCAAATTTTGCTTGGAAGCCCAAGAAGAAAAATTAGTTACTTTCTTGTAGTGTTTAGTTTTATGTCAACTCGACACAGCTATAGTCATCAGAGAGGAGGGTGCCTCAGCTTAGAAAATGCCTTCATAAAATCTGGCTGTAAGCAGTCATGTAAAACATTTTCTTCACTCATGATTGATGTGGGAGGGCTCAGTCCATTGTGGTTGGTACCACCCATGGGTTTGTGATCTTGGATTTTATAAGAATGCAGACTGAGCAAGTAATGAGGAGAAAGTCAGTAAGCAGCATACCTCCAGGACCTCTGTATCATCCCCTGCTTCTAGGTTCTTGTCTTGCTTGCATTTTTCTTTCAACTTTCTTTGACAATAAATCTTTATGTGGAAAGTAAGCCAAATAAACTGTCTCTTCCCCAAGTTGCTTGGTTGTGGTGTTTTATCATGACAACAATAACCCTAAGTGATACACGTGATACACTCACAAATGAATAGTCAAAGGGAGAAAGCAGAAGTGTCTGAGACTTGTTATCTAATTATTTATGAAATTCTTCCTTTTCCACAGTTGTAGAACTAAGTCCAAGGATCAGTCAAGATTCCTATACTGGGAAACTCTTTCAGATCACAATACCAGCTATTGGGTTCTAACTGTATTAGTAAACTTAGTAAACTTGGAGTTTTTTTTTTTCTTCTTTAAGGCAGGGTTCCTCTGTTTATCTTAAGAGCCTGTCCTAAAACTATGTCTTATATGTCTTATAGACCAGGCTTGTCTCTGCCTCCCAAGTACTAGGATTAAAGGCATGTTCAACCACTGCCCTTTTTTGTTTGTATTTAAACCAAAGAATGATCATGTGAATTTGCATTGCCATTCAGCCAATGTAAGACTTATTTCGCTTTGTCTGTTGGAGACCTGCTCTTTTCTGAAGAAGAAATGGAGGTGAGGTGGATTTAGGGGAGAAGGGAGTTGGGGTGAGCTAAGAGAAATGGAGGGGGAAACGGTGGTCAGAATGTACTCTATGAGAGAAAAATCTATTTTTAGCAGTTAAAAAAGGCAGCCAGGCTTGAAATGACTAGCCTTTGTTATTTTTTCTAAATTATGCTAGTGACTTTAATTTTCTGTGTACGATTCATGGGAAAACTTCAATTTAGACTCTTATATTCGCACCCTACATGTTTATTAATCCTTGCTGTTACTTTAGTCTACATTTTTCTCTCTGACATGAGGAAAATGTTTATCCTTTTTTTTACAGCCGTTTATTTTTTAAATTTAAAAGAAAAAAATTACATAATAAAATATACAATATAATTTGTAGAAACAGGGCTACATATCACTCCTGAAGCGATGCTCACCAACTCAGTTGCATCAAGGTCCAGATCTAGTGCTTTGAGTCAGTTAATCACAACATCTACTCCATCTACAATCTGTGAGTGTGAGTGGAGGAGCCAGTCCTGCAGAACCAGTTGTCATTACTGAATAGGCTGGTCCTAGGTATCTAGGTCTGCTGGCTGGCCTCCAGCATGGAGCCAGTGCAGCTACTATCCTTGCTTCTTGCCTTGCTGTGAGACAGAGAACCCAGGACAGTGGTGCTGCTGGCAGCCTACAACTACTAAGGTTGAACCCAGTGAGTTTCAGGACAATCTACATTGGGGTCATTGAGGTGTGAGGCAACTTGGAGCTCACATGAAACTTGCCTCCAGATGTTCTGCTTACCCACAAGATCACCCTGATTTTTGGCAACAGAGTGATATCTGAGACTAATTTTAGTAATGGTCAAATAATTATGGAGTGTCAGAGACCAGAAATCTTGAGCCAGGCCAAATACAGTTTCCTATGCCACTATGATGAATGAATATGAGATGGAGAGGTGGGAAAGATGGAGGAACAAACAATAAGTGAGTGGTGGGAAGAGTTGAAAATGGAGATTTGATGGTAGTAATAGCTGTGAGAGAAGTTTGCAATGGATACGAGAACATATAGCTGCTAAGTAAGACCAACAATGTAGTGTGCTGCAACTGCAACCTGGAGCTTGCACTTCAACCCTGCTCCCCAAAATGATTGCATGATTGCCCTGGTTCTGAGCAATGACAGGATGTACAAGGTGGCTCATTTTCTCAATTGGACCTCCTTGAAAGACCTTTATGGTGCATGTTGCCAGTGGAGCCCACTTTGATATCTGTGGTCCACTGCTCTAGGCCATAATCAAGGTAGAGATTCATATGGTATCTGTGGTCTGACTGTAGCAGGAGTCTATGGCCTGACCATTCAGATATCCATATGCTGCAGCCAGCAGCTATGATGTCCATGGGCCATGGTGGTGCAGAGTGACATACTGATGTGGGTAGCCTGATCTGCCACCTAAGGCCATGGTGATGCCTGCATCCATGGTGCCACTGATGGCTGTGATGGTGCCTATGGCTTAAGTAGCAGAAGATTTCCTTTTTGATGTCCATGGTCTATACTTGTCTTAAGGTTTCTATTGCTGTGACAAGATACCATGACCACAGCAACTCTTCTAAAGGAGAACATTTAATTGGGGCTGGCTTACAGTTTCAGAGGTCTAGTTTATTATCATGGCAAGACATGATGGTGTGCAGACAAACATGGCTGCTATAGAAGTAGCTGAGTGTTCTAATGTTGGACCACAGGCAACAGAAGGATACTTTGCACCATATTGGGCTAGCTTGAGTATATGAGACTTCAAAGCCTGCCCCTACAGTAACACACTTCCTTCAACAATGCCAGACATATTCCAACAAGGTCATATCTACAAATAGTGCTACTTATTATGGGCTTAAACACATGAGTCTTATGGGGGGCCACTGGAGACCATGCTGAGGTCCTTGACATGTGCTGATGCTAGAGACCATGTGGATGTTCATGGTCCATACTATTTCCAGAAACTACATGTAAGTACAAGATCCGTGCCCTCATGGGTTGTAAAGGACAAGTAAGCTACTTTTGCCATAGCATTGATGACTGCATACTCACCGTTGTGGAAGAGGGAAATGAAAGGCTTCTGTGACAACTCCTACCCTGTTATAAGTAGGTTTTTTTTTCCTGCCGGTCTGATTCCACCACCATGCCAGACCCAAATAACACACAGAGACAAGGTATTAGCTATAATTCTGTTGGCCAGTTACTAGAATTTCTTATTAGCTAGCTCTGTCTTAATTATTAACCCTTTTCTATAAATCTAAGTATTTCCATGTGGTCTCATCTTATCGGAGAGAGGGGCTGGCATTTTTCTCTCTCTGTCCTCCATCTTGGATCTCCTCCCTACTACTTCCTCTCTCCTCCTAGTCTCCTAGTCCCACATATCTTGCTTTTCTATTGGCCAACAGTGCTTTATTCATTAACTAATAAGAGAAACATATACATCTCCCACCACTACCCTTACTCCAATCACTCAAATACGTAACAGACTGCCATTGAAGAGAATGCTCAAAAGTTGTGATAAGCATACTGAAGTATAAATCTCTCCACAATTGATGGTTTCTGGTTGGGGTACAGGTAGGGTATGCCTGAGTTTTCTTTTAGGTACTGGTCAACAGGAGTTTGACCATGCTCCAGTGAGTATATGGGCAGCACAAATTAGACTTGTTATTTGTTGTGGTTGTTATTGTTCTTGTTCTTCTATTTTGGTGGGGGAGGTCACCAGGATGGGTATACAAATCTGGGAGCACTGAGAAGTGAGAGTGCTGTGGGTTCATGATAAGAAATTCTCAAATAAACAATAAAAATATGAGAAAATTTTATTCAAATTAAAAAAGTTTATGAACAAGTGTGTATATTTGACAATATTGTGTGAAGTATTGTATAAGATTTGATAAATTAAGGTTTGTTATTAATATTTACTATAATGTTTATATTAAATTGTGCTTGAAATGTCTTTCAATATTTTGTCTTTTAAATATTAAATTAATTGAAGTCATTGAAATCCTGTCTTAGAGAGGTAAGGATCAATGCCTTTTAGACAGTCCTTGTTATCTACTATAAAAGAATTAGATTATATAAACATTTGGGGATTTCATTTTTCATGCTCAATTCATTATACAGATCTTCCACCTTATATTATAGATTTTGTACATGTGAAAAATTGTAGATATTGCTTGGGCATGTGAACTAAGGTTTAGTCAATCTGTTCATATGCAGTTGATATGAATGCATTCATAATTTTCTATTTATATTTGTTGTTAGATATAAGTTTACTAACAACACCCTGTGTCTGATCCATCCCTGAGACCATCTAGGTAGGTCTTTTAGTTTTGTCTTCAATTCACACCTCTTTCTTGTTGCCTCATAAGTTGTTTTTATTTTCCGGGAAGTTATTTTCTCACTTGCCCAAGTGAGTATCTTTTAAACTGTTGTCTTATTTTCACACCAGTAAAACACCTCTTGTCTTCTTGGACAAAGCCAGTGTCCATTCTTATGTATATTCTCTGTAAATATTTCTCAGAATTTCTGTTTATATTTTCTGACATTATTTTACTGCCTGATTCTAAAGACATTGAACTGTGCCTAGGTTTTGCTCAATATTTTATCTGCACTGTTGCACTGAACATAAATGTGTAGTTCATCATATGTGTTTAATAGAAAATCATTGTTTAAAACCACAGAGAGACAAATCCCACTGAAACATATCATGGAATATTGGCTGGTAAATTGTCTGTTTTATAGATTGCTATCTTTTTTGTTGTATAAGATTCTCTAATGTATTCTGTTTCCTCAATAACATCCATAAATAATTATTTGGGTGAATTATAAGTGCATAGACATTTTTGAAGTTAGCCCCAGAACTATTTTATATAATGTAAACTTTTATATAATACAATGTAGTAGGAAAACTATGCTGTTCAAAAACTGGGACACTGAACAGTGCCTGGGAAGTGACACTTTCAGCATCACTCTGTTTGCCAAATTTGGGCAAGTATTTGTAGTAATAGGCCTTTGACCTGGCTCGACCCACAAGCCATATTATATTTGTTGTTCATTTATATTGTTTCGTACTTGAAAAGCTGCAATCATTTAGGAAGTAATCAGATCACACAGGGCCTAATAATCTTCTCACTTATAACTCTGCCTAATTATTTGTTGTTTATTTAGAGAGCATGCACAACAGTAAACCAATGTTATAGAAATAGCAATGTTTTCTAGACCCCTACCCTCATGGTATGGATACTTAAAATATTATTTATTAGTAAAAAAATTGTATTCAAGTCATCATCTTCAGCTTGAAACAAACTCAGAGAGGTAGTGAGATCTGCAGTCTTTGCAGATTTGTTTGTGTTCTTCATCTGCACTTTCCCCCCCGGAACCTCTTAGTGATAGCACATAATATGTTTCTGGAATAGCTGTGTAATGGAAATTGACTTTGGAGAAATGCTCAGCTTTATTTCCTGCAAACCTCTGCATTTTAATAGTATCGTATTACAATGAAGCTTTGACATTATGGGGCACATTAGGAAGTATCTTCAAAGCCCTTGATGTTGGTGCCTTTCAAACGAACATGTAGCAGTAAACATCCATCTTATACAATACATGCCATTGGATTTCATGTGCATTTTTACTTCAAAAAATTTAAGAGATGTTTTAGAGTAACTCCAAGTGTCTGATCATTAGCAAGATTGTAAACTTTGTATTGTCTCTGTACAGTTATTTTTTTTTAGTAAGGGGAAATCTTAAAAGGCTATATATTTTGAATACAGACAGTGATAAAAGACCACATGAAGGATTATGAATAAAATGGGTTGAATCATTTTCATCATAATTTAATTTAAAACTGCATTTCTGTTACAACATGAACTTTTATGGTTTTTGAAAAAAAAATTAACTGGAAGAAGAGAAAAATGTTACTTATTATATCTTTTGAGCTCTCTACAAAACACAAGTTCTGCTAGACACTATATTAAACTTACCAAATAGCCTGGAGATTGTGGACACAAATTTATATGAATAGAGTAAATAGAAAAATAAATTTCAGTTCTAAAATGTGTCTTCTCAAAACTCAGTTCCAGAACATTAGTTTTCATAATGTAACAATGTAAAGACCTATATGTTTACTCTCAAGCTATGCTAATAATCTACCCATAGATTGAAAGTCACTACATCTCATGCATTTTCAAGTTTAATCATAAGAATATGATATTTTTTCATTTGGATTATGATTTATTTTTGAGATTATAATAAAATTATATCACTTCTCCCCTCCATTTGCTCCCATTAAATTGTCCCATTTACCTCTGTATCTCATTATCATGGCTGATAATTTGATATTGGATAACTAATTGGTGTGCTCTTCTTTGGAGAAGACTATTTCTTCTACTCTTAGCATTCCTTAGTTGCTTGTAGCTGCTTGTGTAGGGTTATGGCCTTGTAAGCTCTGCCCTATTTACTTTGGTATGTCTGCTGGTATTGTCCTTTGTCAGATCATTTTAGGTAGTCAATTTGGTGAGATTTTATTGATGCAGCTTTTTATATTACTAGGAGACAGTATTACAGAAAACTTCCTGCTTCCATGGATTTTATAATCTCTCCACCCCCACCCCTTTTTGCAATGTTCCTAAAGCCATAGGTATGAGACTGTTTTGTGTATGCGTCCTTTGGGACTAGGCTCTTCATCTATGTATTCTGTTTGAGGTTTTCTGTAATGAAATGAGGAATATATTGATCTGAGGTATAAGGACAAATATTTAGAGTATATTTATGGATTATGCTGGCTTAGTAAAGGAGTAGTTCATATGTTCTCCTCCAAGATCTATGACTTGACTACCCTTGGGTAGTTGGATAGGTTTCTAGTATCAATCATGATTTCACTCATGTTGAATGTGTATTAGATTCAATTAGAGTGCTGTTGGTTACTGCCAAGTTATATGTGTCACTACTTCACACATGTTTGTCATGGTTGTGATTCATAGGCATAATAGCTGGATAGGGCTGTAGGTTGTTTTCTGTCTTTGGAAGCTTGCATCTGATCTACTGTTACATGAAAGCTAGTTTGTAGTGAAGAAGCATTGAGGTCAGCTGTAGCACATGGATCTCTGTGCCCTCTGTCTGGAGTGAATGGTGTATTTAGCAACAGGGAATTATCTTTCACCTTTGGTGTGTGTGTGTGTGTGTGTGTGTGTGTGTGTGTGTGTGTGTGTATGCATGCAGACATGAAAAACCAAGGAGTGGGTAGTCTCTTGGACAAGACAGGCCAATAATTTAAATGAATATTTCTCATGACTAATGTTTGGGTTTTATTAGGAAGTCTTTAGCTCTTGGAGGTAGCATTTCTGGCCCAGATGAGAAAATGTCATTTAAACTCTATTTATATGCAAACTTCTATGTATTATAGCATTTACTTCATGTGACCCAGCCATACACACCTTGGAATATGCCCAAAGAACCCAACATTAAACTTTACAGATACTTACTCATCCATGTTCATTGATGTTCCATTCATACTAGCTAGGAAATGGAAACAATTAACTTTCAACTGATGAATGGATAATGAGAGTGCAGTATGTATACACTGAGGAATACTATTCCATTATAAAGAAAAATGAAATCATGAGCTTTGCAATTAAATGAATGGAATTAGAAAGATCATATTGAGTGAAATAATGTGGACCCAGAAAAACAAATGCCATTCTTTATCATTTGAGGGTTCTAGCTCCAAATCTTCATGTGAGAGTATATATCTTAGAGAGGTAAATAATATGGCACAGGTGATCTGATAGGAGAAGTGGAAAGTAGGCAGGGCTCTAGAGACATTGATTTGGAGGGAGGAGGGAGATATGTACAGAATAGCATGGGAGAAGGGTAAAATAAGAGTAAGTGTAGTGAGATAGTCCTTCTGATATATGGTAAAAATATTTAATTGTAGTAAACTATTTCTATAAAGAAATCTATTTCTCTCTACTATCTAGTATTCCTGAAGTCCCAATTCACGTAAACCAATTCTGGCTTTGGAGTTGGATTTGGCTTTCCTTCTCTAAATTCAAGCATGTTGTTAAGATTAATTTCATGGTTTCTGCCTTAAATCCAAAAGCCAATTGGTGTAAGGCAGAAGAAAACAAAATCTGGGGACTCATATCTTATACGCAATTTACTCTCTGAAATCCTAATTTTCTCACATACATTTTAATGCTTATAGTTGTCTTTCCCTAATGCATACCTTAAAACTTGAAAATTTTACTTTAATATTAATATGTAACTTTTCCACAAGGAATAATAATGATTCGTAACATCAGTCTTTGAACTCTCCGGAAAGAAGATGGGGCCCCACATCATCGTTTCCACTTGACTCAACCTGATGCATCTGAACTACAAACATCACCCTAAAACTGGTTTGACACTGTTTTGCTCAAGACAATTCATGAGTAGCAAGCTGTAATGGTGCACCTTCTTATTACATCCTGGCCAGAGTTTCAAATAGAACTACAGTCAAGCATTTTCTGCCACACAGTGACTAGCTACATATGTCACAACCAGTTCTGTTGAGAAATTTGGTTGGTAAAAATTTTATTCCTACAGGATCCATTGGAGCAATCATCGTCCCATTTCAGCAGGAAGTAACCTTAAGATAACGACACCCCCTTTCCCTACCCTTGGAATTTTGGGATAATAGTCATCTTCTTTAGGTTGGTTTTAGTTATTTAGGGTTGGGTATGGAAGGTAATGCTTACACTTGGGTTTATCTTTTAGACAGGAATAGGGAATGGTTGGGAAAGGTATGATTTAGATGGGATAAGGTAGATTAGCCTATTTTCCTGTGAATTAGAATAGGAATGAGATAGTATTTTACAGGTTACATATTATACATTCTTATATGTGATAAGCTATGTAAAATTAACTTTATATTTTGTTATATTGTGTGAAATCTTTCCACTTACGATGTTTTATGCACATTACTATTACCATATTCTATGTATGTATACTTTTCTTGTATTCAAGACATTTTGTGTATTGATACAATTTGGGATATTTATCATGCTACCCTTTATAGTTCTACCTCTTGTTTGACATTTATACTCTACCTCTATTTTAGGGATTTACATGTATGTATATACATGTATATAGTTATATTGTTTAAGTATTTGTTCCTGCTTTACTAAGGGATATTTAGCTAAGTTTCTGAGTATTACAGATTATCTTCACTCATGTTTCCTGTACCTATGAGATTAGTCAGATATAGATGCTTAATCTTCAATCACTTCATAGACATGCAGAACATGGCATTTAAATGTTTTAATATTAGTACTCCATTGACATGAGACACTGTTGCTCCTGACAGCACCGTGCACTTTCTTGAAAATATGTTGGACACTGTTGTTGCTCCTGCTGGAGTTCATTCGTGCCTCAGCTAATGGCCTGTTGGGCAAAGAATTGCCCCCACCTTGACCACTGATTTGGACATGCGGTCTTATGTGCTTGCTTTAGACAAATATAGAAGACTTCTTGACCTTGCCAAGTCAGGGTAAGACAGCCATTCTACCTCCCTGCTGTTGTTGTGGTCTGTCAAGTTCTCTTGGCCTTAGCCAAAACTGGGTGTACCAACGTTGCAGTGAGACCTTGGGTGACTGTCCAGGTGGCTTGCTGTTTCTGTCCTTGCTGTACCTTTTGGAAGTTGTCCATTCGTACTTCGTGTCTACTCTAGTATTGTTATTTTCCTTCTCAGGTCTTGATGAGGTTGAAGATTAAACTATCACAACTATTATTCTCTCTTCCTAGTTAGATATATTAGGTACTAGACTTACGTTTTCTAGCTTAGGACAACTCTATTGTTAACTCCATTATGCCTTCATCCTAGGACTAGATATGTAGGTAATTTTGTTCTCGATTTTCCTTTTCTTAGAGCACACTTGTTATTCACTGTTTTGTATATAGTTTTGTATTAAGCCTAAATCTATTCTTTTTTTTTTAGATTTTTTTATTTATTTTATATAACAAGTCAATTTAAATGAAAACAAATATTTATAGACAATATTTGGGAATTCGGGCATCGTTCTTTCCAAACTGCTTCCTGCTGGTAAGGGGCTCTGTCATGGGGGATTCAAAGAAGATTCAGAAATCCTGGCTGTCATCTGTAAGGCTGCTGTGTCCAGCTGTTTTGAATGTAGGATCACCTCGTACTCTGTTTCAGGTAGTCTAGCTTGATCAAACCACATTAGTCTGGTCTTTGCATTTTCTGTGGAAACAAAAATAGAAATCCTTTTCCCCAGTAACTTGTCCTTGAACTTAAATTTTGGAGTCAAGGCATTTTTTTTAATTAAATTTATTATTTTACATGTCCATCACAGTTCCCTCTCCCTCCCTCCCACCTCCCTCTCTCCCTCCATTCCTTCTTCCTTCCCTCCCTTTTACACTCTCTGCCCTCTCACATGCACTCTAACCACCCTCCCCTCCCATCCCACCACCCCAATTCCATATGTAGGGAAATGCCATCCATTTGGGGTCATGTAGGTCTGACAGGTCATGTGAAGTAGGGACTAGGGCTTCTCTCCTGTCTCTAGATTAAGGCAGTTATCCCTCCATGGGGGATATGTTCACAAAGTCCTTTTGTGGACCAGGAATACATCCTGGCTCCACTGTCTGAGGTCCCTTAGACTGCTCAGTCCTTCTGGCTGAGACCCATATTCAGGGCTTCCCAGCTATCAGTCTGGTGGCCTGTTAGCAACTCCTTGTTCAGGTAAGCTGTCTCTATGTGTTTCTGCCACATGGTCTTGTCCTCTCCATCAGCATCTGGGTTTTAGTTCGACTCATTGTTTATGTATGGGTGTTTGATCCTGTTTTCATCAGGCATTAGTTGAGGGCTCCATGGATAAGTTAGTTGTTGATCTCACTCTCCAAGAAGGCATTTATGGTAGCCTTTCCACGGAAGCTAAATTGTTATTTGGCAGCATACTTGTAGTTCCCTAGACTTTCTTTGTGTTCAATTTTTATATTCAAACCAATAGTGGCTCCCTCTTCTATGTTCTCTCTCTCTTTGTCTGTTTTTCTTTCTCTTTCCTGACTTCTGTTCCTAACCAGGCTCAATCTTCCTGGTCGCACATGTTTTCGTTTACTCCCCCTCATTTTCTCCTACTTCTCTCTCCATTTGCTGCCCTCCCACTTCCCCTGAGCTCTGGGGGACTTGTCCCTTCCAAGTTCTGTGAGGAACTTTATATGAATCTTAGAATACACCTTGTATCCTAGTTCCTCTGGTGGTGTGAATTATAGGCTGGTGATCCTTTGATCTAGGTCTAAAATCCATATACGAGTGAGTACATACTGTGTTCCTCTTTTTGTGACTGTTTTACCTCATTCAGGATGATTTCTTCAAGTGCCATCCACTTGCCTGCGAATTTCAAGATACAATTATTTTTTTCCTGCAGCATAGTATTCAATTGTGTAGATGTGCCACATCTTCATTAACCACTCTTCAACTGAGGGGAATCTAGGTTGCTTCCAGGTTCTTGCTATTAAAAATAGTGCTGCTATGATCATAGTTGAACAGATGTCTTTGTTGCATGGATGTGAATCCTTTGGGTATATGCCTAAGAGTGGGATTTCTAGGTCCTGTGGTAAATTAATTCCCATTTTCCTGAGGAACCCCCATACTTATCTCCGAAATGGCTGTATGAGTTTGCACTCCCACCAGCAGTGGAGGAGTGTTCCACTTTCACCTCATCCCCTCCAACATGAGTCATCATTGGTGTTTCTAATTTTAGCCATTCTGGCAGGAGTAAGATAGTATCTCAAAGTTGTTTTAATTTACATTTCCCTGTTAGGTAAGGATGTGGAGCATTTTCTTAAGTGTCTTTCAGCCTTTTTGATTTCCTCTATTGAGAATTCTTTCTTCAGTTCTGTACCCCATTTTTTAATAGGGTTTTTTGGTGATTGTTGAGTAGTTTCTTGTGTTCTTTGTATATTTTGGAGATCAGCCCTTTGTCAGATATAGGATTGGTGAAAATCTTTTCCCAGTCTGTGGGCTGCCATTTGGTCTTGTCCACTGTGTCCTTTGCTTTACAGAAGCTTCTAAGTTTGAGGAGGTCCAATTGTTTCTCTCAGTGTCTGGAGTTAAGTTCAGGAAGCAGTCTCCTATAACAATTTGTTTAAGGGTATCTTCTACTTTCTCTTCTAAGAGGTTCAATGTGGCTGGATTGATGTTGAGGTGTTTGATCCATTTGTACTTGAGTTTTGTGCATGGCAACAGACATGGTCTATCTGCAGTCTTCAACACACCATCATTCAATTAAGCCAGCACCATTTGTTGAAGATGCTGTCTCACTAAGGCTTTCCGTTGTGCTGTTAATTCTTGTATGTGACTATCCTCTGTTTTCTTCATATGGGCACTTAGTGCAATGAACTTCCCTGGTAGCACTGCTTTCAAGGTGTCCCATAAGTTTGGTTATGTTGTGTCCTCATTCTCATTGAATTTTACAAAGTCCTTAATTTCTTTCTTTATTTCTTCTTTGACCCAAGAGTGGTGCAATTGCACATTGTTCAGTTTCCATGATTTTGCAGGTTTTCTGCTATTTGTGTTGTTGTTCAATTTCAATTTTAAAGCATGGTTGTCCAGTAAGATACAAGGGACTATTCCTATTCTCTTATATCTGTTGAGGTTTGTTATGCCACCTAGTATGTGATCGATTTTAGAGAAGGTTGCATGTGGAGCAGAGAAGAAGGTATATTCTTTTGTGGTTGGATGGAATGTTCTATAGATGTCTGTTAACCCCAGTTGAAACATAACTTCTGATGGTTCTTTTGTTTCTTTTTTGAATTTCTGATTTGTGGTCCTGTCTAGTGTTGAGAGTGGAGTATTGAAGTCTCCCACCATGAGTGTGGGAGGTCTTATGTGAGCTTTGAGTTTTAGTTGCATTTCTTTTATGATGTGTGTGCCTTTATATTTAGGGCATAGATGTTCAGAACTGACACTTTTTCGTGATGGATTCCTGTGATGAATATAAAATGACCATCTTAATCTCTTTTGATTAATTTTGGTTTGAAATCTAACTTGTTAGATATTAGGATAGCTATGCCTTTTTGCTTCTTATTTGCATTTGATTGGGAAATCTTTTCCCTACCCTTTACCCCAAGGTAATGTTTATCTTTGAAGCTTAGATGTGTTTCTTGTATGCAGCAGAATGATGGATTCTGTCTTCATATCCATTCTGTTAGCCTGTGTCTTTTTATAGGTGAGTTAAGACCATTAATGTTGAGGGTGAGTAAGGACCATTGATTGTTGATGCTTGTTTGATTTAGGTTTGTTGTTGGCAGTGGTATTGTGAATATATTAGTTCTGCTTTACCCTTGGTTTCTGGTGTTGTTGGATTATCTGTTGCCTACATTTTTGTGGGTTGGAGTTTTCCTTCCAATAATTTCTGTAGGGCTGGAATTGTAGATACATATTGGGAAAATCTGGTTTTGTCATTAAATATCTTGTTTTCTTCATCTATAGTGATTGAGAATTTTGCTGGATATAGTAGCCTACACTGTCCTCTGTGTTCACTTAATACCTTTAGAACATCTATCCAGGACCTTCTGGCCTTGAGGGTTTCCATGGAGAAGTCAGGTGTAATTTTGATAGGTCTGCCTTTATATGTTACCTGTCCTTTTTCCTTTGCTGCTCTTAATATTCTTTCTTTATTTTGTATGCTAGGTGTTATGATTATTATATGTCGAGGGGTCTTTTTTCTTTGGTCCAGCCTATTTGGGGTTTGCTATGCTTCTTGTACTTTCATGGGCATGTCCTTCTTCAGATTTGGAAAGTTTTCCTTGATGTTTGTTGAATATGTTTTTGGCACCTTTTAGCTGGGCTTCCTCACCTTCCTCTATGCCTATTATTCTTAGATTTGGCCTTTTCACGGTTTCCCACATGTCCTGTATGTCTTGTGTTAAGGATTTGTTGGATTGATGATTTTCTTTGATCGATGAATCTATTTCTTCTAGTTTATCTTCTGTGCCTGAGATTCTTTCTTCCTTCTCTTGAATTCTGTTGGTTATGCTTGTGTCTGTAGTTCCCAATTTTTTGCTCAGTTTTTCTATTTCCAGCATTCCTTAGGTTTGTGTTACCTTTATTTTCTCTATTTCAGTTTTCAAGTCTTGAACTGTTTCCTTCACCTGCTTAAGTGTTTTTTCTTGGCTTTCTGTACTTTTCTTAAGGAATTTGTTCATATCTTCCACTTTTTTGTTTGTTTTTTCCTCCATTTCTTTAAGGGATTTTCTCACATCTTCTTTGTGGGCCTCTATTATTTTTATGATGGTAATTTTTAAGTCATTCCCTTCTGCTTCCTCTGCATTGTTGTTGTGTTCTGTTCTAGTTGGTGTAGATTCCCTAGATTCTGGTGGTGTCATGCTTGTCTTTCTGTTGTTTGGTGTTTTCTTGTGTTGCCTTCTTCCTGTAGCTTCTTCCCGTAGGTGTTGGTGGGGTCTCCCCTTCTCTCTATGGTACTTACCCGGTGGGCTTATGTGGGTCAAAAATTCAATATATGTAGCTCTGGGTGGTCCAAGTACTCTAGAAGGTCTCTCCTCAGACAGGGACCCAGGGATGGGGTCAAGGATGACGATCCAGTAGAAGATGCCAGCAGGAACTCACAGTGGTCTTGCAGAGATAGATGGATCTCTGGGAGTGGCCCGGGACTCCAGCAGAGGACAGGAGGTGGGGGTCAGAGACCAAGCAGGTGGAAATTACAGGTGGTCCCGCATGGATAGGCAGGTCTCCTTTGTTCAGAGTTGCTCCGAGAAGTCTCCAAAGTTGGGTGGACTGTTGGCTCCACCCTCTGTCCCAGTGCTCAACCAGAGCGGCAGGCCTGTGGGTAGGGTAGGTCAAAGGGGGGGGGGCAGGCTCGTGGTGCGGATGGGTGGGGGTGTATCATAGCTCCAAGGATGCTCTTGATGGGGACTGGACACAGGAGCAGCAGGATCAGGGGCCAACCCAGGGAGTTCGGGGGGGCAGAGGTTGTAGGTAGAGGCAGCCCAGATTGGGCCTAGACTCACCTCTTGCCAATAGCTGGCAGAATAGGACAAAAGCTGAGCTGAAACTTGGGAAGGTTTTGCAGGATAGTTGGATCTCATTGGAAACTGGAATTCTCCAGCTGAGGCCTCTTTCTTTAGCAGAGGGCCAGATTTCGGGGTCTAGGATCTTGCATGCAGGAGCTCAGAGTGGACCCACAGAGATAGACAGATCTCTGGGAGGGCCTAAATCTTTTCTTTAGACTAAAAGGGGAATTGTAGTGAGATAGTCCTTCTGTAGCACTGACCACACCCATGGGGGTGGAGCCATGGGCGGAAGTGATCTTTGGAAGGAGGTCTGAGGAATAGCTGGGAAAAGCTCTCTTGCTGGTGGGACTTGGACAGGAGATCATCTGGTGGAACTTATTGGTGTTCATCTGCCTAGGTTGTAAGTTATTTCTCCTTGAATAAACATCTATTCGGCCTATTTGTTTATCCTGATCCTTATTTAACAGCAATAAATAAGGATGTCTAAAATATTTTTTTAAGAAATCATGAAGTTATTTACCTATTTTTTCTCTTAAAATTATATTTTATTTGTTGTTTCTGAGAATTTCCTATGTGAGTACTGCATATATAGCATCCTTACTCTTTTCTTCTCTCCATTTCCTTCTGTTCCCCATTTAAAAATTTATGGCCTCTTATTTTTTATTACCGTTGTTGCACACATATTTATACGCATATATACATAAACATATGTATAACCTGCTGACTTCATTTATGTTGCTTATATATGTTTAACTTATAACATATTCTATAATGACATATGCTATTTTTTATGTTAAATTTGCAACAAGCTTGTTTTAATGTCAATCCCAGTTCCCTCACAATCCCTTCCTCCCATGTTCCCTTCCCAGCCCCCATCCCTTAAAATTTTTCTTGCCAGGGAGGTTGAGGCCTTCCATGTAATATCTTCAAAGTCTGTCATATCATTTGGAGTTTGGTCTAGGATGCTGGCAGACTCTGTATGGGTTGGTTCACTGGGATGGTTTACCCAATACACTGTCCCGAGTCCTATAGAGCCTCTGAAGCCAGGCTCTTTCTATGGGTTGAAGTGTGTCTAGGATGCTAGCAGAATCTGGATAAGCTGTATGCTCAGTCCTCAGGCTGAGGAGGGCTTATATATGTTTAAGGTTAAACTCTTGCTATCAGAGAACCTACCATGAGTCTTATCCTGGAAAAGTCTGATTGTCCTTGCCTCAACAACCATTCATTGAATATAGCTCTTCTTCTAGAGATGAATCCTTGTGTCTGTCCTGTCTAAATTGGCATGCCAACTAGTGTTATCATTTTATGATTTTGTTTAGGAAGCCATACAATGGAGAACCTGGCTACTACTTCCTCATGATATGTAGAAGACATTTTTCTTTCAGCAATTGTCCTTGTCTTCTGGTTTTTAAAAACTTTCTTCCCCTTCTTGCTTACTTTTGTTTTGTATATGAGCCTCTGGTTATATGATGTGTTATATATGAATATCAGTTGGGGCTAGACATTCTATATTTAGATGTTTTCTGCACTTTAATCAGCTGTAGCTTCTCTATTGTGGTTAAATAAGGATCAGGATAAACAAATAGGCCGAATAGATGTTTATTCAGGGAGAAATATCAACCTAGACAGATGAACACCAGCAAGTTCCACTGGATGCTCTCCTGTCCGAGTCCCGCCAGCAACAGAGTGTTCCCTCCTCCCCCCCCCTTCCTCCTCAGACCTCCTTCGACAGGTCACTTCCGCACATGGCTCCACCCCCCAATGGGCGTGGTCAGTGCCACAGAAGGGGACAAAGTAACTATCTCACTACATTTCTCTGTAATGGACTTTGCATGCTTTAAAAAAAAAAAATTTTTTTTTGATGAAGGGATAAATACTACTGCCACTTTCCTAAATCAGCACATTTTCTTTTTTTAAAAAAATAAATTTTGTATTTAAATTAAAGGCAATCTTATTTTACATGCCAATCCTAGTTCCCTCTCCCCCTCTCCCTCCTGTCCTCCTATGAGTCTCACTATTCCCACATTATACCCCCATCCTAAACCAGCATTATTTCTAACTGCATTCTAGGTATTCATCCTGGTCTCCACAGAAGAATGTTTTGATTTGTTGATAAATAGAAATAATGTTTATTAATTAAAACAGAATACATTAACTAGTAATAAGCTATGTTAAACCCAAGTAAATGTATATTATACTTAGAATATTAAACTGAATTTTGTGCACATTGAAGTAGCACATGTGCTATTTTTTCAAGTGATGAATGAACTAAGGAATTTTTTATAATTTTTTTTATTTCAAGCTTGTTTTGCCTATCCATCCTAGTTCCTGCACCCTCCAATCCTCCCGTTTCCCCCACCTACCCCATCCAATTCACTTTCTGCTCCACAGGGAGAGTGAGGACTTCCATGAGGAGTCTTCAAAGTCTATCATATCATTTGGAGCATGGCACAGGCCCTCCCCCATGTGTCTAGGCTTAGGGAGTATCCCTCTATGTGGACGTGGTTCTGAAAGTCCATTTGTATACTAGGGATTAATACAGATCTACTACCAGAGGCTTCAGAGACTACCCAGTCCTCCTAACTAACACCACATTCAGGGATTTTGGGTTGGTCCTATGCTGGTTTCCGTGGTATCAAACTGGAGTCCATGAGCTCCCTCTTGTTCAGGTCAGCAGTTTCTGTGGGTTTCTCCAGCCAGGTCTTGATGACTTTGCTCATCTTTTGGTCCTGTGTGCAACTGGATTCCAATTTATTGGCTGAGTGTTTAGCTGTGGGGACCTGCTTCTGCTTCCATGAGCTACTAGATGAAGGCTCTAAAATAGCTTATAAGGTAGCCATCAATCTCATTATTGGGGAAGGACATTTAAGGTAGCCTCTCCACTATTCCTTGGATTATTAGTTGGGATCATCCTTGTGGATCTCTGGACAGTTCCCTGGTGCCAGATTTCTCTTAAATCCTATAATGGCCCCCTCTATTATGGTATCACTTTTCTTGCTCTCTATTCTTTCCCTGACTCAATCTGCCTGCTCCCTCATGTTCTCCTCTCCCTTGTCTTCTCCTCTTCTCTTCCTCCTAACTCACTCTCCCCTTCCCACATGGCCCCAATTTGCTTGGGAGATCTTGTCCCTTTCCCCTTCTTTAGGGGACAATGTTGCCTCTCTTAGAGTCCTCTTTATTTCCTAGCTTTTCTGGCATTGTATATTGTAGGCTGGTAATCATTTGCTCTATGTCATAAACCATATATGAGTAAGTACATACTATGTTTGTGACTGGGTTACCTCACTCAAGATGGTTTATTTTAGTTCTGTTTTTTTTTTTTTTTTTTTTTTTTTTTTTTTTTTTGCCTGCTAATTTCAAGATTCCATTGCTTTTTTCTGTTGAGTAGTACTCCATTGTGTAAATGGACCCCAATTTCTCCACCCATTTTTCAGTTGAGGGGCATTTATGCTGCTTCTAGTTTCTGGAAATAATGTTTCTATGAACATAGTTGAACAGATGTCCTTGGTTTATGAATGTCCATCTTTTGAGTATGCACCTAAGAGTGGAATTGCTGTATTTTGAGGTAGACTGATTCCCATTTTCCTGAGGAAAAAACATACTGATTTCCAAAGTGGCTGTACGAGTTTACACTTCCACCAAGAGTGGAACCCCATTTTCCACACCCTCTCCCGCATAATCTGTCTTTCTTTTTTCTTTTTCTTTTTTTCGCCATTCTGATGGAAGTAAGATGGTATCTCAGAGTTGTTTTGAATTGCACTTTCCTGATATCTAAGGATGTTGAGAACTTTCTTAAATGTCTTTCAGCCATTTTAGATACCTCCATTGAGAATTTTCTATATAGTTCTGTACCCCAGTTTTTAATTGGATTACTTGGTGTTTTGGTCACTAGCTTTTTGAGTTCTTCTTAAATTTTGTAAATCAGCCCTCTGTCAGATGTGGAGTTGGTAAAGATCTTTTCTCATTCTATGTGCTGTCCTTTTGTATTGTTGACTGTGCCCTTTGCCTTACAGAAGCATTTCAATTTCAGGAGGTCCCAATTATTAATTGTTATTCTCAGTGCCTGTGCTACTGGTGTTATGTTCAGGAATCTGTCTCCTGTACCAATTCATTCAAGGGTACCTCCCACTTTCTCTTCTGAGAGGTACAATATTGCTGGATATATATTGAGTCTTTTATCCATTTGGACCTCAGTTTGTGCTTGGCTATAGATATTGGTACGTCTGCAGTGTTCTACAAGTCAGCATCCAGTTATGCCTGCACAATTTGTTGAATGCTTTCAATTTTCCACTCTATAATTTTAGTTTGTTTGTCAAAATTCAGGTGTTCATAGGTGTGTGGGTTAATACCAAAGTTTCCAATTCGATTTCATTGGTGTCCCTGTCTATTTTTCTGCCAAGCAGTTTCAGGACTTAATCTCTATTATAGAGCTTGAAGTCAGGGATAGTGATGCCTCCTGAAGTTCATTTATTATAAATGGTTCTTTTTGCTCTCCTGTGTCTTTAGATTTTCCATGAAAAGTTGAGTATTATCCTTTCAAGGTCGGTCAAGAATTGTGCTGAGATTTTAATGGGGATTGCATTGAATCTATAGCTTGCTTTTGGCAAAAATTCCCTTTTTACTGTTTTGACCTTACCTATCCAAGAGCATGGGCTATCTTTCCATTTTCTGGTATCATCTTAAATTTCTTTCTTTAAAGACCCAAAGTTCTTATTAGATATGTTTTTCTCTTATTTGCTTTCCATTACATCAAGATATATTATGTTGTCTGTGACTATTATAAAGTGTGATGTTTCTCTGATTTCTTTCTCAACCCCTTTATCATCTGTATATAGTAGGGCTATTGATTGTTTTTATTAATTAATCTTGTATTCTGCCACTTTGCTGAAAGTGTTTATTAGCTGTAGGAGTTTTCTGTAGAATTTTTTGGGTTACTTATATAAACTATCATATTATAGGTAAATAGAGTTTCACTTTTTCCTTTCCTATTTGTATCCCATTGATCTTTTGTTTTCTTATTGCTCTTGCTAGAACTTAAATACAATATTGAAGATATATGAAGAGAATGGACAGCTTTTTATTGTTCCTGACTTTAAATGATTCACATTGTGTTTCTCTACATTTAGTTTGATGTTGACTGTTGCTTTGCTGTATATTGATTTTATTATATTTAGGTATATTCCTGTTATCCCTGATCTCACCAAGACCATTATCACAAAGGGATGTTGGATTTTCTCAAAAGATTTTTCAGCATCTAGTTAGATGATCATATGGCTTTCTCTTTCAGTTTGTTTATATGGTGGATTACATTATTAGATTTTCATATGTTGATCCATCCTTGTATCCCAGGGATGAAGCCTACTTGGTAATGTTGAATAATTTCTCTGATGTGTTCTTGGATTCGATTTGCCAGTATTTTATTGAGTATTTTTGCATCAATATTCATGAGGGATATTGTTCTGTAATTCCTTTTCTTAGTTGTGTCTTTGTGTGATTTGGTTACTAAGGTAATTGGAGCCTCATAAAAAGAGTTTGGCAATGACCCTTCTGCTTCTTTTGTTGGAACACTTTGACGAGTATTGATATTAGCTGTTCTTTGAATTACTGGTAGAATTCTGAACTAAAGCCATCTGGCCTTGCATGTTTTTTTGTTTAGGTGACTTTTGATGGCTGCCTCTATTTCATTAGTGGTTATACGTCTTTTTAAGTTGCTTATCTGTTCTTGATTTCATTTTGGTAAGTGAAACCTATCCAGACATTTGTTCATTTCTTTTGAATTTTTTGAATTTTGTGGAGAACAGGTTTTCAAAATATGAGCTGAAGATGTTCCAGATTTCCTCAGTGTCTGTTTTTAATGTCCCTGTTTTCATTTCTTATTTTACTAATTTGCATGTTCTCTCTATGTTTTTGTTAGTTTGAATAAAAATTTGTCTATCTTGTTAATTTGCTCAAAGATTTCGAAGAACCAACTCTTTGTTACATCGATTCTTTGTATTATTTTCCTAGTTTCTACTTTATCGGTTTCAGCTCTTGATTTGATTATTTACTGATGTCCTGTCCTCTGGGGTGAGTTTACTTCTTTTGTTCCAGAGTTTTCAGTTATGCTGCTAATTCTCTAATGTGACATTCTCCAGTTTCTTCATGTGGGCACTTAGTGCTATGAACTTTCCTCTTAGTACTTCTTTAATAGTGTCCTATAAGCTTGGGTATCTTGCGCTTTCTTTATCTTTGAATTCTTGGAAGTCTTCATTTTCTTTCTATCTTTCTTCCTTTCCCCAAGAACGCTACCATTGCACATTGTCCAATTTCCATGACTTTGTAGGTTTTCTACAATTTGTGTTGTTGTTGAATTCTAACTTTAAAGCATGGTGGTCTGATAAGCTACAGGGGGTGATTCCAAAGATTTTCTATCTATTGAGGTTTGCTATATTGCCAAGTATGCTGTTGATTTTAGAAAAGTTTCCATGGGGTACTGAGAAGAAGGTATATTCTATTCTGTTAGGATGGAATGTTCTATAAATGTCTTTTGATACCAATTGGGTTGTAAGTTCTGTTAGTTCCTTTGTTTCTTTGTTGAGTTTCTGTCTAGTATTGAGAGTTTGGATGTTGAAATCTCCTACCTTAAGTGTGTGAGATTTTATGTGTGTTTTGAGTTTTAGTAATGTTTCTTTTACGAATTTGTGTACCTTTGTATTTGGGGCATAGATATACAGAATTAAGAGTTCATCTTGATGGATTTCTTGTATGAGGAATACAAAATGACCTTCTTTTCTTTTGATTGATTTTAAAGTCTAATTTGTTAAATATTAAGATTTCTACACCTGATTGCTTCTTGGGTCCATTTGATTGGAAAATCTTTTCCAAACTCTTAACTCTGAGATCGGTCTTTGAAGTTTTGGTGTGTTTCTTATATGTAGCCGAATGATTGATTCTGTGTTCATATCCATTCTGTTAGCCTGTGTCTTTTTATAGGCAAGTTAAGACCATTAATATTGAAGGGTATTATTGATCTTTGATTGTTAATTCTTGTTTGTTTTGGACTTTTTTTGTTGGTGGTGGTATTATATGTGGACTCTGCAAACCCCACCCCCATTTTTCTTTTTGCTGCTGTTAAAGTGGGATTATGTGTTGTCTATATTTTTGTTGGTAGAGTTGACATCCTTGGGTTGGAGTTTTCCTTCTAGAACTTTCTGTAGGGCTGTATTAGTTGATAAGTATTGTTTAAATCTGGTTTGTCATGGTATATCTTGTGTTCTCCATCTATAGTGATTGAAATCTTTGCTGGGTAGAGTATCCTGGGCTGGCTTCCATGGTATCTTAATTTTGGTAGAATATCTATCCAGGAGCTTCTGGGCTTCAGAGTTTCCATGCAGAAGTCAATTGTAATTCTCATAGGTTTGCCTTTCTATGCTACTTGAACTTTTCCTTCGCTGCTCTTAATGTTCTTTTCTTTATTCTGTATATTTGGTATTTTGATTATTATGTGGTGAGGGAATTTATTTATTTATTTTTCTTATTTTACATATCGATCCCAGTTTCATCTCTTTTCCTCCCTCTCTCTCCCTCCCTCTCTCTTCCTCCCTCTCTTTCACCCTCCCATATCCCTCAACCACCCCCATCCCCCCCCATCTCTTATATTCTGTTGGTTATGCTTGTGTCTGTAGTTCCTGTTCATTTACCCAGCTTTCCTATTTCCATCCTTCCCTCTGTGTTTTCATTTTTGTTTCTATTTCAGGTCTTAAACTTTTTGAATTCTTTCCTTCATCTGTTTGTTTTTTGTTTTTGTTTTTGTTTTTATGGTGGATCACGTTGATAGATTTTCGTATATTAAACCGTCCCTGTATTCCAGTGATGAAGCCTACTTGGTCATGGTGGATGATTTCTCTGATGTATTCTTGAATTCGGTTTGCCAGTACTTTATTGAGTATTTTTGCATCGATGTTCGTCAGGGATATTGGTCTATAGTTTTCTTTCTTAGTTGTGTCTTTGTGAGGCTTGGGTACCAAGGTTATTGTGGCCTCATAAAAAGAGTTTGGCAATGAACTTCTGTTTCTATTTTGTGGAACAGTTTGGGGAGTAGTGGTATTAGTTCTTCCTTGAATGTCTGGCAGAATTCTGCACTGAATGCATCTGGCCCTGGACTTTTTTTGGTTGGAAGGCTTTTGATGACTGCTTCTATTTCATTGCAGGATATAGGTCTATTTAAGTTGTTTGTCTGTTTTTGATTTAATTTTGGTTAATGATAGTTATCCTGAAATTTGTCCATTTCCTTTAAATCTTCAATTTTTGTGGAATACAGATTTTCAAAGTATGACCTGAAAATTGTCTGGATTTCCTCTGTGTCCGTTTTTATGTTCCCCTTTTCGTTTCTGATTTTGTTAATTTGCATATTCTCTCTCTGCTTTTTTCGTTAATTTGGATAAAGGTTTGTCTATCTTGTTGATTTTCTCAAAAAAACAACTCTTTGTAGCATTGATTTTTTTGTATTGTTTTCCTGGTTTCTATTTTGTTGATTTCAGCCCTCAAGTTGATTATTTCCTGGCATGTACTCCTACGGGGTGAATTTGCTTCTCTCTGTTCTATGGCTTTCTGTTGTGCTGTTAATTCTCATATTTGACTATCCTCTGTTTTCTTCATATGGGCACTTAGTGCAATGAACTTCCCTGGTAGCACTGCTTTCAAGGTGTCCCATAAGTTTGGGTATGTTGTATCCTCATTCTCATTGAATATTACAAAGTCCTTAATTTCTTTCTTTATTTCTTCTTTGACCCAGGTGTGGTACAATTGCACATTGTTCAGTTTCCATGATTTTACAGGTTTTCTGCTATTTGTGTTGTTGTTGAATTCCAATTTTAAAGCATGGTAGTCTGATAAGATACAGGGAACTATTCCTATTCTCTAGTATCTGTTGAGGTTTGTTATGCCACCTAGTATATGGTTGATTTTAGAGAAGGTTGCATGTGGAGCAGAAAGAAGGTATATTCTTTTGTCTTTGGATGGAATGTTCTATGGATGTCTGTTAACCCCAGTTGAGACATTACTTCTGTTAGTTCTTTTGTTTCTTTGTTGAGTTTCTGATTTGTGGTCCTGTCTAATGTTGAGAGTGATGTTTTTGTTTTTCTTGGCTTTTCTTAAGAGATTTGTTGATATCTTGCCATTTTTGGTTTGTTTTTCTTTCATTTCTTTAAAGGATTTTTCTTTTCCTCTTTTATGGTCTCTATCATCTTCATGAAGTTGGTTTTTGTGTGATTCTCTTCTGCTTCATCTTTGTTGGGATGTTCAAGTCTTGCTTGTGTGGAGTCCCTAGACTCTGGAGGTGTCATATTTATCTTTCTTTTGTTCACTCTATTCTTACACTGTGGCCTACCCATCCCTTCTTTCAGTGCATATTTGCGGGTTCTCTACCTCTCCTTTTGGGTTTGGGACCAAGATTCTCTTCCAGTGGGTACAAGCATGTCCAATACTCTGAAGACTCTCTTCTCCCTGTGGTTGGAGGTGGGTCTAGGGCCCTGCCAGACCTAAAATGGTTTTGTCTACTGGGGTGGGTTACCCTGTGCACAGTCCCTAGTCCTCAGGAGGCTTGGAGGAGGGCACCAGTAGGCCAGGTCCCTCTGTGGGTAGAGGTGATGTTGACAGGACATTCTGCCTGAACAGGCTCCCCTGTGTGCCCAGGCCCCAGTGCTCAGGAGGATCCAATCATGTCCCTTGAAGGCAGAATCAGGTTAAAGCCTATCTCCTCCTGTGGTTGGAGGTGAAACCAGGATGCTGGCATACTCTGCAAAGGCCGGTCTCTTTAGAGTGTCTCCTCTGCACACAGTCCCCAGTCCTGAACTACTTTTTTTTTAAATGAATTTTAGAAATATATTTTTTTTTGAGTTGAACTATTTCTTAACATATTGGTTGAAATGTTGCTCACAATATGTATGTCAATAAATTTATTTGGAAAAAGAATCCTTACAAGTACATGTAAGTTAAAGAGAGGTTGGTCAATATTAACTTAGCTTTAGGTTTACCTTAATGTAATTAGGGTCTAATAAAATAAGAAGAACGATAGGGTTGCAGTAATAAAGGTGAATACAGAAGTGATGTCCTTTAACTACAGTGTTGCTAGGATGTTACAGAACCCAACAAAGGTACAGAGAGACATTCTTCTCTAATGTTGGAAGGAACATTTTCTTGCTTACAGCCTGATTTCCAGCACCCATATATGGTAGTTTGCTGTGCTAGGTATATGGTTTGTAATATTTTTTTTAAACAGTAGTTCTGTAAAAGTAGTAATATAAAAGTTAAATATATCTTCAGAAGCTTCTGAAGTAAAAGCCACAGGGCAAATTTATTGTGTTATCCTTTTGGTTATCCTGCATGTCTTATATTACCATATTTAAAATTTTATTAATCAAAAATTTAAAACATGCTGAAATATCTACAGGCATCTTACTCTTGATTCATTCCCTAGATCCATCATGATGCTTTGCTTCACATGCTATTCGATTATGGAAAAATTCTCACCACCCTTTGAATATTGTTTAACACCTTGTATTGTATAATATTTTTCACTACAAGAATGTCATGTGATAAGCAGGGAGAAAATCTGTGTGTTGTAACAATGTAATGATTAGATCATCAGTTCATCTTTTGGCTATGATTGCCTGATTAGTGCTTACGATTAGCTCATTGATTATGTGAGGGTCTTTTCTGATTCTAGCCAGGCTTTCTCAGATTCTATATTATTTTGCACTAAAGAATTTTACTGAATTTTAATGTATTAACTATATTTATTTGTTTCTAGGTCAAGTTTATTTACTGGCTTTGTTAAGGCTTGTGATATTTTTATTAGCGTCTAAGAAATATTTGCTTACACTAAAGTCATGAAGAATATCTTTCAATTTTTCCTCCTCCTGCTTTCTCTCTTCTTTTTTTTCACTCCCCCTCCCTGTCTTGTTCCTCATAATCCTTCCATCTTGCTTGTTCTTCCAGATAAATTTAAATCTAGGTTTTTAGATATAAGAGGAAACATATACTATTTTCTTTCCTATGCCTGATAATTAGACAGTTTTATCCCATACTATTTTATTAACTACAAGCAATCTGGATGTATTTAATCATTTTATGCAAGCATCCTCATATCCCTGTCACAGGTGACCCCAATTCAGAGGGTGTGCACTATTCCATGGTACCTATCCAATCTCAATACTTTATTAAATGAGCCACATATTCTAGTCTAAGGAAAAAAGTTTCTATAGGGAATATAATCTCTACAAATGTAGCATGATTCTTAAAGAAAAATATCTTTCAGTAATGCTTTGAAACACTAACCAGTTTCTGGGCAAGAATTCAAAGAATGCATTAGAGTGTCAGACACTTTCCAGCACAGTGGAAGGAAACACTCCAGTCACACTCTTATATTTGAGCAGTCACTGTATCAACAGTGTGCTATTCCAGTTTTCATTGACTAGTTATTTGAAAGATTTTTATCTGTCATTTGGATATTGGTCACAATCATCTATCTGAATTTCTCAATGGCTAAAAGTTTGTTAGAAAAAGATGGATGACTTTTGGTAATCAAAAAAAAAAAAAAAAAAAAAAAAAGACCTTTGAACCTTTGATGGAAAAAACTTAATTAATTATTTATTTTCTAATGTATAATGAAGAGCATATCAACAACAAAAAATTTACTTCAAGGAAAGAAGGATTCATACTAGATAATTGTCATGGAAATGTACATTAACATAACAAAACTGCCAGACTTTGGAAATTCCTTTCAATGTCACCAAGGTTTGGTGAGGTAGTAGCAATGTTACAAATGGAATCCTTAAAGTTGGCTCATTTAAATGGCTAAACCATTCCTCAAATTTCTTCTTACACCAATCTCAAACCCACCTCCAAATTCATGAAGTGTCCTAGGTAAAGTTTAGTATTGAGGCACATACTTAACACAGAGTGAATGAAAATTGTTGTGTGGACCCCAGATTCTGGATTTTCTAAGGTAGCATGTAATTCATTTAATTAGTGATCTATAACAAATGTAGCGAATCACATATGTGTCAAACTACGAATGAATTTTTTTGTTTCTTTTGTAAGAATTGATATTAGCACATACCCTAAAGAAACCAGTTTAAAAACATGTATTCTCCCTTTGTTGTTAATTCTGAAAATATTATTGTTTGATATTTGTAAAATAACACTGAAAGAGTAGATAGACAAGGACATGAAAGTGGCTTTTAAAGGGATGCCTTTTGTTCTAGTGCTGATCTGTTTATGCTTGCCATAAAATTTGGTACAAAATTTGGGCTATGATCTGAGATTACAAACCCCTAAAGATTATACAAAATCTGATCTTTTCAAGTTCTTATTGCTTGCTTCATACTGATTCTGGAATTAAAATGAATTTTTTTCTGAGAAGTGTGATATCAGATTAGTTGATAGCTAGTTGAAAAATTAATGACAATTGTCATGGGTAAAAGTTAAGAGAGGCTTACTATATGAATCCTAAACATATTTTATACCGATGAGTTGTTATGCCAGAGACTCAAGATAAACTGTGATTAGCAGGAGAGGTTTACATGTTCAGTTCCCACTTTAAAACCCTACAATGATTATGCTGCTGACTTTGGAGTCATTATCAGAGTAGTGCCTCCAGATTGAATCTCATGCCTCGCTAGGAAACTGTTAAGGGTGCTATTGCCAGGTGTTTGAGAGATGTCAGATCGCATGGATGTTGATATTCATGGGAAACATGGTATTTACAGTTTTTCTTTTGCTTCTTCACCCTCTGGCACTTTAAGATCTCATTCACTTGTGCCACTTTGAGATGGAACACAGGTAGGATAAAGCTGTCAAGACTTACTTTTCAGACAAGAAAGTAGGAGCGCAGTAAGCCTTCAAGGGCAGAGGGCTGACTGAGCTGAGCCACAGAGACGAAGGTTTGCCTAGAGTGCTGAACATAGTATTCTTGCTCTATGGTTTCTCTACCCCTTGCTCACCACTGGACAGTCTGGAGTGATCCTTGGATACTTTCCCTTCTCCCACCATTTAACTTAATTTTCAGTACTGGGGATGAAATATAGGGCATTAAGCTATGCCCTCCCTCACTATAGTATTATTTGTTTTAAGAGTATGTTGTTTTCTGAATATAGATAAAGAAAACATTTTATAGAAGATACAAAAAAGTAAATATAAATAAAATGCAATTTTATCACCTGGGTGATACTTGCTAGAATAACGTTCATTTACATTTTTTAAAAATAGTGTCTCACTTTGTAGCCCAGGGTCGCCTAGAACTCCCAACAATCCTCTTTCAGATTTCTGAATGCCACCATTACAGGAATGCACTACCATGCCCAGCTCAGATTTAGTATTTGCTTCTATTTATCTCTATGTTCCCAAATCACTAGTTTATAAAAATGAGTCCTAATATATTAGTTTTCTTATCTTTTTTATGATGTAATGTTCATAACAAATCTTTTTTTTTTTTTTTTTTTTTTTTTTTTTTGTACCTCAGAGGGTATAATACCACCCAGGACAGTGGTACATGAACATCACAAAGGATTTCCCAGAATGCTTGTGTCCTTGTGGATTTCTACTAACTATGCATTGTTTACATAATAATCCTAACAAGACTAACTTTTAAAAAAATATTTTTTAAATTTAATTTAGAAACAATCTCATTTTACATATCAATCCCAGTTTTCTCTCCCTCCCATCCTCCCATGTCCCAACTGATCCCACTTCCAAGTTCCCATCTACTTTCCAGGGAGGGTGAGGCCTTTATCGGTGATCATTAAAGTCTGTCATATCATTTGGGTGAGGGCCTAGGCCCTCCCCTGTGTATCTAGGCTGAAAGAGTAACCCTTCATGAGGAATGAGCTCCATTTGTGCACTAGGGATAAATACTTTTTCTACTGTAACAGGTCCCATAGACTGCCTAGGCCTCCTAACTGACACCCACATTCAGAAGGATTGGTTTTGTCCAATGCTGGTTTCCCAGTTTTAGGACTGGGTTCTGTGTGCTCCCATTTGGTCAGATCAACTGTTTCTGTGGGTTTCTCCAGTACAGTCTTGACCCCTTTGCTCATCCTTCCTCCCTCTCTGCAACTGGATTCCAGGAGTTCTGCTCACTGCTTAGCTGTGGATCTCTGCTTCTGCTTCCATAAGATACTGGATGAAGGTTCTAGAATGGCATATAAGGTACTCACCATTCTTAAATCAGCCTCTTTACTATTGCTTAAATTCTTAGTTGCGATTATCCTTGTAGATCCCTAGACATTTCCCTAGTGCCAACTTTCTCTTTAAACCTATAGTAGCTTCCTCTATTTAGGTATGTCTTTTCTTGCTTTCTTCTATTCTTCCCCCACCTCAGTATTCCTGATCCCTTGTTTTCTCCTCCCCCTCCTCTTTTTCCCTTCTCATTCTTCTACCTCCCTCCCCTCTCGACCCCGTGCTTCCAACTTGCTCAGGAGCTCTTGTCCCTTTCCTCTTCTCCAGAGAATCATGACATTGTCTCTCTTAGCATCCTCCTTGTTTCCTAGCTTCTCTGGAAGTGTGGGTTGTGGGCTGGCAATCCTTTGCTCTATGTCTAATACCCATATGTGAATGAGTACATAACTTGCTTTTAGAGGAATCATGTTGAGTTTCTTTCCATTACGTTTGATGTTGGCTCTTGTCTTGATGTATATTACCTTAAAGAGTAATGTTTGAATCCCTTTCTGAATAATTAGAAATTTCTTGACATGCTTGTCTCATCAGATTCTTTGTTTGTCACATATGTTTCTCCAGGGTGACAGGTACATTGTATTTTAATCAGACCAGAATGTTTTATTAGGGTTTCCCACCAAGAAGAAACTGTTGCTTTTCAAGGAGTAGGCCTGTCAGTGAGAATTTCAGATACAGTATTGGCAAGTAGAAATTATAAGAAATTATAAGAAACACAAACAGAAGACTCAGCGCCTGAGAGAAGGGAGAAAAAGAGGGGGTAGATGGTGGCCAACCGAAAGCAGGAGAGAGAGACAGAGATAGAGAGAGGGAGAGAGAGAGAGAGAGAGAGAGAGAGAGAGAGAGAGAGAGAGAGAAAGTAGGGGGCAGAGAGAGCAAGAGGGGGCAAGAGAGAAACCAGAGAGAATGGCGCACTTGCTTTAAAAGGGTGGGGGGGGGGCTTGCACATGTGTAACTGAGTCCTCTGGCAGCCAGGTTAAGCTTGAGCCACCAGGTAAGGCTGACATAGCAATGACATGGCCATGAGCGCCCCGCCCATCGTCGGGGGCGGGGTTCAGCTGGCTGCTAGTTCCTAACATTGGGTATTCTGATATGAGATTCAGCTGTCACAGAAATTAGCAGTCAGCACAGATAGTCATGGAATACTTCTTGTTTTTAATTTCTAATTTCTAATATCTGACATGATTTTGTATTATTTCTGAGTCTGTGGGAAAGTATATAAATGTTTAAATGTTAGTGTCTGATAACCTAAATGTAGAAATCACCTGGTTTTCCTGGCATGAAAAGAAACACAACTACCACATTTAAGAAAGTTAAAACACCTTTGAATGAGGGGCAATTTGAGTGATAAAGAAGGAGATTGTTGAGTTCTATAAGATTATGAAAGAGAAATACTGAAATCCCATGGAGATTCAGGTGCTAATGAGAGAGAAAGATAAAAGTTCACACAGTCATATAAAAAGTCAATGATTAGCACGGAGATTTCAAAGCTACATTAGAATTATGGGATACTTCCCCCATTTATAAAGCTCAATTTTAAAGAGTTATGAAGGAAAAAGTTGTAGAAAAGCATAATTTATACAATTATAAAAGAAAACAAATCTAGATGAATGACCCATGAAGGGCCAGGCTTTCATTAATGATGGCTCCATGAGCAGTTTTCTCCCTCATGTACTTTCCTTTGCATTAGAATGATCCTTGGAGTTACATGCATTCTGTTTAGTTTCAGTGTGATGCCTTTTAGGCTTCATGCTAAGTTTAGTTATCCTCGCTTTCTGTGCTAATCATAAAATAATCACAAATGTCTACAAAATTTGACAGCTTACAATAATTCAGGAAACCATTAATTCTAAATAAGAAGTGATTTTTACCCAATTTGAAAGTGCTTAGGTGGTTTCTTAGAGCAGGAATAATTTTAAAAAGCTATCATCTCTTTGTGTAATTTTCTGCAATTTTACCAGTTAAACTAGGTGTAACTGGAAATGGCTTCTATATTCAGTAGGCTCTGAAGGAAATGGTATTTTTCTGAATAGTACTACAGGATAATGTAAAGGTCACTGTCATGTTTTAGATTTTTAACACCTTTACCTCTTGCTATAAATAACCATGACTATTGTTTTCATTTCATGAGAACCTAAGTTATATAAGTTGGATTTTAAGATGTATAGTATGCTCCAGGTGAATTTAATTGAAAACATGTGCACATAACATTTTGCTCTTTAATTACAATCCGTTTTTTAAATTTTAGGTTTCTTTTCTTTTGCTAGAGCTAATATTTCTTAGAGTCTCTAGTTACTGGGATGTGGATCTGAGTTTCGTGTTGTGGGATAAGAAAAACATGTGGATTTCTCTGCGACACCCCTGTCCTGCCCACCTAGCCACAAATTAATCTCTATTAGGGACATCATAGCAGCTACCCTTGGTTGATACCCAGGTAGGCTATCTATGCTCCCATACCATTCTCTACATCTACTTTTAGACCTGTTGCTTCCCATAGGCTTGAGCCTCTCTTCACAGCCACCTCTGTTTCTTAGGGTTCCCCTACAATTTTCCTAAACTTGGATCTCAGCTGCCCAATTTGCTGGGACACAGATTGTGGCAAGAGCAACCAAAGAACAAGCCAGTCACTCAACAAAGGCAATACTACACCAAGAAACACCACAAAAGTCATAAACTCCAGGTCCCTAAGTCTCAGGACAAAAAATACAAATATGAATAACCAAGCTAATATGCCTCCTCCATAAACCAAAAACTGTAGTAATAGGCCCTGAAAAAAGCAATTTAGCTACTGTACAAGACAAAGTATCAATTTGCAACTGATACTTCTTCTGAGAAAGGGAAAATCAATTTTCTCATGGGGTGTCAATGGGTATATCATCCATATTCCACCATAGGCCTGGTGCACTGGGGTACTTGGCCAATACAAAATGAATTCCATGTATTTTGTGTATTTTTAATTTTGATTTGATATTTCTTTGTCTTGTTTTCATTTGTTGTTTTGTTTCTTGGTTTTCCTTTTTTTTAGAGAGAGGGCAGAGAAAACAAGCATGAAGTTGAAGTTGGATGGTTAGAGAGGTAGGGAAATAAAGGGATAAAAATATACTTATGAAAAATTTTCTATTTCTCTCTCTTTTTCTCTTTCTGTCTGTATTTTTTTTTTTTGAGACTGGGTTTCTCTGTGTTACAGCTCAGGGGGTCCGGAAACTTAGTTTGTACATCATATTGCTCTCAAATTCATAGAGATCTGCCTTTCTCTGCCTTCCAAGTTTTGGGATTAAAGGTGTGTGTCACCACTGCCTGGCTTATTTTTATTTTGTTTTTGTTTGGTAAAATTTTAAAAATAATATTAGAAAAGAAAACTAAGTGTAATTATTTAGAGCAATCCAAACAATGTATATGTCTTCGATAATTTTCTAATATTGAAGAAATTCTTCTTATGAATAACTGTTTCATGTGGTTCTACATTTTTCTTAACACCATAACTTTTTAAAGACATGTACACAGAGTGTCATTGTTGACAGCAGCCGCAGCAGCAGCAGCAACGTCTTGCTGACTGGCCCAGTTAAACTTTGACAATGTTACTGAAAAAGAACATAATGTGATAAGGATAACAAACTTAAGAGTGAACTAAACAAAACAGGCCAACCCCCCTCCACCCGAAACCTCAAACCAACTAACCAACCAAGCAAAAAACAACAGCTTAGCTAAGAAATGTAATAATGTATTCTGGAAACTTATTTAGATTCTGTAGTCAAATTACACTCTCCAAATTTTTAAGTTATATTTGTTAATTGAGTGATCCATCACCTTAACAGATCAGTCCTCATCAATGACAGTGGAATCCACCTTACAGTGATGTAAAGCTTGCCATCAGTGACCACCTTGCTGCCATTCACCTTAATTCAGTTATGAACTCTATGAGGTACAAGGCATGGTTTCTGGCTTTAAGGGACTCAGTATAGTAATGCAGATAAGGATGTACATAAAACACTCACACAATATATTTATTAGACCTCAGGCAAAAATAAAACATCATTGTTTTCATTAATAAGAAGGAATGATACATTATGTTTAAAATAAGGAAGAATTCATGAAGGGAGAGAACACGGCATGAGCCTGGAGCAGAGAAGTAGACTGGGTCCCTGGTCACACAGGAGCTTCAGCTTCAAGAAGAGCTTTGGTTGCTTCTTGAATTGGAATGAAGGAAGCAGAGATAGGGTATGATGATTTGATTCATGTTTCTGGATGCCTCATAAGAACTTCATTTACATAAATAAATAAATAAATAAATAAATAAATAAATAAATAAATGTGGGAAACTGGCAGTAGCCTGTTACAGCAGGGTAGGTAAGAAAAAAGAATTAGTGGTTTTGAGTGTGGTTCCTACAAGTGTGATAGAAACTTATAAAGATAGGAGTTGCTATGGTTATAGATACCCGAGGTTGCTATGCCGGTTATGGACAGAACAGGATTTATAAAACTACATTTCCAGATACTCTTTTAGTTTGCTTTTCTATTATTGTGAAAAAAAAATCTGGCCAAAAACAAACTAGTAGAGGAAGGAGGTTGGTTGGCTTTAAATTCAAGACAAGAACCCATCACTGAAGGAAATCGGCAGGCTTGCTCATTGGTTTATGCTTAAAAATATTTCTTTAAAAAACATAATTTATTTTTGTTTTATGTTTTTAGATGTTTTCCCTGTGTGTATGCCTGTGCAATGTCAAAGAGGCAGAAGATTTGGTCAGATTCTCTTGATCTGTTATCTACTATATGGATGCCAGAAACTAAACTCAGGTCGTCTGTAAGAACAACATGTGCTCTTAACCACAGAGCCATATCTCTAGCTCTCAGCTCATTTTCTTATATAGTCTAGGACCATCTCTTTTTGATAGATATCACTTGGTAATCTTAAACAAGAGGATCCTAAGCTTGCAACTACTATCAGCTTCATGATGAAACCCTGCCTCCAACAAATGAGGCAGGAGGCATGTACCAGTCCTCAAAAAAGCCAAGATTTTATAAAAAAAATGGTTCTTATGAATGGCTACCTGGCACTGTGAACTGAGTTTGGTTGCTACTTACATTCTGTTTATTATTTTTGTTTCAGACGTAGACATTGTCAAAATCAAGATTGAGGTGTGATAATAGAAAATGGGAGAGTGTAATAAACTTAGAAGAAATGAAGATACTGTAAAGAGTCACTTTTGTTTTCCAGTCTGACTATCAGAATATTTGAACAATGAAACCTAAAGAAATAGGAATTTCTCAAAGAATATTAAGCTGGGAGAAGGAAAAGCAACCAGAGTGGGAACTTGCCTCTAGAATAAGTTTATACTTTTAATCACCAATTCCCCTAAATCTTTTTCCTTACTTAGGTACCTTTTTTGTTGTTGTTGTTATGACCAACATGACTAATGAACAAGTTAAGGGGAAAAGGACTTATTTTGCTCCTTAGTTTCAAAAGGCTAGCTCCATGAAGGCTTTCTCTATGCTTTGGGGCAGAGCATGTGTGTGGAAGTATGTGCTTTCTTCACTTAATTGAGGACAAAGATCAAAGAGAATAGAATACAAGGACCAGCCAATACAAGATATAATAACCTCAAGAGATATGTCCCCGAATGACCTTTCCCTGTCCCCGCTGTATAACTGTATCCTACATTCTAGCTTTTACTGCTTCCCAGTAATGCAATCATATTATGAGTCTAATGAAGGATTCAAAAGTTCATTAGGTCACAGCTGTCCTGATCTCTGGGGGAACTATTATTGACACATACATGTTTACTAAGTTGCTTAGTATTTTTTAATCCAGTACAATTGACAATCTTCAATAACCATCCAGCCAGTGTAAGTGCTATTCTATTAAATACTTTTAGGATCTCATCTACTTTAGATTTCATGTATGAGTGAGAACTTGCATTTTTCATCTTTGCACGTTTCATTTTTCAACTTAAGCATGTTGATCTAGAGATTCATCTGTGTGGTCACAAATGATAGCATATCTCCATGCCTGCCACATTTTCTTTATCCACTTATCCATTTCAAGTACTTTGATTTTGTATCATGGACATTGTGAATTATGTTTCAGTGAAGATTTAAGTGCAGATGTCTTCTTGGCATGCAGATTTTAGTTCCTTTGGATATACACCCAGAAGTGAGATCATACACTAACAGACATTCCCACCAAAAGTGTCCAAGTTTCCTTGCCTCAAAGTCCTTCTCTCAAAGTTTCCTAGCCTCAAAATCTTTTATCTTTTTGATAAAGGCAATTCTTACAAATATGAGGTGATATCTCACTGTGGATTTAATTTTCATTTCTATAATGAATACTTTCTTTTCTGTTTCTGTCTCATCATTTTTTAAACATTATTCAATATTTATTGATTTTTCTTACGGTACTTGTCTGGCTAATTTCATTACACTTTTCCAAAGTTCAGTTTCAGTTTAGTCTTTTCTTAATAAATTCTTGTCTTGCTTCTTGTAGTTTGGATCAATAACCACCCCATTTCTTCTCTCTCTCTCTCTCTCTCTCTCTCTCTCTCTCTCTCTCTCTCTCTCTCAGGTTTTTGGGACAGATTTACTCTATGTAGCCCTGGCTGTCCTAGAGCTAGTTTTTTAGACCAGGCTGACCTAGAACTCACAAAAATCTCTCTGCCATTGTTCCCAAGTGCTGGGATTAAAGGCATGCACCATCACTTCCAGGCCCTCCATTTGATCTCTTAATTTCCTATGCACATAGCTCCAGCGTACCATTTTATTAAGTATATCCATTCTTCCAAAGACCAAGAAGGCATCCAACTCACTAGTAAGTCCTATTAATCATTGCATTGGCAATTTCCAAGCTAGTACTTGGCAAATAATGCTAACTGATATGCGAGTTTATTATTTTAATAATGAAAATTTGAAGTATAAAATAAATATAATAAAAACAAATAATTAAATGTTTGAGCTCTACATGTTAGGAATTATAAAATAGTTGACAATTTTATGTTGTCTAGAGATATTAAAGGAAATGATTCTATATGAATAATGTCACTATGGTAAATAATGGATTTGGTTCAAATACTTGAGAATTTTTTCTTTCTGGAAAAGAAAATTATAAGAATAAATATAGTAGGTGCAAGCATGTGTAGCATGTTACCTTTGTGAACATAGTGCTGTTGTTAATGTTAACTTTTTTCTATGTAATTTATAATTTTACATGTCAATCCCAGTTCCCTCTCCCTTCCTCAATCCCTCCCTCCCTCTTAACCTCTCTGCCCCCTCTCATACACTCTGACCACCCTCCCTTCCCATCCCTCTGTCCCAATTCCACATGTAGGGCAATGCCATCCAGGTGGGGTCATGTAGATATGCCAAGGCACTTGAAGTAGGGACTAGGACTTCTGTCTCTAGGCCAAGGCAGTATCCTTCCATGGGGGATGGGTACACAAGGTCATTCTGTGCACCAGGGATACATCCTGGTTCTACTTTCTGAGGTCCTGTAGACTGCTTAGTCCTTCTGGCTGAGACCCATATTCAGGGAGGCATGAGTCAGTCCCATGCTGGATTCCCAGATATCAGTCTGGGGGCCCCTTAGCTCCTCCTTGTTCAGGTCAGCTTTCTCTATGTGTTTCGGCAACCTGGCCTTGTCCTCTCCCTCTGCATCTGGATTCTAGTTCGACTCAGTGTTTAGGTATGGGTGTTTGCTTCTGTTTCCAACAGGTATTAGATGAGGACTCCATGATGGTGGATATGTTAGTTGTTGGTCTCACTATCCGGGAAGGGCATTTATGGTAGGCTTTCCACGGTTGCTCAAATTGTTAATTGGCAGCAGTCTTATAGGTCTCTGGACCTTTCTTTAGGTTAAGTTTTCTCTTAAAACCAATAATTGGTTCCCTCTTTTATGTTCTCCCTCTCTCTCTCCCTCCCTCTCTCTGTCTCTTTCTCACACACTCTCTCTCTTCTGTCTTCTATTCCTACACTGAATCAATCTTCCTAGTCGCATGTGCTTTCCTCTCCTCCCCTCTCTTTCTCCTATTTCTCTCTCCATTCACTGCCCCTGACTTCCCCTGTGCTCTGGGGGGACTTGTCCCTTCCCCCTTCTATGAGGGACTTTAAATGAATCTCTTGGAATACACCTTGTATCCTAGTTCCTCTGATGGTGTGAATTATAGGCTGGTGATCCTTTGCTCTAGGTCTAAAATCCATATATGAGTGAGTACATTCCATTTCTTCTTTTTGTGACTGGGTTACCTCATTCAGTATAATTTCTTCAAGTGCCATCCACTTGCCTACGAATTTCAAGGTACCATTATTTTTTTCCTGCAGAGTAGTATTCCATTGTGTAGATGTGCCACATCTTCTTTATCTATTCTTAAGTTGAGGGACATCTAGGTTGCTTCCAGGTTCTTGCTATTACAAATAATGCTGCTATGAACATAGTTGATCATGTCTTTGTTGCATTGATATGGATTGGTGGATCCTGTAGTAAACTTATTCCCATGTTCCTGAGGGACTGCCATACTGATCTCCAAAATGGCTATACGAATTTGCACTCCCACCAACAGTGGAGGAGTGTTCCACTTTTTCCACATCATCTCCAGCATAAGTTGTCATTGGTGTTTCTAATTTTAGCCATTCTGTCAGGAGTAAGATGGTATCTCAAATTTGTTTTGATTTGCATTTCCCTGATAGATAAGGATATTGCGCACTTTCTTAAGTGTCTTTGAGCCTTTTGAATTCCTCTATTGAGAATTCTTTCTTCAGTTCTTCACCCCATTTTTAAATAGGGTTATTTGGTGTTGTGTTGAACTAGTTTCTGAGTTCTTTGTATATTTTGGAGATCAGCCCTTTGTCAAATGTAGAATTGGTGAAAATCTTTTCCCAGTCTGTGGGCTGGGAATGACTTAAAAATTATCCTCATAAAAATAATAGAGGCCCTCAAAGAAGATGTGAGAAAATCCCTTCATGAAATGGAAGAAAAAACAAATAAAAAGTGGAAGAAATGAACAAATTCCTTAAGGAAAGTAAAGAAAATACAGAAAGCCAAGAAAAAACAATTAAGCAGGTGAAGGAAATGGTTCAAGACTTGAAAACTAAAATAGAGAAAATAAAGACAACACAAACTGAAGGAATGCTGGAAATAGAAAAAGGGTCAAACGATCGGGAACTACAGACACAAGCATAACCAACAGAATACAAGAGATGGAAGAGAGAATCTCAGGCGTGGAAGATAAACTAGAGCAAATAGATTCATCTACCAAAGAAAATTGTAAATCCAACAAATCCTTATAACAAAACATCCTAGAAATGTGGGACACAATGAAAAGTCCAAACATAAGAATAATAGGCATAGAGGAAGGTGAGGAAGCACAGCTCAAAGGTGCCGAAAACATATTCAACAAAATCATCGAGAAAAACTTTCCCAATCTGAAGAAGTACATGCCCATGGCAGTCAAGAAGCATACGGCACATCAAATAGGTTGCACCAAAGAAAAAAGACCCCTCGACATATAATAATCAAAACACCTAGCATACAGATTAAAGAAAGAATATTAAGAGCAGCGCAGGAAAAAGGACAGGTAATGTATAAAGGCAGACCTATAAAAATTACACCTGATTTCTCCATGGAAATACTCAAGGCCAGAAGGTCCAGGAGAGATGTTCTACAAGTACTAAGAGTCCACGGGTGCCAGCCAATGCTACTAAAAGCAGCAAAATTCTCAACCAACATAGATGGAGAAAACAAGATATTTAATGGTAAAACCAGATTTTCCCAATATGTATCTACAAATCCAGCCCTACAGAAAGTATTGGAAGGAAAACTTCAACCCAAGGATGTTAAGTATGCCAACAAAGAGTTAGGCAACAGACAATCCAACTACACCAGGACCTAAGTGTAAAGCAGGACAAATATATTCACAATACCACTGCCAACAACAAAGCTAAAACACACAAGCATCAACAATCAATGGTCCTTAATCACCCTCAACATTAATGGTCTTAAATCACCTATAAACAGACACAGGCTAACAGAATGGATATGAAGACAGACACCATCCTTCTTCTGCATACAAGAAACACATCTAAGCTCCAAAGATAGACATTAACTCAGGGTAAAGGGTTGGGAAAAGAAATTCCAATAAAATGGACCAAAAAGCAAGCAGGTGTTTCTATCCTAATTTCTAATAAGTTCAACTTCAAACCAAAAATAATTCAAAGAGATGAAGACGGTAATTTTGTATTCATCGCAGGGGAAAGCCATTAACACAAAGTCTCAATTCTGAACAACTATGCCCCAAATACAAAGGCACCCACATTCGTAACAGAAATGCTACTAAAACTCAAACCTCACATAAAACCTCACATGCTTATTGTTGGAGACTTCAACACACCGCTCTCACCACTAGATAGGATTACCAATCATAAATTCAAAAAAGAAACAAAAGAACTAACAGAAGTTATGTCTCAACTGGGTTTAATAGACATCTATAGAACATTCCATCCAACCACAAAAGAATATACCTTCTTCTCTGTTCCACATGGAACCTCCTCTAAAATCGACCACATACTAGGTAGCATAACAAACCTCAACAAATACAAGAGAATTGGAATAGTCCCCTGTGTCTTATCAAACCACCATGCTTTAATGCTAACTTTTAAACATTATTTTGGTATGTATATTATGTGGATATGTAACATGATCTGTGTGTGTGTGTGTGTGTGTGTGTGTGTGTGTGTGTGTGTGTGTGTGGTTTTGCACACATTTTGTTTTTGGAGGTCAGAGAACAGCTTTAGTAAGGCCTTGGCTTCTACTTTTTGAGACAGAGTCTTTGATATCTACCTTGCCCTGCTTAACTACTGAGGTTCTGGAGGTACTTCTCCCCCCTCTCTCTCTCCCTCTCTCTCTCCCTCTCTCTCTCTTTTTCTCCCTCTCCCCTCCCTTCCTTCCTCCCTCCCTCCCTCCCTCCCTCCCCCCCCTCTCTCTCTCGTCAAACCAGAGGACCAAAAGAACTATAGTTCTGAAAACAGCCTGGTATTGACACAAAAATAGACAGGTAGAACAATGGAATTAAATCAAAAATTCTGATATAAACCCACACACCTATGAACACCTGATTTTCAACAAATTAGCTAAATGAATACAATGGGGGGAGGAAAGTATCTTCAACAAATGGTGCTGTCACAATTGGATGATGGTGTTTAGAAGACTGCAGATAGACCCATGTCTGTCGCCATGCACAAAACTCAAGTCCTAATAGATCAAAGACTGAACCACTTAGAAGAGAAAGTAGGAGGTACCCTTGAACAAATTGTTATAGGAGACCACTTCCTAAACATAACTCCAGGAGCATAGATACTGAGATCAAAATTAATAAATTGGACATCCTCAAACTTAGAAGCTTCTGCAAGGCAAAGGATACAGTGGACAAGACCAAATGGCAGCCCACAGACTGGGAAAAGATTTTCACCAATCCTACAATTGACAAAGGGCTGATCTTCAAAATATACAAAGTACTCAAGAAACTAGTCACCAAAACACCAAATAACCAAATAACCCTATTAAAAAGTGGGATACAGAACAAGGAGGAGCTAACAGGCTGCCAGACTGATAGCTGGGAAGCCAGCATGGGACTGACTCAGGACCCCCTGAATATGGGTCTCAGCTAGAAGTACTGAGCAGTCTAACAGACCTCAGACAGTGGGACCAGGATGTATTTTTAGTGCACAAAACGCCCTCGTGGACACATACCCCATGGGGGGATACTGCCTTAACCTAGAGACGGGAGACAAGTCCTAGTCCCTACTCCAAATGACTTGACATATTTACATGACTCCACCTGGATGGCATTGCACTACATGTAGAATTGCAGTGGGGGAATGGGAAGAGAGGGTGATCATGCTGCATGTGAGGGGGCAGAGAGGGTAAGAGGGAGGGAGGTTGTTGGGAGATAGAGGGAACTGGGATCAACATGTAAAATAAAAAAATATAAACAATAAAAAAAGAATTCACATTTATCATGATACTATTGCTAGTGCCTTGTTGCTTAGACATGACCATGCCTAGATACCTCCCCCCCCAAAAAAGTGTACTGAAAGTCTATACCTGGCATTTTCTGTGTCTGTTGGTATCTGATGCAAATAGAGACATTATTTTCCACTTGTCCTGGGTAAACCTTAAAACCTCCAATTATAAGTGTTTTGTTGGATTCTGGGCATTTCTTCCCAGAGTGCTAATTTCCTTATGGTCATTTACTTCTCCAGCATTGGAATCAAGCTAGATTAGTTTCATTTTCCAAAGTATACACATTACCCTTTTCACTATGGAAGATGGAGGCTGTTCCAGAGGCTGTGACAGGTTACTCTGCAAATATATATTGTCTTAGTTGGACCACCCATGAGCATGCACTCAAAGTTGGCTAGACAAATCTTTATTCTCAAAGAGTTAGAACCTTAAGCCAAGTTATGCCTGGTTGAAGGAAAGAAACCTTCATTTTTGATTTTTTTTTTTTGGACAGAAACTCCAGTGAGGGAGTGAAGGATGACTTTTTTCTTATTTCTTTTATACTTCTATTATACAATACTTCTATTATACATCTAACATCTCATTGGTGAATTTTTAAAAAATAGTGTTCCCATGATCCCTGCACCTAAAGCTATCCAGAGTCAATTTCTTTTGCTTATAACCAATACATGTATAATCAGTACCTTTCTTATTCAGTCAGTGTTACCATACAATTTAAAATGTAGCAGGCTTATGATTAAATAGTAATACTACATGATGCAAATCTGATAGGATTTAAATATGTAAAGCATGCTGTGATATTTTCATAGTATGTTAAGTTGGCTAAACCAGAAGTATATTTTCCATGTAGCTTTCCCCTTGTGGCTCCACGTAAGACTTTGCCAAAACAGAGAATGTTGTGAGAGTTGGAAGGCAGAAATGCAACTGAGCTGCTATAGAATGAAGATCTTTATGGTCACTCAGTCCTTTGATGGAGTCCCGGGCCCCTCCCAGAGATCCACCTATCTCTGTGGATCCACTCTGAGTTCCTGCCAGCAAGATCCTTGACCCCCAAATCAGGGCCTCTGCTAAAGAAAGAGGCCTCAGCTGGAGAGTCCCAGTTTCCAGTGAGATCCCACCATCCTGCAAAACCTTCCCAAGTTTCAGCTCAGCCTTTGGAGTCTTTCTCCAGCCATTGGCTAGAGCCATTGGCTAGTGGCATCTTTTACTGGATCCTCATCCTTGACCCCATCCCTGGGTCCCTGTCTGCGGAGAGACCTCCTATAGAGCTTGGACCACCCAGAGCTACATATATTGAATCTTTGACCCACATAAGCCCACCAGGGAAGTACCATAGAGAGAAGGGGAGACCCCACCAACACCTACTGGAAGAAGCTATGGGAAGCCAGCAAAACAAGAAAACACCTAACAACACACCAGAATCTAGGGAATCTACACCAACTAGAACGGAACAAACAACAAAGCAGAGGAAGCAGAAGGGAATGACTTAAAAATTGCCATCATAAAATTGATAGAGGCCCTCAAAGAAGATGTGAGAAAATCCCTTAAAGAAATGGAGGAAAATATTTATGCCTTAAAACACTGGGTCAAGAAAAGCATGAATGGAGTCTGGCCAAATGTGTGCCCGATCTGAGCTCTGCATTTTGCCAAGACATAGGCTTGGATATGTTATGCGCACACACACTGGTAAATTCTCAGGCCAGAGGTTGAATCTGATGTCTTCCTGAAATTGGTAACTTTTAAATTAAGAATCCATTCCTGTTACCTAACTGCTATATATAATTATTATCTGATTTAACCAATCTCTGTTAACTTTAACAGCTGGTTGCAAAGTGGAGTAACCAGTGTGTTTTCTGTAACTCTAAAGCTTTACATTTGTTCTTAAATTATTATGTTGTAGATTTGACTGCCCAATGATTATTTTAATTTAGAAATGGGAGCAATTTTTTTTATCCTCCATCCAAAAATAGTGAACCAGAGATTTTTTTTGAAAGGTTTTTGAGAAAAAAAAAAAAAGGAAAGGAAATATTTTGCTGTCCTACATACAGAGTTAATGACCTCTGTCCCCATCTCTCCTACCTCCCACCCCTTCTTCCCAGGGATTGAAAGCATCTGTGAACTCTGAGTCTACTCTAAGACACAGGAGTAAGCCAAGGAACACTGAGTTGTCAGTGTACAGAGGCCCCAAGAAGCTTAGAAAATCATTTCTATTGACCCAGACAGTCAGGTCTGGGCCACCTTCTTTTAGGCAAGCGTCAATTATAGGGAGCTTGACTTTGTGGTGGTACTTCCCGGTGTCTCAAGCAGCATCTCATGAGGAGAAACAAATGAAGAACAACTGCCATGTTATTCAAAAGTTGACACTCAGCCACTGGGTGTTCAGGTTAGGGAAGAGGTATAGAAAGGCTTTACGGTAGTAATGAATTTCCCATGATTTTCAGCAAATTAGGACTGTGGTAGAGACTTCATTTTAAATACACTGACTGGATGAGATAAAAATGTCTACAAGCAAATGAGAGGTAACTGACCATAACCCCTAATGAAATTGAAGCATTCATCGAAAGCCTTCCAACCAAAAATGTCCAGGGCCAGATGTATTCAGTGCAGAATTCTACCAGATATTCAAGGAAGTACTAATACCACTACTCCTCAAACTGTTCCACAAAATAGAAACAGAAGGTTCATTGCCAAACTCTTTTTATGAGGCCACAATAACCTTGGTACCCAAGCCTCACAAAGACACAACTAAGAAAGAAAACTACAGACCAATATCCCTGATGAACATCGATGCAAAAATACTCAATAAAATACTGGCAAACCGAATTCAAGAATACATCAGAGAAATCATCCACCATGACCAAGTAGGCTTCATCCCTGGAATGCAGGGATGGTTTAACATACGAAAATCTATCAACATGATCCACCATGTAAACAAACTGAAAAAAAAAAAAAAACCATATGATTATCTCCCTAGATGCTGAAAAAAGCCTTCGATAAAATTCAACACCCTTTCATGATAAAGGTCTTGGAGATCTAAGGGATAACAGGAACATACCTAAACATAATAATAGCAATATACAGCAAACCAACTGCCAACATCAAATTGAATGGAAAGAAACTTAAGCCAATTCCTCTAAAATCAGGAAAAAGACAAGGCTGCCCTCTCTCTCCATATATCTTCAATATCATACTAGAAGTTCTAGCTAATCCCATAAGTCAACAAAAGGAGATCAAGGGGATCCAAATTGGAAAGGAAGAAGTCAAGATGTCTCTATTCGCAGATGATATGATAGTTTACATAAGCGACCCAATAAACTCTACCAGGGAACTCCTACAGCTGAAAACACCTTCAGCAAACTAGCAAGATATAATATTAACTCAAAAAAATCATTAGCCCTACTTTTTTCAGACAACAAAGAGACAGAGAAAGAAATCAGAGAAACATTACCCTTTACAATAGCCACAAGCAACATAAAATATCTTGGTGTAATGCTTACCAAACAAGTAATGGACCTATATAATAAGAATTTTGTTACTCTAAAGAAAGAAATTAAAGAAGATACCAGAAAATGGAAAGCTCTCCCATGATCTTGGATAGGTAGGATAAACATAGTAAAAATGGCAATCTTGCCAAAAGCAACCTACAGATTCATTGCTATTGTCATTAAAATCCCACCACAATTCTTCACAGACCTTGAAAGGATAATAATCAACTTTATATGGAAAAACAAATGACTCAGGATAGCCAAAACAACCCTATACAATAAAAGAACTTCAGGAGGCATCACCATTCCTGACTTTAAGCTCTACTACAGAGGTATAGTTCTGAAAACAGCCTGGTATTGTCACAAAAATAGACAAGTAGACCAATAGAATCGAATTGAAAATCCTGACATTAACCCACACAGCTATGAACACCTGATTTTTGACAAAACAGCTAAAATTATACAATGGGGCAAGGACAATATCTTCAACAAATGGTGCTGGCACATTTGGATGATAGATAGACTGAAGATAGACCCATGTCTGTCGCCATGCACAAAACTCAAGTCCAAATGGATCAAAGACCTCAACATCAATCCAGCCACATTGAACCTCTTAGAAGAGAAAGTAGGAGGTACCCTTGAACAAATTGGTATAGGAGACCGCTTCCTGAACATAATTCCAGGGGCATAGACACTGAAAGAAACAATTAATAAATGGGATCTCTTGAAACTTAGAAGCTTCTATAAAGCAAAGGACACAGTGGACAAGACCAAATGGCAACCCACAGACTGGGAAAAGATTTTCACTAGGAATAAAAACTGATCCACAACCATAGGCCCCAAAGACTGCATAGTCCTCCTAACCAACACCCACATTCAGAGGGTCTGAGTCAGTCCTATGCTGTTTTTTCAGCTATCAGAGTAGAGTCCATGAGCTACCCCTAGTTCAGGTAAGCAGTTCCTGTGGGTTTTACCAGCCTGGTTTTGACCCCTTTGCTCATCTCTCCTCCCTCTCTGGAACTGGATTGCAAGGAGGTCTACTAGGTGTTTAGCTGTGGCTGTCTGCTTATGCTTCCATCAGCTATTGGATGAAGGCTCTAAGATGGCATATAAGCTTGTCATCAATCTCATTATTGGGGAAGGGCATTTAAGATAGCCTCTCTAGAATTGCTTAGATTGTTAGTTGGGGGTCATCTTTGTAAATCTCTGGACATTTCCCTTAGTGCCAGATTTCTCTTAAAATATATAATGGCTCCCTCTATTATGGTATCTCTTTTCTTTATCTTCTCTATTCTTTCTCTGTCTCTATATTCCTGTTCCCTCCTGTCTACCTCTCTCCTACTCTTCTCCCTTTATCTTTTTCCCAACCCCCTCTCCACTCCCTTCATTCTCCCAATTTGTTCAGGAGATCTTGTCCTGTTCTTCTTCTCCACAGGACCATGTATGTCTCTCTTAGGGTCCTCCTTGATTCCTAACTTTTCTGGCAGTGTGAGTTGTAGGCTGGCAATCCTTTGCTCTATGTCCCAATTAATATATGAGTGAGTACATGAGTACATACTGTGTTTGTCTTTTTCTGTGACTGGATTACCTCACTCGGGATGTTTCTTCTAGTTCCATCCATTTCCCTGTGTATTTCAGGATTCCATTGTGTTTTTCTGCTGAGTAGTACTCCATTGAGTAAATGTACCACATTTTCTCCATCCATTCTTCAGGTGAGGGGCATCTAGGTTGCTTTCAGGTTCTGGCTATTACAAATAATGCTGCTATGAATATAGTTGAACAGATGTCTTTGTTGTATGAATGTGCATATTTTGGGTATATGCCTAAGACTGGAATTACTGGATCTTCAGGTAGACTGATTACTATTTCCCTGAGGAACTGCCAAACTGATTTCCAAAGTAACTGTATAAGTTTGCATTCTCACCAGCAGTGACTGAGTATGCCCCTTTCTCCACCTCCACTTCAGCATAAACTGTCTTTGATGTTTTTGATTTTAGCCATTCTGAGAGGAGAAGGATGGTATCTCAGAGTTGTTTTGATTTGCATTACCCTGATTGCTAAGGATGTTGAGCACTTTCTTAAGTGTCTTTCATTTGGATTCTTCTATTGAGAATACTCTACTTAGTTCTGTACCCCAGTTTTCAATTGGATTATTTGCTGTTTTGGTGAGTAGATTCTTGATTTCTTTGTATAGTTTTGAAATCAGCCCTCTGCCAGATATGGGGTTGGTAATGATCTTTTCTCATTCTGTGTGCTGTCCTTTTGTCTTGTTGACTGTGTCCTTTGCCTTATACAAGCTTTCAATTTCAGGAGGTCCCATTTATTAATTATTGATTTCAGCATCTGTGCTACTGGTGTTTTGTTCAGGAAGTGGTCTCCTGTACCAATTCATTCAAGGCTACCACCCATTTTCTCTTTTAGTGTTTCAGTGTGGCTGGATTTATGTTGATGTTTTTGATACATTTGAACTTAAGTTTTGTGCATAGCAATAGATATGGATCTATCTGCAATCTCCTACAGATCAGCGTGCAGTAATGCCAGCACCATTTGTTGAAGATTCTTTCTATTTTCCATTTTAATTTTAGCTTCTTTGTAAAAAATCAGGTGTTTGTAGGTGTGTGGAAAAAATAGAATTATATAGTTTTTAATTCATTTGTGCAAGTATTGTTTCCATAGAATACTTTAATTAAAATGAATAGAACAGTGATAGTTGGTTGCATTGAAAAATAAAACAAAAGTAAATGAGCTCAGGGTTTATATCTAGATTAAGGTTTGGGTAATAGATCAGAAAACGTCTGTATCTTCTTTGAGAAAATCACATATTTCTTAGAAATTTTCTTAAAATCAAACCCAAAGTCTATATAGAAGAAGAATGGCTAAGTATAGTTTAAGCTAATCTTGTAGTGTTTCTTAGATTAGGAATAGGGCATTTGTTGACAGGCACAGGGCTATGAAAATTGGAATGGAGACGAGTGTTTGATACTGTTCAGAGAAATGTGACAGCTTTTTATTTTGTTGAGTCTTATTTCCTAGAAAGAGCAGCCTTTCATCCTAGGCACGAGGATATTAATCTACTCTTTCCTGAATCACTCAAATCTCGTTGCCTGAGAACTTGACCTCTAGTGGCATTCTGAGACCTTCCATTTATGCACCATCTTTTGCTTTGTTAACTGTTACTGATTCAGTTTATGTCATGGTCCTGGATATCATGTAAAATTTGTGATATGAATGAATTATATATAGTCCATACCCAAGTAATTACATTCTCAAAATTTACATTTATATTCATGGAAACATGTCGACTATGCATACAAACATATTGAATGTCAGAGAAGAAAATATGTTGCATTTGGTTGAATGTATTGAAATTAGTTAATCAAGCAGAGATACTGCTTATAGTTGTTCACAGTAGCTTATAAATAGCTCTAACTGTTATCTTGGAGGGATGGCTGACATCAAGCTACCAGATCTTCTTGTCATGTGATAGAAGAAGTATGAAAAGAAAATTGTAAAACTTTTATACCTAGCATATTTTTCCCATATAAAGTTTTGAAGGATATGTAACCTACAAGAATTGCTATTACTCACAAGGAATTATTCTGTTTTCTAGGGATAACAGTAGGATATTCTTCAGCCAAAATGAATTAATATAAAAGCTTACAGCAGCTACAGCTTCCTTGAAGCCATGAAATTAGGGGGAAACAGGTTAAGGAGGACTGGCGAAGTTGGAGGGAGGCAGTGGTAAGTAAACATGATAAACATATATTGCTTACATGTTTGAAATTTTCAAAGAATAAATATATACATATATGTGTATATATATTTGGTTACTGAATTAAATAGAGATAGTAAAATCACAATCAGAAATGGGGAAAAAAGATAATAACACTTAACAATAAGAGATAATATGGTGATCCTTTGAGCAAAGGATCACCAGCCTATAATTCACATCGCCAGAGAAACTAGGATACAAGGAGAATTCTAAGAGATTCATATAAGGTCCCTCACAGAAGGATCTCTAGAGCATATTGAGTGTGTTTGTGTGGGGGGGGGCAATGAGTGGAGAGGGAACTAGGAGAAAGAGAAGGAGAGGAGAGGAAAGCACATGCCACTAGGAAGATTGAGTCAGGGGAGGAACAGAGAAGATGTGAGAGAGAAAGAGAGAGAGAGAGAGAGAGAGAGAGAGAGAGAGAGAGAGAATATAAAGAGGGAGCCATTATAGGTTTAAAGAGAAAACTGAACCTAGAGAAATGTCCAGAGACTGACCCCAACTACCAATTTGAGCAACAGTGGAAAGGCTATCATAAATGCCCTTCCTTGATAATGAGATCAATGACTAACTTATCCACCATCATGGAGCCCTAATCTAGTAGCTGATGGAAACAGAACACCCATAACTAAACACTGATTCCAACTGGAATCCAGATGCAGAGAGGGAGGACAAGACCAGGCTGCAGAAACACATAGAGACAGCTGACCTGAACAAGGAGGAGCTAACAGGCCCCCAGACAACAGAATAGGACTGACTCAGACCCCCTGAATATGGGTCTCAGCTAGAAGGCCTGAGCAGTCTAAGGGACAACAGACAGTGGAACCAGGATGTATTCCTGATGCACAATAGGAATGTGGGAGCACATCTCCCATAGAGAGATACTCTCTTAATCTAGAAACAGGAGAAAAGGCCTAGTCCCTACTCCAAACAACTTTACAGTTTTAGATGACCCCTCCTGGAAGGAATCACCCTACATGTGGAGTGGGGGGATGGGAGGGGAGGGTGTTCGAGGGGCATGAGAGGGTGGAAGAAAGGGGAAGAGGGAGGGAGAGAGAGGGAACTGGGATTGATATGTAAAATAAAAATAAAAAGTAAATTATTTATAAAAATGAGATAATCTGGGTAAAGTTTTGGATTGGTAGCATATCTGAAGCCATCATCAGAATTTTTCCTTCAGATTTTGTCACTGGGTAATTGATCATAATGCCCCAAGGGCTGACATACATGGAAAGTTTATAAAATACTATTTTGTTTTCAGAAATAGAAAAGTTCTCAGACTTAATAACAGAAATTTGACAATGATCTTCAAAATAAAAGAATCAACTTCCTTTGTGTGCCAGTTTATATTCCAGGACATCTTGGATGAAAGGATTTCTTTAACAGAGAGTTTTACTTTGACAAAACCATAGCCAGGATATCTTTCTCTAGCCTTCCCCTGGAAAACTATGTTCACTTGCCTGAGGGGTGGATTATAAAAGGAGCTACTCTCTTACTCTACAGTTAACAGAGAAACTTTAGGTTGTTGTAACAATGTTTTACTTTGAGTTTGTCTCATAAAAAAATACTTGTTTACAAACCTAGAAATAGGCATATCAAAACTCAATAGAAACCTATATTGATTCCTTGATATGTGTGTTGGGGATTTCTGCTGTGAGAAGTGCAGAGTGATGTATCAGCTGGACCAACCTCTGTCTACAAAAGGACAGAACATAAAGCCAGTGCCTCCTTTCCTGTATGGGTTTCAAGATTAGTGACATCACCCAAAACTAGAAAATGTTGAAATTTTGTTTTTTTCCTCATATATTTCCATTTGGCTCTATTTCGCCTGTTCAGCAGAGAATAAATATTGGGGAACTAAGTAGTAAATTCAGTTGTAGCAGCTCATTTAGATGTGATTTTCATTCTAGAAAAGATGAAAGCATTCCATATCATTTCCCTAGCTCTTAATTTTGTAAAGAATCATTTTCTCATTGTTCATTATTAGAAATCAGCAAAACTAGTTAGCTTATTATTATGGCTATGGCCTCAGAATCTTAGAGCGCTAACAATTTTCACATTATCTTTATAATTATGTGCAGTTTGTCTGTGATTCCTAGAATATTCAGTTGTTCTCATATATGTAACATATAAAAGTATTACATATTTGCTTTTTGCTTTTAAAGAGTAAATATTATGAGTATGAATTCTGTTTTCATGTCTGAAATATTTTTCTCCAAACTAGCAACCATGAACTTTCATATTAGTTATTAAGTGCCATGGTAATTTGCATAACACTGTTTATTGACATTAGAACTATTTTTGCAATTAAAAAATATGGCACATGAGCAGCTTGTTGGAGCCCACTCCCCATGCTCATCCTTAGTGCATGAGAGAGGGGACTGATCCTTCCTCAACCTATTGTCCCAGAACATGTTGACTCCTCATGGGAGCCCTTACCTGTGAGGAGAAGTGGATTGGGGGTGGGCTGGGGGGAAGTGAGGAAGATGGGAGAAGATAGGAAGGCAGGAAGAGGGGTGGGAAAGAGAACTTCTGGTTGGAATGTAAAATGAAGTAAAAAATGGAAAAAAATGTGGCATTGGCCCATGAATATGTAATTTAGTGATCTTATCATTGGTTTATCAATACTCTAAAAGAGGTGAGACTGGTATGTGGGTTAAGTAGTATGTGGAATCAAACTTTAGCTTATCAGCTGTGTGGTATAAGCTTTGTGGGCTGACTGAGTAATGTTTTGGGGTATAGCTAATGCTCCAAATCAGTAATAAATATACCATCCTGTTTTCTCTAAAATTAGGAACCACTGATTCATAAATAACAGGTTAAAAACTGGAATCATTTTCTCACTATTCTATTAGTTCAGTAGCCTTTGTCACTGTAATCTTCACTTTGTCTTGCCTAGAGTTTTCTCTTGTTCCATGCCCAGCTCTTCTTCCATAATATTGCATTGGAATTTTTATTTGATAATTGTATGAATTTTATCTGGACATGTTTTTGGGAAACAAAGAAACTGTAGGAATAATGCTATTTCATTTTAAAGGCTTGTGTACTCTCATCGTCACTTCTACTTCCAACAATGATCAAGAACATGAGCTTTTTATACCATTGATTACCCACAGCCATGTGCACACCACTATTGGATGCAGTGAGTTACTACTGTATTGTTATTATTAGTATTTTAAGAGAACATGAAATACAGAGAAAGATAGTTAGGGGAGCCAGAGGAGTCTACAGAACACTCAAACTATTGACATTGTTTCACAATGTTATCATGTACAATGTTGACAGCATTTTATGACTCATTGAGTCATAAAAGAACAAAATACAGGCAAATCCCATCTTGTTTTAGCTAAGTTTATGGAAACTGTGTTAGACTACATTCACAGCTGTGGTGGAACACTTGACCTGTGCTTCATGGACTATATACATAGGATCATTCTGTTATGATCTTTGTAAATGTTTTGTCTTCTAAATCAAAGGTCATTTCTTTTACTTCTACATATTTCAGCACTTTGAATTTAAGTTGCTAAATAATTTCATTTAGATTGTACTTGAATCTTCCTTTCCACACTGCCACACTGAGCTAAAAAAAGAACCAAAAAAAAAAAAAAAAAACCAAAAAAAAAAAAAAAAAAAAAAACCAAAAAAACAAAACCAAAAAACACAACCACCACACAAAATCCCCTCCACTTAAAAAAAAAAAAAAAAAAAAAAAAAAAAACACTTTTAGAGAGGCCTGGACTATTGCCCAGTCTTATTGGCAAGTCCCACTTCTAATTTGTTCAGAAGATGATAGAGTCTCATCCTTGATGATTTTTATTGCATAGATGCATATGGAATCCGAAAGTGCCAGACCCAGCTTTGCACTCCAGGAATGTGTGGGAAGGCTTACAAGCACTTACAGGGTAAAAAAATGGAGACACAAGTAAAACTCATAAAGCTATGTAAGTTTTATTTAATTGCCCTTACTTTTGGGAATTTTGGATATATTTCTGAAAAAATTGTATATATTGCTTAAAATAGAATAGACATCAATTTAAAAGGATAGTTTTTGTTTGGAGAGATACTTTCATAAGCACATTTTAACAATCACACACACACACACACACACACACACATATAAATATATACTCAAATTTCTAATTGACATTTTCCTTCTGTAATCACAACACTTTGATTAACTAGAATGCAGTTGAATGCTATTTAGTTGAGTGGGAATTTTGTTTATCTAATTTGGAAAATTAAATAAGGGCAGTACAAATTAAATGAAATTCTATTCCCTACTTAAATGCAATGCTAATAACTTAATGCTTTATTTCTTACACATTGAAATATATGCCACAGAGGAAGTTTTAGATTTCTCTGAACATATTTGCACATTTCATTCTCTTATATTAGTTATAGGCATTAATGTGTTCTTAATTCTTTCAGGACCCATTAATACTCATGCTCAGAACATCAACTCTGTTTATATTTGAAGTCAATGAGCATTCTAGTTAATGGGGTAGATCTATTCCCTAGATGCAACACCTAGTATTTCACTAGAAATAAGTTTTAATATGCTGCCATCACTCCAAATATTAAACCAATTTTCTTAAAAGAAGTGTCCATATTCATTCAGACCAACAAAAACAGTGAGCTTGAGTTAAGAAACAAAAATTTCCTCAATCAAGATAGAGGAAATTTATGGTATCTGTGTAATCCTCAAGATGAGCCAGCTGTGAACCTTGAGAGCTAGAATAATGACAGGTAATTCACTATCTGTTTCAAATACAGCTTATCTGTTGAGATATGTATGAATCTATAGGTTTGACAACAGGATTTTTATTAGGGATTTTAGTTTAGTACTATAGCCATTTAACACTATAATAATAGTAGGCTTTCCCCTAAGCCCCATGACCTTCTGACAATAGGTTTCTGATGACATTATATTGCCAGGTATGGGTTTCATCTTGTATAGAGGGACATAAAGCCATTCATAAGTAGTTTGGTTACTCCCATTTTATTGTTGTTATTGTATCAGTGAGCATGTATTTCTAGGCCTGTCATTATTCTAGCCCTCAAAGTTACAGCTGGCTAAGCTTGAGGATTACATAGAGAACCACATCAGGACAAAGTGTAAGATAAAGGCAATAAGAGACTGGGGCATGCACAGCCTTAAATTGGATAATTATTTCAAACCTTCTTCCAAGGCTAGGGATAATTTCAAAGAGGGGACAGAAAAAAAATTAATTTAAAACTTAGAGGTTCTACAAAGAAATATTTTCTTCTGGATACAGCTTAACAGTTGTATATATGAACACATGGCAAATTGTGAAGTATGTACAATTACTGTTCAAGCTCAAGCAAGACAAAAATCTCAGCATGGAAAGGGAGGTGGGCATGAGCTCACACTCCTGGTCAAGGAGCCATTGATACTTGGTAATTCAAGAGCTAGGTAGAGGGGTTTTTCTTTAAGAGTGATTCCCCTAGTAAGTTGTCCACTTTTCAGTGGGAGCACTTGATAGGTGTAAAAAAAAAAAATAGATGCCAACTTGTATCTTTAGGAAAGGGGATCTGAGAGAATTTGGGGGAGACAGTGGAGATCAATACATTATATGAAACTATATCTGGATCACAATCATTCTTTTATTCTATTCATATATATTTTTATGAAAAGTGATATGTGTGTGTCTGAGTGAAATTTACTTGTGAAACTCACAAAATATTGCAGTTTCAAAGTAATTTATCATTCATTATTGTTTACTTGTTGTTATAAAACTGTTATTACTTTTCTTTAACGCAATTTTATCTTGCCTCATGAAGTTAGTAGGAAATACTCCTCTCCTAAGCCTTTGCTTTGCAGGCAGGTTAAGAATAAACAAATGATCTAGATGTCAGTTAATTATCATTTCTCTGGCATCTGTGATTGTTTTATGTGTAGTCACATGGCTCCTAAAGAACTAATGAGGTACAATCAATGGTTTTTTCATTGTGTTGTGATAGAAGCTCCTTATCTTTTCTATTGCTTGGGAGCTTTAGGGGATTAACAGACTATACCTGCAACAGTCACTTTGCACTCACATGAAGAATGGAGCCAATTTCAAGGGAGCTGAAGAGGAGAAATAAAGATGGCAAAAAGTGAATTTTCCTACCATAGTTTGAACTTTGTATGGTCATCAGCCATTGTATCTCTCTGTTACACTAGTTATTTGATATAATGAGTCCCTCTTCCATTCTGATTTTTGGCTTTAGTTGCTATATGATAAATAATTCTCACTTGTGCCTTCATTAAAAGTAATGGAGTGGCTTTTTGTCTTGGGGTAGTGAAAATATGGAAAGAAAATACCATTTTCAAGTTCAAGGAACTCAGGGTCTTCAAGATAACACACAAATCATGTATTTTCCAGTAAATGGGCATTATGCATGGAATTTGGGATGACAGGAGACCAGAGGAACCTTTCCAAAAAAGTGACATTCAAATTGAACCTTCAAAGATAAAACATATTTAATGAAATGGGTGTGATTTTGAAGTTTGTATTGCTTCAAAAACAAGCCCAGAATCAGATTAGGAATCAAGTAACTTTTCTGGAACTTACTGACAGGAAGCCTACATGCAGGAATGTAAAAATGACAAGAGTCAGATTTCTCAGCTCTGCAACAGATACAAATGAGTAACAATTAAAGAAAGAAGGCTTCACTTTGTGTCATGACACACTATATCGCCTCACTGTTTTTAGGACTGTGTTGACTCAGAATATCATAACCAAATGGTGCAGTGGAAGAAAAAGCTACTCATTACATGGCATCCAAGGAGCAAAGAGAACAATGGGAAGTTGTAGGGACAAAAATCTATCTTTCAAAACCACATATCCAATAACTTACTCTAATTAGGCCTCAGATTCTCATATTTCTATTATCTTCCAATTGTGCCTTTAAGTCATAAATCCATCAATGGCTTAATACACAAATAAAATTAGAGCCCTCATCATCTATGATGGCTTGTTTGCCAATTTTGCAGGATCTATAATCACCTTAGTTTTTTATTTCTGAGAGTCTGGGCTTTTGTTTCCTGATTATACCTCTCTATCTCCTACCACATCTTTCTCATCAGGATGAAATTATCTCCTTCCAGTAAGCAGAAATAAGCCCTGGCTCTCTTGAATTGTTTCTTGTCATGCATTTGGTCAAAGTAACAAGAAAAGGAGCCAACACACTACCAAATCATGTTCTGAAAAACCCCATGTGTGAACACTGCTGCATTGGGAATCAAGCTTTCCGCATTCAATGCCCTTTGGACAATGCCTTATCAATCTTACAGTAATAGAAAAACAAAGAGTGCATTCATTAGTATATTAGCATTGATAATTGAGAACTAGTCTCAGTGCTTTGAGAATCCATTTGATCATGGAATCACTGTGTTATTCAGGACTCTAAAAAAGACTATATTCTGGGTCAAAGATCAACTCTAAAATACAAAGGAAACTGAAATAATTTCTTGTAATTTTATCAGGTTATGATAAAGCAAAACTAAAATCAAGTATCAAGGGAAATTATGAAGTTACACAGCATTTGGAGATTACACAGTGAAATTTAGTGCAATCATGCAACACTAAAAACTAAAGAAATATAAAAATTCATAGAATCTAATAAAACTAATGGACAAGTTATCAGAGATTGTGTAATACACTTAGGAACATCTGAAAAGAAAGTTTATTCCTGCAGTTTGCTTATGTTAAAAAAAAAAAAAGATTTCAAATCAGAAATCAGACAAAAGTTCCTTATTTCCACAAGGTTTATGCCCTCATTGCCCTAGCAGGGAAGATTGTAGCAAAGGTTTTATGTTTAGGCTAGTATTTACTTTTCTCTTTTGGTAGTGTGTAGAGTATCTTTCTGTGTTATAGACACTAGGACATGAGGGTGAAGTTTCTATGTTGGCACCAGCTCAATGTTTCCCTGTTCAATGAGTCCTGTGGGTGTTGTCTTCCACAATAGGGCCAATATATCAGTTTGTGAAGAGCACTTATCTTGAAAACATATTTTTGGGGGGATTTCCATGGAACCCTTTTGGCCAACAGTTTAATTGGATGAAACAGTCCTCACACTAGACACTTCATTTGATGACAAGAGGTGGCCAGTAGGGGTTCTATCTCTTCCATTATTTGGAGACTTAGTTAGGATCAACTTATATAGGAATGTTCTACTTACTGGGTTTCTATATGACCTCAAACACCATTCATTTCTAGCCACCTCTCCTCCCATTCCCCCCCTCTATCAATCCTATATCCCCTCTCCCTTCCCACCTGATTTCCCCCCTCTCCAGTTAATCCATAAAATCTATTCTATTTGCCCCTTCCAGGGAGATCCAAAGCCATAGCTGACACTTCTTGGTAATCAATAACTAGTCTAAATAGCGTAGAGACTTACGGTCAAGAAAAAAAGTAACAATTAATTGGCTCCTAATGATATTCTATTATGTTCATAGATTGGCACTTTACTGATAGAGAGGCCTCTTCCTGCAGCAGATGGGAACAAATACAGAGACCACAGCTAGACATTATGCAGAGATAGTGAAATATTTTGGAACACACTCCTCTAAGTGAGATATCTCCATTAAATATCTCCCATAAGATTTCAAGAATCCTCACAGAAGAGGAGACATAGGATTTGTGGTAGATAAAGGGGTCAGAGAACTCCAGGAGAATAATGCTTTCTAAAGCATCTGAGAAAATCTCACATGAACCCATAGAGACTGAAGCAACATCCAATGGGCCTACAGGTCCTCTGAAGATACACTATACCTTTCAGGTAATACTTTTATGTGTAAAGAAGTCCATATCTGATTCTTGTGCCATCTCTTAGGGCATCTTTTATGTTTGGTGTCCTTGCTGGTGGAAGTATAAACTTATATAGCAACTTTATAAGTCAATATGGCAGTTTCTCACAATTTTGGAAGTTAATCTACCCCAAGATCCAGCTATATCCTCCTAGTCATATACCCAAAGGATACTTTGCCACACCACAAGGACACTTTCACAATTATGCTCATAGCAGCTTTATTTGTAATAATCAGTACCTGGGAACAAGCTATATGTCCCCCAAACAAAGAATGGATAATGGAAGTGTGGTACATTTACATAATGGATTATTGTTAAGCTGTTAAAAACAGTGACATCGGGAAATTTGATGACAAATGGATGGGGCTAGAAAAGATCATCCTGAGTGACATAACCCGCACCCAGAAAGACAAACATGGTATGTACTTACTCATAAGTGGATATTAGCCATAAATTAAAGGAGGACCATGATACATCCCACAGACAGACCCAAAAAAACTAAGTAAAAAAGAAGGCTGTGGGAGTTGTGCATGAATGTCATGATGAAGGAGAAATACAAAGGACATTGCCAGTGGATGGTGGAGTGTTCAGGTAGAGAGAATGGGGATAGGAACAGGAGGGATCAGGTGGAGGTAAGATAGGTGAGGGAATATGGGCATCTCTGTGATGGGGCAGAAACTTAGAGCAATAGAAATTCTCAGTATGAGGGTGACTCTAGTTAAGACTCCTAGAATAGGGAATATAGAGCCTGAACAGGCATTTTCCTGTAACCAGGCAAGACTTTCAGTGGAGGGATCCTGCTCCACAAGATATGCAGGGGTAAAAGATGGCACAGAGATCCTGGGAGTGACCAACTGATGACTGGTACATTTGGAGACCCATACTCTGAGCAGGAGTTCACCCATCAGAGCCAGGTCTTGGAGACGTAGGATACAACCGAACACAAATAACAACAACAAAAAAGTCTAATGATATTCTGCTATACTCATGGATTTGTGCCTTGCTCACTTATCATCTGAGAGGTTTTACCTAACAGCTGATGGAAAAAGATGCAGAGACCCAGAAGCAAACATTATGTAGAGCTGGGGAATTCTGCAGGAGAGATGGAGGAAGGATTGTAGGACTAGTGGTGCCAAGGGAACCACAAGAAATCCCATAGAATCAACTGGTTTAGCGTTTATTGAATCATAAATAGGAAGGGGTAGATATAGATGGGAGAGGACATGGGGAAGAACTTGGAGGTGTACAGGAGGGGAAACTGTATTCAGATTATCTTGTAAGAGAGGAGAATCAGTAGTTAACAAAAGGGGAAAATTAAAGGTAAAAGAGATCTCAAATAAATAACTTAATGACTTACCTCATATCTAAGAAAAACAATAACAAATACAAGACTCAAAAGCAGTAGATAGCAGGACTCAGTAGCACATTTGTCTAAACATTTTTTACTTACCAACCCATAGAAATCCATTTTAATGAGACAAGTAACAATTTACAGTAAGGGAAATGGAAGCTCAGGGTTTATCTATGGAGGAAATGCAGTTGTGTGTTGTTACTTAAGCCTAGAATCATTGTCCCGATAGGTTCAGACAATTTTCATCCTTTAACAAAATATGGAAAGATGGAAAACTTTAGATGAATGGATACAATAAGTCTGCATCTATTTTCTATGTTAAACCAAGTTGAATATTTGATTTTTCAACAGATTTTAGAAGCAAATCATAGTATAAATTAGAATACAGGCAGAATATAAGACAGAATGTTCAAAGTTACTAATAAATCAAGTTTATTCCATGTGGTTGGATACCATGCTTGGCCTTGGTACAGGGGAGAGGGATTGTCCCAGACACAACCTGATGGGCAGGGCTTTGTTGACACCCCCAATGGGAGGTGGACTGGGGGAGGTGAGTGTTGGCAAGAGGAGGGGTGGTAAGGAAAACTGTGGCTAGAATGAAAATGGAAATTTAAAGGAAGATAAACTTATAAAAATTAGTTAGGTCTATTTGTTGAGGTCACTGCTTAGAGTCCTCACAATTCAGTGATAGTTGCTGTCCTGTGCCTTATGTATTATCTTCTGGATAACAAAAACAGATTTTTTTTTAAAGTAGGCATAAAGAAAGAAAAGGAAATGCCAGTTTATAAATAGTCTACAGAAAATGAAATGCATAATTTGACAAATGAGCATATGCAGTGTAAGTGCAAGATTTTAAAATGGAAAACACTTTTCCCCTTGACATGGCCAATCACACCAAGAATGTTGGTCCACCCTCAAGTCCTGGTGTAATTTCTATCAAATGTTTTTTTTTCTTCTTCTTCTTTTTTTCTCCCTTTTCACTTACAGCTAAAAGACAAGTTGAACACATGTAGTGTGAGAATAGAGAACTTGCCTAAGCTGCAATGAATATGCATCTCTGTAGGGAGCAAATCACAGTTGCCTAGATTGGATGTGTCAGTATGGCATATGATGGGGTGTGGTTTAGTAGAGGGACCTAGAGATAGGCTGACTGGCCAACAGGAAAGAGCTTCTAAGTAACTGGTTGTTCCAGTTGCAGAGATTGACAAGATTAAAAAGTGGAATAAACTCAGTTATCAATCAGAATGTAAACATTACTCATGATTTACAAAATTTGCTTTAGAGGTTAATGTAATCTGATTTTTTTTTTAAATAAACTAGACCAGGTATTTAGAAATAGCAAGCTTATGTATACCAGCTGACCTTTCTTTCTTATTTCCCCCTTTCCTTCCTGCCTGCCTGCCCTCATTTCCTTTGTTCTTTCATCCATCTTTGTCCTTTCCCTCTCTCCCTCCCTCCTTCCCCGCCCCCTTCCTCCCTCCTTCCCTCATTGTTACTTTCCTATGTCTTCTATGGAGTAGAAAATAGCAGTGATTTAATATGCTTCTTTCCTATTGCATGGGCACCATCAACCCATAGATAAAAACAAAGAAATAATAATTGGCACACTGCTATGTAATAGCTTGCTTCTAGGGTTAGAATAAAGCAATTTTATTTGAACATAGAAATATATTTTACTTCCAAATAGTTATAAATTGTATTACTTATTTCCTAGTAAGATCAATAACATATCTTTGTGGAAAATTTATTTTGGAAAGAAACATATATTCATATATATATTCATGTATATATACATATCTACATGTATATATGAATATGTATATATATGATGTAGTCATAAAACAAAGCAGTGAAGGTTATCTTTTATTTGTAAAACTAGACATTTATAAATGTGTTCATATAAACACCTACTTCCTAATTTTGCAGTAATGGTTTATACTCATACAGTTTGAATAGTTATCTTCTATATATGTAGGACTTTTCTTTTCCCATAGATATGTACAGACTATCTTACTTTCTATTGAAGTTTGTTCATGTCAGATTCTTTCTTACAAAGAAACCAAAGCCTGTCATTAAGGATAACAGATAAAGCAATTATCAAAAAGGGAACTGATATTTCAAAAGATGATGTTCTAATTGGTAAAGAAATCATTGTATCCTCAGCAGCATTTGGGTTAAAATCCCCTTTCAATTATCACCAGCAGAAGGTGCTCTCAGGAAATCAAAACCAGATGTTATTTTGGGCATATTAAAAAGAATAAAAGGCAGTTAGTAGTTAAACAAAGGTATAACACTTTAATGACACTATCTGAAGGGATACAAACAAAACATCTGAGTAGACAAAAGTAATAATTCAGATGCTGCTATTCATCAAAGCTCTGTTTTTTCCACCTTCCCTTCATTTAAGTTTCCTGTGGCTGAAGTGATGGCTAAACTCACACATATTTTAAATCCCAAACTAATTAAATAATCTGGTTAGAAGCCTCTGCAGATGCTCAGGATCTGATCAGCCATGCAAGACTGTGTTGGTGTTCAAGGACCATGCTGCCACTAGGGCCATATTGATCTGGGTGGTCTGGTCTGCACTGCCAGGCCATCATGATGTCTGCACCTGCTAAAGGCCATGTCTGGGTTTGTGGTCCTGATGTTGCTGGGGTCTGTGATGATGACCATGGTAGGTGTTAGCACAGGGTGTCATTGGAACCACATATGGAAATCCAGGACTGAGCTAAGCTGGTCCTACCCATTACTGGCCCTGGTTAAGCTTGCCCTGCCCCACCCTGGATACTGCAGCAGGAGAGAGCTGGTTCTGCCCCTCACAGGAGAGCTGTTCTTTTCCACCCCCATCCCAACCACTACAACCACACCTGAACTTTGGAAAGATGGTTTTACCCCTTATCATGGGCTTGCAATTCACCTGGGCAGCACACTAGAGGACTCTATTGTCAGGGGCACAGGTGAGATAAATCTGAGGGACCAAAGCAGGAGAGCTGATCTTGCCCCACATCTTCTGCCAAGTGGTGACATGGGTAAGGGGAAAATACCATCGCCCCCCAACACACACCTTGCTACTTTTGACCAAGAGAATTGTCCAGGGGTAACAAATAGAATGAGTCTAACCTCTTACTAGCCTCAGGGCTGTGCAAATCAAAACAACTCTGTGATGCCACCTTATACCTTTCAAAATGGCTAAAATAAAAAATAACAATGACAGTTTATGATGGAGAAGATGTGAAGAAAGGGGAACACACTTCCATTGCTGGTGGGATTGCAAACTTATACAGCCACTTTGGAATCAGTATGGTGGTTTCTCAGGAAAATGGGAATCAGTCTACCTCAAGAATCAGCAATTCTCCTCTTAGGCATATACCCAAAGGATGAACATTCATTTCACAAGAATGTTCAACTCTGTTTATAGAAGCATTATTTGTAATAGCTAGAACCTGGAAGCAATCTATAGTGAGATTGTGACTACCTTTAAATACCATTGAAGGGCCTTCAGCAGAGATTCACAGCTAAGCAATGAGCTGAACTCCTGGAATCCAGTTGTAGAGAGGGAGGAGTGATAAGCAAAGAGGTCAAGACCATGCTGGGTAAATCCACAGAAACACCTTACCTAAGCAAGCGGGAACTCATGAACCCCAGTCTGACAGCTGGGGAGTCAGCATAAGACCAAACCAGGCCCATTGAACATGGGTGTCAGGTGGGGGCCTTGGGCTATTTATAGGGCCTTTGGCAGTGGAACCGATATTCATCTCTTGTGCTTTGGGAGCCCATTCCCTATGGAGGGATATTCCCTTAGCTTAGATACATCAGGGAGGGCCTGGGTCCTGCACTAGTTGATGTGACAGACTTTGATGATTCCCCATGGGAGGCTTCACCTTCCTGAGGAGTGGATGGAAGGTGGGATGGGGGTTGGTTGGTGAGGTGAATGGAAGGATGGGAGGGAGAAGGAACAGGGATTGGTATATAGAAGAAGGTTGTTTATAATTTAAATGAAAACATTACTTGAAAATTAATTTAAAAAAGAATTAGCAATAAAAAGTTTGTGCAGTTTATGAGTGAATTTATATACTATATGAATATAACTAACATGATTTTTAAAATAGGAAGCAGAAGGAAAATGCAGGATATCTGCCCCTCTCTCTATCCTCAGATATTGTCTTGACTGAGTTGTCTCTACACAATTCACATGGAAATCTAAACACTTAAGATCTTAGAATATGGCCACTTTCAGAGAAAAGTCCTATCTATCTATCTATCTATCTATCTATCTATCTATCTATCTATCTATCTATAATCTATCTATCCATCCACCAATTTTTATTTTGCTCATAATGGCGTAAGTATTTATTATTTTTATTTTAGTGTTATGAGATATTTCTGTCTCTCTAGCCCAGTATGACCTTACACTATTGGTGATTTTTTTTTAATCAACTCCAGATGCTGGTATTACAGACAAAGAGCCATTTTCAAAAAGTATTGTAGCTGCCAGCTACCCACAAGTCATACATCCGAGGAAGTTCCTGGATCCTGGTAAATGTGTCTAATATTGGAGCTCTCATAATAATATTTTCCCCATATGTATATACTTAAGAGAGTGGTTAATTTTTAAACTTGGTGTTTTAAAAGAGCAGCAACAATAATGGTAAAATAAGAGACATACATGAATATACTGTACTAGAAAATGTGAATGTGGTCTCTGTCTCTCAAAAATCTTATTATAACTACTTTCTTTCTTTTTTATTTTTTAATAGTGTAAGATTCTAGAAGGCCTAAGTGATGGGAAGAACAAAGTTAATTAGACAAATGATGCAATGTTAGGATGTTGTATAATGTCCATTTTTACTGAAACACAGTGATGTTTTATGAACTGATCTCCAAACTAAGAAGGCTACTAAGATACCAACAGGAGAGTAATATATACTCCATGAATACACTGGAAAAAGAGAACATTTATATCATACTCAGATGAATTAAGTTAGTGTGAGTGTGAGATTTCTTTGGGCTACTCGGATTTACATGTAGTTTAAAACCTAAGAACTGGCCTGGTGGCGGTGGTGGCTCATGCTTTTAATCCTAGCACTTGGGAGGCAGAGGCAGATGGATCTCTGTGAATTCAAGGCCAGCCTGGTCTAAAGAGCTAATTCCAGGACAGCCAGAGAAACCCTATCTTGAAAAACCAAAAACAACAGGACAAGAAAACCCTAAGAACTGTTTATTTTTATAATTTTTATATTTATAATAATAGTTTTGGAGAATAATTGAATATAGATAGAAAAACAATACATAGAGAAAACTATGGAGTGGAGTAGATGAATGTATCCATTTAATGGGCTTTAAATCAATATGGATGATGTCTTCACAAGGTGAGTTGACTACTATACAGAAAACTGGCCATAATTAGTAAAGGATTACCTCAATCTATAAGCTAAGAGAGACTTTAGGAATAAAACCTTCTTGCTGGCACTGCCACCTTGGATGTCTAGTTCAATACGATTTTAGAAGTAATTTTATGTTACATATTCCTCACAATTTTAGGTACTTGGCTATGGAAGTCTTAGAAATCTAGATACATGCTAGCATAATTTTAGTATTTCATGATAATTTCTTGTATTCTTGGTTATATAAAGCAGCATATATCTTTGTGTTACATAACCTACAACATCTGAATCATTATTTTTGTCTACTTAGATGTTTTGTTTATATTTCTTCAAATAGTGTCATTAAAGTGACATCCCTTTCTTTATCTGCTAACTGCCTTATATTCTTTTAATATGCCCAAAATAACATCTTGTTTTGATTTCCTATTCTTTGTAGTTGGGTATAGTGATTAGATTTTGTTGTAAGCTTGAATAATCTACTTAAATATTGCCATGTTTTAGCTTCTGTCTCCTTCTTTAACTTTGCATGATTAGTACTAGACTGAGAACATAATGTTTGCATTTTAAAAAATATGATGACCCTTTATCATCTCTATTACGCAGATTTCATTTTATGAAATGGTTCCTGGATTGCCACTGAATGGCTTTTCGGCAGCTTTGTCTTTCTTAGTAAACAATGGAAAAGGACCTGAGACCTTATAACAATATCTATCGTGTGTGTGTGTGTGTGTGTGTGTGTGTGTGTGTGTGTGTGTTGGGCGTTTAATCTAAGGCAGTATGAATGCTAGTCAAGCACACTATCATGGAGCTACTTCCCCAGTCACATCTAATCTTTATAAGGTGATTTTCTAGAATTATCTACTGTTTTCTTTCCAGACAACTCAAGTGATTAAGAATTTATTGCTTTTCTTCTCCTTTTAAAGGAGGCAATGTTCATGTCTGATCTTCAGGACTTTATCTTTACCAATTTTATATGCAACAGAAAAAAAAAAAAGAAATATGCTAGCCAGCTGTTCACAGAATTTTCTTAGCGTGTGATTTGAAACATGTTGGCAGAAGAAGGTGTGAATATTCAAATGAACTTTCCTAGAAAGGATTTAAAATCTAAACTAATCTAAATTCTAATACTTTTTCACCCTGCTACAAAGTGCCAATTCATCATGTAGGAGCAAATCTCCATTGTAATAACTTCTTAGGAGTATTCTCCAATGATCACACAATTTCTCTTTTATTTGTACACTAAACATCATTTCTTCCATCTCAAAAGTGTAAACATTGCTATAGTGACTGAACATACTTACTGATAAATGCTGACAGACATCAGGGTTATGAGCAGCCTGCAATTTAGTAAAGAGACAGATGTTGATGAACAAATGAAAAATAATCAGTGTATAAATGGCTAATTATTAGTTTGATGTGGTTACAACTAAAAGTTGATTGTTAAAGTTGAAAGTTTTGAGATTTAGCCACACATTTGACCTTTAAGTGCTCCCCAGCACTAATGTGGAAAGTAGAGCTCAAATCCTGTAGCAACAAAAAATTTTATATTTTATCACCAGAAAGATGGGAAACCATAAATAGGCTTTGAGTAATGGAGCATTATGACTAGGAAAGGGATGTATGGAGATGCCTTTTATGTCAGTCTATATTAAGATGGTTGGTGAGTTCAGGTTGTCATTTTGATTATTACACACCAAATGAAGATGGTCAAGATGTCTTCTTTCTATGTCCTTTGCTTCCACGATGGTCTAGTATATTTTGTGCTGGATACTCAGTAATATATTTGGCAAGGATTTGAAACATAGGATTAGCTGAACAATAATTTGAATTCTTGTTTCCTGTCAATGACTTTTAGGGTTAGAAATTGTCCATAAACTAAGAAATGAAAGCTTTATTTTCTTCTGATATCATTTTATGGTTGTAATAATTTATCAGTATTCCCAAGATCCCCAAGCATTCCAAAGTTCCTTCATTTCAGAAATCCATCCTGTGAGGTGCACTTTTCTGTATCATGGGTTAATTATTTTAGCTTCCAAGTCATCAAAAACATTTATCTGCTATACATTTATTTTTATAGAATTACAAGTTCTATTTTCTCTGCCCTTAGGACTTATTGTCTTCCCCAACACTCTTGGATCAATTACATGTGAATACATTTAATTAGTTTCCTGTGCTTGCTTTCTTAGTTATTTAGGCTATGAATGACTGACTAACTCGGCTTATAATATATCACATAAACATATATATACATTGATCTATTGTAGTAGGATATTTTACTTTTTATATCCTCAGACATAATATTTAAAGATGATATAAATCTTACAAATAGCAGCTAAACATAACTAAGATCTTAGAATAACCATTTTCAGCCAACTGTTGTGTCTGTGGGTGGAATACCCCACTTCCTGGTTTGGGTCAGGGGAATTGTCTATGAACAGGGGAAGTCCTTTTCTTCTTCCTTTTTCCTCTTATTGAAAATAAGATATTTTTCAAACAATATATTATTGTTTCCCTTTAACCAGTTCCCCTTAGTTTTTACCCACCTCAATTTAGGATCCATACCCTTTCTGATTCTGTTAGAATCCAAAAGGCATCTAAGGAGTAACAACAAAATAATATAATTAGAAAAAGACAAAAACAAATAAAACAAATAGGAGTACACTAACCAAGAAAAATGAGACAGAGGAAAAGCCTGATAAACACATATAGACACAGAGACACACACTTTTCAACTCAGAGAATCCCATGAAAACAAAACTAGAAGCCATTTTATATATGTCTGTATAATCATACACACACACACACACACACACACACACACACACACACACACACAACCTATCATGTAAAAAATAAAAAAAAAAAAAGTCCTGACATAACAATGTGAGACAAAGAACCTCCAAAGATGCCATTGAATTTCTATTCTGTTGGACAGATACTGATACACATTGGGTCTATACTTACTAGTTGGTTGTTTTCCCAGTGAGAATTCTTTGGAGAAAATGAAATTTTCATTTGCAAGTCGTCTTCAGTTGGAGATGGCTTCTGAGTTAGGGATGGGGCCATGTGTCTACTCCTCCTTTCAGCTCTCACCAGGTTGGGTTCACAGGGAGTTTCAAGGCACCACCAATGTCTTTCCTTTTCCTCAGATCCTGATGATCAGAACAATATTTTAAGTGACTTACCAGGGAGCTTGAGAATTGAAAGTACATATTTTTCTTTTGTCACACACTTTTCTCTGTAACTACTTGGCTTTTTAGAGTCACTACTATTAGATGTTACATAATTTGGATTGGGTGTAGTTTTGAAATTCATTTTAATTTATTAAAATCTAATAGATGGCTTTGAACTGTTTAACTGTATTTTTGTGATTATATTCCTGGTATTTTAAAAATAATTCATATCTAGAATAGAAGTTGTTCCATTAAGGATAATAATTATAATACATTAATATATAATTGTTTAGTTTATATGATGCTTAAATATTAATTACCACACAAAGTAATTTTTGTAAGTTTTGATTTTATATATTTTGAGTATGTATTATATTTCCTATTTTATTTTTATTATATATACTATTATACATTCACAAGGTTATAATTACATAATTTACCTAATGCTTTTTACAGAAATCTGTGCATAAATCATTTCACAATCATTATAGTAACATTCTTTGTAGTAAAGACAATATATATTTTAAATTTTTATAGTTTGTAACTCTGCCATTTTAGTATAACTTTTTGAGATATGGAATTATACAGGAGTGTTAGATGAATTGTTTAAATCTGCATGCTATGTTTATGAATTTTTGTGGAGGATGAGCATTGGAGATGTTTTGTCAAAATAGTTTTACTGTAACATAAATTACAAACTTAGAACTAAAGATTCATTCTAATTATGTGAGGAAAAATATTCAAGAATAACATCATATATAATTTTTCTGCATAAGTTGAAATTAAAATATGAATTTAAATGTCATTGTTTGACTATTCAATATTCTTATAGCATAAGTAATAGAGCTGTCCTATCTTTAAAGGACACTCAAAGTTATGTATAAATAAATATAATTTAGCAAATGAAATAACCTAACTAGAAACCAAAGATCTTATTAAAAAGGTGATATTTTTTTTCAAACTTTCCTTAGTCTTTTGCATTTACCAAGTTTACAGTTCTGAGGACTAGAAAACATGAAAGTTTCTTTCAGAAAGCAACAACTTTACGTATGTTTCAGTACTACCGGATTCCAGGGTACAGTCCTCTCTCAGCAGCAACTTGAGAGAATGGCTCCTCTCTTCCCTTTAATAGTAATGGTGACCTGGTACTTCAAGACATGATCATTTTATCTTACACAAGTGATGATCCAAATTATATTATTGATTGTTAATGGAAGAAGAAATTAAACTTAAAGTGTCAATTGTTATTTGCAAATAAGTTAATGATACTAAAATGATAGAACTAAAAAAATCATGTAGAGGTGGCATTTGAGTCATTATGATAAGATACTTAGTACTGGAAAATTCATAAATAATATCAATTGTTTCTCACAGTTTCAGAATTTGGGGAGTTTAAATCCTGTTGCCAGCAGATTCAGTGTTGTTTGAGGTTTTTTTTTTTTTTTTTTTTTTTTTTTATCTCTATGCTATGTACACTGTGAAGGACTAGGCTACTTTTTGTGTGGTAGAAGATGCCAGGAGCTATGCTGACGTTTTCATAAGGCTTTGTTCATGGATGAGAGGCTTCATTTGCTAATCACCTCCCCAAAGTCTTCCCTCTTACCAGTGTCACCTTGAGGGCTATGTTTCAAAATAGGAATTTGAGGGAAAACATAACTCTAGGTGATAGATCAGAAGAGGGTGAGTTGCTTGAAATAAATCCCCATTGGGCATGGCTGAAAATCAATACAAATTATCTATTGTAATAACCTGAGGAGTAGCTGAATAAGTATCATAATTGGGAACATGACCATAGACTACAGAGATACTGGATATAGACATGCTGAAAAATGATCTTATTTTTTTGTGGGTTTAAGTATTTTAAATTAATTTTTCATTATCCTGGCAAAGTTCATATATTATACAATAACATATAAGCACACTAACCCTCTATAAACTTCCCATTTCTTCTTCCAATCCCTTTCATATTCCCTTGAAAATATCCCCATCCCAACTTCATGCTTCTTTTGTTGCTACTGCTTTTTTCTTCTTCCTCCTCTTCCTCTTCTTTTTCTTTCTTTTCTCCCTCTTACTCCTCTTCATTTTCTTCTTCCTGTTATTTTCTTTTTCTTCTGTCCTCCCTTTCTTTCTTCTTATAAGTAACTAAGTTCAATTATTTCCATCTTTGTGTACATGGCTGTGGGGCCATTCTCAGTAACATGGGGAGCCTTTCAATAGCCCACCTGAAAAAGAATAATCCCCTTCCCCACCATCTGTCAATTGCTGATGGCTCTCAAGTTATGGATGGGATCCAGAGAACACCTCATATGTTCACCCTGGAATTTTGTGAATTTTGTATGATTGATCTTGGGCAGATCTTGTTCAGATGTAGTACAGTTATATCATATTCCAGAAGACAGCATTCCACAGAACACCTCTGCATCCCAAACCTCTACATTCTTTTTGCCTCCTTTTCCCCAATGATTCCTGAGTAATGCAATGTATGTATTTGTGATAAAGATGTTCCATTTAGGAATAAATACTAAGAGTCACTTATTATCAAAATTATGATTTCATTTGTGACTGTTGCACACTGGAAAAAAAGTTTCTCTGATCAATGTTGAGAGTGTTCCATGTCTAGGGGTATAAAAGTAAATATTTGGAAAGCAATTTTATATCATGGCCTTTCATCAGAAGAGCAAGAATAGGTTCAACCCTAGGGCCCATACTACTGCAGTCTTAGACTTTTGACTGATATTATAGTGCCTGGTGTGAACTTCCCTTCTGTGTAACAAACCTCAAATCCAATCAGAAAGTGATAAGGTATCCCCTTAAGTTTGTGTCACTGTTGCACCAATGGCCACATTGTGTCGATCATGTCAGCATTGTAGCATGAGAGGTCCTGCTTTTGGTAAGACTATTGATATCTTTTCTCCCTAACATCCTGCATAGCACATTCCAGCACCAGAAATGTTGCTTTACAAGCATAGTTTGGAAAGACATGACTATCCATTATCATTCCAACTAATTGTAATTTTCAAAAAAACTGATTTTAATTTAGCTGTTTAACTAGCTCCCTCTCCCTTCCCTCCATGCTCCCAATTTGCTTAGGATATCTTGTCCCTTTCCCCTTCTCCAAGAGACCATGTATGTCTCTCTTAGCGTCCTCCTTGTTTCCTAGCTTTTCTGGTGGTAAAACAATCTTGTTTCAAATTTAAACTAAAAAAGAAAAAAATGAACAACAACAAAAAGCAAGCAAGCAAACAACAATGAACAACAACAATGAAAGACATGTATGAACATCTGCATGGCAAATTTACTAGTATAGTAAGTAGAAGCAGAGATATAATGACATTTTAATACTTCCTTTTCAAAATGATGACTATTTCTGTAGCTTTTAAGAGAGATGTTAGTGAATCAAGTCCTTTACTATACATCTCAACAACTTTGAATTCATTGACATTCTGAAACAGGGTATTTTGGTATTGCTTTTAAATTTTTGAAATTGTTTCTCACTAAACAACAGTGAAACATAGGAGACTCTATTCTATTTGTCTGAACATCCTGAGTTCTGACAATGGTAGTTAATGTAAAGATTTGAATTATTTCTGCCCTTACATGTGAGGCAGAAGCTGTGAAAGAAAAAAGATTAAGTAGAGAAAAGCTTCAATTGACATATTTTTATCTAGAAGCAAAGCTAAGTCATCCTGTCAGAGATGACTCTGTGCTCTCTCTCTCCATTTATTGTCCCTTTACTCTCTCTCTCCTTTCTATATCTATCTTTTTCTCCATTCATTTCCCTCCAGTGATCATACCTTTATCCACTTAGGTACCATTGTCCTCACAAAATCTGTGCAGAGCCACATTTTACAAGGCAACAGCAATGCATTCTGTGGTTACTTCTCCTTTTTTAAATGCAAACTTTCAAGCAATTTATCAATGTCAGATGACATCAGATACACTGTTTAGCAAATTATCACACAGAAAATTTGTCTGCCCCAGTCAGTCTTCTATCAAATAATGGAGGATGGAGCTAATCACATTCTGGAGATTATACTTGGTTTTACTTGACTTCCTTGTTCTCCTAAACCACTACTACAAAAATTCACACATCTACTTTCCTCATATTTGCTGTTATTTAAATGTTAGCCAGGTATTTTTTCTACACTGGTAATTTTGGAAAGGATTTAATTAATGTAATATACATAAAAATCAGCCATAGGGAGATAGTGGTTTTGTTATCACTGTGGTGAATAGTAGTAGGTATATTTAACTTTTGTCTCAAGTCAATTATGCTACTAAGTAATAAGGCAAATAATTAACTGCTATAAAGTATATGATGATGCATTTTTAGAACAAAAGAAATAATATAGAATGAATTGGAGAATTGGAGTTGAGAATAGGGATATATAAGCTTGCTTTTGGGAAAAGAAGGTACTTGATAGAGTGTTTCTGATGGAGACTGAGGTGGGAGACTTCACAAACACGATTACTTTGCCAATGAAGGTAAAGAGACAGTAGGTAAAGTGTATGGAAATGAGCTCCCAGGCTTGGTTAGCATTTGAAATACAGGGCTGAGTTCATGAAAGGCCAGCCCATGTGAGCAGGTGCAAGAGAGACTATGCATGTGCTTCTGCTTAATGTCAAGTGTGTGGAGGTCCCCAACACAGCAGCTTTAAGATTCTGAATAGCAGATTAGGGAAGAAGAAGAGGAGGCAAGGTGAAGAACAAGAGGACAAAGGATGTGTTTGACATTTAAAATTGCTCCTGTTGTTGTTTTTTTTTTTTTTTTCCTCCACTTAACTCCATGGCAGCAAACCATTTAGAGTTATGTGGAGTTGTTCCAGACCTGTGTGGTTTTGCTTTCCAGACCTGATTAGTGAATCCAAGTAAAGGTAACTTATTTTGCTATCTGTGTATATTCTGGTGTGTCCTAGTTTTTCCTTGACTGTTATTTTTCTGAAGATCAGGCCTGGAACCTGGTCAGACCCAGCACATGCTGGGTCTATATTCCTTGCCTCCTTAATAGTTTTACAAAACGCAAATCTTTTTTAGCTTCCTGGAGTTTACTGACACACTACATTATTTAGTCAACCTCTAAAGATTAGCCCCAGTAAAAACATCGTGATTGCTAGTCAGTGACATGGGACTCAGAATCACACTTCATTTTGTATGGCTAGGAAATCAAACTATGCTGCTGAGTTGAATTTTGAAAGAAATGCTTAAAAAGAGAATTGATGGTTTCACCACTAAATTTTAGGAATGATTGAAGTAATAATCTATTATTTTTTTTTCTTCAGTGTAACATTGCTTGCAAAGAACATGAGAAAGATGATCAGAAAATGCACTTTATTATAAATGCTTACAATTGCAGAAGGGATTTGGTTGATATTTTGATGAATGATCTGTCAACATTCTTGCTTCAGGAGTGAGAAGTATTGGCTCTTGAAAGCCATGCTACTACAAACTAGATTGCACCTGTAATTCTAGTTCTTGGAGGGCTGAGGGGGAGTTGTAGCAAGTTAAGGCCAGCCTGGGCTACATTGAGTCCCAGATGAGCCTGAACTTCAGTGAGACACTGTCTCATAAAAGAAGAAACAAAGAAACAAAGAAATCAACCCAAACCAACAGCAATGGGGCTTAAAATCATAAGAGCTTTCGTGGAAAAAAAAAAGTACAGTATTTTGCTCTTTTATCCAGTTTAAACTAAATGATTTTGTCTGAATTTTCAAGCAATGACTGTGATGAGATTGTTGAGCATAGCACTTCGTATCTGTTTCTATTTTTCAAGGTCTACTGAGAGTTTTGTTTTCTCAGGTGACTATATTCCCTTGTGTTTCTGATTAAAAGCTTTTCATGAAAATATTCTGTGGCTGAACATTTGTTCTCTGTGTTATTAATAAGCTTCGAGAGTTTGTAATGAAATAAATATTTCTTTGGAAGATAGAGTTCTTTTTTTTTCTCTCAAAAGGACTTGGAGATATATGAAGGATAAATTATAATGATTTCACTTGTTAAAATATCTTTGATAAAAACCAAAAACATGATCATTTTCCATTGCATGGATTCATATGCTTATATTCATCATTCAAAAGTCATTTTTCTTGCATACTATCATTGTTTTTAGTTGGTCCTTTTGTCTTATAAAGTACAGGCAGCTGGGTTAATCCAAGGCTTTGGATGACCTTGCCATTGATCTAAAAACCTAGCCTAATGCTTATTTATTTTATGGATAGGCTTTTACTTTCTTTTTATTTGCATTTCACTGCTTCCTGGAAATACAGTAATGTCTCAAGGAGAGCAAAACTGGAGACAACATTTGTATGAAAATTCTTGAAGATTTTTTGCGGATCCAGCTCCTGGGCCCAGATGGGCTTTAACTCAGTTTCTTCTATGCCTAGAATCTTTTGAAGGGCCTGGGCCTTCAAAATCTGTGCTGGCCTAACTATTGTCCTTAAAAGAAGAATTCTGGGAGAACCAATCTCAGGAACAAGTGAAGAAGTCCCTGACAAATGCATGTGACTCTAGGGACTTGAGCTCTGACTGTTGTTTGCATGTTCCTGTTTCAGTGATTAATTGATTGATTGATTGATTAACTGACTCCTTTTTAGCCTTCCTACTCTAGGTTTGCACAAGAATAAGCCAATTATCAGTAAGGCATAGATGGAGTAGGGTCTCAGAGGTACGAACCCCTTACTGCTGTGCTATATTTTATCAATGGATTTAAGGACTGAGGATTCATTGCCTTTGAATCATTACACTTTCTAAAAAATAGTTTTTCATTCTACTAAACCTTACTTACAGGCAATTTTCATACTACCACGGATACCACACAATTAAACACACAGACACACAAACACACACACATACAAACACATGCACAACATGCACAAACACACCAAAAACAGATAATAATAAAACAACAATAGCAGCAATAAGAACAACAAAAACAAAAACTAGTAGGATACTTCAATACAGAAAATTCTGAAATCAGCATTTGATAATGATATGAAACATGAGAGTTATCAGATTGCAAAGGCTCAAGTTGTCCATGATGTGAGTAATACATATTCATAAATTTCAATTAGAGAAGTTATTGGCCTGGAGATTCAGTTGATGCTATAATTGTAGGTCTCCCTCTCTCTCTCTCTCTCTCTACATATATACATATATGTACATATATGTACATATATATGTGTATGTTTATGAAGCACATCATCAAGTTTTGCTGTCATACATGAACATATGTGTATATGCATACGTGTGTATGTGTGTGTTTGAATGTCTCTGTTTCCATCTGTCATAATCAGTAAGTTTTGATGTAACTTGACCCAGTTGAACAGTGAGCCATGTGGGGAAAAATAGCATTAAATTCTCCAAACCTGTGTAGGTCTCTATCATTAGTCATTATCGCGGTAAATAAGGATCAGGATAAACAAATAGGCCGAATAGATGTTTATTCAGGGAGAAATAACTTACAACCTAGACAGATGAACACCAGGAAATTCAACCCGATCCTCTCCTGTCCGAGTCAGGCCAGAAAGAGAGAGCCTTTCCTGGCCCCCTCCGACCTCCTTCCACAGGTCACTTCCGCCCATGGCTCAACCCCCCAATGGGCGTGGTCAGTGCCACAGAAGGAGACAAAGTGAATATCCCACTACAAGTCATGAAACTTCTAAAGAGCTAGTTGTAAAACAGTTGTATTAGTAAACCTTTAGCCACAGTAAAAAGGGCTTTTTGGTCTCCTTTGCCTGTATATATGCTACATGCCTTGTGTGGACCTGGTTCTTAAGTTCAGAGTAGGGAATTAGATCTTCTGGAATTAGAGTTATAGACAGTTGGGAGCCACTATGTAGCTGCTGGAAATCAAACCCTATGCCTTTGCAAGAGTAGCAAATATTATTAAACCCTGAGCCATTGCTCAAACTACCTCTTTTTCCTCTTAAAACTTCTACATGAATTCTTTTAATAGTTAATTTATTTTGTAACCAAGAAGGGATTTTGAATATCTCAGCCTACAAAAGGCCTTTGAATTTAGTCACTGGAAATAAAAAGTTGAGTTGACACCATTTCCTTTGGCAGTTTACCTCAGACAGATCTGGTCAGTTACTTTTCCCTAGTAGTTGCTAAATAGTGCTGAGACCCATTATTTAGGTGAGTTTAATGTTTAACATTCTTCACTTGTTCATATTCATATTCTGAGAGAGTTCCAGTGCCACCCAGACATGCACATAAAGCATTTCAGTCCCAAATGTTCATTCTTCACGGGGTGTGCATTCATTCCATTACTTGCAATAAAGAAGTAGAAAATGTGCAAATCTCTTACATAAAGTTCTTAGTCAGAAACAATTCTATCTCCATGGAGTTTCATAAATCTTTCCAATTTGTAAGTGAGAAATCCACAACACTCTAGTAATATTTCAAATAACTCCTTTCTCGTTTTGGAAAGATTTCTGTTCTCTGTGCTTTAAAATATTTCCAGAAAGCTTAATGTTCCAAATCTCCAGACTTATGTAAATTACAGGTCAAGTTTAAAATACACAGCATTTCATATTATTTTAAATGTTTACTCATGCTATCATAAAAAGAGTGGGAAAATAAAGTCATATTCAGTCTGATTATCTCCTTCTAACTTGAGTACATGTTAAGTATTCTTCTCAGTGGTCAAGCGAATGTTTAAATAGTGTGCAAGAGATACTTAATGACAGAAGTAAAGAAGATAATTTCCATTTTTGCTTGGCACTATTCTAACAAATCTTCCTATGAACAAACAAACAAACTAAAGTTCAACAGCTGATTGAATTGTATGTGGACTTGGCAAGGGTCAAATACACAATGAACACTCAATAAATGTTTAAAGGAAGGCAAAGCCAAATGCAAATGTGGGGCTGGAAAGATAGCTCAGTGTGTATTTGCCATGTAAACTGAAGGTCTGAATTTGGATTCCTATGACCTGTACAAAATTGATGTGCTGATCCCAGTGCTCCTCTGACAAGATCAGAAGCAAGGACAGGAGAATCTCTGAGGGCACATGGAACAGCTAGCCTTGAATATACAGTGTCAATAGAGATCATAAGGTCCTGTGAAGTAGGGACTAGGGCTTCTCTCCTATCTCTAGAATAAGGCAGTTATCCCTCCATGGGGGATATGTTTGCAAAGTCCTTTTGTGCACCAGGGATACATCCTGGCTCCACTGTCTGAGGTCTCTTAGACTGCTCAGACCTTCTGGCTGAGACCCATATTCAGGGGGGTTCGAGTCAGTCCCCTGTTGGCTTCCCAGCTATCAGTCTAGTGGCCCTTAGCTCCTCCTTGTTCAGGTAAGCTGTCTCTATGTACTTCTACCGCATGGTCTTGTCCTCTCCATCTGCTTCTGGGTTCTAGTTCGGCTCAGTGTTTATGTATGGGTGTTTGCTCCTGTTTTCAACAGGCATTAGTTGAGGACTCCATGGAGAAGTTAGTTGTTGATCTCAGTTTCGGGGAAGGACATTTATGATAGCCTTTCCATGGAAGCTGAGATTGTTAGTTGGGAGCAGTCTTGTAGTTCCCTTGACCTTTCTTTGTGTTCAACTTTATCTTCAAACCAATATTGGCTCCCTCTTTTATGTTCTCTCTCTCTGTGTCTGTCTGTCTCTCTCTCTCTCTTTCCTATTTTCCATTCCTAACCAGGCTCAATCCTCCTGGTAGCACATGCCTTCCTCTCCTCCCTCTCATTTTCTCCTACTTCTCTCTCCATTAAGAGCTCCCTCTTTTAAGGTATCTTTTTTCTTGCTTTCCTTCTCTGTTCTTCCTCCAACTTGTCCTTCCTGATCCTTCATGTTCTCCTCCTCCCTCCCCTTCTCCCTCTTCTTGAAATTCACAGGCAACTTGATGGAACTAGAAGAAACCATCTTGAGTAAGGTAACCCAGACACAGAAAGAAAAACATGGTATTTACTCAGTCATAAGTAGATATTCGACATAGAGCAAAGGATAACTAGCCTAAAATGTACAAACCCAGAGAAGCTAGGAAAAAAGGAAGACCCTAAGGGACACATACGTGGACCCCTGAGAAGGGGAAATGGACAAGATTTCTTGAGTAAATTGGGATCATGGTGGGAGGCTGAAGGTGGCTAGCAGAAAGCCAATTTTAATAAGGTATGAAATAATATATACAGTTGAGAGTTTTAAAGAATTTGTTAAAAATTTTTAATATTTATACTTTAAAAATATTAATACTTTAAACATATCCATTTTGCATATGTCTGTCTATCTCCTGAATTCTCATTAGCCATGACAGTTAAGTTTTATACAATTGCCACTGACACTAAAGTAGTAAATCTTATTTCCAGAGACTCAAAGTATGCTTCTCATTATAGTATCTTCACTTAATAAAAAAACTTAGTTTTACATGTAGCTCTGTTCAGATAGCATGCTTAACATAGATTTTTTAAATTAGCATTGAATTCATGTTAATCATTTAAGACACTTTCTCTAACATCATATTTTCTTTATAAGGGACTCCATGCTTTTCTTGTATTTATGAAACTAGGACAATACCTTGTTGTGAGGTTTTGAAGAAAAATTTAATCAGTGAAATTGCCAATAAGAACAATAAATTTGAAGAATTGAGAGTTTGAGAGGGTGAATCCATTATCATAAAGGTAGGGAGAATGGCAGGCCAATCTCTGGTTCAGTAGGTGAGAACTTAGATCCTTATCTGTAAGTATGAGGTAGGAGAAGAGGAGAGGGAGAGTACCAGTAGGATTTCAAACCCCCCAGTGAACCTTTCCCAACAGTTATTCCAAGTAGGGAGAAAGTGTTCATATATATGAGCCTATGGAGACCATCCTCATTTAAGCCCCACAGGATTTTTTTTTCCTTTTAATGGAAATGCTTATGTAAAAATCATTTTGTTACAATGCGATGAAACAAATTAAACACATGTTTTTATGGATTTGGTAAATGTAATAGTATTCTATGTTATTCTATGTCCATTTTCATGATTCTAAGGAAAACAGTTTTCATACCCAATTGATTCTTGCCTGGTACTCTTGTGTTGACATCCCCTTCTTCTACAGGCTACATCTAGCAATTGTAGATCTGTTTTCCTTTTAATGGTTCATCTTTGCAGAATGTCATCTCAATAGGGTCACACATCACATGCTTTTTTAAAATTAATTGATTTAATTATTTTTATTTTACTTGTTGATCCCTGTTCCCTCTCCCTTCCTTCCTCCTTTCCTCCCTCCCTTGTACCCTCTCTCCCCCCTCACATGCACCCTGATCTCCCTCCCCTCCAATCCCTCCCCAACTCCACATGTAGGGCTATGCAATCCACATGGGGTCATGTAAATCTGACAAGTCATTTGAAGTAGGGACTAGGACTTCTCTCCTGTCTCTAGGTTAAGGGAATATCCCTCCATGGGGGATGTTCCACAAGGTTCTTTTGTGCACCAGGAATACATCCTGGTTCCACTGTCTGAGGTCTTTTAGACTTCTCAGTCCTTCTAGCTGAGACCCATGTTCAGGGGGTCTGAGTCACATGCTTTTTTTGAAGTGTCTTTCTCACTTAGAATAAGGTATTTATATTCATCAGTATTCTATCACATTCTTCAATGTGTGTTTTTTAGTTTTGTATACAATTATTTTGTTATTTTGTTACATGACAATAACAGAATTTTTATGTATTTATTTGTCAATACACAGGTTCTGTCCAGGGATTTGAAATTGTGATTAAAGTTCTCAAAGGAAGGGCTACATGACTTTGTTATTGTATTCAAATTCACTTATCTTGGATGTATATCTAGAAGTGAAATGTTTGTATTTTTGCATCTCTGCCAGTGTTGAATAGTTTCATTGGCTATAAGCCATCACAAACGAGTGCTGTTACCTGCTTTATTTTATTAGTGTGTTTTAAAACAGTTTAGCAATTTTATTGAGCTTTTGGTTTTGCTTATTGTGTTCTCAATTTGAATAGTGACTTATTTTACTGTTGTAATTTTTTCCTTTTTAGTTTATTTTTTATTTTACATATAATTTCTTTAGTAAAGTGACTTTTCAATATTTAGCCCATTTAAAACACCATATGCTCCCCTTCATATTTTTGAGAATTTGCATGTTTTGTATCTGATTATTTTTATCAGACACATTGTCTTTTCTTTTTAATCTTTCATACACTTCACTTTATTATTTTTTAGAAGGGTTGTATGAGAGAAAACTCTATTTTCAATAAAAATAATAAAAATGTCCCTTTTCTTTTGCTCAATAGGAACACTGGGAGGAAGGCTAGAAAAAAGGCAACATCTTTGGTGCTTTGTCTCATAACTTGTAACCTAACTCCAAGTCACAGAAACTTCTGTCCTTTTGTCCTTCCAGGGATTTTATAATTTTATATTTAAGTAAAAAATCATCTTCAGCTTACTTATTTGTCAACTGTGAGATAAACTTGATTTATTTGTTTCTATGAAAGGAATTGAAAACAACTATTAACACTACATATTGAAAAGCCTTTCATTTCTTCAATTTGTTTGTGTATCTTTGTCAGAATTTGGCTATCATCCACATGTGTATCTAGTTCTGACTTTCTCTTTTATAGCAGAGATCTGTCTATTGTCATACCACTCTTTTTATCTTAATTACTATACCTTTGTAATTCATCTTGACTCCAAGAGAGGGCTATTGTCTCTAATAAAAAGCATATGCAGAGATCTTTTCCACTAGTATAAGTATTTTAATTCTATAAAATATTTCCTATAACAGTTTGGACCTTATGAAATTTTGAATTTTTAGTTTTCCTTTAGTTTAAAATATTTTCTGAATTTCTCTTTATAACATGAATATTTACATGTATAATATTTTATCATAAAACTTCAGGATTTTCCTTTTATTTTTTTATTATTGATTTATACTTTAAAAATCTTATTTGTATTTTATTTCTATCATTTGAAACTTAGAAATGCTGATTTGTTTTCTCAAAAATAGAAGTAATGTTTCACATATATTTATAAAGGGTATATATTCTATTATTGTTGAGGACAATGATCTGTTACTCTCAAATGGGTAAAGCCAAATGTTGAGACTTCCAGTACATTTATTTATGTATTTTCACAGATTCTTTTTAGTATCTGTGATTTACAAGAGAATACTGAAATTTTAGGATATATATATATATATATATATATATATATATATATATAATTTTTTAGTTATTTTACGTATTGATCCCAGTTCCATCTCCCTCCCTTGACCCCCGATGCCCCTCCCATCTCATTCCCCACCCACTCTACAGGGAGGGTGATGCCTTTCAGGAAGGATTATCAAAATCATTTGGGATAGGGTCTAGGCCCTCCCTCCTGTCTCTAGGCTAAGGGAGTATCCCTTAAGGAATATGCTCCCAAAGTCCTTTCGTGCACCAGGGATATATTCTGATTACACTGTCAGAGGTCCCTTAGACTGTCCAGGCCTTCTGACACCCATGTTCAGGGGATCTGAGTCAGTACAATGCTGGTTTCCCAGCTATCAGTCTTGGGGGTCCATGAGCTTCCCCTTGTTCAGGTCAGTTGTCTCTGTGGGTTTCTGTTAGCTGATCTTGACCCCTTTTCTTATAACTCATCCCTCTCTGCAACTGGATTCCAGGAGTTTGGTTCAGTGTTTAGCTGTGGGTGTCTGCTTTTGTTTCCATCGGCTACTAGATGAGGGCTCAATGATGGCATATAAGTTAGTTATCAGTCTGATTATCAGGGAAGGGCATTTAAGGTAGCTTCCCACTGTTGTTCAGATTTTTAGTCAGGGTCATCTTTGTAGGTCTCTGACATTTCTGTAGAGTAAATTTCCAGGTCTCTGACATTTCTGTAGAGTAAATTTTCTTTTCAATCCCATAATAGTTCCCTCTATTAAGGTGTCTTTTTTTTTTTTTTTTGCTCTCGTCTATTCATACCCTGACTCAGTCTTGTCTTCCTGGACCCACATGTTCTCCTTTTCTCCCCTTCTCTTCCTCCTAATTCCCTCCCTCTCAACTCACTGCCCCCACCCAGTATGCTCAGGAGATCTTGTTTCTTTCCCCTTCTGTGAGGGACCTTGATTGAATCTCTTAGGTTCTTCCTTGTATTCTAGTTTCTCTGGCAGTGTGAATTATAGGCTGGTGATCCTTTGCTCTATGTCTAAAATCCATATATGAGTGAGTACATAATGTGTTCCTCTTTTTATGACTGGGTTACCTCATTCAGGATGATTTCTTTTAGTTCTATCCTTTTTCCTATGAATTTCAAGATTCCTTTGTTTTTTTCCCCACAGAGTATTATTCTATTGTGCAAATGTGCTTCATTTTCTTTATCCATTCTTCAATTGAGGGGCATCTTGGTTGCCTCTAGGTTCTTGCTATTACAAATAATGCTGCTATGAACATAGTTGAACAGATGTCCTTGTTGCATGGATGTGGATCATTTGGATATATCCCTAAGAGTGGAATTTCCGGGTCCAGTGATAGAGTGATTCACATTTTTCCTATACTGATCTCCAAAATGCTATACATCTTTGCAATCACACCAACAGTGAAAGAGTATACCTCTTTCTCCACATCTTCTCCAGCATAAACTTTGTTGTTTCTGATTTTAGTCATTCTGACAGGAGTAGGATGGTGTCTCAGAGTTGTTTTGATTTGCATTTTCCTGATGGCTAAGGATGTTGAGCACTTTCTTAAGTGTCTTTCAGCCATTTTGGATTCCTCTATTGAGAACTCTCTATTCATTTCTGTACCCCATTTTTAGTAGGGTTATTTGGTGTTTCAGTGACTAGTTTCTTGCGTGCTTTGTATATTTTGGCGATCAGCTCTCTGTCAGATGTGGGGTTGGTGAAGGTCTTTTCCTAGTCTGTGGCTGCCATTTGATCTTGTCCACTGTGTCATTTGCCTTATAAAAGCTTTCAGTTTCAGGAAGTACCATTTATTGATTGTCAGTCTCAGTGTCTGTGCTACTGGTATTATGTTCAGGAAGTGGTCTCCTCTACCAATTCGTTCCTCCATGGCTTTCCTTCAGTTTCTGCCTCAAGGTTATGGCTTCTCATTCTTTCCTTGGTATCCTTTAATGAGAGGTTGTTATCTGTATACAAAACAAATCCAAACCTTTCCATGTTGTTTTTGTTCAAGGTGTTTATTACAGCAACGTGAAGCAAACAAATATGTCTTAGATTGCTGCTTTTAGGAACTTTGTTGTGTAATACATTCAGGATATTTTCTCTTATTAGTAAATTAATTTGTACCTATCAGGCAATAACACCTTTCTTACTTTGTAGTGTCTTTTATTCTTGATCCGTTTTCTGAAGGTATCAACAAAGCTGGGTTAGATATTATTTTGAAGTTTTCTTTTTCTTGGTATGGCATTATATTGTTGTTAAAAATACATTGATTTTTATTATTTTTGCAAGCAATGTATATTTTAGTTAGCCCATGTGATGATCTCTACTGTTAAATTATATTTAAGCTCTTTTCATTACACACAGTTATCACTATAATTGGATTTATAAGTGCAGTTTACATCTCTAGTTTTTCTCATCTGTCTTTATTCTGTTTTCCACTATTGCAGAAAACATGGAGTTAGAGATTTTAGTTAACATGCAGGTGCTGGAAACATCTCTCCATTCCTCCCAAAGAACAGAAAGAGCTCTTCTTGTTTAGATTTAAATGTAGGCAAAATATTCATACACATAAGATAAAAATGTATTGGAAATTTCTGAGAATTCTCAGATCTATAGGGAGAATAAGAACAAGTTGTTAGAGAGCTAATTTAGTGTTTTCAAACATAGTCATTAAGAAAATGTTTCAAATGCTGCCTTCTTTCTTTTTTTGGCACCAGATCTTATAGCCAACACCCATATTATATATTTATTTTAAAAAGAATGTTTTTATTTCATTTTTCTAATTTTATTGGATTTCATTTTTAAGGATATGTGAAATAAAAAGCCTCATTCAAAACACAGACAGAAGTCCCTGGAAACAAAAAATCATATTCAGTATTTCACTTTATAATATGTCCAATTCCAAATGAGAAATACTTTGCTATGATGCAGTTCTTCATTTTGCTATGATGTTTTGCTCCATTTTGAAACAAAGATTCCCTTTTTGGCAGCATGTAGAAGTCAGTGTTGTTCAGAAGATGACCAAACATAGGAATTATAACATGAGGAATTGTTAGTCATGTTAATGTTCAATCCCAAATGAGTTATTACAGAGTGGGTAGATCACATTGGGATAACATACACACACTTATTTATATAGGTGTATATATATTTATATGTGTGTGTGTGTTCTTACAATATTTATGCACTAATAAACATATGTACAAACATACACTGAAATGCTTTTATTGTCAGTTTTCTTGAGATATCAAATTTGTTAATATAATTCTTTACTATAGGCATAATATCTTTCAGAAATATAAACTACTAAAATTAATATGAATTTCCTTGATTTCCTTATCAGGCTTAAATCCCACTATCCATTTGCTTAAATATTTATTTTCAGATTTTCTTTGATCATTCACTCAAAGAAACTTCTCTTAGCATCACTTCTATGCAAGCATGAGCTAGAAACTAGATCATGATAATCAAGATACTGAAACCAAGGTAGAGCTCCAGGCCAACATATTTTACACTCTTCTGAGAGAGATCCAGATGTTAACAAATAGCCTTAGCAATGGGAGAGAATTGAATCAATATCACATAAAAGTACATGTGAGAGGTTGTGAAAGTATTACAGGAGTGATTAATTGAGCTTGTAAAGAGAGAAGGAGAAGAAAGCACTTGAGCTGGAGTCCCTGCATGTAAAACATTTCAAAGATTGGGAAACAGAAAGAAGAACCATTTAAATTTTATTATTTCATTATAGTTCAGAAGTGTGTTCAATTTCTTTCCCATCTGTAAAAAATACTATCATTGCTCTAATTCTGAAGAATTTAATATTTGCAAATACAAAATAGGATATCACAAAATTGGTTTTTACTTTTTCATGTCTTGTTGGGGTCTAATCTCATACTTGTGACTGATTGGAAAAGAATAGATTTATGTATATTTACACATAATATATGGAACTGAGGTTACTTGTGCTCAGACTCTGTGTCTGTTTCGTCACCTTGAGGAGGAAGCCTCAATTGAGAAAATACCCACATCATATCAGCATATAGGCAAGCAGGTGATACACTGTCTTGAAGACAGACTTTCTGTTCCACCACTGGTTCCACAGCTTTGACTCCCAAGTAAACACACTAAGGCTCATATTAATTAGAAACTGGCTGATGGCCCAGGCTTCTTACTGGCTAGCTTGCTTTTAATTATTAACCCATAACTATTAATCTATGTATTTCTACATGGCCTTATCTTACCAGAGAATGCCTGGCATGATTTATTTTACCTGTAGGTACATAATGTCTCCTTGTGGTTACTCCCTGCATCATCTCCCCCAAATTCTCCTTGTCTTGTAGTCCTGCCTCTACTTTCTGCCTGGCTACTAGCCAATCAGTGTTTTATTCATCTATCAATAAGAGAAACATATATACAAAAGAACATCCCCCATCACTTTCTTTATTGTTTGATGTGGGGTTCCCTACCCCACAATAGGCACCACTGTGTCTTAATAGGTAGTCCTGCAGTTGTATACAGAAGCAAATTTAGCAATAGTCAAGGACCAAGTCTGTAAGCAGCACTTCTCTATGGTCTCTACCTCAGTTTTCACCTCCAGATTTTTGCTCTGACCTCTTTTCATGGTGGACTGTGACTGGCACACATGATTTAAAATGAATCTTTTTCTCCCCCCAAGTTATTCCTGGTCATGTTCTTTACCACAAATGGAAAGAAAACTAACTCAGGTTCCTATAACAAAATATACTGTACACTCTGTGACTATAACAACAAATTTGTTTTGTGGAAGGTTTGGAGGCTGAAAAATCCAAGTTCAAGAACTTAATTTGATTTGTTTTTTTTTTTTTGACCTCTTTTGTGAGAGATGAGAGTGTAAGAAGGGGCAGCCCTTTCCTTTGTTAGAGGAGCACGTATTCTATCATCAGGGGTCCACTCAGAGAATCTTATATTAATTATGTCCTCATGGCATGGTTTAAAATACAGTCATAATGAATGAAGGTCTTTGCACAGGAATTTTGTAAGAATACAATTCCATAGGCAGCAGTGACCCACAGATTAAATGGAATAAATAAATATATGATATGTAGTATGTTATTACTCTGTACCAAGCATCACTTTTGGTTTTTAGAGATAACAGTGTGGCACCACTAGTAATATTAGTTTAATGTTTCATTTGCAGGAAGAACTAGGATTAAAATATAATACATAAATAAACAGAAATATTTGTGACTGAAAACAAGTTCTGTGAAGTAAATAGGTATGGTGATTAACTGGGAAAGGAAAGGAATACATTTTAAAATAACTTAACATTTCATAGTCTCTCTCAGGAGGTAATATTTGAGCTAAGATAAAATGAATGAAAGCTCCAGCCATGTGAAGATAAGAGGAAATAATTTTCTAGGCAGCAGCAGCAGGAAGGGCATAAACCTTGAAAAAGAAAAGAGCAGCATGGTCTAGGAAATGAAGAGTAGCCATCCTGGCTGGACAGTAATGATTTGCAGGTTTGAAATAAGTTTGTCTAAATAGGTTAGGGCCAGGTTCTATAACTTCTGAGACTCAATAGCAGGCACTTAAAAATTTACTCACAAGTAATATAAAATCACAGAAGTGATTTATACAGATTAATAAAGTACTTTATCTGTTTTTAAAAGATTGTTTTGGCTTAGTGTGCATAGGGAGGACAAGAGAGATGTAAATAAAAATGTCACAATGGTTCAGCTTAGAATAGAAAATAATTTCATTTCTTAAAAATATTTACTTTCATCTTTCAGAAAATTATACTATACATATTCTACTGGAACAAGTCACCTTACTTCTATGTTAATAAAAAACTAGATTAATTATGGGAATTATGTACCTTGGTTTGTATGAAAAGAATACATGGAGATGTTTAGAAAATCAGTGAATCCTATCAGAACACTTCTCATTGTTCATGGAAAATAGTGGGGATGGTTGGTATTCCATGTCCCAGTCTCAAGTGGAGATGGAGAAAAGTAGAATGATTATAAATATTATTGATAAAATTACTTTTTTGTGATTATATATAAAATACTATATATTATATATAGATTGGAGTCATTGGGTTAGAAAAGTAAAGACAGTTTTGATTTTATTTTATTTGTGTCATTTATTTTTATTGTTGATGACAGTGGAGGAGAGAATGAATAATTGTAAGGGTTCAATAATTAATTCAGGTTAAGTATTTTTCCACAGCAAGCAAGATGGCTGCTGAAATCTAGTGCCATTGAATGGTGATGGATATCAAATGAAGTCAGAATGATCAAGAATTTCTCTTGCCAACAAAGGAGTTCAGCCATTAAAGCTCATTCACTGTAACCTGTGGGATATCTATATAAAACAAGAATGGAGGATATTCTTGATATGAAATTTTTCAAAACTTCATACCATGTATATTGACCATAATTACACTTACTTCTTCCTACTTACCTCAAAGATACAACTTACACTCAAACTTTTTTTTAATTACATAATCTATTCACATTAAGTTTGTGCTTCCCATATATTCATGAGTTAGAGCCATTCACTGGAGTATGGTTGTTGCAGATGGTTTCTTGTAGTGCCAGGTCCCGCTGTTTTAGCCCCAAATGAACACACAGAGATGCTATATTAATTACCAACTGTTGGGCAGTGGCTGAGGTATCTTATTGGCTAGCTCGGTCTTAATTATTAACCCATAATGACTAATCTATATATGTCTACATGGCCTTATCTTACCAGAGAACACCTGTTGCATTCTGTCTTCCCAGGCACTACATGGCATTCTGTTAGGTGCTTCTCTGACTACCTATCCAAGAATTCTCATCTCCTTGCCCTGCCTATCTTCCTGGCCCTATTGGCCAAACAGTGATTTATTCATCAACCAATAAGAGAAACATATATACAGAAGGACATCCCCTATCACATAGTTGTCTTGCCAGGGGCTATACCCACAAATAAATGTTGATTGGCTTGATATTGCATATATCTTCCAAAGGCCACACAACCACAATGAGTTATTGAGTCTAGAGTCTCTGTCATGTTCAGATGACACTCCTTCAATTACATTCTCCTCAAGTTCTGCATCTTATAGTCTTTCCAACCCCTCTTCTGTGGTGGTACCTGAGTCTGGTGGGGAGGTAAGTATTATAGGCAAGCTCCACAAGAAGGATATGGGTATCTATTATCATAAATCTGGCCAAGAACCACTTGTTGGGCCTAATAGGCTCAGAAGGTAACCCTGTTACTATTATTTTGCTAAATGAACATAGTATAAATCTCTAACTTCAAAACACTGTGCCCATAAGATAATGTAGCTCTTAGGCCTTATCAGGGAAGTGTTTTCCTGCAGTGAAGAACTGTTAACTAAGACTCTCACAGCTGATCAATGCACAAAGCATGAATATCAGTGGAAGGCTCAACCATAAATGGGAGCTATTTTTATTCACTCATTTAAAATTCTGAATTGTGACTACCTGTAATCAGGCCAATGCATTTCAATTTGATTGAAGAAGAAGATTGAAGAAGAAATTAACACAGGTGTTGTGGTCTATTGCATAGATGTTCAAAGGGCTTCTTTAAGAGTTAGCTTTACTTTTTTTTCTGTAGCTTTAGCTATCAATTCTTGCTTTTTTTCTATATCAAACCAGGATCAGGTGACATGCCCAGAGTCATTGTCAAAGGTAATTGTCATTATTTCTCTCTTTTATTTTCCTTTTTTAATTTAAAATTGAAACAAGGTTGTTTTGCATGTCAATACCAGTTCCCTCACTCTCCTATCCTCCCCTATCACACCCACCAACCCCCATCCCATTCCCTTTCTGTTCTCCAGCGAGGGTAAGGCCTTCCATGGGGAGTCTTCTAAGTCTATCATATCATTTGGGTCAGAGCCTAGGCCATCCCCCATGTGTCTAGGCTGAGAAAGTATCCCTCTATGTGGGATGGGCTCCCGAAGTCATTCATATACTAGGGACAAATACTGATTTATTACTAGAGGCCCAATCCTCCTAACACCCTCTTTCAGGGGGGCTGGGTCAGTCCTATGCTGGTTTCCCAGCTATCAAATTGCAGTACACAAGCTCTCCCTTGTTCAAGTCAGTTGAATGTGTAGGTAAATTCATATTTTCAAGGCTGTCCTGCTAATCATAAATGATATGTGACACTAATGATCATTGGAATAGTATTCTAATCAATGTCTCTATTTAGTTTAAAGGTCTTTGTAAATACTAAGAGTACTTTATTTGGGAGAATAAATATTTAGCGGACTAAGCATATATATATATATGTATATATATATATATATATCAAATAGATAAATAATTAGCAGATAAATGGGAATGATAAGATTGAGGAACGTGTGATGAATTTGATCCTCTGTTGCATTTAGATTGAAATTTGTGAATTACATTACCAATTACAAATATATTTATGGTATATTTAAAAAGGACCCCTCAATTTGTCTTTTGTACCCAATGACCTTGTTTGGTTTATTCTAAACCTAATCTTTATTTCAGCTCCATTTGTCCATATAAGATAAGCTGGTTGACCCTGAATATGGGTCTCAGCCAGAAAGACTGAGCAGTCTAAGGAACCCCAGACAGTGAAACCAGGATGTATTCCTGGTGCACAAAAGGAACTTATAGACACATTCCCCCATGGAGAGATACTGCCTTAACTTAGAGACAGGAGAGAAGTCCTACTCCCTACTTCAAATGACTTGACAGAGTTACATGATGCCACCTGCATGGCATTGCACTACATGTGGAATTGGGGTGGAGGGATGGGAGGGAATGGTGGTCAGGGTGCAGGTGAGGGAGCAGAGAGGGTAAGAGAGAGGGAGGGAGGGAGGGAGAGAGGGAGAGGGAACTGGGATTGACATGTAAAAAAATAATTAAAAAAAAGATAAGCTGGTTGAGATAACTAAAATATTAAGATTCTTGTACCTCTCTTCTGTACTTTATATCCCACTGGTGTCCTATGACTTAGATGTGGTTTGAGTATATCAACAAAATCTAATGTGCCAGAACCTTGGTCCCTACTCTGAGGGTGTTGACAGAATGAGCCTTTTAATCTATTGGGACACTGTGGAAGATAGCTCAGTTTGTGGGGACATTGGCAACCGAGCAATATATGTAATTTTCATGGAATCCTAGTTAGTTCCTTGCATAGAAACTGAATGTCACAAAGAAACTACAAACCTAATTGCTGTGTCTTTTGGCTTCCGGTTCCCATTCAATCTCCCCCTCTCTCATATACTCTTATCAAGCCATGAGCTATCTGATCTTGAATTTTAATGAAGAATTACTTTATGGTAAAATTTAGTTGCATTCATTTATATATATATATATAAAGCAAATGTTGGGAGTTACATATGGTGACAGCCACAGAATAACCTCACGTGCTGCCCTCAGGAACACCATCCACTCCCCTTGAGATAGCATACCTTAGTGGCTTAGAGCTCACAAAGTAGACTAAACTGAATAGGCAGTAAGGCTTAAGTCACCTTCTCTCTCCACTTTACTAGTTCTGTGAATACAAATATGAGACACTGGCAATTTTACCTGGATTGTGAAGGTCAGACTCAGGTCATTCTGGTTGTAGACAAATGCTTTACTGCTATTCCAAGTTCTCTGATCTCCTTCTTTGAGCTTTCCAAATTGGAGGTTAAGCACACTCCTTTTCTTTCCTTTTTTTCCTTTCTTTTGAAAATAATTTTTATTTATTCCTTGAGAATACTAGGCTATATATTTTAATCTCATTCATTCCTTTCCCCCAACTCCTCCCAAATCTTCTTTAGGATTTCCTTATCTAGTTTCTAAACTCATCTCTCTTCTACTTGTTACATTTTTACATGTCTATCCCAGTTCCCTCTCCCTCCCCTACCCCCCTGCCCCTACCCACTCCCTATCCCATCTGTTGGGAAATTTAAGTACTTGTTCCTTACAGCTCTCTTCCTCCCCACCCAGCTGTAGAACTTCAATACTCTCAAGGTTGATCAAAAGAGGCTGTTCTCATAAGTTTCTGGTGTGCAGTGCCAGTGTCTTGACCCCAGGTGTGGGTGGTGCATGATTTCCTCGTATCCTTAGCCCATCTCCTGGCTGGGGTATATAAGCCCATTACTCTCTGTTATAAAAGGCAGCAGCTTCCTCTTAACTTCTCTTGGTGGTCTGTTAGGTGTTTCAGTCCTGACACTCTCTGCCAAGCTTGGTACTCTGGCCATGTGTGTGTGGTGTGTGTGTGACACACATCCTCTTTTGCTCCCCAGGGAGGATAAGGCCTTCCATGGGGGTACTTCAGTGTCTGTCACATCATGTGGAGCAGGGCCTAGGCCCTCCCACAGCTAAGCACTGAGCCAACTCCTGGAATCAAGATGTAGAGAGGGAGGAGTGATGAGCAAAGGGACTTGGGAGCTCACTCCACATAGAGGGATACCCTCTCAGCCTTTTCTTTATTTACCCAATTTCAGGTATTTTGTGATACCAACAGGAAAGAGATTTATCTATGATGAAGGAAGCATGAAAAGTGGTGAGAATATTTTTGTTTAGTTCCCAAGGATCTTTAATTACTCCTCTAGCTACTTTAAATTTCTTTTTTATTTTAAAGCAGTCTTTTCTCCTTTTACATACCAATGTCCATTCTCACTCCCTGCCTTCCTCCTGCTACCCCACCTCACTTACATCCACTCCTCAGAAAGGATAATGCTTCTCATGGGGAGTCAAGGAACTCTGGCATTTTACTTGAGGCAGGACAAAGACCCTCCCCCCTGTATCTAGGCTGAAGAATGTATCCCTCCAAAAAGGATGGGGCCAGTTCAAGCACTAGTGGTAAATCCTGGTCCCAGTGCCAGTAGCTCTACAGAGTGCCCAAGACTTACAACAGTCACTCACATTCAGAGGGGCTAGTTAAGAAAGGCTGCTTTCTATTGTTTCTCTTTGAGCTTTCTTCCTACAAATAGTGTGACCTCAGAATATAATTGCTTTCCCTTAAAAAATTTCTTGAGCGGCACTTGAGGGTCATTCAGAAGTTTTAACTTGTTAGTTTATTATTATTTCTTATTTTACATATTGATCCCAGTTCCCTCTTCCTTCCTCTCTCTCTCCCTCCCTTCCTTCCTCCCTCCCTCCCATGTTCCCTGACCCCCCTCTTATCCTATTGCCCCCAAACTACACAGGAAGAGTGATGCCTTCCAGGAGGGATCAACAAAATTGTCAAGTCATTTGGAGTAGGGACTAGGCCCTCCCTCCTGCCTCTAGGATAAGGGAGTATCCCTCCATGGGGAATGTGCTCCCAAAGTCTTTTTGTGCTCCAGGGATATATCCTGGTTCCACTTGTTAGTTTTTAATGCCTCTAATCATGACACTCACCTCTTCTCTACACCTTTCTAATAAAGTCACCTGAACTCATTGATTTCTGCAGACATAGATGTCCTATGACACAGAGGCTAGCTGAGGGCAGTCAGCACTTTTCCACATTTGCAGAGTAGGATAGTGGGAAGAACACCACAGATGTTGGTAGCAAATTGCTTTGGAGATATTATTATTTTTGAGTGTTGATTAACTTGTTATTTAAAATAGAATATTTCCTATTTTAGCACTTACACAAACATTGCTTAGACTAGATGCTTACTGTTTTTTTTTTTTAAACTAAAACAACTCTCTAAAACTCAAATGAAATTTTTACTCTGAGAACAGAAAATTTCCATGATTTGAAATACAGTGACTCTTGTGTAGAATCATGGTAGAATTTTATAATACAGGTATTCACACAAAATATTACTAAATTAATCATACAGTCATTTCTTCAAAAAAGGGAACCTATTGTTTTTTTAACACTGTCTTTCAGTTTTGCCAAGATAACTCAGTGTTGCTAATTAAAAATATATAAAGGTTTTGTTAGGGAGGTTTTCAACAGGCAGTTAGGAGATTCAAAGACAGAATGTGCAAGGAGTGACAACTGTGTCATCAAGTAACAATCAGAAGAATTCCATTCCATCTAATAGTCACTGATAATTAGTAAAACTAGATTTTTTTTCTTAATCCTAATGAAGAGCTTTGTTCCTCAAATGCTAAGCGACAACGAAACAGAAACAGAACAAACTCCAGACTTAGTAGGTATTAACCCATTCTATATTCAGCATTTAGTACCCTTTTTTCAAATGATTATGATTTCATTCAACCATAAGTTTCAAGCTTGTCTTTCTTGTACTTTTAAGTCCTCCAAATTGCATTATATCCCATTTTAAAATATATGCGATATTCAATGCTTTGAATACTATAATATTTTAGAGACATATACAAGTGAAAGTAACTTGAAACTACGCTGTTACATACATTAATATTATAATGTAAACATATGTCCAAATACCGCATGACCAAATATGTCTTAAAATTAAAATGTCTTTGAACTTTAGGAAGGTAATATGCATATGGTATCTACTATGTAGTGACAACAGTAAGGAAGGTTGGCATTTGAGAATCAAACTGAAAGTGTCTCTGCAAGGAATTTTGTAAAACCTCATATTGGAAATAGAAATCAAAAATTTCACATTGAAGTGAATTTGATTCAATGAATTTAGATTGCACATGTGTTGGCTTGAGTTCTGCCCTACATTCTACTGAGATTTTGATATCACAGCAGCAAACATAACTGGTAGACTTAGTGTTGAAGCAAATAGGTAAACCCAAGGAGAGTTTCCAATGGCCAATTGGTCATTCATAAAATATTACCTCTAAATATTGAATGAAGACCAAGTTGAATACTTTGGACTACTCTCAATGATTATTATCATGCTTTTCTAAGAAATCACCTGAAAAACTTATTTTCCTTCTTGTGCAGAGTCTATTTCCTTTTCACAGTCTTTAAAAACACTGGTAACTAAGCATTTTCAAATCATTGTCCTAAATATTTAAAAAGTGGAAAATGATGTATGATTGTGGTTAGGCTTGTGTGCCTAACTAATAATGATGTATTATTGTGCACTATGATGGCTAGTGTTCTCCAGGTTCTTGAAACAAGGATAGAAGATGGTTTATTATTATTAAACAATGCCAAGCCTCTCCAGAGCCATGAATCTAAGGTTGGAAATGTAGTCTTTAATACCTTTCATAATTTTTTGGCATATCTTTGCAAATATGAGGAACACTGAAAACTTTTAACTTGAAGTTTCATATACAAATATTTCAATTTCTATTTAAATTCACTCAGTAATTCAATTTAGGCACAGCAGAGAGTGAAAATATTTCAAAACTAAGAGAGGAGTATACAAGTTAATAGGATAGACCAAGTTAAGGGATAAAATTAAAAATATGTAAAAGGCAGTCAATAAATTACACATTAGGAATTATAGTGCAAAGCAGAGAGAATAAAACACAAAATTTCTTAGATAATAACATTGGATAACCAAAGAAAATAGACTTAATTAAGTAATATACTTATTTTTTGCAGAATTAATATCAAATGCAAAGTGAGTATAAACCCAAAATACTAGTCTACATGATGAATGTGGAGTAACAACGAAGCAAATGAACACATTCCAGAATTGAAAATGGTAAATCTTTGGGTATTTATACGATATGATTTGAATGCTGGTGAAAGAATGCCCTAATGGAGAAAAGAAATATCTGCAAGGACATGGGATCATGATACTGGTAGCTGTATGTGAATATAGTGCCAGCAGTGATAATTAGCATGGGGAGAGACAGTTTCAAGAAATACAGTTTCCTTTCATGGTGGATTGAATAAGATCAGTCCCCATGAGTTCATATGTTTAAAATCTTGGTCCCCAGTTGTTGGGACTGTTTGTTGAGAAGGATCAGGATTGGGAAGGCCTTGTTGGATGTGTGTCACTAAGGGTGGGAACTGAAGTTTCAAAACAACTACACAATTCCTAGTGTGATCTTTTTCTCTTCTCTTGTAGATCAAGATATGATCTTGCAGCTATTCCTGCAGAAAGGCATTTGCTTTGCCATTATTGAACTATAATTCATGTTAAATGCTTAATAAACAGCCAGGGGCATGGTAAGTTGTCACAGCAGTAAAAAAGTAATAAAGACATATTTGTTATGCAATTTCACTCTTTAGGATCTCAAAACACCTGTGATTGAGAGTTTCTACTCATTCCTATGTGGTGGGGACTCACCTTTCTTCTTTTGTAAATTAAAAAATGATTGGTTGGAAGCAACACTGGGTACTTTTTAACTAAAATACTTGTCTACAACACAATTTAGAAAACTGAAACTCTATAGGAGTAGATGCCAGAGGAGGAGGCTAGGCTTCTCTTGTGGTTGGAATTCGTAATCAGAGGTTGGAGGAACAGGAAACATTTCATTTCTATAATGCTAACATCAGAAGCAGGAGAGACAATGACTATGTGGATCTTTCATTTTTGGAGGAATGTTTATATGCTCTGGAATATTATCATTTCTTCCGACCTCACCCAAATCTTATTAATTCTATGGTCTTGCTCCTGCTCCATTTCTTTCACTTAGCCTTTCACGATCCTGTGCTGTGCATGTTCTTTCTTTGGTGATATTTTATTGCTGTATGATATCCCATGATCAAATGATCCAATTTATTCTCTACCCAATTTCGAGAGTTTTTGTCTACAGGACTATTGATGTTAGGATCATGTTATAATAAAACAGGTGATAATATAGACTGTTTACTCTGACATCAAGACTCTGGACAATAAGTACATCTATGAGCCAAAATTTATTTATTCATTTATTTATTTATAATGTGGCTTCTGAGAGAAAACCTCCCTATGGGTTGGGATGGTTTGATCTTCTCTGACTCCTATGAGGATGTGGACTTGTACAATTCCAAATGCTTGAAAGATGCGACTTGGAAGCAAGTCCTGTGATCATAATGTAGTTAATCCGAAGGCCTTCTTTGATAAGCAGAAAAGGTTGTTCTGACAAACATGAAACTATTTTTTTTAATTGTGGTAGTGTATGTAAACTTGTTCAGGTCTTTCAAATTACTGACAAACATTCATGGAGAGGAGAGATTTTGGATATGCTATGTGCTTTCTCTATCCACTGTTATAGATTTAATTTGAATGGTAAGAAAAGAAACTTACAGGAAAGTTACCTGGTCTCTAATTGCAATGATCAGCAACATGAACCTATAAAATGCCACTTTTCAAATTCTAAACATTTCGCCACTCAAATCTAATTGCCACATACATATGATACGGCTATTTCTCTCTGAGCTAGCATTCATTCTCCCTTTATGTTTATTTATTTATTTACATGGTGCATTAAAATCTTGGCCTTCTAATGTAAGTATTGATGTTTTTTCATTATAAGTCATTTCTTTTAGGTTTTCTTGTAGGTTAGAAATCCCTTTAAAGCTGTCTTGCTTTAGCAGGAGCAACAATACACTCTGCTATTTGTGGCCTCCCTTATATGGAGAGTGGAAAAGCAAAACATTTTTTCTCATAATTCCCATCAAAAGGAAACAAAAATTTCAAGGTTATGAGATAGTTACGTAGAGGCAGGGTTGTGTGTTTTCCTTTGCTGCTCTTAATATTCTTTCGTTATTCTGTACATTTGGTGTTTCAGTTATTATGTGTCAAGGGGACTTTTTTTGTGGTCTAGTCTATTTGATGTTCTGTAAGCTTTTTGTACTATCACTGGCATGTCTTTCTTTTGCTTGGCAAAGTTTTCTTCTATCATATCATTTTGTTAAATATACTTTCTGCACCTTTGATTTGGGTTTCTTCACCTTTTGCTATACCTATGTTTTTTTAGGTTTTGCCTTTTCACAGTGTCCCATATTTTCTGGATATTTCGTGTTAGGAATTTGTTGGATTTAACATTATCTTTGGTTGATGAATCTATTTCTCCTAGTGTATCTTCATCTCCTGAGATTCTCTTCCATATACTGTATTCTGTTGATTATGCTTGCATCTGTAGTTCCTGATCATTTACCCAGCTTTTCTATTTCTTGCATTCCCTCAATATTTTTCTTTATTGTCTCTAGTTCAGTTTTCAGATCATGGACTGTTTGAATTGTTTCCTTCATGTGTTTGATTGGCTTTTGTGTGTGTGTGTGTGTGTGTGTGTGTGTGTGTGTGTGTGTGTGTGTGTGTGTATGTGTGTGTATTTTTTCATTTTTTGTTTGTTTTCCACTTTGCTTTAGTTAAGATATTTGTTGATTTCTTGCATTTTTTGTTTGTTTTTTCTTCCATTTCTTTAAATGATTTTTTTTTCATTTCCTGTTTTAGGGTGTCATTCATCTTCATAAACTTGTTTATAGGGTCATTCTCTTCTACTTCATTTTTGTTGGATGTTCAAGTCTTGCTTGTGTGGAATCACTAGATGCTGGGGGTGTCATACTGATCTTTCTGTTGTTGACTGTCATCTTATACTGTCAGGTACCCTTCCCTTTTTTCAGTGTGTACTAGTGGGGTGTCTTTGTCTCCTATTGAGTATGAGATCAAAGTTTTCTTCTGGTGGGGTGCAAGCTGCTCCAATACTCTGATGGCTCTCTTTGTCCAGTGGGTAGATTTTGGACTAGGCTGCTGGCAGACTGTGGATGGGCTGGTCTGCTGGGACAGGTTACTCTGAGCGTAGTTCCAAGTCCTCAGGAAGCTCTGAGGAGGGCACAGGAAGTTGGGCTGTTTCCATGAGTGGAGGCATAACCAGGTAGCTGGCTCCACGTGGATGTACTGCTCTTGCCTGTGAGTATAGTCCCTAGGCATCAGGATGCTCAGAGCAGGGCCCTGGAAGGCAGGCCAGACACAGGTCGAAGATTATCTCCTACTGTGGGTGGAGGTGAAACCAGGATGCTAGCAGACTCTGGGAAGGCCAGACCACGTGAACTCTCTACACATAGTCCTCAGTACTAAGGAGGCTCTGAGATAAACACTGGAATGTGGACTTCCTCCTCGGGGAGATGTAGGACCAGGATGCTGGCAGACTCTGGACAGGGCAGTCAGACTGAAGGATCTCTGCAGTGTGAGCTTGAGAGTATTCCCCAGGCCTCAGGAGGCTCCCAAGGTTTTTAAATTTAATGCTGAAATATTTGTTCATCCTTTTTTACACTATAAGGGTGTATGGTGATTCTCACTTGTGTATCCTTTTTTAAATTAATTAATTTTTTATTTTTATTTTACATATTGATCCCAGTTCTTTCTCCCTCCCTCTCTCTCTCCTACTTTTCCTCTCTCCCACCATCTCATGCACCCTGACCACCCTCCCATCCCATCCCCCCCAGTCCACATGTAGAGTGATGCCATCCAGGAGGGGTCATCTAAATTTGTCAAATCATTTGGAGTAGGGACTAGGAGTTCTCTCCTGTCTCTAGGTTAAGGCAGTTATCCCTCCATGGGGGATGTGCCCCCAAAGTCCTTTTATGCACCAGGAATACATCCTGGTTCCATTGTCTGAGGTTCCTAAGACTTCTCAGTCTTTCTAACTGAGACCCATGTTCAGGGGGTCTGAGTCAGTCCTTTGCTGGATTCCCAGCTATCAGTCTGGGGGCCCATTAGTTCCTCCTTGTTCAGGTAAGCTGTCTCTATGTGTTTCTGCAGCCTGGTTTTGTCCTCCCTCTCTGCATTGGCATCTTTTTTAAAAAAAATTATACTATGAATTTTAGTAGATCAGTTTTGAAAGCATGTACTTGGAAAGTATTCCATAATCCAAAATTGACTGTTTAGCGTGATATTTCAAATGGATATATTGGTTTCTAAAAATTTGTATAGTGGTGTTACTTCTTTTATTACTATAAATGAAAGATACAAACATTTTATTCAATGGCTTTTAAAGGTGATATTCTTTAGTGTGAAAAATACAGCAAATAATTCAATGTTTGTTCTGTTCCTATTTTAGAAACCATTTATTGTAATGTATTACTAACTTAATGCACTTTATGAATTATGAAATATTTTCCAGTTGAATTAAAAACACACTTAGCTATACATTTCATTTTTTTATAACATAATCAGTGTCTTTAAATAACTAAAGAATAAAGGCACATTCTTTTTAATTAATTTTTTTTTATTTGACATGTCAATCCCAGTTCCATCTCCCTCCCTCCCTCCATCCTTCTTACCATCTCTCCCCATCTCTCCCCCTCACATGCACCCAAACCACCCTCCTTTCACATTCCCCCACCCCCATTCCACATGTAGGGCTATGCTATCTAGGTGGTGTCATGTAGATCTGTTAAGTCATTTGAAGTAGGGACCAGGACTTCTCTCCTGTCTCTAGGTTAAGGAAGTATCCCTCCATGGGGGATGTGTTTGCAAGTTCAAAAAGGCACATTTTAAATTAATTTTATTAATCAATTGCTGCATTCAGATGGATAACAGTCCTTTAAAGCACCAGTTAGTATTGTTGTCATTATCATTTAGAGGCAGGGAAAATAACCAAACACAAACATTGCCAAATCCTAAGAATTCACTAGAGACTCATAGTTTAAAAATGCTAACTAATTCCTCTCTATCTTACTAAGTATTGCCAAGCTCAGTAGCTTGTCAAGTATAATAAATAAGAGCTGATTTATTTTTTATTTAACAAAAGCACAGCTCATTTTTAAAAGACGAAAACCCATCTTAATATTTAATTCATTGCTAAGTGTATGACATGGTGATTCCAAAGTAGTATAATGGCACAATAGGCAATATGCAGCCAGAAGAAAACGTAGTTGATGTAAGCTGAACAGTTGCAAGAAACAAGTTAATTATGTACACATTTGAGCACATACTATTTAAAAATAAACAATTTGAATACATTAAAATCTTTAGAGGGACATTATAAAGTATGGCAAATTTTCAGTAAATTACATTGACATATGTCTGGTTTAATTCTCTGTGTATTCCTCAGGTATTACTTATTTTACTTAATAAGGATTAAGTAAAAAGTAATGGCATTTATGGAAATATGCATGTGGCTGGAAGCCATTAATGTTAAGCCAAACATTCCAGACACAGAAACTTAAATAACTCATGTTTTTTAAGTCATATTTAAAATGTGTGTGTGTGTGTGTGTGTGTGTGTGTGTGTGTGTTTAGATATGTTCATTAAGGTAGTAGGGAAGTCATAAGGAAGAAGGAAGAGAACATAGAAGACAAGAGAAATAAGGAAGCAATGAAATTCATGTGACAAGAACCTGAGGGTAACTACTAACTGACTTGTGAAAAGAATAGCACCAGTGGGAGGAGGGAAAGCAAGAAGGAATGTGGTTTGGAGAGGAAAAAAGAAAACCAATTATATGACCAAAACATATGAGCTTTCCATGGTGAATAAATTAGTTTGTATTTTGTATGCTGTTAAAAAATTAATAAAAATGAAACTTTCATAATGGTTAAAAATCAAGTTCTATATATTGCAGAAAACTGTAATAGGAAGAAAATGGGTGCATTTTGGTATAATTCTGAGAAAGCAAATTTCATGTGGGAAGTATCCCTGTTATCACCTTACATTTTCACCATCATAATACAATATTTTCTCTAGAAATATTTTAAAATTCTAAAGATAGTTGTATCATGACAGAAAATAGTCACTGATGTTACCTGGTGTTCATATCACATATTTATTCTTTATACTTTCAATACTGCATACATTATTAACAGTTAAAAATAAAAATAAATCTAAAATGTACATAGAAGAAGAAGATAAATACCTCATGTGTAAAAAATCTCAAAATGCCTTTTTAGAAGGGATGGAGCATCATGGAATCAATTCTGTCTTTCGTCATAAGGCTATACTAGAAAAAAAATTCTCATGGAAATGAAAGACAAGTAATTCTTAAAATCAAGGAAAAACAGTCTAATCAAGAAAAAAAATCTGCTATGTAATTGGGAGGACTGGGCAGTCTATGGGGCCACTGGTAGTGGATCAGTATTTATCCCCAGTATATGAATGGGCTTTGGGAACCCATTCCCCATACAGGAATACTCCCTCAGCCTAGACTCATAGTGTCTAGGGCCTGGGCCCTACTCCAAATGATATGACAGACTTTGAAGATCCCAATTGAAGGCCTCAGACTTCCTAAGGAAAACAGCAACCTTCTGTAACCAGGTTACTTCCAGTAGTAGGACATACCTAGCCACAAAAATCTTTGACCTTCATCATATCCTGACTATAATACTGGAGCAATGGTAGCAGAGAACTTGTGGGGTGGACAACCAATGACTGAACTAATTTGAGGCCATTCAAAGAAAACGAGTCCTTGCTTGTCACTGCCTGGGTGACCAAGATATGGAGATTGGATAGCCCAGAGAACTGGGGTAGAAAAACAAATCAAGAAAATGATTCCTATGGATATCTTGTTATACTAATAAATTGGTGCCTAGTCTACTCATCATACAGAAGCTTCCTCTGGCAGCTGATGGGAACATTTACAGAAACATACTAACAGTCAGAAAGACAGCAGAGCTGGAGAATCTCAAACTGAATGTCTCCATCACATTTTTCCCGTTGGAGCATGGGGAACCCCACAAGAGAAGAAGAATAAGAATTTAAGGAGCTATAAGGTTGAGGATACCAGGAGAGCATGGACCCCAGAAAAACTAAGCAGGGTTGATAGAGATACAAAGAGACTGAAGCAGCAATCATGGATCCTGCATGGGTCTGAGCTAGGTCTTCTATGAATTAATTTGGTGTTTTGTAGGACTCCTAACAGTGGAAAGGGGTGTCTCTGACCCTTTTCACATGCAGTTGGGTTCCTTAAAAATAAAACAAAAGAAAAAAAAAAAACGAAAAAAAGGAAAAGGGTAAAATGTAATTTGCAGGTAAATGGGTAGAACTAGACAAGATTGTATTGAATGAAGTAACCCACACCCAGAAGGACAAATATGTGTTTTGTCTTATCTTTAGTTTCTAGATCCTAATCTTGTAAGTCCATAATATGGAATAATTGCAGAAACTAGAAAAAAATAAAAGATCATATGGGAGAAGGGAAGGGGAGACATGGACAACAGCAGGGTACAAGTGATTTGAATTGGGGAATAGGTAAAAAGTAAGGGCTTTAATTAGGGAGGAGGACAGGAAACTAATATAGAGAAAATGAGGTAAGTAAAACAACAGCAAGGATGTCTTTTTGGAGAATTTGGTATGGTACCTTGGGTTAGTAAAGCAGTGAAATTCTTTAAGCATGGCTTAAGAGGCAATACTAGTAGGAGCATAGAAGACTAGGGTGCTAAAAGTTATTTGAACTGTGGAAATCAAGAGTTTTCAAAGAAGAAGAAGAAGGTAAATATGTGGCCAGGAGACTGGTCTTGGTGAAGAAAGTGGCTGTTCTTTGGCCTTGTCTGAGTAGACTGCCTAAGGCTAAAGTGAAGAGATTTGGATTAATTCTTCTGGCAGAACAAATCTCAAGACAGCGTAAAATAGACTGTTATGTGGTTATTAGTGGTAATTCTAATGAAAAAGAACAAGCTGAGAAAGGAAAATTATAAAATGTAAAATTTAAGGTGAGAAGGAGCCCCCCAAAAGTGGAATGGAACTAAATCCCGTCTTCAAGAAGATAAATTAACAAAGGGAGTGGTGACCTCAGGGCCACTTCCTGTCCAGCTAAATTTCAATTTATGAATTAAATATTAGTTTAGAACTAATGTATGGTGATACATATGTTTATTCCCAGTACTGGAAATGGAGAGATCGGTATATCTCTTACTTTGATGTCAGCCTTTTCTACAGAGCAAGTTTCAGGACAATACAGCTTAAGCCGTGAAGGACAAAAAGATGGAAAATATGTAAGTGAATTAGGGGGGCATGTTACAGCCCCAAACAGTAGAAGAACTTGGCTGCTTCAGCCATGTGGTTCTGGCTTTAGAGTAAAGAATAGAAGAAATGGGTTGTGGAATTTGCCTCACCACTTAAAGAAAGCTACTGAGGCTAGGCATGTGTTAGGGGGTGTTCCTGAAATAGCGGCCTAGTAGAAAGGCCATTGTGTGTAGCTGTGAAATTGAACCCTGAATTGCCTTGGAAAACTCACTATGTTAATGGGATACTTGTTGAAGAGAGCTGCTAACTAGGAGTGAAATCAGACCAAGAGAAAGAAATAATGTTGCTGTCAACAAAGATGAATGGTGTTAAAAATATGAAGAGCTTTTCAACACCAGATGTTAAGGTGTAGAATCTGGAGTTTGCCTAGCTGGTTTTTAGTCTTCCTTTGGTCCAATATTTTCTCCTTGTGCTCCATTTGAAATGGTAATGTACATCCTGACATTATATGTTGCATGTATGTGATCTTTTTTTTTTTTTTTAATGTTGATCTTACAGAGGATTACAGTTAAGACATTGTGTGAATCTTGGAAGAGATTTGGGCTTATAAACATTGTTGAGATTGTGATAGACTATGGGTACTTTTGAAGTTGAACTAAATGCACTTTGCATTATGATATTGTTACAAGCTTATTGGATCCAGAGAGTGGAATGTGATAGTTTGAATGTGATAGTTATTGGCCACCATAATTTTATAGCGACTGGCACTCTTAGTAGGTCTGACTTTGTTGAAGGAAGTGTGTCACTGTGGAGGGGTGCTTTGAATTTTCCTGTGCTAAGGATACTACCCAATGTTTCGGTTGACTTCTTGTTGCCTGCAAGTTGTAGGACTTTCAGCTGCCAGAGCCATGTCTGCCTATATTCCACTATGCTTTCAGTTATGATGATAATGGACTGAACCTCTGAAACTGTTGGTAATCCACACCAATTAAATGTTTTGCTTTTTAAGAGTTGTAATGGTAATGGTGCTTTTTCACATCAATAAAACCCTAAGATATGCTCACAATTAAATATGGGTCTCACCTTCCCCGATTGAAATTTTTTTTGAAAACACAGAGACCACAGAAAACCACAGTGATCAAAATTCAGAGAACAAGAGATTATATAGTACCCAAGTCCAAATGATACATCTATAAAACAACTCCTGCACCTAAAGCTCAGAGATCATAGTAAAACAGAGGCATGAGAAGATTATAAGAACCAGATAAACAGGAAGTTTTCTGTAATATTTTGTATCTTATAAATTTCAGAGAAAATATTCCCATCAAGTCCCATCAATATGACTGCCTAAACAAGGACTGAGTAAGAATGATGCTAAGAGAGTTGGTGACTTGGAAGGGGAACATCTCATGGGGTTCCAACTCTAGATGAAGTACTATAGGCAACTGAGGAATTCTAAAAGTAGGAGAAAAAGACTTCTCTATGGAAGATCCCCCAAATTGGTTATCCATTACCAAGAGGTTATCCCTAAAGTGCTGAAGTGCATAAAGGTAAGGAGAAAATAATAATTTAATTTCAAAAATAACAAATTACTTTATAAAGTCTTTGACTTCAAAAGGTTTATCTTAAGTACATCTACTTTGGCACATCTCTTAATCAGTTCTCTACACTACTGCCAAAGTTATCTTTCAAAAACATGAATCTAGACATGTGCCAAAGATGTATGTGATGAATGATAGAATCTTTGAGGTTTAACCACTTTCAATTCTTACTAGCTAAAACCTAGGGAAATTATTTAACCTCTTTAAGCATCAATTCCCTTGTTGGCAATTGAAATTATAATTACTCATAGTTTTCCCCCCAGAATACTGGTGAATAATCTATTTGCAAGTGTGCCTTGCATATAAATAATGTTTAGTGTTTTGTGACTTCCATTATCATAGTTATTGTTACTATTGTTGATATATAATATAATTCTCCCTACTTGAATTATTCTGCACTTCTCTATGAAGTTTAAGATGAAGTCTTATAGATTTGAATGTTGTAGAGGTTTCTTATGCATCCTTTTCTGTAATGTTCCCAGAGCCTTAGATACTGAGTGTTTTGTAGATATATTCAATGGCACTGAGCTTCACAACTCTACATTTTTATTGGTTGTTTATGTGATGGTCTTACTTAATTAGTTTTTTATTTTCTTGTGTGTGTGTGTGTGTGTGTGTGTGTGTGTGTGTGTGTGTGTGTGTGTATGTGAATACCTGTGTTTGGGTGTGCATGTATATGTGTATGCCTGAAGATAGTGTTAGGTATTATCATCCTAGATTCTATTTCTACCTTATTCACTAAATAATGATCTTTCTGATCTTTCAACAAACCCATAAATTTAATCAATGTGCAGTCTTCATTAAACTCTCAATGACAACTAATTAAAATATTAGGATAACCATCCAGTAATTCGTTGAATAACATTATCTGTCATATCATGATTTTTAAAAACAGACATTTTCATATTTTTGTTTGTTTACAAAAGTACATACTGTCTTGATTCATTAGTAGGTTATTGTAGTGATATATTATTTATGATTTATTAAAGCTTACCTGTGGAGTGGATTAAGAAAACAAAGTCAGCCACAAGCTATAGAAGCCAGGCATTGGTAGTACACACCTTCAATCTCATCACTTTGGAGGCAGAGGCAGGCAGATCTCAGTGAGGTTGAGGCTAGTCTGATCTACAAAGTGAGTTTCCATTAAGCAAAGACTGATAAAACATAGAAAACCTGTCTTGAAAAACAAAACAGATGAAGTTGAACCCTCCCCCGAAAAATAACCAAAGAAAAGAATGAATTGACTTATTGGTATATCATATTTCCAATGTCATAAAATTTCATAAATCTTTCCAAGTATTTGTTTCTGCTTTTTTTCTACAGACATAATGCAAATGGTTCTTTTGTAGTCCCATTACAATCAAAGATTAAAGATGGCTTTCAAGTTGGAGTCTGGCTCTCTACTTCTCTATGGCCAAGCATGCTTGTTAAATTAAAAAAAAAAAAAAAAAAAAAAAAAAAAAAGGAATCTGTCTTAGGTCAGAAGAGCCAACTGAAGAAAAACATTTAAGGACTATTGTATTGCCATTAATCTCTTTATACTTTGGTTTTTATTGACTTTTATTTAACAGCTTTTCTTAAATCATAAATATTATATTTATATAACATTTTATAAGATTAATATATATTTATTTTAAAGTTTTTGCCATGATAATAATGGTCTTAAAGAGTACCCTTTGTTTATCATGGACCCTTTCTACTTTCCTGGCTTCTGTGGTTATTTCAGGTAATATACTCAAATCTATAAAGTCCAAGCTTGGATTCACAAACAACAGAGGACATGAGGCATTTGTCTTTCTGGGCCTACTTGTAATATTTCCCAATTCCTTGCCTTTACCTGAAAATTCTATAATTTTGGCTTTATAGTTGGGTAGAATTTAAATTCCAGGAATTGTTGTACTCAATTATGTGAAAGAAAATAAACATCAGTATATAGTTCTTAAAATATATTAAATTACATTAATTATGTGATCTTATAATTCCCTAACTGGACATATAACCAAAGGAAATTGAATCAATATGTCAAAGGAAGACATGTCTACACTCTGACATTTTTTTGAAGGATGATTCACAATAACTAAGTTATGTTGTCAACCTTAGCATATTTCAAAGGGTCAAAAGTTTTTAAAAAGTGACCTGTAATCACAAATTAGATGCCCAGCATACTTGAACATTGAAAACAGGGTAGACTTTAAATGTTCTTACCACAATAAGATGATATATATATATATATATATATATATATATATATATATATATCACACACCATGTAGTGGATAATCTGCTATGCTATGATAATTCTCTTGAAATAAATGTTTTGTCTAATATAAGTACATACAAATTTTATCTGTTTAAAAAATGAAAAAAATATCATGTTTATGTTATTTATGATTACTTTGAGAATTGTTTCTCTAATATTCTCTAATTAATCTTCTACACATAATCAAGAATTTTCTTTATCCATTCTTTCAGTTGCAGGGCACCTAGTTTGTTTCCAAGATCTGGCTGTCATGAATAATGTTGCTATGAATATAGTTGAGCAAATGTCCTTGTGGTGTGAATGTGCCTCCTTTGAGAAGAATTGATTAAGAAAATGTGGTATATTTATACAAATGGAGTGCTACTCAGCAGAAAGAAATCATGGCATCATAAAATTCACAGGCAAATTGACAAAACTAGGAAAAAGCATCCAGAGTGAAGGAACCCAAAACCAGAAAGACAAATATGGTATGTACTCACTCATAAGTGGATACTAGGCATAAAGCAAAAGATGCCCAGCCTACAATTCACAACCCCAGAAAGCTAGAACCCTCTTCCAGAAACAGATGGAAGCAGATGCAGAAATCCACAACTAACCAATGGCCCAAGCTCCTGGAGTGCAATAAAAGTGAAAATATGTACAAAGGAGACAAGACCATGATGGGAAACCCACAGAATCAGCTGACCAAAGCTAGGGAGAGATCACTGACTCAGGTCTGACAAATGGAGAACCTGCAGAAAACAAACTATACTCACTTAATATAGGTGACAATGGTGTGACTGGGGCAATATGCGAGGCCACTGTCAGTGGGTCCACGATCTAACACTAATAATGCTCAACTTGACTTAATGGAACTCATTCTATATAGAAAGATTCCTTGTTCTGCCTAGACACAGGGCTGTGGGAGTAGAGATGTGCCTTGATCCTGCCTTAATGAGATGGTGGTATAGACTTAGTAGATTTCCTAGGGGAGGCTTTACCCTCATTGAGGAGAAGATGGGAGGTGGGAAGGGAATGGGAAGAGCAGGGAGAGTGAATGAAGGGGGATCTGGGATTGGAATGCAAAAAATAAATTAATTAAAAAAAGAAAACACCAAAAAGAGAAGTCATGCCATGAAAAATAAATTAATCAAGATTTTTTTTGTAAAAGATGAACATGATTGTATAAATTAGAACTCTTGAAAGAGTTCTTAGAAGTGAGTAAATTACCACACAGGTATTAAGCATTTTGCATACTTAGATTTAATTTTGCAGTGATGAAGGTAACTCATGATAAATTTTGTCAGAAAATCAACACAGTGATAGTAAAATTGTAGAAAATTTAATTTAGAGAGACTTGGGTTTAAATCTTTTTCTGGCGCATAGTAGAAAAATGATTAGAATAGATTTAAGTGCACATATTAATGGTTGTGATTTGAGTCACTTAGATTTATACTAACTTTGAATTAATTATCACAATGCAGGGGCCATAGTGAGTTCCCAAAGGGTTGTAAGAATATTAATATATTATCAACATACATATCTTAGCAAAATGTTACAGCGGCCAATGGTAATGTTTTAAAGCTGTCCTTCCCAGATAAAGGAGTAGAATTCTAAACACATTACCTGTTTTTCCTTTCCTGGATAATTCCTATTGTATCACTCAAGATTCATGGCACACATCACATCACATATACTCTACGAAGCTGAAAGGGAAGAGTCTTCATTAAGCTGTAAGTAACTTCAGATAATCTAGTGTGTTAAGAATCAAGAGTTTGGGTTACCCTGCTTCTGATATCAAGACGTATGTGACTATAATATTGGTGTTAAGAAAGAAAGACTGACATCATGACCACATCCCTAAACACTGAAATACAGCCACACACATGGAGTCCAGTTGCTTCACAATTACACTATTTTAAAAGAGTCTTCGCTTCCTTGAAATTTTCCATGTTTGGTAAGCATTAATATCATGGAAAGACACCTGATTATGTTGACAAGATACATAAAAATGAGTTTGATGAAACAGCTTTGATGGTCTAATTCCTATAATAGGGATAGATCCAACAAAAGATTGTAAATCTGTATGCCATGTGTAAACTGACAGTAACTATCATGTGAAACATCCTGATGGCATTTATAAAATTCCTAAATTAAGCATACAAAGCAAGTTATAGAAGGCTATGATACAGGTGAATTCACTGATAGTATTTGCTAATGTTAAATGATACGAGCAATTTGGAAAACAGTATTGTATAGATTTAATCATTCACTTAGCAAGTAAACTGAGCATTTCATTTACTGAAGCTCTAGTATTAGTGTCACAAACACGGAAATCATCCTAGATGTCTATCAACAACAGAAAGTATAAATGCATTGTAGAGTATCAAGTAATTCTAAAAGTCAACACTTAAAGGGAATATATTACTACTGTGAGAAATCAGATGGTGAGGTGTCACAAGTCATATTGTGTCCCAAACTACTAGTATACCGTTGTAATATTGAATATAAACAAACCTTGGGAGAGATCCCTTGGACTTTACTATTCAGAAATGTCTCAAGGGTGGACCACATCTCTAACTTTTGTATCTTTCAGTTTCTCTCATACTGAGAAAAATTTGAGTTTGCCTGGAAATCCATTTACTCAGAAGACTTACATGAGATTTTCACAAATATTCCTGGTTAATGAATTTCAATATAAAGTTGATTTAACAATGAGCAAATGATTGATCTGAGTTATCATATTCTTAGTGCAACCCCCCCCACACACACACCAGGTTCTACCACTTAACTAGATCAAGTTAACTTCATGCCAGATGTTTGTGCTTCATATTCAGGATGTTCACATTTCCCAATTGCATTTCCAAGTGCTTAGAAATGAACTATTCGTCACTTTATATAATATTAGATTATTAAAAATTTTGCATGTTTTTGGATCAGTTACTAATTTTGGAAGAAATACTCTATTCAATTTACAGCATAAATATTTCCACAATGTTAACATATCTTATTATGGATTAATATGGAATCATATCTCCTTACTTTTTCTTATCATCTTTTATGCAGAAAGTAATGCCTTGCATAAAGCAGCATCATTAAACATCAGAAAACACTGCAACACTATTTCTCCTGAATCTTTTTATTTAGCCAATCTTCTAGCTGGTATTCATTCAACAATGCCTATTTAGCTAAGTTTTTTTTATTTATTTTTATTTTTATTTTTTTTTCCCTACATTGAGACTTGTTAAGGCCATTTACTCACAGGGTAGTATTGGTTAGTAGGAACACTCAGTACTCTCTAATTACTAGTCTCAATTTACACTGAATCAGCATAGGTTGAATAAAATAAAATGTGTCTGAAGAACCAGAATGAAAGTGATCCAAAGTTCAGGACATTGAGGGGAAAAGATACAAATACCAAATCTATGACTAAAGGGAAAAGTTATAACTAAACCAAAGTGGGAAAGAATACAAGTCATTGGCAAGTATTGAGTCTTATTGTAAAACTCTTTGTAGGCCTCAGCATCCTAATAGATAATGACAATTTCAGGAAGCACTCTAAAAATAAAAAATGGGATGGGACTGTGTAGCAACTGCAACCAAGTAATGTGAAGACAATATTTTGGAAAACCCACATCCTGAAGAACTAGAGTTACATGTATCCATTTGGCAGAGTGGCTGTAGCCACCAGGTAGGCCATTTGCTCCTTTATAATAGTAACAGTGTCTGAATGAGTACATGCTCTCAGTTCATTGAGGATTTTCAAATATATGTGAATTTTCCTCTAGATGTAAAAGTAATTTATTTGTTTTTAATGTGAAGGGCAGAAGACCTTAACATTACCCAGGAGAATATTAGAGATAGAACAGGATTTTAACTATTTAGAGAAATTACCAACACAGCCAGTAAAAAAGAGCAATATAGTAGATGAATGATATAACAGTGCCTTTCTATATGCACAGACAATTGGCACACAGGGTCAGGGATATAGACTCATATGTTAATTTAATTTCCACGAGTGGATTTGATGTTAATAAGAGGACTATAATAAAAAATAATCAAGTGAGAATAAATAATAGATTTTTCCTATCAAACGGAGACAATTAATTTAAGGAATTATACTCAATGAATAGAGCAACAAAGTCCACAAAGTAAGTAAATTCTTTAATTTAGAAATTTAATACTCAAATTATTTTGTCTAATAAACAGATATATTCAAATTTCTTATCACAGAATTTTAAGTGTGTTAGACCTATAAAACTATAAGTGGTGATATTTGCAACCATCTTAGACATTTTTTTGTGTACAAGCCTATGCTCAGGTGGACACACAGAGTAAAGATCTGGAGATATTGCTGTTCCATGAATAATATGGCAACATTCGTATATCCGTAACTAACAATGAGTTCACAGTGCAATTCAGCACAAGAGATCAACTGACATAATCAGTGTTAACTAAGGGATTCTGCTTCTTTTAAAAATAGAGTTTCCAGGGTGGAGTTAGACTGGCTTAGTGTGAGGAGACTTAGAAGTAAATTGAGAAAATCACCTGAACAAGTGAAAGAAGATACTTTGGCATTCCATTATCTTAATATCCCTGAGTTGTAATTAGGAATGACAGGTGATTCTTTTCATTGTTAAAGAATCTACACTCTGTGGATTAGATTTGAGGCATTCTGGCTACTGTATATGCCTGATTGATTTATCTCTCACTGAGAATCACATTAATTAGCCCCAGCGTCTCAATTACTGGACATTCTGTCAGCTATAAACTCAGATAAAGAATGACATTGTCTAAAATCAGACATGTTTTCTTACCACCAACCAACTCCGAGATAGACCTCAGTCATTTAAAATACTTAAGCAAGTTAGAAATAAATGCTTTGTATATTTCTTAGCCTATAGTCAAATTGCCCACTAGTTGTTATACGGTTTATGGAAAACACATTTATTGAGAGGTGCAAATAACTATCTTGTCTATTTCCACGAAAGTCCATCATTTTTCTATGTAATGACTCTCAATATTTTGGCTGAAAAACCTCTCCCTTTGTTTTGATGTATCAGAGATTATGGAAATACTCTTCTCATTTTTTTTTGTCATATTGTCCATCTCCCATTAGTTTTATGCTACTTTTGCAACTTATTCTTAGTTTGCTAAAGTTTAAGACAATGTGATTTTCTGCTTTTAAAATTCAGTTTGGGTAACAGAAGAAATAACTAGATAGAATATGGATCAATTCCATGGTAAAAGTGCATGTAATTGAAACCAAGGGAAAATATGCTTTAACTGTAAATATCTGCGTGTGTTGCACATGTATATAGAATGACATATGATTTTATAATATGCACACTCACAATTTTAGAACATATAATCTGAACATAAAACTTGGTTGGAATGAGATATGGTATACATGCTTTGTTGACACCCATGGAAGGCCTGCCTCTTTTTTCTTTTCTTTTTTTTTTTTTTTAACAGAAACAGCAGAAGAGGATTGAGGGGTCTTTTATTGAGGATGCAGTTAACTCCACCCTCTCCAGTTTACCTTGCTCTTAACAACCACAAAGAGAAAAGTCAGGGTATTTTTTGTTTGATATTTTTTTTTGTTTTGTTTTGTTTGATATTTTTTTGTTTTGTTTTGTTTTTTTTCTCCCTGAGACAATATTTCTATGTGTAGACCAGGATGGCCTCAAGCTCCCAAAAATATGACTGCCTCTGCCTCCTGAATGCTAGGATTAAAGATGTGAGCCACCACAGCCCATCTTGAAGAATCACTCTTAACTGAAATTAATTAGTGAACTTATTAATGAAATTAATCAGTGAAATTGATAAAACAGTGTGAACCATGCTTATTTTTCAGTGGAGAATGCTTATCTGGATACAAGTGTTTCCTTATTGTAATTTGTCTGTTGTACAAGACCAGATTGATCCAACAATGAATCTTAAAGACAAAATGAGAAGAAGAGACATCAGTGTTACTGAGCCTGTCATGTAGATCATACATTCAATGAAATATAATATATTCAAATACATATTTGATTTTTTAAATAGAATGACTTTCACTGTTCTTGTGATTCATACACATGCAAACAATACTATGCATATGTTAATTTTTCAGTTGCTCATACATAACAATTTATGACTTCTTGGAGTTCTTACTACACTACACACTTAAAAGATAGAAAATATAAGTAATGACTAAACATTCATAATTTTAATGCCAAAGCATCAACTCAAAGTGAATAGGATATTATTTATACTTATATAGAATTTTCTCATGTAAATTGTTAAACATGTTCATTATGAAATGGTTTTAGATAGCTTTTCCCCCTGTAACTATTATATAATATAAATTTACCTTTCACAACAGCACTTAGAGGCTTTCTTGCAAATTCCAAGAAAATTAGATATGAATTAATAAGGTTTAAGGGTTTCTGTTTAATGGATGGAACTAGAAGAAACCATCCTGAGTGAGGTAATCCAGTCACAAGAAGACATTCACAGTATGTACTCACTCATATATGGATTTTAGAAAAGAGCAAAGGGTTACCAGACTACAATTAATACAACCAGAAAAAGTAAGAAACAAGGACCCTAAGAGAGACTTGCATAGTCTCTTGGAGAAGAAGAAAGAGGCAAGAACTTCCAAGGAAATTGGGCACATGGGGGAGGGGACAGGAAGTTCTCGAGAAGAGCAGGGCAGAGGTGGGCATGATGGAGCAGGAAGATAGAGGAGAGAAGGAAAAAGGATATCATAATGGAGGGAGCCATTATAGCTTTTAAGAAAAAATTGGCACTAGGCAAATGTCCAGATATCTTCAAAGGTGACCCCAAGTAGCAATCTAAGCAATAATGGAGAGGCTACCTTAAATGACCTTCCCTGATATTGAGATTGATGGCTATTTATATGCCATCCTAGAGCCTTCAGCAGACACCCACAATTAAACACTGAGCTAAACTTTTGGACTCCAGTTGCAGACATGGAGGATTGATAAGCAATGAGGTCAAGATCAGGCTGGACAAACTGATAGAAACTGCTACCTGAACAAGTGGGAGCTCATAGACTCCAGTCTGATAGCTATGAAACCAGAATAGGACAGACTCATATTCTCTGAATATGGTGTTAGTTGGGAGGTCTGGGAAGTCTATGGTGCCTCTGGTAGTAGACCAGTATTTATCCCTATTATACAAATGTAGTACAGGAACACTCCTTCAGCCTAGACACAAGAGGGAGGGTCTGGACCTTGCTGCAAATGATATGACAGACTTTGAAGATTCCCCATGGAAGGCCTCTCCCTCCCTGGGGATCAGAATTTTGATTAGAGGGGTGTTAGTGGGTGGAACTGGGGAGGATGGGAGGGTGCAGGAACTAGGATTGATATATAAAACAAGCTTGTTTCTAATTTAAATTAAAAATTTCTATATAATATATACATATATATACACACACACACACATATATATATATATATGGAAAATAGGAACAAACACATATTACTGATGTAGAAACTGTTATGATGAAGGAGTCGTATAATAATATACAGAATGTGAATGTAGTAGGATCATTACTAATTGTAATTTATCATTTTTTATTAAAACTGAACTGTCATTCAAATAACTATTGTTCTTTGATGGTGATAAAAATATGTAGTAGCTTAAAAAAATAATAACCAGGGAGCTATTTCCACATTTTATTGCATTAAGCATAGTTTAAAATAATTCCCAACTGAAATTGCATTAGATTAGGAAAATACATTTAAAAAACTATGTCTGAAAATTAGGTACCTACAATTAAATGCAATTTAGGTATCTCAGCTGAATCTATTTTTTTACTTTTTGATAATTGCATATATAAATATAATATTTTTGGACCAAATTCATGCCATATTCTTCATCTAAAATTCTTCCTTTATGTCCCCACCAACATTTTTCCTCTCTAATTCATGTACTCTTGGTTTTTGTTTGTTTAAATACACCAACAATACATTTTTAATTTCAAATAAGTGATAAGAATGTGCACAATTCAGAGAATAAAACACAGTTATAGCAAAATGGATTGCTTTCCTAGGAAAAATAAAACAAACCAAATACTTCTAACAATGTTTTATCTTAAAGTTGCTGGGTTCTAAACTTCATTAACATCAAATTTACAAGAAATATATTTGGGTGGTCTGACAGCAATTTTCTCAGCCCCTACTTGAGCAGAATTCTTCCAGAACAAGTCAAATTTAGATAAAGCATGTGTTTAAGTACTTTTTGGTTTAGCATATGTAGCCATTGTGATGACTTGAAGGGCATGCTCCCTAAACTGAGGAAGGGCTCCACAAAGAACAGCATGCACACCTATGATCAACTTTATAAACAACAATCTTAGCAATGGAGTGAGCATTAAAATTCTGTGCCTGAAGATTTTGACAAAAAAATCATCAGAGTAATTGAACTGTAATTTCTTCTGATGTGTTTGAATTAATGTTTTTGCTTAATTTCTTTTTTTGCTTTCTTTCTTAACAACATTTTATTAATTTGTTGAGAATTTCACACTGCAATTTGAATATATTTACCCCCAACTACTTCCATAATTACCCTCTCTACCATCCCAACTCTTCCCATCCAATTATAAGCTTTTCCCCTCTCTCTCTATCTCTCTCTCTCTTTCTCTCTCCCTCTCTCTTTCTTTTTGTCAAATAGTCTTTAAAGTGAGGCCTGTCCTGGTATGTGGTCAGCCTACCAGGGGGCACATCAAGAAAGACAGCTGGCTCTTCCTTTCCCTGTAGCTATCAGATGCCTAAAAATTTTCAGCCTAGTGGTGGAATTTCCTACTAATTTACCCATTTCCATAATGGTATTTTGTCTTGCAAGAGCTTGTAGAGTTCTTTTTCATGGTGTCACAATCAAAAGCTCAAACTTCTTACCCCCAATTATTCCACTTACTGCTGTGAACATATGCATAACTTAGAGTCATCTATTGGGACATGAACAGACTGTCAGGGTTGACATTGAAAGAAAAGTGACTCTCTCCCCAGGCAGTCATCAATTGCCAATAGCTCCTGGTCTATGGGTGGGACTTCATGAGACCCTCCTCAAACATGCTGGAATTTTGTTAGCTTGGTTTTGTGCATTAGTCATAGCCTTTGTGAGTTTGTGTGCAGCAGCATCTGTTGTACATACCACTTTTGGTAATGGACTTTGTTTTCAGGATGTTCTGACCAAGGACACAAGCTCAACTCTTTCTAGTCAGGCATTGGAACAAGTAAAGTAAACTAATGCTGATTCTTCTCCTTTGGGAATTCCTCAAACTGACACATATTTCTTGGGTTTTCTCTTTGGCCTATTTGAGTATTTCTCAGACCTGCTTATGAACTTTAGATTATTAGTATTTGTCTGCCATTAAGCAAATGTGCCATTTGTTATCACTAGTATGTTCTAGAAAGCATGGTAATGACAATAGATGAACAGTTATTTTCTTCATTTATATATTTTCATTTAATGTCACAAATTTTTCTTATATTTTCTTCTAAGAAAATTAAGACATTTCCTCCTTCTCCATTGAACCTAAATTTAATATACTAATATATTAAGATTATATTATTTTGTAAAGCCTACTTAGTGAATTTCTATTTCTGATACTGACATTTAAAATTTGAATCATCATATTTAAGGTTTTTATATAGAGCATTTTAGATATTCTATCTGTGTATGTGTATTGATCATCTACCTACTCAGTCATCTCATGTATTCCTTCAAATTATAGGATTTATTTAGATCAGGTTATTTTTGTCTGCTTTCCAGTGGAGTTCTAACACCTATACATTTTGCTATCTGTTTTGTTGACAATTTTTAAATCAAATCTCAACATTCCTTTCTATGACCAGAGAATTTACTCCTTTATGTTTAACATAGATTGTACAACATTTCTGAGCACCTCAGTATTCTTGTCCTTTAGGGATACTGAGCATCTGTGTTCGTAGTTACTTTTTTAGTTTTTATTTATTTATTTATTCTTTGTATTTAACACAAAATTTCCCTATATTTTTCTTCTAAAAAAGTTAAGACCTGTACACCTTTTCCATTTCATTTGTATTTCTTAAGCATATATTAGGATACAAAAATCTAAGTTTATTTCTGTGTAAAAGGGATTGGAACGGGGACAGGGGAGGAGAGGAAGGGTGAGGGAACTGGGATTGACTTGTAAAACAAGATTGTTTCAAGTTTAAATAAATAATGCTATCATAAAAAAGGAAAAAAAGTAATTTTCTCAGCGATGTTTTCTGTTTTACAGTCAAACCAAATTCAACCCAAAAACTATGTATGAGAAGATATTTGACCCGTTTAGAAGCACAAAATTTACTTAATAAATGTAGCTTCAGCGTGAAAGATAATGCAGGAGGACATGGGGCAAATGTTGTAATAGTGGAGAATGTAGTAAGATGATGAAATACTCCAATCATGAAAACATGCTCAAACTTCCCCAGCTACTGGTAAAAGACAAGTAAACCCAGAAATGAGCTAATTTTATACATCTGATTCATCTGTATGTGTCTCTGCAATACTATGGCTAGCAGAGTAATGATCCATGTGATTCAGTATTCAGTGTTTGTTTAACTTTCTAGTGTTTGACACCAGGTAATTTGTTTTAGGTATATGTAAGCACAACACAATATGGAACAAAAAGTTTACTGATGATAATTTAACTCAATTCTATTAATATAATAATGCTTAAGACATGATTACATTGAAACTCTTCAAATTCATGCGACCTCTTCCATAAAGATGGGTTTTATTGACAAGATAAGGGTCTATCTAGAAAGAATGACTGAGATAAACATAAGAGTTTGGAGAGTGTGGCCTGATCATATAATTAATGCAGAGGTCACCAGGCTATTAAGTACCTTTACTGCACTCCATTTGCAAAATACATGTGACCTCTCCCATAATGATGGCTTCAGCAGATTGAGAATCTGCTCTAGATTGGAGTCTATGGAAGATTACTGAGATAAGGGTCTGGGGGGAGTAAGGTGTGTGTTGGCTCTACAGATAGCATAGAGGTAATCAGGCTATTAACCAAATCCATTCTCACCCTTCTGGACCGAAAACAGTTTATACATCTTTTGAAGAGACAATCCTGTGTGTTTATCATTCCTGATTCCCCTAGTGTTTTTCTGTGCCTCCAATTGCTATTTATTATAAAGTCTTACAATACTAAATGCTGATAAGAAGGAAGAAAAGTTGTTGAAGTTGGGATATATAATAAAAATAATAAATATATATTCTCTTTGTAGTAAACTTAGAAATATAAAAATGTTGTACTGAATAATTACTTTTCTTTAAGAATTCCTTCAAAATAAGAATGAAATATTGGATCAAAACAAATAACCATAAAATGACTTTTAGCTTACAAATCCAGACAGAATAAGACAGTAGTAGGAATAAATTCATTAGAATATATATCTTTAATTCAGAAAAATAAACAGTTATTGCTGAATGCTAAAAAAATATTGGTTATTAAATATGTTCATATGCTTGTGTGAATATTTAAAATGAAAGGCATATGTTTTTCTAAATATATAATGTAGTAAAAGTACAAAATTATACCAGGGAAAGATAAAAACTAATTAAGAATAGTGCTCATTTCTAGAGAAGTGTAAGGAAAGGACCCATGGGCTAGTAGTGATGTGTTACAGCTTTGATTTTATCCTATTTAGAACAATAATAATTGAGAAAAATGTAAAAGTATAGTCTTGGTTGTCAGTAGAAAGTAAGCAATCTTATTTCCTTTACTTTTGAAGAACTTCATGAAATGCAGTGAAAAATAAACAAAACTTCTCCCCATTTGAGGGAATTATTTTTGGTAGCCCGTTTTCTTTTCTGATGCACCTGAACTTATTAAGTTCCACAACTTAGGGTGAACATAAGCTTTGCTAAAATATGCATTTAAGTGATACTTTCAGGATTCTTGTCTGTTTCAAAAATCTGAGAATGTCTTTCAATTTTTTATTTACCCTTTTCAGAAACTTTTGATTGTCTCTATTTTTTTTATTATAAAAATATTTATTTTTGAGAAATGCATACATTTCTGGTGGGATTCTGGTGGTATATATTTTGATAATCTAGCCCATTACTTCCCTTCTAATTCCCCCCCCCACTCTATCCCATACCCCTACTCTATATCTCTCCCAATTTTATTCTCTGTTTTACAATCTACTGCATCTAGTTAGTATCTCCTAAATGTTAATGATTATAAGACTGTTTTCTGAAGCTATAGTCTTTGAACAACCATATCCCAGATAAAATTCACTCTCTTCTAGAAAACTTCAGTTTCCAGTAGTTTCACATACTTGGTTCACAGTACATGAAGCATTGAAATTGGTAGTAACTTGGAAGCATCATTCCTACTGGATAGTTATCATAGTGATGGAAGATTCTATTTCCACTACTGTGGGAAAAATACTCACCACTATTACCTAAGTGTGAACACTGAGAGCTACAGTAAAGGATAGCCTGGCAAGATATGTATACTAGTGCATGAATACATGCAAGTAACCAATCACATTCTGGTGGAATTGAAAATCTCTTCCACCAGACAGAACCCATACCTGTAACTGTTACCTGAACCAAAAATCTGTGACTAGTGATAAGATTATATGCCCTCAGAGAGAACCTATAATTGTTATTCTGCTGAATAAATGTTGTACCATATTCATCTCTAAGTTCTTTTTATTATATTCATCATTGGTACATCTCTCAAACCTCATCAGGGAAGATTCTTTTTTGAAGAAAATGGTAATTAGCACAGAGATCCATAACTAGTCAACCAGCAAAGAAAAACAGTCCATAGCTGCTATTTTACATGGGATATTTATGCCATACCCCCTCTCCACAAGGCTCACAAACCATGTAGGCAGTGAGGGTGATAACACAAAGATCCAGAAGCAGTTGATATATTTGTACTGAAATATTCGCTGGACATAAAAGACTGTTGAACACATAAACTCACAGTAGCTATAACTAAAACCCCAATATATGTACATGATAAAGCCAGTCAAAGCTCAAGAATGGACAAGGGAGTAGCTCATAAAGTCCCACTAATTTTCAATATCTGAAAAGCTATTAGAAATTGTTGAAATCAATGATTTCTTAAAGGAGACCATGAGAGAGGCTAGGTTCTAATTGAAACCAGTTGTGATATTGGGATGTTCAGTACAAATTAGTTAATGAAATTCAACAGATCACTTATTCTGTTATATGCTTACCATTCAACTGCAAGGACCTGAATTTCATGTTCAGCTGTAGAGGTGTGCTTTAATAATCATATTCCTAAGGATAAGAATACAAACAGATGATACCAAAACTTCACTGGCTAACCACTTTAGTCTGCTTGGTGAACTCCAGAAGACGAACAGATTTGGTCTCAAAAAGAAAATGTATATACTGTCAGAGTAATCACACTTAGTCTATCTTCTGTACACACTTTCATGTATGCATGTGAATTTATAGACATGCAGCCTTTTACTGTCCCCGGATATGTATTATTTTTACAGAGCAACATTGTATATTCCAGGGTATATGAATAGTGTTAACAAAAGTTCAGGTGGTTTTAAAGAAATAACAAAATTTACCAGGACTTTATTACCTGTGTATAAATAGGAAAGATAATTGGGAGATAAAACTTACCTCAGATAATTTCTCAACAGCTGTTAAACCCACAAGAGCTACACACAATCTTACATAGCCTCTGAAGGCCAATGACTCTACACAACCCATGGCTCTTTTTCTCCTACTGGAGAGAGAATTGGTCCCAACATTGAACTATAGATTAACAGTTTCACATGCCATATGCTATAATTCTACATCAGAATGTCAGATTTCCTTTGTTCTGAGTATTTGTTTATCTACTCTCTGTGACTGGATAAGGGAGTTGTATTTAAAGGATATTGCATGAATGGTGACCACATTCCATTTTTACACATTGCTTTAAACCAAGTGGATTATAGACCAATATGACTTGATGGCCTTTTAGTTGTGTTCTATTGATTTCTTTTCACATAGCAACAATTTAAACTATTTTCTTCAGGAAATTGCAAAAATGTACAATGATAATGGAAACATGCTTCATAAAGCTTAAACTATAATATACTTGTTACATATAAGATCATAAAAGCTTATAATGTACATGTTTTACTGACTACATATATAGTATTTTTTCCTTTTTATTTAAATTAGAAAGAATCTTATATATCAGTCCCAGTCCTCTCTCCCTCCCATTATCGCATGTCCCCCACCAACTCCCATTCCATCCCTGTTCTGCTCCATAGAAAGGGTAAGGTCTTGTATGGGAGATCATCAAATTCTGTCAAAACAATTGGGCAGGGCCTTGGCTGTCTCCCATGTATGTAGACTGAGAGAATGTCCTTCTATGGAGAACGGGTTCCCAATGTCCATTCATACACTAGGTATAAATGCTATTCAATTAAAAATGGCCCTAAAGACTGCTCAGGCCTCCTAACTGACACCCACATGCAGGGGCCTGGTTTCAGCCTATTCTGGTTTCCAAGCTTTTGTTTAGGTCAGCTGTTCCTGTGAGTTTCCCCAGCATGGCCTTGACCTCTTTGCTCATCAGTCCTCCCTCTCTACAACTAGATTCCAGGAATTCAGCTCAGTGCTTAGCTTCGGGTCTCTGCTTCTGTTTCCAGAATAGCATAGATTAAGGCTCTATAATAAAATATAAGGTACCCATTAATCTCATTATAGGGGAAGGGCATTTAAAATAGGCTCTCCCCTAATGCTTAGTTGGGGACATCCTAGATTATATCTGGATATTTCCCTACTGCCAGATTTTTCTATTAAGGTATCTCTTTTCTGGCTCTCCTCTATTCTTCCTTCCTACTCAATATTCCTGGTTCCTCATGTCTTTCTCCCTCCTCCTCTTCTCCCCTTCTCTTACTCCTAACTCCCTCTTCCCTCCCCCTATGTTCCCAATTTGCTCTTGAAATCTTGTCCCTTTCCCTTCTCTGGGGGACCATGTATGTCTCTTTTAAGGTCCTCTTTGTTTCTCTGTGTGGCTTGTATGCTGACAATACTTTGATCTATGTCTAATATCTATATATGAGTGAGTACATACCATCATTGTCTTTTTGTGACTGCATTGCCTACTCAGGATGATTTCTTCTAGTTCCATCCATTGGCCTGAGAATTTCAAGATTCCATTGTTTTTTTCTGCTGAGTAGTACTACATTGTGTAAATGTACCACATTTTCTCCACCCATTTTCAATTGGAAATCTAGGTTGCTTCCAGGTTCTGGCCAATACAGATAATGCTGCTATAAACATAGTTGAACAGATGTCCTTGTTATAAGAATGTGTATCCTTTAGGTATATGCCTAAGAATGGAATTGCTGGATCTTGAGGTAGACTGACTTCCATTATGCTCAAGAACTGCCATACTAATTTATAAAGTGGTTATACAAATTTGCACTTCCACCAGCAGTATAAGAATGTTCCAATTTCTCCACAAATTCTCCAGCATAAAGTGTCATTGGTGTATTTGATTTTAGCCATTCTGAGAGGTGAAACATGGTATTTCAGTGTTGTTTTGATTTGCATTTCCCTGATGGCTAAGGATGTTGAGCAATATCATAAATATCTTTTAGCCAGTTAGATTTCTCTATTGAGAATTCTCTACTTCGTTCTGTACCCCACTTTTTAATTGGATTGTTTGTTGTTTTGGTGACTAGCTTCTTGGATTCTTTGTATATTTTGGAAATTTGCTCTCTGTCAGTTGTGGAGTTAGTGAATTTCTTCCCATCCTGTGGGCTGCTGTTTTGTTTTGTTGACTGGGTCCTTTGCTTTACAGAAGCTTCTCAGTTTCAGGAGATCCCATTTGTTAGTTGTAGATCCCAGTGTCTGTGCTTCTTGTATTTTGTTCAGGAAGAGGTCTCCTGTACAAATTTGCTTAAGGGTACTACCCACTGTCTCTTCTAAGAGGTTCAGTGTGGCTGGATTATTGTTGAAGTCTTTGTTCTATTTGGACTTAAGTTTTGTGAATGGTAATAGATATGGATTTATCTGCCATTTCCACATGCAATCCTCCAGTTATGCCAGCACCATTTGTTGAAGATGCTGTCTTTTTTCTATTGCATAATTTTAGGTACTTTGCCAAAAATCAGATGTTCATATTGTTTGTATCAGGGTTTTCAATTCGATTCCATTTGTCTACCTATTTTTGTGCTAATACCAAGCTGTTTTCAGGACTGAAGCTCTACAATAGACCCTGAAGTCAGGGATGGTGATGCCTCCTGAAGTTCCTTTATTGTAGAGGGTTGCTTTGGCTATCCTTGGTCTTTTGTTTTTCCATATGAAGTTAGTTGAGTATTGTGCTTTCAAGGTCTGTGAAGAATTGTGCCAGTATTTTGATAGGGTATTCATCGATTCTTGCTTTGGCAATTTCACATTTTTACTATGATGATCCTACCTATCAAAGAACATGGGAGATCATTCCATTTTTAATCATATAGTAAAAAGATCCTCCAAACCATCAAACACCGCAACTTAAGGCTCCAGACTCCCCATGAATGCTGCCTATTACTCAGGATTTCTATGTTTATATTGTTCATTATTGCTTTCATCCACATTTTCAAAGATCAATGTGAGTTGTGTCTTATTTTTGGCAGTTGGTTCTTCCAAAATGTCATAATTTATAAAAGCATGTAACTCTGAAATCAGAAAACAAGTGTCACCTTTAATTCTCTAGTGCCCACCCTTTATAAGAGTATCATAATATAACTTTTGCTTGTTTAAGGTTTCTCTGAGAACGAAAATCTGTTCCACACTACTCAGCTTTTCACACAGCCTCTATATAGAACAACCTTTTAATTGGTATTCACTGTAAGTTTGTACCCTAGTTCTATTATTATTAATAATTTGAGGGTAGATGTGATTGACACTATCAGGGGTCTATTTCATAAATCATTAGGAACTGTTTTGAGACATTTTCTCAAAGAAAATAGTGTAAACATTTTAAGAATAGTGGTCAAATTTGGAAGGATAAATTGGTGGTTGATGTGATACTGAATTCTTTTTTGTAATTTGTCTTCTATGTAGCTTTTCCAGACATGAGTATTTTAAGCACATAAAAGTACAGGCACTACACATTAGTAGCCAAATGAACTTAAAACTTGACATAAAAGTATGGTCCTATCACTTTTGCATGTTGATTGAAATATGCTCACCTGATGATTCTTTGTTTAAAGGACTTGGTGTAAGTGTGGGTAGCATGGCTGAGCGGTCAAAGGAGATGGTGCAAAAATAGCATTTTTTTCCATTTGAAGATATATTTTATTTTGTGTGAATGGGTGATTTGTCTGTATGTGAGTCTATGCACCATGTTTTTACCTGGTGCTGAAAGAATATATCAGATAACCTGGAACTTGAATTCAGAATAGTTATTTGTGAGCTGCCACGTGAGGGCTATAGATTAAACCACTGTGCCATCTCTTCAGCCCCTATTTTTTCTGATGTTAGTGAGATCAAATACGAGTGTTCATTGCACGATTATCAGATTTCTCAACAGTAATTCTGAGCAATGAAGCAATGACAACAACAAACAGAAGACCACTGGCTGTATTGGTAAACAATGACATCTTATACCCTGTGGTAAGTATTGGGTGTGGTGGTGGGTTATCAAATTTATACTTCAGAGCTGAAATAAGATGATAAGACAGCATCAGTGGAAATTTGCACATAGTTATTTCTTGTATACTGTTAAAAACCGTTTGTGGGAATCTAAATGAGTCTGGAATTCTTTAAGTAAAAGAAAATATGTTTCATTTTTTTTTCTTTCTACGATTTAGTTTGCTGTAATCCCACATGTATGAATTACACACATATACACCACACACATGCACAAACACACACATATGCACAGACAGAAAAGAGAGAGACAGAGAGAGAGAGAGAGAGAAAGAGGAAGAGGTATTACCAAATCCTGAAGATCAGTCAAAATTAGGGACCGGTTTGGTTTACTTATAATTGTGTTATCAATGCCCACCTGTTTACAGAAATCTAAGTTCATATGACTTAAAGATATATTGTTAAATGTCTCATACTATACTATATATGAATGAAATTATAAAGTACTCAAAATCCTTGCATTTCTTTTTTAGATAATGTTTTAAATTTCAATTTGAAACATGCTTGGTTTGCATGTAAATATCAGTTCCTGCATCCTCCAATCCTCCCCTGTTCTTCCCACTAACTCCCATGCCATCCCCTTTCTGCCAGGAGCAATCATTGTTATACTGGACCTCTTGTAAATATTGACAGCCTTTTTTTTCTATTAATTTTTTTAATTTAATTTTTTATTTTACATATTGATTCCAGTTCCCTCTCCCTCCCTCTTCTTTCTCTTCCTCTTTCCCTCTCTCCCCCCAACACATGCACCCTGACCACCCTTCCCTCCCACTCCCCCACTCCAAATGTAGGGTGATGCCATCCAGGAGGGGCCATCTATATCTGTCAAGCCATTTGAAGTAGGGACTAGGTCTTCTTTCCTGTCTCTAGGTAAAAGGAGTATCCCTCCATGGGGGATGTGCCTGCAAGGTCCTTTTGTGCACCAGGAACACATCCTGGTTCCACTGTCTGAGGTCCTTTAGACTGATCAGGCCCATGTTCAGGGGGTCTGAGTTAGTCCCATGCTGGATTCCCAGCTGTCAGTCTGGGGGTCCTTTAGCTCCCCCATGTTCAGGTCTGCTGTCTCTATGTGTTTTTGCAGTGTGGTCTTGTCTTCCTTCTCTGCATCTGGATTCTATTTCAGCTCAGTGTTTAGTTGTGGGTGTTTGCTTATGTTTCCAACAGGTACTAGATGAGGGCTCTATGATGGTGGATAAGTTAGTCATTGATCTCATTATCAGGGAAGGGCATTTATGGTAGCCTTTCCACTGTTGCTCATATTTTTAGTTGTAGATCTCTGGACATTTCTTTAGGTTCAGTTTTTTCTTCAATCCTATGATGGCTCCCTCTTTTATGTTCTCTATATCTCCCCCCCCCTCTTCTGTCTTCTATTCCTCCCCTGACTCAATCTTCCTAGTCCCACATGCTTTCCGGTAATTGCCAGACTTTTTAAGAATATCAAAATCATAAATGAGAATTGGGACATAACATCAAACACTGAGTAAATCCAGAGACTCTTCAGGTCATAATTTGAAAACCTATACTCTACAAAATTTGATAGTTTGACAGAATGTAAAATTTATGGATAGTTATCACCAAACTAAATCAAGAACAGATAAGCAATTTAAATAGATCTATTACCCCTAATGAAATAGAAGCAGTCGTCTAAAGCCTCCCAACCAAAACAGCCCAGGATCAAATGGCTTCAGTGCAGAATTCTATCAGAAATTCAAAGAAGAGGTAATACCAATACTCCTCAAATTTTTCCACATAACAGAAGTAGAAGGTTCATTGCCAAACTCATTTTACATGGCTACTATAACCTTGGGACCAAAGACACACAAAGATACAAAGAAGAAAGAGAACTACAGATCAATATCCCTCATGAACATTGATGCAATAATACTCAATAAAATACAAGCAAATTTAATTCAAGAACACATCAGAGAAATCATACTCCATGACCAATTAGGCTTCATCTCAGGTATGCAGGGATGGTTCTACATAAGAAAATCTATCAATGTGATCCACCATATTAAAAAAAAACTGAAAAAGAAAAATAATATGATACTGTCATTAGATGCTGAAAAAGCCTTTAATATAATCCAACTCCATTTTATGATAAACGTATTGGAGAGATCAAGGATAACAGAAACATACCTAAACATAATAAAAGCAATATACAGCAAGCTTACTGCCAACAGCAAACTAAAGAAAGAGAAGCTTAATGTGATTCCCATGAAATCAGGAACATGGCAAGAAATTCAATATTTTAATTGAATTTCTAGTTAGAGCAATAAGACAACAAAAAGAGATCAAGGGGATACAAATTTGAAAGAAGAAATCAAACTTTCACTATTTGCAGATGTTATGATTGTTTACATAAGTGACCCGAAAAACGGTACCAGGGATCTCCTACAGGTGATAAACACCTTCATCAAAATGGCAGAATACAAGATTAACTCAAAAGTATCAGTAGCCCTACTATATACAGAAGATAAAGATACTGTGAAAGAAATCAGAGAAACATCACCTTTTAGAATAGGCACAAACAATATAAAATATCTTGGGGTAATGCTAACCAAACAAGTGAAAGACCTATATAATAAGAACTTTATGGCTCTAAAGAAAGAAATTAAAGAAGATACCAGAAAAAGGAAAGATCTCCCATGCTCTTGGATAGGTAGGATAAACATAGTAAAAATGGCAATCTTGCCAAAAGCAATCTACAGATTCAATGCAATCGCCATTAAAATCCCTGCACAATTCTTCACTGACCTTGAAAGGATAATATTCACCTTTATATGGATAAACAAAAATCTCAGATTAGCTGAAAACAACCCTGTACAATAAAGGAACTTCAGGAGGTATGACCATTACTGACATCAAGCTCTTTTATAGAGCTATAGTCCTGAAAACAGCTTGGTATTAGCACAAAAATAGACTGGTAGACAAATATCTAATAAAAAGTTCTTATATCAGCCAACACAAGAATAAACACCTTATTTTTGACAAAAAGGTAAAATTTTACAATGGAAAGAGGAATGCATCTTCAACAAATGGTGCTGGCATAATTGGTGTGTAGAAGACTGCATATAGACCCATGTCTATCGCCATGTATACAGAACTGGAGTCCAAATGGACCAAAGACCTTAACATAAATCCATCCACACTGAACCTCTTAGAAGAGAATGTGGGATGTAACCTTGACCTAATTGGTACAGAAGACTACTTCCTGAATATAACACTAGTAGCACAGTCACTGAGATCGACAATTAATGAATGGGACCTCCTGAAACTGAGAAGCTTCTGTAGGGCAAAAGACACAGTCAAAAGACAAAACAGCATCCCACAGAGTGGGAAAAGATCTTAACCAATCCCATATCTGACAGAGGGCTGATCTCCAAAGTACAAAAATAACTCAAGAAGCTAGTCAGCAAAATACCAAATAAGGCAATTAAAAAGTAGGGCACAGAACTTAATAGAGAATTCTCAATAGAGGAATGTAAAATGTCTGAAAGACACTTAAGAACGTGTTCAACACACTTAGCCATCAGGGAATGCAAATCAAGGCAATTCTGAGACACCATTTTACTCTTGTCAGAATGGCTAAAATCTGAAACACGAATGACAGTTTATGATAGAGAATATGTGGACAGAGGGCAACACTCCTCCATTGCTCATGGGAGTCCAAACTTGTATAGCCATTTTGGAGATTAGTATGGAGGGTCTTCAGGAAAATGGGAATCAATCTACCACAGAACCAAGCAATTCAACTCTTAGGCATATAACGTAATTATCAACATCCATGCATCAAAGACATCAGTTCAACTATGTTCATAGCAGCATTATTTGTAATAACAAGATCCTGGAAGCAACCTAGATGCCCATCAACTGAAGAATGGATAAAGAAGATGTGGTACCTTTACACAATGGAATCCTACTCAGGGGGGGTGGAATATAATTTTGAATCTTGAAGGCAAGTGGATTTAACTTGAGAAAACCATCTTGAGTGAGATAACCCAGTCACAAAAAGAGAATCATGGTATGTACTCACTCATATATGGATTTTAGTTATAGTGCAAAGGATCATCAGTCTATAATTCATACCCCCAGAGAAGCTATGATACAAGGAGGACCCAAAAAGATTCATACAATGCCCCCCACAGAAGGGAAAGGAACAATATTTCCTGAGCATATTTGGAGGTGGGTGTAGAGTGGAGAGGGAGTTAGGAGAATGAGAAGGGGAGGATTGTTGAGGAGAACAAGAAATACTGACTAGTAGGATTGAGTCAGGGGATAGACAAGAACAAGAAAAATGAAACCATAAAAGAGGGACCCATTGTAGGTTTTAAGGGAAAACTGACACTATAGAATTATCCAGATAACCCCAAGAATAACTTCACTTAACAATCTAAATAATAGTGGAGAGTCTACTTTCAATGTCATTCCCTGATAATGAGATTGATAGCTAATATATATGCCACCCTAGACCCTTCATCTAGTAGCTGATGGAAACAGAAGCAGACACTCACAGATAAACAGAGCTTAGAATAAAGGCAATCCCTTAATGGTAGTACAACTCATTATGCATACCCATGAAAGTGAAAGTCATGTGTACCAGGACTTGTTGTTAGCTTGTTATTCATTATCACAGCAAATTACAAGTGAATTATATTACCACCTTGTTTTCTGATAAAGAATTTATATTTGACTTTTGACTAAATGCTTTTGTTATGATGTTAGCATGGTTTTCAATCTTGTATGTCTCTCCTGAGTTCATATCTTTATGTAATATTATATATTAACTGTATGTGAAAAAGGAAACTAAAAATACATTTGAATTTATTAAAATTAAAATTGTTTAGTGTACGGGTACCATAGCAGTCTACAGACATGAAAAGGTACATGGAGTACAGATACATGGTTAAATAAGAAATAGTACACATTATTAAAAAAAAACTTAGCAAAAAGTTAGATAAAACAACATACAAAACAAATGAAAGGAATCTCAAATTGAATAATTTTTTTCATCATGGGAACATGTAAATTTAAAAACAGTGAGTCAATTCTTCAAGATAACCCCTTGTATAGGCAAAATTAAGTAGAACGTGAATTAAGACACAATTACAGTGACAATATAAACTTGCAGGACCATTTTGAAATCAACCATCAATACTGAGTAAAATTTGAGATTCATATAACCTATAAACAGAAAGATTTTTTTCTAGATATAATAGGACAGTATGGTCAAGTGTTTCCTAAATTAGTAAGTATCTAATCAGTACAAACTACCTAAAATACTTGATAATGAAAAATAGGCATATTTCAGTTAGGTTGTATTTGAATTAATATAAGATAAATATTGCATAAATACATAGCTATTCATATTAATATAATGAAAAGCTAAATAGTGAATCAGAATTGCATAAAATTTTTATGTATTTTAAACCATATATGAATGTCTATAATAATCATGTCTTTCCTATTGCTATTTTTATTAAGGAATGAAATGAAATAAAAAAGATAAGATGTACAAGTATGTGCAAGGATGAGGACTTGAATTTGAATTCTGCTCACCTATAGTATTACACTGTAATCCCAACATCGAGGGAGGGAGTCAGGTAGATCCCAGGAGATTAGTGCCTAGCTAGTCTGGCCAGTCAAGTCTGTGAACTTCACATTAAAGAGAAACCTTGTCTCAAAATCCTAAGGTAAAAAGCAATTGAGGAAGACATCCTGTCACCAATGTTTGGCTTCCACATGCCCTTACATGGGAAAAGTATACCTGTGTGTGCAAAGGCGCGCGCACGCGCGCATGCACGCACACACACACACACACACACACACACACACACACACATGAGTGTGCTAGTGAACCTGTGCATATATACTCACATACATACATACAACAAGTACTATTTCTGAATAAAATTCTACTAGTAATTGTACAATCTTGCTGAAAGGCATACTCCATAATATTATGGTATTACGTGGTTTTTCAAATGTGTTATTTACTGTATTTTTGTATGTGTTTTAATGTGCTTTGGTGTTTAATACTAAATATAGAAACACCATGGATAACAAAGATCTGCATTAGTCACTCAGCTTGAGTTGAATCCTTGTGCAGAGACTGTCATGCTCAGGAAATGCTGATTCTCCTTTGCTGGTTTTGTTTGTTTTTGTTATTGTTTCTGCCTGATTTCTTCATCCCTGCATAGAAAAATTGAGCCAATGACTGTTTAAGAGAAATGCATGGATTCCTTGAATGGGGGATGGATTGTTTCATAATATGGGCCCTACGTGTCCTGAATGGAAGAAAAGAAAAAAAAATCCAGCTAGTTCTTTCTTCATGGTGTGAGTACTGTAACACACCTTCCACTTGGAATGCCAACTCACAAATGATGACATGGAGGCTTATTATTACTTATGAAAAGTTGGTGTAACTTAGGCTTTTCCCCAACTAGCTCTTATAACTTAATTAACCCATTTGTAAAATCTGTGTTCTATCAAATGGCTTGGTTACTTCTTAGTCCAGCACATCCTAAAATTGCCTTGTCTGTTGGGGAAATCATATATCTAGATTCCTCCTCCTAGTTTAATTCTCTCTACCAAGAAATCCCACCTATTCACTCCTGCCTAGCTATTGACCACAGCTCCTAAACCAATCAAAACATCTTTACATAGTGTATTCCACAACAGATACTCTTCCATCACACCCTTCCTGCTGTGATGTGCTGAAACAGATGAGACTGTGGCAAACTGGACACTTCCTGCTCTTGTGTTATATAGGTCAGACATTGTCACAGTGAGGAGAAAAGCCAGAAATCACTGATCTAAAGAAAGCATCCCCCACTATTAATTACTTCTACTATCTTTTTATATATGTACTGAGGATTTTCTTTCAGTGTCCACTAAATGTTATATCCATGACAGCAAGCACCTTGTTAACTTCATTTGTATTGTATCCCAGGTACTTAGAATGTAGCAGTTGTAGAAAAGGAATTGGCGTCAGCTCTTTGAGAAACTTGTGTTGTATTGCATTCAGTTCTAGAGCTCCTGACTTTTAAAAAATCGGCAATGTTTTTAAACAGAAAACTTTCAGAATAATATATTTAGTCATACCAAGCAAGCACTGACAACTGCAGAAGTCAGCCTTAGGTGATTAAGTTTGGGGTCTGAAGCATCCTGGAGTAAGGGACTGGAGTTGATGGCATATTACTCATAGGTAGTGTCATAAGCAAGTTACTTCAACACTGTGACTTGTAATTTTTGTTTTCTCATTTAAACTTGAGATGACACTAGGAGGAACATAGCAAGAACATACTATATAACATACACTGCACTGTGAATCATTCCCTATGTCTTGCAAAGATTCTATGAATAACAAATATGCAACATTATTTTGTGTGAGTAAATAAAAATTATTTTTAATGAATTTCAGATTTTTTTTTCTAAGAACTGGTAAAGAAATTTGTTTCCTTGAAGGTTTGTTGAGAGAGTCAGTGATCTTTTATTTTTAACATTGTTTTTTGAGATAGGCTTTCCCATAGCCCAGGCTAACTTCAAACACATGTTTCTGAGATTGACCTTAAAGCTGTGATTCTATTGCCCTCTCCCCTATTGCTGGAATACCAGCATCTGGCACTTCAGTATACTCTATCTTAATGTTCTAAATAGACCAAAGATGTTAATGAATTTGGAGAAAAATAAATAAAAGGAAAATCAGTGACAGCATTAACAAAGCTGGGTGAGCATATAGAAAAATCGATCTCAAATTTAGCAAGAATAGTAGCTATACAATTCCATGCAGCTACAGGAAGAAATGTTACAGTTACATGTTGAAGAAAACACTTTCTGGTAAAGAAGACATGGAAAGAAACACAAGGACCTACAGAAGCAACATTCACAAGAATGTTTGGAGACAGGATAAAGGGGATAAAACCAATAGGCCACCCAGACTGCGACCCCTCATGTACAGTTCTTATAAGTGGGAAGCTCCTTTCTGAGTTCTATCTACAGTTCCAGGTAGTGAGGCACATTTTCTTAGCAAAGAGGAGCAGAAGTTTAAAACTGCAAGTGTTACATAAGAAGAAAGAAAATCCAGGCTGAGACAGCTGCCAAGGACCCAGTACACACTTCCTGTTACTAAAGCAAAAGGCATATCTAGACAAACAGCTGCAGTGAACCAGACAGGATGTAGCTAGAAGGTAGTAGAAGGAGCTGAAGAGCAATGCACAGACCTTGGATGCGACAGCCAGGCAGGCTCATCTTGAATTCTGCCTGGTGTCAACTGACAGATGCAGGCAGGAACTACAGATCAGAGGGAGTTTCAGCAACCAGTTACATAGAGTACTGAGATGGAGTTTACAGGGAGCCAGGGAGGAAAAGCAGAAGCAGCAGCTGATTGAGGGATAGAGAAACCTTGAGAAGGACTGACTGTTGAATTTGTGCTTAACCATGACGGGTACACAGAGATCATACTGAGCCACACTGATCACTGAGAATATAAGTAAATTCATATAATTACATTAACCATGTAGTTTTCAGGATGATGATTTTTCTTTAATTTTATGTTCTGAATTTTCATAGATCTTTACTTAGGAACATGTACTTTCCACAAATATGACAGACTGTGGCTATACCAATCATTTAGTGAACTGTGGATCCTTGGAAGAGAGTGTGATCCCAAGTTTTGGTCCTGCTCATAAGTGGTTGGAGATAGCTTTCTTGGAAGAATTGCTACTCGTGAAAAATTCAAAATTTTTTTTCATTTTATTTATATGTAAAATAAATTATGAAACTATTCTCCTTCAATGTGCCTATAACTTCTATCTTTAACTTTTTGGGTATGAAATGTATACTTTGTTATTTAACAAGGTTGTTATTAAAAAATAAAGGCTGGCTGTGTGGTAGCTCACACCTTTAAGCACTGGGGAGGCAGAAACAGGCAAATCTCTGTGAGTTTGAGGCCATCCTGGTCTACAGAGGGAGTTTCAGGATAGGCTCCAAAACAATACAGAGAAACTTTATCTAGAAAAACAAAAAATAAAATAAAGGCTGGCCAGTGATAACGTAGGTGTATGTTGATGGTTTTCTGGTTTCTAGGGTTGGTGTTTATCAGCTGCATATGACTTCTCAGAGCAATGTTTTATTCATGCAGCTATGTTTGGAGAGGACGTTCGGTATAGCTTAAAGGCAATAATTTTTCCTCCCACATTTTTGTATGTACATTTTAATCCCTGACACAAATGATTCTATATTGAACTTTATGAATATTTTTGTAATAACATCTGTCATTTAATTACAGATGGACATTTTAAAAATAGAATTAAGTAAACAGTTTGATTTCATTTCTTTTTGAGAAATCTAAAATATTTATGAAGTGAACCAAGAGTTCTCATTGACTACGAGGCTGGGTATCGCGGTAAATAAGGATCAGGATAAACAAATAGGCCGAATAGATGTTTATTTAGGGAGAAATAACTTACAACCTAGACAGATAAACACCAGGAAATTCAACCCGATCCTCTCCTGTCCGAGTCACGCCAGAAAGAAAGCGCCTTTCCTGGCCCCCTCCTACCTCCTTCCACAGGTCACTCCGTCCATGGCTCCACCCCCAATGAGCATGGTCAGTGCCACAGAACTATCTCACTACAGCTGGGATTTAAATTTATTTGAATTTTCAAATTCAAAGTGCTGGTTAGATACTGGAATTCTACCTATAAAATTTTTGATGGAGTCAAAAAGTAGACACATTTAATAAATACAAACAACTTTTTGATGAAGTAGCATAATTTTATGAGAAGTAGCATTTTGTTAACTTTCTTAAGTTAATAGATTTATAATTTTAAGTCAATCATACATTCAAGTGAATAAACATTCATTCTGAAGAGAGTTTTGGGTTTATTTAAACTGTAGTGTTTTTTTGATTTGTGACACTGGCCAAGTCATTCAGCCTTCCTAAATCATAACTTTCTCAATTGTAGAATGCAGAAAATTTAGGAACTCTCTAATAGATGATGATGATGATGTTTATATGCATTATTATACCTGTCACAAGAAAAGGCTAAGTGGAACTAATCATATTTTGCTTTTTAAAACATTTGGCTAGAAGTCAGAATGGACTGTTCCCATCAGCATGCACATGGCTGTTTATTCATAGTATATAAACTCAATAAATGCATATGGATGTTATTGAAGGAAAAGCTAAGCTGGCAAGGAAGACTATTCAGTTATTGCACAAGGATCAATGTGACAAGCAAACATGTTGATTCTTTGGAGTAAATGTCAGAAAAGTGGTGAAGCTATCTAAGGCACTGATCTGTGCTAAAAAGGTCAAACATATTGACTTGTATCAATCATGAATAGCCTGAAGAAATTCCATTCGGTGATAATTCAGTAAACTTTTCATGTATTGCTTGATATTTTATTTAGCTTTTAACACTGGACCTTTTCAGGGGTTAGTCAATTTCTAGCCATTTTGTAGAATTCCTCTCCATTTTATATAATTAGAATATGTGAATTAAAAAAGAAAAACCCAGCAGCGATCATCAAAATCTCTGAGGTCATGTGGAGAGTGAGGGGGAATGAGATGGGGGGTCAGGGTACATGGCAGGATGGGAGGGAGAGTGAACTAGGATCAATATGTAAAATAAGAAAAAAAAAGAACTTAAAAAAAGGAAAATGTAAAAAGAAAAACCCTGTCTTTGAAAAGACATTTTGTCCATGCCATTCTGGTATTTCTTGTTATATTAGGTTTCAATTCTTAGAGAAGTGCATTTATGCTTCTATTGATAAGCTCAGCAAATAGTATCTTGTGTGTCTGAGGCCGTGTTTCTACATAGCCCATAATGTTGTGACCATCCTAGGCCTGTGCAATGATCAAACCTCCACAGCTTCCTTCTTCTTCACCTTACATCCTGTACTGTGTGAGTCATGCCAGCTTTGTAACTCAGAAAGTCTGTGAGGTGGATCAGTTTAAAAATGTCTTCCTTAGGGAAGTGACTCACTTTTCTACCATATTCCTTGATGCACTTCTGAGGCAAGAACTTCTAGGATTCATACCTTCAGAAAAAGAATGTACTGTTGGATACTACACAGCCCAGTCCTGTTATTAGAAGTCTAATACTGTTCAACTAGTAAGAACAGATGTTATATTTGAAGGCAGGCAGAGAAGTGATCTGGTCTTCAGTATTGAACTAAGACTGCTAATCAGTAACATGAGTTTATACCACCAAAGTAAATGGACTGGAAAATTGCTTCATTTTCTTTGTTATTCTATTTCAATGTTCAAATAAATACGAATTTTGATCATTTTCCTTATAAGCATCACTTTGAATTAAAGTAGGAAATTGTGTTGTAGATAGATGAAGTATTCCTAAATATGGTTACATTGTAAATGTTTAGAACAAGCAATAAAACAAAACTTTGGGCATTGTATGCAGTGTAATATGCACAATAAGATTAAATTATTTCCTTGAATAAAAATAAATTGTTATATTTAGTCTATTAGAAAGAGACTCACCATTTTTCAATGTTGAAAATGTAAACGGTAATTTCTTTCCCCATGTCAGTTCAGGCTACTAGAAACATAAATTGCAGCATGGGTTTAAAGTTGGGGACTCAAGCATTTATTCAAAATGAATGCATTTTCAATTTTCTCCATGATTTTCGGATTTACTAAGAAAATCTCTGTTAGTCTGCAGAGGGTGCAAGGCCATTTTGCAGTGGTCAACTTGCTGGTCTTTGTGAACATTTGATAAAGTATAATAAGAATGGAATCTTTATTGGTAAGTAGATTTAGAAGTTTTCTGTGGTATTGAGTTGGCATAAAAAAGAACTTCATCATGTTCTTCTTAAATAGACTTCTTCTAAGACACAGCCACTGAGGAGTGATGACAACACCGGCAGGAAGGCTTCCTTACATTTCATATTCTTGCTAACACTCACACTGCCAAGCACTGCTTTTCTAGAGCCTATTTTTCCTCACATTTATTTTTTAGATAATGATTTTTTTTTATTTCAGAGGTATCATATATATGAGATCTACTAGTCACAGCTTAAATATTCTCCTGTGAGGAACACAGTGTTCTAATGGATAAAAATGGTGATAATTTTCCACCCAGTGGAAAACTGGGTAGCAATATTGGTAGCAATCTGTACCTCAGGTGCTTTAGGTATCCCATTTCATTAAATTATTGTTTTTAACTAACTGAAGGCTTAGCACCAATTATATTGTATTCTTAAGTATCTTATTGTAGATGGTTATGGTCATCAATAGTGCTTAGGGTTAGTCCTTGATACTCTTGAAGTAAAGGATGGTGTTAAGGGAAATCATAATAGAGAGAACCATTACAGGATTTAAGAGAAATCTGGCACTAGGGTAACGTCCATAGATATAAAAGGATGACCCCAATTAACAATCTAAACAATAGTGGAGAGGCTACCTTAAATGCCCTTTCCAAATATTTCTTATACTCTTGATATCAAGCCTGGCCATAAGATTTACTTTAACTAGTTACACATGATGAGATCATATGGCATTTCTGAGAAGAAGCCTGTATAAGCTGAAATTTGTCCTGTTTCTTTTGTATCTGATAATAATTGAGCTCTAACTTAGTAAGGACAGTGTGAGCACTAGTCCCTGAAAATGGCCTTTTATTTCCACATGGCTAATGAATCATGCCAATGTGGAACATGATCTCCTGCAATGCCATACTAGAAGGCAACATGAACAGAACATGAACTTTTATTTTCTTTAAGCCACTGGGCTTCTCTTCACTGGTTTGGAATTACAATTCACAGTATCAGGAACCCAGATTCAATATTTTTCTTCATTTCAGTAAGATATATCTGCTAGTTGAACCCATGAAGTCTTTCCAGAGATGAAAGTAGCAAAAAAGATTGTAAGATGACACTTCTTGACAATATCATGAGTCACTTCCTCTGTGTCTCATTTGGTGAAATTTACTGACCTAATACACAAAAGAAAGAGTCTGATGAAATTTTGAGGTAGAAATATTCCTATAGTAGTTAAGTTTGTACTATGTAGTGATTGGTGGTGCTAGAAATGTTCCTATAGTTGGTTAGTACATACTATTTCTTTGAGATAGGAGAACTGAGAATATTAGTCAAGTGATCTCTATGAAGATGGTTCTTATAACTTGAACCATCATATAGATGAAGAAAGTCAAGTGAGAATGATTAAACTTAATCAAGATTATTCAACTGATGATTGGTGCTATCTCAGCTCCAATACAAGTAATTTGACTAATTTGAGCTATGGATTAGTCATAGAACTACACATTCCCACTGTTCCCCCAGACAATGGAAATTTTATTTTAGTATTAGAGAAAGTTGTATGGAATCATATTGACTTGACATTTTTACTTTTTATGTTTATCTTCAAACTTGACAAGATGCTCAAAATTATTGCAAATAATTTAACTAGGATATGGCTGATACTCATAATTCACAACAAGTATAATTTTTATGGAATAATAAATATTTAAAATTATCATGCTGTTAAGAAGTCACAAGGTTCAAACATATGCTCTATAGGTCGGATGCCAGGCTATTTTGCTAGCCTATTTAGTTATTTTATAATAAGTACAAAAAGCAAAGACTTTATGAAATATGTATATTGTTTTTGCTCATATTTGCCCCTCCCAAACTCCACCTTGCCACCTTTCCTATCATTGCATTAATCTCCTACCATCCAAATATCCCACTATTGTGTTCATGTTACTGTTTCTTTCTTCTTGTTTGTGGGATTGGTAGGGAGTATGTGTAGGCCAGAGATCAATGTCAGGGTTGATCTTCAATAGTTCTTATTCTTATCATTTGGACATAGTCACTTACTGATCTTGGATTTGGATGAGCAAGATGGCCTTACTGGCAAGTGAATCTCAGGGTTCTTGCTGCCTTAGCATCCCAAGGCCTGAGATTACAGACACTTGTTAGGGGTCAAATGGCAAGAATCTTATGTTTTGAATCATTACCCAGACCATTTCATTGTTTTAATAAAGAACTATTATAACTCTCAGGACTCAGATCCTATGGACTTACATTAAAGTTAAGTAATCTGAAAAATATATTTTTCATTGTTTACACTGGGTTTTGCATTTAACTTTCATACTTATCTAATGCTTATAGAAATGGTGAACTGATGTTGTATTAATTAAAATGTATGAACAGTTAAAAGCAGAACTGTGGTGTTAGTAACCAATACATTCTATATTAATTTATATTTAAAAATATAAACAAGAATATTAACATACCCTCTCTTTTTAATTTTTAATACTGTATTTTAGTCACCTTCTGTCCTGTACCACAATTCCTTTCAGATTCTCTCCAACTTTCTAGTCCCCAACTTCATGTTCTTTATATAACAAAAGAAACCACACACCAAAATACGGGCTTAATTACTCTTGAGCTTTAATCTCGCCCTGAAGTATAGTTCATACACTTAGTGTTACTTTATAGGAGAAAACTGCTTTTCTCTCTCACAGGGATTTACTGATGAAAACAACCCTGATTTAACACATAGTTTTTCTCTAGCTACTAGTCTTTACAAACAAATCTCTTGAAGGAGCTTTTGTAGCCACTGTATCTATAATCATCACATATTTTCTTTGATGTCTGGGCCATGACATTATAAAAACTTATTTTGTTCCTCTTGTTGTTTTTTGTTAGGGTCAACAGTCATGTCTATACTAGGGCTATTGGCTTAGACATGATTCAACAGTCTTCTTCTGTTTTAGATGTTAAGTTCTTGATATTTCTCCCAGCATTCAATCTTTGTATACCAATCCTTGCTTTATGTACCCTGGCTCTCTTATTTTATCTGAAAAACAATTCAGGGTTTGACTTAATCTTTAGATCGAATAGCTAATTTCTTCTTGTTCTCCTAACACATATACAATTTTAAATCAGAGTTCTGTTAAATTCCTTGTGTTAGAGAAAAAAAATATGGTTGTTGTTTTTCTGAGTCTGTTATTTTTTAACATAATTATTATCACTTTCATCTATTCATTTTTCCTTGTCATATTATATTTATTGATTTAGAACAACATCTTATTTGGTCCCAAATATATCACTTGCTACTTCTGGTTGTTGTCATCCTCTCTTCTCAGTGCCATTCCAATCTCATTCCTTACATTTCATTTCTATCTTGGTTTGTGCACTTGGTTATCCTAGACAATTGTATAGCTATAAATATTCTCTATATTTGCATGATTGCTAAAATAGTTTAGGACATTCTAAAAACACACTATAGGATAAGAATTCAAATTTAAGCTGCTAGGCACATCCTGAGGACTGAGGACTGTGTGCAGAAGAGCACACCCTAGTGGTCTGACCTATCCAGAGGCTGCCAGCATCCTGGTCCCATTTCCAACCATGGGAGAGGGTAAGTGTGGGCCTGTTTATGGCCTGTCTTCTGGTGTCTTACTCGGATTGTCCTGAGGACTGAAAAGAGAGGGCTGTGGGTAGAAGAGTCTGCCTTACCATACCAGCTCACCCAGAGTCTGCCATGATACTGGTCCACCCTCCAACCACTGGAGAAGTACCACAACCACTCACTGGAGTAGGTGAACAATCTGACTATTGGAACTGCTAGCTCCTACCAGAAGATAACCTTGGTCCTGTTCACAGCAAAAGAGGGAGAGAGACCTACCAGTACACACTGGAAGAAGAGATGCGTAGACAACAGTATAAGACTACAGTCAACAACAGAAAAGATTAATACAACTCCATCAGAGTCCAGGAACTTCACACTAGCAAGACTTGAACATCCCAACACAATGAAGCAGAAGGGAGGGACCCTAAAAACAACTTTATGATGATGATAGAGATCCTCAAATAGGTAATGGGAAACAATTCACCAAAACACCAAATTATCCTATTTAAAAAATGGGGTACTGAACTGAAGAGAGAAATCTCAGTAGAGGAAATCAAAAAGGCTGAAAAACACTTAAGAAAGTGATCAACATCCGTAGTTATCAGGGAAATGCAAACCAAAACAACTCTGAGATACCATCTTACTCCCCCAGAATGGCTAAAATTAGAAACACCAATGACAATTTATGCTGGAGAGGATTGGAGAACAGGGAACTGCTAGTGGGAGTGAAAACGTGTACAGCCATTTTGGAGGTCAGTATTGTGCTTCCTCAGGAAAATGGGAATCACACTACCCCAGGACTGGGCAATCCCCCTCTTAGGCATATACTGAAATGAGCTACATCCATGCAAAAAGACATGTGTTCAACTATATTCATAGCAGCATTATTTGTAATAGCAAGAACCTAGAAGCAATCTAGATGCACCTCAACTGAAGAATGGATAAAGAAGATGTGGCACATTTACACAGTGGAATACTACTCTGTGGGGAAAAAAAAAAGTAGAGTCTTGAAATTCTCAGGCGAATGGGTGGAACTCGAAGAAACCATCCTGAATGAGGTAACCCAGTCACACAAATAGGAACATGGCATGTACTCACTCATAAATGGATTTTATACATAGAGCAAATGATCACCAGTCTATAATCCACACTGCCAGCCAGAGGAACTAGGATGCAAGGAGGAATCTAAGAGATTCATGCAAGGTCCCTCACAGAAGGGAAAAGGAACAAGATATCCTGAGCACATTGGGAGTGTGGAGGGTAGTGAGTGGAGAGGGAGTTAGGAGAAAGAGAAGGAGAGGAGAGGAAAGCACATGGGAGGAATAGAAAAGAGAAAGAGAGCAAGAGAGAGAGAGAGAGAGAGAGAGAGAGAGAGAGAGAGAGATTATAAAAGGTTTGAAGAGAAAACTTACTCTAGAGAAATGTCCAACTAACAATTTGAGCAACAGTGGAAAGGCTCTTCCCTGATAATAAGATTGATGACTAACCTATCCACCATTATAGAGCCCTCATCTAATACCTGATGAAAATAGAAGGAGACACCCATATCTAAACACTTAGCCAAACTGGAATCCAGATGCAGAGAGGGAGGAGATGACCAGGCTACACAAACCCACAGAGATAGCTGACCTGAAAAAGGAGGAGCCATTGAGCACCCAAACTGATAGCTGGACCGATTGGACTGACTCAGATCCTCTGAACATTGGTCTCAGGTAGAAGGCTTGGGCAGTCTAAGGGTCCTCTGATAGTGGAACCAGGATGTATCCCTGGTACACAAAAGGAATTTGGGAGTACATTCTGCATTGAGGAGTACTCCCTTAACCTAGAGGCAAGAGAGAGGACCTAGTCCCTACTCCAAATGACTTAACAGATTTTGTTGAACCTTCCTGGAAGGTATCACCCTCCCTGTGGAGTGCAGGGGTGGGATGGGATGGGAGGGTGTTTGGAGGGCATAGGAGGCAGGGAGAGAGGAATGAAGGAAAGGAGGGAGGGAGGGAGAGGGGACTGAGATCGATATGTAAAATAAGAAAAAAAATTAAATTAAAAAAATGGAAGAAAAAATTTAAGAAATGGAGGAAAAGGCAAACCAAAAATTACAAGAAACAATTCAAACAATGCAAGGTTTGAAAGCTGAAATGGAGACAATTAAAAACAAAACAAACAAACTAAAAACAAAAGAAAAAAAACAAAAACAAAAACAGCTCTGGAAATAGAAAATTTAGGCAAACTATCAGGAACTACAGATGCAAGCATAACCAACCAATACAAAGATGGAAGAGAGAATCTCAAACATTGAAGATACACTAGTTGAAATGATAAATCGACCAAAGAAAATCTTAAGTACAACAAATCACTGACACAAAATATCCAGGAAGTATGGGACAAAATGTAAAGGCCAAACTTATGAGTAAGAGGTATAAGAGAAGGTGAAGAAACCCAACTCAAAGGTGCAGAAAATGTATTCAACAAGATCATAGAAAAAATTATTCCAACCAAAAAATAGACATGACAATGAAAGTTCAAGAAGCTTACAGAACATCGAATAGAGTGGACCACAAAAGAAAATCCCCTTGCCACATACTAATCAAAACAATATAGAATAAAGAAAGAATATTAAGAGCAGCAAATGAAAAATGCCAAGTAACATATAAAGTCAAACCTATCAGAATTACAACTGACTTCTCTGTGGAAACTCTGAAGGCCAGAAGGTCCAGGATACATATTCTGTCAACAGTAAGAGATCAGCAATGCCAGGTCAGACAACTGTACTCAGCAAATATTTCAATCACTGTTGATGGGGAAACCAAGATATTCCATGAAAAAAATAACAGATTTAAACAATGCACTTCAAATAATAAAGCCTTACAAAAAGTTCTGGAGGGAAAACTAGAATCTAAGGAAGTTAACTACACCCTCAAAAAACATAGGCATTAAGTAATGCCTCTTTACCAACAGACAAAAGAAAAATGGGGGGAAATCCACACACAATACCACTACCAATAGCAAATCCAACACAAGCAGGAATTAACAATCAGTGGTCATTAATATCTCTCAATATTAATGGTCTCAACTCAACTATAAAAAGACATAGGCTAAAATAATGGATACAAAGACAGAATCCATCCTTTTCCTGCATACAAGAAACATAACCCAACTTCAAAAACAGATGTTACCTTAGAGTTAAGGGTTGCAAAAATTCTTTCTATTAAAAATGACCCAAGAAAAAAGAAGGTGTAGCAATACTTTTTATTTATGTCTAACATATTTGACTTTACACTAAAATCAATCAAAGGAGAAGAAGAAACACATTTCTTATTCATTACAGGAGAAATCCATCAAGATGAAGTCTCAATTCTAAACATCTATGCCCCAGATGAAAAGGCACACACATTTGTAAAAGAATCATTATTAAAACTCAAATTGCATGTAAAACTTCACACACATATTGTAGGAGATTTCAACACTCCACTCTCTAGACAGGTCCATCAGACAGAAGATTAACAGAGATACAAAGGAACTAACAGAAGTTATGACCAAATTGGGTTTAACAGACATTTTTTTTTAGAACAATCCATCCAAACACAAAAAGTATATTTTCTTCTCAGCACCACCTGGAACCTTTTCTAAAATCACCCACATACTTGACAATATAGTAAACCTCAATAGGTACAAAAAATTGGGAAAAACCCAAACCCTTAATCTTAGCAGACCATTATGCTTTAAAGTTAGATTTCAATAACAAGACAAATTGCAGAAAACATACAAAATCATAGAAAATGAACAATGCACATTTGCAGTATTCTTGGGGCAAGGAAGAAATAAAGGTATTAATCAATGAGAATGAAGAAACAACAAACCCAAACTTATGGGACACTTTTAAAGCAGTGCTAAGAGCAAAGTTCATAGCCCTAAGCACCCACATGAACAAACTGGAAAATAGCCATACTACAGAGTTAACAGCATAATAGAAAGATCAAGAACAAAAAGAAGCAATCTCACCCCAGAGAAGTAGACATCAGGAATAATTAATTATAATGGCTGAAATCAATAAGGTAGAAACTAGGAAAATAATACAAAAAGTGAATGTAACAAAGAGTTGTTTCTTCAAAAAAATCAACAAAATAGACCTTTATTTGGACTTACCAAGAGAGAGAGAGGGAGAGAGAAAAAGAGAGAGGGAAAGAGAGAGGGAAAGAGAGAGAGAACATGCAAATTAACAAAATCAAAAAGGAAGAGGGAGACATAACAACTGATACAGGAAATACAGAGAATCTTAAGGTCATATTTTGAAAACCCGTACTCCACAAAATTAGAAAATTGAAAGGAAATGGACATTTTTTTCTGGATGGATATCACATACCAACATTAAATCAAGACCAAATAAGCAATTTAAATAGACCTATAAAAATAATGTAATTGAAATAATCATCAAAAATTTCATCAAAAAAAAAAAAAAAAAAAAAAAAAAGCCTAGGGTCAGATGGTTTCAGTGCAGAATTCTACCAGAAAATCAAAAAGAGCTAATACCAATACTCCTTAAAGTATTCCATCCAATAGAACCAATAAAAGCAGAAGGGTCATCGCCAAACTCTATTTACAAGGATACAATTACCGTGGTACACAAGGCATTCAAAGACAAAGACACAATAAAGAAAACTACAGACCAATAACCCTCATGAACTTTCATATAAATATGCTATAAAATGCTGGCAAATTGAATCCAAGAACACATCAATTATCCACCATGGGGATGCAGGGATGGTTCAACACATGAAAATGCATCAATGTAATCCACCACATAAATAAACTGAGAAAGACAAACAACATGATCATCTCAGTAGATGCTGAAGAAGCCTTTGACAAACTCTAACACCCATTCATGTTAAAGTTCTTGGACACATCAAAGATATCAGGAACATATGTAAACATAATAAAAGCAATATACAGCAAACCAACAGCCAACATTGTACTAAATGAAAACAAACTCAATGGGCTTTCTCTAAAATCAGGAACAAGACAAGGATGCCTGCTCTCTTCATATATCTTCAATATATACTTGAGGTACTAGCTAGAGCAATATGGCAACAAAAGGAGATCAAGGGGACACAAATTGGAGAGAAGTCAAACTTCCACTATTTGCAGATGATATAATAATTTACAAAAGTGACTCAAAAAACTCTAACAGGGAACTTATATAGCTGAAAACCACCTTCACCAAAGTCGCAGGATACTAAAAGTATCAGTAGCCCTAATATATACAGATGATAAAGTAGCTAAGAAAGAAATCATAGAAGTATCACCCTTTACAAAAGCCACAAACTACATATTATATCTTGGAGTAATGCTTACCAAACAGTGAAAGACCTATATAATTAGAACTTTGAGTCTTTCAAGAAAGAAATTAAAGGAGATTCCAGAAAATGAAAAGATCTCCCATGCTGTTGGATAGGTAGGATCAACATAGTAAAAATGGCAATTTTTCCAAAAACAATCTACAAATTGAATGCAATCCCCAACAAAATCCCAGCACAATTCTTCACTGACCTTGAAAGAACAATCCTCATCTTTATATGGATAAAGAGAAGACTCATGATAGCCAAAACAACCCTGTACAATAAAGGTACTTCTGGGGGGTGGTACCACCATCCCTGATTTCAAACTCTATTGTAGGGATATTGCCCTGAAAACAGCTTGGTATTGTCACAAAAGTAGACCAGTATATCATTCCTGATATTAGCCCACATACCTATGAAAACCTGGTTTTTGGCAAAGAAGCTAAATTTACACAGTGGAAAAAAGAAATAATGCCCCCAAAATGGTGCTGGCATAACTGTGTACTGGTGTGTAGAAGACTACAGAGAGATCCATATCTATCACCATGCACAAAACTGAAGTTCAAATGGATGACACACCTCAACATAAATTCTTAGAAACTGAAATTCTTAGAAAGAAAGTGGGAGATACCCTTTAACGATTTGGTACAAGAGACTGCTTCCAGAATAGCACATATACTGAGATTGACAATTAATGACTGGGACCTCCTGAAACTGAGAAGCTTCTGTAAGGTCAAGGACCCATTCAACAAGATAAAACAGCAGCCCACAGAATGGGAAAAGGTATTCACCAACCCCACATCTGACAAAGGGCTGATTTTCAAAATATACGAAAAACTCCAGAATCTAGTTACCAATGCACCAAATATTCAATTAAAAAAATGGGGTACAGATCTAAATAATGAATTCTCAGTGTAGGAATATAAAATGGCTGAATGATGCTTTAAAAAGTGCTTAAAATCATTAGCCATCAGAGAAATGCAAATCAAAACAATGCTGAGATACCATCTTACTCCTGGAGAGGATGTGGAGAAAGGGGAACACTCTTCCATTGCTGGCGCGACTGCAAACTTGTATAGCTATTTTGGAATTCAGTGTGTCAGTTCTTCAGGTAAATTGGAATTCATCTACTTCAACACCCAATAAACCTACTCTTAGGCATATACTCAAAAGGTGCACTTTCATACAACAAGGACATCTGTTCATCCACGTTCATAGAAGCATAATTTGTAATAGCCAGAACATGGAAGCAACATAGATGTCTCTCAACTTTTGAAAGGATGGAGAAAATATGGTATATTCACACAATGGAGTACCACTCAAGGGAAAAAAAAAACAATGGAATCCTGAAACGCACAGGGAAATGGGTGAAATTAAATGAAGCCATCCTGAGTGAGTTAAGCTATTATGCAGAGGTTTTTCCCTTCTGGCCTGGGCCCACTGCCATTCCTGCCCCAAATAATACACAGAGACTCTGTATTTGATATAAATGCTGTTGGGCAGTTACTAATTTCTTATCAGCTAGCTCTGTCTTAAGTATTAACTCATTTCTATTAATCTAAGTATTTCCATGTGGTCTCATCCTACCAGTGAGTGGGGCCTGAATTCTGCTCTCTCCAGTCTCTACATGCTGACTCCTCCCTACTACTTCCAGTATCCTCCTTGTCTCCTAGTCCCATCTATCTTGCTTTCCTATTGGCCAACAGTGCTTTATTCATTTACCAATAAGAGAAACATATTTACAGAATGATATGTCCCATCAGTAACCCATTCATAAAAAGAAAAAACATGGTATGTACTCACGTATATATGGATTTTAGACATATAACAAAGATTACCAGCCTACAATTAACTCCAACAGAAAAGCAAGGAAACAAGGACAAAACTAGCTTAAATCCTGGAATCCAGTTACAGAGAGGGAGGAGTAATGAGCAAAAGGTTGAAAAACCCATAGAATTAACTCACCTGAACAAGGGAAAACTCATAAATCCTAGTTTGATATCTGGGAAACCAGCACAGAAGTGACCCAGACACCCTAAATGTGGGTTTTCAGAGGGTTGGGCAGCCTATGGGGCCTCTGGTAAAAGATCAGTATTTACCCTTAGAATACAAATGGACTTTGGGAACTCATCCCACATAGAGGGATACCTTCTCTGCCTAAAAACACATGGAAGGGTCTTGGCCCTGCTCCAAAATAATAGGACAGATTTTGAAGACTCCCCATGGAAGGCCTGACCTTCCCTGGGGAGCAGAAAGGAGTTTGGTGTGGATGATGGGGGAGGATGGGAGTGTGAAGGAACTAGGATTGATAAGTAAATCAACTTTGTTTCATTTTGAATAAAAAAGGAAAAAGTTTTCTTTATATTAGTAATAGTTTCCATTATGTTATACTAAATTTCTTCAATAAACAAGTTGAATCTAGAAAAAAAAACAGAATTCAAATTTAAGGAATTATTTGGAATGTTACCCAAATGCCCTTATTTGTTGCTCAGAAAATGAAAGAAGTAATATTAGGCAGGAATAAGGTGAACAGGGCATGTGTGATCTTGCTAAAATTGTAAGTCAGAGGAGCTTTATTTTGGCAGAAAATTCTAGAAAAAAATCATGTGGTACTTCACCCCAGTTTTGAGAAAAGAAAATTCTATGGCACTTCTAAAACATCATGTATATTGACAGTATGTATCCTGTGGCTAGAAACAACCCTCATACTGTGGTTACAGTACTGACAATTATATGTTGTAGTAGATTCCTTTCTTCTATAAGATTATTTACTACATTTAGCTTTTGTGTAACTTTCATACTAAATGGTCTATCAATTGTACCTTTCTCCTCTTTGTGTCAGTTTCATTATCCTGGAAAGACTTTTTTATTACATAAACTTGAATCATATATTTTGTCATGTTTCTCCTCTTAACATACCCTATTTTTATTACTTTTATCCCAACTTTATCTATTATATGGTAAAAGATATGTAATTTCTGTCAGCATTGGTTCATGTATTTATATATGGAAGAAAAGGGAAACGGACTGTGATTTGTTTGCTGTTATCTCTTCAGACCTAGAAAATTCTTGGAAATTGACCAATCCTGGAAGGAAAAAAAAAGATGTAAAAAGCAATCTTAATTCTCAAAATGTTTTATGTCCTTCATATTTATCCAAGATAATTTATTTTCACTTTAATTTAGGTTGTATATATGGATGATATAGATAAGAAATCATATAAGCAATTTACAAATAAAACTATACATTTTGATATGTATTATTAACTTAAGAACATAAATTAACATTACAGATTTTCAAATTGTTTTGATGTGGAATGTCTTTCTATACACTGTGAATATATGTTGTTTTCTTGGTTGATAAATAAAACTTCTTTGGGTTATGGCAGGACAGAATATAGCTAGGTGGGAAATCAAAGCAGAGATGCAGGGAACAAGAAGTCAGAGTTGGGGTAGGAAATGCCAGCCAGCTGCCAAGAAAGCAAGACATGTAGTAAATAAAATAACAAGCCATGACCCACATGGAACATGGAAAAGCATAGATAAGACATATGGGTCATTGTAAATGTTAGAGCTAGTTGGTAATAAGCCTGAGTCATCATCTAAGCATTTATAATTAATATTAAGCTTTTGAGTTATATTTTATAAGTGACTATGTGACCAGGTGTAATAAGAAAGGGCTTCAAGCTACATTTGGTACCCAGTGTTGAGCTCTCAAATTTCCATAAGGACTAAGAAAGCTTTAAAAGGGGGCTTCTAGACACACAATATCAGAGCCAAAATATAGCTTCCTAGTTATTTCTCCCATGTGGGCCATGGTATAGAAACACCAAAGCACTCAGGCTTGATTAAACCCAGACAGATTCCAATGTGATACACAGAGGCATCTCCAAGCTGAGCAGTGCACTGCAGTCTACAAGGTGCTTGGTGGCCACATTTACCCACGCTTTTCCAGAGTTGGGACAGTGAGCTTGGCTCCCAGAGCTGGCAGTAAATGTACTTCAGCCATGTTCAAAAGTTGAACAATAATGAGCCAACAGCTAAAGCAGCTGCTCTTGTCCTAAATATGCCTACTTAACAATTTAAAGCAGTAATAAAAACAGATTCCAGATACACAATAAAGACAAATTCAGACAAAAAGAAAGTTCTAAACAGGCCACAGTGTTTTTAAAAAATTAGCATAGACTTGTAAGAGAGAGAAAAAGTAATATAGACATTTATAAAAATGGTTTTGAAAATAATGTCTTTAAAGAGACAGTAAAAGTTGTATATATATATATATATATATATATATATATATATATATGCATAGACATATATGCACCATGTTAAGGTGTAAAGTACATGGGGAGTCTGGATCCTGTATATCATTGTGTTGAATTTGAGTTTTTTCATTGCTAAAAAGCAAAGAATGCCTACTAAGAGACATGAGGTTATAAGAGGTACTGGTAAAATATATCAACCTAAATATTTTAAAAATGCCTTAACTTTAAAAGAAAAATAAAAAAATATATGTATTTGTAAAATGGAATTTAAAAGATGCATTGCTTTTGTTAAAATGGACCAGCTTTGATCAAGGGAGACCTACTGAACCTTGATAGGTGATATATTTATATATTAATACAAATTCAAAGTCAACTTTGAAATATATATATTTCTACTCTTGTTTAAGGTATTATGTTTATACAGCTTATTTAAAATAAAGTGTACAGTTAAGAAATATAAATTTATAGTCATCTATAATAGTCAAACTTATAGTCATGTTAGGTTTTCTAGATATTCAATGATATATTTCAGATGGTTAATCATCAAACACTTCACAGACCTATAAAATATGGCATTTAAAATATTTTAAGAACTTAGACTTTCCTCAAAAGTGAGGTATGTTTGCTCCTGGCATAACCAATTACTTTAAGAGAATCATGGGCATCAAAGAAAATTGTTATGGAGTTTGCCTTCAATCTAGCAAGCCTAGCCATTTGGGCAAGGAACTACTTTTGCCTAGAGTGCTTGACTGTGTGCTGTATAAACTGGACATCACCAGCAACAGGACAGTGACTTCTGAACTTGCCAAAACAAGATGGGACAGTTTTTCCGGGTTCCTGGTTCATAAAGGAGTCTCCAGAGATTCTGCAGGACACAGAAGAAAATGAGTGCATAACTTCCAATACAGGTGGAAGAGCTTCAAATTCCCTAATTCACTGGGATGTGCATCAGATACTCTAGGCCTTTAGGCTGAAGACATATGCACCAATGTTGCAGAACTACTTTGGGTGACTGTCCAGACAGCCAGATATATATGCTATTTCTAGAGTTTGGAAGTTGCTTACAATGCACTTCCTATTTATTTAGGTAATATATTCTTCTGGGTCTTTGAGGGAAATGGAGACTAGATAGTCATAGTTTGACCTAGTTTTGATAAAAGATAAATTAAATATAAAACTTTAGACTCACAAAAAGAGAATACATGATATATTCTTTTTGTCAAATTCAAGTATACTAAATATTATAACCATAATTCTTGCTTGATATCTGTTTTGTAATGTGTAATTTTACAATGTTAAAGTTAAAATCTTACTTTTTAATTAGACAGAAAAGTGAAAATAACATGGGATATGTTGCTTTTATTAGTTGAGGAATAAAACTTCTTTGCCACTTGCAGTGCAGAATATAGGCAGGTGGGAAATCCAAGCAGAAATAGAAAGAGAAAGAAGGCAGAGTCAGTGGTGGGGGTGATTCCAGCCAGCTGCCTAGAAAGTAAGTCATGTAGAAAATGAAGAAACAAGCCATGAACCATGTGTCAAAGTATAGATAAGAAAAACGGGCTAATTTAAGTGTAAGAACTAGTTAGTAATAAACCTGAACTAAACCTGGCCAAGCATTTACAAGTAATATTAAACCTCCAATAAATTATTTGGGAAGTGGTTACTGGGTATTTGAGAGTTGCTGGTTGGAGATAAACTTTCATCCATATTTTTACCTTTCCTTTATACGTTATTAATTTAAATAAAACATGTCTTTGAAAGGAAAAGAACATTTTATTAAAGTATTACTGTGGTAGAAATTTATAAAAGATATAGGTAGTTTTATAGTACTTCTGCTGAGATTTAAAGACACACTTTTAATAAAGGTATTTATTTAAAACAAGGATATAAATAAGTGAGATTATTAAAAGAGAAAATGCTATTAAATCACTTCTCCCAATATATCATTCATTCACAAAATATTTACAATATATTGTAGAACAAGTGAATTTAAAAGTTTGGTGAGAGAGGTACATTATAATTTCAATGACCAAAATCACTCCACTGGAATGTATCAATTATATTTTCCCTTATATTTTAGCTTAGTGCATGATTTCTAGAATAATTTCCCTGAGATTTTAAATATGCTGATTTGCAATCTTCTATAGGAAAACAAACAACCAAAAAAGCAATTAATTCATGTTCCTGTACTAGGTACTGCTTTGTAATGAAGGATGCAGGGAATAGTCTTATATGGACAGTTGGTTAAACACACAGTTGTGAACAGCAATTTCCATGTATATGTTAACAAAACCTTAATGGAAGGTTAAATAGGCATCTCAGACAGGGTCATAGTTACAGGATATTATGAAAGTGCTAACACAAGAAACTTCAAGGCTCATTTTAGGATACTGAACATTTCAATTTGTCTAGAACCAAGAATACATAAAGAATAACCATAAAAGAGACCACTGAAGTGATCATGGAGTGCTTTTTATATCTGCCAAAATGCTTGTTCTTCATATTGAAATATATTGGGATTTATCCAAGACAGTAATATATTTTCATACAAGAAATATGTTGGCAGGGACAATTTGTAGAGTAGACTAGATTAGAGAGTATGCTGAAGAATTGGAAAAAGTTTTATGATTCAGGGAAATATTGGTACATATTAATCTAAGGAATTTTTATTGGTGCATTAGTCTCAGTAGTTGCATGCATTTTATAGAGATGGACTACTCAAAGCTTAGTTCCATTTGGGGATAAGATTCAGTCTTTTGACAGCTTTTGAAAAGTAATGATATCTACTTTGAAAAGAAATATTTTTTTTCTTATTTTACATATCAAACCCAGTGCCCTCTGCCTTCCTCCCTCTTTTTCTCCCTCCCTCCCTCCCATGCTCCTCCAACCACCCTCCCATCCCATTCTACTCCTGCCCCACATTCCACAGGTAGAATGATGCCTTCCAAGAGGGATCAAAAAAATCTGTCAAGTCATTTGGAGAAGGAACTAGGCCCTAACCTGTCTCTAGGTTAGGGGAGTATCTCTCCATGGGGAATGTGCTCCCAAAGTTCTTTCATGCACCAGGGATGCTTCCTGGTTTCACTGTCAGAGTTCCCTTAGATTTCCCAGGCCTTCTAACTGAGTCCCATGTTCAGGGGGTCAATTCTAAATGAGCAAACTTTGAAAGGGGGATGTGTATCAAAAGGTGTGATGTGATTCAACCATAGAAATGATCAGTTGAATCATGAAACTTTTGACTACATGCTCAGGAGGAAATTAGATATCCATTTCTGGATCTCATTGTGAATGAGGGTATTGGTTAAATTTATTTTTGTATGTTCTTAAAAAGTTACTATCTGCTGTAGGCTTATGCTTGGAGAAATTTACCATGATGGGTCAGAGCGTGGAACACTAATATTACAGGAAATTTGCTCACAAAGACTATTAAGTATGATAAAAGCACATGGAATACCACCAAGAGGGAATGGATGAATACTCAATGTACATATGCATAGAAATGCTTAAAGTTTTTAACTTTTGAATTTTGTGTTGTTTTGAGTTCTACAGGAAAATAGAAGTAGTTGGGAACCGTATGTATAATTCTTGTATTGCAATCTCCCACCAGTAATTTGGAAAAATAATAAAGTGATGTAATAGAGTTAGAATTTGAGGGCTTGAGAATGGCAGGAATACATGGATGACAGCATAAATCTTGGTTTGAGATTGAAGTCTGAGTAATATGAGTTCCAGCATCAAATACAGGAGAAATATGAATCGCCACACTCAGGAAGACAAAATGACTCACTCTTCCACTGTGTCTTCATTCTATTCAGGCCCTTGGTTGATGGGAATGTGAGACCACACTGTTGATAATAGATCATCATTGGCTTTTATGTGAATCTTTCTTTCAACTATTATCAGGGGTATGTACAGAAATATTATTCTGACAAGCTATGTGCATCTCATAGCTTAGTCAGCTTTACACATACAATCAGGCCCCAGATATTTACTTTGGCTGATGCTGTTGAGAATATCAACAATCTTCCAACATTGTCAGCACCATGAAAATATTTCAATTATTTATTTAAATTAGAAACAATCTTATTTTACATATCAATCCCAGTGTCCTCTCCTTCCCATCCTCCTATCCTCCTATTCTTTTAGGACAGTGCTTTGTTGTTGTTGTTGTTGTTGTTAACATTTAGAGAGAGTTAGCAATTTGAGATGTGATTTTTCTATCAGGGAGGCAACTACCTATTGATTGAGTTTGTTGGAACCCAGCAGTCCGCTGACTCCGTACCCTGACAATGGGCTGGACATTCATGGCCATGTCATCACTACTTCACTCATTACCTGGCTGTTCATGCTTTACCTGGCTGTGCAGGGGACTCAGTTATGCATGCACAAGTTTCCCTTTTTACTCTTTTGCTTGCTCTTCCCCTCTTCCTCTTGCTCTCTTTTTTGTTCTGCCTAGCTTTCTCTTCCCTGGGTTGCTCCCCTCCCCCCCTTCTCTTGCTCTTGCTCTGCTCCCCTCTTTCTCTTCTCCCACTCCCCACTCCCTTTCTCTCTTCCCTACCAATAAACTCCATGTGGGTGCTGAGTCTCCTGTTTGTGTTTTTTAGGCAACATTTATAACAACAACAACAACAAAAACCCCCAACAATGTATAACAGAATTTTTGGCTTATTTATTTGGAGAATGCATTTTTCCACATTTCCCCCCAAATTTCAGTATATGCATTGATGATTTTGGTTAAGGATGAGGTTATTATCAGTGCTTATTGTTATATACTAAAGTACTTGGAATATTGAGAAATCCCTAAGAATACAATGTTTCAACCAGGTAATAGAAGCAACAGATACATTTGAGCCTATGTGCTGCACCAGGTGTGAGTAAAATCTTGTGGAAGTTCATGGGCTTTCAGGGTTCTATTCATCTGCTACACATTCAGACATCAATTCCAATGTAAAATATAAATGATTACACCCCATAATTTCTATTAACAAGAAAGAAATGCAGTCCCATGTAGGTTAAGATTGCATTTGGGAGGCATGATTGCATACTTGAAAATGCTTTGACTAAATTTCTAAGTGACAGGGAAAGCTGGAGAATTAAATGAGGCTAACAGATGAAACAATTTAAAATAAATCTAGGAAAAAAATAAGTTTAGGTTGTGGTACAAACCCTCTGGCATTATGCTGTACTTTGGTAGATCTTGGCTATTGAACTTTAAATCATGTAAAACAATGCTTGGAGAACTAATACACAAACCTCTAGATTTCTAGAGCAGAGCCACTGTCTTTATTACAACCTGTTGTAAACAATTCACAGAGTGAATGTTATAACTGGGTGATAATATACGACTGTGTGACACTAAATAGAATCATTGTTAGAATATTTTTTTATCATGAACAAATTACATCAGACTTCAGAAGACACTGGTGGATGTAAGTATGAATTGTAATTAATAATGTGGAAGTGGTATATGTAGAATGTGCATTAGTCATGACGTGAACACAGATAATTTAAAAATGAGCACATGCATATGGGTTTCAACCTCATATCATTCACAAGTGATGAATTATCTTCTCAATCCAAAACTCAAAACATTTTGATAAGACTGAAGATGTGACAAAGTGTTAGTTTATTTGTTTTTCATGCACAAAACCCTGGTTTTAATCTTCAGCACTATGCAAAGGAAAACAAAACAAAACAAACATAAATCAATCAAGATAGCATCTGAGACACATACTGATGGAGATATATATCATCATTTGTGGAAGTGAGTTGAATGTAAATCATTGCTACATGGGTGTATTCCTGTTCTATTTGGGAACAATAGTAAATGAGGATTACTTTTGATAAATTGCTCAAAGAGCAGAGCTTCATTTGGCATTTTTTTGGGGAAGATAAACAGCTCCAATTAAGCATATATATGAACTTATGTACACTAGAAAAAGATATGATTGATTGATAGAGTTACAGTAGAAAAGATGTTTACAAGATAGGGAGATACAAATTTTACTTAAAAAAAAAAAAGAAAAAAAGGAAATCTTGCTACTTGTGACACTGTCAACAATACTGGTAGTCACACAGAAATGCTTCTCGAAAAATTAGGACTAAGAATAAAATAAATAAAAAGAAAGAATCATTACTAGTAGGCATCAAAAATTGAGGAAAAGCTTCTATATGAGTTATACTCCTTGTATATCTTGTCTCCAGGACTTTTATCTAAAGGGGTGTTGGATTTTGTCAAAAGCTCTTTCTACAACAAATGATGTGATACTGTGGTCTTTGACTTTCACTCTGTTTATATGGTGGGTTACCTTTATTGAGTTATGTGTTGAATCATCTCTGAAACTCTGAGATGAAGTATACTTGATTATGGTGGGTCATCTTTTTGCAAGTATTTTATTGAAAATATTTGCATCTAAATTCATAAGGTAAAATGGTCAATGATTTTCTTTCTTTGTTGAGGATTTATATGAATTAGGTATTAGGTAATTGTAAAAAAGAATAAATAATATTTCTTCTGTTGCATTGACATTAGCCCTTCTTTGAAAATTCGTAGAATTCTGTGCTAAAAGTCATCTGTCCTTGAGCTTTTACTGGTTTGAAGATTTTAATAACTGTTTCTCTTCCACTGGGGCCATAGTTCTATTTTGATTTCTTATGCGGACTTGATTTAATTTTGGAAGAGGCTATATATCAAGAAAATTACATGCTTATTTTAGATTTTTCTAATTTTATAAATTATACGTTTTGAAAGTATGTCCTTATGATTCCTGGATTTCCAAGATATGTCTCTTGTTACAACCCCATTTCTTCTCTAGTTTTACTAATTTAAAATTTTCTGTTTTTTCCCTCAACATAGTAAGGTAGAATTTTCAGCAAGTTCATTGAAAACCTCAACCTAAACTAAGCGAAATTCAGAGTATTAAAATGAGGATCAAAAAAAGATTTGTCCCTCTCACTGTTATATATCAAATTACTTATTGTCTTAGCTAGAGTAATAAGACAACTGAAGAAGATAAAGGGAATAGAAAAAGGGAAGGAAGAAATCAAAGTATCTTCATTTGCATATGATATGATTGTATACCTAAAGATTCTAATAATTCTACCTGGAAAATTCTACAACTTAAAAACAATTTCAATAAGGTAGAAGGATACAAAATTAACACATAATATTAGTAGCCTTCTTACATAAAAATGACATGTGGTCTGAGAAAAATATAATGGAATTAATACTTTTTACAATTCCCTCAAAAAAAATTTTGAGGCAAACCTCACCAAACAAGCCAAGGACTTGTATAAAAAAAATAAGACATCAAAGAAAGAAATCAAATAAGATACTAGAATTAAAAAAAAAGTATTAGGGAAAGATCTCTCATGCTCATAGAGCAGTAGGATTAAAATAGTAAAAATGGCCATCATATCAATAGCAATCTAAATATTCATTGAAATTTTTTATTATATTCAAATTAGAAGCAATATTATTTTACACATCAATTCTAGTTCACTCTCCCTCCCATCCTGCCATGCTCCCCACCTACCCCCAATCCCATCCCCTATCTACTCCCCAGGAAGAGTGAGGTCTTTCATGAGGGATCATCAAAATCTGTCAAGTCATTTGGGGCACGGCCTAGGCCCTCCCCCTTGTACCTAGGCTAAGGGAGTATCCCTCCATGAGAAATAGGCTTCCGAAGTCTTTTCATGCACTAGGGATACATTATGGTCCCACTACCAGAGGCCTCATGTACTGCCCAGTCCTCCTAGCTGAACCCATATTTAGGGGGGCATAGTTTGGTCCTATGTTGGTTCCTCAGCTGTGAGACTGGAGTACATGAGTTCCCTCTTGCTCAAGTCAGCTGTTTCTGTGCATTTTTCCCGCGGGGTCTTGATCCCTTTATTCATCACTCCTCCCTCTCTGAAACTGGATTCTAGGAGGTTGACTCAGTGCTTAGCTGTGGATCTCTTCTTCTGCTTATATCAGCTACTGGATGAAGGCTCTAGGACGGCATTTAAGGTAGTCATCATTCATATTATAGTGGAAGGTCATTTAAGGTAGCCTCTCTATTATTGCTTAGCATCCTAGTCGGGATCATCCTGGAGGATATTAGTACAAGTCCCTAGTATCAGATTTCTCATTAAACCTATAATGGCTCCCTCTATTGATGTATCTCTTTTCTTGCTGTCCTGTATTCATGTCTCCACTCAATCTTCCTAATGCCTCATGTTCTTCTCCCTCTCCTCTTCTCCCCTCCTCTTTCTCCTACCTCACTCTCTCTCCCTTCATGCTCTCAATTTATTCAGGTGCTCTTGTCCCTTTCTTCTTCTCTCTGAGACCATGTATGTCTCTCTTAATGTCTTTCTTGTTTCTTAGCTTCTCTGGAGGTGTGGATTGTAAATCTTTCCTCTATGTCTAATACCCATTTTTGGGTGACTACATACTACATTTGTCTTTCTGTGACTGGGCTACTTCACTTAGGATGATTTCTTCTAGTTCTATCTATTTGCCTGGGAATTTCAAGATTCCATTTTTTTTTTCCTGCTGAGTAGTACTCCATTGTGTAAATTACCCCATTTTCTATAGCCATTCTTCAGTTGAGGGGCATCTAGGTTGCTTCTAGGTTCTAGTTATTACAAATAATGCTGCTTTGAACATATTTGAACTCATATATTTGTTGTATGTATACCTTTGGGTGTATGCCTAAGAGTGGAAATGCTGGACCTTGAGTTATACTGATTCCCTCTTTCTGGGAAAAATGACCATGCTGATTTCCAAAGTGGCTTTATAAATTTTCACTCCCACCAGAAATGGAGAAGCATTCCCCACATTCTCTTCAGCATAAACTGTCATTGGTGTTTTTCATGTTAGCCATTCTGATGTGCATAAGGTGGTATCTCAGCCTTGTTTTGATTTGCATTTCCCTGATGGCTAAGGATGCTTTGCCTTTACTTTAAGTTAATGTATTTAGAATTGGAATTTGAGGGTGATCTCTTATTCTAAACAGTTACTTGCATAAATATTTTAATTATCCTGCTGTTTCTTAACCCCAAACATAAATGAAACCAATATTTGGTCATCTCGTTAATGTTACTACTAAACTCATCAAATTTTGAGTTAGTAATTATCTCAAAAACTTCATGATATAGAAATAAACCGTTGTGATTATGGGATTATGCAGAGAATGATTGTAATGTAGTTCAATTTCAGCCATATGGCTATGTACTTGAGCTGTGAGTTAAATCCATTATCATCTTTAGCAGCCAATGAAAGCATATTTATATTTTTGTTTTATATTGAGTTGGGTCATGGGATTCAATGGTTTTTAAAAATTGTATTCAATTACTTAGTAATGATTCACAATTGTTGCATTAGGTATGCAACTTAGTAAGGGAGGACCAAATCAAGGTCAGTGATAAATACTGCTACTGACAGTTGTTTCTGAACAAATACCAAGACAGTGAATATGAAATTTTTACATGGCTACAAGAATAACCTAACTTTTACTTGCTTACATCAGAGACTATCACAAGAATTGGGGCTGTTTTTTCACCATTGCATCTGTAACATTTAGCACCATGCATGGCATATCGTTAGAGTTTATTCACTTTTTAAAAATGATTATATATAAAGTACAAATAAGCATGTGTATGCATCCTTGTCTTCAAATATGTTCTCCCAGTTTTTCTGTTCTGTTGAAGAGAGAAACACTGAGGTGAGACAGAAAAACACCAAATTCAAAGCCAACACACTTAAAATAGCTTATCCTCATTTGGTCAGATAAAGATTGAATGCCATGATGGATGTTTAACTCATAATATGTCAAACTATTATTGGGGTGAGTTATGTCACATAACTTGGCAATATTTTCTTTATAGTCTCTTCAACCTCCATTCCTGAAGAATGACTACTTCTTACCCTTCCCTCCCCAAAACAGTGATAACTCTCTACAACAAAACCAGAATTACATACAGATTTTCTCTTCTAGTCAAAGTAAGCTCCATTTTTGTATAACTCAGAGCTCAAGAAGATAATACCTAAAACATTTTCATAAAAGCTTGTGAAAGAGTTTAACCTTTGTGGTTATAATTTGTGGAAATTCTTGCTTTATGAAATGTATGAGAGAACTTGACATGTTCTAGAAATTTCAAGTAGTTTCATACTTGAGAATAAATGAAGAGAATAGCAGGAACAAGTTAAAGTGTTTTTAGTAACTTAACTTCAGCATCCTAATGGGGACTCCTAAGTTTCTAGCTTGAAGACAATAAGGATAGTCATACTACTATTTACCAAATCTATAAAGAACAAGACAAAGGACTTATGATATGCTGCCTTGATTAACTTAGCATATTTTAAGTAAAACAGGTGATTATTTTTTCAGGAAGTATTAACAGTGGCAATTGGTAAGGCAGTGTGATAAGTAAATTAGAAGGGAGAAAAAATTCTAGCAAGTAAACAACATCTGGTGAAGTTCTAGAAGGAGGTTTCTGGAACAACAACCCTAGGATACCATAATTCTGATATGCCCAACTATGGACATAGGGGCCACATACAAATATGATAGCTATGAATGATGGCCAACACTTTAATACATGGTAGTGTTATAATTCAATGTTTAAAGCCAGGGTATTCAGACTTACAGCAAGGTAGATGTATCTCATATAACTGAGTTCCAATTTACTACTAGATAGCTAGTCAGGCTATGGAATGGTAATCTCTGTGGACTCCACTCTTTTTTTTTGCCTGTAGGTAGAATACTTTAAAGACTGTAAGGCTTTCACTTTCGAAGAATGACAGATGTTGAACACTGAAAGCCTATTTTTATGTCAGTGAAGTTTCATAAAAGTATCATTGATAAGAACAAAGACAAGACCAAGTCTGGTACCATTGTTCCATATTATTTAAAGTGGGGTATAATAGGCTTGTTTTGAACAGAATGGGAATTTTAAAAGCATATGTTCAATAGTGGTGACAAGGAAGGAACAGTGAACTAGATATCTAGAAATGATTGGCACAATGACTTTGAATGTGGCACATGGATGATAGAGAAATTAAAAACAAAGCCAGAAGACCAGTTATGGAAATGATATTCAAGTAAGTCATGAGCAGACACAATGGAACCCATTAGGGCAAGGGAGATGAGAAATAAACAAAGGAACATGCAACCAGGTAAAGATGTGGCATTAACCATCAAGAAGAGAGGAGCTGTTTGGTGACATTAATAAAAAACATCAATAATTTTTAAGACTTTATACAAGTTAGTGAATGTTGACCACATAATTTACCAACTAAGGCATATTCTTAACAATAACAAAAGGACCTTGCCAACACATCCCCCATGGAGGGATAACTGCATTAACCTAGAGACAGGAGGAGAAGCCCTAGTCCCTACTTCACATGACCTGTCAGATCTACATGACCCCAACTGGATGGCATTCCCCTACATGTGGAATTGGGGTGGGGGGATGGGAGGGAAGGGTGGTTAGGGTGCATGTGAGAGGGTAGAGAGGATAAAAGGGAGGGAGGGAGAGGGAACTGGGATCGACATGTAAAATAATAAATTAAATAAAAAATTGCTTTTACTCCAAAATTTAAGTTCATGGACTTAAGTTACTGAAGTTACTGGGGAAAAGTATTTCTATTTTTGTTTCCACAGAAAATGAAAAGATGTGGATTCCTTCCAGAATAATGTGATTTGATCAAGCCATACTGCCTGAAACAGAATAACAGGAGATCCTACATTCAGCTGGACGAAGCAGCCTTACAGACTACAGTCAGGATTTCTGCATCTTCTTAGAATCCCCCCATGACAGCACCCCTTAGCAGCAGGAAGTAGTTTGGAAAGAACGACGCCCAAATTCCCAAACATTTTCTATAAATGTTTGTTTTCATTTAAATGGACTTGGATATATATATATATATATATATATATATATATATATATCCATAGTTAAAGGTATATTTGGGCATACATAAGACCAGAAACCAATGAGATTGTATGACTGTGATTGAATAATGATAATCTTTCAAAATGGGAGGCTATACCCAGGAAGAAATATGTATGTTCAATAAAGGTTGCTATTGCTGGCTGAGGAGGAAGTTAAGCAAAATGTAAGTTAGAGGCTGGATAAATCAGACAACTGAATAATTAAGCAGTCATGTGCTGTGGAAGAATATTTGCATATGGTAAAGATGTATTACTCTAATTTGTTAATAAAGAACTAATTGGCATATAGCTGGGCAAAAAGATATTGGGTGGGAAAGCCAGATTATAAGGACACTGGGAAGAAGGATGCAATCTGAGGAGTCAAGAGCAGATGCATTGAGCAAAAGAATATAAACATGCTATATTGAAAGAATAACAAGGGTAGATAAGAAATATGAGTTAATTCAAAATGCAAGAGATAGTTGGGGTCAGTGTGTAAGTATCTGGAACTGGAATCCAGATGCAGAGAGGGAGGACAAGATCAGGATACAGAAACACATAGAGACTGCTGACCTGAACATGGAGGAGCTAATGGTCCCCAAGACTGATAGCTGGGAATTCAGCATTGAACTGACTCAGACCCCATGAACATGGGTCTCAGTTAGAAGGACTGGGCAGTCTAAGGGACCTCTAATAGTGGAACCAGGATTTTCACAAAAGGATTTTGGGAGCACATTCCCCATGGAGGGATACTCCCTTAACATAGAGGTAGGGGAGAAGGCAAACTACTTCACTGATTTAGATGACCCCTTTGGAAGGCATCACCCTACGTGTAGAGTGGGGATGATGGGAGGGGAGGTGGTCAGGAGGCATGGGAGTGGGAGAGAGGAAAAGAAGAAGGGAGAGAAGGAGAGGGAACTGGGAACAATATGTAAAATAAAAATTACAAAAAGAATGCAAGTGATAACTAGTTAAAACCTGAGGTATCTACCAAGCATTTATCACTCATAAAAAGTTTCCATATAGTTATTTGGAAACTAGCTGATGGGAAAGAAAAGTCTGCCTTTTCTTTCTATAGACATGTAATGCAGAGACCTGGTATAAGAACATAGAGACTATGGAATAAAGAATACTAAGTGGATCAGGCATGGTGGCACATGTCTTTTATTCCAGAACACAGGAGGCAGAGACAGGTGGATCCCTGTGAATTTGAGGTCAGCCTGGTATACAAAGCTACACAGAGAAACCCTGTCTCAAAAACAAAACAAAACAAACAAACCAAAAAAAATCAAGAATACTGAGAGAGATGGCTTGGTCAAGAAAGGGCTTTCTCCAGAGAGAGGGAAAGAGGAGGGCAGGAAGGAATGAGGGTGTGACAGATACCTTTGTCTGCAGTTTAATAAGAAGCATTTTTCTGGGTGTTCTGCATTTCTTTGTGAAGTGAAGGATAATATTTTCTGCCTGTAATAAGTCTGCTTTAGACTGAAAACCAAATATAATCAGTTTTCTGCTGAAAGGGCTGCTTATAGACTTTATGATTAATATTAGAATCTGAGGAAATATGATTAATTTTCAATTATATTCTCTGTGCAACATATCAAATTTATCAAGATAGACCACTCCTAAAACTACTATGTGGTTCACGAGAACTATGGTATAGAAATTCATCTTCTCTGTCTGAACCAGTATTGGAAACTAGTCAGATGTATAAAAACTCACCTGAAATAATGTTATCTGGGATATCCAATTTGTGGAGTGTCTGGGAGTTGTTTTTCCTTTAACTACTTTATTTTAAAAGAAATAATAGATCCTCATCGCTGGGCCCCTGCTAGAGTTGAGTCTGGGACCAGTTCGGGTTGAATCCCTCCCACATCCTTCCCTGGGAACTCCCTGGATTTGCCCTGGATCTTGATCCCACCCTGTGTCCCGTCCCCAGCAAGAGTGCTCCTGGTGCTCTCATACACAACTACACACCCCCATGAAGAGCCTTCCCTCTCCCTACCCTGTGCCATACCCAGTCTCTTGTTGAGCACTGGGACAAAGGGCACATCCAGCAATACTGCAACCTTGGGGGAACTTCCTGGAGCTGTTCTGAGCACACTAGACATGCCTGTCCATGCAGGACCATCAGAAATCCCCACCTGCCTGAACTTTGACTCCCCACCGCAGGGCCCCTGGCTGAAGAGTAACATCCTAGAGAGCTTGGACCACCCAGGGCTACAGACATTGAACTTCTGACCCACTTAAGCCTACTAGGGGAGTACCAGAGAGAGAGAGAGAGAGAGAGAGAGAGAGAGAGAGAGAGAGAGAGAGAGAGAGACCTCACCTACTGGAAGAAGGGATGGGAAAATGGTAATACAAGAAAACGCCTAAGAATAGAAGACAAGCATGACACCACCAGAATCTAGGGACTCTACACAAACTAGACAAGAATACCCAAAGCAGATGAAGCAGAAGAAAACGACTTAAAAATATCTACATAAAATTATAAAGGCCCACAAAGATGATGTGAGAAAATCCCTTAAAGAAATGGAAGAAAAACAAGCAAAACATTGGAAGAAATAGAGGAAAAGACCAAGCCAAAAAAATATATAAGAAATGAACAAATCTCTTAAAGAAAGTAAGGAAAGCCAAAAAAAAAAAAAAAAAAAAAAAAAGATGAAGGAAACAATTCAAAGAGTTCAAGACTTGAAAATGAAATAGAGACAATTATGCAAACACAAACTGAGGGAATACTGGAAATAGAAAAACTGGGCAATGATGGGAAACTACAGAAGCAATCATAACCAATAAAATACAAGAGATGGAAGAGAGAATCTCAGGCACGGAAGATACACTAGAGGAAATAGATTCATGGACCAAAGAAAATCGTAAATCCAAATAATCCTTAACATAAACCATCCAGGAAATATGGGACACTATGAAAAGTCCAAACCTAAGAATAATAGGCATAGAGGAAGGTGAAGAAGCCAAACTCAAAGGAGCAGAAAACATATTCAACAAAATCATTGAAGAAAACTTTCCCAATCTGAAGAAGGACATGCCCGTGAAAGTACAAGAAGCATACCAAACACAAAATAGACTGGACCAAAGAGAAAAAACCCACTGACACATAATAAATAAAACACCTAACATACAGAGTAAAAAAAGAATATTAAGAGCAGCTAAGGGAAAAGGCCAAGTAACATATAAAGGCAGACATATCAAAATTACACCTGACTTCTCCAGGGAACCTTTCAAGGCAAGTAGGTCCGGGTTAGATATTCTACAAGTAATAAGAGTGCAGAGATGACAGCCCTGACACCTAAACTAAGCAAAACTTTTAGTCACTATAGACAGAGAAAACAAGGTATTTAATGAAAAGCAAGATTTTCACAATACCGATCTACAGATCCATCCATACAGAAAGTTCTGGAAGGAACACTCCAACCCAAGGAGGTTAATTATGCTCACAATGACATAGAAATAGATAATCTTATACCAATTTGTTCAAGGGTACCTCCTACTTTCTCTTGTAAGAGGTTCAATGTGGCTGGATTGATGTTAAGGTCTTTGATCCATTTGGACTTGAGTTTTGTGCATGGCGACAGACATGGGTCTATCTGCAGTCTTCTACACACCCTCATCCAATTGTGCCAGCACCATTTGTTGAAGGTGTTGTCCTTGCCCCTTTGTATAATTTTAGCTGTTTTGTCGAAAATCAGGTGTTCATAGGTGCGTGGATTAATATCAGGATTTTCAATAAGATTCCATTGGTCTACCTGTCTATTTTTATGCCAATACCAGGCTGTTTTCAGAACTATAGCTCTGTAGTAGAGCTTAAAGTCAGGAATGGTGATGCCTCCTGACGTTCTTTTATTGTACAGGGTTGTTTTGGCTATCCTGGGTCTTTTGTTTTTCCATATAAAGTTGATTATTATCCTTTCAAGGTCGGTGAAGAATTGTGGTGGGATTTTAATGGGGATTGCATTGAATCTGTAGATTGCTTTTGGTTAGATTGCCATTTATACTATGTTAATTCTACCTAACCAAGAGCATGGGAGATCTTTCCATTTTCTGGTATCTTCTTTAATTTCTTTCTTTAGAGTCACAAAGATCTTATAATATAGGTCTTTTACTTGTTTGGTATGCGTTACAACAAGATACTTTATATTGCTTGTGGCTATCGTAAAGGGTGATGTTTCTCTGATTTCTTTCTCTGCCTCTTTGTTGTCTGAAAAAAGTAGAGCTACTGATTTTTTTGAGTTTATCTTGTATCCTGCTAGTTTGCTGAAGGTGTTTATCAGCTGTAGGAGTTCCCTGGTAGAGTTTATTGGGTCGCTTATGTAAACTATCATATCATCTGCAAATAGAGACAATTTGACTTCTTCCTTTCCAAATTGAACAAACTGGTATAGGAGACCGCTTCTTGAACAGAACTCCAGGGGCACAGACACTTAAAGAAACAATTAATAAATGGGACCTCTTCAAACTTAGATGATTCTGTAAGGCAAAGGACACAGTCAACAAGACCAAACGGCAGCCCACAGACTGGGAAAAGATTTTCACCAACCCTATATCCAACAAAGGGCTGATCTCCAAAATACACAAAGAACTCAAGAAACTAGTCAACAAAACACCAAATAACCCTATTAAAAATGGGGTACAGAACTGAAGAAAGAATTCTCAATGGAGGAAATCAAAAAGGCTGAAAGACACTTAAGAAAATGCTCCACATCCTTAGCTATCAGGGAAATGCAAATCAAAACAACTTTGATATACCATGTTACCCCTGCCAGAATGGCTAAAATTAGAAACACCAGTGATGACTTATGTTGGAGAGGATGTGGAGAAAGTGGAACACTCCTCCACTGCTGGTGGGAGTGCAAACTCATACAGCCACTTTGGAGATCAGTATGGCGGTTCCTCAGGAAAATGGGAATTAGTTTACTACAGCGACCCCCCTCTTAGGCATATACCCAAAGGATTCACATCCATGCAACAAAGACATCTGTTCTACTATGTTCATAGCAGCAGTATTTGTAATAGCAAGAACCTGGAAGCAACCTAGATGCCCCTCAATTGAAGAATGGTTAATGAAGATGTGGCACATCTACACAATGGAATACTACTCTGCAGAAAAAAATAATGGTTTGTTGAAATTTGCAGGCAAGTGGATGGCACTTGAAGAAACCATCCTGAATGAGGTAACCCAGTCACAAAAAGAAGAACACAGTATGTACTCACTCATATTTGGATAATAGACCTAGATCAAATGATCACCAGCCTATAATTCACATCACCAGATGAACTAGGATACAAGGTGTATTCTAAGAGATTCATATAAAGTCCCTCACAGAACTGGGAAGGGACAAGTCCCCCCAGAGCTCAGGTGAAGTGGGGGAGGACAGCGAATGGAGAGAGAAGTAGGAGAAAATGAGGGGGAGTAAAGGAAAACCTGTGCGACCAGGAAGATTGAGCCTGGTTAGGAATAGAAGATAGTAGAGAGAGAGAGAGAGAACATAAAAGAGGGAGCCAATATTGATTTGAAGATAAAATTGAACACAAAGAAAGTTCGAGAGAACTACAAGACTGCTCCCAACTAACAATCTCAGCTTCTGTGGAAAGGCTATCATGAATGCCCTTCCCGGAGAGTGAGATCAACAACTAACTTCTCCATGGAGCCCTCAACTAATGCCTGATGAAAATAGGAGCAAACACCCATACATAAACAATGAGTCGAACTAGAACCCAGAAGCAGATGGAGAGGACAAGACCACGCGGCAGAAGCAGATAGAGACAGCTTACCTGAACAAGGAGGAGCTAAGGGCCACTAGACTGATAGCTGGGAAGCCAGCATGGGACTGAATCAGGCCCCCCTGAATATGGGTCTCAGCCAGAAGGACTGAGCAATCTAAGGGACCTCAGACAGTGGAGCCAGGATGTATCCCTGGTGCACAAAAGGACTTTGCGAACATATCCCCCATGGAGGGATAACTGCCTTAATCTAGAGACAGTAGAGAAGCCCTAGTCCCTACTTCACAGGACCTGTCAGATCTACATGACCCCAACTGGATGGCATTCCCCTACACATGGAATTTGGGTGGGGGGATGGGAGGGGAGGGTGTTTAGAGTGCATGTGAGAGGGCAGAGAGAGTAAAAGGGAGGTAAGGAGGGAGGGAGGGCTGTGGGGAGGAAGGGAGGGCAGTAGGGAGACGGAACTGGGATCGACTTGTAAAACAATAAATTAAATTTAAAAAATCCTTTGACTCCAAAATTTAAGTTGAAGGACAAGTTACTGGGGAAAAGGATTTCTATTTTTATTTCCACAGAAAATGAAAAGATGTGGATTCCTTCCAGACTAATGTTGTTTGATCATGCCAGACTGCCTGAAACAGAGTACAAGCTAATCCTACATTCAAAACAGCTGGACAAAACAGCCCTACAGACTACAGCCAGGATATCTGAATCTTCTTCGAATCCCCCCAAGACAGCGCCCCTTTCCAGCAGGAAGTAGCTTGGAAAGAATGACACCCAAATTTCCAAATATTGTGTATAAATGTTTGTTTTCATTTAATTGGACTTTGTTATATAAAATTAAATAAAATAAAAAAATAAAATAAATAAATTAATAAATTCCACCAAAAAAAAAAGAAAAGAAAAAAAGAAAAAAGAAATAGATAATCTTACTTCACAAGAACCCAAGGGTAAAGTGGGGCAAATATATTCACAATACCACCACCAACAACAAATCTAAAACAAACAAACATTAACAATCAATGGTCCTTACTTTCCCTGAACATTAATGGTCTTAACAGGCCTATAAAAAGACACAGGCTAACAGAATGGATACGAAGACAGAAGCTATCTTCCTGCATAGAAGAAACACATCTAAGCTTCAAAGACTTCAGAGTAAAGGGCTGGGGAAAAAAAATCTTCCCATCAAATGGACCACGAAGCAAGCATATATGGCTATCCTATTATCTAACAATTTAGACTTCAAAGCAAAATCGATAAAAAGAGATGAAGATGGTCATTTCCTTTTCATCACAGGAGAAATCCATCAGAATAATGTCTCAATTATGAACATCTAAACCACAAATACAAAGGCACCAACATTCATAAAAGAAACCATACTAAAACTCAAAGCTCACATAATACTTCACACACTTAGATTGTGATGAGACTTCAATACCACACTCTCACTGCTAGAAAGGACCACAAATCAGACACTTAATAAAGAAACAAAAGAACTAAACAGAAGTTATGTCTCAAATAGTTTAACAGACATCTGTAGAACATTCCATCTAAACATAAAAGAATATAACTTCTTCTCTGCTCCACATGGAACCTTCACAAAATCGATGACATAATAATTGACATTGCAAACCTCAACAGATACAAAAAAAAATTAGAATTGTCCCCTGCATCTTATCAGACCACCATGCTTTAAAATTGGAATTCAACAACACAAATCGCAGCAACCTTACAAATTCATGGAAACTGAACGATGAACAATTGCACCATACCTGGGTCAAAGAAAAAATAGAGAAAGAAATTAAGGACTTCTTAAAATTCAATAAGAATGAGAACACAGCATACCCAAACTTATGGGACACCTTGAAAGCAGTGCTACAAGGGAAGTTCATTGCACTAAGTGCCCATATGAAGAAAACAGAAGATAGTCACATAAGAGAATTAACAGCACAACTGAAAGCCTTAGAACAAAAACAAGCAAACTCACCCCGGAGGAGTTGACACCAGGAAATAAACTATTTGAGGCCTCAAATCAATAAAGTAGAAACCAGAAAACCAATACAAATAATCAGTGCAACAAAGAGTTGGTTTTTCAAGAATATAAACAAGATAGACAAACCTTTATCCAAACTAACCAAAAAGCAGAGTGAGAGAGAACATGCAAATTACAAAAATCAGAAAAGAAAAGGGGGACATAACAATGGACACAGAGGAAATCCAGACAATTTTCAGATCATACTTTGAAAACCTGTACTCCACAAAATTTGAAACTTCAAAGGAAATGGACAAATTTCTGGATAACTATCACTTACCAAAATTAAATCAAGAACAGGTAAACAACTTAAATAGACTTATAACCCCTAATGAAATAGAAGCAGTCATCAAAAGCTTTCCAACAAAAAAAGCTCAGGGCCAGACGGCTTCAGTGCAGAATTCTACCAGAAATTCAAGGAATAGTGTAGTGAGATAGTCCTTCTGTGGCACTGACCACGCCCATTGGTGAGTGGAGCGATGGGCGGAAGTGACCTGTGGAAGGAGTTTGGAGAGCTGGGAAAAGCTCTCTTGCTGGCGTGACTCGGACAGGAGAGCATCGGGTTGAATTTCCTGGTGTTCATCTGTCTAGGTTGTAAGTTATTTCTCCCTGAATAAACAGCTATTCGGCCTATTTGTTTATCCTGATCCTTATTTAACTGTGATAGAAGAGCTAATAACAATTCTCCTCAAATTATTCCACACAATAGATATAGAAGGTTCATTACCAAACTCCTATTAGGCCATAATCACCTTGGTACCCAAGCCACACAAAGACACAACTAAGAAAGAAAACTACAGACAAATATCCCTCATGAACATTGATGCAAAAATACTCATTAAATTACTGGCAAACTGAATCCAAGAATATACCAGAGAAATCACCCACCTGTGACCAAGTAGGCTTCATCCCTGGGTTGCAGGGATGGTTTAACATGAAAATGTATCAACGTGACCCACCATACAAACAAACTGAAAATTAAAATCCACATGATCATCTTCCTAAAGGCTGAAAAAGCATCTTTGGCAAAATTCAACACCCTTTCATAATAAAGGTCTTGGAGAGATCAGGGATAACAGGAACATACCTAAACATAATAAAAGCAATATATAATAAATCAACAGACATCATCAAACAGAATGGAGAAAAGCTCAAGACGATGCCTTATTGAGTCAGGGGAGGAATAGAAAGAGAGAAGAGTGAGAGAGAGAGAGAGAGAGAATAAATGAGGGAGCCATTATAGGTTTGAAGAGAAAACTGAACTAAGAGAAATGTCCCTAGACCTACAAGACTGACCTCAACTAACAATTTGAGCAACAGTGGAAAGGCTACCATAAATGCCCTTCCCTGATAATGATATTAGTGACTAACTTACCCACCATCATGGATCCCTCATCTAGTAGCTGTTGGAAACAGAAGCAAATAGCCACAACTAAACAGTGAGCTAAACCTTAAATCAGATGCATACAGGGAGGACATTACCAGGGTGCAGAAACACATAGAGACAGCTGACCTGAACAAGGAGGAGCTAATGTGTCCTCAGACTGATAGCTGGGAATCCAGCATGGGATTGACTCAGACCCCCTGAACATGGGTCTCAGCTAGAAAGCCTGAGCTTTCTAAGGGACCTCAGACAGTAGAACCAGGAGGTATTTCTGGTGCACAAACGTACTTTGGGGGACATCCCCCATGGAAGTTGACTCTTTTAACCTACAGACAGGAGAGAAGTACTAGTGCCTACTCCAAATGACTTGACAGATTTGGATGACCCCTCCTGGAGGGCATCACCCTACATGTGGAGTGGGGAGGGGGAAGGGAGGAGAGGTTTGTGGGGTGACAGGAGAGGGTGGGAGGTAGGTAAAGAGGGAGCAATGGAAGGAGGGGGGAGAGGGAAGTGGGATCAATATGTGAAATAAAAAATTAAAATATAAGTTTAAAAAATTTTAAATTTAGAAAAAAAGAAATAATAGTTAATAACTTTAAGCATTTTTTCATATTTTCAAATTCTTTCACACATGCCCTTTTTTTTAATGAATAGTTTAGCACTTGGTCCAGCAGTGTTTTACATGAAAATACTGAAGCTTAAACTAGGAGAAGAAATTTGAAACCAACCAATCTTGTGAATATTACATAAAGAAATGGAGACATTTGGGGAAAAGATCTGGAATGATTTTGATGGCTCTTTAAGGGAGAATCTTGGGTATATAACCTCTGGAAATGCTACCTAATCTGAAAGATATTGGAGAAAGATTTTATTCATGACTTGTAAAGCATCTTACTCTACACAGGCCTGTGCAATAAAAGATCTTCCTTATAGAAAAACAACATATAGAATGTGGTAGATACTCCAGAATATTTGTGGAGTCAACGGGTATGTCAAAGTTAGAGGTATGTGAAAGTTAGAGGAGTCTGAATCCCAAATGAGGAGATATTTCTGAAGATACAGAACTGAGTTTGGGGAAAGTAATTGAAATCTTATTTTTCTATTGTCTAAGTTAATCTTTTTTATTTCATTAAATTAGGCAATGTATCTAAGGAGGAAACTAAAATGTGAGAGATTCCAAATTGAAAAAAAAAAAAAAAAGTGCAGCAAACTATAAGAGAAAAAAGCGGAATTATCATGAACTTTTGGGGTTGAGTCCAAGTGCCTTTGTGTTTGGACCATGATTCATTCCCTCTTGCCAACCTTACTGGTCATACTTATGAGTGCATGGGAGATCTTTCGATTTTCTGGTATCTCCTTTAAATTCTTTGTTTAACTCAAAGTTCTTGTCACACAGACTTTTTACTTCTTTGGTTAGAGTTACCCAAATGTATTATATGCTGTTTGTGGCTATTGTGAATGGTGATGTGTCTCTGATTTCTTTCTCATCTCATTTATCATCTTTGTATAGTAGGGCTACTGATTTTTTTTTTTTTTTTTTTTGAGTTAATCTTGTATCCTGCCACTTTACTGAAGGTGCTTATCAGCTGTAGTAGCTCCCTGGTGGAAATTTTCTGTTCACTTATACAAACTATTATATCATCTGCAAATAGTGAAAGTTTGACTTCTTTCCAGATTTGTATCCTTTTGTTGTCTTATTGCTCTAGCTAGAACCTGGAATACAATATTGTGGAGATATGGAGATAGAGGAAAACTTTGCCCTATTCCTGATTTTAGTGTAATGACATTGAGTTTCTCTCCATTTGGTTTGATGTTGGCTGTAGGCCTGCTATATTTTTCTTTATTATGTTTAGGGACATTCCTGTTATTTCTGATCTCTCCAAGACCTTTATCATGAAGGGGTACTGGATTTTGTCGGAGGCTCTTTCAGCATCTAATGAGATGATCATGTGATTTTTCTGTTTCAGTTTGTTTATGTGCTGGATTGCATTGATGGACTTTCATATGTTGAACAATCCCAGAATCCCTGGGATGAAGCCTACTTGATCATGGTGGATAATTTCTCTGATGTATTCTTGCACTTAGTGCTTGAGCTTTCCTTTTAGGACTATTGTCTCTCTTCCTTTCTTTTTTAAATTAAAATTTAAAACAAGCTAGTTTTACATGGTAATTCCAGTTCTCTCCTTTCTCTCCCCCTCTCTGTCCCCTCAGTTCCCATTCCATACCCTTTTTGCTCCTCAGTGAGGGTAAGGCATTCCATGGGGGAATCTTCAAAGTCTGTCATATCATTTGGGGCAGGGCCTAGGCCCTCTCCCTTGTACCTAGGCTTATAGCATATCCCTGTAAGGGGGATGGGCTCCCAAAGTCCATTTGTATACTTGGTTAAATACTGATCCATTACCAGAGGCTCCATAGATTGCCCAGACCTCCTAATTATCACCCACATTTAGAGGGTCTGATTTGGTCTTATGCTGGCTTCCCAGGTATCAGAATGGGATCTATGAGCTCCCCCCTTGCTCAGGTCTGCAGTTTCTGTGTTTCTCCAGCCTGGTCTTGACCCCTTTGCTCATCACTCTTCCCTTTCTGTAGCTGGATTTCAAGTAATTCAGCTCAGTGTTTAGTTGTGGGTATCTGCTTCTTTTTCCATCTGCTACTGGATGAGGGCTCTAGGATGGTAGACCTCAATCTCATTATTGGGGAAGGGCATTTAAGGTAGCCTCTCCACTATTGCCTAGATTGTTAGTTGGGGTCATCCTTGTAAATCTCTTGACATTTCCCTGGTGTCAGGTTTCTCTTTAAACCTATAATGGCTCCCTCTACTATGACATCTCTTTTCTTGCTTTCCTCTATTCTTCTCCCAACTCAATCTTCCTGCTCCCTCATGTCCTCTCTCCTCCTCTTCTCCCCTTTCCTTTCTCCCATGGAGAAGGGGAAAGGGACAAGATCTCTTGTGAAAATTGGGAGCATGGGAGGAGGGGAAAGGGAGTTAGGAATTCTATCTTTAAACTATGGTGGTCCGACAGGATACACAGATTTACTCTATTTTTTTGTATGTGTTAAGGTTTGCTTTGTTGCCAAGTACATAGTCAATTTTAAGGAAGGTTCTATGTGGCACTGAGAAGAAGGTGTATTATTCTTTTGTGTTTGGATGAAATGTTCTATAAATGTCTGTTAAACCCAATTCGGTCATCACCTATTTTGGTTCCTGTATTTCTTTGTTAAGTTTCTGTCTGTTTGTCCTTTCCAATGGTGAGAGTAGAGTGTGGAAATCTCCTACTATAAGTGTGTGGGGTTTTATGTGTGATTTGAGTTTTCATAATGTTTCTTTTACAAATGTAGGTTCCTTTTCATTTGGGACACAGATGTTCAGAATTGAGACTTCATCTTGCTTTATTTTTTTCCTGAGGTGAATTTGAAATTCCCTTCTTCATTTTTTTTGAGTAATTTTAGTTTCAATCTAATTTGTTAGATATTAGGATTGCCACACCAGCTTGTTCCTTAGGTCCATCTTTCCCTAAGAATGTCTATGTTGGAAGTTGAGGTGTGTTTCTTGTGTGCAGCAAAACGATGGATTCTGTCATTTTATCCATTCTGTTTCTTTTTATAGGTGAGTTATGAGCATTGATATAGAAAGATTTTAATGAGCATTTATTGTTGATTCTTGTTCATTTTAGATTTATTGTTGGTGGTGCTATAGTGTGTGGATTTACCTCCCCCTTTTTGTTTTGGTAAAATGGGAGTATCTATTGCCTGTTTTTGTGAGTATAGTTAAGTTCATTGTATTAGAGTTTTCCAACCACTACTTTCTGTAGGGCTGGATTTGTAGGTATGTGTTGTTTAAATCTGGTTATGTCATGGGATATCTTGATTTGTCATTTATTCATCAATACTTAATAAAATATATTGTTAAATAACTCTGTTAGTGGTATAAGAGGAGTTTATGAGTTGACTAATTTTACCCTCTTAAAAGTATATTTGTATACTGAAATATGTAGAAAATATAAAAATTGTGAGTATAATGAGTCTTATGACCAAAACTAATGTCCTTCTAAATTGTGAGGAGATTTTCTAGGTAGATTATTGCAGGTGGATACAAAGCAGTGAGATGACAGTTAAGCAGCACATTTATCAATTTTCAGAGATTCTGCTATATTTCATAGTTATCATTGTGGCAGAAGTATAGACTCTCAATGTCAACTTACTTAAGGAACAAATTACGTAAGATAGAAGTTTCCCCAAGTCTTCACTTTAGAATTCAAATTTAAAAGAACTGTGGTGAGGCTCTTAGTTATAATTCAGAATAAAAATCGGATTCAAGAAGTCATGTAACTTCTTCATTGTCTCTGTATGTTAAGATGACCAGGTTTATTTTCCTTTCTTGATTTCTAGAACTAAGACATAGAAAAATAAAAATTAAAAGAAAAAAAAAAGAACAAGTCTGGATTTATGTCTTATTCTGCGGCCAGTAATCTAGGATACTTCTGAAAAATGGATCATGTAGAAGCAGTTTATTTGTTAGATTTTGGGGTTAAAAATGGAAGTTGCAAGTGTCTGGACATGGACGCAACTAGAAAGTGGGACATATTTGTTAAAAATGGCTCTTGTAGTCTTCTCATGACAACTTTTCTTCAACCCAAATATTCAGCTCAAATGCCAATTTGTTAGCTTGACAGCCTGATTCTCTCTCTCTCTCTCTCTCTCTCTCTCTCTCTGTTTCTCTCTCTCTCTCTCTCTCTCTCTCTCTCTCTCTCTGTGTCACAGATACAATATACCAAAACAGTATACAAAAACATAGAACAAGTTATGAAATTGATTCTCAGTGCACTATACAACCCTGCTGCACTTTGTATATGTCTACAATTACTGCTGCCTAAGAGCTCTTTTGTTTGTTCCGATGATAGAAAGAAGTTGCATAAGACTCAAGTCTTTTTTCCTGTAAAGCTTATTCTCCATTTCTGAGAACTTACTGTGCTTGTTTATAAGATGCCCACTCTCTTACTCCAAAACTTTCTTTATGAAAAAGCATACTTTCATCTCACAAACATATATGCTATTTCTATTTTCCTAGGAAAGACTTTTTTATTCCTAATTATTTTTATATAGATAGTTTTCTCAACTCAGGGAGATGAGGCACCTGACAATCTTTTCAAAGACTAGTCACCTCATTGCACAATCAAATGTCTATGCTGTTCACTTCCAGCATTTAAACTTGATTATGCAAGAGATACATTAGTTTCAAATAAGCAATACTCCTGTACCAGGATATGTATCTGTATGAGGTATAACTGATATTTTACAAACATCATTCAATTTATTTTTTCTCAGGCAAAAGGTTAAATTGGAAAGTTAAGGAGTTGCAGCAAAGGGAAAAGCATTGGTTTCAGAAAACTCGGGCATTTCATTTGGTTCTCAAAAGGAGGCATCAGTGAGTATTAAGGATGTCCACATTTTGTCTTAAGAACTCATGTCCTACTTGTTTAAAATAATTTTCCATGCAAGATGCAAACCAATGGTCGTTTTGTCCCTGGGGAAAACCTGTCATTTCCCTGTACTAAGCATGGTATTTATTGTCATAAGAAGTAGAGAAATTCAGGTACCTACCACACATTGGTCACAAAGGAGGAGACAAATAGAGGTTTTGGTTAGGATTTATGTGATTTTTAAGAGTACAAGAGCCTATGACTTTTATCCCTATGAGTGTCCCTATTGCTATTTTATTAACTTTTCATGGAAATCTTCCTCCATATAGAATGTTGAAGAGAAAAAGTACAATTTGTAGAACTGTCTTATAGATAATTTGAGACTGTTGACCACAAGTAGCAGAGAAACGGAAAACTTTTGACCTTTGACCTATTAAGAACTGAATTAGTGGCATAGCTTAGTTATGTGGAATGAGTTGAAATCTGGGTAGACACAGCTTGACTTGGAGATTCTGAGTTTAAAAGACATCAGCTTTCAAAAAACACAGTATAAAAGTCAAGAAGAGAATAATGGTAACTATTGTTTCCCTAAGAGGTAGAAGGCAGACAGAATTAGGAAGCATCTGACATGATATTTTCACATTGAAATTACATGAAGGCAATGTATAAAGAAGAGCTGAAGGACACATGTTTGGAAGAGCCAGTAGAAATGGAATTTGAACTTTTTTGTGGTTGCTAATATCCATGGGTAGACAGGTTGCAGAAATGTGTTAGTTTCCCCCTAAACAACAGTTCTACAGGTGGTACCAATTGCTCCATTTCCTGGTTATCCTTTCCTACTGGGTTTAAGATTGCATCGGAGGCTGGAATTAATGTTTTCTATTTCTTGCTAAAATAAGTTGAAGCTCCTTAAGGATCACGTTAAATGCTTATCAAGAGCCTCTTGGTTTCTTTCATTTGTTTTCTTTCTAGCTGCTGTGTTATCTCCTGGGATGGGACAGAATCTTGATGAACATGTGATTCTTCTTGGAAACACTGGGCATATTTCCCTCTTTAGCAGTCAGCCTCTCTTCAGATTGGTATTGGTAAGTATAGCTTGACTGTCACTATGGCCTCTAGGATCAAACACTGGGTACTTAACAAAAAGTTGTAAAACTCTTTTATAAGGAATTCATTGTTTTTATGAATTGACTGACTTGAGGAGGAGTGAATATGGGCAAAAATATTGGCATGAACCTGCATGCCAGATTTTCTTATTTATTTTAATTGGATGGTTCTTTATTTTGATTTTCAGATCTAAGACTTTCTTACACATTTTAGATACAAATGTTTACCTATATATTATTTGTAAGTATTTCCCTGCTTTGGCTGATTTTTAATTGTGTTTACAATGCCTTTGTGAGTACAGTTCATGTCTTTTCTTTTTTAATCTTGTAGATCATGACTTAGTATTATAAAACCAGATTTACAAAGATTTTATAAAATAATACTTAGGCATTTATGCATCTGGATTTTTATGTTTAGTTCTATGCCTGATTTCAAGTTAAATTTGGGGTGTTGGAATAAATGTATGTCCATTGATAAAGGTATTAATCTTTAGTCTGCTTCAATGATCATATGGTATAAGTTCTCTAATTATTTAACATAGTACATTATGTTGACTTATTATAAAAGTTAAACCAAATTCATATTCCTGAGATAAAATCAGCTTGATTGTGGTGTGTGTTCAAGCTAGAGGTAGCAATTGGTTTTTAGTATTATTTTGTTAAGAATTTTCACACATTGCCAAGTGAGGTAGCATACATCTTAAATTCTAGCATTCAGGCAGTCAGGCAGGTGAATCTCTGTTAGTCCAAGGCCAGCCTGGTCTATATAGCAAGTTTCATGATACCTAAGGCTAAATAGTGAGATCCTATATTTTTCTTATGTATGTCCTCAAGAAATACTTACATGTAATTTGTTAATACACACACACACACACACACACACACACACACACACACACACATATATATTTGCTTTTATATACTTTGTGATACAGTTCTGTTAAACCAAATTGGCCAATAGCTTCTTTTCAATTGTATGGCAGATTTATATAGAATTGAAATCATACTTTAAATATTTTTGGTAGAATTCAAAGTCAAATAAACAAACTTGGATTTCTTTGTGAGATCATTAACTATAATCACCTTTGAAATGTAAGACTATTTAGCTTATATATATATATATATATATATATATTTAAAGTCTTCATTATTATTATTATTTAATATTTTTTCTTATTTTACATATTGATACCAGTTCCCTCTCCCTCCCATCCTCCCTCAACCCCCACTGACCCCTCCATCCCATCCCCCATCTACTCCCCAGGGAAGGTGAGGCCATTCATGAGGGATCATCAAAATTTGTCAAGTAATTTGGGGTGGGATCTAGGCCCTCTCCATGTCTCTAGGCTAAGGGAGAAATGGGCTCCCAAGTCCACTCATTCACTAGGGATACATCTTGGTTCCACTGCCTGTCAAAAGTCCCATAGACTGTCCAGGCTTCCTAACAGAGACCCATGTTTAGGGGATCTGAATTGCTCATATGCTGGTTTCCCAGCTATCAGTCTGGGGTTCATGAACCCCCTCTTGTTTAGTTCGGTAGTTTCTTTGTATTTCTCCAGCCAGCTCTTTACCACTTTCCTCATTACTTCTCTCTCTCTGCAAATGGATTCCAGGAGTTTAAAAAAAATTTAAAATAACTATTTAAAATAGCTTCATGTCAGACTAGGTAGATATTAATCTATTGTTTTCTGTAGTAGTCTTTAGTATACTAACACAACAATAAATTTACAAAATAATCAGTTCTCTATGTCACAAGAAAATGGGTCTTTGCCTGCTCAGACTGATTTACTTCACTGAGATACACTCAGGAAAACAAAACCAATTAATTTGCTGTTACAATTTATAAACTTCAATAGTTTTCTTGAAATATTGCTGGCCATTGATGTCAGCTAGCTTGACTGTCTTGTACAGAAATCAACTATAAGAAACTGTTGAAAATCTATTAATCATTTACAATTTAAAAAAATTTTTGCCTTTTTTATTAAAAATGAATCCTTTTCTTGTACAATAACAGTAATTGTAATTTTCCTTCTCTCTTTCTTCCTCCCAGCACCATCCCACTCTCCCATTCAGATTCACTCATTTTCTGTCTTTCATTAAAAAAAGAGCAGGATGCTAATATAAAATGTCAAAAGGGAACAAATTGAGATATATGATAAGATAAAAACATCACATGTAAGTTGTGAAAAGCAAAGGAAAAGAGCTTCAGAGCAGGCACTAGAATCAGAGACCCACTCATTCACACACTCAGGAGTCCCATAAAACAGAAAATCTGTAATACAAACACAGATGCCTTGGTGCAGACCCTTGTAGGCCAGGTGCATTAAGTTCCAGTCTCTGTGCGTTCATGTAAGCTTTGCTTGGTTTATTTAGAGGGCCTTTTCTTCTAGTGTCCTCCATCCCCTCTGGCTCCTATACTCTTTACATTTCCTCTTCAGTGGGGTTTTTTGAGCTCTAGGGAAGGGATTTCATGCCAACAACACATTTGGGGTAAGTTTTGTAAGGTCAGTCTCTCTCTGTCTCTTTCTCTTCCTAGTGTTTGAGTGTATAAATCTATATTTTCTCCCATAGGACAATTACAGACACTGATCTGTAAGTTTAGCAGAGTATTACTGGGATTATTCTTATGACTATGTTTGTTTGTTTTTATAGGTCATCAGTATTTGGTATTTGGACTATCTACTTCCTTGTTCTTGATCACCCATGCATGCATTTATTGGGTATAGGTTCCATCTTATGGAATGGGCTTTAATTCAAATCAGATATTGGTTGGTTACTCTAACAAGCATTGTTCCACTATTGCCATAGAAGATTTTGTAGGAAGGACAGGATTAGAGATTAAAGGATTTATGGCAGGGTGTAAACAGAAGTTTCTGACCTGCCTGGTTCTGCAGCCTATTATGTTTCTCTTTTGGTAGCCTACAGAGTATGTTCTCATACCAAAGACACAATAACATTTATGTGGATATTCTATGTAGAGACAAGCTCTAACTCTTTGTACTGAATGAGTGGTGTGGATATTTGTCAGTTTGTGGATAGCAACATATTGTCTTGATAACAGCCTGAGATGTTTGGATTTCCATGGGACCTCTTTGGCCTACAACTCAATAGGATGTAACCCAGTCCTAATACTTAAAGCATGGTTTGGTGACAAATGATAGCCTGTTATGACTCTGTCTGATTTTCTATTATTTGGAGACTTCATTAAGACTGCCTTTGAATACTTTAAGAGTTTCTGTTGTACTAGGTTTCTATAATAACCCTCAAATGATTCCTACTTCTAACTTTCTCTCCCAACATTCCCTCCCTCATGTCATCTATCTCCTTTTCCCCTCCCCAATTGATACTCCAGTTAAGGCCCCCCCCTTCTATAACCCGTCCTTAAAATCTATTCTATTTCTTACTCCCAGGGATATCCTAGTCCTTTTTTCTACACATCTCTATGTCTGTAGATAATAACATGGTTATCACATAATAGCTAATATCCACATAGAAGTGAATAGATAATGGTTTTTTGTTTTGTTTTGTTTTTTGAGTCTGAGATATCTCTCTTAGTATTTGTTTGTTTGTTTGTTTTGTTTTTTTTGTTTTGTTTTGTTTTTCTTTCAGAGGTGGCTATCATTCTGTTCTTCCCAACAAATATCTTGTGTGAAATTTGTATCATGGTGTGACTTTGTGGTATTCCCTGGCTCTTAACTGCCAAGATGCCCTTGTATTGGGAATCTTTTCATCAGTTTTGGAACTCAGGTAGGCTTTCATGGTGCTGGTGCTTCCTCTCTGTGTCTGAGCCACACTGAGATCCCATTCCTAATCTTCAGTTAATTAGTAACCTATTTACCTTCCAGCTCAAGGATTACTTGGGATTTCATCCACTAGGTGTAATTTGTAAAGTTTTCCTTTAGATGAAGGAAAATGCTTCACTAAATCAGAAGAAGTTATTTTTGAAGTCCTGACATGCCTCTTGTACTCTTGTAGGCAGAGGTAGCCCCAGTCAGTCTTTATGACTGGCCCTCTTTATTGACTGACACCTCCAGAACCATAATCCTAAAGCTTCTCTAGGCTTATTGTGGCTCTTTTTCCCCCTCTACCTTTTCTGCCTCTCCTTTTCGGCTGCCTTTAATTCCAAAGCTTCTCTATGCTCTCATAGCTTTTATTATAATAGGCAGTCTTGTTGCTATTACTTTCCCATGGATGAAATCTTCCTCCTGAGCTCAGATTTTCATCTCATTCTTGCAGGCCTTTGGGCCCCCTCAAAAGCTTTGGTACCAGGCACCATTTCTCCTCAGGCTGTTATTAAAATCCTTGTGGAGGGTGGTATAATCCATTAAAATCTTGGTACTTATTCAGTCCTCTCTGAGTTCTGGGGACACCTCAACAAAGGCAGTTGTGACCTATTTTTCCTTGCCCCCTTTTCATCCATGGGAATGATGTCACCTATACCCTATCAATACCCATTGGGATACACCTTAGAAAACCTCCAGCTTTTCTATTTGGCACCCAAGCTGAAGGACCCCATACTTAATAACTTTTGGAATCAAATTTGACCTCATTATCTTTTAGATAACCAATCCAATTACTGTGTAGTGGCAACCCAGCTACCAATATTATTTGTGTGGGGAATGGAGATCCTCCATACCTACATTTCAGCTTTCTCTTATCTTTGCTTGAAGCCCTATCTTTGTTCTTCCTGTTTCCCTACCTAACTCCTTCTAGCTGTGAAGCCCAAACAAACTTTGACTCAGTTAATGAGCCTCTTGCTCACTGGCATCAACCCTCAGTTCCTTCTCTTCCTCCAGCCACTCCAGCCACTGCTTTTCCTTCTTTAGTGACAGGCTACCCTAATCATCCCTCTCTGGCACCACCACCCACTTTAAACCCACCATTAAAACTGAGTCCTCCTGATAGTGGCTCCTGCTCTTCTAAAGTTTCTCCTTCTCTACTGCACCCTACCCAGCCATGGTCATGGGTCTCCCTTTGTAGTATATTTCTTGGGTGGATGGCTGGATCAGGGTATCCATCCCTTTCTGATTAAGTTATATCTCTCAAACAGAGAAGATGTTGGGATCTTATACCCCTAATACCTACACCTCCATTAAAGAGTTTCACTATATCTCCCAATTTTACAACCTCACCTTCAATGACATTCATATGATTCTCACTATCACCTTTCTTCTTGAGTAACACAGATAATTCTGGTATCAGGCCAGGATACATATAGATGAAATTCACTATCTAATGCTGTCCACCTAGTTGGGATTGAGGTACTCACTGACTGGGACCCTTAATGGAGCTACACTATATTGAGGGCATTCTAGCTAGGGACAAATATATAACTTGCCTTCTGGCAGATCCACAAAAGGTACCCTTAAAGTAGTAAATTATGAAAACATCCAAGAGAATGTCCAGAGCAAATCTGAGAACCAATCTCAATTTGTAGGACACTTTATAAAGGCACGTTTATTCCTATTTGTATCCCCAAACCCTAGATGGGAAACACCTCCTTATGACCCACTTTCCTCTTTAGGTTTCCCTGACATTAGGGCCAAACTTATATTTCTATAGATGGGACCACTGACACCACAGGAAGATGACTTGGCCTTTAAGGTATACCATGGCATATATGAAAAAGTATGAAAACAAAGTACCTGATGTTGGCTGAGGGTTTTCAGCTGGCCACAGCAACTTTCCAGATTCCCCCTCCAAAAGCTAAAGAACTTTTGGAGCCTTGTTTCAAATTGTATAAGCAGGGTTACTGATCCTGGGCCTGATTGAGCTCTCATAAACTACCTCAATCATGTCCAAGCTGTCATCAAAAGTGATGTCCTTCAGAGCATGGGTACATCAGGCCCAGATCACCTTTAGCTGACTTATTTCTAGGGCATGGCCATGGATAATTGAGGGTCAAAGCTCCCTATGCCTGGTTACTACTATCTCCAACAGGGAGCCGTGGGTAGTCACCATGGTATCAGAGAGAATCATTTCTTTCTTTCTGGATACCAGGGTCATATACTGGGTCCTGATGGAACTTACCTCCCCTTCTTATTAACTTATTGTCAGGGTAGGGTGACAGCCTTTCCAGCATCAACAAGCCCCACTATTCAGTTGTATCTTTAGGGGTATCCCCTGTACTTGCTTGTTCCTAGCGGTGCCAACTTGTTCTGTTCTGTTTCTGGAGAGGAACTCCTAGCCAAAGTGAGAACCTCTATTTCTTTTGTTTCCCCCATCTGCTTGACATGGAGTAATCTTTTCCTTATTCTCCAAATCACACAATTTAACATCCTTTTCTTGCTGGGCTCCCAAGTGCATCCCTGAGTATGGAGTATGGAGTATGGAGTATGAAGTACCACAAAATGCCCTGTAGCCAAACATTATCCCTCTCTTATCATCTAATTACAAAATCTATTTGTTCTTGTTCATGGCAAAAGGGAGGTATAACCACCTGCTTGGTTTTGGTTGTTTGGAAAGTTTTTTCTTGTTTTCTGTGTGTGGATGGGCCTGTGTGTGTTAAAAATACATGTAGCAATCACGGGAGCTGAGACAGAAATATGTAAGGCTCAGGTGAATATAGGAATGGTGATGGCTAACACATTATTTGCTTGTGACTGGTCTGTGTGTTTTCTGTGTTTGTTTATTGGCTCTAGTTTTCTCTGCCACTGCTGACTTTCAGATATCACTGCTAATGCCTCTTTCTGTGGCTGCTTTGATAGCCAGGGCTTGGTATTACAGCTGGACTGTCTGGTCACTGGATTTTGTTTGCAGTGACTCAAATGTCTTTTGAATTAAAATTGTTGTATGCAGTTCTGTTTTATTGGAAAACTGTCTCTCTAGTTGGGTTTCAGTTCCCCATCCTCTATATGTTTAAAGATTTCCCTCAGAATCTCTGTGCTCTTTCTAGATGTATATCTGACTATGACAGAGAAAGAATACATACACATACATACATACATACACACACACACACACACACACACACACACACACACACACACATATATATATATATATATATATGGATTTCACGGAATTATTTTGAAATAAATGTGTTCAGTTATAACTACTCATGTCTTTGTTAAATAGATGGAAAATTGAAAGCTTAAGTAAATTTGAAGGTGTGAGAAAATGTCTAAGCATATGAAATTTTGGGTTTTAAGTTCTGTAAATGCAAGTTATAACAGTATAAGAAAGAAGATTTTTGTATGTTAAACCATCCCTGCATTCCAGGGATGAAGCCTACTTGGTCATGGTGGATGATTTCTCCGATGTATTCTTGAATTCGGTTTGCCAGTATTTTATGGAGTATTTTTATATCGATGTTCATCAGGGATATTGGTCTATAGTTTTCTTTCTTAGTTGTGTCTTTGTGAGGCTTGGGTATCAAGGTTATTGTGGCCTCATAAAAAAGAGTTTGGCAATGAACCTTCTGTTTCTATTTTGTGGAACAGTTTGAGGAGTAGTGGTATTAGTTCATCCTTGAATGTCTGGTAGAATTCTGCACTGAATACCTCTGGCCCTGGACTTTTTTTGGTTGGAAGGCTTTCGATGACTGCTTCTATTTCATTGCAGGTTATAGGTCTATTTAAGTTGTTTGTCTGTTTTTGATTTAATTTTGGTAAGTGATAGTTATCCAGAAATTTGTCCATTTCCTTTGAATTTTCAATTTTTGTGGAATACAGATTTTCAAATTATGACCTGAAAATTGTCTGGATTTCCTTTTTGTCAATTGTTATGTTTCCCTTTTTGTTTCTGGTTTTGTTAATTTGCATATTCTCTCTCTGCTTTTACATTAATTTTGATAAAGGTTTGTGTATCTTGTTGGTTTTCTCAAAAGACCAACTCTTCGTTGCATTGATTTTTTTGTATTGTTTTCCTGGTATCGATTTGTTGATTTCAGCCCTCAAGTTGATTATTTCCTGGCATCTACTCCTACGGGTTGAGTTCTCTTCTCTCTTTTCAAAGGCTTTCAGTTGTGCTGTTAATTCTCTTATGTGACTATCCTCTGTTTTCTTCATATGGGCACTTAGTGCAATGAACTTCCCTTGTAGCACTGCTTTCAAGGTGTCCCATAAGTTTGGGTATGTTGTGTCCTCCTTTTCGTTCAATATTAGAAAGTCCTTAATTTTTTTCTTTATTTCTTCTTTGACCCAGGTGTGGTGCAATTATACATTGTTCAGTTTCCATGAGTTTGCAGGTGTTCTTCTATTTGTGTTGTTGAATTCCAATTTTAAAGCATGGTTGTCCGATAAGATACAGGGGACTATTCCTATTCTCTTGTATCTGTTGAGGTTTGTTACGCCAATTAGTATGTATTCGACTTTAGAGAAGGTTCCATGTGGAGCAGAGAAGAAGGGATATTCTTTGTCTTTGGATGGAATGTTCTATAGATGTCTGTTAAACCCAGTTGAGACATAACTTCTGTTAGTTCTTTTGTTTCTTTGTTGAGTTTCTGATTTGTGGTCCTGTCTAGTGTTGAGAGTGGTGTATTGCAGTCTCCCACTATAAGTGTGTGAGGTTTTATATGAGCTTTGAGTTTTAGTATTGTTTCTTTTACGAATGTGGGTGCCTTTGTATTAGGTCCATAGATGTTCAGAACTGAGACTTTGTGTTGATGATTATTCATGCGATGAATACGAAATGACCTTCTTCATCTCTTTTGACTAATTTTGGTTTGAAGTCTAACTTGTTAGATAGTAGGATAGCCCCACCTGCTTTCTCCTTGGTTCCATTTGATTGGAAAATTTTTCCCCAACCCTTTACCCTGAGGTAATGTCTATCTTGGATGCTTAGATGTGTTTCTTGTATGCAGCAGAAGGATGGATTCTGTCTTCATATCCATTCTGTTAGCCTGTGTCTTTTTATAGGTTAGTTAAGACCATTAATGTTGAGGGAGAGTAAGGACCATTGATTGTTGATGCTTGTTTGATTTAAGTTTGTCATTGTCAGTGGTATTGTAAATATATTAGTTCTGCTTTACCCTTGGTTTCTGGTGTAGTTGGATTATCTGTTGCCTACATTTTTGTGGGCATAGTTACCTTCCTTTAGTTGGAGTTTTCTGTCCAATACTTTCTGTAGGGCTGGATTTATAGATACATATTGGGAAAATCTGGTTTTGTCACTAAATTTCTCCATCTATAGTGATTGAGAGTTTTGCTGGATATAGAAAAGGATTTCTAGTTTTGTTTCCACAGAAAATGTAAAGCTGTGGATTCTTTCCAGACTAATGTGGTTTGATCAAGCCAGACCACCTGAAACAGTGTACTAGGTGATCCTACATTCAAAACAGCTGGACAAAGCAGCCTTACAGACTACAGCCAGGATTTCTGGATCTTCTTCGAATCCCCCCTGACAGCACCATTTACCATCAGAAAGTAGTTTGGAAAGAACAATGCCCAAATTCCCAAACATTGTCTATAAATGTTTATTTTCATTTAAATGGACTTTGTTATATAAGATAAATAAAAAAACAGTATAAAAAAGTAATCAAAGCTAATGAAAGATGTTGCAGGTTTCTTCCCCCCTCTATTTTTGAAGCTTTAGAATTATTATAATATTGATCGATAGAGTTCAGATAAGCTGATAAAGCACTGACTACTCTTATCTGTCATAAGCTCAAGATTGTAAATATCCTTAGGCTGTCTTCTAAGTATATACTTAAAGGTTCTTCTCATAATGGTTAAAGCATTTCTGTGCAATCTATACACCCAGCTATGTGAACAGAGGAAAAGAATTAATACTTTTTAACCCAAAGCTTTTACTATGACTTGAAGGTGGTATTTATCAACTGCTTATCTTGCAATCTGAATTTCAGCACATAATACAAACAATGGTAATGTTAATGTATCTAAAACTTTTATCCCCTCTTGTAAAATATAACCTTCATATAACCTTTAGGGAGTCAAGGGAATCATAGACTTGAATCTATCTCCCACAGTTTAAACAGACATCAGGTAAGTAATCCTGAGTTTCCCCTCTGCTTAATCCCTAGGGTGTGATATTTCTCTTCTTTGATCTTGGGACCCCTCCTTTCCCCTAACTACCAGGGCTATGGGCCTGTAAGTTCAAAATGTATTATTTTCCTTTGAGTTTTTAAACTTTAACTTATGTCTCCATATCCAACTCAGAAGATTTCTGCTTAGCTGACAGACACTATAAAGGACAGATACTATACAGGAATCAACTGAAGACTATAAACTTCTCCAAATGGTTGCAAGCACTGGATTTGTTGAAAGTTAATGTGAACCAGTCTGGCTTGCATCATTTCTCCTTATCTCTTCAGCTGGGTCAACTAACTAGATGCTTCTTTTGCATGCCCCATTGCCTGAATCTCCTCCTAGACTTTGACTATTATTCAATTCTTTCTAGGCCCTGGCATCTTAATTTCAGCAGAAACACGTTTAGTAGACAATACATCATCCATTGTCCTTTTCAAAAGACTGGAATGTCAGGGAAAGGAAATCTCCCTGGCATAGGGAACAAAATGGATACCCATACTACCTACTGGCATACCAGAAAAGGTACCTTTAAGACAAAATAGACTCAAATATATCAACAGGTAGAATCATTACCTAAAATAGTTTTATAATGTGATAGGACACCTGACCTGATTTATTTAGGACAATAATTTATTATGTGGCTTTAAGAATAATTCTGTTTCTATACACACCACTTGAAAAATATTAGAGAAAATTGATTAGGATCTACTAATAGTGAATAAGGGTGGCATTTGCCTCTTCCTCAAGGAGGAATGCTACTTCTATATCTCCAATTATGTCTCCCATCCAAATACTAACCAGGCCTGAACCTGCTTAGTTTCCAAGATCAGATGAGATCAGGCACATTCAGGGTGGTATGGCTGTAGACATATCACCAATTATAATAAAAGTTATAATAAAGACAAAGTATGAAAACTCCAGACATATCAAAAGACCAAATTGATACCTCTGCCCAATGGATCATTGACAACTAAATATGGAATGGGATACTATTTTTCAAAACCCACTTTACTTTCTTTTTCCTAATTCTACCAATTGTTCTCTGTATTATAAACTTCTTGTCTAGGTTTCTTCAACAACAATTTCAGATGATTTTCAAACATATCTTTATTTAGTTGTTATTAAAGAATTATTAGCTCCTGGCTATATAATCAGAGGCCTTCAACCACCAATTACACCCTGATGGTGAAGATCTAGTAGGCTCCAAAGACATCAGTGCCCTCATTCTACAGAAAGGTGTCTAACAATAATGGCAACATCTCCTCTCTATTAGTTTTCAATAGTAAAGTAAAATGGGAGGAAGGTAGGGTAATAGGCCAGTGGGAAATCACCCATCTCCTGGGTTTTCCCAGCCTCTGATTCTTGGAAATTCCTACCAAAGTGACGGATGCCACATTAGCAGCTAAATAGGAGTTAATAGACAGACAATACTTCCAGATGCACTATACTTTCTAACTAGCTCACTACCTATGTTCCAATTACTCTGTAAAAGCCTGCTTATCCATATCCCAAAGCTATGTCTCTGCATTCAGTGATACTACCACTCCGTTCTCTCCAATAAATCTCTCCGATAAGGTTTGTTCCATGATGTGAATTTGTGGTATTATGTGACTTCCTAGAGTCAAGATGCCCTTGTGTAAAAAATTCCTTTCAAATATAGATGCAAAAGTACTCAATAAAATACTTATAAACTGAATCTAAGACCACATCAAAAAGTTCATCCACCTTGATCAAGTAGACTTCAAACCAAAGATGGCTCAATATATTAAAATCAGCAAATTTAATCCAACATATAAACAAACTGAAAGAAAACAAACCCATATCATTATTTTATCACATGTAGAAAAGACCTTTCATACTATCTAACATCCCTTCATAAAAGTCCTGGAGACATTAATGATATAAGAGACATACCTAAACATAATAATGGCAGTTTGCAGTAATCCCACAGCCAACATGAACCTAAACGGCAAAAATGTAAAGCAATTCTAGTAAAATCAGGAATATGACAAGGCTACACACTCTCCTCATACTCATTCAATATGTTGAAGTTTTAGCTAGTGCAATAAGACATTTGAAGGAGATCAAGCAGATAAAATTTGGAAAGGAAGAAGTCAAAATATGGTTATTTACAGATGATATGTTAATATACATTAGTGACCCTAAAACATTCATGATTGACGTCCTATAGCTGGTTAAAAAAACTTTCAGTAATGAAGGTGGGAGAAAACAAAATCTAACTCACAAAAATTCAGTAGTCTTCTTATATCCAAATGATAATTGGACTGAGAAAGAAACCAAGGAAACTATACCTCTCACTATTTTCTCAAACATTATAAAATATCCCAGGGTCACTCTAACTAAATAAATAAAAGACTTGCATTATACAAAATTCAAGTCTTTGAAAAAACAATTGAAGAAATAAGAAGATTGAATTATCTTACATGTTCATATATTCATATTAACAACACAGTAAAAATGGACTGCATATCAAAATCACTCTGTAGTTTGAATGTAACCCCCATCAAGATTCCAACACAATTCTTCATAGAACTTGAAAGCATAATTCCTCAGTATCATACAGAAACATAAAAAGCCAAGGACAGCAAAAACAGTCCTGAATATTAAAAGTACTACTGGAGGTTACACCATTCCTGATTTCAAGTTGTACTACAAAGCTATAGTAATAAAATTGCCTTGTTTGGGCATAAAAGAGACATATTGATTATTTGAGGACCCAGACATGAATCCACATATGTTTGAACACCTGAGGGTCAATAAAGAAAATAGAATTACACATCATCTAAAAGATAGCATCTTCAAGAAATGGTGCTTGTCAAACTAGATGTCCACATGTAGAAGAGTACAAGTAACAGGAGACAACTTCCTGAACAGACCACCAATAATTGCATATGTACTAAGATTGCCAACTAATAAATGGTACCTTGTAAAACTGAAGTTTTTGTAAGGCAAAGAAGACCATCAATAGGACAAAACTGCAGCCTACAGAAGGGGAAAATATATTCACTAACCCCACATCTGAAAGAGGGTTGATTCCCAAAATATATCAAGAACTCAAGAAACTATATAACAAGAAACCAAATAGTACAATTTAAAAAAAAGACTCGATATAGATGTAAACAGAAAAATTTCAACAGAAGAATCTCAAAAGGATGACAAACACTTGAGGAGATGTTCAACATCCTTAGCCATCAGAAAAATGCAATTTAAAATGACTCTGAGATTCCATCTTATACCTGCCAGAATGGCTAAGTTTGTAAAACACAAGTGACAGCTCATATTAGAGAGGATGTGAAACCAGTGGGGAACATTCTCCTTTACTGGGAGTGTAAACTCTTACAGCCACTTTTCAAGTCAGTGTGGCACTTTCTTAGAAAACTGGGAATTAACTTACAACTAGACCCAGCTACACTACTCTGGGGCATGCACCCAAAAGATGCACAATCATATCACAAGGACACATTTTCAATTACATTCATAGCAGCTGTATTTATAATATTTAGGATCTGGAAATGACCCAGATGCCCCTCCACCAAGAAATGGATAAAGAAAATAAAGTATATTTACACAACGAAGTATTACTTATGATTAAAAACCATGGCATTGGAATGGGATATTTGCTGGCAAATAGGATGGAACTAGTATTAATCATCCTGAGTGAGATAACTTAGACAAAGTTTGAAAGATAAACATGGTATGTACTCACTCACAAGTGGTTGTTAGATGTAATATTATGGATAACTATTCTATGATCCACAGACTCAGAGAGGCTAGGTAATAAGAGCATCCATGGGTGTTGTTCAGAACTCCCTGGGACGGGAGAAGAAAGTCTATGGTTGTAATGAAGAATAGTCAGGATGAGAACATGATTGATCAGGTTGGGGATGGAGAGGGGGAATACTGAAAGAGACTACTGGGAATGGCGGAGGGTCAGATCAAAGCCTGGTGAAAGGGAATCTCTCAGGAATCTACAAGGAAAACCCCAGCTTTGATTCCTAGCAACAACATACATGTAGCCCTATCTTCCCATCTACTGGGACAAGATTCATGCCTATTCCAATTGTGATCCAGAGGCATCATCCAGAAATTGATGGAAACAGATGCAAGACCCATAGCCAAATATTAGGCAGAGTTCAGGGAAATCCTATGGAAGATGGATAGAAAGGATTGAAGGAGCCAGTAGGGTAAAGGACATCACAAGAAATTTCACAGAATTAACAAATTTGGGCTCATAGAAGCCCACAAAGCATGAACTGACAACTAGGAAGTCTGCATGGGATTGGCCTAGGCCTTCTATATATATGTTACTGTTGTATATGTTGATCATCTTGTGGGACTCCTCAGTGGGAACAGAGGCTGTCTCTGACTTTTTTATAGGCCTTTGGGACTCTACTCCTCATAAGGAGTCATCTTACCCAGTCTTAATACATCAGGGGGTGCTTGCTTTGTCTTACTGCAACTTAATATGCCATATGTTGTTGATCCTCATGGGCAACTTACCTATTTCTAAACAGACAAAAAGGAGGTTATTGTGGTGTGGGAACAGATGGGGGATGGGCAAAGGATTTGGAGGACAGGGGGAAGGAGAAACTGTGCTCAGGATGTAGAATAAATAAATAAATAAATAAATAAATAAAATTTTTATAAAGGATAGTGCAATCAGATCCATACTTAACAACCCTGAACTAAACTCAACTTCAAATGGATCAAAGACCTTAATGTAAAACAAAGTATATTGAACTTGATAGAACAGAAGTGGAGAATATCCTTGAACACCTTGGCACAAAAAATGGGTTTCTGAGCAGATACTGTTACCATTGTTACTAAGACCAGTAAATAGAAAATTATTAATTATTGAAACTTTAAATTGTCTATGAGGCAAACAACACTGTCATTAGGACAAAATGACAGTCTATAGAGTGGGAATATGTTTTCACCAGGTCCATATCTGATAGGCTAATATCCAAATATATAAAGAGCTCAAGAAATAGGATTTAAAAAACAAACCTGCCAATAACCCAGGTAGAAATGGAGTACATATCTAAATAAATTTTTCAATAGAAGAAATCCAAAATGCTGAGAGAGACTTAAAATTATTCTTTAGAAATTCCCAATATACTATGAGCGAGGAACGCTTTATATAGGATGAAATTACATGTTATAATATATTCACCTAAGAAGGATAGATTTGTTTTTAATCCAAATGATTTATCAGTTTTAAGAAATGGAAGATGCAAAAATGATTCTAGAAAATGGTAAAGTCTATTCCAATAAATGGCAAGTTTGGGAGTCTACATTCAAAAATGCTATAAATTTGGTCCTCTTCTTAATTTTTTTTTCCTTAAATCTTGAGAGGTACTTGCTAAATTTCACTAGTACAGCACTGATTATAGCTCTGTGAAAATTCTGTATCTCTACCGGGATTACATTTAAACTCCAAACTGTTTCAAAGTCAAAACAAAAATTCACCAGGTATATCAAAGAATTTATTTATGTAGGATAGAGATCACTAATCAAATCTTTTGTGAAAGGGAGACAAGGTATTTTCTTAACATTTTTCTAGTTCTATTTACAACTGTTTTGGGGCTGGGAAATATTTAAAAGTGAAGTGACCATCAGGCAAAAGCATGGATGCTTCTTATGCCATCCATAGAGGGTGGATTTCGTTATCTTGCAGTAATTTGATTGTAAGTTTGCAAGTTAGAACAGCAGCATGCTCTCTGTATTTTAGAAGATTCCTCTGTAAAGGACAGATCTGAACTATCTAAAGAAAATATGGTGATTCTGAACTATTTCAGAGTGGCAGTTAAGACTAAGTAGGATACAAAACATGGTTTTCAGAGAAGTCTTAGTGCATTATCTTATTGAGGGAAATTCTAATTTATAGGAATTTAATAAATATAAATTTTAATAGAAATGACTTAGAAAAATCTAACCTTTAAAGGTGTGCTCAATGCACATGAGCATATGCATCATATTACACTCTCCTTTAAATATTTTCTGTATCCCCATTGAGGTGATTGTGAATTTGATGACATGATTATTGCCATGCTTGCATTCTTCATATTTTATATCAAATCAGTATGTATAATATGTGCTCTAAAACATGTTTAGTATATTTCTTATGCCAATATTTACATGTAAATGCAGCTTCCCTCTATAAAAATGTATTTTTGAACTCTGAGTTCACTTTTGTAATGTTTATGAAACCATTTGTATTCATGCTTCCTTTAACTTCTTTTAAATTATCCAAGTGTTAGTCATTTTTATTTCTAGGGAGAGATTAAGAAAGAGCCCACAAAATTGTTAATTAGCCAAATCACCCTTCATTCCAAACAGTTAAAACTTTCAAGCCAATTAAAAAAGATTCACAAAGTTCTACTCTAGCAAATTCTGGCAGTTGGGATGTTGGCCTATTGACAGGAGCTATGCCTTACAGTTTTCATAGCACTGCTGTAACACACAGCCAATGTTAAAAACACATCAGTCATAACCCTGCTCATAATGTACAACTGCAGAGCATCATCCTGGAGAATAATTGCTCACTTGCTACTGTGCATGTAAGTCTCTTCTAATATGGGCTTAATGAGTTTCTTCATATATAAGAATACTGAAAGTCTAAAAGAAAATGAGTATGCATATTAGATTTATTAGTATTTATTAGCTATTGAGTATTTTCTATGCTGACAGTTTTACTTTTGTGTATCTGAATATATTATTAATACCTAAACTTTATTTGTTTTCTGTGTGGTTAGTACTCAGTCAAATTTTATGACTCATTGCTTCATTTATATTTAATTATGTCCTATTATCTCATACAAATGACTCAATGACAGTTTCTGCCCCATGTGTCTGTCTCCCTTGTTTTGTTACAAATAATCCTGAAGTCTTCATGCACTTTCTGAGAGTTTTGTTCATATTCACAGCTTCAATTGTCTTTGTGATGTGAAACTCTAAATCTCCAACTCATTCATATCCCTTTGCTCAACTTCTGAGAATATTCCTCATCTGAAGCTCTCAACTTCAATCCCCACCTCATTGGGCTTATTATAGCATAGTTACTCTTACTAAAACTTGAAACATTATTAAACCTGTAGCTACATATTAATTCACCAGGTTTGTTTAATCTTTTGAAAATTTGTTTTATGGTTCATGGAAATCAAAGTCAGACCACTCTCATGCTAGACAACTGTTCAGTGAGGAATCTACAATCTCAGTCAATTGCAAGTTTTATGGCTTTTTCAGCTCAATTTATTTATCACCCTCAATGATAATATTATTATCTGTTTTAATTCCTCTAATCTATTGTTCTGATTGCTGTTCAAAGTTTCCAGGTTTCACTCTGAAAACTTCAGACCATCAGTGACAGATTGTGCATTCCTCTGTCCAGGAATGTTTATGGCATGAGACCAATCATCTCACATACTTGTAGGATGAGCTGTACTTATTCCTTAGTGCACCAGTCATACTACATTTCTTTTTGAATATATTCTTTTTTCCTCTTAAAATGAATTTTACTTCTTTTTTAGACTTTTAGTAAATGTCTAAGTGCAGTGCTGCTAACAAATCTACTTTCAATAATATGTTGTGCATAGCCTAATCATGGAAATGTATACTGTAGCTGCAAGTCAAATTTAGAGGACTGGTGAAATAATGAATATGACACATGAGACAGATTTCTAGTGATGTTTTTGGATGCATAGAGTCAGTAATGTTTTCCCCAAACAATTCAAAGTTGCTACTTTCTCAGAAATGTGACTTTTCCAAAAGAATGACATTATCCTAGTTAATGGTATAGATTTTGGAAGACATCGGTATTAAGTTTTATACTTATCAAATTTCTACAAAGTAGAATTTCCCTCAATAAGACCCTACACTGAGTAATAATTCTCTGAAAATCGTTCTTTGTGCCCCACTTAGTCTTAACTGCCACCTTGAAATAGCCCAGAAATCACCTGAAAAGTAAGTAATTGAGTGATTGTCTTTTTCAAGTTTGTCTGAGGGTATTTCTGGGAGAAATTTCCTTGATTTCTTTTAGTGCACTTAGAAATGATTAGACTGTTGTGGGAGTCACCCTTCACTTCGCAGATGGAAGCTGAGTGTGAACTTGGATAAGCAAGAGAGAAAACTGTCAAGCTACATGCCTTTCTGGTTCCAGACTCCAGGTTTCTGTTGTGACTTCCTTCAGTCATAGATTGTGAAGGGAATGTGAGCCAAAACAACTCCCCTTGCCTCCCAAGTAACTTTTTGTTAGCATATTTTTTTTTATTATAGTGACAAAATGAAACTAGAATAATTTTTTTTTCTGTTTGCTGTCAGGGGATGCTAAAGTCCAGGGTCCAGAAATTGGCATTATGATCTAGATATTGATGTTTGCTGATGGTCCTTCTAGTGTGTTCTTTGATGACAGAATGAAGAAAAACAATGGGAGTGGAGATGGGGAATAGCTTATGGGGTAGGGCCATGGAGAGTGGGGGCTGGGATGTAAACACTGTGAACTCACATGGTTGAATGAAGAAGATCAAGGCACCTAAGCTTGCTCCTCTGATCTCATTTATAATACACCAATTCATTCTAAAGCAGAAAACTTCTCAAAGGTTTCATTCTTTTTTTAAAGCCATAACAACATATACTATGTTTCAATAAGAATTTTCAAGGGGACATGCTCACTATACTTGGCTTTTATTATTTATTTAGAGTTTGGCATTTGCTGTCTTCATTTTACTCACACAACAGTTCCGTTTAAATTTGCCTGACTCCTTTATTTCTAGTATGTATTCATGTTTCTTAGTACTCAGCTTGATAAAAAAGAACAATGACCTTAAAATACATGGCTCATTTAGAACCAACAGCTACTTACAAGAAGAAGAATAGATGATATCACAAAGCAAGGAAATTCAAGATGATTTCTATACAACCACCTGTTCAGCAAAATATGTACATGGAGTTTGATGAGCTTTTAAAAATTGAGTAATACCTGCTGTGGAAAAAAGCTCTTGTTTGGGCTTTGGACACTGGGACTTACTGTCAGGTTAGCAATTTATTCAGCAATTGTAGGTAATCATGGGACTCTTCTCTTCAGAGTTCTCATAAGAAAGGAATACATGTTTTAATGGTGTTCATTATGAATCCTGGTATAAATTATTAAATAAATGCTGATCACTATCCTCATATTTTCATTTTATGTCATTGCTCTGTGACATTTTAAAATTACTATTTAAATATATATATTTATAAAAAATATATATATATATTTATATATATATATATATATATATATATATATATATATATATATATATATATATATCTTTTACCTCTCCTCTAGTCCTAATTCTTTTTTTTTTGGTCCTAATTCTTATAGCACTTGAATCATTTGAAATGAACACTTCTCTACTCTTATTTGCTAATTTTTCTTTCATGTAACCAAATACTTGATAATAAGCAAATTTAGGAAGGAAATATTCATTTTGGAGTATGATTTGAGGTTAGAGTCTACCATAATGGTGACTAAATGGGACCCTACTCTGATAGCTGGGGAAACATCATAGAATCAACCCAGACCCCCTGAATGTTGATGTTAGTTAGGAGGATTGCGAAGTTTATGTGGCCTGTAGTAGTTAATCAATATTTATCCCCAGTATACAAATGGACTTTGGGAGCCCATTTCACAGAGAGGGATACTCTCTCAACTAGACAAATTGAGGAGGGCATAGGCCCTGCTCCAAATAATGTGACAGATTTGAAGATCCTCCATAGAAGGCCTCATCCTCCTTGGGGAGCAAAAGGGGAATGGGATGGGGCTTAGGTTGGAACGGGAGGAGTGGAGGGAGAGGGAGCTGGGATTAACATGTAAAAGAAGTCTTTCTCATGGCTGAAAAAGGCTATTATGGCATGGGCTTGAGGCTATTCACCCACATCTACATAGACAAAGAAGGAAAGGTGGGACAGGAAGTATAGTTACAATATAAAATTACAGACATCCAAGAGCCTGCCTCTTGCAGCTGGCCCCATAATCTGAAGGTTCTACAAACCCTGAAATAGAGCCAACAAAGGTGTGGGGGGACTAAGCGTTTAAATAGATGGTTTTGCCAGAGACAGTTCGTATTCCTAAACATCTCTTAAATAAATTGTTTGGTATTATTAATTTTTAGGGTTCCAGCCTTTAATAAATATCTAGTTGGCAATATCTATGTATGTTATATGTGTAAATAAACAGAAGGCACATGTGTGTTAGAAAGGTATCAATAGTCAATTATATAACAAGTAAAGTACTAGACAAACAGTCTCATATGTTAGTGTTCTCAGAGAGAGTAAACAAAACCATATGTATTTATAATCCTATTATAATGTATACAGCCATGCAGGATGCAGGTTTTCAGCAATATTATGATGCTTGATCCCATAAGATTGTAACATTTAGTTGTGTCAAGTCATTCTTACTCCACAAAGGTACACACTTTTATGTACTCATAAAAAACTCTACTAGCACAATTCTCAGAATGTATCCTGTCATTAACTGGTGCATCACCATGTGCAGGTGTCTCTGTGTATATACATAATAAAACTGGCTTGGTGGTTTGCCCAGTTATGGAAACTTAGAAGCATATTGTAAGCTGGAGAGCCAGAAGATGCAGTGGTGTCGTTTTAATCTGAGTCTCAAGGCTGGATTCAACACAAGCTCTCAGTTCCATCCAGGTGCAAGAGTGGATAGTTGGATATTCTAGTTAGAAAATAGGCACAGAACACAACTTTTGCCCTGACTTTTCTTCTTGTCATGTCTCAGATACATTGGGTAAGGCCCATCCATAGTGAGGAGGGTAATATACTCTTATACTCTACTCAGCCTGCTGATTAATATGGTAAAGCTATTTTAAAATTCCTTATTCAGAGATTAGAAGAGTGCTTAGCCAAATATTTGGCCACACTGTGAGTGAATCAAAGTGAAATATATTAATTATTACACCTACTTATGTTACTCATTTTTGTTTGTGTCATGTGTCAAAAAATTCTCCTGCAAATTTTGTTGGATTTTAAATATTCCAAGTTTGTTGTTTGTTCCTAATTTTAACAGTGTAGTTCTTTATATATATATAGTGCTGTAGGTCAGTAACTAGTTTCTTATCGGCTAGCTCTGCCTTAATTATTAACCCATTTCTATTAATCTAAGTACTGCCATGTGGTCTTACAGGCGAGAGGGGCTGGCATTCTTCTCTCTCCATCATCCATCTTGGATTTCCTCCCTACGATTTTCTCTTTTCTCCTAGTCTCCTAGTCCTGCTTATCTTGCTTCCCTTTTGGCCAACAGTGCTTTATTTATTAACCAATAAGAGAAAGATATTTACAGAATGACATCTTCCATCATCTCCTCTTTTCTGTCTAAATGAAAACAAGGGAAGAAGGATTTTAACCTTAACATAACAAAATATATCACGCAAGTTACCTAATAATAATCACAGTTAACAATATTTAGTCCATTAACATTTAACAAGATTTAAAGAATAAAGAACTTCACATGAAGTTCTTCTATAATGTTTCATTTTCAGCCTGTGGGCCATATTGTGTCTGGCAGACTCCTCAGCAAAACAGGAAACTTTAAAATGTCTACCTGTATTGACAGTTTGCCAGTCACTTTTCTCTGTGTCCTGCAGAATGTCTGGCAGACTCTTGGAACCCTGAAACACTGTCCATCTTATTTCAGCAGTCACTTTCCTGTGGACCCTGTATGTCCAGTTTATACAGCATAAAGTCAAATAGTCCAGACAAGAGAAATATCTTGTCCAAATGGCTAGTCTTGCTATATTGGAAGCAAACTCCATAATGAGTTTCTCTGATGTCCACCTTCCTTCCTGACACAAGTGGTGTTTCCAGGTGCAGTTATGTCTCACTGTCAATTAAAACCCTAAACCATTTTAAATACCATATTCTGTGGGTCTTTGAAAGGTTTTAAGAATGCCTATCCATCTCAAATACATCTTGAAAACTTAACTAACTTAACTGTAAGTTTTGACTATCATAGGTAACTATCTATAATCTATACTAATTTATACATTTTAATGAGCTATATAAACACAGTACCTAAACTAGGAGGATACATATACATATCAAAAAATTGATCTTAAATTGTATTAATAAATGAAAATCTATTCTAAAACAAAGTATTTATATCTATATCATAATTCCCTTTTTACCTTTAAAAAGAGATTGGTTGTGGTCATTAACTATTTATAACCAACCCCATTTAAATGAAAACAAACATTTATAAATAATATTTGGGAATTTGGGTGTCATTCTTTCCAAACTGCTTCCTGCTGGTAGGGGCGCTGTCATGGGGGATCCTAAGTAGTACTTCTTGAATATAAGATGTAATGTTAAAGTCAATGGGGATTATATTCAGTTGTGCCTGGTATTTTCTTTTTAGTTCAAGTTGATTTTTATTGTGTTTTTACTCTAAGATTCAATAATATCATTAAAAATGCTAATTGTTCTCAATTTAGAGTAAACATATGATTTATATATAATAACAACTAGGCTGGTTAGATAGCTTAATGGGTTAAAATATTTGCTGATAAGACTGACAACCTGAGTTTGATCTCTGAAAACCACATTGTAGAAGGAGAAAGAACTCCTCCTCATTGTTCTCTTATTTCTACACCATTACTGGATAATGCATGTATCTACAAATGAACACAAATCATATTCATAAAATAAATACATAAGTTATACACTAAAAATTAGGCAAAAATTACTGAGAAAATATATCCAGTTCTCTAAATTTATATGATAACATATGAAGGATCGGATCTAAAAAATTAACATTTTCTTTGTACACTAAACACAAAAGGAACTAAATAACATATATTAAAACAAGGGAATTTTATGTTCTATGAAGATCAGTTTATTTGATCTATGTAGTTTCTGGTTACATAGCTATATCTTAAAACCCTTTGAGAGATGTTAGTCTTTTGAATGCATTCACAATATGAAACTTATTTATTATATTTATTTTAATATTTTTGAGTTTCATATGTGAGCACTCTACATTATTTCTACCTCAACTTCTCCCCTCTTAACTCCTGTGCTCCTTACACAGATCTTGGGGACAGTTTCACTATCATATCTAGAAGACACTACCATGCAGTAGACATCTTTTAGCTTTTACAATCTTTCCTCCTGCAGCTGCACTATTGTAGGTGCATCGGTTGGGGCTGGGCACCATGCAGTCACTTATTCTCTGCATTTTGACAACTTGAGAATCTCTGTAGGTGCCACTGGATGCTGCAAAAAAGAAAGGATTTTTTTGATGAGGGGTGGGAACTTTACTTATCTGTAGGTATAAGAATGAAATTTAGAGTGCAATTGGAATTTATACTGCTTTAAGGAAGTGGAATTACTAGGTCCCCCCTATATTCCATGCTCTCACCATTCATAGGTAGGTGGCTAGGTTTACTGTATCAGGAATGAATTCTGTCCTATTGAGTGGGCTGTACATCCAATTAGATAGCTGTTGGTTACTCTGACAATAATAACACCATTTCATGTTTAGGAGCATCTTGCTATAGTGGCTAGTGTTATTGTTTACATTCTTTACATGTATTTATAGGCTGGGTAAGACTATTTCTTTTTTTTTCTTTTCTTTTTTTTCTTTATTGGCAGCTGGTGTGGTACCTTCAGATACTATGAGAGCTAGTCCTAAGGGAGAAGGCTTCCAGATCTATTCCAGCTCCACTCCTTCAAGTCCTATGGCCAAAGAATATGTTGTCTTTAGCAATAGTATCTTGCCTTCAAGTTCTGAGAGGCATCAAAAACAACAACAAATGCTACTTTCTCTGTTGTGTGTTGACACAAAGCATAGACAATTAGTATTAGTCATAAAAATTAATGGAAATGTATGGTTAACAGTATTCAGGTTATGGTTTGCTCATTCACAAATGACTTTGTGATAAAATACTAAGAAATTGAAAACTTTGGGGTAATTTTATTGCTTATAAACTTAAACCTATTATTTTTCTGTTTATATATGGACATACATGGACAGAAATACAAACAAAATCTGATGTCCTTGTTTTCTCAAATGGTATGTATTTAAAAGGGCAAGTCTATAAAATCATAATAAAGTGAATAAAAACTTCTATAGGAAGCAATTTAACTTAAACAAGCTTTTTATAAGCAGTTTTCTGGAACTAATGTATGCCATTAAAGATCAATGCTATTGCTCTGACACACCTAGCATTTTAGATTAAAATAGATGCATCAACTGTTTGGCATGCCAAAGAAAAGACCACATTCAATTCAATTTACTTTTCAAAATACATTTTTTTTTGCTCATTCACAAGAAACAGCAATATTGTAACTATATTAAAAGATAGGTATTAGTAGCAAACAATTTTGAATTACTGGTTATGTTGCCTTGCCAATTTCAATTTTAAAATCTGCTTGATTTTCATGAGGAAATATCATTGTATTACTGGTCTGTAGTCAATGGAAATTTTGCAGTTCACTGAATATATATCAGCTCCCACTGCCCTCAGATTTATTTCTACATATCATCCAATTCTATTAACATCATACTAGCACATTTAACTAAGTCTGTGAGTCACTATGGAATAGTAACTGATTAATCAGGAGCAGTGTTCATGCTTAGAGAATATAGAGCTATCTAAAATTTAACCCATTAGCATCTCTTCTGGACTTGAGACTTCCTTTTAAACCTTTAGAAATTTACATGTACTACTCACAGGAATGCCAAAAGTTAACATGAAAAATTGGTCTTGAAAATGAAATAGTATGTTTGGTAGATCAGTTATGCTTTTGATGCAGACATACACTTATAGGTTGTCACAAGACTTGCTAATCTCATGCTTCACTACATACTATGTCATCTTGAATGATTGGCTGGAAGAAAAGGGAGTCTCAAATTCTTCACCTTGATAACTCATTTCTAGTTTGATATATCTTTTTTTTTATGCATATAGAGTATTTTTTATTTAATTTTATATAACAAAGTCCAATTAAATGAAAACAAACATTTATACACAATATTTGGGAATTTGGGCGTCGTTCTTTCCAAACTACTTCCTGCTGGTAAGGGGCGCTGTCTTGGGGGATTCGAAGAAGATTCAGATATCCTAGCTGTAGTCTGTAGGGCTGTTTTGTCCAGCTGTTTGGAATGTAGGATCAGCTTGTACTCTGTTTCAGGCGGTCTGGTGTGATCAAACCACATTAGTCTGGAAGGAATCCACATCTTTTCATTTTCTGTGGAAACAAAATTAGAAATACTTTTCCCCAGTAACTTGTTCTTCAACTTAAATTTTGGAGTCAAAGCGTTTTTTTTTTTTTTTTTTTTTTTTTTATTATTATTATTTTACATGTCGATCCCAGTTCCCTCTCCCTCCCTCCACCCAAGCCCTCCCTCCCTCCTTCCCTCCCTTTTGCCCTCTCTACCCTCTCCCATGCACTCTAAACACCCTCCCCTCCCAACCCCCCACCACAATACAATATGTAGGGGAATGCCATCCAGTTGGGGTCATGTAGATCTGACAGGTCCTGTGAAGTAGGGACTAGGGCTTCTCTCCTATCTCTAGAATAAGGCAGTTATCCCTCCATGGGGGATATGTTTGCAAAGTCCTTTTGTGCACCAGGGATACATCCTGGCTCCACTGTCTGAGGTCTCTTAGACTGCTCAGACCTTCTGGCTGAGACCCATATTCAGGGGGCTCCGAGTCAGACCCCTGTTGGCTTCCCAGCTATCAGTCTAGTGGCCCTTAGCTCCTCCTTGTTCAGGTAAGCTGTCTCTATGTACTTCTACCGCATGGTCTTGTCCTCTCCATCTGCTTCTGGGTTCTAGTTTGACTCAGTGTTTATGTATGGGTGTTTGCTCCTGTTTTCAACAGGCATTAGTTGAGGACTCCATGGAGAAGTTAGTTGTTGATCTCACTCTCCGGGAAGGGCATTTATGATAGCCTTTCCACGGAAGCTGAGATTGTTAGTTGGGAGCAGTCTTGTAGTTCCCTCGACCTTTCTTTGTGTTCAACTTTATCTTCAAACCAATATTGGCTCCCTCTTTTATGTTCTCTCTCTCTGTCTCTGTCTCTCTCTCTCTTTCCTATTTTCCATTCCTAACCAGGCTCAATCCTCCTGGTCGCACATGCCTTCCTCTCCTCCCTCTCATTTTCTCCTACTTCTCTCTCCATTAGCTGTCCTCCCCCACTATACCTGAGGTCTGGGGGACTTGTCCCTTCCCAGTTCTGTGAGGGACTGTATATGAATCTCTTAGAATACAACTTGTATCCTAGTTCCTCTGGTGATGTGAATTATAGGCTGGTGATCATTTGATCTAAGTCTAAAATCCATATATGAGTGAGTACATACTATGTTCCTCTTTTTGTGACTGGGTTACCTCATTCAGATGGTTTCTTCAAGTGCCATCCACTTGCCTGCGAATTTCAAGATACCATTATTTTTTTCTGCAGAGTAGTATTCCATTGTGTAGATGTGCCACATCTTCATTAACCATTCTTCTATTGAAGGGCATCTAGGTTGCTTCCAGGTTCTTGCTATTACAAATAGTGCTGCTATGAACATAGTTGAACAGATGTCTTTGTTGCATTGATGTGAATCCTTTGGGTATATGCCTAAGAGGGGGATTGCCGGGTCCTGTGGTAAACTAATTCCCATTTTCCTGAGGAACCGCCATACTGATCTCCAAAGTGGCTGTATGAGTTTGCACTCCCACCAGCAGTGGAGGAGTGTTCCACTTTCTCCACATCCTCTCCAACATAAGTCATCACTGGTGTTTCTAATTTTAGCCATTCTGGCAGGGGTAAGATGGTATCTCGAAGTTGTTTTGATTTGCATTTCCCTGATAGCTAAGGATGTGGAGCATTTTCTTAAGTGTCTTTCAGCCTTTTTCATTTCCTCCATTGAGAATTCTTTCTTCAGTTCTGTACCCCATTTTTTAATAGGGTTATTTGGTGTTTTGTTGACTAGTTTCTTGAGTTCTTTGTATATTTTGGAGATCAGCCCTTTGTCGGATATAGGATTAGTGAAAATCTTTTCCCAGTCAGTGGGCTGCTGTTTGGTCTTGTCAACTGTGTCCTTTGCCTTACAGAAGCTTCTAAGTTTGAAGAGGTCCCATTTATTAATTGTTTCTTTCAGTGTATGTGCCCCTGGAGTTATGTTCAGGAAGCGGTCTCCTATACCAATTTGTTCAAGGGTACCTCCTACTTTCTCTTCTAAGAGGTTCAATGTGGCTGGATTGATGTTGAGGTCTTTGATCCATTTGGACTTGAGTTTTGTGCATGGCGACAGACATGGGTCTATCTGCAGTCTTCTACACACCCTCATCCAATTGTGCCAGCACCATTTGTTGAAGATGCTGTCTTTGCCCCTTTGTATAATTTTAGCTGTTTTGTCGAAAATCAGGTGTTCATAGGTGCGTGGATTAATATCAGGATTTTCAATTCGATTCCATTGGTCTACCTGTCTATTTTTATGCCAATACCAGGCTGTTTTCAGAACTATAGCTCTGTAGTAGAGCTTAAAGTCAGGAATGGTGATGCCTCCTGATGTTCTTTTATTGTATAGGGTTGTTTTGGCTATCCTGGGTCTTTTGTTTTTCCATATAAAGTTGATTATTATCCTTTCAAGGTCGGTGAAGAATTGTGATGGGATTTTAATGGGGATTGCATTGAATCTGTAGATTGCTTTTGGTAAGATTGCCATTTTTACTATGTTTATCCTACCTATCCAAGAGCATGGGAGGTCTTTCCATTTTCTGGTATCTTCTTTAATTTCTTTCTTTAGAGTCACAAAGTTCTTATTATATAGATCTTTTACTTGTTTGGTAAGCGTTACACCAAGATACTTTATGTTGCTTGTGGCTATTGTAAAGGGTGATGTTTCTCTGATTTCTTTCTCTGCCTCTTTGTCGTCTGAAAAAAATAGGGCTACTGATTTTTTTGAGTTTATCTTGTATCCTGCTAGTTTGCTGAAGGTGTTTTCAGCTGTAGGAGTTCCCTGGTAGAGTTTATTGGGTCGCTTATGTAAACTATCATATCATCTGTAAATAGAGACAGTTTGACTTCTTCCTTTCCAATTTTGATCCCCTTGATCTCCTTTTGTTGTCTTATAACATTAGCTAGAACTTCTAGTACGATATTGAAGAGATATGGAGAGAGAGGACAGCCTTGTCTTGTTCCTGATTTTAGAGGAATTGGCTTAAGTTTCTCTCCATTCAGTTTGATGTTGGCAGTTGGTTTGCTGTATATTGCTCTTATTATGTTTAGGTATGTTCCTGTTATCCCTGACCTCTCTAATACCTTTATCATGAAAGGGTGTTGAATTTTATCGAAGGCTTTTTCTGCATCTAGGGAGATAATCATATGGTTTTTCTTTTTCAATTTGTTTATATGGTGGATCACGTTGATAGATTTTCGTATGTCAAACCATCCCTGCAATCCAGGTATGAAGCCTACTTGATCATGGTGGATGATTTCTCTGATGTATTTTTGAATTCGGTTTGCCATTATTTTATTGAGTATTTTTGCATCGATGTTCATCAGGGATATTGGTCTGTAGTTTTCTTTCTTAGTTGTGTCTTTGTGAGGTTTGTGTACCAAAGTTATTGTGGCCTCATAAAAAGAGATTGGCAATAAACCTTCTGTTTCTATCTTGTGGAAAAGTTTGAGGAGTAGTGGTATTAGTTCTTCCTTGAATGTCTGGTAGAATTCTGCACTGAATCCATCTGGCCCTGGACTTTTTTTCGTTGGAAGGCTTTCGATGACTGCTTCTATTTCATTTCGGGTTATAGGTCTATTTAAGTTGTTTGTCTGTTCTTGATTTAATTTTGTTAAGTGATAGTTATCCAGAAACTTGTCCATTTCCTTTGAATTTTCAATTTTTGTGGAATACAGATTTTCGAAGTATGACCTGAAAATTGTCTGGATTTCCTCTGTGTCTGTTGTTATGTTCCCCATTTCATTTCTGATTTTGTTAATTTGCATGTTCTGTCTCTTCTTTTTCGTTAATTTGGATAAAGGTTTATCAATCTTGTTGATTTTCTCAAAAAACCAACTCTTTGTTGCATTGATTTTTTGTATTGTTTTCCTGGTTTCTATTTTGTTGATTTCAGCCCTCAAGTTGATTATTTCCTGGCGTCTGCTCCTGCGGGGTGAATTCGCTTCTCTCTGTTCTAAGGTTTTCAGTTGCGCTGTTAATTCATTTATGTGACTATCCTCTGTTTTCTTCATATGGGCACTTAGTGCAATGAACTTCCTTGGTAGCACTGCTTTCAAGGTGTCCCATAAGTTTGGGTATGTTGTATCCTCATTCTCGTTGAATATTAGAAAGTCTTTAATTTCTTTCTTTATTTCTTCTTTGACCCAGGAGTGGTGCAATTGCACATTGTTAAGTTTCCATGAGTTTGCAGGTTTTCTGCTATTTGTATTGTTGTTGAATTCCAATTTTAAAGCATGGTGGTCCGATAAGATACAGGGGACTATTTCTATTCTCTTGTATCTGTTGAGGTTTGTTATGTCTCCTAGTATGTGGTCGATTTTAGAGAAGGTTCCATGTGGAGCAGAGAAGAAGGCATATTCTTTTGTCTTTGGATGGAATGTTCTATAGATGTCTGTTAGCCCCAGTTGAGACATAACTTCTGTTAATTCTTTTGTTTCTTTGTTGAGTTTCTGATTTGTGGTCCTGTCTAGTGTTGAGAGTGGTGTATTGAAGTCTCCCACTATAAGTGTGTGAGGTTTTATATGAGCTTTGAGTTTTAGTAGTGTTTCTTTTACGAATGTGGGTGGCTTTGTATTAGGGGCATAGATGTTCAGAATTGAGACTTTGTGTTGATGGATTTCTCCTGAGATGAATATGAAATGACCGTCTTCATCTCTTTTGACTAGTTTTGGTTTGAAGTCTAGCTTGTTAGATATTAGGATAGCTACGCCTGCTTGCTTCTTATTTCCATTTGATTGGAAAATCTTTTCCCAACCCTTTACCCTGAGGTAATGTCTATCTTTGGAGCTAAGATGTGTTTCTTGTATGCAGCAGAAGGATGGATTCTGTCTTCGTATCCATTCTGTTAATCTGTGTCTTTTTATAGGTGAGTTAAGACCATTAATGTTGAGGGTGAGTAAGGACCATTGATTGTTGATGGTTGTTTGATTTAGGTTTGTTGTTGGCAGTGGTATTGTGAATATATTTGTTCTGCTTCACCCTAGGTTTCTGGTGTAGTTGGATTATCTGTTGCCTACATTTTTGTGGGCGTAGTTACCTTCCTTGGGTTGGAATTTTCCTTCCAATACTTTCTGTAGGGCTGGATTTGTAGATACATATTGGGAAAATCTTATATCTGGTTCATTTCATTGTATCCCAATTTTTGTCTTTTCCATTATAAGCAAATACAATTTACTCATCCTGGTATAATGATCAGTAAATTTTGACAAATGCAAATGTGTGGTTTTGCCAGCACATTAAAATATGAATGTATCCCATCATTCTCACAGTCCCAATATGCAGAATTGTCTCCTTTGCTGTAGCCCTCACATGGTCCACGTTCTGGAAACAAGTGCTGATGAATTTATATTCCCACAGTTTTGGAATTTAGGGAACATACACAAGATGGTAAATTATGTAGTCTCCTGTGTCTGACTTGGTCAAATGCATCTCAGATCCACCCAGGTTTTTGTGTGAGTCAGTCCATTGTTTCCTATGTAGTCACTCTTTGCTCCATTGTGTGGATACATCAATGATTATTAGTTATATAACTGAACATCTAGATAATTTCCAGTTTTGACATTTGTGTGCAAGTTTTATAGATAAAAGTTTTCATTTACCTTTGGTAAGTATTTGAGCATGGGTTTCTGAGTTATATGATTAATTTTTTATTTATTATTGGAAGAAAACCCTCACTAGGCCTCATGGAGGAGGCTGGTGATACCAGCTTGAGTGAACAAGGCAAGAGGTTAATACATTCAAATCCTTACAGGGATGAGAAATGAGTTCAAGATTAGCCTGGGAAGTTAGTGGAGACCTACAATAAAAATATTATAAAAAGATGTGGTATTGTGCTTGCCTATCAAGAGCCCTTTACTAGATTCAGCCCTCAATATGATAAGTGAAAAAAAGAAAAATGTTAACTGGATTGTCTAAGCAAGGGTTTCAGCTGCTCCATATACTTTTCAGGATTTGGGCTTACCACTACAGGAACAGATGTGCTTTACACATAATTTTAGTTTATTTTTTGATCTTCTAATAACTAGGATATGAAATATGTTTCATCTCCTCATTTACCATGTGCATATATTCTTTGCAGTAAATATTTGTTTAACTTGTTGATTCAGTTTTATTTATTGTTATTTTCTATTTCTAAAATAGATACATTTGCTTACTTTCTAAGATTTTATTTTATTATTTTTTTTGTTTATGTTACCACTGAGTTTTAATCAATCTGTATGAGCAGACAGTTGGAGTCTGGTGGCCTCAGTCATGCATGTTCAATGTGCCTATATTTTTTTCCCCAGGAGTACCAACATTACACTGGAGATCAGTGAAATTTATTTGTTGATTTTTACAGCTACAGCATACATATTCAGGAGTACTCTTATTTTGTTCTTTTCTTGCAATGTGTTCACTCAGGATTTTCTATTTTATTTTATAAACAATTTAGTAGACACATGCTTTTTTATAGACCATGATTAGTACAAAAGAACTTATGATGATACTGAGAACAATAATTTTGAAAATAATCACTAATTTTAATAACAGTCTCAACTTTCACAATCAACACCTCAATTTTTTTCAGCATTCTTCCTCACTGTATTTTTATAAAATATATCCTTTCTATCATTTTTAAAAATTTAAATTTGAAACAAAGTTGTTTTACTTGTCAATACCAGTTTCCTCAACCTCCTATCCACCCTTATCACCCCCAGTAAACCCGAGTTCATCTCCTTTCTGCTCCCTAGGGAAATCTTCCCATGGGAAGTCTTCAAAGTCTGCCATATCATTTGGGGAAGGGCCTAGACTCTCTCCCATGTGTCTAGGCTGAGAAAGTATTCCTTTTTTATGGGATGGGCTCCCAAAGTCCACATGTATACTAGGGATAAGTACTGATTCATTACCAGAAACCCCATAGACTGCTTAGTCCTCCTAACACCCACATTCAGGGGATTTGGTTGGATCGTATGCTGTTTCCTAGCTATCAGATGGGGGTGCATGAGCTCCCTCTTGTTCAGGTCAGCTGCTTATGTGTGTTTCTCTAGCCTGGTCTTGCCCCCTTTGCTTATCACCCCTCCCTCTCTATAACTGGTTTCCAGGAGTTTGGCTACTGTTTATCTGTGGATGTCTGCTTTTGCTTCCATCAGCTATTAGATGAAGGCTCTAGGATGACATATAAGGTAATTGTTAACCTCATTATTATGGAAGGACATTAAAGGTAGCCCTCCACTATTACTTAGACTGTTAGTTAGGTTCATGCTTGTTATCTCTGGGGATTTACCTAGTACAAGATTTCTCCTTAAATCTATAATGGCTTCCTCTATTATGGTATCTCTTTTCCTTCCCTAACTCAATCTTTCTGTTCCCTCATGCCCAGCTATTCCCTCCTCTTCTCCCCTTCACTTTCTCCTAACTCCCTCTCCCCTTCCTTCATGGTCCCAATTTGCTTTGGAGATCTTGTCCCTTTCTCCTTTTCTGGGGGACCATGTATATCCCTCTTGGGGTCCTCCTTGTTTTCTAGCTTTTCTGGTGGTGTGAATTGTAGGCTGATAATCCCTTGTTCTATGTATAAAATCCATATATCAGTGAGTACATACCATTTTGGTCATTTTGTGACTGGATGGTTACTTCTAGTTCCATCCATTTGCCTGCAAATTTTAGGATTCCTTTGGATTTTTCTGCTCAGTGGTACTCCACTGTGTTAGCATAGCACATTTTCTCCATGCATTCTTCATTTAGGGCTGATTTACCAAAATATACAAAGAACTCAAGAAGTTAGTTACCAAATCATCAAATAATCCTATTAAAAATTGGGGTATAGAATTAATAGAGAATTCTCAATGGAGGGATCTAAAATGGCTAACGGATACTTAAGAAAGTGCTCAACATCCTTAGTCATCAAGGAAATGGCAATTAAAACAACTGTGAAGTAGTTTTTTACCCCTGTCAGAATAGTTAAAATCAAAACCATCAGAGACATTTTATACTGGAGATGATGTGGAGAAAGGGACACTCTCCTTCACTGTTTGTGGTAGTGCAAACTCCTTTAGCTATTTGGAAATCTGTATGGCAGTTACTCAGGAAAATGGTAATTAGTCTACCCTAAGTTCCTATAATTCGATTTTAGGCACATTCATATAACAAGGCCATCTGTTCAACTATGTCAATAGCAGCATTTAAAAAAAATTTAATATATTTTTTATTTTATATGTCAATCCCAATTCCCTCATCCTCCCATACTCCCAAGAAGCCCAACGAACCCCCATCCCATCCCCCATTGACTGCCCAGGTAGGCTAAAGCCTTCCATGAGGGATCATCAAAATCAGTCAAGTCATTTGAGGTAGGCCCTACGCCCTTCCCTGTGTTTCTAGGCTAAGGAGGTATCCCTTCTTGGGGAATGGTCTGCCAAAGTCCCTTTGCACAATAGGGATACATACTGGTTCCACTGTCAAAGGAACCGTAGTAGGCCTAGGCCTCCCAACTGAGACCCATGTTTAGGGGATCTGGGTCTTTCTTATGTGTGATTACCAGCTATCAGTCTGGGGTTCATGAGCTCCCCCTTGTTCAGGCCATCTGTTTCTGTGTCTTTCTCCAGCCTGTTCTTGTCCCCTTTCCTCAACACTCCTCCCAGTTGTTAGTTGGGGTCATCCTTCTAGGTCTCGGAGATTTCCCTAGTGCCAGATTTCTCTTTAAACCTATAATGGATCCCTCTTTTACGGTATCTCTTTTTTGTTCTCTTCTGTCCTGCCCCTGACTCAATCTTCCTGTTCTGTCAAGGCAAACTCTCCCCTCCTCTTTTCCCCTTCTCTTTCACCTAACACCCTTTCCCCTCCCCCAATGCTCCTAATTTGCTCAAGAGATCTTGTCCCTTTTCCCTTCTGTGTTGGACCATGTATGTTTCTCTTATGATCTTCCTTGTTTCCTAGCTTCTCTGTCAGTGTGGATTGTAGGCTGGTGATCATGATCCTTTGTTGTCTTTCTAAAATCCATATATGAATGAGTACACAACATGTTTGTCATTTTGTGGCTGGGTTACATCACTCAGGATGGTTTCTTTCAGTTTCATCCATTTTCCTGGGAATTTCAAAATCCAATTTTTTTCTCCACTGAGTAGTACTCCAATGTGTAAAAGTACCATATCTTCTTTAACCATTCTTCAGTTGAGCACCATCAAGGTTGCTTCCAGATTCTGGCTATATTACAAATAATGTTATTCTGAACATAGTTGAACAATGACTTTGTTGGGTATATGCCTAATAGTGGAATTATTGGATCTTGTTTTAGACTGATTCCAATTTTCTTGAGAAACTTATTTACAGATTTCCAAAGTATAGGTTTGCACTCTTACCAGCTGTGGAGGAGTATTCCCTGTTCTAAACATCCTTTCCAGCATAAGCTGTCATTGGTGTTTTTGATTTTAGCCATTCTGACAGGGGTACCTCACAGTGTTTTGATTTACATTTTCCTGGTGGCTAAGAACTTTGAACACTTTAAGTGTCTTTTAGACATTTTAGATTCCTCCATTGAGAATTCTCCATTTAGTTCTGGACCCCACTTTTTAATTGGATTATTTAGTATTTTAGCTTCTTGTATTTAGCTTCTTGAGTTCTTTGTTTATTTTGGAGATCATCCCTGTCAGATATGGGGTTGTTGAAGATCTTTTCCCATTCTTTGGACTGGCAATTTGTCTTGTTTACTATGTCTTTTGCCTTATAGAAGCTTCTCAGTTCCAGGTGTCCCCATGTATTAATTGTTAATCTCAGTGTCTATGCTACTGGTGTTATGTTCAGGAAACAGTTTTGTGTACCAATTTGGTCAAGAGTACCTTCCACTTTCTCTTCTAAGAGTTTCAGTGTGGCTGCATTTATATTGAGGTCTTTGTTCCATGTGGAGTTAAGTTTTGAGCTTTCTGATAGATATGGACTTATCTGCAGTCTTCTACATAGCGTCATCCATTTGTGCTAGCACCATTTGTTGAAGATGCTTTCCTCCTTCCATTGTATAATTTTAGCTGCTTTGCCCTTTGCCAAAAATCAGATGTTCATAGGTGTGTGGATTAATAGCAGGGTTTTCAAATTCAATTCCATTACTGTACCTTTCTAATTTTGTGTCAATACCAAGCTGTTTTTAGGAATATAACTCTATAATAGACCTTAAAGACAGGGATGGGGATGCTTCTGGAAGTTACTTTATTGTACAGGATTTTTTTTCTTTTTCTTTTTTTTTTTTTTTGCTATCCTGGGTCTTTGTTTTTCCATATAAAGTTGACTATTATCTTTTCACAATCTATGAAGAATTGTGCTGGGATTTTGATGGGGATTGCACTGAATCTGTTGATTACTTTTGGCAAGATTGCAAGTTTTACTATGTTGATCCTACCTATCCAAGAGCATTGGGGATATACCCGTTTTCTGTTATCTTCTTTAATTTCTTTCATGAAAGACTTAATGTTCTTGCTATAAGGGTCTTTCACTTGTTTGGTTAGCATTATCCTAAGATATTTTATGGTGTTTGTGGCTATTGTAAAGAGTAATGATTTTCTGATTTCTTTCTTAGGCCCTTTATCATTTGTATATAGTTTGGTTTGTTTTTTTTTTTTTTTTTTTTTTTTCATTTCTATAATGGATTTTTTCATATCCTCTTTGAGAGCCTCTATCATTTTCATGAAGTTGTTTTTAAGTTCATTCTCTTCTTCATCTGCATTGGAATGTTCAGGTCTTGATGGTGTAGTATCCGTAGACTCTGGTTTTGTTCTGTAAGTCATTCTGATTATGGATGCATTCTTACACTGTCTTCTTCCCATCTCTTCTTCAAGTTGGTACAGGTGGGGATGCTCCCTTCTCTTGTGGGTCTTGGGTTCAAGGCTGTATTCTCTTCTCTCTCTCTCTGTTGGATACTGGAGGGGCAAGACAAGAATGGCTGCAGACAGTGAATGGATAAAAGAATATTTGTTATTGATTTATGGTCCCAGTTTTCTCAGATCTTGTCTATTTCCTCTTCCCAGGGTGATCCATGTATATCTCTCTTAAGGTTTCCCTTGTTTTCCTAGCTTTCCTGTGGTCATGGACTATAGGCTGGTTATCCTACTCTTCAAGTTTTAGGGTTATGAGTGCTCTGTCTAGTGCAGTTACTTCCAGATGCTCTGGTTCATTTTTCCTGTGTAATTACAGACTTCCCATTCCTATTAAATGAATGCTAAATTGAATATTGAGGCATATCATGTACATATGCCAGCAAACAAGAGATATCCTTAAGGCTTCTAACACAAAACAAGAGACAAAATACAATTAAGAAGGTTTGAAGAGAAAACTGACTCCAACTAACAATTTGAGGAACAGTGGAAAGGCTACCATAAATGCCCTCCTCTTATAATGAGATTGATGAGTTATCCACCATCATAGAGCCCTCATCTAGTAGCTGATAGAAACAGAAGCAGACACTCACAGCTAAACACTGATCTGAACACAGGTCTAGAGAGGGAGGACAAGACCAGGATACAGAAACCCACAGAAACAGCTGACCTGAACAAGGAGGAGCTAATGGGACCCCGGACTGATAGCTGGGAATCCAGCAATTGACTAACTCAGATTCTCTGAATATGGGTCTCAGTTAGAAGGCCTAGGCAGTCTAAGGGATCTCTGACAGTGGATCCAAGATGTATCCCTGGTGCACAAAAGGACTTTAGGAGCACATTCTCCATTGAAGGATACTCTCTTAACCTAGAGGCAGGAGGGAGGGCCTAGCCCCTACTCCAAATGACTTGACAGATTTTGTTGACCCCTCCGGGAAGGCACAAACTCCCTGTGGAGTGTGTGTGTGGGAATGGGATGGGAGTGTGGTCAGGGAGCATGGAAGGGAGGGAAAGAAGGAGGGAAAGGGAACTACTGGGATTAATATGTAAAATAAGAAAATAAATATTTACTGTAAATAAAATAAAAAAAGAATATTTCCTCACCTTTATGATTTGTAAGGGTACCTTGTTTTTTCAACATTCTTATCCTTTGCTTTACATTATCCTATTTAAATTAAGAACTTCAATTAGCTTTTGCATATAACATATATTGCATAACAATAATTTTTATTTTATGTGTTGTATAGAAAGTTATCCCACAAGATTTGTCTGTCTCTTCAAATTGTAGAAGTCTCATTTAAAGCTAATATGATGTGAAATGTTGCATGTTTTACTCCCATACCTATATAGCTTAATTTTATTAATTTTATTAAGCTATATAGTGAATAAATAGTGAATGTTCTATACACATTTATTTTTATGTTAAATATAAAATATTATTTCAACTTCATAAAAAATACTTTAAATGATATTCTTATAATATAGTTTCTTAGATTATCTTTTGTTTTAGGTTGTTTATTCACTTTCTGATATATATATATATATATATATATATATATATATATATATATATATATTGTATGTCTTGTCTTTAGGCAGGTCTTTATTTTTTTCTGACTTCAGGCATATAGACACACACACACACACACACACACACATACATACATACATATATTTTTAACTCTTGAACTTGATTTGCCAAGTTCCCAAAATTCACAGTAGAACATTTATTCATCTTATGATAAACTGATAAATTTATGGTTAGATTTTTGGAAATGGATAGTTTTATAATCTTAAATGCTTGTGTCCTGGAACATTAGAAGTCTCTCTATTAACTCACACTTTCTTTTATGTTTCTCAATCAAGTATCATTAAAAAGCTCCTGCAGATGTCTAATGAAATTTATCCATAGACATTTCATAATTATGTTAATGTCTTAAGTTTTTATCAGTCATTCAGCAATACATGAGTTAGAGGTCATCAAAGATGATCAGATAAGTACAGACAGTAATGAACAGATTTTTCAGGTTCTTAAGAATCAAGCTACACAAGTAAATATCTAGATTATCAAGTTGCCATAATTGCTCAGATTTTGTTTTGTTTTTCAGTAATATTTATTCTTTTATAATTCCATACTTATATACAATGTGTATTTGTTATATCATCCCTTATCCCCCACATCTTCCCAGATTCTCTTTCCCAGACCATGTTTTAGCCAAGCTCAAGTCCTCTTTTTTAAAATTATGTTCAATACTTTTTGAGATTATAATATGATTATTTCATTTCCCCTTTATTTTATTTCCTCAGAACACTATCTTCTACCCTTGTTGCTCTAATTTTTGAAATTATTTATTAGTTCTGAAATTATAATGTGTGACTTGTGAATATGTATTCACCTATTGTTTTAAAAATCATGTAATTTCTCTCCTTCATATGTGTTGTCCCCAAAGCATAACAGCCATTATCATCTTCAGAGAAGAGTCTACGACTATTAACAGAAGGCTCTCATGATCTGGCCTGTTGGTGTTCCCTCAAAGAATGAGGGTTGGCTCTTTAAGCTCTCATAGGAGCTTTGGACAGTCTTTCATATATCTAACATCTAACTTCATGTAATTCTAGCCAGGCTGCATGTCACCTTCTGGTGTCAGAAGGTTATATAGAGAGTAATATATAAGGCATGGAAATTTAACTGGAAAAAGGGATTATGTGTATGCAACTATGAAGTTGTTGATGAGACTTTTATTTGCAGCAATCCTTCAGTGTCATCCATATTCCTATAAGTGACCTCTGATACAAGGAAGACCAGTAAACTTTTTTTTTCTTTAAGTAAATTGGACTTTCCTGACATCTTTTGCTCGGTTTGTCATTAGTGCCTTCTTTGGGGAGAGTACACATTTGTTCACATCTCCCAAAAGAACAATATGTAACATGGAATGTTCACATATTTCTTACCTTAGGGGAAAGGACTGTATTTCTCTGTATCTCTATTCTTATATTGATGAATTTAGTTGATGTAGCATCTGTGGAAAAGCTGATAAATGAGCTGTTTCTGTCTATCTCAACCTCTTCATTGCTGTTAACTCTGTCCTTTACCTGAATGAGGGCCTTTCTCTGAAGAGATCCACTATGGCCCCTTGCTTCCTATACTGGGAGGCACCAGTATTTTAAAAGCAATTTGAAAGCCTCTACTCAGAATCTCAGCTCCTTGTCTATATGCATCTTCTCTGGCTGTGGGTTACTGGAATTCAATGTGAGGCCTCAGGTCTCCCCTTTCTTATCAATATTGTAATACTTCCTTTCAATGCAAGCTGATAACATCATCAAATATTATCCTACTTTCTTTAGAAAAGGCAGGTCATTTTCAGATGATTTTTTAGGATTTTATGCTGTCTACCATTCAATTTTTGTAGTTCTATTTAGTTCTAATTAATCTTTAATGGTTGTTCTCAACCTTATACCCTAAATCATTATTTGTTTTTCATTTGATGATTTTTTTAAAGAAAAGTATAGGAGGTTAGTTTCTCAGATGAGCTCTTCTTGTTTAATTTAATTTCCTTTGTTTACTGTCTTTGGAATAATATTTTCTCTCTGAACTAACATTGCCAGGTATTTGCTCACTAGATAAATAAGGTGCTAACACAGTGGAGGGGCCATGTGTAAGCGACAAAGAGGTCACCAGAAAAGCAGAAATATAGCAGAAAGCATTAGAGAACAATAACAAATGCAGCTTTGAAATAGCCGGCTAGAAAAAGCACAAAGTACAGACATATGTACAAAATGAATGTTTGCATTGATCTTTTATTTTTCTTTTTCCTTTTCATTTGTTGGTTCACTGAATTGCATTTAAACATGCAATCACTAAAATGGAAGGGGTTTTAGGGTCTAACACATGAACCAGAATCTGTGACATTTCTCACAACTTTTAGGACAAGGGTAGGGAACACTAGCTAAGAATGGTTTTCACAAGATCCAGATAAACATTAAAGTGCATTGCAGTCAGATCACTCAGGGGAAATATTGGTGACAAAATTCTGGTCTATAAGGAAATTAATTTTGCTTTTAGATGGGTTGGAAATAACAGTCCAGATGGTTTGTATATGAACAGGGCAAAATGGTTTCAGCTGCTTGTGAATGATAGGTTTTGGGTTAAGGTTTCAATGTTCACTACATTGTAACTGATTAATGTCTCTCATCCTTTTCTTCTCCAATTCTCTGGCAACTGAAATTTGGCCATTTCAGAATTTGTCTTTTACTAAAGATGAAGTTGTTCAACAGAATGTTGTTCCTATTGATTGTTGAAGCAGAGGTGTACATTGGTACAGTGCTTCATAATGCAGTGACTCAGATTCACTAGCAGAACTTTATGTAGTTTCATCTTTTCTGTTTCTGATGATCTTCTACATTACAATATGCAAACTATGCATATCAGAAATTTAATTCTATTTTCATGTGACATGGACACTTTCTTAAGGTTACATTAGTGCAATATAGCCAAATTAAATAGGCACAGAGTTAACTACTCACAACACAATAGCAAGATATTTCATTGTATCCATTATTTCTTACGGAGGATAATGGCACAATATCTATATATCCAAAATATCCTGAATAGGCAACTCTCTTCAATGGAGCTTATATTCAAGTAATCAAGATGTGAATATTGATATCGGCCCAACATCACTATTTCTCACAAGTTGAGTGCAATCATGAGTCTATGTTTTCATTATTTCTCAAAATTAATATAAAATGTCTTTACTAATGAAATATTTATTAGAGAATAGCCAGTATTTGGAAATTAAGCTACTTTGGACTATAGCAAAAATCAATCACATTTCTTCTTCTGCTGCTTTGCCTTTTCATCACATTTTCACAGGTAAAATAGGTAATATGCATAACTTTGAGTGGCCTCTTAGAAGCAAAAGAGATGTTCATGTTTTTGAGGACATACAAATCTTTGAAGACCTGATACACAATTCAGACACTTTCCTTGGGAAAAAGCAACTATATTCATGAATATGTATGACATATTTTTTTTTCCCACAACATTTAGGCAATTCATGTGAGCCCAGCTATTGTGCTTGATTTTCCCTTAGATATCCTAAGGCATCTTACTTTACTAGTAGTTTCTTACCATACTTATATGGAGGTATAAACACTTGGGCCAGTGTCTATCCCCATCCATGTATGTGTGTCTGTATGTGGCAAACAGAATTTTCTGATTATTTTCATCATCTGTTGAATTAAGCATTATTTAAATTATCTCTTTTAAAAGACCAAGGGAGATGTTTTTAATGATAAACTGCTTATTGTACAACATAAGCATCTGAGCTCAGATTAGTAGCATTCATCTAAAAGGTATGGGGCTTCCTGCTTGAAATCCCATCTCTGGAAGATGGTGGCAGAATAACTCTGGGAGCTCAATTGCTTCTCCAGCCAGTCTGGAGGAGAATCAATGAGTTCATTGTCAACTAATGAAAGATTTGCCTCATAAAATAAAATGGAAAATGATAAAGAAAGGCACCCAGTGTTGATTTCTAAACTCTAGAGGTGCACTCACAAATGTAGGCATGTGCACATATGTATACTCCTCCCTCCAACAAACACAAACTTTGATTGGTTGGTACATCATTTTCTTCCTCTATACCTGGTATATGAATTTATAACATATAGTATGCATTGAGTATAGAGTAAGTCTCTCATAAAACAACTACAAAAATGACAATGGAAGCTGAGATATCAAACTTATAGATTAAATAGTTATACATGGCAAAATTGAATACCAATATGTGAGGACAACATAATTCATAAAATTGTGAGTTAAACTCTTGTGAAATTTGTTATGAAAATATCTACTATAGAATATATTAATGATAGTTCCAGTGTCTCTACTATTAATTTGAGTAATGTATACATCAATAACCATTTTATTTTAATATCACTCGTTTTATATATTTCCATGCATGTTTTTTTCTAAGAAGTTCACAGAGAAGACAGTTGTTAAATTTGAAAGCAATATCTGAATTTTGATTTCTTAGGAGCTTTGACATTAAACATTCTCATGCTCATAATATCTAACATTTTCCATATGTATTCATTGGAGAAGAACTATATACATCATGAAAACAAGACACAGATCTCTAGATAAATTTCTATATCTAATGATAATAAATACTTTAGGGATATTCTTAAGGATGATAAGTACATGGAGCCATTGAGGTGGCATTAATGCATCATTATGTGCTGTTTACCCATCAATGACTAAATTGTTCTAAATTAAATCACCATATTTTGATGACCCACAGAACAGATCATTTGTAGTTTAATACTGTGACTGGCAACACCTTTGTTTATATGTTAAAAGCCTGTAACATAATCCCCATTTTCTTTATTTTCAAAGTGGAAAATACATTATTCAGTCTCATCCGTCTCATAGATACTTCACCTTGAAGCAATATTCTTGAATTATAATCAGAAATCTATAAATAGATGAGCTCTTAACATAAGATTTCAATTTCAGAGAGCTGTAATATTATCTTAGATTTGACTTTTCCCTTGTAAACTTAGGATTCACTACAGTGCTGGTATTTAACACAGGCTGATGTTAATGAATTGTCCTATGTCAAATCACCCAAGAATATTAGGATGAGCCTTGCTCACTGTGACATTGTTGTGTCAGGCAATCCAGTAATTATCATGGCATTTGCATTTCACTGTAGTTGTTTGTCTGTTGATTAATGATGCCATTTTCTCTTCCAAGTTTGAACTCTGATATTATCTTGCTCATTTGCTATTTTTTGCTAGTGTGCTTTTGCTGGCTGAAATTTGTTGATCGGATAATTTTCCTTGGAGAAATTCTTCTTGTACTTCAGTGTTGAATTATTTACTTAAGTTTTCATTCTGAAGCTTCTATCTTGATACTTTCAAACTTCCCATTCTGTATGAATTTTGCTTTCATGATGTTTGTAGGGATATTAGGAAAATATTAATGCAATAATACCCAATAAGGTATAGGGTAATTTTTTTGTAGCTTTTAACAGCACAGGAATATACATTGCATTAAGCATAGCCAGACCAGGACTTGATTCATTTGAGTTTTGGTCATGGATATTGAATCTAGGTGTATGCATGTTCTAAGCATGTACGGTGATATTGCACTTCACCCCAGTTCAGGATGATTATTTTGATGTTGTGATAATTCATGATTTGTTGATAGGCAGACTTGAAAAAACTTACTGTTTTTGCAAGCTAGTTTTCTATAGTGAAGTCTATTAACAATAATTATTTGATTCAATTTACTCTAAATAATTGGCCCATGAAGTCTTAGATAGCAAAGCTGCTTAATTCTCAAGGTAGCATCAACTTCTTTGCAACTTAAAAGACATCTACTCATTAAATTATTTTCATGGCTTAGTGTTGTGTGATACTATTCCTGGGGAAATGTGAACAAATGCTTATTTATTTCAGAGATCCAACACTAGACAGTTGAAAAGATATCATCAGAATACAATGAGTTTTAATGAGTTTTATGTGGGTGAGGTGTTACTTATAGGACCAGAGATTACTCAAATACAGTTGCTTCATCAACACACCTTGGCATGCATACATGGAAGATCATGAAATCTGGTCACCTGCTGTGCCCTGCATTACTTATAGGCATCTCAACAGGTTAGAGCCTGAGCATCTTGACTACCCTTTGCTTCTTCTAGGTAGTTTAGCTGGCTTCTACTTCTATGTAGTTCAGCTGGCTTTTGCTTCTTCTAGGAAGTTCAGCTGCTTCTGCTTCTTTGAGGCTGCCTGGCTGATCTTCCCTCCTTAGGAAGGTAGGCTTGTCTGAGAGTCTTCTAAGCAACACATCTGGTTGCTTTTCCTTAATTTTGGCCTTGCTGGCCAACAGGAATTTCTCAGTGATTCTTATTGTTTGTATACACTTACGAAGGGTGGATGCTAGTGTATAATATCAGTTTCAGATACTTCTGAAACCTTTAAGTTGTTTGATTCCTGACAATTGTGAACCTTCTTGAAGGGAGGAATGCTGTACTAGACTATTAGTGTATTAAGCTTCCCTCCAAGATGGAAGTTTATCTGAGAGCAATGTGCTACTCAGAATAAGGCCTTGCTTTTCAACTGACCATTTTGTCCCATGTGCCAATATCTGCTTCCAGGGGGTTTTGTGCTTTTAAGTTTCCATTATGTGTATAATATTCTATTAAACACTTTCACATTCATTTTAAGACAAATATTGCTATCTGTTAAATTTTGTTTTAATCCATTATCTAATGCTTAATATATCATGTTTCTATAGTATATACTTATGTTTGTTAGTATGCACTATATATCACAGATGCTTTTGGAGGTAGGTAAAAATGACAAAAATACATTGATCTCTTTTCCATACACAACTATTAGATCCTTTACTTTTGTCTGTATAACTATATGTTTAGTTAGTGTTATAACTCAAACACTTCAATATTTTACTTTAGTAAAGTAACCTTTTCCCTAATATATTCATCTCCAATAATTAATTATAAATCATTTCATAGGAGTTTGACATTTTAGTTTTTATAAGAAAATACTTTTATAATTTAAAGCCATAATTAGCCTATGTGTTCTTGGCTTCAAAAAATCAGCTCACTTTGTAAACTTTGGCAGTTAGTCCTCCACCCTCCATGATTTCCAGTAAAAAAAAAATCGGTAGGATTTTAAGTAATTTATATATTTCAGAGGTGGAGATGCAGCTCATTTGCTAGAGTACTTGCTTAGCATTCACAAAGCCCTGTATCTAATGCCCAATGCCACATAAATTGGGCATGGTAGTGGTGTGAATAGGTGGAAGTGAAAAGTTAAGAAGTCTAAGTCACTCTCAGTTATACAGGGAGTACAAAGATGGCCTGGGATACAGAAGGCTCTGTCTCAAAGCAAAACAGTAAACCAAAAATTTCAAAGGATAAGATACAAGCTCATTTTTTTTTATTTTTGTCATGTTCTGTAAAAAAAAAAATAAACCTAAAATATTTGTTGAAGATGCATTCCTTTTTGTCATTGTATATATCTGGCTTTATTATAAAAAAAAATTAAGTGTCCATAGACATGTGGAATTACATCTGTGTCTTCAATTTGATTTCATTGATCAATTTGCTATTTTTATGCCAATATTACAGTTTTTAATTACTACAATTTGAAACCAAGAATAGTGATACTTCCAGAGTTCTGTTATTATACAGGATTCTTTTAACTAATCTGAGCATTTTGTTTTTCCATATGAAAGTTGAGTATTGTTCTTTTATGCTCTATAATGTGTTTTGATGGGAATTGCATTGAATCTGTACATTGCTTTTGGTAAAAATGGCCATTTTTATATGGCTAATTACATCTTCTGATATCTTCTATAATTTCCTTCTTCAAACTTGAAGTTTTTTAACATACAAGTCTTTCACTTAATTGCTTAACGTTACCCCAAATCATGCTTTATTATCTGTGGCTACTGTGAAAGGCATACTTTTCCTGATTTCTTTCACACACCATTTGACATTTTTATATAGGAGGTCTACTGATGAGTTTTGAGGTAATCTTTTATCCAGCCAGTCCACTATAGGTGTTTATCAGCTGTAGGAGTACTCTGGTAGAAATTTTGCAGTTTTTATGTATGCTATGATATTGTGACTTCTTTATTTGTCTTATTTCTCTAGGTAGAACTTACTACTCTAGTGAATGGATATGGAGAGAGTGGATAGCCTTGTCTTGTTCTTTATTTTACTGTAATTACATTGCATTTCTCTCCATTTAATTTGTTGCAGGCTGTAGGCTGTATACTTGCTGTAAATTGCATATATTATGTTTAGGTATGTACTTGCTTTTTATTTATTTTAATATATATATATTATTTAATATATTATTTAATATATTTATTATTTAATATATATATATATATATATATATATATATATATATATATTTACTTTACATACTGTTCCCAGTTCCCTCTCCCTCTCATCCTCATATGCTCCTCACAGAACTCCCATTTTAACCCCAGGCACTCCCAAGGCAGATTGAGGCCTTCCATAAGGGGTCATAAAAGTATGCTGAATCATTAGGGGTAAGGCCTAGGCCCTACCCCATGTGTCTAGGCTAAGGGTGTATCTCTCAATGGGTAATGGGCTCAGCAATTCCATTTTTGCACTAGGGATACATCCTGGTTCCATTGACAGAGGTACCATAAACTACCCAGGCCTCCTAACTGAAACCCATGTTCAGGCAGTAGGTGTCAGTATTATGCTTGTTTCCCAGCTATTAGTCTGGGGTCCATGTGCTCCCCCTTCTGGTCAGCTCTTTCTGTGGGTTTCTCCAGCCTGATCTTGACCACTTTGGTCATCACTTCTCACACTATGCAGATGTATTCCAGGAGTTTGGCTCAGTGTTTATCTGTGGATGTCTGCTTCTGCTTTCATAAACTAGTGGATGATGGCTCGAAGATGGCATGTAAGGTAGTCATCAATCTCATTATAGGAGAAGGGAATTTAAGGTAGCCACTCCAGTATTGATTTGGTTGTTATCTGGGGACATCCTTGTAGGTCTCTGAACAATTAACTAGTGTAAGATTTCTCTTTACAACCCTCTCTTTACAACCTTCTTGTTTTTCTTCTCTATTCTTCCTGATTCAATATTTCTGCTCCTTTATGTTCTCCTTTCCTCTTCTCCTCTCCCATTCTCTTTCTCCTAAATCCTTCTCCTTCTCCCAATTTTCTCAGGAGATCTTGTCCCATTGCTCTTCTATGAGGTAACATGTATGTCTCTCTTAGGGTATTCCTTGATTCCTAGCTTCTCTGCAGTGTGTATTGTAGGCTGGTTATTCTTTGTTCCATGTTAAAATCCATATAAGAATGAGTACATACCACTTTCATCTTTTTGTGAATGGGTTACCTCACTCAGGATGGTTTCTTCTAATTCCATCCATTTGCCTGCAAACTCCAAGATTCCTTCGTTTTTCCCCCCTGTTAATAATCCATTGTAGAAATGTACCACATTTTCTACCCATCCTTCCGTGAAGTGGCATCTAGGTTGCTTCCAGGTACTGGCTAGTACGAATAATGCTGCTATGAACATAGTTGAACAAATGTCTTTGTTGCATGATGTTCATTCTTTGAATGTATGCCTAAGAGTGGAATTGCTGAATCTTGTAGTAGAGTGATTCCCATTTTCCAAAGGAACCACCATATTGATTTCCAAAGTGGCTGTAAAGTTTGCACTCCCACCAGAAGTAGAGGAGTGTTCCCAGTTCTACACTTTCTCTCCAACATGTACTGTCAATGGTGTTTTTAAATTTAGCCTTCTGACAGGAGGAAGACAGTATATCAGAGTGGTTTTCATTGGCATTTTCCTGATGGCTAAGGATATTGAACACTTTCTTACGTGTCTTTCAGCCATTTTAGATTCTCTATTGAGAATTCTCTGTTTAGTTCTGTATCACACTTTTTAATTGGATTACTTGGTGTTTTGGTGACTAGCTTCTTCAGTTCTTTGTATATTTGGGAGGTCAGTCCTCTGTCAGATGTGGTGTTGGTGAAAATCTTTTCCCATTCTCTGGGCTGTCGTTTTGTATTGTTGACTGTGTCCCTTGCCTTACTGAAGCTTCTCAGTTTCAGTGAGGTACCACTTATTAATTGTTGATCTCAGCATCTGTGCTATTGGTGTTATGTTCAGGAAGCATTCTCCTGTACTAATTTGTTTGAGGATACCTTCCACTTTCTCTTCCAAGAAGTTTAGTGTGGCTGGATATATATTGAGATCCTTGATCCATTTTGAGTTAAGTTTGGAGCATGGCAATAGATATCAATCTATCTGCCATTTTCCACATACCAGCCTCCAGTTATGATTAATGAAGATGCTGTTTTTTTTCATTGTATAATTTTACTTGCTGTGTCAAAAATCAGGTGATCATAAGTGTGTATGTTAATATCAGGGTTTTAAATTGGATTACATTGGTCTACCTGTATATTTTTGTGCCAATACAAAACTTTCTTCAGGATTTTAGCTCTATGGTAGAGCTTGAAGTCAAGGATGGTGATGCATCCTGAAGTTCATTTATCGTACAGGGTTGTTTTGGCTATCCTGGGTCTTTTATTTTTCCATATAAAGTTGAATATAATCTTTAAAGGTCTGTGAAGAATATACTGGGATTATGGTGGTGATTGCATGAAATCTGTCAATTGCTTTCAGCAAGAATTCCATTTTTATTATGTTATCCTCTCTATCCATGAGCATAGATCTTTCCATTAATTTCTTTTTTGACAGACTAAAAGTTCTTATAATTATAAGTCTTTAATCTGTTTGGCTAGAATTATTCAAGATATTTAATGTTTTTTGTGGGTATTGTAAAAAAGTGATCTTGGTCTGATTTCTTTTGCAGCCCCCTTTTCAACTGCATATAGGAGGGCTACTCTTTTTTTTTTTTTTTTTTTTTTTTTTTTTTGAGTCAATCTTGTATCCAGCCACTTTGCTTCTCTGGTAGAGTTTTTTGGGTCACTTATGTAAACTATCATATCATCTGCAAATAGTGATAATTTTACTTTTTCCTTCCCAATTTCTATCCCCTTTGTTTTCTTATTGCTCTAGCTAGAACTTCAAGTAAAATATTGATGAGATATGGAGAGAAAAGACATCCTTGACTTGTTCCTGATTTTAAAGGAATCCCATTGAGTTTCTCTCCATTTAGTTTGATGTTGTATGTTGCAATAGGAATATGTTTTGTATGTTCCTATTACTCCTGATCTCTCCAAGACCTTTATCATGAAGGGGGTTTGGATTTTTTAAAATACTTTTTTGGCATCGTGTGAAATGATCATGTGTTTTTTCTTTTTCAGTATGTTTATATGGTGGAGTACGTTGATGGATTTTCATATGTTGTACCATTCCTGTGTTCCTGGGATGATGCCAACTTGGTTATGTTTGATGATTTCTCTGATGCATTCTTGAACTCAATTTGCCTGTATTTTATTGAGTAATTTTGCATCAATGTTCATGAAGGATATTGGTCTATAGTTTGCTTTCTTAGCTGTGTCTTTGTGTGGCTTGACTCTGAGGTAATTGTAGCCTCATAAAAAGAGTTTGGCAGTGACCCTTCTGCTCTTATTGTGTAGAACATTTTGAGAAGTATTGGCATTAGCTCCTCTTTGAATTTCTGATTGAATTCTGCACTGAAACCACCTGTGTCTGGGCTTCCTTTTTGACTGGGGGACTTATGATGAGTACTTTTATTTCATCAAGTCTGTTTAAATTGTTTATCTGATCTGGTAAGTGATATCTATTGTAACGAGTAAGGTTTTTCTGCCACCACGCCAGCCCCAAATAACACACAGAGACTGTATATTAGATATACTGCTGTTGGCCAGTTACTTGTTTCTTATCAGCTAGCTCTGTCTTAAGTATTAACCCATTTCTGTTAATCTAAGTACTGCCACGTGGTCTCATCTTACTGGGGAGTCGGGCTGAGACCTCTGTTCTCTCCGGTCTCCCCATGCTGAATCCTCCTTACTACTTCCTCTCCTCTCCTTGTCTCCTAGTCCTGCCTATCTTGCTTTCCTATTGTCCAACAGTGCATTATTCATTAACCAGTATGAGAAACATATTTACAGAATGACATCTCCTATTGATCTATCCAGAAAATTGTCTCTTTCTGTTGAATTTTCAAAAATTTTGAGTACAGGTACCTGAAGATTCTCTGGATATCCCCAGTGTAAATTGTTATGCCCCCCCTTTTCATTTCTTATCTTGTTTATTTACATGTTCTCTCTCTGCCTTTTATTTTGTTTAGATAAAGGTTTATCTATATTGTTGATTTTCTGAAAGAACCACTGTTTGTTACATTGATTCATTGAATTGTTTTCTTTGTTTCTTTTTTTTATTGATTTTAGCCTTTTATTTGATGATTTCCTGGCATTTACTCCTCTGGGGTGAGTTTGCTTCTTTTTGTTCTAGAGCTTTCAGTTTTGCTGTTAATTCTCTAATGTGTCTATTTTTCAATTTTTTTCATATGGCCACTTAGTGCTATGAAGTTTCCTCTTATTATTGCTTTCAAACTGTCCCATAAGTATGGGTATGTTTTGTCTTCATTTTCATTGAATTCTAGGTAGTGCTTAATTTCTTTCTTTATTTCTTCCTTGGCACAGGAATTGTGGCACTGCACATTGTTCAGTTTCCATGAGTTTGTAGTGTTTCTGCAATTTGTGTTGTAGTTGAAATGTAACATTCAAGCATGGTCGTCTGATCAGATACAGGAGGTTATTCCAAGTTTTTGTACCTATTGGGGTTTGCTATATTGTAAAGTATGTGGTTCATTTTAGAAAGGGTTCCAGGTAACACTGAGAAGGTATATTCTTTTGTGTTTGGATGGAATGTTCTATAAATGTCTTATAAATCCAATGGATCATAACTTAATGGTAGTTCCTTTGTTTCTTTGTTAATCTTCTGTCTAGTGGACCTGTCTAGTGTTGATAATAGGCTGTTGAAATCTCCCACTGTAAGTGTGTGAGCTTTTATATTCACAGAGAGTTTTAGTAATATTTCTGTTATGAATGTGAAGGCCTTTGTATTTGGGGTATAAATGATCAAAATTGAGACTTCTTTATTGCTTTCTCCTGTGATGAACAAGAAATGACCTTCATCTATTTTGAATGATTTTAGTTTAAAGTCTAATTTGTTAGATATTAATATTGCTATACCTGCTTGTTTCTTCAGTCCATTTGTTATGAAAATCTTTCCCTAACCCTTAACTCTGAGGTAATGTCTGTCCTTTAAATGAGATGTTTCTTGTATGAAAATGAAGAATGGATTCTGTACTTGTATCAGTTCTGTTAGCCTGTGTATTTTTATTGATATTCAGGCACATTAATGAACATTGATTTTTAATTCTTGTGTTTTTTGGATTTTTTGTTGTTGGTGGTATTATGTGTGGATTTCCCTCCATTTTTCTTTTGGTTGTTGGTAAAATGCAATTATCTATTACCTATGTTTTTGTTGGTGAAGTCGACAACCTTGGGTTGGAATTTTCCTTCCAGAACTTTTTATAGGTTGGATTTGTTAATAAGTATTATTTATATCAGTTTTTTAATGTAATATTTGGTTTCTCTATCTATAGTGATAGAAAGCTTTGCTTGGTCTAGTAGTCTGGGCTGGCATCTGTCATTCTTATTGTTGGTAGAATATCTCTCCAAGCTCTTCTGGCCTTCACAGTTTCTATGGAGAAGTCAGGTGTAATTCTGATAAGTGTGCCTCTATATATTCTTTGGCCAGTTTCCTGTGCTGCTCTTAATATTTTTTCTTTATTCTGTATGTTTGGTGTTTTGAATATTATGTATAAAGGGGACTTGTTTTTTGGTCTATTCTATTTGGTGTTCTGTAAGCTTTTTGAACTTTCATTGGCATGTCTTTCTTTAGGTTTGTAAAGTTTTCTTCTATACCTATTATTCTTAGGTTTGTTCTTTCCATGGTTTCCTATATTCATGGATATTTTGTGTTAGGGATTTTTTGGATTTAATATCTTCTGTGGTCCCCATGGTGTCCCGGGTTAGTTGAAGGGACAGAGGAACAGGAGGAAGCCTTGAGGCCTGTGAGCCGCATGGCTGCAGCTTGGGGCGATGACGGGTCAGGCCAGGCGAGGCTACTGTAGCCACAGGACTCCAGCCAGAGCTTGCCCAAGCCAGTGACCCATGAGAAGCCCCAGCAGGGCTTCCTCTCTAGCCTCTTCACTCGGGACTGGTGTTGCCTGCTCATGATCCTCAAGACTCTAGAGAGGAACCCTTATGTCAACTTCTACTGGATGCAATGAAACACTCAGGCTGTGCTATTAACAAAGGGAGGCACTTCTGTTATGAAGACTGTGATAGAAATGTCAGCAGAGGGTTTGATGCTTCAGATTGTTTTGTGCCAGAATAACATCCATAGTCAGGCTCACATGAGTAGAGTCATCACCCACGAGCTCATCCATGCAATTAATCTTTGCAGGGCTCATGACCACTGATTTACAGATGTCAGACATTTGGAGTGATCAGAGATCCTAGCCACAAGCTTCAGTGGGGACTGTTCACTTGTGAATGAAATCTTCAGGTTGCATTTTGGATTCAAACAACACCATCAGACTTGTGTGCAGGACAGAGCTGTTCTTTTCATCTTGGCAGTTCGGAACATCAGCAGAGAAAGAGGCCCAGAAGGCTGTGGATGACGTTTTTTGAATCTTGTTCAATGACTGTGAGCCTTTTAGGCAGAATCCCACATATTAAGATGTATGCCCAGTATGCTAACAGGAACTTTCAGGACCCTCATAGCTATTACTCAAACATGGTGGCGGTTTGTATCCCGGAACCTCAGGACCAGGAGGGAATGCACAAATATATACAATGTAAATAATCAGCCACAGCCACAGTTCAGCAGGTGAAATGTTCTCAGACACAGAAGGTATACATGTATATCTTCTCAGACACAGAATATACACAATGTAAATGTTCTCATCACAGAATGTATACAATGTAAATGTTATCAGCACAGAATGTACACAATGTAAATGTTTTCAGCTAAAAAGTGTATACAATGTAAATGTTCGGTTAGGCACCATGGATCCAGAATGTATAGTGTGATTGGTGGGTTAGATAGATACCATGGATCCAGAATGTATACAGTGTAAGTGATTGGTTAGTCATGGAATCCAGAATGCATATATTGTAAAAAGTGCAGAAGGTGTTGGTTTTAGCATTTGACTACAAAAAATAAATATAGCAAAAAAGGAATTCCTTAAACTGCAAGGCAAAAATTGAATCTTTACAGCTAGTCATTTAGTAAATAAGGTAAACAAATAACATTTTTGTATTTTACACAGTATACTTATCTTTTTAATGCTTTAGTTTTATAATTTGTAATTTTTATTATATGAGATTATTTTAAATTTGATTATGAAATATGTGAATCATGTACCTTTGTGATAGTGGTGGGAGATCAAAGTAAGTATTTATTTACAATGAGATGATCACATTATAGGACATTTGTGAGGAGTTGTCATGATTAAAATGCAAAGAATGAAAGTTGGGAATAAGTTATTAAAAAAATAAAAGATTTTCTTTTTTCTATGAATCTATTTCTCCCATTGAATCTTCAATGCCTGAGATTCCCTCTTCCACCTCTTTCATTGTAATGGGCTTCTGTAGTTCCTGATCATTTATACAGCTTTTCTATTTCCAGTGTTTTCTGTTAAGGATTTGTTGGATTTAAGATTTTTTTTTCCTTTTTTGGCCGATGCATCTATTTCCTCGAGTTTATCTTCAGTGCCCGAGATTCTCTCTTTGATCTCTTGTATTCTGTTGGTTATGTTTGCATCTGTCGTTCCTGATTGTTTACCCAGCTTTTCTATTTCTAGCAGTCCCTCAGTTTGTGTTTTCTTTATTGTCTTTATTTCAGTTTTCAAGTCATGAACTTTTTGAATTGTTTCCTTCATCTGTTTGATTTTTTCCCCCCTTAGCTTTATTTGCTTTCTTCAAGAGATTTGTTGATTTTTTTTTTTTTTTTTTGCATTTTTTGGTTTGTTTTTTTCTTCCATTTCTTTAAAGGGTTTTTTCATTTCCTGTTTTAGGGTCTCTATCATCTTCATGGGGCTGTTTATAGGGTCATTTTCTTCGTTTCCTTCATCTGTGTTAAGATGTTCAAGTCTTGCTGGTGTGGAGTCCCTAGAATCTGGGGGTATCATATTGATCTTTCTGTTGTTGATTGTGTTCTTATACTGACATCTTCTCATCACTTCTTTCCAGTGCATACTCTTGGGGTTCTCCCTCTCCTGGTGGGTATGGGACCTAGGTTCTATTCCAGTGGGTGCAGGCAGGCCTAGTAACATGATGTATCTCCTTATCCAGTGGGTGGAGGTGGAAGTAGGGTGCTGGCAGACATTGGATGGGCTGCCCTGCTTGGATCTGTTACCTTGTGCACAGGCCCTAGTCTTCAGGTATGCAGGCTACAGGACTCAGGAGGCCTCAAGCAGGGCCCTGGAAGGCAAGCTGTTGAGTTAATTTTGTACCCTGCCACTTTGCTGATGTTGTGTAGCACCTGAAGTAGTTACTTGGTAGATTTTTTGGGGGGTCACTTATGTAAACAATTATATTGTCTGCAAATAGTGAAATTTGACTTCTTCCTTTCCAATTTGTATCCCCTTGATCTCCTTTTGTTGCATTATTGCTCTAGCTAGAACATCAAGTACAATATCGAAGATATATGGAGAGAGTGGACAGCCTTGTCTTGATACTGATGTTAGAGAAATTGCATTGAATTTCTCTCCATTTAGTTTGATGTTGGCTGTTGGTTTATTGTATATTGCTTTTATTATGTTTATGTATGTTCCTCTTATCCCTTATCTCTCCAAGACCTTCATCATGAAGTGGTGTTGGATTTTGTCAAAGGCTTTTTCAGCATCTAGGGAGAAGATCATAGGGTTTTTCTTTTTCCTTCTGTTTATGTGGTGGATTACATTGATAGATTATCATATGTTGAACCATCCTTGCAACCTGGGACGAAGCCTACGTGGTCATGGTGGATGATTTCACTGATGTGTTCTTGGATTCAATTTGCCAATATTTTATTGAGTATTTTTGAATCAATGTTCATGAAGGATATTGGTCTGTAGTACTCTTTGTTAGTTGTGCCTTTGTATGACTTGGGTACCAATATAAATTTAGCCTCATAAAAAAAGAGATTGGCAATCACCCTTCTGCTTCTATTATGTGGAACACTTTGAGGAGTATTGGTATTGGCTGTTCTTTGAATTGCTGATTGAATTCTACACTGAAACCATATGGCCCTGGGCTTTTATCGTTTGGGAGATTTTAATGACTGCTTCTATTTGATTAGGGGTTATAGGTCTGTTTAAATTGCTTATATGTTTTTTTATTTAATTATGGTAAGTGAGTATTGAAAGAAGGAAATTAAAGAAGATAGCAAAAAATGGAAAGACCTACCATGCTCTTGACTAGGTAGGATCAAAGAGTAAAAATGGCAATCTTACCAAAATCAATCTACAGATTCAATGCAATCCCCATCAAAATCCCAGCACAATTCTTCACAGAACTAGGAAGAACAATACTCAACATTATATGGATAATCAAAAGACCCAGGATAGCTAAAACAACCTTGTACAATATAGAAACTTCTGGAGACATCACCATCCCTGACTTCAAGCTCTATTGTAGGGCTATAGTCCCACAAACTGCTTCGTGCTGGCCCAAAATAGACAGGAAGACCAGTGGAATCAAATCGAAAACCCTGATTCTAACCCACACAACAATGAACACCCATTTTGGACAAAGAAACTAACATTATACAATGGAAGAAAAGAAATCATCTTCAACAAATGGTGCTGGCACAACTGGATGCTGACCAGTAGATGACTATAGATAATCGATATCTATAACCATGCACAAATCTTAAATCCAAATGGATCAAGGACCTCAACATAAATCCAGCCACATTGAACCTCTTAGAAGAGAAAGTGTGAGATACCCTTGAATGAATTGGGACAGGAGGCCACTTCCTAATCATAACACCAGTGGCACAGACACTGAGATCAAAAATTAATAATTGGGACCTCCTGAAATTGAGAAGGTTCTCTAAGGCAAAAGACACAGTCAACAAGAAAAAAATGGCAGCCCACAGACAATGGAGTACTACTCAGAGGAAAAAAACAAACAAACAAAAACACAAAACAATGGAATTTGAAATTTGAAGTCAAATGGATGGAACTAGAAGAAACCATCCGGAGTGAGGTAAACCAGTCACAAAAAGACAAATACAGTATGTACTCACTCATATATGATTTTTAGACATAGAGCAAAGGATTACCAGCCTACAATCCACACCACCAGAAATGCTAGGAAACAAGGAGCGACCTAAGAAAGACTTACATGGTCCCTTGGAGAAGGGGAAAGGGCAAGATCTCCCAAGCAAATTGTGAGCATGTGGGGGGAGGAGGTGAGAGGGAACTTGGAGGAAGAGGAGGGGTGAGGTATATATGACTAAACAGGAAGATTGAGTCAGGAAAAAAATAGAGGAAGGCAAGAATAGAAATATCATCATAGAGGGAGCCACTATACATTTAAAGAGAAATCTGGTACTGGAGAGAGAGAGAGAGAGAAACAGAGAGAGAGAGAGAGAGAGAGAGAGAGAGAGAGAGAGAGAGAGAGAGAGGGAGACTCATGAATCTCATTTAAATAACTAGAAGTACTCACCATCAAGCTCAAGGGATCCTCCCATCTTTCACTCCTTAGTGCTTGGTGTCCATGAAGCACCACCATACCCAGCTTTTTACACAGTACCTGAGGATATCAGTTTAGGTTCACATGTTGCTTAGCCATCTCCTGGCTCTATCATGTCTATTTCTTCTCTATTCTTGCTGTCCATGAGATGCTCATGATTTCATCCACAAACTTTGTTAGTCTTGTTATTATTCTTCCTCCTTTTAGAATTTCTGACTTGAAACTTAATTAAAGATTTTGACAGCATGGGTTAATATGATTTTTGCATGATTCTATGAAATTTAAAATTAAATTACAGGACACCAGAAGATGAACACTGGATGAAAGGATTTGGAGTAATATTTGTTTTCAATCTCCACAGTTTTACACAAAGCTTGCAACATAATAACTATTTAATGAATGTTTTTAGCTCTATAATTATGTTCTCTTTTCCTATAGAGTGGGCCATGGTGGCATAATGCAATATATCTCCAAATTCTATTGGCATAATTCTTTTTCTGTCATCTGTGGCAGTGTTTCAATGATTCAGGTGTCTTTTGCACTGCATTTATCTCTGTGTACAGTCTATCCTTTCTTGACTCATGGAAAAGAAGTAGCAATTGTTTTCCATTAGTTTCCAATATTTACTCGCCAAAGATAAACACTGGCCTTCCTCAAAGGCAGGCAAATTTCTGGAGCTTAAAGAGTGACCAATAGGAAGACAATGAGTGTGAGTGTCATTGAGTGGAAAACATGAAATGAAAGAATATATTCCCAATCTGAGAGAGACATGTAGAAGTCTCATGATTTTTAGCTTAATCCAGAAATGCAGACAATTTCACTGTATTCATAGCGCATTTTCTGAATTAGTATACTTTCTCATAACTCATTTGTAAAACTGCAGAATATGGGAGAGCACTCACATCTTTTTACAAGTTTGCCTTATAAAAAAATAATAGTTGGAAAACTCTTTTGAAAGGGGGTTACATTGTAAGTAGCAGCAGGTACAACCAGACTCACTACATATGGGTTACTATCTGATATTACAGGGCTGTTACCATATGTATAATTTAAGTTCCACTACTAAGTGCATTACTTGGAATCATCTTGCCTGTCTGTTGATGTAGGAACTTGATTGGTGATTGATCTGCTCCCAAGTCATAGAGGTTTAATCTCTGTATATGTCTGTAAGTCTCTGTCTCTCTGCCTGTTTTTCTTTCCTTTGTTGTTCTAAGTGCTATGACTTTCCTTTCTGCTCAGGAGAATATGTGATAATTGACATCTGAGTTTTCTAGAAGCCACACCACACTGCATGTCCATAGGTGTGTGGTGGTATTGAAGATGTAATGTCTTGACTTGCAAGCTTTTTTTTTCATTAAAAGGATTTTGATAGAGGACTCTGCCTTCTGAAATTGTACACTTTCATGAAATAACAGGGCAAAGTTTTTGAGATTTCTTTAGGTGTAAGGAATCTCCCTGATTTTGAATCTTACTACTTTATTTTGTTTCTAGGGCAGCTGTTTATGTCTGTATATTTCCTTTGAGGTTATATGGATATATCTCATGAATTTCTCACTCTCCATGATTTAACTTTTCCAACACCTGGCACCCATTCTCCCCCAAAATCACTTAGAAAAAGATTGCACTTTGCTTTGTGGGTACTGGCATTCATGTTGCATAGAATGTGAGTGATTGTAAGCAGTTCTTATCCTGTAGTTTTTCTCTGGAATTTTTACCAGAAAATGTAGACCAGTTCTACAAGCTTATTGAGAATTCAACATTGACTTTTAGATAACCGTGACTGCCAAATAATCCTTGTCATATACAAAAAAAAAAAAAAAACATGTAAAATGTTTTTAAAATTTAAGCAGGCGACACATAATTATAATAAACGATGCAAAAAAATCATATTTATATATACCTAGGAGGAGAAGATATCAGAGGAACATCTATTTACAGGAGGTTATGAGCTAGTCTCATTTTGCAGAAACTTGTGTGATATTTGCCTGATTCTTCATATGACTACAAGAAAGTTTAAACAATGGCCAGTGTGGTGATTTGAATGGGAATGGCACTCACAGATTCATGTGTTTCAATTCTTGACCCGTAGGCAGTGTATCTATTAGGAGGTATGGCCTTGTTAGAGTAGGTGTATCCTTGTTCGAGAAAGTGCATCACCATGGAGGTGGTCTTTGGGATCTCATAAGTTCAAGTTATACCCATGTGTGACACAATTTACTTCCTGTTGCCTTCAGATCAAGATGTAGAATTCTCAGCTCCTTTCAAAGTACCATGTGTGCATGCATGTCACTATGCTTCCTGCCATGACAGTAATGGACTAAACCTCTGAAATTGTAAGCCACACAAATGAAATATTTTCCTTTGTAAAGACTTCTGTGGTTTCTTCACAGGAATAGAAACCATAAGGAAGACAGCCAGATACTGTTAATCTTTATTAACAGCAACAGATCCTAAATCAAATCTGAGGAGTTGATACAGCTAATGATTCAGCTAATTCTTGCTCTGTGAGCTCCTGTTGTCCTGAGAACTTTTTAGTAATTGTACACATCTCATTTTTGGTCAAGTGATTCCATCTAATATCCTCATTTACAGTATGAAAGAATTCAATTTTCTAATATGTGTTCCCAAATAAATATTTCCCAGAGTTGTTTGGTAAAGTTTTAGGAAACTGTGACAAGTAACTATGTTGACATTTTCCTACTGAAAGCATCCTAGATATATCTAAATTACAAATTTCTTAAGCTAGCCAAACTTTGACATGGTGTTATGTAACTAAAATATTTTTTTCTATGATTATATGACTTTACTTGGAAGCTTAGAAGACATCAGTTCTCCCGAAGTGCATGTGCTTACCTTTTAGAATATCTGGACCTGACAAATTTTCTGTTTGGGTGACAACAAAAATTTTGTTGGGCCTGAAAAAAAAAGAGGAAAAATCATTTTAAGAAATATAACGCATAAGCAAATTCTCTTCAAGACTCTTAGTTCAACTTTCCAGTACTTTTTAATAGGAAAAGAAAGGTGACACCCAAGAACAAATAAGCAGGAAGATGCAACTAAAATTTACTTAAATGTGACACATGTCAACCACTGTTGTGGTTGAATAACTCAACATTAATTGGATAATTCAATGCAGAGCTGTCTTAAGTTTGCAGGAAAATGTATCCATGCTATTGACTATCCAATCTAACATCTACAGTGGACTGAATATCTCATTGTAAACACTCTTTATATTTAGTAGATTGTCTCTTTCTGAGCTGCTAATTGGTTGACCTGGAGGGATAATCATGATGACTGTCAGTGTAGTTGTGTCAGCAGTTATCCTTGGGCATTAATATCATTTAAAATAAATATAACTTTCATAATTGAGTCATAATACTTCTAGAAAACAGAAAAGCTACTCCACTGTAGTTATGATGATTTCTGAAGAGAGTTTTAAGAGGCAAAACTGTGTTCAAATAATCCACAGTTTATGGGATAATGTATATCATTCTACATTTGAAAAATACATTCAAATATAATTAAATATATAGAAAGATCTTGCTAGTTAATGCTTTTTACTAATTTATGGGTTGATATAATAGAAGCAAAATTTTAAGAGTGCTTCAATATTTGTTTATTCAACTTTAGAAGCTCCAAGTTAGATAATATGCTTTCATGCATTTAATTATGTATTATATTACACAAACTGGGGCCATTCTAAAGAGATAGCAAGTAAAAGTCCAGCTCAGCACTTGGATAATGATGTTTTGGATAAAGGAGTGAAACTGGTCAAATTATGCCAGAGTTGATGTGATTTGAATTTTTTATTGTGATTTATGTAAATTTCAATTTTTGAAGACTTAGCCAGAAGAATATGGGAGGAGCGTTTTTGATGACTCACCCAACAATTTTGGGGCTAGAAGGAACAAAATGAAAAGCAGGAATGTAAGAATGTATATTGTATTAACTAGAGCTAATTAATGTTGTTATTTCCTTTCATAATTGAAATATTTTTTCATGCAAAATATTCTGATTACAGTTTCCTCTCTCCCAGTTTCTCCCATGGCATCCCTGACAACCCAACTTTATAAAAATTCTCTGTCGTTAGAAAAATAAACAGGTAAATAAAAGCATATAAAAACAGAGGAAACACACACACACACACACACACACACACACACACACACACACACACACAAACACCATAAAATAGAAAAATATAATGTATAAGCCAAAGACACTTAAGACAGACATTGTTTGGATACACTGCAAAACAAATATTATTCCATTCCTAAAGTTATTTTTTTTATAAAATTAAATGAGAAATCTATAGAACAATAAAAGTAATGAAAAATGCTATGTATGCAGGTTTATCACAGAGGACAAAACTTTATCCTGTTTCTTTTCCTATCCCAAACCTACATATATTTTAAAACACACTGTAAAATTTAGAGGATTTTCTTAGTCTTAATCTGTCTTCAATGTAATTCTTTATCTTTTTCTGGCCATGAGTCTTTTTTCTGCTAAACAACATTGTTATCCAAGATGGCAGGTGTACGCTTATCTGTGCTCACTGCCTTGGTGTACCCTGCCATCAAGCAGCATGCTGCCGGCTTAGAGATGTGGTCACTACCATTGCCAGCTCTATTACATACCATTAATTTGTTAGCAAGTTTTGATGCTTATGCTGACTCAGGAAACCTCCCTTAAAGGAGCCACGCAAATGTCTGCTTCACTCTAGCAAAACAGAGTCCAAATGAGAAAAATAGTGCTACCAAGAAGCCTTGCTTGTCACTGTTCTTTTGTTTCTAAAATCTCTTTTTAATCTTTTTGTTAAGTTGTAAGTGGAAGTTCTTAGGCCCCATGTTCGGTGCAATTTTGCTACTAGCAGTTTTCCCAATAGCCTGGTCCCAGAGCCTCTTCAGCACCAAATAACACACAAAGACACTTTAGGTATAAAGTTATTGATCTGTTACTAGAGCTTCTTATTGGCTTGCTGTGTCTCAAACATTAATTCCTTTAAATCAATCTAAGTGTTTCCACGTGGTTGTATATTACCCAAGACAGGATCCTGACCTTCTTCTCAAGTCCCTACAAACTTCTTCAAATATCATGCTTTAAAATGTTAGATTTTAAAATCTGAATATTTCATATCTATATCTACATACACACACAAGGCAAATTAAAATAATATGATTCCTTATGGCTTCACTTACCATGTCCATTCAAAGTTTATCTGATAGCTTTATTAATAAAATTACCATTTAAACATTTTTGCTTATTTGTTGTAATAATTACAGGAGCCATGCATTTACTGAAAGCAAGTTTCATTTCTTTCTCTAAAGTCTAAGCTGAACTTTTGGAGCACTTTGAAAGCAGTAATACAAGGAAAGTTCATTGCACTAAGTGCACAAAAGAAGAAAAGTCACATTAGAGTATTAACAGCACAATTTAAAGCCCTAGAAAACAAGGAGCAAACTCACACCAGAGGAGTAGATGCCAGGAAATAATCAACTTGAGGGCTGACACCAATAAACTAGAAACTAGGAAAACAATACAAGTTCAATGTAACAACAAATTGGTTTTGTGAAAAAATCAACAAGGTAGACAGACAAACCTTCATCCAAACTAACCAAAAAGCAGAGAGAGAGAGAGAGAGAGAGAGAGAGAGAGAGAGAGAGAGAGAGAGAGAGAGAGAGAGAGAGAACAGGCAAATCAACAAAATTATAAATTAGAAGGTGGACATAACAACGGACAATGAGGAAATCCAGACAATTTTCAGGTCATACATTGAAAACCTGTACTCCACAAATTTTGAAAATTCAAAGGAAATTGACAAATTTCTGGATAGCTATACATTACCAAAGTGAAATGAAGAACAGATAAGCAACATAAATAGACCTATAACTTCTAATCTCCTAATGAAATAGAAGCAGTCATCAAAAGCCTTCCAACCAAAAAAAGCCCAAGGCCAGATGATTTCAGTGCAGAATTCTACCAGAAATTCAAAGAACAGCTACTACCAATACTCCTCAAATTGTTCCACACAATACAAGCATAAGGTTTATTACCAAACTATTTTCATGAGGCAACAATTACCGTGATTCCCAAGCAACACAGAAACACAACAAAGAAAGATAACAACAAACCAATATACTTCATGAACATTGAAGCAAAAATACTAAATAAAATACTGGCAAAAAAAAAAATACTGGCAAATAGAGCCCAATAACTCATCAGAAAAATCATCTACCATGACCAATTAGGCTTCATCCCAGGGATGCAGGGATGGTGTCACATATGAAAATCTATCAATGTAATCCAATGTATAGACAAACTGAAAAAGAAACACACACACACACACACACACAATCATCTCCCTAGATGCTGAAAATGCCTTTGACAAAATCCAATACTCTTTCATGATAAAGGTCTTGGAGAGAGTAGAAATAACAGGATCATACTTAAACATAATAAAAGCAGTATACAGTAAACCTGCAGCCAACATGAACCTGAATGGAGAGAAGCTTAAGATGATTCTGCTAAAATCAGGAACAAGACAAGGCTGTCCACTCTCTCCATATCTCTTCAATATTTTACTTGACGTTCTAGCTAAAGCAATAAGACAACAAAAGGAGATCAAGGGGATATTAATTGGAAAGGAAGAAGCCAAAGTGTCACTATTTGCAGATGATATGATAGTTTACATAAATTGTTATTCCATTACAGTTATCAGAATAAAAGGTGGAGAATGGGGGGGGGTCCCAAGTGATGGTCCCAAGTGAGTGTGTTCCCAAGGTAAGGGAACATATGGGAGAGCATAGCAGGTGAGGATGACCAAGGTGATGAGGCAGAAGGAATAATATGCCAGGCAGATAGAGCTTAAATGAGGAGTTTATGTAGAAAGTGGAGTGAAGGAGGAGGGAAGAAACAGAAGTACTGGGAACAAAAGAGGAGAGAGGGGGAGAGGAGGAACATACATGGTGGCCAACCAAAAGGAGGAGAGAGAGAGAGAGAGCAAAAGAAAGCATAAGTGGGTGGAGTTGACATTTATAGGGGTCCTTTACACCTGCCTGAAGACTAGTACTCCTGGAATCCTGGGCTGTCCAGAATACTGGCTGAGAGTTTTCTGCCAGGTGACAAGGGCAGGCTAGCAAGATGCCTGAAGCCTTACATAAGTGATCCAAAAAACTGTACTAGGAAACTCCTACACTGGATAAACAACTTCAGCAAATTAGCAAGGTACAAGATTAAGGAAAAATATCAGTAGCCATACTATATACAGAAATCAAGGGGCTGATAAAGAAATCAGGGAAACATCATCCTTTACAATAGCCACAAACAACATAAAGTATCTTGGGATAATGCTTACCAAACAAGTGAAAGACCTATATATCAAGAACTTGGTGTCTTTAAAAAAAAATTAAAGAAGATACCAGAAAATGAAAACATCTCCCATGCGTTTGCATAGGTAGGATAAACAGTAAAAGTGGCAATCTTGCCAAAAGCAATCTACACATTCAATGCAATCCCCATCAAAATCACAGCATAATTCTTCACAGACTTTGAAAGGTTAATACTCAGCTTTATATGGAAAAAAAACAAAAGACCCAGGATAGCCAAAACAACCCTGTACAATAAAGGAACTTCAGGAGACATCACCATCCCTGGCTCCAAGCTCTACTATAGAGCTATATTCCTGGAAATAGCTTGGGTATTGACACAAACATAGACAGGTAAACCAAAGGAATCAAACAAAAAATCCTGAAATTAACCCACACATCTATGAACACCTGATTTTCGACAAAACAGCTAAAAGTATACAATGGAAGGAGAAAAGCATCTTCACCAAATGGTGTTATCACAAGTGGAAGATGGTATGTAGAAGACTGCAGGTAGACCTTGTCTATTACAGTACACAAAACTTAAGTCCAAATGAATCAAAGACACCAACATAAACCCAACCATACTGAACCTCTTAGGAGAGAAATTGGGAGGTACCCTTGAATAAATTGGTACAGGAGACTGTTTCCTGAACTTAACAGCGGTAGCAAAGACACTGAGATCAACAATTAATAAATGGGACTCCCTCAAACTGAGAATCTTTTGTAAGGCAAAAGACACAGTAGACAATATTCAATGTCAGCACACAGACTGAGAAAAGATATTCACCAACCCCACATCTAACATAGGGTTGAACTCCAAAATATAGAAAGAACTCAAGAACCTAGTCACAAAAATAAAAAATAACTCCGTTAAAAAGAAGAGAGAATTCTCAATAGAGGAATACAAAATGGCTGAAAGACACTTAAGAAAGTGCTCAACATCCTTAGCAACTAGGGAAATGCAAATGTAAACAACTCTGAGATATCATCTTACTCCTGTCAGAATGGATAAAATCAGAAACACCAATGACAGCTTATACTAGGGAGGGTATGGAGAAAGGGGAACACTCCTCCACTGCTGGTGGGAGTGCAAACTTGTACGGTCATTTTGGAGATCAGTATAGCAGTTCCTTGGGAAAATGGGAATCAGTCTACCACAGGACCTGGCATTCCAACTCTTAGGCATATACCCAAAAGATACACATCCATGCAACAAAGACATCTGTTCAACTATGTTCATAGAAGCATTAAATGTAATAGCAAGAACCTGGAAGAAACCTTGATGCCCCTCAACTGAAGAATGGATAAAGCATATGTACTATATTTACACAATGGTATACTACTCAGCTGAAAACAAAAAACAATGGAATCTTGAAATTGATGGAACTTGAAGAACCATCCTGAGCGAGGTAATTCAGTGACAAAAAGAGGAACATAGTATGTCCTCACTCATATATGGATTTTATACATAGAGCAAAGGATCACCAGCCTGTTATTCACACTGCTAGAGAAACTAGAATACAAGGAGGAGCCTAAGAGATTCATACAAGCTCCCTCACAGAAGGGGAAAGAAACAAGATCTTCTGAGCATATTGGGAGTGGAGGTGGCAGTGAGTGGAGAGGGAGTTAGGAGAAAGAGAAGGGGGTGAGAGGAGAACATGTGGGACCAGGAATATTGAGTCAGGGAAAAAATAGATGAGAGCAAAAAAAAAAAAAAAAAAAAAAAAAAAAAGGGATACCACAATAGAGGGAGCCATTATAGGTTTGAAGAGAATACTGACTCTAGATAATGTCCAGAGTCTTACAAGTATGAGCCCAACTAACAATCTGAGCAACAGTGGAAAGGCTAATTTAAATGCCCTTCCCTGATAATGAGAATGAGTATTAACTTTTATGCCATCATAGAGCCCTCATCATGTAGCTGATGGAAACAGAAACAGACACTCACAGCTAACCAATGAACAGAACTCCTAGAATCCATTTGCAGAGGGGAGTGGTGATAAGAAAAGTGGTCAAGACCAGGTACAAAAACCCACAGAGACAGCTGACCTGAACAAGGGGGAGCTCATGGACCTCCAGACTGATGGCTGGGAAAGCAGAATTATACTGACTCATACCCCATGAACGAGAGTCTCATTTAAAAGACCTTGCCAGTCTAAGGTACCTCTGACAGTGGAACCAAGATGTATCTCTGGTAAATGAAAGAACTTTGGGAGCCCCATTCCTCTTAGAGGGATACTCTCTTAGCCTAGAGATAGGGGTGAGGCCCTAGAAGCTACTACAAATGACTTGGCAGATTTTGACCATCCCTTCTGGAAGGCATCATTCTCCCTGTGGAGGTTTGTGTGGGAATGGGATGGGAGGGGTGTCAGTGGGCATGGGAGAGTTGGAGAGGGAACAGAGATCAATATGTAAAATAAGAAAAAATTATATATATATATATATATATATATGTCTCAGCGCTTTATGTGCTTTATAGTTCTTGGGTATATATTCTTTAACAGTTTAGTATATCTTTGACCTCTCCTTTTCCCATAGTCCTCATTCTTTTTTATATACATCTGTATTCTCTTGCAATTTAATAAGACAAATCTAAAAGTATTCTCTATTTTCTACAGTTTGATGGCTTCGTACAGACACTGATACTTTGCCCTGGAATTCTGGCAGGCAATGATTGTAAGATGACTTGAAATTTTCCCTGAAGTTGTAGCTTGTTAGAACGTGACCCAAATGGACATTGGAAACCTATGTGGTGTGCATCCAAGAGCAGCATCTCACGTTGCTATGAACAAACATGTTGATAAATGTCATCCCAAGAAAGATGTACTGCCAGTTCAAACTGGTATTTTACTAACAACTATTGTTACTATTCCTACATCATCTGGAATCTTATTGATATACAATCATAGATCCAGAAACTTTCTTCTGCGTTGTATGATAAGATCAATCCTAATTAACTTGTTCACCATTCTTAATTATGTCAGCACTGTTGTTTATCTAGGCAATGACTTATCTTTCACCACCAACTTCCAAACTAAACTTCTGTTTTTAATCATTTATTTTGTTCATGTTTTTATAATATTGGGTTTTTTCTTGTGGGTTTGTAATAGAAAAGTTTATATATGGTTAGGTAAGTCACATACAGAAAGACAAAGTCACATGTTTTTGTTCATCTTTAATTATTATCTCCATATACTCAGGTGTGAGTACACAACTTGGAATAACCAGAACAACTAAAAAGAAGAAAGAGGTCATGCTTGCAGAAAGGCTTGAGAAGAGAATATTGGGATATGAGTGACATGAAATGGGAAATGGAATAATGGGGAGAGAACTCCAACTGGGGAGAAGAGAGGCGGTCAATACAGAAGGAGGGACTAAAGACAAAGAAACACCAACATTGTTTAAAGCCTTGAAGAACTGCATTGTTTCATATGTATCTAATATTAGACACAATACATGCATACATCTCTTTATATACTTATTACACAATACATATACGAGAGAGAGAGGGAGTGACAGATCTATAAGAAGAAACCTGAAAGAAAGACTTAAAAAAAAGTTAAGCCATTTAGGCTGACAATGTTCCTTATAAGAAGCACAAACTACCAAAATCCACAGTACCAGGCACAGTGAATCTACAGTTTGCAAAATTTGTCAGGATAGTCCAAATAACTTCCAAAATAATACATATTAATAACATATCCCTTTCTACCTCTCAGGAATTCAGAGTATCCCATTGCTGAAAACAACACACCCTTAGGCACAGAAATTGGATGATTTGAGCTGATACAAACTACAAGTCTCTATACTGTCTTTGTTCTTGTTCTAGAAAATGCTATGAAACTTGCAAAGGGAAGGCAACAATTAAACAGCACTTCTTAATTGCAACTCTAAAAAGAACATGTCAATTACTAACAGGAAAAACACACATAAAAGTAAAATAAATGACACTCTCAAGCCAGTGGAAACCTACAGCTATTTAAATTGGACATAATGCTTATTCAAGTGGAGGGAACTCATCCTTTGTACTAGAGCTTAAGCGTAATTCCTCACTACATTCTAACATTTATCCTTACACAAACACATAGGTATTACCAGCCTTCATCAGGAAGTCCCCCTTCAAAACAAGTGAAGACATCACTGTAAAACACTACTGGATACAGCAGAGTGATCAAAACAGCTTGCCCTATTTGGTATATGTTAACTCAAGTTTGAATCAGGAAAAATCAAATTTCTATGTTTTTTTTTCAAGACAAGTTTCTCTGTGTAGCTTTGTACACTGAGCTGGCCTAAAACTCATTGAGATCTGTCTGCTTTTGCCTGCCTAGGCTGGGATTAAAGGCCATCAAAATTATATTCATGATAAGGAATGGTGATAAAAATAAGGACAGATATAATGATGAAACAGAATGATTCATAGAAAAAATTCCTAAGTATTTATGAAGTTAATCATTCTTCAAAATTGAGAAAAGAAAAATAGATGTGGTAGAAAAAAACTGGATAAATTTACAAATAACGATTAAAGTTGAAGAAATAAAATACTTATTTCATTGTACTTGAGTAATCAAAGGAAGAAAAAAACTACCAATAATATTCAGAGCATGACATTACCTCAAAATTATGAACTTTTCTATAATTTGTAATATTTATCCCTATAGAGTACCTTCTGAACCATTGTGTCTCTCTTCTTCATGAAGAACAATATTGTACAAAGAATTTTATGTATATATATATATATATTTTTTTTTTCTTGAGGTTTTGATACAGGGATTTTTCCTGGAACTCACTTTGTCATAGCAGGCTGAGCTAGAACTCACCGAAGTCTTTCCTGGCTGCCTACAGAGTGCTGGTATTAAAGGTATGAACCACTACCACCAGACACTATATGTTTTGTAAAACCCTTTATGGGTTATGAAAATAAAGTGTATTCACTGCAAAAGCAGAATTAATCTAAATTCATACCATATATAAACTTGCATTATGGATTAAAAGTAAACCACAAAAGAAATTATAATCTATTTTAATAAATATTCAATATGTCATTAAGTATGGCATGCTAAGAATTCAGTGCTTATAGAGGAAATTCTCACAAATTTTACTTTTATTTTAAAATATTATAAAAGCTGATAAAAGAAAGAGCAGGAGGATGTTTGAAAATGTCATATATATATATATATATACATGTTCATAAATATGCATTTTTATGTAACTCTAGTTGAAGTGATTAAGAAGCAGACTACCACTTTTTCACAGAAGGAAATGTAGTCAATATATAAGCTTTATGTATTATAAATGGTGACTGAATAAGGAACAACTTTGTCAATAAACTCGATGAATTATACAATTTCTTGAAAGATTCATCTCCCAAACTTAACAGATCTAATCCACAAAATTCTATCCTCTGAAAAGATCACATTAAACCTGTTCCTTTTCAAAAAAAATGATGCAACAAAATGCCTCAGGCAAAGAAATGTTAAGTGAGTATTTTTATTAAACATTTAAGGTAGTTGTATTGCTTCTTCTGTGAAACACTTAAAATGAAAAAAAATTCAAACAATGAATTCATGACTCCACTGGTACAAAAATATACCTAAACAGCAAAACTTTAACATTAAATGTCTCACAATGTAGATAGATGCATCCTTACGAAAATGTAATAAAGTAAGAGATAAAGATGCAAATTTGCAAGTCCATCTTTCAGAGGCTAAGATAGGAGAAGCATGTGTTCAGGGCCAGGTATTTGTTTCTCTGCTCTGTGTGTCTGTCTGTCTCTCTGCATACATTTAAATATATAAATACATGTATATATAATAAAAATGAGACATGACATTATGACGACACTATTTCAGAACCCATGCCACATGTAGAAAAGCCTACAGAATCCATAGAAACTATGAAACTCAATAAGATTAGTAAGATTATCATAAGTTAAAAGACCAAATATGTGCGTTATGTGTTACATGAGTCTTTAATATTTCTTACTCCTCTCCATAAATTTTGTGGCTAAATCATGGGCCATTGGGATAATCAAATCTACTAAATAGCCATAGTTATAAACTGCCCCAGATTGTTAATTTTGTATCACAGATTCAGAGTAGCTTATTTTTGACTTGATAATGAGTAATATAGAGACTCATGCCTGGTTGATCTAGAAATTAAGATACTATGGTGAGCTCAGATCTAGATTTGATTTATCACACATACCACAGTGTCAGAGATAAGCATGGAAGTTCAAATAAAAAGACTGTAAAAGCTTGAATTAGTGGATTTCTGAGGCAAAGCAGCAATTCTAGGACATGGCAGTACCATGGCTCACTTAAATCTACAGTCACTGTGACTGCAAGTGGCAGCTGGAGGAAGAGTCTATTTTCTTCAGGCATGTGGGCCCAGAAAAGCTACTTATTCTCTAGTAGATGGTTTGAACCCATACACATAACAGCAGTATAAAGAGGCCTCTGTGGGTTTACAAAAATGAGTCCAGGACATTGGGAGGAAAAAATGGCTAGGGATAGGGGAAGAAACAAGGGTGAATTTGATCAAAATGCATTAGATGCATGTGTGAAATTCTCAAGAAATAATTTTATAGTGGGAAAAGATTTAGGCTAATTGCCTACTGTATGTAATTAACAAATGATAAAACCATACTAAAAACAGTAAGGGTATCTTAATAAATATAGCAAAATCTGTAGTTGGACTTTGTTATCAGAGTTTTTTTTTTTTTTTTTTTTTTTTTTTTGGACTTCCAGCCTCCAAATAATGACACGGAGACTTAATAATAATTATGAATGCTTGGCCTCATCTTAAATTTATTCCCAAAGTTCTTAAGAATTATGAGTTACATCAACCCACTTATATTAATCTACTTTTCACCACATGGGTCTTTATCTCTCATTCTGTATTCTGTATGTCTGACTCCCTCCATGGCTAGCTGGCACACTTGTGCACCTACATTCATCCTCTGAGTTTCTCTCTATGCTTGTAAGTTCAACCTAACCTCTATTGTCTAGCTATTGGCCATTCAGCTTTTTATTAAACTGATCATAATAACAAACTTGTGCACAGTGTACAGAAAGATTATCCTACAACATTCTCCCCCCCTTTTTTATCTAAATGAAAAGGAAATGTTTTAACTCTAACACAGTAAAATTATCTATAAAAAGAACAATTATCAATAAAAATTACAGTCACAATGTCCAGTCAATCAATATTTGACAAATTTGGAGGAAATACTCTATTATTTATCCTATTTTTTGAGTCCAAATTTGTGGATTGTGTATCTATACCACTTTCTACCATAATTTGAATTAGGACCTAAAAATATTTGTTTAGACCTTTAAATTTATTCTTAGGCAAACAACTCAAACTTTCATAATTCTCAAACTTATAAACTTTACAACTCTTTCTGTAAGTTTCTTTTCTGAATTTGGTAACAAAGAAAATGTTTTAGCTGTTTACTATTCAGCCCCACAGTGACCCAAGAAGAATAAAAATTTATTTGAGTAAATAGGAAGTAGAGGGCAAACAACTTTCAAAAATATAGAAATGACAGACATAGCTAGAAGCCTGGAGAGTTATCCAAGGTTCCTCTCATAATTTTGGGACATCTACCTTTGGCCTACATGATCAAATATATGACATACTTTTCTGTGAAGCAGGAAATTTTTGAAAGACTGCCCTACCTCATCTTCAAAAGTTTGACAGATGCTTTCTTTCACGTCCTGCTTGTCCAATTTGTACATAATTCTATCAGTAGCAAAGGCAAGAGCAATTTTGTTGCCCATTGGCTAACTTTCAAAATTGAAAGCAAGCTCCATATGGAGGTTCTTTGATAATTGTTATCATTTCTTTGAATTATATTGGGGCTGGCAGGAACAGACATATCTCACTGTCATGCAATTGCTTATGTCATTAAAATATCTTAAAGTCATATCCTGTAGGTCTTTGAAGCATTTGAAGACCAATTATCCATTTAAAATATATCTGTATATGACCTTGAAAACATACCTAATATGACCAAAAGTTAGATTCTTATAGATGACTAACTACTAACCTGCATTTCTTACTTATTTTAATATCTTCTATAATAACATCTTCTTTGTATTTTAAATTAGAAACAAACTTTGTTTTACATGTCAATCCCAGGTCCCTCTCCCTCCCATCTACAATGTCCCCTACCAACCTCTATCTCATACAAATTCTTCCCCTCTGGGAGGGTGAGGCAAGTCATGGGAGATCTTCAAAGTCTGTCATATCATTGGAGCATATCCTAGGCCCTCCCCAATAAGTCTTGACTAATATAGTATCTATCTATGTAAAATGGACTCCAGAAGTCCATTTTTATAATAAGGATAAATATAGATCCACTGCCATGGGCCTCATAGATTATCCAGGCACCCTAACTGACACACATGTTCAAGGGGTCTGGGTCAGTCCTATGCTGATATCCCAGCTAATATTCTGGGGTACCTGAGCTCCTACTTGTTCAAGTCAGCTGTTTCTGTGAGTTTCTCTAGCCTGGTCCTAACCCTTTCCTCATCACTACTCTCTCTGTTCAACTGGACTCCAGCTCAGTGTTTACCAGTGGGTTTCTGTTCGTGCTTCCATTAGCTACTGGATGAAGGTTCTAGAATGGCATACAAGGTAGTCATCAATCCCCTTATCTGGAATGTCATTTAAGGCTGCCTCTCTGCTATAGCTTAGATTGTTATGTGGGGTCATTCTTATAGGTCTCTACACATTTTCCTAGTGCCAAGATTCTCTTTAACCTATAATGGCTCCCTCTATAATGGTATCTCTTTTCTTGCTCTCATTAATTCTTCCCCTGACTCAATCTTCCTGCTCCTTCATGTCTTCTCTGCCTTCCTTTTCTCCCTTCTCTTTCTCTTAACTCCCTCTCCCTTTAAACACTGTTCCCAATTTTCTCAGGAGATTTTGTCCCATTCTTCTTTACCAGGAGAGACCATGCATGTCTCTCTAAGGACCCTCCTTGTTTCCTAGCTTCTATGAAAATGTGGATTGTAGGCTGCTGCAATTTTGCTCTATGTCTAAAATCCACATATGAGTGAGTATATGCCATGTTTGTCTTTTTATGAATGAGTTACCTCACTCATGATGGTTTCCTCTAGTTCCATTCATTTGCCTGGAAATTTCAAGATTTCACTTTTTTTTTCCTCACCGAGTAGTACTCCATAGTGTTAATATACTACATTTTCTTAATGTATTCTTCAGTTGAGGGGCATCTAGGTTGCCTCCAGGTTTCTGGCTATTAATGCTGTTATGAACATAGTTGAACAGATGTCCTTGTTGCATAAATGTTCAGCTTTTGGATATATGCCTACAAGTGGAATTGCTGCATCTCGTGGTTGACTGATTTGCTGAGGAACTGCAATGCTGATTTCCAAAGTGGCTGTACATGTTTGCATTCCCACCAGCAGAGGAGGATTGTTCCCCTTTATCCATATCATCTCTAGCAAAAATTTTCCTTGTATTTGCATGCCCCCAATGGCTAAGGATGTTGAGCACTTTTTTAAGTGTCTTTCAGACATTTTAGATTCCTCAATTGATAACCCTCTATTTAGATTTGTACCTCACTTTTTAATTAGATGATTTGGTATTTTGGTGACCAGCTTCTTGAATTCTTTGTATATTTTGGAAATCAGCCCTCTGTCCAATGTAGGGTTGGTGAAGATCTTTTCCCATTCTGTAGGCAGCTGTTTTGTCTAGTTGACTGTGTCTTTTACCTGATAGAAGCCTCTCAGTTTCAGGAGTTCCTATTTTTAAACTGTTGTTTTCAAAGTCTGTGCTGCTGATGTTATGTTCAGGAAGCAGTTTCCTGTACCAATTTGTTCAAGAGTACCTCCCACTTTCTCTTCTAAGTGGTTCAGTTTGGCTGGATTTATGTTGATCTTTTTGATCCATTTGGATTTAAGTTTTGTGCAAGGTGATAGATATGGATCTATCTGCAGTCTTCTACATGCAAGCCTCTGGTTATGCCAGTACCATTTGTTGAAGATGCTTTCCTTTTTCCATTGTATACTTTTAATTTCTTTTCTTTTTTTTAATGGTGTTTGTAGGTGTGAGGGTTAATATCAGGGTTTTCAAAGTGATTCACTTGGTCTAAATGTCTATTATTTGTGACAATACCAAGCTGATTTCTATGATAGAACTTAAAGTCAGAGATAGTGATGCCTCCAGAAGTTCCTTTATTGTAAAGGGTTATTTTGGCTAGCCTGGGTCTTTTGTTTTTATTTTTTATTTTTTTTTTCATATAAAGTTGAATATTATTCTTTCAAGGTCTATGAAGAATTGTGTGGACATTTTGATGGGGAATGCATTGAGTATGTAGATTGCTTTTGTCAAGATTGCCATTTTTACTATGTTGATTCTATCTATCCATGATCATGGGCAATTTTTCAGTCTCCTGGTGTTTTGATTATTATATGACAAAGGGACTTTTTGTGTGATACACTCTATTTGGTTTTCTGTAAGCTTCTCGTACTTTCATTGGCATTTTTTTTCTTTTAGGTTAGTAAAGTTTTCTTCTGTGATTTTTATTGAATATATATTCTGCTGCACCATTGGTGTGATATTCTTCTCCTTTTTCTATAACTATTAATCTTTTTTATATTTATTTATTTTTATTCTTATTTTACATATTGATCCTGGTACCCTCTCCCTCCCTCCCTCTATCCCTCTCTCTCACCTTCACCTGCACCCTGACCACCCTCTCCTTTCATTAACCCCCCACTCCAAATGTAGGGTGATGCCCTCCAGGAGGGGTCATCTAAATTTGTCAAGTCATTTGAAGTAGGGACGAGTTCTCTCCTGTTTCTAGGTTAAGGGAGTATCCCTACATGGGGGATATGCCCCAAAGTTCTTTTGTGCACCAGGAATATATCCTGGTTCCACTGTATGAGGTCCCTTAGACTGCTCAGTCTTTCTAGCTGAGATCCCTGTTCAGGGGGTTGGAGTCAGTCCCATGCATGGATTCCCAGCTATCAGTCTGGGGACCCATTAGCTCCTACTTGTGCAGGTCAGCTGTCTCTATGTGTTTCTCCAGCCTGGTCTTGTCCTCCCTCTCTGCATCTGAATTCCAGTTTGGCTCAGTGTTTAGTTGTGGCTGTTTGCTTCTGTTTCCATCAGCTATTAGATGAGGGCTCCATGATGGTAGATAAGTTAATCATCAATCTCATCATTGTCAGGGAAGTGCATTTATGGTAGCCTTTCCACCTTTGCTCAGATTGTTAGTTGGGGTCAGTTTTGTAGGTCTCTGGACATTTCTCTAGTTTTATTTTTCTCTTCAAGCCTATAACGGCTCACTCTCTTTGTCTATCTCTCTGTCTCTATCTCTTTCTTACACACACACACACACACACACACACACACACTTGTCCTTTTCCCTGTGTCCCATCTTTCGTGTATATTTTTTGTTAGGGTTTTGTTGGACTTAAGTTTTTTTTTTTTTTTTTTTTTTTTTGTGTTTTGTGTGTGTGTGTGTGTGTGGTAAATAAATCTATTTCTCCTAGTATATCATCAAAGCCTGAGATTTTCTCTTTCATCTCTTGCATTCTGTTTGTTATGCTTGCATCTGTAGTTCCTGATCATTTATATAGCTTTTCTATTTTCAAACTGTGTACTGTTTTGTTTATTGAAATTTTTGGTTTGTCTTTTCTTCCATTTCCTTAAATTATTTTCTCATTTCCTCCTTTTAGGGACTCTATCATCTTCATAAAGTTGTTTATGTGGTTGTTCTGTTTGCTTTGTCTGTGTGGGGATGTTCAGGCCTTGCTGGCTTAGAGTCCCTATATTCTGTTGGAGTCATATTGGTTTTCTGTTGTTGAATGTGTTCTTATATTGTCATCTTCTTATCCCTTCTTTTAACAGGTGCTGATGGAGTCTATCTATTCATAGGCACACTTCCAATGGGTGCACACTTCTGGTGGGTGCAAGAAGGCCCAGTATTCTGATGTTTCTCACAATTAGTGCATTGATGTCTGATAGACTCCCTCTCCCTATGGGTTGATGTGGGGATAGCACTGTGATGTTAGTAGAATTTGGGTTGCTTGATCTGCAGGAAGCTGGTTGACCTTCCCTCGGTCAACAGGCTAGGAGATCCCAAAGAGGGTATGCTATAGTCAGGCCTGAGACAGGAGTCCATGCTCACCACTTCCCCTCATGGGGCTGGGAGTAGCACAGCGATGTCAGCACATTCTGGATTGCTTATGCTGCTGGGTGGACCTGCCAGCGGTTGCTAAGGCAGGAGATCCCAATGAGGGTAAGCAGAAGTCCAGGTAATAATATCTTTTAAGAACTAAAACTTTAAAATACAGTTTTAAATGACCTTTATAGATACAGGTCATTTAAACATATCTTAAACATGAGTAGAAATAATATATAAAGTATGCTATAATAAAACTAACCTTAAGTTTGTATCAATACACAAAATTGCTTTAAACAAGAGTAGAAACATATATACAATACGTTTTGGGATAAGCCTTTAGTTTAAAAGTAGATTCAATACTTTACCCTTTTGTCCTTTCCTTGCTATACCATCCTTTTATTTTCAGAAAGAAATCTCTGAATCTAACCTCCTTTGCTTAGTTACTTTTGCTGATCATGACCACTAGCAATTTGCAACTAACCCCCTTAAATAACAACAATCATTCATAACTCACCACACAACCAAACAATCCCTCCTATTGATATTATGGGTGTTGTGTACTTAAAATTACTCCCTGCTCTCTAGAAATGGTGGTATTTTAAGAGGAATCTGAGAAAATGGGATAATGGTCAAATCCTAGGAGAGCTAGGTGTTGTACAGTCTCAGTGTGATGAGAATGCACAGTGATTTTCTGAAATCATGGCTGGAGAAGTCTGTGAGGCTGTACCATTTAAGCTATTAGTTTTAAAATCCTTGTAGATGCAGATTTTTTTTTTTAGGAAACAGTAACTGAAGCATTTTGTGAGGTTGGATCATCTGAGCTACTTTTCTTTAGTGGTTTCTGGACTTTTTCTGATAACACATGATGTTTTAAAGGATATCTACATTAACACTAGTATAGAATGGGCAATGTGTAAAAATCATCTGAAGAAAATTCTTTGCTGTATGTTTGAGCAGGTAAATGATATCTGTCAACTTTATAACTCTGTTTGGACTGCATAACTGTACTATAATATAGATCTCCCTACCTGTCTTATGAAATTATGGCATGCAATAATAAGTTATGATAAGTTCAAATGTCACTCTTACCAAAATTTTATATTTTCTTTCTTCATGTATTTAGCCAAGGTTTACAAGTGGTCTCCCCTGATCAAATCTGGTCTTTACTAATTTTGAAGGAACTCATAGATTTTTGTTTCCTCTGTCCCAATGCAATATATTTTTGTGTTTTTATTTTGAAGTTATGACATCATTTTAAAATATATATGCTCATTTAAATTAGTATTATTTTCTAGAATCCAATGTATGTCAGCAGTATTTGCTATATATAGCACCTAAGCAACTTTTCAAGCATACTGTATCTGTGCAGAGGCTTTATTGGTCTGCACCTGGCTTTACTGTGTGTTTGCAACATTCTCTGACCAGGTGAGACAAACCTTAAAAGCCTGTGCTACCTGCTATGAGGTTCTGCTTAGCAAATAATGCGGACAGCTGGCTGTGCCCCATCCAGATTTTCAGGCATTGGTGGGAGCTGTGCCTAACTGTTCCAGCTCTGCAGAAGTTGTTTCCAAGCAGCAGCAGGCATTTGTACCTAGATTTAGTGGTGTACCAGTGTTCCTCTGCACAGCAAGATCTCTTAAAGGAGCTCCTCTGTACTCTGACTACTTAAAGTATCTGAGAGACAGAAGTTATGAGGAAGCCCTGTTCAGCTCTATGTTCAGAACTTTTTTTTCATCTTTCTCCGGGCCTGCGTAGATATATGTGCCATGTGTTGGATACCAAATGTAGTTGGATTTTCTTGTAATACTTTCTTTGGACTATCAGTCCCCAAATAATGACACAGAATTCTTGGCTTAACTTAGGTTTGTTCCCACCTAGCTCTTAAGACTTAAATTAACCCATTTATATTAATCTACATTCTGCCACATGGACTTTCTATCTCTCCTCCATTTTGTATGTTCATCTCCTTCCATGTCTGGCTGGCAAACCTCTGCATCTAGACTCATCTCCTGAGTTTCTTTCTCTTCTGGGATATCCGGCTTATACTCTTCTGCCTAGCTATTGGCTGTACAGCTTTTTATTAAACCAATCAAAATGACACATGCTTACTCAGTGTACAAAAAGCTTATGCAACAACAAAAACTCATTTTTAGTTAATAGTAACTAATAGTCATTAGCCGTCAGTAGATGCAATTGAAATCACTATCCATGATCCATGAAAGAAAGTCACATCATATCCCTGAGGTATGATTTAGATCTGTGTAACCAGGTATGGTTCCTTAATACCATGTGATAAAGACATGTAATGTTTCTGGTGGCTTTATTTTTATATTCGCAGGTGCTGGCTTCTTGGATAATCATATTTGTGTATTACCATTACTCTAAGGCCTTATATTGGAAGCCTGGAATTCAGTACATTCAGAACCCCCATTCTATTCTCCAAGTCTCTCTCTCTCTCTCTCTCTCTCTCTCTCTCTCTCTCTCTCTCTCTTTCTCTCTCTCCCTCTCTCTCTCTTAAACAAAACTGCTAATATCACAATTCACAGTTGATTATAAGTTAATTTGTAATTCTTACATTTTATTAGAACTATTTTCATACTCTTTGTTCCATTTTCCCCTGGTGAGGGCATATAATTTCTTAAAGTTATTACATTCTTGGTTTTTTTTCCATATGATGTTCCTTTACTTTCCTGCCTGGTTTCTCTCTGCTTGGAATCTTCTTTACTATCGCCTCTCTGCCATCCCACTTGATACTAGTGCTCTTGATTTTATTACAACAAAGGCATCATTTCACCCTAACTTGAATTCCAACCCAGGGGGGAATTTCTCTAACCTGTTTTAAAGACAGTAATGCACTCATGCACTTATTTCTTTTATTAAAATAAAATGCTATAACTCTGTTTAAAGTGATGACTACATATCAATAAAATGGATAAAAATGAATTAGCACAATTAAGGAAATCTGAAAAAAATATTAAGGAACACATTTTTCCCATAGCCCACCAGAACTAATATTATTAATTGGCAGTAATATCCAATGAAATGTATTGACTCTGTGCAATCCTTCTCAAAAATCATACTTTTCACCATACAATGTTTATATAATTCATCTAAATGTGGTAATGAATTTTAAAATCAGTATGCTGAAATTCAGTCACCAAGAAGATGAAAAGTCATGGAATCATGAAAATATTTCAATCTATAGTAACAAAAAGGTAACTATTCTCAAACATATATATTAAAAATAAAAGGATCCCATGTTGGACACTGCATGGGTGACCAGGATCTAGAAGGTAGACTGCTTAGAGAAATAGGGTAGACCTAAACATACCTAACAAATATAAAAATAAATAAAAAGTCAATAAAATGTTTCATAATTTTAGTCTGCTATACTCAAAGATTGATGGCTACCCCATTTGTCATCAGAGAGGCTGTTTGGAACAGATACTGGACCTACAGCCAAATATTAGGTAGAGCTCAAGGAACCCCACAGAAGGGTTGGGGGGGTTGTAGGAACCAGAGAGTTAAAGGATGCCACAAAAACTCTGTCCACCGAATCAAAAAGTGGTGCTCACCAGGGGTCATCAGGGCTCACAGAGACTAAAGGAGCATCCAAGGAGACTGTATGGGTGTGTTAGGCCCTCTGTATTTATTTTATAGTTATATAACTTGTTTTTTTATGGGACTGCCAATGGTCCAAGTAAAGGTATCTCTGATTCTTTTATATACTTGTGATGCCCTTTTTTTTCCTAGTGGGTTGCATTTCTTGGTTTTTATAGGAGGATTTATGCCTAGTCTTATTGCTTCTTGTTATACCCTGTTAAGTTCATATCACTGGGAGACCTGCCATTTTCTGAATGGAAATGGAGGAGCAGTGGATCTGAGGGAGACAAGTGGTAGGAGGAGGCACTGGAAGGAGGGAAGAGAGAGAGACTGCAGTTGGGAAGTATTACATGAGAAAAGAATGATGAAAAAGAAAAAGCCATCATGGCACTGGATGTTTTAGCAGTCTTATCACTCTTGAAAAAGAACACAAGAATCTCTTAGGAGAATTAATGTGCTCTGAGATAATTTTTTCCATGGATCATGCTAATAACATAAACCTCTAAGTGCATTTTTCTCTCAGCTGTGTACGCTCATTTCCGTGACAATACATGCTAGAGTATCTCATGTCTTTGTGGAAGTACAACAAGAAGCAGCACTAAATTGATGATTGAATTAACTAATACTGCTTAATATAGACCAATATACCATGAAATACCAGTGTATCAGAGTTAGGATGCATGGTCATCCTGATTACTTTGAAATACAATATGGGATACAATGCTTATGATTTATGTGATGAGTTCAGGAACAGATTATTATATTCTTTTCTCCCTAAAAAGATAAATGATTATATATATTACCAAAGTCTGTGCCTAGTTTTTATGATTTTCAGTCTAATTTTTCAAGTTCTTCAAAAGTATTGAGGTTGTGAAGTTTTTTTATGGAATTAATATTAGAACAAATTAAAGTTGGGTTTTCAGAGTTCTCTAACCAAGATACATAGTCAAAACTGTTTGCAAGTTGGAGAGAACTCTTGTTTTAAGTAATAAAATACAGTCTGTTCCATGAAATCCTCAGTCATTATTTCATAAATTCTTCAGTACTTTCTAGTAATTTCTTGAAAATAATCAATTATTTCTATAATACATACCGTTCTGCAAAACTTAGTATATAAGTCTTAACATATAGTTTGCTAGAGTAAGGTTTTGACATCCTTCCTTGTGTTCATTCACTGTACTGTGTAGGCTCTTTTGAACAATGATAGATTTAATTGTAAGCATGTGCAATAAATCCTAACAGTAATGGGCTCATCACAGAAAACTGTACAAGTGGAAAAGAAAGATAATCAAAAGAGAAACAATGATAGAGATAGATTAAAGTCTTAAAAGAAACTTTAAAGCTCACCCACCAAATTTTAGAGAAATACAGTGAAATTACAACAATATACATAAACTATGAAATTCAATATACACTTACTAACTTACATACTGGTAAATGCTGCACATTAAAAACATACAAGTATGAATATCACACAGAAACCTCTTCTCTGACCATATGTAGTCAATACCCACATATAAATATAATCCCAAATTTGACCTTTATCAAAATAGTTTCATGAAAAAATACATTTGCCTTCTATAAAAGGAAAATTCAATGAGGAAATATTTTCATACCTTCATGCTTTGCTAGCATACACATTAGCAGCTTGATCATTTTTCATTGAAGTGGATTATTTAAGTACAGGACTATATCCATTATTCATTTATCCATTCTAAACCTAATGGACTTAGGGATTTTCTCCTACTGGGAAATTATAAATTCTGATATTAACATTTTTATAAAGATCTTTCACAACTTGCATTTGTCATTTCTTCTCCCCCCCCCACTTTTTTATTTTACATATCGATTCCAGTTCTTTCTCCCCCCTTCCTCCCTTCCATTTTCTGACCCCCTTCCATCCCATTCCTCCTCCCCCACTCCATAGGGAGGGTGATGCCTTCCAGGAAGAATCAACAAAATCTGTCAAGTCATTTGGAGTAGGGAATAGGCCCTCCCTTCTGCCTCTAGGTTAAGGGAGTATCACTCCATGGGGAATGTGCTTCCAAAGTCCTTTTGTGCACCAGGACCAGGGATACATCCTGTTTCCACTGTCAGAGGTCCCTTAGACTTCCCAGGCCATCTAACTGAGACCCGTGTTCAGAGGGTCAGAGTCAGGCCAATGTTGGATTCCTAGTTATCAGTCTGGGGGTCCATTAGCTCCCCCTTGTTCAGGTCAGCTATCTGTGTCAGTTTCTGCAGCCTGGTCTTGACCAATTTGATCATCACTCCTACCTCTCTGCAACTGGATTCCAGGACATCAGCTCAGTGTTTACCTGTGGTGTCTGCTTCTGCTTACATCAGCTACTAGATGAGGGCTCTATGATTTAGATAAGATAGTCATCAACCTAATTATTGGGGAAGGGCATTTAAAGTAGCCTTTCAACTATTGCTCAGATTGTTAGCTGAGGTCATACTTGTATGTCTGTGAACATTTCTCTAGAGTCAGTTTTCTCTTCAATCTCTATAGGCTCTCTGTATTATGCTCTCTCTCTCTCTCTCTCTCTCTCTCTCTCTCTCTCTCTCTCTCTCTCTCTTTGCTCTCATCTATTTCTTTCCTGACTCAATCTTCCTAGTCCCACATGCTTTCCTCTCCTCCCCTTATGTTTCTCCTAACTTCCTCTCCACTCACTGGAGGCCAGATGAGAGTATCCAATAGTCCTGATCTGTAGTTTCAGATAGTTTTGAGTCACCCTATGTGGGTCAAAATGAAATTATGTTCTCTGACTGAGCAGTCAGCATTCTTAGTTACTGAGCCATATCTTTAGCACTCATTTTATTATATTTTTGAAAAGCTTTTGGTTATAATTTTCATTCATCTTCTTAAACATCTAATTTTTTGAGCATTTTCTCTGTTCTGCTCCCCCCCTTCACATCATTCCTTTTACATTCATCTTTTTACAGTTTCATTGATTCAACCATAACTCTTCTACTCTTTCTCCTAGTCCTTTACTTTCCTCATTAACTAATTCTATATTTACCCTCAGCATTCTGTCACATCATTTATGTGACTTTTTGTTTTACATTTCTTGATCTAAAAGTGGTTGACTGTAACCAATTTGAAGTATATTTCTGGATCTTACTACTTTGATGGTATTAACATCATAGTGTCATTTTCTTCTTCTCTTTTGTAACATGTGAAGTGAGTCCAAAAATAAAGCTAGAAGATATTTCAGTACAAATACATGTAAAAATCACAGCACAAGAAACCTAAGAAAGCAAGACAACATAATTCTTCAAATGATCATAACTGTTTAATTAATGAGTCTAATGCTGAAATAGTTGAATTACAGAAAAAATTTGAAATTCTACTTATGAAAACATTCAATGGTTTCAAAAAGGATATAGGCATCAAATAAAGTAAGTGAATCAATATAAAATTGGATAAGAAAATGAGAAACAAAGTCCAAAATAAAAATAGGAAATTAAGATAGGACAATGAGGTTCAGAAAAAAAATGTTGCTGATGAATAACCCAATCAAATAAATAATAGTGGAAATCATGAACAGTAAGTAGACTAGATTAAGCAGAAGAATAATATCGGGGATGGAAGGCTGAAGAGGAAATAGTACATCCAGACACTAATAATGAAAAATATTAATACTCATGACCAAAACTAGAGTAATTTTGGAATAATATAAAGAGATCCAGCCTAGTAATTGATCAGGTAGGAAAAGACATTAGGACAAAAATAACAGAACATAGAAAATCTACTTAATAAAATTATAGTAAAAATTTCCCAGAGGAACAGAGAGGAAGTGGCATGCATGCACAAACTATTTAAAAGTTCGAATTGACACAGCTAGAAATGAATTCACAACACATTATTATCAAAAACTCCAAGAATACAGAGCCAAAATTAATTAAAGCCTTCAAGAAAATAAGATGCTACCTTATTTTTAAAAGCAAATATATCAGAATAAAATCCAATTTGTCTGAAATAATTCTAAAGCACAGATTGGTATTTATATCCTGAAGCAAATAATTACCAGGAAAGAGTAACATACAGCAAACTCATATTTTAAAAGTAATGGCGAAATAGACATTTTATGACAAGCACTAAACATGGGATATCTTATTTTTCACATGGATACTAAGCTCCTTAATAATCATACATACTTGAAGGAGCAACTTATGTCATCCTTCTTCCAGGATGGAATGTGAAGGTTTCTGGAGGAGTTAGGTCTTTGTCTTCACAAATATAATCTTGAATGGATTACTAATCTACCAGTGGATAATTCCACATTCATTGCCACATGAATATCCCTGGTTAAATTTAGTATGTCACAATGCATAAACAGAAATAGAAAAGAAAAAAGAAACGTGAGAGTGGGATGGGGACTTCACGTTGTAATGAGAACATGTTGGATATATGAGAGGAAAATGAGAAAGGGGTTGAGGATAGATCAGAGTGTATTATATACATGTATAAAATTGCCAAGGAAGAAATCAATTTAAAATTTTATGTATGATCACCATACTTAGCCATTAGGGAAATGTAAATGAAGACTACTGTTATAGAATGTTATTTTAACTAGGCAAAGATGTGTTATTTGTTTATGCTGCAAAATATTACTTTAAAGGTGTGTTACTTTTTTTCATGCTGCATTTGTTGAATTATGTAAAGATGTGTTGAATTTGTTTCACCTTGCCTGCCTAAGGTACTGATTAATCTAATAAAAAGCTTAAAAGCCAATAGCTAGGCAGAGAAAGGATAGGTGGGGCTAACAGGAATGGAATAAATAGGAGAAGGACACTGGACTCAAGAAGAGGAAAAAGACAAAAATAAGAGAAGAACAAGGAGAGAATGAAGGACATGACTAGGGCAAAATTCCAGGCAGAGGCTAGCACAACAGACATAGAGTCAGTGAAATTAAGATATACAGAAGTAAGAAAGGTAATAATTTTGAAGGCAAAATGTAGACAATTGGAAACAGGTTAATTTAAATTAAATTAAAAAACCTATTTAGAGAAGAACTAAACTAAGGCTCAGCATTCACAACTAATAAGTCTCTGTATTATGATTTGGAATCTGCTTGGTGGCCCCAAAGATAAGGCATGGTACAGTCTACATTCTATTCTATTTTATCCCAGGCAAAATGGCTATCAAAAAGAAAACATGTCCTGGTTGAGAATGCAGGGGAAAAATCTATATGCTACTGTTCAGAAAATAAACTAATTCATCCAGTACAGAAATCAGTAGTGAAGATTCCTCAAGAAATAAAAATTATGAATGCTGTATGCTCCAAGTTTACCAGTCCTGGTTATAAACTTGAAGAAATCTAAGTCAGTATACCATGGAATATTAAAATATTCCTGGTCATTCAGCTTATTCACAATAAACAAGATAGAATCCTGCCTAGATGCCTATCTACATGTGAATGGGTAAAGAAATGATATATATATGTATATATATATTGACATGATGGAGCTTTATTCAATTATAAATGGAGTGATTGTGTCATTTGCAAAAATGGATAAGTGCTTAAACCATTGAATTAAGCAAAGTAAGCAAGACTGATTAAAAATGAATCACATTTTCTCTCACAAATAAGATGTGACATCAAAGGTGTGTTGGTATGTAAAGTAAGGATGGAGAGGGAGAGCATAAATGTTTTCTTTAATGTGCAATCTAGATTACATAAAATATATATAAACACACCTACATTTGTAATTATTTTGATGTTACTTAAATTTCAAAGTTCTTGAAATTTACTTTTATTGTTACAGATCCTAATTTTTATCTCGACTGATATCCATTCTGTTATCCATATTGTATTATTGCGATGATAATATTGATAGGAATTTAAAATTTGTGCATTGTTCTTAGAACAATTGAAAGTTTAGAATTAGTGCTTTGGTTTATAAATTCTGACTGTGTCTATGGAAACAAATGGTCTAATTTCTCCCAAGATATTTAAGTTTTATACTTGTTATTTACATGGTTCACAATACAAATCTGTTTATCTTAAGAATTATAATTTTTATAATATAGTATGCACTGCTGTTAAACAATACTAAAATGAACATTGAATTAACAGAGACAAACATATGATTTATATAAACATACTTATATATAAGTACAAATAAATATGCATTAGCTGTGGATGAGTGTGATATGTGCCATGAGTAGCCAAAGTATAAGAAAAAAAAAACTGCAACAGTGGTGCAATTTCAACTAGAACTATGTACCATCATAGTGCAATTAAAATGACCATTGTGGTATGCATAACTTACATGAGACAACTGTGTCAGAATCACATGAAGTTGATTGCTATGCTCATTTTCTATTCTTGTTCAGGACAATATTAGTAATGATTCATCATTTTCCTATGATATCAGAACCAGTCTCATAATTTTGTAAATGATGTTGAAGGTACTAACAACCAGTGAGCAGAATATCTTGGCTTCAAAAGGATACCCGTTTTCAATTCAGCTATTATATTATTCTATTTTCTACTCTTTGTTGTCATCACTTGTGAAAACAAAATAGGGGAGATGTGTATATTTCAATTCACAGTTAGGTCCAAAATAGTCATATTGATTGCCTTTGTGATTAACAGGGGTTGAAAATTGACTTCCAGTGAGACACATGCTGAGAGGAATTTTAAATCTGTGAAATTAAAAGAGTAGCCACTGACCTCAATTACTTAAGAGTATTTCAAGGACCCTTAAATATTCTAACTTCTTTAATGACTGAGTCTGTTTCTCCATAGCATCCTGTTTCTCTAGAACTATAAGTAAAATATCATAGATGACTCATGGCAGTAATTTCCAGGTGTTCTCTTCTTGATCTATGAATCCTGTATTAGTAATAATATTTTTTCATAAAATATGTCAACATGCTCTGACTTTTCTCTATATAAAACTGAATGCACAGAGAAAGCATGTAATTGCTAGGGCTAGAGAGATTGCTCATTGATGAGGAGCCATGCCTGCTCTTGCAGAAGCCCAAGCTCAGTTCTCATTATCCATATGGCAACTCCTAAATGTCAATAATTCCATATCCAGCAACTTCTTCATCTCTGCAAGCACCAGACATGGAGGTGATGCAAATACACATTGTACAGACTAATAGTCTTACCCATAAAATGAAAACAGATAAACTAAAAATTTTATTGCTCCCAAATATGAGGCAAATCTAGGCACAGACATTCTGCACTTTAGTGTCATTAGTTAGTTACAAGGGTTGTCTAGAGTAATAGAGATATAAGTTGTGAGTTTTAGATTAATAGATCTTACATCACAATAATTTTTAGTTTACATTTTATAAGCTCTATACCTCACACACACCATGTTTTGAAGTTGAAGTAGGAAATGGTGTATATAACAGAGTAGTAAAGAGATGCATTACTCTGGGGATGATACTATTTTGTGATCTTTATAACAGATATTCTTGTTCAGACAAAGTAAAACAAAAAGATTAACTGTATCAAAATTTCTTTCTTTATTTTAATATTTTTTTGAGACAGGGTTTCTAGGTGAAACAGCTCTGGCTGTCCTGGAACTTGCTCTGTAGACCAGGCTGGCCTTGAACTCAGAGGTCTGCCAGCCTTTTTCTCTGAGAGCTAACATTTCTATAAAAGAAGAATTATAATTCTTAGGAGATAAAGGGATGTACTTTCATACACAAATGCATGTTCTCCTATGACAAAGCTATACAACAAACACTAGATTGCTTTTCAGTGTTTTAATTTCATATCTCATGTTCAAAATTAACATCAGTTTCAAGACAGACACTCTACTTCAACAACTATAATGAAAGATTTCATCATTATAATGTGTGTCTAACAAAATGCCTAATTATCTCACATCTTTCACAGTGTAAATTTGACAGGGATACTCATTCATATTCTCTGAGTCTTCACAGTCTCAAAGCTTGTTAGATTTAGGGATATTTAAGAAACACATAGAACTCACTCCCTATGCTGTGAAGACATGCTCAGTCTTAATGCATGGGAGAGTGGCCTGGCCCTGCCGCAACCTATTTTGGCAGACTAAGTTGATTCCTCATGGGAAGGAACTCTTATCCGTGAGGAGGAATGGACTGGGGGTGGGCTATGAAGGGAAGTCAAAATGGGTTGGTAGGAGGTATGGGAGGGATAACTGTGATTGGAATGTAAAATGAAACTTAAAAAATTAAAAAAACCAAAATTAAGTTAAAAAAAGACACATGGAGATATGATTAACAAAAGTGGAGGCCAACATTGGAGCATATCTGAAAGAATATGAGAAAACAGAAGTTCTAGTCTACACCTGGGCCATTTTCTCAATGTATTGTAAGGTACAGCAGCAGCAGCAATAACTTGCTGTTTGCCTTCATTGCAAATGTTTTGCAGCAAATGGTAATAAGGTAAATGGCATTTAGAGCATTGATATTTAGTAGTTGATATGTTTTGTAGACAGAAAGAACATTTGTCTTTGAAATTGAACTTTGAGACATGAATAGGGCAGGGTAACTGCTGTAAATTTCCAGCAAATGTAATGCATTTTGTGATCATGAATCACTATAGACACAGGACACAGGAAAAAGAGAAAGAGAGAGAGAGAGAGAGAGAGAGAGAGAGAGAGAGAGAGAGAGAGAGAGAGAGAGAGAGGGAGACAGAGAGAGAGAGAGAGAGAGAGAGAGATTAGTTAGGAATAAAGACATTCTGTAGTCAGATGCTGCAAAGCAAGCACAGAGAAAGCAGACTTGTGGTTAGACAGAGAAGAGGAGTGAGAGCAAAGCCTGAGGATGTGGATAACAAGGTAGTCTGGTTGACAGGGAAAGAGAAGGGGCAAAGCAAGAGCATATATACAGGAGCAGCAATGTATTAGTAAGAACAAAAGATAACTAATTTTTTAAAATTAGTAATAGATGTCATGAAAATTTTTCAGTATTGGGATTTCAAGATTTCTTCTGATGTTTATAGCCAATTGCTTTATCTCTATAAACTCTCAGACATTGGAGATCATAAAAATATCTGTTTCTGGTAAAGAATGCCTCAATGCCTCATATCAGCTACAGACAGATGATCTTTTACAATATTAGTACTGAACATTAATCATAAAATTACTCTTTTAAAATTCTGGTAGTATATTTTGTGATTTCACTCTACTTTTATAAATATAACTATGATATTTGAACTTTCATATATATGGCATTGAATCCATAGCCATACTTATCAGTATTTATACAGAAATCCTCCTTTCAATGTCTTCCTCACTAACATCTAATGAGGAAGTTTGTCATAAATCAAGTGATGATGCTGATAATGATCTCTGCATTATTATAATTAGTTTTGTCTTGTGATGCAATTCACTAGAATTATCAAAACATGTGCAAAATTCACTACTGAACTGGGACAAATGCTGATTCCTATCTCTTCATTCAGCAAGCCCAGCCTCTTAGAACTGTGAGAAATCTGAAATTACTCAGTATAAAACCTATTTCCCTCTCTAGCATGAACATTTCTCTGTAGGTGCTATTTTTTTTTTCAATAGTAAAATTGTTACAAAGCAAATAAATCTGTTCATGCTTTCTTGTATGTATTTTCCAGAAGAATTAAACAATGAAAAATTTTCTTTAATCCTTTAATATTTTTCTACTTAATCTTTACTTTTTGAAAAATTTATGAACAAATTCCCCAATACTGACTATTTATTCTACAAAATCATGTATAAAACAGCACAAACATTATTGTTCCTATTAATCCTCAAGAATCACAGGAGAATTCCTTCATGCAACATTTCATTTGAGCTTCCAAATAATATTGACTTCAGACCTCCAATACTTACATAAAAGTCACAGGTGACAGTGAGTGCCTATAATCCTCCTCCTGAGAATGCAGATAGAGGTGTCCCTGGAACTCCTTCCTTAAGGACCAATAATAATGATGATGATGATGATAATAATAATAATAATAGTAACAATGAGCCCCAGTTTCAGGAAGAGTCCTTGACTCAAAATTAATTTGTACATGGAAAGTTGATGAAGATCAACTGATGCCTTCTTCAATGTCTCTCTTCAGTGCATTAAAATTTTTATTACAATGCTTACCCTTTCCTTATTTAGTTTTATCCCAAACTCCAAGGCAATTCTGAATGGGATAGATTCCTTGATTTCATACCTAGCAAGCTTATACGAGGGTTACTGTATTTGTTGAGTTCATTTTGCATCCTATTTCTTTGCTGAATGTATTTATCATCTATAACCGTTTTCTGGTGGTGTCTTTAATACAGAGTCACGTCATCTGAAATAAAGATAATTGGACTTCTCCTTTCCTTATTTGTATTCAGTTCATCTCCATTGTTTGTCACGTTGCTCTAATTAAGACTTCAAGTATTACACTGATGATGAACACAGAAAACTGACATTGTCTTATTATTTATATTATTGGGAATGTGTTTTTGTGCCTTTTTTGATTCATTTACCATGATGTTGGCTGTGTGTTTGCTCTATTTTGTTTTTATTTTGTTGAGATATGTCTGCTGTATTCCTAGATTCCTTAGAAATTGTATTGAAATAACTTATGAGATATGCAGCTATTTTCTTCACTCTGAAAAACCTTGAAAGAAATGAAGGTTATCTGATATTTTTACTTACTTATCTAACAAAACCCAACTTCTTTTCCTTAACTTCTAAGAAATCTAGGTCATTTTCTTATAACAATTATTGTACCCAACATACTGTGTATTTTTACCATCCCCAATACTCAACAGTAAAAAAGAATGCCAGGCTGATTTCAGGACTATAGCTCTACAGTAGAGCTTAATGTAAGGGATAGTGATGCCCCCTGGAAGTTCCTTTATTGTATAGGACTGTTTAGGTTATACTGGGTCTTTTGTTTTTCATATAAAGTTGAGTGTTGTCGTTTCAAGGTCTGTGAAGAATTGTGCTGTGATTTTGATGGGGATTGCATTGAATCTTTTAGATTGCTTTTGGCAAGATTGCCACTCTTACTATATTGCTCCTACCTATCCAAGAGCATGGTAGATCTTTTCATTTTCTGGTATCTTTAATTTCATTCTTTAAAGATGCAAATTTCTTATTATATACGTCTTTCACTTGTTGGTTAGCGCTACTCAAAAATATTTTATGTTGTTTGTGGCTATTGTAAAAGGTGATGTTCTCTAATATCTTTCTCAGCCCCTTTATTGTCTGTATATAGTAGGGCTACTGATTTTTATTTAATTTTTTTTGAGTTAAGCTTGCATCGTGCCACTTTGCAGAAGGTGTTTATCAGCTGCAGGTGTTCCCTGGTAGAGTTTTTCAGATCACATATGTAAACTATCATATCATGTGTAAATAGTGAAAATTTGACTTCTTTTCCAATTAGTATCACCTGGATCTCCTTTTGTTGTTGTCTTGCTCTAGCTGGAACTTTAAGTGTTGGGAACTGAAGCTGGGTCTATGGTCAGTTATGGAAGGACTTCTGGTTGTTTCTCTTGGCTGTACATTTAGAGCCTTCAGTCGTACCAAAAAGATTTGATGATTAAGTAACTAGCCTTATTAGGCAAGATCAGCATAGCATATAACCACTATCCCCATTAACATAGTAACCTTTCTTGTTCCCATAACTGCTGATCTTTCCACCCTGCCAACATCCATCCTTTGTGATGTTCTATATTCCACCTGCAAGAACATCTAGTCCTCAACCATTCTGCTTACCTCCTCTGTCCCCTCCTCTACACCCTACTCTGCTGGCATATATAAGCTCTGTGTAGAAAAATGAAATTTGCCACTTGATCAGAATCCTGTCTTGTAATCATTCTCTGTGTCTCTTGTCCTCATCCTCATCCCCTTTCCTCGGGTCTTTGTGTTCCAGGTTGAAGTCTTGAGGGTCAAGGCATTCAAGTACAATATTGAAGAGATATGGAGAGAGTGGACAGCCTTGTCTTGTTCCTGATTTTAGAGAGATCACATTAAGTTTTTCTCCATTTAATTTGATGTTGGCTGTTGGTTTCTGTATATTGCTTTTATTATGTTTAGGTATGTTCCTGTTATTCCTGATCTCTCCAAGATCTTTATCATGAAGGGGTGTTGGATTTTGTTAATGGTTTTTTCAGCATTTAGTAAGATGGTCATATGGTTTTTCATTTTCAGTTTGTTTATATGGTGGATTGTATTGACATATTTTCATATTTTGAACCATCCCTGTATCCCTGGGATGAAACCTACTTTGTCATGGTAGATGATTTCTTGGATTCGATTTGCCAGTATTTTATTGAGTTATTTTTGAACTATTGTTAATGAGGGTTATTGGTCTGTAGTTCTTTTTCTTAGTTGTGTTTTTGTGTGGCTTGGGCATCAGAGTAGTTTTAGCCTTGTAAAAAGAGTTTGGCAATAGACCTTCTGCGTGTATTGTGTATGATTTGAGGAGTATTGGTATTGTTATTAGCTGTTCTTTGAATATTTGGTAGAATTCTGCACCCTGGGAATTTTTTTTTGGATGGGAGTATGGTATAGATATGAATACTTTGTTTTGGAATGGATTTTCATTTATTGATTACTACTTTGTTTTGGAATGGATTTTCATTTATTGATACAATTTAAAGTCAATTTGGTGATATGTATATTTCTCCTCTTGTTTAGGTATTGTTTTTATTGAGGTCAGTTAGTAATGTAATGTATAATGTAGTACAGATTATAGATAGTTACCTATGATAGTCAGAACTTATAGTTAAGTTAGTTACGATTTCTAGATATACAGACATGTATTTGAGATGGATAGGCATTCTTCAAACCTTTCAAAGACCTACAGAATATGGCATTTAAAATGGATTAGGGTTTTCATGACAGTGAGACATAATTGCTCTTGGTAATACCACCTACACCAGAAAGGAAGATGGACATTGAAGAAACTTGTTTTGGAGTTTGCTTCCAATATGGCAAGACTAGCCATTTGGACAAGATACTGCTCTTGTGTGGACTGTTTGACTTTGTGATGTATAAACTGGACATGCAGGACCCACAGTAAAGTGGCTGCTGATTCAAGATGGACATTGCTACAGAGTTCCTACTTCATGGAAGAGTCTGCTAGACAGTCTGCAGGACACAGAGAAAAGTGACTGACAAACTGCCAATACAAGAAGACAGTTTAAAGTTTCCTACTTTGCTGAAGAGTCTGCCAGACACATTATGGCCTATAGGCTGAAGATGGAAGATTACAGAAGAACTTCAGGTGACTGACAAAGCAAGATGTCTCTGTCATTTCTAGAGCTTATATATTATCCTTCTGTGGTCTTTGAAGGAGTTGAAGACAGACAGTTATGGTTATAGTTTTCGTTAGTTAGGATTAAAGATAAGTTACTTAGACTTTAGACACACAAAGATAGAATAGATGATGGAATATTGTCTTCAAATCTTGCTAAATGTTAATGGACTAAATATTGTTAACTGTGATTCTTATTTGATAACTGTTGTGTTATATATTTTGCTATGTTAAGGTTAAAACACTTCTTTTTATTTAGACAGAAAAGAGGAGATGATGGGAGATGTCATTCTGTATATGTTTCTCATACTGGTTAATAAATAAAGCACTGTTGGCCAATAGGAAAGGAAGAGAGGAGGCACTAGGAGACAAGGAGAAAAAGGAAGTAGTAAGGAGGAGTCAAAATGGAGAGTCTGGAGAGAACAGAACCGCCATTCCTCCGCTCTCGGTAAGAGCACGTGGAAATACATAGAAATGGGTTAATAATTAAGATAGAGCTAGCCGATAAGAAACTAGTAACAGGCCAACAGGATTATATCAAATACAGAGTCTCTGTGTGTTAATTGGGGCTGGCGCGGCGGCAGGACAAGACCAGGTGGAGGGCGGAAAATCCATACTCATTACATGGGAGGCTTTTGATGACTGCTTATATTTGATTAGGAGTTCTTGATTTAATTTTGATAAATGACACTTATCCAGAAATTTGTCCACTTCCTTTGAATTTTCAAATTTTGAGACAGGAAGGCGGGCCTAGACTCTACACTAAATGACTTGACAGATTTTGATCATCCTTCCTTGAAGGTCTCACCCTCCCTGGGGACAGGAAGGGGAATGGGAAAGGGGGCATCATGGGGGTATGGTAGAATGGGAGGGAGACGAAATTGGGATCAATATGTAAAATAAGAAAATAACAATAAAATACAAATGCATGGAAATAAACAAAAAGAATCATGCTATTCTTCTATCCATTATTGAAATGTTTATATCCATGGTATATGAATGTGTACATACTCAAACAATTAAGTATTTAGAATAACGACTATTACAGAGCTGTTTTGCACAACTGTGCCCATACCATAACACTTACTTTTCTGAATTGGTATTGAGATATGCAATGTTAGAGATTTTCATAGATTATTAAGTAATGAAATGACAGTCAGACCTGATAGCATGGATCCTATGCCTATGACTGCAACCACTGTGTCTGTTGTCTTCAGCCCAACAAAGGTGAGCTGGACTAGACATTCTTCAATTGTACAGTATCCATAAATTCTTATCACATAGTTCGTTAAATATTTTTGTTTGAATCTTTCTACTACAATTCTAAGCAAGAATAGAGACACCCCTTTGTATAGCTATATAAATTTTTATTACTCTATTTAATTTTTATAGACATTTTGAGTTTAATTCTATTTTGGAAATTATCTTCTTTTAATTAGGTTTGTGTAAAAATGTTTTATTTTTATGACGATCATTTTTAAATTGACCCATGAAGAGAATAGCTCAGGGGTTACACACCAAGTTTTTTTCATCAATTGCTGTTGTGCTTCAAGGTTATTGATATACAAAATGTGTCATGATTTTCCCATGTATATTGATATTTCAGTTATGGTCTTTAAATATGTGTAATTTTTTACAGTGACCAGTGAAGTATATATTTCTTAAGGCTTAGAATTTAAATGAAAAGTGATGAAAGCCATGAAAGTCATGTTAAAATTCGTAGTTGTTCAGAAGCATTGCTATAATTGATTCTTTGTACTTTACTTCTTATCATCAGTTTGTGTAATCGTTATATCTTTAGTAAATAAAATAAAACATATTTACCAATATAAAATGTGATATAGGTATAAGAATTTATGCTGGTAGAGATCAGAAAAGGGACTTTCCACAAAGCACTTAAGTATGGTGTTCTACATGAGTCTTAAGAAGCACAGAACTCTTATAGGTTGGAAGTATTTATTTGCTTCCATTGAAAGTATTATACCCAGGTTAAATACACTTAGAGTCATTATAATTTTTATCAACACTTTCTTCTTTATTTTTCTTCACCCATTAGTATTAGGCATAAATTAAAGATTGTCAACATATAGCTTGTTTAACATATAAATATATATATATATATATATATATATATATATATATACACTCACACACACATATACATACACATGTCCATACACATGTACATAGACACACATGTGGAGAGAAGAAAAAGAAGGAGAGATATAGAGAAACTAAATATTCAGTTTCCATCAGAATGAACAATAGTAAGGCAATATGTTTCCTAGCTGAAACTACAATTAGACATGAATTTCTCCTGGTGAAAACAGACATAAACTTATGAAAACTAGGAAAAACCAATAGTAGTTGGTTACCATCAGTCATTATCCAATTTGATTAATGCAGTTGATTTTCACAAATAATGACATAGAAACTTATTAGTAATTATGAAACCTCGGCCTCAGCTTAGGCTACTCCCACTAGCTCTTATAACTTAAATTAACCCATTTTCATTAACCTATGTTCTGTCAATGAGTGTCCATTCTGTTTCTTCCATGTCTCATCTCTGTGTCTTGTTGCAAACTCTGTCTTCTTCTTCCCCAAGTCCTCTCTGTCCCTGGAAGTCCCACCTACCCTTTTCCTATCTAGCTGTTGGACATTCAGCTCTTCCTTAAACTGAGAAGGTACGTTGTCAAAGATATATCTTTGCAGTGCACAAAGATTCTATAACAAATAAAACAAATAGTTCAGATTCTATGTAGGTATATTCTGTATCTTTCCTACAATATATTTCAATATTTATGACAACAAAATATCAACCCCCAATATATTTCTGTAAAATACATAAAATCCTTAAATATAATGATGCCTATTTTATTTTATTATTTTGAAATTTGTTTCTATTCAGAACTCCTCATGACTAAAACACAGAAATCTCATCATTTATAGATAATGAATTTATATTAATTTGTCTAAATTTAAACATATCAAAATCCATTTAATTCAAAAGATTGGACATCACCCTTTGTATTTAAATGAGTACTTTTCTGGTACAGTTCACATTGTAAACTTGTCAGAACTTACTACCCAGCAGACTCTTTGTCAAGTGTCAGTGTACTGTAATAATTTTTTGCCTCTGGTGCTCTAATCAGTTTATTGCCTAGATACTTCATGTGTGTACTCACATTAATACCAGTCCAAGCTTCATAACCTACCCAAAGCAGAATACATAGCTACTATTTTCTCCTTCATAATTAATTAGATAGTTTCTGTGATTCAATTGCTAACTATTGGGGGGGTTGTCTTTATGAATGATTCTATTATTTTAAGAATAATTAGCAATTATCTATACTTTTATATTGATTTAAACTCAATTGTACTTTGAAATAAAAGATATGATAATAAACTTTTCATTAGACTTAACTATAACAGACTTAATTTAATTTAATAATGAATAATTATTAATGGTTCCATGCATATTCTTTTAAGTAGCTTTATTTAAAAACTTGAAAGACATAATAGAAAATATCATATGTAAAATAAGCTTGAATAGGTGTAGTAGAACTCTAAAATATCTTAATTAAATAAGAAGTTAATACTGTAAAATCACAATTTCTTTTTGTCATTTTTAACATTATTATTATTCCTTTTTAAAATTTATTTTCTTGTTTTGTACAGTTGATCTACCATATATGAGTGTGTCCTTAAGGAAAATGTCATAATAAAATAGGAAAAATATGTAGAAATTAGTAATTTAATAATATAGGAACAGCACATTACATGAATTGTTGCCACTTTGATGAAATATCAACATGGTAGTATTTTCTATGACAAGGTGAAAACTGGAAAAATATTGAATTGACTTATTTCTAAAGTTTAATGTGTTACAAATCCTTGTCAACTATGACTAATTTGATAAAAGGATAATGTGGTGTCAATTTGATGTGCTTTGTTCTTAACATACATACATATTTTACTAGCTTTTGTATATTTTCTGTAATCTCACTGTTAGTGAACTCTCAGAATTTACATACTGCAATTGAGGGAAATGGTTAAGTCAGGAAAGTAAATCCCTCAGCAACTGAACAGCTTTCCTTATAAAAGAGAAACAAGAGGCCTTCAAGCCTTTTATATCTATCTAGTGTTTACCCAGTGCAGTGGTAGCTGAAAAAGATTTTAAAGGTGATAACTGTCTTGATCAGCAGAAACTTATTTACCAGCCACTGGAAGTTTACAGTGATTGAGCGCAATCACTAAGCTGATCCTCATACAGATATGTAAGATTCCAAGTTGCTCAATGTGGGCACTTTAAGGGTGGTTCAGAATTTGAATCAAATCTGATAAGTAAAAATGTTGAGTAAGTAGCTAACTTATGAACTAAGAAATACACCCTCTAATAATTTTTTAAAAATGTCATTCTTGCTTATTTTGTCTTTTCTTTTATTTTTGTTTCTTTCTTCTCCCTCTCTGCCTTCCTCCCTCTCACTCTCCATCTCCCTCTCTCTGTCTCTCTCTCTCTCTTCCTTCCTTTCTTCTTGTGTTTTATGAACATGAAGTTAATTTAATGTTTCTTCAAAATCTATTTTTTATTTAATTTGTTTGTGATTGCCTACAATAATGTATGAGCCTCACTTTCATGCATGTCACACCTGGGGACAAGATAACTGTGTAGGATTCTTTGCAATTAGGTTTATAAAGTTGTGATCTGTTATGTCTGTACTAGATAACAAGAGCTTCACATTCTGTTAACTTCTAAATCTATCTCTTCAGCCACATTGCAACCAAGAAAAATCTCTTAATTTGGGTTTTGATGTTTAAATCAAAATGGATTGCATAGATAACCTCAAGAGCTGTTATGTTAGATGTATAAGAGGCTGTATTCCAAAGAAAAAGATTCAACAAACAAGCAAAACATTTTATGTCATGGTCATTGTTTGGTGGTCTGGTATTTGATGGCCCTACCACAAGTGTCTACATAACTCTGCAACTATTGAATCTAAGAAGCATGAAAACTAGAGACTAATACAGATTCTTATGTCAGAGTAACAAGCAAGTCTATTTCTCATGACAAAATTTGGTTGATTGTGATAGTTCCTGTTTTAACTAATAAAGATGTCCTTGAAGCTAGTTATAATGGTTTAAAATGCAATCCTCTCCATACCAACTGAATAAGAAAATATTACCTGGTGACACATACCTGTAATATTAGCACCAGAGAGTGGATGCAGAGCTCAAAAAAAATTATCCATGGCTACATAGCAATTTTGAAATCAGCTTGGTCTATATGAGATCTCAAGTTAAAAATAAATAAAGCAAAACAAAATTTCTATATTAGGTATATAACATGAACGTCACACGAGTAATTACTTCCATTAAACTGGACTGTAGACAAATTATTTGGGGGTATTATCTATATTAATGATTGATATGGAGAACTCAGCCCATTGTGGAATGTGCCAGTCAAGGCAAATGATCCTTGATTCTATGAGAATGCAAACTGAGAGAACCATGGGAAAAAAACAAAACAAAACAAAACAAAAAGCAGAACTTTAGTGTCTGATGAAGTTCCTGCCTCCAGGTTCCTACCTTGAGTTCAGGTTCTGATTTTCCTCAATGATAGATAGTGAAAGGGTACCTAGGCTTTGTGAGAGCATGAAAGTTAGCAGAGTAACACCACATGGTAAGGTCTCACTTGAGAGATTTATTAAGCCAGGTAATAAAGGGCTGCTTCTAAATAGGAAACAAACACAGCAGCAAAAAGAGCCTGGATAGGTTATATAAGTTGAACAGGAGCATCTGTACAGAGAGGTAAATAAGTATAGGAGTTGTGGTTGAGTCATTGATAGCAGAGTGGGGGATGTACATGACACCTAATTCCTGAGTAAAGCAAAAGCCCATTCTGTTTGCCAAACAGACATTGATGTGGAAATATAAGCCAAATAAAGCCTTTCCTCTTCAACTTGGTTTTGATCATGGTGTTTACCACATAATAAAATATCTATCATCTTTACACATGTGAAACCAAGTTAGCAAAACTGAAAATCAAAGCCTGTCTGTATTGCTATCAATATAGTATCACAAAACAACAATGAAAAATAATGAATGGAAAAAGTAATGAAAGGAAACAAAAAATAATGGAAAACACACACACACATATATATATAATTTTTGAAGTATATGTTAGCTTTCCTAATATGAACAAATTAATAAGAAAAAAATTTATTTAGACTCACAGAGTTGAAGGTCTGTATTCACAACCTACAAGATCTATTTTATCAGGCCTCATATAGCAGGACACTACTCAAGTTTAGGATTGTGTAGTGGGGTTAAACCATTACAGGATGGCCAAAACACAGATAAATAAATGAGAACTTTGGCTCTCTGATTTGTCATTATATTTTAATTTATGCTATTAAATAACATTTAATAAATATTATTATTAATTATTAACTTAGTTGTATATTTTAAAGTACATTATCCTTTTTGTGGTGGAATTCATTATCAATTTCCATATATATACCAATATTCTTATACATTAATTTAAATGAAGAAAAATCTGTCTATATATGTCTAACACAACTAAAGTTTATCAATTATATGTCTGCATATCTATGTAGAACTGCATATAGATATAAATATAAATATGTTCATATACCTGTTTTTTATCAATATGCTTACCTTGTTACTCAAGGTTTTTATTTTCCTTACATGGTTTTTGGTTACTAGATCCCTACAGACTGAAAAGGCAAATTAAAATCCATTGTATTTAGGGCTTTTATCTCAATTTTTTACATGTCTATAGTTTTTTTCTTTTATTTGAAATTGTTGCGTTGTGATTCATATTTTAGTTTTTTGTTTACAATTGTTTATCATTAAAAACTTTATTTTATTTTACAAATAAATTTAAAATGTTTTTATTACTTAATACCTTGAGTATTATCCATTTCTTTTCATTACCAGAAATAATGTCATAACTAATGCACATTTTCATTTTTTCCTATCCCTTGTCCCTTTAAAAAATTCTTTCTTAGACAATAATTGTTTATTTCAGCTCATGCTTGGTACTTCAGGGCCCTGAAATGCATTTTTTTCAAGCATATTAGACATCTTGTGATAATTATCCACAAACTCCCTTTCATTTAATGTCATGATAGCTTGGTAAGTTGGTAATTGTTATCTTGATGTTAAAAAGAAAAAGTAGAAATAAGTGACCCAAACTGGCTGATCACGAAGGACTGTTTCTAACCTAGATGTCTTGCTTCCCAATGCTGTGGCATCCAATGTCCCCTTGTAGTGTGTCTGATTAACTGAGAAAGATGTTCATGAATCTTTCCCACTTCTCTTCTAGCATCACTCTTCCTAAAAGACTCAAAAGTAGGTTTTAGGTTTTGTGTTCTGTGTAATTTCAATGTTGAGTGTATAGTTTCCAAATGAATTCTAACTCTAATTTTTCTTATACTAGGCTTGGATTTCAACAACATTATTGTGGTGCTTGCCGATCACACTGTGAAAAATGATAACTTAAATGAGCATGCTTTCATGCATTATTTTATCTTCTGTAGAAAAATATCACAATGGAAAAATGTCTGAACTGGCTAACCCAAAGGAAGTAACACAATTATTGGCTCAGGTAGTGCAAGTCTACATGTAGTGCTGTGTATTCATGCTTTGGAGCATAGATCCAGATTTCTGAGCCTGTGTTTCCATTTTTATGTCCCACCCCCTTTGGATCAAGGAAACATTAGTAGTCATTTGGGGACACTTTGTTCATCTGTCTAGACTTTGCAAGTTACTGCTTCTCTGTACTGTTATTCACCCTTAGGGAAAAATCCATAGAACTCTTATTGGCTGGAACACAGACAACATTAAATATTGAGATGGAATGTTACCAAAGTGTGTCACCAGAGAAAATAAGGGAAATAAGTTACAAGTTTTGTTTAAATTTGGAGTCACTGTTTGGGTTCATCTTTTCCATTACTGACTAGATTTCTTGCCATGCTTGCAGACAAATCCTTGACCTGCTCAGTCTCTGTGTCTCCATCACAAGTTGAGTCAATTTTTATGTTTATAATACCATTATTATTCATTTTACTTTTATTTCTCCTTCATGTTTTTATTATATATATATATATATATACATTTTTTCTATTTTTCCTGTTTGTTGAATTAAATTATTGTTATAATTATTCTTTTTGTCTTCAAAAATGATTTACTTGTGCCTTACCATCTCTTAGCAAAACCCATGATATCATATCTTTACTTCCAGTTAGCAACTATCAATTGGTAAATGTAATTTTACCATACTTCTTTTCAACTAGTGTGGTTTTTGGGAAGAATAACTTATGCTATCAGTAAATACTGTTATTTAATGGGAAGTAAGGAAATTTAAAATAATATTCTATTGATTACCAAGAAAACTATTTTATTATTACCTAGAAATATTTTTCATTTAACAAAATTGTTATGAAGCCTTTAGTTAAGTTTCTCCCACTAGTATTGGAAGCTATAGTGATAATGTCTCACTAACACAACTGCCCAAGCAAGAGCTGAACAATGATGATACTGACAACATGATAAACTGGATGGAGAAAAGCCCATGAGGCCTCAGCCCTACACAAAGAACTATAAGCAGCTGATTAAAGCTAGGAGCAAGAATTATTGTCTTTTCTAGGGAAGAGCACATGAGTTGGTTGTCTGCAGTTAAATGGCCAGTCACAAGAACATACATTTGAGTAAGTTGTGTGGATTCAACAGGTTATATTTAGGAATATACATACATATTTATATACATATATACATATATGTAACAACAATTGATTTCAAAATAGGCTATGTATTTGAAAGAGAGAAAGAAGGAGTATATGGGAGGGTTTAGAATAAATAAAGTTGGTAAAAGAATGCTGAAATTACATTATAATGTTGAAACTAACCAAACAAAAACACTTTGACAGCTATTTGAATTTCACCATTTCTCATGTCAGAATGAATTTGGATAAGTAATTCATAAAACTCCTTCACATTTATAATACTGCTTGCTTAGTATATATCATTTCTACCTTTTTCTAAATAGAACGGGGGATGTATTACTCATCTTAAATATTCACTACTACTTACAGAAATGTTTTCTCAAAAAAGGCTATTTTTAAATTTTGATGCTATTTCATACTTTAAATTGCTAGACAGTGTTAGCTGGAAGATTTTCTTCTCTCTCTCTTTCTCTCTCTCTCTCTCACACACACACAGACACACACACACACACACACACACAGATTTTGAAAGCATGTACACTCACACATACATTATGTGCCTTTAAGGGATGAAAAATTTGACATTCAGGAAGCTCAAGGAATACCATCATATTAACAACTGAACAAAAATTATACAGTATTATAAGATTTTAAACTGAATTCTTATGTCAAATATGTATAAAAATCTCTGTATCTTATAACCAGTGAAAAGTTATATTACAGTTTTCACTCTAGCAATATAATCAGTCTAATGAGGTTAGTTTTACATAGAAAGACAGGGTGCATGCTTACTGGCTTCTATTAGACTTCTATTCGATTGTTATTTTCTTTTCATCAAATTTAATCTTGAGGTTGTTGGTGGTTACTATCTGAATGGCAATGGATTTGAAATTATGCAGTAAAGTTTGATATGCTCCTTACTAGAGAGGGAGACCAAAGAGAGCAGGTGTTGGGTTATAATACTCAGAGTGTAATTTGAACTTGAATGATGTCAAAGCACAAACTCAAAGTTATAAAAATTTCAATGTTTCTTTCTTTCTTTTTTTTAGTTTAATTTTTTTATTTAATTTATTATTTCACATGTCGACCCCAGTTCCTTCTTCCTCCCTCCCTCCCTATGTCCCTCCCTCCCTCCCTTTTGCCCTCTCTGCCCCAAAGAAAGTTCTAGAGATTTACAAGCCTGCCACCAACTAACAATTTGAGTAACCATGAAAAGGCTACCATAAATACCCTTCCTGGTTAGTGAGATCAACAACTAACTTCTCCATGGAGCCCTCATCTAATACCTGTTGGAAACAGAAGCAAACAACCATACCTAAACACTGAGTCGAACTAGAATCCAGATGCAGATGGAGAGGAAAAGACCAGGTTGCAGAAACACATAGAGACAGTTGACTTGAACAAGGAGGAGCTAACGGGCCCCAGACTGATAGGTGGGAATCCAGCATGGGAATGATTCAATATTTATTTCTACACATTCAAAATAATGATCAATAAGCAAGCTAAAAGCAATCCATGGAACCACAATAGTTAAGTATATAGTAAGGTACTAGAGGGAAGAGATAGATTTACAAAAGAAGAGCAAACAGGATAGATAGTTATAGATAGATAAGGGGGGATTCTATTATGGGGAAGAAGAGGGAGGAGTGGGTAAGAAGGAGGAATACAGCAAGGGATAATCAAAACCCAGGAGCATTTGAGTGGGTATATGGAACCTACCATAGAAGTTTCCTAAAATATATGCATATATAATGGTGATCTCAATTGAATTACCAAGTAAAAAAAGGAGACAGAGTCCCAAATGAACATCCCTTGTCAACAAATGAACTATCCAGTATCAGAAATAGGTTACATCTAACTTAAGTTTTGGTCCCGAAGGATACCCCCAAATTACCCAGGTTATTGCCATTGCTTTTGGGTGCTCTCCACAAATTGATGGTAAGGGCCCATTGCTGAAGCCAATACCTATACTATGCATTAAACATGAAGAAGTTGAGCTGCTGCTTACCCAGTGCCTTATTCCCTAATATATTAGAGTCCATAGTACTGAAACGTACTCAGCACATTAACAAAGCAGAAAGGTAAACTCTAACTCAGGTACAAGCCTTGCAATCAACAATGATGACCTGCCTACAGGATACTCTGTAATTGTGGCACAATGCTTCCTGGTATAACCAACTAATATGTGATTTGATTTAAGGCCTACTCCATGAGATATCCAATATCTTGCATGGCCAAGAAAATGAGACCAAGAACATGAGTTCAGGGACTTAGGATAAAACCAAATACCACTGTTCTGCTTCAGGAATATAACAATTAAATGATTCCTGGTGATATTTTTCTGTATTCATAGATCAGTACTTTTCTCAGCCATCATCAGACAAATTTTCTCTTAAAGCAGATGGGGTCCAACACAGAGATTCACAGCCAGGCAATAGGCAGAGAGTGATTCAAGACCTTGTGGTATTCAGCCTTAAATGGAATGTGTCCCCCAAATCTTTCCCCTCAGTGTCCAAGGAACTTTCTGGAAGAAAGAGCAGAAATAGTGTAAGGATCAGCAGTGATAAAGGATAAGAAGGATAAAAGGCCTTCTAAAACAGATCACAGCCAATACACATATGAACTCATAGAGACTGTGGTATCATTCATAAGGCCTGAATTGATCTATACCAGATGGGATCCTAAAGCTTAATGAAATGGACACATGTCTCTACCTCTAAGCAAAAGATAAAAGCTATCTTCTATTGATAACCACTTTCAGGTGGAAATTTAGTTTTCAACAAGGGAATCTTATTAGGGAAACAAGCCACTTTGTGGTCCCATGCTTAGCAAGAGATTACCAATGCAAGCGAAACTCAATGCCATCTTTCAAAGTTCTCTGTCTTATAATATATCAAGGAGTCTTTTATTTTAACTTTTCATGTCCCTTGTGTTTATATTATGGCTTTCAGATTTGTGTTTTCATGGGATTCTTATATATGGAAATATGTTAGTCTCTGCATCTATAAACTTTTTGTGCTTCTTCTTTGGGTATTTTCCCTTTGTTCTATTCTGATTTGTTTATGTTTTATATTATTTTGTTTTATTATTATTCCTTTAATGCCTATCTGTTTTCTAAGGATAGCAGAAAGGGGGTTGGTAGGATGGCATGGGAAGGAAGTATGACAGGGCAAGACAGTATAGAATTTCTACCATTTAGTATTCTTGTGGATGCCATTTTATATTTAAGTAGAATTTGATCTTCTTGTTGGAAAGCTATGTAGAAAATTACTCATCTCTATTCTATGAAACAAATGTCAAGAAGTTTCAGCTAATTTATCTTGTACTGCCTGCTGTGAAAACCTCATTGTCTAGTTCACTGCTTATTTTAGCTTCTGTTGAGCTGCTTGATTGTGCAAAATTGCATCCTACAACTGAAGATCAAGACAACAAAGTGTGTTTTCGCCCTTAAAAGCTTGTTATTTTAAATGTTCAGGGTAGCTGACTATAGTAGGTGCTGGCTGGAATAAAGATTTCCAATGGGATATACACTGTTTGTGAATGGTCTTCTTTAGCAGGCTCCCTACAACAGGAAGATGAGCTGGCAATAGATCATAGAGTAGAAACTATATTGGTCCATAGTAAACTTATATTAAAATGGGACAAAGTAAATATAGAAAATAGGAAATGTATAGAAAAAGGAAAGTGCAAATATATTTATCTTAAAACAACTTCTTTTTTTTCAAAATAGACATAAAACAATGGAATTAAAGTACATTTTATGATTAGTTTCATGACATTTCAGAAAGTATATTTTTATGTGTTATAGAATAGAATAATTGTTTAAGGATGTAAAGGTGTGTAGCTTTGCCTACCTAAGGCACCTGTTGACCTAATGAAAGGCTGAATGGTCAGTAACTAGGAAGTAGAGGGATAGGCAAGACGTGGTCAGAATAAGTAGTAGGAGAAATCTAGGCTCAAGAGAGAAGAGAACGAGGGCAAAAGAGAGGGAGACATCAGTAGTTAGCCAGCCAGGCAGCTACAAGCCAGCCAGACATGAAGAAAGCAGGAAAGTAGAGCATAAAATGAAAGAAATGTAAAAAAGGAACCCTGAAGCAAAATGTAGATGAAGAGAAACAGGTTAAAATAAATTAAAAGAGCTAGTGAGACAAGCCTAAGATTAAGGCTGAGTATTCATAACTAGAAATAAACCTCCATGTCATGATTTTGGGACTGGCAGTCCAAAAATCCTACTACACTTGTGAATTTGTTTTTGCTAGTGCTTTTAAATAATTGGACATTATTAATATTATAATAACTATTCTTAAATGTGTCATATAACTTATTATTCATATAATAAAGTATATATATATATATATATATATATATATATATATATATACTGAACTTACATGCATACATTTTGGGTATGTATGTTGCAGATGTATGTGCAAGGTTTAGATTGTGCTTTCTCAAACACAGAATAAACTAGAAATGTCAGAAGCCACACACATAAAGTCTTTCCCATTTGACTGCCTGAACATGACCTGGATGAGGACAGTATACATATTGATATGGAAAGTGGAACACTCACATGGCCTTGACCTTAGGCTAAGAACTACAGATAGATAAGCAATGCTGCAAGGGAGAGAAACAGAGCTCACCCTACACCTTTGCTAAGAAAGAGGACATTAATTGTCTGCTTAATACCAAATAATCATTCCTGAAAACATATTCATATGAAAACATTATCTGGACCAAGTTTGGGGTATTAATTATCAATTATCAAGATATGTCCATGTATAAGACATATATATATATATATATATATGTGTGTGTGTGTGTGTGTGTGTGTATCTTTATAAATATACATATATAAGTGCATGTTTAGCAACAATCAGAAAAATAGGCCATGAATGTTAAAAAAAAAAAAAAAAAACAATGGAGCTGTTGTCTGAGATGGTTAAGAGACAGAAAAGTATAGTAAAGGGGACACTGATAAAATTATAATATAATGAAATAAAAACAAATAAAAGAAAGGGTAAACCCTTTCTTTGTGCTATGATTATCCAATTAACTTGAAATAAGCATCACAAAAATGGAGTAGATATAACACCTAATTAGCAATATTGTTCCGGAATCTTGAGACTTGAAAGTATTCTAATTTTACTGAGAAGCAGAGATAGAATGTAACGTGTATGGTTTTTCCACCCGCTGCCGCTGGTCTGGTCCCGCCGCCACGCCGCCAGCCCCAAATAACACACAGAGACTCTGTATTTGATACAATGCTGTTGGCCCTGTTACTTGTTTCTTATCGGCTAGCTCTGCCTTAATTATTAACCCATTTCTGCTGATCTATGTATTTCTCTTACCGGGGAGCTGGCGGCATACTGTTTTCTTCAGACTCTCCATCTTGACTCCTCCTTCCTACTTCCTATTTCCTCCTTATCTCCTAGTCCCTCCTATCTTCCTTTCCTATTGGCCAACAGTGCTTTATTATTAACCAGTATGAGAAACATATACAGAATGACATCTCCCATCAATAGAAAAACAGAATTAGGCTGATATTTGAAGTACTGGAAGTATAATTTTTAGCTACTAATTACTGTGTAAATCTCCAATGTTCAATTTGGAGTATTTACTTCATATATTCATTTAAGTAGGACCAATGGATTAGTGACATAGTATTAATAGCCATGTTATATTTTGTTTAGATAGTATTTAAAGTAACACTTATTTTTATTCAAACCTAAGTACATAATCATTAGAGAATTCTTCCTGAAGATAAAGTAGAGAAAACATGTTAAACTACCAAAGAAAATCTTAAATCCAACAAGTCCTTAACACAAAATATCCAGGAAATGTGGGACACTGTGAAAAGGCCAAACCCAAGGATAATAGGCATAGACGAATGTGAAGAAGCCCAGCTCAAAGCTGCAGAATACATATTCAACAAAATCACTGATGAAACTTTTGCGATCTAAAAAAGGACATGTCTATGAAAGTAAAAGATGCATACCAAATAAAAAATAGACTGAACCAAAAAAAAAAAAAAAAAAAAACCAGAAGATCCCCTTTCTACACAATAATCAAAACATATAACATTCAGAATAAAGAAAGACTATTAAGGTCACAAAGAAAAAAGGCCAGTTTCATATAAAGGCAGACCTATCAAAACGCTGATTTCTCCATGGAAACTCTCAAGGCCAGGTGTTCTAAAATATTAAGATATATATATATCTTAATATTTTAGAGAGAGGAGATGATGGGAAATGCCATTCTCCAAATATGTTTCTCTTACTGGTTAATGAATAAATCCCTGTTGGCCAATTTGAAAGCAAGGGACTAGGAGACACGGAGGATTCTGGGAGATATAGTAGAGAGATTCAAGATGTAGAGACTTAATAAGCAGTCTGGACCCTCTCTCCAGTGACCACAAGGAAAGACTTAGATTAATAGAAATGGGTTAATATTTAAGACAAAGCTAGCCAATAAGAAACACTAGAAACAGGCCAAAATCTTTATGCCAAAAAAAAAAAAAAAAAAAAAAAATGAACATTAGATGCAAATTATTAAGAGAATTATTTTTGTATTATAGCAATTTGTTAATATCAATTCACATTTCCAAGCAATTAAATGTACTAGCAATGTTAGAAACAATTGTTTTGCATTAAAATATAATATATTATCAATAAAAAGAGAAAAATATTTCCATTTGAAAAACTGGTAATATCTATGAATATACAGAAATCATCATGAGGTTGCATCTATTCTTTGTTTACTTATCTAAAAAAATACCCACTTCATGTTCTGAATTATCAATTAGAATGAAATTTGGTAACAGAAGGGTAATGATTATTAAATATATTATGTATAGTAAAATCTTGGTTAGGACACGTGTCATTTAGCTTGTATTGTTCCAGATTTAGTACTGATGGACTCTATGAATTGTCTCCATGTATAATGAATTATGGTTGGTTATCCAGGTTATTCATTCATTATAAATAGGTTATTGTGATGACAAAGATGACATTTATGGGATTGCAACACATAGAAAGCCAGAAAAACAGAAAGAGAAAAAGTAAGGAAGGGAAGGATTGAGGAGAATGAAGGGAGGCATAATGAAATAAGAAAGAAAGTAAAAAGAAAGAGAAACTAGTGTGGTTTTATAGGACGACATTTGGCTGCATCTTAGACTGAATAGGAGTTGCCTGAAAATCAGGTAGTATTCATTAAAGCAAGTGTATTGTTTAGTGTTCTTTTTGATCATTTATCAATTAAGGAATTTCATAAGTGACCTACTTTGGGACATTTTTAATTGAAAATATAGTCTGTGATGATAAATTTTCTTCATGTCCCAGATGGTAAATATATATATAAGACTAGAGTATAGATAACCTAAGGAGGTATATATGCCATACATCATGATTGCTCAGAAAGTAATCAGCTGCCTTGCCATATTGCTTTGCTCTTATGGACTTTCCAAATGAATAAAGAACTGAGGGTTATAATAATTGCAGAGATTATTGGGGATAAGGAAAAATCTATAGACTTTACTGAGCTTGTTATTAAGAAAGAGAAAAAAGTCTCCACTTGCTTGTGAATCAGTAATACTGGGCTGTGTGTGTGTGTGTGTGTGTGTGTGTGTGTGTGTTTGTGTGTGCCTACCTGTGCTAGCATGTACATGCATGCATGTGTGTATTGAGATATGAAGAGAGTACTGTGGGTCAAATTTGAATGTAATTAGCAGAGTTTTTCTTCCTTTAGATTTCTTATTTATTTATTTATTCATTTAGTTGTAGCATATCCACATGTAAAAAGACATTATTGGTGGCCCTCAAGAAGGTCTAGTAGGTGGAAGTTCTTAGAGTGCAAGCTTGATACACTGAGTTGTAGTCCCAGAACCTATGGTGGAAGAAAAAAATCAAAAGTGACCTTCTGATCTCCATACATGGACATTTGTGTGTGTGTGTGTGTGTGTGTGTGTGTGTGTGTGTGTGTGTGTGTACACACTTGAGTACAAACACAAATAAATACATTCTTTAAAATAAGCCTTACTTTGAGATTGTCAAGAATCATTGGGTTTTGATCCTTGAGGTATGTATTTTATGAAAAATAAGAAGAAATAATTTGGAACAATATGACATTCTCAACCCTGGGATTTTATCTTCTGTCCTCTTAAAATGCACCAGAGTGAGAGAGGCATACAATACACATAAAGCTAAGCAAGTCTCAGCTGCTCTTCATGACACTTTTAATCCAGGTCCTTCCTGCATGACAACAAAGCAGCATTCTCATTTCTCTGTCCTTTTCTGAGGAAAACTCCACCCCTGGCACACAGCATCAAGCCTCAGCTGCTCTCCATGACCCTCACACCTTCAAAGTCAGTACAACCTGGAAGACCTAACAAGGTATTTGCCAAGTTTTGCTGCCAGCTTGAGATGAAGCCTTGGCTCCATAGAGCACAACTTCCATTTGATGGGCCTGAAGAAATACTTTCAGGATAGTTCACCTTTGGTTCTGGTCTCTTAACAACCACACTGATTTTTCAGTCCCATATAACCAGCCTCAATTGTTCCTGAAAAGCAGATGTTTCACTTCAGTGGCACTGACTCTTGTTAATCAGAGAAAATCCATCAGCCCTAGCAGGCTAGAAACTACAGGTTTTTAACTCAAAATATCAACAAACACCTGTGAAAGGGCCTTTGAGGACTATTATTTTGAAATCTCATAAGCCAGCATCCATAATAAACTTTTTTTTTCTTAGCATTCTCATCTTCCAGGATCCCACAGGATAGTCTCATTAAATTCTAAATACTCAATTTATTTTCCAGCCCAACGTCTCCAAGTTTTTCTGCAATCCTCCACAAAACTAACATGGTCATGTATATCAGAGCAACACTACACATTCTTAGTTATCAATCAGTTTTCTTTTTCTGTTTAGTGCTCAGAAAAAAAAAAAAAAACATAGTCCTCACTTTAGAGAGGAAGGACTTCTTTTAGCATACAAACTATACCCCATCATCAAAGGAAACCAAGCAGGGACTCAAAGGAAGCTTCTTAGGAACAGTGCTTACTACTTCACTTCTGCTGGAGGCACCAAGGTCCTTGCACCTACGGAGCACTAGGGAACAATGTTGAATACTCAGGGCCCTCTCCTCCAGAGAGGAATTTCCTGTTTTCCTCTCTGGAAGGGTGGAAATGGATATTGTTAATAGCCTGGTGTACCTTTTTGCTAACTGTGGAGGCAGACCTCACCCAAATTCCCCAGTATCCCAGACATTTCCCAGATAAAGACCTTTATTTTTATCTTCCAGATAACAGACTCATCCTTAGTGGAGATGTCACATGTACTTTATGGCCTGCTGACCTCTTTGCTATTGTTCAGAGACCACACTAGATTCTGGGCCTTTTAAGTTATAGAGCCTACCCTCTTGCACTTTGTAAAGGAGTTTCCAAGTAGTCAAACCTTAAGCTTTGTTGTACTCCTGGAGTAATTGTTGCCTGGAAACCTGGAAGGAGAGTAATTATTGCCTGGAAACTTTTTCCCAAATTGTAATGTGTTTTAAGTATGTCAACAATGATTGCCTAGTATTAGATTCCTCTAGTCTGATCCCGGTTGACAAAGTTGGTATGAACTGAGTTTTCATTCTGACCTCTTCACAGTTTCCTTTCCCACCTGGCCACCTGCAGAGCCCCCTCCATGAGTCTGTCAGCTTTGTTTGTGTGTTGGGGTTTTGAGGTATGGTCCTTAAATTTATTGGCCCACTTTGACTAAATGCGTAGATAAATAAAGTGAAGAATTATCATTATGCAAAGTAGTAGGTACAAAACAGTGGCTAAAACAGACCATGGCTTTGTTTTAAGATTACAGCCAAATGTAGCCTCAGAATAAGTAAATTTGTAGTGCTTATTTCAGCAGTTGAAAATGAGGGTTATTTTGTATGTTTTTATTTTTTGAAAACCTGTTCTATAAAATGATTATGAATGGAGATTTTCCACACACATGTAAAGACAACTTGTAAAACTTGTAAAATGATGTAAAATGAGTATTCGATCTGTATAATTCTCCCCACAAGTTCACCTTTTCAGCAGTCAGCACACCACTGACTCTTCCCTCACAATTAAGCTATAGGAGGTGTTCCATATTAAGCATTTAATGATAAAGCTAGAACAAACCACATCTTTTAGTAGAAGAAATTATTTTAGTTTTTGTTGTTGTTGTTTGCTTTGTTTTGAATTTTTTCTTTCTTTCTTCTTTTTTTTCAGAAGTCCAGAGTCAGACAATGCAATAGAGATTCTAAGACTCCATTAACAAGAAACTTGTAGAGCAGGTAAAAGCACAGAGATAGATTGGTGGTTCTCAGAGATTGGAAATAGGGAGAATGAAGATTGAATGCCTGAAGTGGTTATAGGCTCACTTAAGAAGTGTTGAAAATGTTGGGAAAGTACAATGTGATGATTCATATACAATATACTTTAGTGGACTAGTACTAGTATTATTATTGTACACTTTAAAATGTTTATTAGTTAACTTTAGTGCATGTGAATTTACCTAAATTACCACAGAATTGGGAAATTCAAGATTGAGAGTTCTTTTCCAAAATGAGGCCAAGAAGGGGGTCAAGTCTCTTAGATCTGAACAGTACTCTTGAGTTATCTGCATCATTTATTCAGGAAATATAAGCAACTATCCTAACATGGATAGTATGTAATCATTTGGAAGAACACATGAACAAAACTGATGGGATCCTTACGTTTAAGAAATTATATTTCTCGTAGTTTGGAAAGAACGACACCCAAATTCCCAAATATTGTGTATAAATGTTTGTTTTCATTTAATTGGACTTTGTTATATAAAATTAAATAAAAAATTATAAAAAAAGAAAATAAATAAAGGAACAAGGAATCAAATAAAAAAAAAGAAATTATATTTCCCAAGAAATATGTACTTCTACAATCTCATCCTTATTTGTTTTATAAGATTTTACTAAATGTTACTTTAAATTGGGTGTAAAAATTAAGTTTTAGATTAGGTATTCTGATAATAACTTTTGAATGGAATTAATTCTTAGAGCTGACTCTATCAAAAAGAAAGTTAAATCTAATTTTCTTCTATAATAGAGTTTTATCTTTTTTAAACCAGGGAGCCTAAAGACATATACTTCAGATATTATACTTAACTTCAATATTTCTCAGTAATGAACTCTTTTTCATGCATGTGATGTAAAAATTAACCACACTATGACAATTTCTCTTCTTTCAAAGCCTGTGGAATCAGTGGATTATCTAACTTTTACAATCTGATATCTCTTGCTGAATGTAATTTTAGTAATTCTTTTTCATATTTGAATAGCTCAGTAAAAGAGTGATGAAAATTTAAAAGAAGATTCAATATGGATATATTATGATTCTCTATATATGCAGCCCTAAGCCTAATGGTAGAGAATGGAAGAGAGTCAATGAAGAATAAGATTTAATTCTTCTCTTAGATGGCTTTTCAATTTTGTCATTAAATAGTGAAGATTTGGAAACTTGAATGTGTGTGTGTGTGTGTGTGTGTGTGTGTGTGTGCATGTGGGGATAAAAATATTGCAATAAGCAGGATGTAAAATGATTCTGACTCTTCAGTTAAGAACATTTTATTTATTTATTTATTTATTTATTTATTTATTTATTTATTTATTGCAGAAGACAATGCCTTAGTCCCCAGCACCTATACAGTGTCTCATAGCAATTTGTTATTCTAGTTCCAGGTGTTCTTATGCCCAATTTTGGATTCTGTAAGTACTGAATGCTCATGGTGCATATGCACACATGGAGGCAAAATAGTAACACAAATTAAAAAAATCTTTAAAATTCTTAAGACCAATGAAGACAACATATTCGTTGAAATGTAAAATGCAATTTTTAGTACACTATAATAAATGCTATAAAATCATGATGTTTGGGGCCAGTATAGGAATTCTGAAAAGAGATTTAACCCAGAAGTAAAGCTAGTTACAGAAATAACGAATAAAATGTGAAAATTAAACAATGTGAAATATCAAGTTGTTTTTGGTGATTTTTATCATATTCCACTCTATTTTATTATTGATTTTGTGCCTAGATAATGATATTTTAGAACAGGTGTGACTGCATGTGCATGGCCTGATCAAGATCAATTTACCCCATATCTCAACATGAGTTTTGGAAGTGCTTAGTATAAGTCCCACACCTATTCAGGAACTATTTTATAATTTTTGGATGCTGGGAGAGAGCAAGGAAGTTTCTTTAGGAGTCTTGCCCCTGAGAGGCTACCCATATCCAAGTAGTTGGCCCCACAATCATTCATATACAACTAGAACTAAGTGCATGAAGTTGGGTTAAAAAATACAGTGAAAGAATATGAAGTAGGTAGGGAAGGTAGTATGGGGGATAAGGGCAGAACTAAAGGGATGGACATGTTAGCGGATTTGCTCTCAAAACACATTATATGCCACACACAAAAATTTCAAGGAATAAAATTTTATTTTAAGAGGATAAATTTATGCATTCTAGGACAAAATCTTTTATGTGACTCTGCTATGAACAGTGAAGGAAAAGTTGACAAACTTACATTTTAAGAAAAAAAATATGAATAATTTATGGCTTAGAATTTAAAGTGAACTCTATGTCTTTCTAAATGTAATTTATACAAATTCATGGGCTAACATAATTTGACTGACTGTGAATATTTACACTTCACCTTTTCCAATTGTAGAAGATGAAGAATCAATAGTCCTCTGTTGTATAGGATAAAGTTTACCCATTAAACTGATTGTTGCTTACATGACCTCCTTTATTATGTTCCTCTATAACCATTCTGAAAGCTATCTGTTGTGCATACCCCCATTTCATCTGTTCCCAAGAAAGATGTCCAGTAGATTAAGTAAAAAAAAAAAAATTAAAAAGTAGTGTGTTTACAGCTATCACAGGAGATAACTTACAAAATCATGAAGGTTTTAATTTGAGAGGAAAAGTGTTTTGTTGCTATGTAATCTACTCTTGACATCAGAATAGAGGGGAAGTAAGGAAGAGCTTAGTCATTAAAAGAAGTTTTCAGAAATATCTCTTGTCTCCAGTGATTTATCTACAAATTACAGTGAATCAAATATTCTTTAACTTTGAGGATAATTCCACTTAATTACATTTTTTTCAGTTAGGAACAGTATAATAATAACAAAATACTGTATAGTAATTCATTTATGTTTCAATATGAAGCTGTCTAAAGGATAGCTACAATTAGACTAAAGACACAGAGAAAGAGTAATGACTCTTATAAAAAAAATTGAATATGGTAGCAGATAGGCATTTTTTCTGTTTAGTGCTTTAATCAAAGGGAAAATGGCATTAATAGTTCTCTCCTGTCTCTTCTTTTCCCCTGAATTATTCCTTTTTTTCTGTGACATTATTGTTTTTAATGTCCTGATGAACAGGCAGACATGTATCTTTTTGATATAAGTTTCTCACCTTTGAGAGTGCTATTTATGCTTGTGTCTGCACTACTGCTCTGATGATGAAGTTTGTATGCATGGTTGGGAAAAGCATAAGAGACTTTGCCTTCACTAGATAAATGCTAACAGGCCCAGATGTTGGTGGTGCATGCTTTTAATCCCACCCCTTGGCACTTGGGAGGCAGAGGCAAGCAGATCTCTGTGAGTTCTAGGCCAGCCTGGTGTACGGAGCTAGTTCCAAGACAGGCTCCAAAGTAATACAGAGAAACACTGTCTCAAAAAACAAAACATAAAAGAACAACAACAACAACAAAAAAGACAAATGCTGATAGGAAGCCTGTCTCCTATCTTACATCATTAGATACTTGGTAAAAGGTGAAAAGAAAATAAACTGAAGGTTTTGTGTTTTCCCTCTCAGAGCATTTTTATCTGATGGAGACAAAGAAAACTGAGCCTGATTTATACAGCTCCAGCTCAAGAACATAACCAACTTGTTGCTTTTTTTTTTTTTTTTTTTTTTTTTGCCTCCCTTCTCTATTATATATTACCTAATGTCAAGGTTATGTATTATACCATTATTTTACATTGCTATCTATACAGTTTTGTTTTTGTAAAAAGAGTAGATTTTTTTAATGGGTATCTTACAAAGTTTCATCATACTTCACTTAAAACATAGGCTAATTGACCATACTTCATAAAACACCAAAAGTAAATAATTTATTTTCTGTTTTCATTTTTTTTCATACAATATATTTTTGAAATAATTTTCCACTCTGCCAGATCCTCCCCATAACCCTGCCCACCAACTTTATATTCCTTCTGTCTCTCTCAAAGACAAAACAAAATAAAAAGAAAAATTGAAAACAAAAATAAAAAAATCCAAAAAATCCAATAAGACAAAACTACCACACAAAACACACTGATTTCATTTTGTTTTGGTCAACAACTCCTGAATATGGGGCCTGCCCTGGACTGTAGTTAATATATCCAGTGACATTCCAGATGAGAAAACTAATTTTTCCTCTACAGGCATGTTATCAATTGCAAATAGCTTCATGGTTAGAGGTGAAAGCTTTTGTCTACTTCTTATTCTCCGTGGAAGACTGTCATCTGGTTTGAACTTGCACATGGTCTATGCATATTGTCATAGACTCTGTGAATTCATGTTTGTATTTTCTGTGTTGTTCTAAAAGACACTATTTCCTTATCATCATCTATCATCTTTAGTGTTTAACTCTTTCTGCCTTCTCTTACCCCAAAAATTCACTATCCTGAACAGGAAAGTTTATTATTATTATTATTATTATTATTATTATTATTATTATTTCTTATTTTAAATATCCCAGTTCCCTCTCCCTCCCCCTCCCATATCCCTGACCCCCACTCCCATCACATTTGCCACCAACTCCACAGAGATGGTGAGGACTTCCAGGAGGTACCATCAAAATCTGCTAAGTTGTTTGGAGTAATGCTAGGCCCTCCCTCCTGTCTCTAATTTAAGGGAGCATCCCTCCATAGGGAATATTCTCCCAAATTCGTTTTGTGCACCAGGACACACCATGGTTCCCCTGTCAGAAGTCCCATAGACTGCTCAGGCCCTCTAAAAGAGACTCACATTCAGGGCGTCTGGGTTGGTCCAATGCTGGTTTCCTACCTATCAGTCTGGGGTCCTTGAGCTCCCCCTGTTCAGGTGAGCTGTCTCTGTGGTTCTCTGCAGACTGTTCATTGCTTATCACTCCTTCCTGTCTGCAATTGGACTCCAGGTGTGTTCAGCTCAGTGTTTAGCCATGGATGTCTGCTTCTGTCTCCATCAGATACTAGATGAGGGCTCTAGAATAGCAGATAAGTTAGTAAGGGAAGGGCATTTAAGGTAGTCTCTCTACCATTGTTCAGATTGTTAATTGGGTTCATCATTGTAGGTCTCTGAACATTTCTGAAGTGTCAGTTGATGGGAGATGCCATTAAGTATATATGTTTCTCATACTGGTTAATAATAAAGCACTGTTGGCCAGTAGGAAAGGAAGATAGGAGGGACTAGGAGACAAGGAGGAAAGAGGAAGTAGGAAGGAGAAGTCAGCATGGAGAGCCTGGAGAGAACAGAACCGCCATTCCTCCGCTCTCAGTAAGACCAAGTTGAAATACAAAGAAATGGGTTAATAATTAAGATAGAGCTAGCCAATAAGAAACTAGTAACTGGCCAACAGGATTATATCAAATACAGAGCCTCTGTGCATTATTTGGGGCTGGCGCGGTGCAGGACAAGACCAGCAGCGGCAGGCAGAAAAAACCGTACACCTTACAGTCAGTTCTCTCTTAAAACATATAATGTATCTAATTTCTTGTTCTCGTCTATTCTTCCTGGTATTTAATCTTCCTAGTCCCTAATGTTCTCCTCTCCCCTCCACTTCTCCCTTTCTATTTCTCCTAATTCCATCACCTCTAAATGCCCTCACCCACTCCCAATATGCTCAGGAGATCTTGTCCCTTTCCCCTTCTGTGTGTGATCTTGTATGACTCTGTTAGGGTCCTTCTTGTATCCTAGCTTCTGTGTTGGTGTGAATTGTAGGCTGGTCATCCTTTGTTCTATGTCTAAAATCCATATATGAGTGAGTACATACCATGTTCCTCTTTGTGTGACTGGGTTACCTCACTAGTGGATGGTTTCTTCAAGTTCTGTCCATTTGCCTATGAATTTCAATATTACATTGGATTTTCACCCCACACTGAGTAGTATTCCATTGTGTAAAATACCACATGTTCTTTATCCATTTTCCAGTTGAGGGACATCTAGGTTGCTTCCAGGTTTTTGCTATTACAAATAAGATGTCTTTTGTTACATGGATGTGCATCTTTGAGGTATATGCCTAAGTTTGGAACTGCCAGGTCCTGTGGTGGACTGATTCCCATTTTCCTAAGGAACCGCCATACTGATGTCCAAAACTGCTCCCCAAGCTTGCATCAGTAGTAGAGGCATGCTCCCCTCTCTCCACATCCCCTCCAGAATAAACTGTCATTGGTGTTTTTGATTTTAGCCATTCTGAAAGAATTAAGATGGTGTCTCAGAGTTGTTTTGACTTGTATTTCCCCTATGGCTAAGGATGTTGATCACATTCTAAAGTGTCTTTCAGCCATTTTGGATTCCACTGCTGAAAATTCTCTCTTCAGTTCTGTACTTCACTTTTTAATTGGATTATTTGGTGTTTTGGTGATGAGTTTCTTGAATTATTTGTATATTTTGAAAATCAGCATTCTGTCAGATGTGGCACTGGTGAAGATATTTTCCCAGTCTGTTGCACAGCTGCTTTTTCTTGTTGACTGTGTCTTTTTCTTTCAGAAGCTTCTCAGTCTTAGGTCCCATTTATTAGTTGTCAATCTCAGTGTCTGTGCTACTGGTGTTATGTTCAGGAAGCAGTCTCTTGTACCAATTCGATCAGGGGTATCTGCAACTTTCTCTCTAAGAGGTTCAGTGTGGCTGGATTTATATTGAGGTCCATTATCAATTTGGACATAAGTTTTGAGCATGGCCATAGACATGGGTCTATCTGCAGTCTTCTACACACTATCATCCGGTTATGCCAGCACCATTTGTTTAAGATGCTTTCCTCCTTCCATTGTCTAAATTTAGCAGTTTTGTCAATAATCAGTTGTTTGTAGGTGTGTGGGTTAATATCAGGATTTTTGGTTCAATTCCTTTGGCCTACCTGTCTATATTTGTGCCAATACCCAGCTGTTTTCAGAACTATTGGTCTATAACAGTGCTTGTGAAGTCAGGGATGGTGATGCCTCCTGAAGTTCCTTTATTGATCAGGGTTATTTTTTCTTTCCTGGGTCTCTTTTTTATCCATATAAAGTTGTATATTATCCTTTCAAGGTTATTGAAAAAATGTGCAAGCATTTTGATTGGGACTGCATTGAATCTGTAGATTCCTTTTGGCAAGATTACCATTTTTAATATCTTGATCCTACCTATCTAAGAGTTTGTGAAATAGTTCCAATTTCTGGTATCCTCCTTAATTTCTTTCTTTAAAGATACAAAGTTTTTGTTATTTAGGTTTTTCACTTGTTTGGTTAGTATTATCCCAAAGTATTTTACATTGTTTTTGGTATTGTAAAGAGTGATGTTTCTGTGATTTCATTCTCATCCCCTTTACCATCTGTATATAGTAGGGCTACTGATTCTTTTGAGTTATGACCTATTATATAGATTATGACCTATTATATAGATTAATGTATGTTTTGACCTTTATCAAAGAAGCTTCCTTTTTTGCATATATTGCAATTAAAGCAGTAACCCACAATTGGTCAAGTGGTCAAGGTGCAAGCAATAAAAATTTGAGGAATGCTCAGTTCTTGAAACTGACATCTGTTTTACCCTTCTCTCCAAAGTTCAGGGAACATTGTGAAATAAAGTGTAAAACAATTTTGAAAGCATGAATCAGTGAGTGACTATAGTGAAATAATGTTCTTCAGATACAACTTGACAATTATACATTGTAACTCACAAGCATTTTGATGAATTAACAAGACAGAACAAACCACAACACAGAGATGAGGAGTTAGTATGATGTACCACCAGTAGTTGAAATAGTTTGGCAGCTGATAGCTGCTGAAAAAGATGAATCATTTTTTAAGTGTATGGACCTTTGAAAGTTTATTATACTCCAATAGAAGGCCAAATATCCTAGAGAATATATGCAGCAGAAATTGGAATTGATGGGTAAAACGGAGAGAAAAAGGCACAGAGAAATCAAAAAGAGAGAGAAAAGGGGAGAGTGATAGAAAATGCATAATTGGATGGGTAAAGAAGGGAGAAATGTATTTGTTAAGTTCTGGGAGAGGCAATGAATATACATTGTATAAATTTCTTAAGAATTAATAAAAATGAATAATAAAAATTAAATATGGACATGTTAATCAATGGAATAGAAAACAGAAATAGATTACTGTAGCACATATATATATATATATATATATATATATATATATATGGTAATTAACAAAAAAAATACATAAACCAAAAAAAACCAAACCAAATGAAACCAAAAATCAAAGGTGATTCAAGTGCATCTAATTGACTTAAATGTCCTTACAAGTATGGCAACTTCTTTTTTTTTTTAATTTATTTTATATAACAAAGTCCATTTAAATGAAAACAAACATTTATAGACAATATTTGGGAATTTGGGCATTGTTCTTTCCAAACTACTTCCTGCTGGTAAGGGGCGCTGTCATGGGGGATTCGAAGAAGATTCAGAAACCCTGGCTGTAGCCTGTAAGGCTGCTTTGTCCAGCTGTTTTGAATGTAGGATCACCTCATACTCTGTTTCAGGCGGTCTGGCTTGATCAAACCACATTAGTCTGGAAGGAATCCACATCTTTTCGTTTTCTGTGGAAACAAAAATAGAAATCCTTTTCCCCAGTAACTTGTCCTTGAACTTAAATTTTGGAGTCAAACCATTTTTTTTATTTAATTTATTATTTTACATGTCGATCCCAGTTCCCTCTACCTCCCTCCCTCCCTTCCTTCCTCCTTCCCTCCCTTTTACCCTCTTTGCCCTCTCACATGCACTCTAAACACCCCCTCCCATCCCACCACCCCAATTCCATATGTAGGGGAATGCCATCCAGTTGGTGTCATGTAGATCTGACAGGTCCTGTGAAGTAGGGACTAGGGCTTCTCTCCTGTCTCTAGATTAAGGCAGTCATCCCTCCATGGGGGATGTGTTTGCAAAGACCTTTTGTGCACCAGGGATACATCCTGGCTCCACTGTCTGAGGTTCCTTAGACTGCTCAGGCCTTCTGGCTGACACCCATATTCAGGGGGGCCTGAGTCAATCCCATGCTGGCTTCCCAGCTATCAGTCTAGTGGCTCTTAGCTCCTCCTTGTTCAGGTAAGCTTCTGTATGTGTTTCTGCTGCCTGGTCTTGTCCTCTCCATCTGCATCTGGGTTCTAGTTCGACTCAGTGTTTATGTATGGGTGTTTGATCCTGTTTCCAACAGGCATTAGTTGGAGGCTCCATGGATAAGTTAGTTGTTGATCTCACTCTCCAGGAAGGGCATTTATGATTGCCTTTCCACGGAAGCTCAAAGTGTTAGTTGGGAGCAGTCTTGTAGTTCTCTAGACCTTTCTTTGTGTTCAATTTTATCGTCAAACCAATATTGGCTCCCTCTTTTATGTTCTCTCTCTCTGTCTCTGTCTCTCTCTCTCCTGTCTTCTATTCCTAACTAGGCTCTATCTTCCTGGTCGCACATGTTTTCCTTTCCTCCTCCTCGTTTTCTCCTACTTCTCTCTCTCCATTCACTGTGCCTCCTCCACTTCCCCTGAGCTCTGGGAGACTTGTCCCCCTGAGGGACTTTATATGAATCTCTTAGAATACACCTTGTATCCTAGTTCCTCTGGTGGTGTGAATTATAGGCTGGTGATCCTTTGATCTAGGTCTAAAATCCAGATATGAGTGAGTACATACTGTGTTCCTCTTTTTGTCACTGGGTTACCACATTCAGGATGGTTTCTTCAAGTGCCATCCACTTGAAGTATGGAAACTTCTTAAGCTGAAACTCTGGAGCTCTTTGAGCAATGGGTATGTAGTTTAGACAGGAGGCTTTCTTATCTCTAGTAAATCTTGCTATTTGTCTAATCTTGGGGATGATGCTTATGATTCTTGTAGGTTTCAGGAACATCCTGATCCTTTTAAGTTTTGTTTACTCCTTTATCTTATGAGGTTGTCTCCTTATCCAAGAGGATATATAACTACAAATAGCTTTGGAGTCTATTTTGTTCATCCAGAAGTAAAATGAAATTATCTTAATTTTTCAAAACTGGATGATTGAGTCAAAGATTATCATTTTAAGAAAAATGTACCAGACATGGGAACATGTACTGAATAATTTCAGTTATATTCAGAGTTTAAGAAAAATAGACATGGAGACTATTTGAAATATGGCAAAGGGTAAGTGGAATTTTAAGGGAATATAAGAAGATAATGGTATGAGTGAGTGTAATAAAAATGTTATAACCATATTTCAAAAATGTCACAAGGGAACCTATTACTTTATATAATTAATATGCACTAAAAGTATTTTATAATGTCAATTTTCCAAATTTGCCAATGTAACTAATGAATTGCTAACTAAATTCTAGGTTATTTTAACAAAAGGTAACATAAAATACCTAAATTCAGTGAAAAACAGAAAGTCTAGAATTTCTGAAACAATTATGAAATGAAAAAAAAAAGATGAACCCTAAATATTTGGAAACACATATTCATCTACAGTATTGAAGATCCTGGTATTTACAGAAGAAAGTAAACTATAATGTAATAGGAATCCTGAAAATGGTTCACATAATTATTCTTATCTGGTTTCTGGGTAAAAAGAGATCCTGAAGCAGCATGAATATGTTTATTATATTATAAATGTAATTAAACCGCATAAATACTGTGTTGCACACAACACTATAATAGCTGAAAATTAATTAAATATTACAGAGGTAAAAATATAAAATTTTAGAAAAATAATATAGAGACAAACTGAGTTTAGAGAATACTAAGGATTTTTTTTTTTTTTAATCTTGAAGCTTTAATGCATCTTAAAATATTTCAAACGACAACTGCAGCCCATCCGGCTATGTCATCTATAAACCACAACAAGGGCAAGCATGTCAAGATGATATTAGAGTGCCATATTGACACACATGCCTTGCAGTAACCAGCAGTTACATAACTGTACTTAAGACATGCTCAACAAGAGGGAAAACAGGCCTGGCAACAGGAACTTAGCTAACTACTTAGTGCTAGGGAAGTCATGAATCTTGGAGGGGTTCTATAATCACCACTTTACTAAACTAGCATAATCACTAACTACATTCTAAATATTTGTCCTCATACCCACAGACAATTACAGTTTTCTCTCTTCATTAAGAAAACATCTCGCAAGAGATGGAGACTGTTACAGGAAAACACAGCCAATCAAAATGCAAAGTTGTGGAGTCTACTCCCAACTGATACCCTTAGAAAACACTCCTATACCTAACATTCAGGGAACATTGGGAAAGAGAGGATGGGAATACTGTAAGAGACAGATGGATGGGAAGTTTGCTGTGATATTGTATCTCCTAGTAAAGTCAGAAGCTAAACCTATAAACTCACAAACAAGATTGCCTACTTACTGAACAATGTCAATATGAATAGATATTCCAAGTTGGAAGGGAATAGGAGGCATAAAAGTAAGACCCAGAAAAGATGGAGGACACCAAGGAGACATGGCCCACTAATCAAGAGGATTGATGCACATATCAACTCATGAAGACTGAGGCAGTATGCACAGGGCTTGAATGCATCTATACCAGACGGGATCATAGAGCTGAAAGAAGTAAAGACATGTCCCCACCCTAACATAAAATCTACCTACAATGATAACCACTTGCAAATAGAATTTTAATACTATGGATTATGAAAGGGAAAAATTCATTAAAATATAATTTACAATGAAGAATGTGAATTTGTTGATAAAAAAGGGAAAGTGCACATTTGGGGTTACAGATTCAATTAAAAATTGTGATTTAGAAAAGTTATTGTTCATGTATCATTAGCTGCTACATCTGAATTAGAATATAATCTATATAAAAGGAATAGTAATCAATATTTTAATTAATTATGCAAATAATTTTTTTCAATACTTGCTTTGCTATAACTCCATTTAGTTGGGTTTTTTTGTAGTCTTACAGATAATAAAAACTAGGAGGATAACTATGTAAGAAATACTTTTTGTATTACCTTAGCTAAAAATAAAATTTGATTTTTATTGGACATTCATATGGGTTAATAGAAAGGGTAAAACATAACCTGGCTTTATTTGGGCTGAACATATTATGCTGTAAAGAGAAATTTGATATGTAAGTCCTTATGGCTCAACTCCTGAGTGCTCTGACTACAAGTATGATCTATCCCATCAGCTACCTCTTCATTTTCATATGTGTCCCAAATGTGCTCATGTAAATTGAGATTATATAGGTTTTCTAAATAAAATAGCTAAAGTAAAAAAAGGAAAGAGCTAAAAGAGTATGCAGACTTTGTGAGAATAGAAGCAAGAGTATTAAGTTCCATGTAGACACATCTATCAAATATGTATTTCTGGAAGAAGAAAGACACACGTACAAGATTTTGACAGGATTTGTGGTACCAGAAACATTTTTTCTTTTTGAATTTCAGTAATTTCATAAATTTCAACTTTATGAGTTTGAATTTGATAGGTATTAATATTGTGAAGCTACCCCCCCAGAAATAAGAATCCATATTTTCCATATTTCCAGCAACACCAAAATATTTTTTGTAACACCTGCATTTTTCTAGGCAATGCATATCAATGATGTATGTGCAGACTGGTAGTGTGGATTATGGACTGTTCTAGCTTCTCTTTTCTTGGATGTGTTCACAGATCTCCCCTAAATCTACACTAGAAGATTTGATTGTTGAATATTCTATTACATTTTCATCAACTTTTGTTTAGCTATTCATCTGATAATAAACATTTATATTATGCATAATCCTTGGTTACTGAGAATTAAACTGCTAAAAATATCTTTTTGCTGATGCAGAAAATCTTTTGTGGAGTGTCTAGTTGTGTTGGGATGTATGATAAATCTACCAAATTTTCCTAAATGAATCACATTTGCTTTAAGATAGTGACAATGGATAGTGTAACTGCAAATATCACATAGTGCTAACAAAATCCACATTGATAAAAATCACCTAAAAAAGTTTTTTGACAATAACTAATAGATTTGAACATATGTAAAATCTTAGCAGTATGGAATACTCTCACAGTATTGATCTGAAAAAAGGCAAAAATCTTGAAATATAGTAAAATATATGCAATATTTTTAAAAAGTATGTTTTGCATACATTACATTTCATCATGATTTTCCTGTTTCCTGACTGCAATTTGATACTTCCCCACCTTCCATTCATTCAACTTTGTTTTTTTCTTTAAAAAAACCCAAACTACAAAAACAAAGCATGAAGTACTAAAAACAAAACACTCAAAAAAAAAAAAAACACAATAATGTTCCATAAAAACTAAAACAATCAAAACAAACATACAAAAGACCAATATGACAAAATAAGTCAAAACAAAGAAAAATTAAACCAAAGTCCACAAAATTCCACTGAGTTCATTTTGTGTTGCCAAACTACTCTTGTGAGTGCTAGCTACCCTGAAATGTGTTTGTTATACTCAGTGGCACAGCATTAGAGAAAACCAATTTTCCCTTTGCCAGAAGGTGACATGCACAGATTGTTTCTTGGTAGGGGTTGGACTCTGTGTACACTTCCCCTCTCAGTGCTGGGAGCCTATTTGGCTAGAATCTGTGAAGGCTTTTACAGGTTCATGATCTCTAAAAGTTCATATGTGCTTCAGTCCTATCACATCTGGCAGATAGTGTCCTTGGAACCATAATAGTTAGGGGCTAGTGTTCCAAAGTGTGTCTCTTTTCACATACTAAAAGAAATCTTTTCCTATGTAGGCTATTCAAGGTACTAATCTGTGGATATAGATTGAAGTATTTTTTACCATATACAGAAAATAAAATTAATAAATAGAATTTGAAATTGTGATACTGTTAGGTATATGACTAAAGCCAAATAAACTATTTTTTATGGCAGGATTACCATGCTATTCTTCTACAAATTCAGATATGATTAGCATAATAATTCAAATTTGGAATTTATAAAATGCATGTTTACTTTATATATTACTATACTTTCTTTTAGAGTTTTAAAAACCTGTACAAGTCAACATATACAATAATGTACTATGAATATATCAGGTGATTTTTCAAGTATATGCTGTGCTTGTAACTTATCTCTATAACAGAAAATCAAATGGTATATTCATAAACACACTGTCCATTAAAATGACTATGGTCTTATTACTACTGAAACACAGGTTTTCTATGCTGTTGTCATGAATTATTGACAAGCCAAGCAACTGCCATCTTGGCACATTCTGCTGTACCCACCCTACAGAAGATCACTCAGGTGGGCTTTATACCCTGCAATAGAGGGCCAGGTAGAACAAAATATTCTCTTGTGAATATCTTTCTGTCACATGGAAACTCTTCATGTGTTTGGGAAAGACACTTGAGTACATATAGTTTGAAGAAAAACTAGAATGGGGTGTACTGTAGGAAGCTCTTTTCCCTGCTGAATTAAATTTTTCAGATGTGCCTACTCACCCAAAATAAACCTTCATGTATACTCTTTCAGGAAGAAATCCCAATAAAGCAATTGGTTCTCCAGAGTGATCTTTAATGAAATCCTAGGGAAATGGTTCTTGGGACCTGAGAAATTGCTCAAGATTTTCAGGTGGTCAGGAATTTTAGTAACATCTGTTAATGACATGTTATTGTAACAGAGTTGATATACCTTCAGGGAAATTTTGTCCTTGGGAAAAATATTCAAGAGGATTTATCTTAAAGTTCAAATTCTCATTTTTGAAGACATTTACTTCTGGTTCATTTGGTTTATATCCCAACTCCTTATTTAGAAGATCAGATAATTAAATTAATTTTTTATATTTCTCATATTATATAACTTGGTAAAGGTTGCAGAAAATTGTACAAAAATGCCCAAATTTGAAATTGCCAGGTAATCTTGTTGGATAATGACTTTTTTTCATGATGGACTTTTGACTTTATGTACTTCAAAAATTATCCATGCCATGGTTTCTGGTATGGAGTCTTTGGAATTTTGATTACTTAATTTTCTCTTTTGGAGAATACCTACAAATGTTCTCTGAGGTAATTATTGACTGTGTTTGCTGTTAGCCACTTGAGGAAAACATTCAGGACCATAGTATTCACTCATTACTGTGCTTATTGAAGTCAATGTGCAATATATATTGAATAAGGAAATACATTTAGGCCTTTACCCAAGTATATCACTCACTTTGAAAAGCAACCTTCTTCATTCTCTTCACTGGTTCTGGATACAAAAGCTTTTGTCCTGCATAATCAGAATTATCACCACTCTGATTTAAGACTAAACTGGCATTTCTCAGTACAGTCCCTCAGACATATAATGCTTCTCACAAAACAAAAGCTTCTTTTGAGTGTTTGCCTGCAGTTGTTAGACAGGAAAGCAACTTTCTAGAAGAAATAAGAATAAAAGCACAATATAGAATGACTTTGTCAACCTGGATCAGATTTTAAGGTGTTGAATACCAACTAGTTCATTGTCAGCATATTTAAAACACGGTGCCATTTGGGAAAAGTTTTCCAGGCAATGATCAGTCCAGTTCAGGTACAAAGTAGAGCTTAAGGTATGCATGCATAAAAACTCCAATATACAATTCATGTGATGATAATTATGGGTTTTGTGGCTAAAAGGCCTAGAATCCAAGGTATTTCTAGCAAAGTGGCATAGAAGCCAACAGTCAATTGTGACATCAATCCTTAGGATAGGTTCTATAACCTGGGAAGCAGGGAGAGAGAATCTGGAATAAATATTCTAAGGGATCTGGGTGAGGTCTGCGTCTACATCAAATGGTAATCAGCTTGTAAAGAAAATACACTCTAATTTTTCTGGATGAAATACAGGTATTTGTTTTTATGACACCCACTGAGGAGACATCCCTGTGCAATTAACATTCCAGGGTCTCTTGGTGTTTCTCAATGAGTACAAGGCCCTCTATGCCCTTTACTTTATTTCTTTAGAAGCTTTTTGCTTACATGGCAATCTGAATATTAGCTTGGAGACTCATAATGTTTTTTGCATCCCACACAGTTAGGAGTTGAATTTAACAAAGGTAGATGGTTTTAAGGGTTTTTTTTCTGTATTACTTATTTAAAAGCATTTAAGTTAAAATATGGTGTTATCACTTCATTTATTACTTGCCCTCTCTCTGAAACTTCCCATATCCCACTTTACTCCCTATAAAATTGATAGCTTCCTTAATGTGTGTCTCTCTCTGTGTGTATATTATATTATATATAATGTATATATACTACATATATAAATAAAATACATATAAATACAACTTTCTGTGTTGACTCATTGTGATTTGTCAGATATCCTGACTTATGTAAATTTGCATGGGTTATTAACTCATACTCATCCCTGGGAGAGTCCAATTCCCCTCCCTCAGCAATAATTAGTTACCTGTACTTCTTGTTTTAGAGCTAGAAACCTGTCATTATTGCTTTGTGGGATAATCTTTTTGTACACTGGAATGCTGTGTCTCTGCCAAGGCACCAATGGATTGGTTTAATAAAGAACTGAATGGTTATTACCTAGGAATGAGAAGATAGGCAAGGCTTTGAGGTGAAGATAGGAACTCTGAGAAGAAGAGAGATGGGATCCTTTAGTCAGATATGGAGGAAGTGTACTGAGGAGAGGTAAGAAGTGTAGTGAGGAGTAATGGACTAAGGAGAGGCAACAAGCCACGTGGTAGATGTAGATTAATATAAACAAATTAATTTATTTTTTGCCTCTTGAAAACAATCTTATATTACATTCCAGTCCCAGTTCCCTCTACTTCTGTCCTGGTATATTCCCCATACAATCTACTCATCCCCCTCTGACCCCCTGCCAGCCACTGCTGCAAAAGAGTGAGGCTTCCCATTGAAGATCATCAAAGTCTGTCACATCATTTGGGGCAGGAACTGGACCCTTCCCCATATATCTATGCTGATAAAAGATTCCTTCATAGGGAATAGGCTCCAAAAGAGCCAGTATATGCACTAGGGTTATATACTGATTCTACTTCCAGTGACTCTTTAGACTGCCCAAGATCTCCAACTGACACCCATTTCAGTGGTCCTATTTTAGTCTAATGAAGGTCCCCAGCTGTCAGCAGTCTGTGAGCTTCCATTTATGCAGGTCAGCTGTTTCTGTGGGTTTCCCCAAAATGATATTGACCACTTTGTTCATCATGCTTCCCTCTCTACAACTGGATTCCAGAAGTTTGGCTCAGTGCTTAACTGTGAATCTCTGCTTTTGCTTTCACAAGCTACTGGATGAAGGCCCTACGATGGCATTTAAGGTAGGGACCAATCTCAGTATAAAGACAGGGCATTTAAGGCAGCTAACTTCTCTACTATTGCTTAGCGTCACGTTAACCTCGGCCATCTAGGAAACAGGACCACGACTCTTCTTCAAGCAGTTTATTCAGGAACCTTGTACATCAGCTTCTCCCTCTCCCAGCCCCAGCAAGCCCTTAAATGTGCGCTCACTGCCCAATCAGCTCATGCCACCTGGCCATCCTGGATAGGCCACAGAAGGAGGAAGCCCATCAGATCCATCAAGCACTTCCAAATATGGCTTGTTTACAGCTAAGCTCAGACTACCTGGCATCCAGCCAGGTGCCATCTTGGGGCTGTGGTTTCCCACAGCTTAGGTTCCTAGCTTTGGTCATTCTTGTGGATCCCTAGGAATTTCCCTACTGCTGAGTTTCTTGTTAAGCCCATAACAGCTCCCTCTATTATGGCATTTATTTTGTTCTCATATACTCTGGCCTTCACATTTCAAGACATCATTGTTTTTTACTCCTGAGTAGTACTCATTGTGTAAATCTACCACATTTTCTTTATCCATTCTTCAGTTGAGGGGTATCTAGGTTGTAATAGCCAGATTCTGGATATTACAAATAATGCTGCTTTCATGGTGTCCCAAAATTTGGGTATATTTTGCATTCATTTTGATTGAACTCTAGGAAGTCTTTAATTTCTTTATTTCTTCTTGGATAAGGACTGATACAATTGAGTATTTTTTAGTTTCCATGAGTCTTTAAGCTTTCTGCAGTTTGTGTTGTTGAATTCTAACATTAAACGATGGAATATATTATAATTGTCTGTTAAACCCAATTGAATCATACCTTCTGTTAGTTCCTTTATTTCTGTGTAAATATCTGTCTGATAGTCCTGTCCAGTGGTGAGAGTGTAGTGTTAAAGTCTTCCACTATAAGAGTGTGAGGTTTTATGTGAGATTTGCATTTTGGTAATATTTCTTTTACAAATGTGCTTGTCTTTGGATTTGGGGCATAGATGTTCAGAACTGAGACTTCATCTGGATGGATTTTTTCCTGTGATGAATATGAAATGACCTTCTTTATCTCTTTGATAATTTTATTTGAAGTCTAATTTGAGAGAGCCAAATTAGGTCAAATTGTTTAGAAAATCTTTTCCCAAAACTTTACTCTGAGGCTTTGTCTGGCAATAAAGTTGAGGTATGTTTCTTGTATGCAGTAAAATGGATAGAATCTGTCTTCATATATGTGGTGTTAGCCTAATTCTTTTTATAGGTAAATTGAGAGCATTGATATTAAGATATATTAATGACCATTGCTACTTGATGATTCCCGTTTTTTTTTTTTTTTTTTTTTGATTTGTTGTTGGTGGTGTTGTTGTTGTTTATGTGTGTTTTCCTTTGTGGGGGTTGGTAATGTGTTATCATCTATTGTCTCTGTTTTTGTGAGTGTAGCTAACTTCCTTGGGCTAGAGTTTTCTTCCCAGTAATTTCTGTAAAGCTGTTTTTGTGGATATGTATTGTTTAAATCTGTTTTTTTTTTTTTTTTTTTTTTTGTCATGGAATATTTTGTTTTCTCCATCTATAGTGATTGAAATCTTTGCTGGGTATAACAGTTTGAGCTTATGTCCATGGTCTCTTAGTGTCTGTAGAACATTTACCTATCCAGGAACTTCTGACTTTTAGAATTTCCATTGAGAAGTTAGTTGCAATTCTGATAACCATGCCTTTATATGTTACTTGGCTTTTTTGTTTTAAAACTCTTAATATTCTTTCTTTATTCTGTATGCTTGGTGTTTTGGTCTTTTCATGGAGTTTCTGCATTCTTGGATGTTTTGTGTCAAGAATTTTTCTGATTTAAGATTTTTTTTGCCCAAATAATCTATTTACTCTATTGTGTCTTTGATGTCTCAGATTTTCTCTTCCATTTCTTGCATTCGTTTAGTGATGCTTACATTGTAGTTCTATTCACTTACCCAGATTTTCCATTTCCAGGATTCCCTAGCTTTGTGTTTCTTTATTGCTTCTATTTCCATTTCTAGATCTTTGCTATATGTCCAATATCATTATATGAGGGAGTCCATTCTATGCTTGTTTTTCTGTGTCTAGGTTACCTCATTTAAGATGATTTGCTCTAATTCCATCCATTTGCTTGAAAATTTCAAAATTCCATTTTATTCCCCCACTGAGTAGTACTCCATTGTGTAAATGTACCACATTTCCTGTATCCAGTCTTTGAGTGAGGGGCATCTAAGTTACTTTCAGGTTCTGGTTATTACAAATAATGCTGCTATGAATAAGTTGAACACATGATGTTGTTATATGAATATGCATCCTTTGGGTCTATACCTAAACTAAGAGTGGCATTGTTAGATCTTGCACTAAACTGGTTCCTTTTTTCCAAAGAAACCTCCGTACTGATTTCCAAAGTGGTTGTAGAAGTTTGCACTCCCACTAGCGATGGAGAAGCATTCCCCTTTTTCAAAATCCTCTCCATAATAAAATGTCATTGGTGTTTTGATTTTAGCCATTCAGACATGAACAACATGGTATCCCAGAGTTGTTTTGATTTGCATTTCCCTCATGGCTAAGGATTTTGAGAAATTTCTTAACTATCTTTCAGCCTTTGCAAGTAGATCCATTTCTATTGCCATGCACAAAAGTTAAGTACAAATGGATAAAAGATATCAACATAAATCCAGCCACACTGAACCTCTTAGAACAGAAAATGAAAAGTACCCTTGAATGAATTGGCACAGGCAACCTCTTCCTGAATATGACACCAGTAGCACAGGCACTGAGGTGGACAATTAATAAATGGGGCCTCCTGAAACTGAGAAGCTTCTGTAAGGCTAAAGATACAACCAACAAGACAAAACAGTAGCCCATAAAAATGGGAAAGGATCTTCACCAACCCCACATCCGACAGAGGGTTGAGGGTTGTTTTAAAAATATACAAAGAACTCAAGAAGCTAGTCACTAAAACACCAAATAATTCAATTAAAAAGCAGGTTACAGAACAATCTAGTTTTAATATAAAAGATTAAAAATAATAAATATGTTGGTATTACAAAACATATTCTTGTTTTGTAACATATTAATTTACCTCCTCCCTAACATTTAAGAGATCCTCCATATTTCCCAACTTACTCAAATTTATACCTTTTCTTTCATGAAAACAAGCATGAAATAATAAGAAATAATAATAATATAAAATAAGATGAAAGATAAACATAACAAAATTGATAAAAGCAAAGAATCAAAATGAAAAAGAAAAGAGGCAAAGATAAAGCACATGAAACACCTACAGACCTAACACACAAATATTTATACACTCAGAACATTCATAGAATCAAAATCATAAAACACAATATATGAGCAAAAGATCTCTAAGGCCAAAATATTTGCCCAGAGAAAGCATTATGAGGCAAAACTATCCTCCAGTTATATTACTGACTTCATTTTGTTTTCGTAAACTATTATATTACCTGCTGGGTGACATGGGTTCATCTTATGAACCTGTATTCCAATCAGACAGTGCTTGGGTACACAAATAACTTTTTTTACACTGTTAGAAGAGCATTTCTTGAATACATGTGGATCACAGGGTTTGTTATATGTGTTGGATTTTACCTTTTTCTCTGGTAGTGTGCATATTAAGTTACAGTACCATGACCACTAACTAGTTCATAAGGTTTAGGTCTTTAGGGAGACACCAGCTCAATTTGTTACTGTTCAATGAGTTAAGGATGTGTTGTCCTTATCAGAAGGGCTTTGCTTCAGTTCCTTCAGTAGCTTCAGTTCCTTGAGAGTTTCCATTAGTCAACAGCCCATTCCTGGCCTGGGATGTTTCATTTGGTGGCACAAGATATCTACTTTAGGCTTTGTCTCCCATGTTACTTGGTGTTCATATTTAAGATTCTTTTATATATACATATATATTAGTTTTCCACATAATCCCAAAATGGCTGTAAATTTTAGTTATCTCTCATCATTTTCCCTCACTGATTCCACATGTTCCCTCCCCCCTCCCTGTTTGGTATCTACCTCCATCCTTGGCTTTCTGTGCTGTTTTTCCTTCCTAGAGAAATCTGTCTCTCCTGTCTTTTCCCTTACTCTGTTTAAAACTTCTGTCATTGTAAGAATTGCAGACTGCTTATGAAAGAGTTAGCAGCTAACATCCCTGTATAAGTGAATATGTTCCACATTTGTCCTTTTGGGTCTGGGTTACCTCACTCAGAATAAATTTTTCTAGCTTCATCAATTTCACAGCCAAACCCATAATATCAATATTTTTTTCAATAGATGCCTAGTTTATATGGTGTTTTTTATGCTTCTTGTACTTTGATAAGCACTTCCTTTTGTAAGTTATGGCAATTTCCCTCTTTGGTTTTGTTGAAATAATTTCTGTACTTTTGGCCCATGTTTGTTATCCTTCCTCTTATTCTCTTCCTCTATTCATATTATTCTTAGATTTGGTCTTTCATAATATCCCAAATTTCCTGGATGTTTTGTGCCTGAATTTTTAAAATATATTTTTATCATTTTCTTTCAGACAGATATTGACTTATTCTAACTTGTCTTCAGGGTCAGAAATTCTCTCTTCTGTTTCTTGCACTATAATATAATGAGGTCCAATTTCTCTTTTTAAAACTTATCATGTCCAATATGAGGTGCATATATTCTTTTGGATGTATGATCTTCCACTGGTGATATCTCTATTGATTAGTTTGTTACATGTCTGAGCACATATTATGAGATATATTTTATAATGACATAGGCACTTGTAATTTCATTAGCAATATTAAAAAATACATATTTCATACATTCTTTTTTATTTATTTAATTTTATATAACAAAGTCCAATTAAATGAAAACAAACATTTATACACAATATTGGGAATTTGGGCATCGTTCTTTCCAAACTACTTCCTGCTGGTAAAGGGCACTGTCTTGGGGGATTCGAAGAAGATTCAGATATCCTGGCTGTAGTCTGTAGGGCTGTTTTGTCCAGCTGTTTTGAATGTAGGATCAGCTTGTACTCTGTTTCAGGCAGTCTGGCGTGATTAAAACACATTAGTCTGGAAGGAATCCACATCTTTTCATCTTCTGTGGAAACAAAAATAGAAATCCTTTTCCCCAGTAACTTGTCCTTCAACTTAAATTTTGGAGTCAAACCATTTTTTTTAATTTAATTTATTATTTTACATGTCGATCCCAGTTCCCTCTCCCTCCCTTCCCCCAGCCCTCCCTCCCTTCTTCCCTCCCTTTTACCCTCTCTGCCCTCTCACATACACTCTAAACACCCTCCCCTCCCATCCCACCACCCCAATTCCATATGTAGGGGAATGCCATCCAGTTGGGGTCATGTAGATCTGACAGGTCATGTGAAGTAGGGACTAGGGCTTCTCTCCGACTCTAGATTAAGGCAGTTATCCCTCCATGGGGGATGTGTTCGCAAAGTCCTTTTGTGCAACAGGGATACATCCTGGCTCCACTGTCTGAGGTCTCTTAGACTGCTCAGTCCTTCTGGCTGAGACCCATATTCAGGGGGGCTTGAGTCAGTCCCATGCTGGCTTCCCAGCTATCAGTCTAGTGGCTCTTAGCTCCTCCTTGTTCAGGTAAGCTGTCTCTATTTGCTTCTGCAGCATGGTCTTGTCCTCTCCATCTGCTTCTGGGTTCTAGTTCGACTCAGTGTTTATGTATGGGTATTTGCTCCTATTTTCAACAGGTATTAGTTGAGGGCTCCATGGAGAAGTTAGTTGTTGATCTCACTCTCCGGGAAGGGCATTTATGATAGCCTTTCCAGGGAAGCTGAGATTGTTAGTTGGGACAGTCTTGTAGTTCTCTCGACCTTTCTTTGTGTTCAATTTTATCTTCAAACCAATATTGGCTCCCTCTTTTATGTTCTCTCTCTCTCTGTCTCTGTCTCTGTCTCTGTCTCTCTCTTTCCTATCTTCCATTCCTAACCTGTCTCAATCCTCCAGGTCACACATGCCTTCCTCTCCTCCCCCTCATTTTCTCCTACTTCTCTCTCCATTCGCTGTTCTCCCCCACTTCAACAGATCTCTGAGGGACTTGTCCATTCCCAGTTCTGTGAGGGACTTTATATGAATCTCTTAGAATACACCTTGTATCCTAGTTCATCTGGTGATGTGAATTATAGGCTGGTGATCATTTGATCTAGGTCTAAAATCCAAATATGAGTGAGTACATACTGTGTTCCTCTTTTTGTGACTGGGTTACCTCATTCAGGATGGTTTCTTCAAGTGCCATTCACTTGCCTGTGAATTTCAAGATACCATTATTTTCTTCTGCAGAGTAGTATTCCATTGTGTAGATGTGCCACATCTTCATTAACCATTCTTCAATTGAGGGGCATCTAGGTTGCTTCCAGGTTCTTGCTATTACAAATAGTGTTGCTATGACCATAGTTGAACAGATGTCTTTGCTGCATGGATGTTAATCGTTTGGGTATATGCCTAAGAGTGGGATAGCCGGGTCCTGTGGTAAACTAATTCCCATTTTCCTGAAGAACCGCCATACTGATCTCCAAAATGGCTATATGAGTTTGCACTCCCACCAGCACTGGAGGAGTGTTCCACTTTCTCCACATCCTCTCCAACATAAGTCATCAATGGTGTTTCTAATTTTAGCCATTCTGGCGGGGGTAAGATGGTGTCTCAAAGTTGTTTTGATTTGCATTTTCTGTTAGCTAAGGATGTGGAGCATTTTCTTAAGTGTCTTTTAGCCTTTTTGATTTCCTCCATTGAGAATTCTTTCTTCAGTTCTGTACCCCATTTTTTAATAGGGTTATTTGGTGTTTTGTTGACTAGTTTCTTGAGTTCTTTGTGTATTTTGGAGATCAGCCCTTTGTCGGATATAGGATTGGTGAAAATCTTCCCAGGCTGTGGGCTGCCGTTTGGTCTTGTCCAATGTGTCCTTTGCCTTACAGAAGGTTCTAAGTTTGAAGAGGTCCCATTTATTAATAGTTTCTTTCAGTGTCTGTGCCCCTGGACTTATGTACAAGAAGCAGTCTCCTATACAAATTTGTTCAAGGGTACCTCCTACTTTCTCTTCTAAGAGGTTCAATGTGGCTGGATTGATGTTGAGGTCTTTGATTCATTTGGCCTTGAGTTTTGTGCATGGCGACAGACATGGGTCTATCTGCAGTCTTCTACACACCCTCATCCAATTATGCCAGCAACATTTGTTGAAGATGCTGTCCTTGCCCCATTGTATAATTTTAGCTATTTTGTTAAAAATAAGGTGTTCATAGTTGCATGGATTAATATCAGGATTTTCAATTCTATTCCATTGCTCTACCTGTCTATTTTTATGCCAATAACAGGCTGTTTTCAGAACTATAGCTCTGTAGTAGAGCTTAAAGTCAGGAATGGTGATGCCTCCTGAAATTCTTTTATTATATAGGGTTGTTTTGGCTATCCCGGGTCTTTTTTTTTTCCATATAAAGTTGATTATTATCCTTTCAAGGTCAGTAAAGAATTGAGGTGGGATTTTAATGGTGATTGAACTGAATCTGTAGATTTCTTTTGTAAGATTGCCATTTTTACTATGTTAATCCTACCTAACCAAGAGCATGGGAGATCTTTTCAGTTTCTTCTATCTTCTTTAATTTCTTTCTTTAGAGTCGCAAAGTTCTTATTATATAGGTCTTTTATTTGTTTGGTAAGCGTTATACCAAGATACTTTATGTTGCTTGTGGTTATTGTAAAGGGTGATGTTTCTCTGATTTCTTTCTCTGCCTCTTTGTTGTCTGAAAAAAATTTGACTACTGATTTTTTTGAGTTTATCTTGTATCCTGCTAGTTTGCTGAAGGTGTTTATCAGCTGTAGGCGTTCCCTGGTAGAGTTTATTGGGTCGCTTATGTAAACTATCATATCATCTGCAAATAGAGACATTTTGACTTCTTCTTTTCCAATTTGGATCCCCTTGATCTCCTTTTGTTGTCTTATAGCATTAGCTAGAACTTCTAGTACAATATTGAAGAGATATGGAGAGAGAGGACAGCCTTGTCTTGTTCCTGATTTTAGAGGAATTGGCTTAAGTTTCTCTCTATTCAGTTTGATGTTGGCAGTTGATTTGCTGTATATTGCTCTTATTATGTTTAGGTATGTTCCTGTTATCCCTGACCTCTCCAAGACCTTTATCATGAAAGGGTATTGAATTTTGTCGAAGGCTTTTTCCACATCTAGGGAGATAATCATATGGTTTTTCTTTTTCTGTTTGTTTATATGGTGGATCACATTGATAGATTTTCGTATGTTAAACCATCCCTGCATTCCAGGTATGAAGCCTAGTTGGTCATGGTGGATGATTTCTCTGATGTATTCTTGAATTCGGTTTGCCAGTATTTTATTGAGTATTTTTGCATCGATGTTCATCAGGGATATTGGTCTATAGTTTTCTTTCTTAGTTGTGTCTTTGTGAGGTTTGGGTACTAAAGTTATTGTGGCCTCATAAAAAGAGTTTGGCAATGAACCTTCTCTTTCTATCTTGTGGAACAGTTTGAGGAGTAGTGGTATTAGTTCTTCCTTGAAAGTCTGGTAGTATTCAGCACTGAATCCATCTGGCCCTGGACTTTTTTTTAGGTTGGAAGGCTTTTGATGACTGCTTCTATTTCATTGAGGGTTATAGGTCTATTTAAGTTGTTTGTCTGTTCTTGATTTAATTTTGGTAAGTGATAGTTATCCAGAAACTTGTCCATTTCCTTTGAATGTTCAATTTTTGTGGAATACAGATTTTCAAAGTATAACCTGAAAATTGTCTGGATTTCCTCTGTGTCTGTTGTTACATTTCCCATTTCGTTTCTGATTTTGTTAGTTTGCATGTTCTGTCTCTGCTTTTTCGTTAATTTGGATAAAGGTTTATCTGTCTTGTTGATTTTCTCAAAAAACCAACTCTTTGTTGCATTGATTTCTTGTATTGTTTTCCTGGTTACTATTTTGTTGATTTCAGCCCTCAAGTTGATTATTTCCTGGCGTCTACTCCAGTGGGGTGAATTCGCTTCTCTCTGTTCTAAGGTTTTCAGTTGGGCTGTTAATTCTCTTATGTAACTATCCTCTGTTTTCTTCATATGGGCACTTAGTGAAATGAACTTCCTTGGTAGCACTGCTTTCAAGGTGTCCCATAAGTTCGGGTATGTTGTATCCTCATTCTCGTTGCATACTAGAAAGTCTTTAATTTCTTTCTTTATTTCTTCTTTGACCCAAGAGTGGTGCAAGTGCACATTGTTAAGTTTCCATGAGTTTGCAGGTTTTCTGCTATTTGTTTTGTTGTTGAATTCCAATTTTAACTCACCTATAAAAAGACACAGGCTAACAGAAGGGATACAAAGACAGAATCCATCCTTCTGCTGCATACAAGAAACACATCTTAGCTTCAAAGATAGACATTACCTCAGGGTAAAGGGTTGGGAAAAGATTTTCCAATCAAATGGAAATGATGGTCCGATAAGATACAGGGGACTAATCCTATTCTCTTGTATCTGTTGAGGTTTGTTATGTCACTTTGTATGTGGTCGATTTTAGAGAAGGTTCCATGTGGATCAGAGAATAAGGTATAGTCTTTTGTCTTAGGATGGAATGTTCTATTGATGTCTGTTAACCCCAGTTGAGACATAACTTCTGTTAATTCTTTTGTTTCTTTGTTGAGTTTCTGATTTGTGGTCCTGTCTAGTGTTGAGAGTGGTGTATTGAATTCTCCCACTATAAGTGTGTGAGGTTTTATATGAGCTTTGAATTTTAGTAGTGTTTCTTTTACGAATGTGGGTGACTTTGTATTAGGGGCATAGATGTTCAGAATTGAGACTTTGTGTTGATGGATTTCTCCTGAGATGAATATGAAATGACCATCTTCATCTCTTTTGACTAATTTTGGTTTGAAGTCTAACTTGTTAGATATTAGGATAGCTCTGCCTGCTTGCTTCTTATTTCCATTTGATTGGAAAATCTTTTCCCAACCCTTTACCCTGAGGTAATGTCTATCTTTGAAGCTAAGATGTGTTTCTTGTATGCAGCAGAAGGATGGATTCTGTCTTTGTATCCCTTCTGTTAGCCTGTGTCTTTTTATAGGTGAGTTAAGACCATTAATGTTGAGGGTGAGTAAGGACCATTGATTGTTGATGCTTGTTTGATTTAGGTTTGTTGTTCGCAGTGGTATTGTGAATATATTTGTTCTGCTTCACCCTAGGTTTCTGGTGTAGTTGGATTATCTGTTGCCTACATTTTTGTGGGTGTAGTTACCTTCCTTGGGTTGGAGTTTTCCTTCCAATACTTTCTATAGGGCTGCATTTGTAGATACATATTGGGAAAATCTGGTTTTGTCATTAAATATCTTGTTCTCTCCATCTATATTGATTGAGAGTTTTGCTGGATATAGTAGCCTAGGCTGGCATCCGCGTTCTCTTAATACTTTTAGAACATCTATCCAGGACCTTCTGGCCTTGAGGGTTTCCATGGAGAAGTCAGGTGTAATTTTGATAGGTCTGCCTTTATATGTTACCTGTCCTTTTTCCTTCACTTCTCTTAATATTCTTTCTTTATTCTGTATGCTAGGTGTTTTGATTATTTTATGTCGAGGGGTCTTTTTTCTTTGGTCCATCCTATTTGGGGTTCGGTATGCTTCTTGTACTTTCATGGGCATGTCCTTCTTCAGATTTCGAAAGTTTTCCTCCATGATTTTGTTGAGCTGGGCTTCCTCACCTTCGTCTATGCCTATTATTCTTAGGTTTGGCCTTTTCATGGTGTCCCACATGTCCTGTATGTTTTGTGTTAAGGATTTGTTGGATTTATGATTTTCTTTGGTCGATGAATCTATTTCTTCTAGTTTATCTTCTGCGCCTGGGATTCTCTCTTCCATCTCTTGAATTCTATTGGTTATGCTTGTGTCCGTGGTTGCCGATTTTTTTGCCCAGCTTTTCAATTTCCAGCATTCCTTCTGTTTGTGTTGCCTTTATTTTCTCAATTTCAGTTTTCAAGCCTTGAACCGTTTCCTTCACCTGGTTAATTGTTTTTTCTTGGCTTTCTGTACTTTCCTTATGGAATTTGTTCATTTCTTCCACTTTTTTTGTTTGTTTTTTCCTCCATTTCTTTATGGGATTTTCTTATATCTTCTTTGAGGGACTGTATCATTTTTATGATGATAATTTTTAAGTCGTACCCTTCTGCTTCCTCTGCTTTGTTGTTGTGTTCCATTCTAGTTGGTGTAGATTCCCTAGATTCTGGTGGTGTCATGTTTGTCTTTATGTTGTTAGGTGTTCTCTTGTATTGCCTTCTTCCCATAGTTTCTTCCAGTAGGTGTTAGTGGTGTCTCTTCCCTCTCTCTATGGTACTTCCCCGATGGGCTTATGTGGGTCTGAGATTCAATATCTGTAGCTCTGTGTGGTCCAAGCTCTCTAGGAGGTTTCCCCACAGATAGGGATCCAGGGATGGGGTTAAGGATGAGGATCCAGAAGAAGATGCCAGCAGGTACTCATAGTGGTCCTCTGACCAATAGCTCTGGCCAATAGCTCTGGCCAATAGCTGGTGGAAGAGGATGAGGGCTGAGCTGGAACTTGAGAAGGTTTTGCAGGGTAGTGGGATCTCACTGGAAACTGGTGCTCCACAGCTGAGACCTCGTTCTTTGGCAGAGGCCAGGATTAGGGGGTCAAGGGTCTTGCCTGCAGGAACTCCAAGTGGACCTGCAGAGATAGGCTGATCTCTGGGAGGGGCCCGGGACTCCAGCAGAGGACTGGAGGTGGGGTCAGAGACCAAGAAGGTGGAAATTACAGGTGGTCCCCCGTGGATAGTCAGGTCTCCTTTGTTCTTAGTTGCTCCAAAGTAGGGTGAACTGTTGGCTCCACCCTCTGTCCCAGAGCTCAACCAGAGTGGCAGGACTGTGGGTGGGGTAGGGCACAGGGTAGGGGGGGTAGGCTGGTGGTGGGGATGGGTGGGGGGTGTATCAGAGCTCCAAGGGTGCTCTCGATGGCCATGGGGACCGGAGACAAGAGCAGCAGGATGAGGGGCCAACCCAGGGAGTTCAGGTGGTGGAGGGGGGAAAAGAGGTTGTATGGGACAGGCAGCCCCGATTGGGCCCAGACTTACCTCTGGCCAATAGCCGGCGGAAGAGCTATTTCATACATTCTTAAACCTTGGGGTTCTATAATTTTTATTTTTCAATCTTCATGATAAATTATTTTTATAAGAGTTGATTGCTATTGTTTTGCATCTATATTACATATACATATATTTTTAAATTCAAGTATAATTACACCACTTCCTCCTTCCTTGTTCTCTCTCCCAAGCTTCCCTTGTATCTTCTTTGTTTTTTTTCTAGTACATTTTAATCTGTACTTTCCTGTTCGTGAGGATTCCCTAAACACAATTACCTCTCAGTACTTTTCTTTATATTCTGCTACCTTTTATCTATTCTTAACTTAGTATATTTTGTAGAAAAGAAAACTTTTATTCAGACTCCAATATTTTAATTGATCATCACCCATGTAATGTTTTAATGGTATATTTTACCCTACATAAATTTCCATTTTATAATATCAGATGTGTTTTTATTTATTATTTATATTTTAAGCATTTCATATGTATAGAAAATGGAGTATAATCATATCCATCCTTTCTCCCGCCAAGTCCTTTGGGTCTCCTCCCACATATTTATCTCCCAAATTCATGTATTTTGTTTCCTCTTTTTAAAAATGATCCACTAAGTCCAGTTAACATAATACATATGTTCATAAGTGGGTTATGGCTAATCAGTTACCACTCTTTGAAACAGAATGGTTTTCTATTCTGTCAGTGTTCTAAACTTCCAATAGCTCCTCACTTAGAGGTGAGTTCTAATGAAATCTTGAATATTGCTTTAGTTCAAGTCTTATTTGGGTAACAACACAGTAGAAATTTAAGAAAACGATAGCCATGTTTTGTTAACAAAGTTGAATTTTGTAGCTCTCCTTTTAATTCTTTGTTGTGAATTCTTTCTACTTCCTCAACAAATTTTTCGTGAATATTGGCACAGTATGGAAGGGAGGAAAAAGGCAAAGGAATAGAGGAAACGAAGAGATACAAGAGAGATAAGGATAGATAAAGAGGGCTTAGAACTCAAGGTCATTTATTTTCAGGACTTTGATCAGTTCAGCATTTCTCCATTTAGTACTCCATTTACTACTGCTACAACACAAAGCTTTCCTAAATAAGGTTTAAGCAGCCCTGGTAATGGCATAAACAGAAATATTTAAAGGCAGTTTGTCAACATGACACTTAGCAAAATAATCTACTAAATTCTACACTGGAGACTTTGACTGCCCACATCACTGCTATTCAAGCAGACTTAAATAAGCTCTTGAATAAGGTCTCAAATCCAATACTAAAGCATTTAGCTACCTTACAATGGACATGCCACCAGTATACCAGTGGCAGTTGATATTGCAGAATATGGATTCCACACTGGGTAACACCATTGATGTCTTTTCTTTCTTAGAAGCCTGATATCAGCTATGGTATTATGAAAGTAAGCCAGCATGAAGGAAGTTTCCTGTTCATTTTGGGTTTGATTTATTTATGATTTGCGGTCCAAATGTGTAGTGTCATTATTAAAATATCTTAACATGTTGTTATTGTGAATAACCAAAATCAATGATGAAAGACTACATTGTTTTGATGAACATAGGTTTTTGTCTAACCAATCATTCATATTAACAATTGGTGGTATCAGTCATGTACAATTATTTTTGCACCTATTAACAATGTATTCTGGGGTAGAAATTTTTCAGACATGCATGATAATTCTATTCAAACTCCACTGAGTGTGTGTGTTCTAGCATCATTTAGCTTCTTGCTCTTGTTCTCTTAGTGTTCATTTCTGCCTACTTTGAGTTATCTGAACATAGTAATAATAAACTTTTTAAATTCTCTGTATTGTAAATCATTCTTACTGAGGGTTGTTTCTACACAATTAGTAACTTTTGGAGAATATATGTCTACTTTTCTTGTTTTCTTGTTGTTTGTTTTTACACTGGGACATGTGAATTGGGAGTTGGTTGGCTGATGTTTTATTTATCTATTTTGTTGTTGTTATTTTTTGATTCAGGACCCCTCACAATTGATCACCCAGGGTCCTCAGTAAGCACACAGGGAGTTAGGAATTCCTTGCACCTATGAGACACTCTTAGATAATAGGTAAACACAGCACAGGACATTTGTGGGTTATTCTGTTTAAGGGCTTCTATACTCAGTTCCTCATAGACTCAAAGATGATCCTGTGTATGCTATGTGGGATAATATTTGGAGCATGGCCTTTGCTTACATTTATAGTTCCTTTAAAAATTTACAATTATGTGACTGAATAGGTAGCTCAGTATTTAAGAACCCTGGCTGTTCTTTAAGGGGACTTATGTTCAATTCCCAGGATCCTCATGAGGACTCACAATTATCTGTAACTCCATTCCAGGGTATCTACACTTCTCTTGTCTTAGCTGAAACCAGTCAACCATGTGGAACACATAATACAGATAAAATAGCTATACACATAAAATAAATAAAATATAAAAAGTAATTTTATAATTTTAGCCTAATTAATTAAAAGATTACTTTATATGGAATTTGCCTATATTCAAGTACATATATATCAATAAACTCCTAAATGGCCTCAATATATATATTTTAACAATTAAGTTCCACTAAGTTCCATAGCTACAATCTACCAACAGGTATGTGACAATGAATCTTGCAATAGATACTTTTTATTATTACATGTGTTCTGTGTACAGAATTGAAGAATAGCTTCATATATACAGAACTGAAGCAAATGCACACCTAGTCCCAGTTTTTTATTCTCCTAATTTTAATACATTTACTTCATTTTTAATCATATAGATTTATATCTATATGATTAAACTATGTGATATCCAGCAGGCTATTCTAGACATGATTGTTTGCACTATTATTGAACACTCTTTTTTTTGTTAAGAAACACTATATATTATTAGGTTTTGTGTGATGGTAGAAATAGCACAATAAGAATATTGTGCAATCTAAGAATCAAAAATGAACAGCAGACTAAATGAAACATGGAGCAACCCTAACCATTTTTGATGAATGATCTTTAATGTTTTGTGCAGCTTGTATTTACAAAGTAAACCTCTCCAACCAAAGCAATGAACAACACTAAATATGTGCTATCTTCTGCAATTTTGAGAAAATGAAAATTATATAGATTAGTGCACATAAAAGCAAATATTTCAAGGGACATGTGTCTTAAAAAACTTCCATCTATCAAGAAAGAAGCTGTTCTGATGGTCAATATTCATTTAAAATATAGATATCTAAATTTATATAATTGAAATCATTTTAATTTCATCTAGAGCTATCTTTATACTGACACTGCCAGAATCCCCATTGCTACAGAGTCCAGAGACTGAGAAAATTGCTTATAAATGACATTTGGTGAAATATTTCTACAACAATTTTAATGCATAGTGAATTTTTGCCAGGAGTTATACCTATTTATTTGACCAGATGTTCTATGTCATGTTTTCCTCAAATGTCATAGTAACTCTGGGCATCCTTCCTTCAATCATGTTTTACTGGCCTGGGATCTGAACCTGGAAATTGATGTAGATAGAGATCCAACTGATGTTTGGAAATACTGTTTTTCCACTTAAATGATTGAGTTTCTAGGGGATATTATTTTTTATAATACTCTTGGGAAGGATGAATATTGATTCTGTCTATGATCTGTTCTGTGGGTCAATGCCTCCCTTTAGTCGCTGTAAAGATCAGGCAGGAAGAAATATCATAATCAACATATGTGCATGTACAAACACACACACACACACACACACAAACGAATACACACACCTCTACTAAGAAACTATTGTGCAGTGGCACATAATGTCATTAATTCTGTCTTCTTGAGACCAGATCAAGTTTTCTGATAGTCATAAGAACATTGGAAAGAAAATGGAGAGTAGGATGACTTGTTCCTAACTACCCTTTGCCATGGGGAGATGTCATTTCCAGAAACACATGAGGGGGTCCACATTTTTACTGAGTGATACATTTTGTCATGGATTCTTTGATAATCTCATACAATATTTTATCACATTCAACCCACATCTCCGGTATTCCTCCAGGTCCTCATTGTATGTATGATACTTCAGAGAGGTCATTTTACTTGATTTATGTTGTACAGAGACATGCCAGAGACAGAGGTGATATTGGAACTAAACTGGATGAGTTTAAGGACCTGACTTCTTCTACTTTGCCAAAACCAGCTATTTAGAGAATTCTGGCCTCGGCCCTGATGTCTGCCAATTTTCCAGCAAACTACATACTTTAACCCCCTAATGTGTTTTAATGCATAGTCCCATTCTTGAATTCTCTGTGTTCTAGGTGTTCAATATTACATTTTTAAAAGAATTCAAATATATTCTTATAACTTTACAAAAATTGGTATAGGGAAATAACCCTGCTAAAATTAGAGTTAAACAACAGCATTTAACATGTCCATAGCACATAAGATATTATTAACCTACTATTAAGATACTCTTATTGTGTTTAGGTGTGGTTTAAAATACATGACATGAACATAAAATATGGAAAAATATTTTAAAAGTAGTCCCACTTAAAAGGAAGTCAAACTGAATTTTACTCATTCAGAGACAAAACATGAAACAAATTTATCAGAATTCATGAATGTTATTTCATTAGATTAAAATGTTTAATATTCTGGTCAGTGTAAGCCCAACAATGTAAGATGAAGCAATTTAATGTTTTATACACTATTCATCTATGTGATGAGGCTGATTGGAGTATATGAATGTATAATTTGATTTTTTTTCTAGATAAGATAATCCTACTGTCAGAAATGCCAACCCTCAATACAAAGGCTTCCTCTTTGAAACTAAAGAAAGTTTTGTGTATTTAGTGTTCTCATCTGTGAACTAAAGCTATTTACTGGATGGCTATGTATCAATTCTAGTTGGTGTAGTTTTCTCTAAGGAGGCATCTTGATATAAACAAATATTAACTCTGATCTTTTGTCTGATATACTGAAAGGTGAAAGATCTTAGTATTCATTTGTGAAATAGGATAACAATTAAGAATATTATAGACAGAATTATTATGAAGGAAATGTAGGAACAGAAACAACAATGTCAGGAACAGGGGGTAGTTCTCCTTACATAAAGAAATACACAGTTCTGAAGTTTTATATTATTTGTAACTTTTTTCAATTTTTTTGGACCATTTATATATATATATATATATATATATATACATATATATATATATATATATATATATGATAGATTACCTGAAAGTAAGCAGATACATATATGTAGTAATTATTAAATAATAATAAATAAATTCAGATGTGGGAACCTGGTGGACATATGCTAACATAGAAAATCCCAAAATTTGAAAACACTAATTTTCTTCTTATAAAATGTGACTATCATGTAGTTAATATAAGAAAATTAAGTTATATACTAAATGCCTAATTCTATGTTAGTGCCTGCAGAGCATATATGTGGGACATTTGTTTGTATATAATGTTAACATACTGAAATCCCTAGCAGTGCTTTCATTCAAAAATTCCATAGAGAAAAACAAAGGTGTAGGTTGCAACATAGGAGCATGTTTCTCTATCTGCCTCAAACTGTTCATCATTCAGACCCAATCTCAAACTCTTTCCTAACACTTCTCTGCCCTTAGCTGGCAAAATCATTCTTCTGAAATTCCTTAAATAATGAAGGCCAAACACAAATACTATAGGAAGAAGAAAAAATGAAACCGTAGAGAGTCCAGTAGAGGGTTCAATTTATCTTATACCAGCTGATAGACTCTTAAAGGAGTTAGCAGTTAAACTAACATTTCCTACTTTCTAGCCTGCCTGTGCAATAAAAGAGGGCTGAGTTCTGTCTTTGTATAGGTTTTAACACTTAATTTGCTAAATAAACTCAGAAGTCTGTCTCTTTTGGGAAGAGAAATGCATCTACTATGGGTATGGATATTTCAAACTGCTGCAGAACATAACCCATCAGTTCCTGGAATGTATTCAATAGATCACAGAATACTTTGGAGGAAACATCCTTCAAGAAACACTCCGTCTTTTTTTCTGTTTGGTCCCAAAGTTCTTCACTTTTAAAAGTTCTCATTTTAAGGCAAGAGTGAAGGCTCAGAGGTTCAAAGAGCTTTAGGTAGATGCAGAGGCACTTGTGACTAGGCGACCAGCATCCAAGCTTACAAGTGCCTATAGTTTCAGCTTCAGGGAACTCAATTCTCTCTTCTGATCCCCTTGGCCATTTTAATCACATGCATAAGCCAACATTCCCCATACACATGAACACTAAATTGAGAGATAATAATATCTTGTTTTATAGAATGTTCTGGTTTTTGTGGGTATGAAAAATTCAATTGCATTTCATTATTATACTTAATAATGTTATTGAAAAGGAAGCTTCTGTAAGGCAAATGACACAATCAAGGGGACAAAACAGCAGCACACAGAATGGGAAAAGATTTTCACCAACTGCAGATCTGACAGAGGGCTGATTTCCAAAATATACAAAGATCTCAAGAAGCTAGTTAACAAAACACCAAATAATTTCATTAAAAAGTGGGGAATAGAACTAAATAGAGAATTCTCAATGGAGGAATCTAAAATGGCAGAAAGACACTTAAGAACATGCTCAACATACTTAGCCATCAGGGAAATGCAAATCAAAACAACTCTGAGATACTCCCGTAAGAATGGCTAAAATCAAAAACACCAAAGATAGCTTATGCTGGAGAGGATGTGGAGAAAAGGGCAAACTCCCCTACTATTGGTTGGAGTGCAAACTGGTACAAACATTTTGGAAAACACTATGGTGGTTCCTCAAGAAAATGGGATTTAGTCCACCTCGAAATCCAGTAATTCCACTCTTAGGATGCATAATTCCATTCAAAAGTTGCATTATAATGCAACAAGGACATCTCTTCAGCTATGTACATAGCAGCATTATTTGTAATAGCCAGAACATGGAAGCAACCTAAGTGGCCATCAACTAAAGAATGGATGGGGAAAATGTGGTACATTTACACAATGGAGTCCTAGTCTGCAGAAAAACACAATGGAATCCTCAAATTCAGTGGGAAATGGACATAACTAGAGGAAACCATACTGAGTGAGGTAAAACAGTTACAAAAAAGACAAACAGGGTATGTACTCACTCATGTATGGATTGTAGACATAGAGCAAAGAATCATCAGCTTACAATCCACAGCAGCATAAAAGCTAGGAAAAAAGGACGACCCTAAGAGAGACATGCATGGTTTTCTGGAGAAGAGGAAAGGGACAAAATTTCTCGAGCAAATTGGGAGCTTGGAGGTAGGGAAGAGGGAGTCTGTCTCTGACTAAATATATAGACCAGAAAGCAATTCAGTGGCAATATAAGTAAAGAATAAAGTATAATTGTTTCATCATTAGTTCTAGTGCTACAGTTTTCTTTAAGTAAAACATAGCTAATTATTTTTATTCTAAATTGACCCAGGTACTTCTAAAAATTTGTTACCATTTATTTACTTTTTTGGAGTTTTGAGAGCATGCATGTTATGGTATTATTGTGAACCTGAGAGGTAAACATGTAGGAATGAGTAATTTCCTTCTAAATTGTAGGTCCCATGGATGGAATTCAGATTTTAGATATGGCAACAGGTGAATTTTTATGGTAAGTCATCTTGTTGGATGAGAAATGTAAGCCTAAAGTACAACCTTATTATTTTAATAACTAAAGTCTGGTGAGATGGCTCAAGAGTTAAAAGGTCTATGATTCCAATTTAGAACTATTGTTCTAGACTTATTTTTTAATCAGGTTAGGAAAGAGTGTATTAATAAGTGACCAAAATGTTGACATTGACAAACATTTACAATGAAAGGTAATATTCATTTTTGAAAATATAGGGCACTAAGAATAATTACTAGTACCAAGACATACAAGTCAAAACAATTGTGAGACCAAGCAAGAAGTCTTGAATGTTTAAAGTTGAATTTATACAATATATTTGTACATCATCACTGCTGTCATCATAACCATTATAAGAAATAATTGGGAGACATAATTTTGTTTTAAATAGAGCTGTAGAAAATTTGAGTTTAAATTTTGTCTTTGAGTCATGCAGTGATAAATTGGAATGGGGCATCAAAAACAACTTTCTAAATCCTAGAGGCAATGCATTCCTCTTTCTGAATCACTCCTGTAAGCTATAGAACACTAGACTTTTGTCTATAACTCTGAAACAGTAGTAGACTCTCCAATTTCTCTCTCCTTCCTGAGGTCACCAGTCTCTGATAAATACTTCTCTAACTTCAAATTCCATGTAATCAATATTTCTGTTTATACATTTGTCCTTCTGTACTTGGATTAGTTTGTGCAACACACCTTTTAAACACGATGAGATTTCACATATATGTTTATGTATAAATAATACATAAAGCCCTGACAACCTTAATCTTTTCCAAGAACGTATATGACAGAAGGAGAAAACAGACACTAGCATGCTGCTTTATGGATTCTACATGTATACATTGGCAAATACACCATTTACCCATCAAATATATATATATATATATATATATATATATATATATATATATATATCTTAAGCAAATGTGAAAAGAGTTTTAATTGCTTTCCATCTTCTACAAGTGTGCATTGGCATATGTGCCATTTTCCCATCAAATACACAAATAAATGAATAAATAACTCAATAAATGTGAAAAGAATTTAAAATGATTCTTGCAATACTTGTTAATAAATAGATGAGAAGCTTCTGTAAGGCAAAGGACACAGTTGATAAGACCAAATGGCAGCCCACAGACTGGGAAAATACCTTCATCAACCCTACATCTGACAGAGGGCTGATCTCCAAAATATACAAAGAACTCAAGAAACTAGTCACCAAAACACCAAATAACCCTATTAAAAATAGGTTACAAAACTGAAGAGAGAATTCTCAATAGAAGAAATCAATAAGGCTGAAAGACATTTAAGAAAGTGCTCAACATCCTTAGCTTTCAGGGAAATGCAAATCAAAACAACTCTGAGATACCATCTTACTCCTACTAGAATGTCTAAAATTATAAACACAAATAACAACTTATGCTGTAGAGCATGTGGAGAAAGGGGAACACTCCTCCACTGCTGGTGGGAATGCAAACTTGTAGAGACACTTTGGAGATCAAAATGGTGGTTCCTCAGGAAAATGGGAATCAGTCTACCACAGTACCAAGCATTCCCACTCTTAGGCATATGACCAAATGATCCACATCCATGAGACAAAGACATGTGTTCAACTATGTTTGTATAAGCATTATTTGTAATAGCAAGAACCTGGAAGCAACCTAGATGCCGCTCAACTGAAGAGTGGATAAAGAAGAGGCACATTTACACAATGGAATACTAGTCTGAGGAAGAAACAATGGAATCTTGAAAGTCACAGGCAAATGGTTGGAATTTGAAGAAACCATCCTGAATAAGGTAATGCAGACATAAAGGAGGAACATGGTAATCACTCATTCATGGATTTTGGACATAGAGCAAAGGATCAGCAGCCTATAATTCACACTGCCAGAGAAACTAGGGTACAAGGAGGAATATAAGAGATTCTTCTTATAAGGTCCCTCACAGAAGGGGAAAGGAACAAGACTTCCTGAACATATTGGGAATGATATGGGGGGCAGATGAGTGGAGATGGACCTAGGAGAAAGAGAAGAGGAGGATAGGAAAGCTGGTGGGAGTAGCAGCATTGAGTCAGGGGAGGAATAGATGAGAGAAAAATAAAGAGAGAGAAATAGGGATATATATATATATATATATATATATATATATATATATATATATATATAAATAAAGAGAGAGAGAGAGAGAGAGAGAAAGAAAGAGAGAGAGAGAGAGAAAGCATAAAAGAGGGAACCATTGAAGAGAAAACTGACTCTAGAGAAATGTCCAGATACCCAGAAGACTGACACCAGCTAACAATTTAAGCAACAGTTGAAAGGCTACCATAATTGCCCTTCCCCTGATAATGAGATATATAACTAACACATCTGACATGGTAGAGTCCTCATCTAGTAGCTGATGAAAACAGAAGGAGACACCCACAGCAAAACACTGAACTGAACTGGAATGCAGATGCATAGAGAGACAAGTCCAGGCTACAGACACAGAGACAGCTGACCTGAACAAGGAGGAGCCAATGGGCCCCCAAACTGATAGGTGGGAAACCAGCACTGGACCGACTAAGACACCCTGAACATGGGTCCCTGTTAGAAGGTTTGGGCAGTCTGAAGAACCTCTGACAGTGGAACCATGATGTATCCCTGGTGCACAAAAGGACTTTGGGAGCACATTCCCCTTGAAGGGATACTCCCTTAACCTAGAGGCAGGAGGGAGAGCCTAGTCCCTATTCCAAATGACATGACAGATTTTGTTGACCCTCCCTGAAAGGCATCACACTCTCTGTAGATTGTGTGTGTGGGCGAAAGGGATAGGAGGATGTGTGTGTGTATATATGGTTCCTATCTATTGATTTGATGGTCTGTGGTTATGGGTTTATGGGATAATTGTGTTTTTCTACTGTGTGGTAAATCTCTTTAGGTTGACGTTTTCCTTCTACCATATTCTGTAGGGCTATATTTTTAGAAAGATAAGTTACTAAAATTTGATTTGATCATGTAATGTCTTATTTGCTCCATCTGTTGTGATGATGTTAGTATTTTGCTGGGTATAATATTCATGGATGGCAACTCTGGTCTCTTAGAGTTTGTAGAACATCTATGCAGGCATTTCTGACTTACAAAGACTTGATTGAAATGCCAGGAGTCATTCTAATAGGCCTGCCTTAATATGTTCTTTGATATTTTTTTTCCTCTTTTTTTTTTTTTGGTTTTATTATTTTTTGTCTGCTTGTTTTTCAAGACAGGGTTTTCTGTATTGCTTTGGAGCTTGTGCTAAAACTAGTTCTATAGAATAGATTAGCCTAGAACTTCAGAGATCTTCTGCGTCCCAAGTGCTATGAATAAAGGTGTGCACCACTAATGCCCATCTTGCAGCTTTTAATATTCTTTATGTTGTTGTTGTTCTGTAAGTTTGGTGTTTTTATTTTGATGTGATAAAGGGACTTTTTTTCTTGTCCAGTGAATTTGGAGGTCTGTATGCTTCTAGTGCATTGATAAGCATATCCTTCTTTAAGTCAGGAAAATTTTCTTCTATAATGTCATTGAAAATATTTTCTGTTTGTTTTACCTCAGTTTCTTTTCCTTCCTCTATTTTCATTTTTCTTGGATTTGGTCATTTCATGATTTCCCAGATTTTGTATCTGTTTTATGCCAGGAATTTTTTAGATTAACATTTTCTTTGACTTTTTTGCCTCATGCCTTTAGTACCTGAGATTTGATACTATATCCTCTGATATTTGTTTGTTGAGGCTTACTTCTTACATTACTGTTTGAGTTACTAATTTAAAATTTCAGATTTCCATCTGTTTGGGTTTGTTTTTATTGAGTCTATCTATATAATGTTTAGCCACAAAGATTATGTGTCTTAGCCATATATCAGTGTACATAGTAACCTTGATGCCATATTTACTGGATAATGAATGTTTTAAATAAATTATTACTTCTTTAAGAAAAGAGTTAACAAGATAACTATGAATGTGAGTGTTTAAGTTTCAGGAGGTAACCAGTGAGGCTCCTGAGTCATGACTGTTAAGTGGACATTGTCTTCTTTGCTGTGATTTCATCATCTATTTTTTTTTTTTTTTTGTTAATCTTGCTCAGTTCTAGTTTTCACAAAGGTGTCTGTCTTAGCTATCTGCTACATTTTATTCATTTGCTTCAAGGACCATATTATCTGTATAACTAATTTGACTTAGTTTTCTATAATGAATGTAAATATTCTATAACTATTAAGAACCGAAATGATTATATTTATAAATTTTTCAAAACTAGAGGAGACACTTCAGTTAAAATTGGATGTCTATATATGACACAATTCCTACACAGTTGTTTTACTTACACAATTGTAAAGGTTAACGATGAGAGTATCTGTGGCGAGGAGTTGTTTCACAAGTAATGTGGTAGGAACCATCTCTAATCTCATTACTGTTTGTTACAAATGTTACACTATGTCTTGTGATGACTACCCATACCCTGCCCATGTGGAAAAATATTTAATGAGTGAATATTACTTCTGCCCTTATTATAATAATTGAATTCCGGAATGCTTAAATCTATCTCAAGTTTCCAAAGTGCTTCACGGTTTTGTTTTCCTGGGAGCCTATAATGGATTTGCAACTTTCTATATTTCAACAGAGCATGTCCCAAATCACACCTTCTCTTTAAAATATGACGATTTTACTTGCAAAGGCAGCATATTCATATAAATCAGTGAGAGGCATTTGTAAATATTTCATGGAGTCCAAAACACTTGTTTTATGGAAAACAGTTTGCTAACTACACATTTGGATGGTGAGTGAAAATGAATTCTATAAAGCATGAATAATTCTGTTTAGAAATTCTTTGTGTTTTTAACTATTCCATATATACGTGTATATATATATATATACATATATATATATATATATATATGTATATATATATATATATACACATACACACACATATATATATATCAGAAATTATAAAGAACTCAGACATGCATTTAGATAAAGAGCATCCCAGGGTGAAATAAAGTAAAATGAGCACTTACCTACTTCTTATTCTTAAGGGGTACAACAGATAACGGTTTGTTCAAAATAAAATAGTGGTGATATTATTTGCATATTAACAAATCAAAGTTAATTTCTAATAGATGGGTTTAGCTGTAAATTTATATTAATGGGTTTGTTTTTATATTTCTACATTTCTTATATTTATAAAAAAGTATCTTTTTAATGGAATTTCATTTTGTATTAGGCAAGGGAACAGATACATCGTTTTCTGAGTTAGAGGAAAATGAAAATGAAATATTTTAATATATACTAGGGGGAATTCAAATCCCAATTATCTTTGGTGCTGTTGAGGTTGAAGGAAATATGTTAATTGGTTTGTAATTTAGGTTACATTTAAATTTTTAGATTTTGAAAATAAAGTTTGTTTAAAGACTACCTTCTTATTGAAAAACCACTCTATATAAATATTAAGCCAAACAGAATGAGGAAAAATACAAACTCAATTCATGCAGTGCCTAAGAGCCAAGAATATGAGCAATTATTAATGCAATAGATGTGATTAATTTAAGAGTACATAAAAAAATGTAGGAAGTGCTTTCTAGCCAGAGATATCATCATATGACTTAAAACTAGCACTCTGGAGGCAGAAACAGGCAGATCTCCATGAGTTTTAGGTCAAATGGGCAATACAACAAGCACCAGGCAAGCCAAGGTTAGAGTTAGAGCTTGTTTCAAACAAACAAACAAACAAACAATTAAAAACAGTATTGTCTAATCTGAAAGCGAAAAATATTGATCAAGGCCTTAAGTGCATGCTGGATACATTTAATGATTTATATAAAAATTCATTTTTGTCTCCCAAAACCTCTTAACCCATTTTAATCTCATTTTGCTCTCACTATTTATTTAAAGTAAAAAAAAAAAATCATGTTTTTCTAAACATGGCATACATTCACAGCTAAACACTGAGCCAAATTGGAATCCAGATGCAGAGAGGGAGGACAAGACCAGGCTACAGAAACACATAGAGACAGCTGACATGAACAAGGAGGAGCCAATGGATCACCAGACTGATAACTGGGAAACCAGCATTGGATCAACTCAGACCTCCTGAACCATGGGTTACCCAGTTAGAAGGACTGGGTAATCTAAGGGACCTTTGACAGTGGAACCAGGATGTATTCCTGGTGCACAAAAAGTCTTTGGGAGCACATGAAGTGATACTCCCTTTATCTAGAGGCATGAAGGATGCCCTAGTCCCTATTTCAAATGACTTGACAGATTTTGTTGATCCCTCTTGGAGGGCATCATCCTCCCTGTGGAGTTGGGGGGGGTAGGATGGGAGGGTGATTGGGGGGCATGGGAGGGAGAGAGAAGTGGGATAGATGTGTAAAATAAAAAAATAAAAAACAAAAATAAAAAAAGTAATTAGAAAAAAAAATAAGCTGAGATATGATTGTTGAAATTGATGAACTACTGACTTGCTTGAGCTATCCTGGCTAAAAATGAAGAAAATATGGGCAAAAAACATCATGTTCTTAGTGTACTTTATATATCACCTACAAAAATAAAGGCTTCCATGAAGACAGAGTTTCTTTCCAGCCTGGTCCCATAGCCATTTAAGCCCAAATAAATACACAGAGGATTACATTAATTACAAACTGGCTGTTGTCTTATTCTTCTTATTGACTAGTTCTCTCTTAATTATTAACCTGTTTCTATTCATTGATGTATTGCCCCAAGGCTGTGTCTTACCCATAATTCTCCTTCTGTGGCTACATGGCATCTCCCTCACCAGTTCTCTCAGCCTCCCTCTTCCCAGCATTCTCCTAGTCTGGTGGCCCCACATGTAATTTTTTGTCTAGCTACATCCTGCCTCTTCATTGGCCAAAAGAGCTTTATTCATCAACCAACAAGATAAACACATTCATAGTTTACAAAAGGACATGCACTATCACTTCCATTTTGAACTCTAAAGTAGAAAGGCTTTAGCTAAGGAAGCTCTAACAAAAGGACCAAAGGCAGTCAGGAAGATAGTCTTAAAATATTGGAAGCCTTATTGCTTAATAAATTATTTGACTGTTTTTGTTTTCTCAATTTAACAGGAAATTTTTATATAAAGGAAAAGAAACATTTTTAAGTTAATAAATCCATTTTTTTTAGCCATTGGAATTGTAAAGACCTTTTTATAAAGCCTCTTCTATTTTCATATGCATATTTATCTACCTCATATGAATGATTTTGTTTTGATGTTAAGCTAGGAATTTAAAGGCTCAATTTATGTTTGCCATAATAATATTCAGAAATAATTCCAATGAGTTGTGAAAATGCAGATAGTCTGCTTCATTGTAGATTTGCTATCAACCACATCTAGATGTACGTCTGTCAAGGAGCTAATGTTTTCTAAAAAGAAGACTTAAGGGTAATGATGATACAGGACATACATACCTTACTAGAGTAACTATTATAAATTATGATTTATAAGCACCCTAGTACCATATTATTTTATACAGTGATTATTTTCCATATTGGAGATTTAAATTTTGTGTCTCATAATCTCATTTGTTTCACTATGTTTTCAACTTACCTTTAGTAATGAACTCAATATTTCACACAACATCTGTTAATTGGTGGTTCCAAGCTATTAGCTGACATTGAATGCTGATGATATTATGAAGCTAAAAATAATCTGATCATCCTGTAAAGTTACTTCTGTTTGAATTATCTAGGATTTGTAGATAGATTTATCTTCTGAACTTTCAAAGTCTGTGACTCTATTTCTATATATTGGAGTTAACTTGCACACTTTGTGAAATGAGTTACATAGGAACTAGATGAACATTGAAATTTAAGTTTTTCATTATTTGTCTTTCATTATGAAAGACAAAGAATTAACTTTTGACCAAAGGTAAAATGGTTCCTTCATGAAATATGATGAATGCTATGGAAAATAATAGTAAGAAAGAATATTAAGAATTATTACCAATTTTGAGAAGGAGAGACAGAAAAGAGTTTGGCATGGTAGAGAAACTAGTAAGGTGTTGGAATAAGACATGAATGAAGCTCAATTTATTACCATATAAATTGAAAGTACTGGGCTAATATATATGTGATATTTTTAGTTAATGGTAACTATATGATTTAGTATATACCTGTGATATGAATTATCACATAAAAACACTTTGGTTGAAGGACAGATAAGATCGATATTATGATCTTAGAGAAATTAATAATGAGGCCTATAAGTAATGTTTTAACCTAGAATATGGAAGGGTCTGTATAGCAGAATAAATAAAAGACACAAAGAGAGATATTTCAGTTCAAACTTCCAGCAGAAGCTCAGAAAAAAAAGAAGCCAACCACTAGTTCTTACCTCCACATCACCTTATACTAAAAGTGAAATCCTCAAACTGTTCCCAACTTCACTGTTCCTCGTATTCACTCAGGCTGCTCACCTCAGTGTGGCTAGAGACTTTCAGACTGAATGCCTCTATCTTTCATACCTCTCAAATTCTGGGATTAGAGGCATGAACTCTGATTCACTCTATGGTAGCCAGGTGGTCTTGGACTCAGAGATATATCTACCTCTTTATCCCGAGTCCTGGGATTAAAGGTATGTATCACCAGTGCCTAATCTCTATAGCTTGAGGCTAGTGTTGCTTTCTGAACCCTCAGGCAATATTTAATAGAATACCACCACAGGACTGAGTTAGTGATAATTATGAAACTTCTTTTCCTTTTGAAATTTTTAATGAACTGGCCATGGTAGGTAAATAGTTCCAAGAATTTCATAAGAGATTTCAAGTATATAATAACAGCAACAACACCAACAACAAAACACTTCTGTGAAGAAGAGGATCTTATCTATGATAGTGATAGAAAAAAAATTTCACAAGCTAGACATACTACAGGGGACTAATATCTGTAATATAGAAGTAATTTCAAAGCAAAAATTGAACACCAAATATATAAAATAAAAATGAATGAATAACAGAGAAAAGCAAATATCCAATGAAAAATTTAAAAAGTTTTCACCTTTATTCACCATGGGAAGGAATATTAAAACTGCTTTGAGATTCTGTTTCACTCAAGTCAGAGTGACTATCATTATAAAAACAAGGAACATTGATGTGATTCACAGGATTTACAGCTGCGCAGGAATAGTGATTTCTTTCTCCCTTGACAGTTTAATTAGAAATTTCAGATACTATGAAAACTAGTCATTAAGAAGGAAGCATCCAGGTGTGTTTAACATCAACCCTTAAATGTTCTGTGTCCCACTTGTGTGGTCTGTAGAAATAAATCTTTTGTTCAAGATCTTGGGGCAGCCAACAGCAATGGAAACATTCTATATTGTTTTGGGTATTTCTTGGATGTCCTATAACCAACAACTCAAAGGAATGTCTCTTTTTTTCTTTTTCCTTAACACTAGAGTTTTTGTTAGTCTATGGCTTTTAAACCCATGTGTCATAATTATTCACACACAATACTATACTATAAAGTAAACATACTATATTTTCCATGAGCTCCCAATTGTTCAGGTCAGCTCTTTCTATGGGTTTCCCCAGAATGGTCTTGACCCCTTTGCTCATTACTCCTCTGTTACACCTCTGTCTCTACCACTGGATTCCAGGAGTTCATCTCAGTTCTTACCTGTGAATCTTTGCTTCTGCTTCCATCAGTTGCTGAATGAAGGGTCTAAGCTTGATTGGCTCTGCAGCTTGTAAAAAAGATTTAATGAATAGTGTGTGGAAAGCATTAGCCCTGGGAATGTGATGGGGAGTTTAAAATTGCCTTCAGAACTGAAATAACATTGAGAATGCCAGGCAGTGTTTCATTTACATGCTGGACATGTTTCCTGAAGGTATTTATGTGTGCTCATCAGAAGTGATGACTGCTTACAATAGCAATCATGATTTTATTACGCAGATGGCTTCTTTCTGTGTGCAATGATTTTCATGGCATCTAAAAGTATCCAATTACATGGCAATGAATTAAAAATTGAGATGTGAGACATTTAATAAGATTTTTTCATATTGTTTGGAAGTTTTAGTTGTTCCTTCAAATGAACATCTACCTATCTTGGTACATCCAGGATAGGGGAAATATGTCTAGTAATAAAGGAATAGAGAAAATAGAAATTATGACTTGGTTACCATATTAATATCTGTATTGGAAATGAGAAAATAGTCAAATATGAGACATTTAAATTTATGCCTTGAAATGTTTAAGACTTCAACATGTTATAAGATATATAGACCAACATATTCTTTTATAATAAAATTTGAAAAGTTCTTTCAAATGTAGTATAGAAGATATTCAATTTCTTTGTTCTTTTCTAGTCCCAAATACTAAAATATTGAAAAGTCTATCTTGAACTGATGAGAAATAGTAGTAAAATACTGTCATTTAGGCATTGAGAACAACAACACGTCTGGGTACACACTTGAGTGCCAATGTAATCAGGTACACACACACACACACACACACACACACACACACACACACACACTGTTCTGGGAAGAGGGATAGTGAGAATAAAAGAAAAATGGAAGAACTACAAGGAAATATATATTTTAACAAAATCAAACAATATATTTTAATGTGAGGATGCATCCCTGCTACACAAAAGGACTTTGGGAACACTTTCCCCATAGAGGGATGCTCCCTTAACCTAGAGATATGAGGGAGGGCCTAGGCCCTACTCTAAAAGACTTGGTAGATATTGATGGTCCCTCTTGGAATTCCTTGCCTTCCCTGTGGAATGGGTGAGAAGTGTGATGGGAGGGTTGTCAAGGGCATGGGAGCATGAGAGGGAGAGGGAACTCCGATCAAAATGTAAAATAAGAAAAAATAATAAAAAGAAAAAAAGAAATGATACCTTAAGGTATCTTTATATGTTTTAAAGCAAAATAAAGGTTTGCCATTATCTTTATTATTACCTTTACTGCATAGGTTTAACAATAAGGGTGGAAACTCATGTATATAACCTTAATTTACTCTTACGTTTCTTGACCAATTGAAGGAAGATTATTTTGCAGCTTCATAATGTTTATTTCAAATGGCAGGGAAGCTCTTATTTAAAGATTGTATTGAGTATCCCTAAACTGTAATCTTTCTTGTTCATTAAATTTCAAGACAGATAACAATCACAATTTCATTTCAATTGCAAAGGACAGGGCACTAGCAACTATTTGAGAATTACACTTATCTGAGATTTTGTGAGACATCTTGTAGGTTAAAGAAATTTAACTGTGTTTTTTAGAAGAGCAGCCATGCTCTTAACTGTCTAGCCATATCCTCATCCCTGGAATGGCTACATATTAGTTCTTCTTCTTTTTTTTTTTATAATCCTGATGTCAGTTTCCCCTTCTGCAACTCCTACTTTTCTTCCATCTTTACTCATCCCCATATCCACTGCTCCCCCATTTCACTTCAGAAAAGTATGCACCTTCTAGGGATATCAACCAAACATGGTATAACAAGCTGCAATAAAGACAAGGCACAAACCCTTAAATCAAGGCTTGATAAGGAAAACAAGTAGGAGGAAAATGGTCCCCAAGAACAGGAAAAAAAACACAAACATCACAACTACACATCAGCAGTATGAATGAAAGGACATACCAATGCAGGCTTCAATCCCTGGGACTCCTTATGAGCTATGCTTAGTTGATTCATGAGGTCAAGTTATCCCAATGTTTGTGACCTCTCTGGCTACTACAATCTTCCTCTCCATTTTCTGTGGGTTTGCTGAGTTCTACTTAATATTTAGGCATTGGCCTCTGCATCTACTCTCATCAGCTATGAATGAAATGTCTGATTTCAATTTGACTAGGCACTCTATTATGAGTATATCAGGACATCTTTAGGAATCCTTCCTTCATCTCCCCCCCCCCCATTATTCATGTTTGGTTACCATAGATCTCTGTACCATATAGCTTCTTGTTTCTGATCATCTAATCTGTGTCAGGCATGGACTCCCTCTTGTGATATGGCCTTCAAGTTAGACCAATCTTGGTCAGACACTACCACACACTCTGAGCCAATGTTGTCCCAGCACATCTTGCAGACAAAACAGATTTTTGATCAAAGATTTTCTGGTTTGATTATTGTTCCAGTTCCAACACTGGAAGCCTTGCCCATGAGTGGAAGATAGCCAGATCAGGGTGAATACTCTCTATTAAGTTCTTGGTATGGTTATCCTCAGAGATTCTAGAAAGTTTCCATTGCACTAGGTTCCCATTGACCCCCAAAAGCCTCTCAGTTTCAGTGGCCTCTTCCCAAATTCTCTCCCTCCATTTCTCCCACTCCCATATTCTCCTTCCTGTTCCCATACCCACCACCAAGGGAGATCCATGCATATCCCATCCATCACCACCCATTCTTGTTACTTTAGGTCTGTATATTGTAACATGATTATCCTTTGTTTAGCAACTGTGATTTACTTATAAGTAGATGTCATGGTTGTCTTTCTGGGTCTGAGTTGTCTTGCTCAGGTTTATTTCCCCAGGTCTATCCATTTGCTAGCAAATTTCATGATGTCATATTTTTAACATCTAAGAAATCCATTGTTTAAATATACTACATTTTTTATTTATTTCTCACTTGAGGGACATCTAGGTTGTTTCCAGATTTTGGCAATTGTGAATAAAGCTATAAAAACATAGTTAAATAAGTGTCCTCGTGGGCATCTTTTGGGGTTATGCATGAGTATAACTGTAAGGAGTACAGGTTTTTCCGTCCGCCACCTGGTCTTGTCCCACCGCCGCGCCAGCCCCAATTAACGCACACTGAGACTCTGTATTTGATATAACTCTGTTGGCCCGGTTACTTGTTTCTTATTGGCTATCTCTATCTTAATTATTAACCCATTTCTGCTGATCTATGTATTTCTTTTACCGGGGAGCCAGCCGCATACTGCTTTCTCCCGACTCTCCATCTTGGCTCCTCCTTACTACTTCCTATTTCCTCCTTGTCTCCTAGATCCTCCTATCTTCCTTTCCTATTGGCCAACAGTGCTTTATTATTAACCAGTATGAGAAACATATATACATAATGGCATCTCCCATCAGTATAACTGAGTCTTGAAGTATATCAATCCCCAGATGTCTTTAAAACCACCATGTTGACTTCAATATTGCCATTTGAAATGACACTCTTACCAGCAATGGGGGGGGGGGTTTCACTTTGCTCCACATTCTTGCAAGCAGAAGCTCTAACTTGTCACTTGTTATTATACTCAGTTATTCTTACAGGTATAAAATCTAATCTCAAAGTAATTTGATTATCATTCCCCTGTGACTAAAGTTGTTGAATATGTCTTTAAGTGCTTCTCAGTCATTTGATTTTCTTCTATTGAGAATTCTCTTTTTAGGTAAGTACCCCATTTTAACAATTAGAGTATACCATTTGGTAATGTCTAGTTTCTTGTGCTTTTAATAATATAACTTAGATTTTAGCCCTTTGTCAGATTTGGAGGTGGTGAAGTCCTCTTCCTGTTCTGTATGCTCCCAATTCTTTCCTTCTTTTCCTATTTTGTAGACTGCCAGTTTTCTCCTATTGACTGTGTCCTTTGCTTTACAGAGGCATTTCAGCTACATTAGTTCCTCTTTGTTGTTGATATTATTGTCCATGCTGTTGGTTTTCTGTTTAGGAATTGTGTGTTGTGCCAACGCTATCCTCCACTTTCTTTTCAATCTGGTTACTTGGACTTAAGTTTTGTGCAGGGTAATAAAAATGAATCTATTTGCATTCTCTTACTTTCACATATCCAGTGTAAGGAGCACATATTTGGGGGACTTAAGTCATAGCCAGCTGACTTCCCTCGTTTGTAACTGAGATGGGATTCTCCTCCATCAGAGAATCATTCTTTTGGTAGGTTGACATCCAAAGACTAGTTGTCACCTTCTATATACTTCCTCAGCCTCCAATAAATACTAAAAAAAAAAGTAAGTAAAGTAAATCATATGATGACAACAATGCTACAGTAGCACATAATTTTCCCAGGAATAGACATCAAAAATATATCCAATGCTCCTCTAAATGCATTTATGGAGGTGAGCCCATTTATATTTTATACATAGTATATCTCAGCAACAATCATTACATGCTGAAAGATTAGAGGACTGTAAAGATTCTTCCCAATATGATAATGTAGAATTTTATTTGAAAGTTCAGAGTGTTATCTAATGGTGGCATTGATATAAAAATCACTGATTGTAACAGTATGAAAAAACACTTTTGTAATAATAGTTTTAAAAATAAAACAATAATAAAAACATAGCAAATAAAATTGCATACAGCTCTGTGCCCAACCTAGTTACAACCACACTTAGAAAATCTGTGCTTTGTCACATTTATTATCTAGTGACTAATTACTGAGTCAATAACCAAAGATTTATTGATTTCTTTTTTTTTCAAGGAACATCACATGAGAAGACAATGTTGTCATACTTACATAAAATATATTTTAAATACCAATAAAGAGTAATGAGCATATTTAAATACCATATATGAAATATATGTTTTAGGAAATCAAAGATAAAATGGCCTCAGGATACTTCTGTCTGTGATAATCTATTTTAGCATTCTACTCCATTGATTTCCATGATTAATATTTTATGTTCAAATACAAGACAATATATTTTCCCCAAATCACTAACCCAATAATAATTGATTCCAATGAAAAATAACTTGAAGAAATTCAAAGAATAATTATAACTATGTCTAGACAGCTGAAAGGAGATCCTAATATACTCCAAAAGAACAAAACAAAGAGATGAATGAATAAAGAATTCATTATGAAGAGAACTATTGAAGAAAATAACAACTAAAATGCTGATAAAAATGGAAAGCTCAATAATCCAGATGAAAAACCTGAATTGAAAGCCTCACCAATAGAATGGTTTATATAGAAAACATATTACTTGGGGTGGAAAATTAGAAGAAAGGTAACACCACAAAAGTCACAGAATCTGTCTTTACATTAAAACATCCTAATATCCAATATTATTTTCTGATAATTTTATATATGAGCACAGAGTTTACATCCTGAACATGTCTGTTCTCTCTAAGTTTTTCTCAATACATTGTAAGGATTCAGGCATTATGCTGGCCTACTCTTATTACTTGGCAAAATGCACTCAGGCAGTACTCTGATAAGCCCAGGTTTTATGAGAACTAATTTGCATGCAGTTGCAAATGACCCCTTTAAAAGAAAGACCCATGCCTACTTAAGCTCTCTTTCTGGCTCTCCTCTCTTTGCTCTCTTCTCTTTCTGCTCTTTCCAGTTCTCTATCCTGCTCACTCTTCCCACTACTCCCCTGTCTCTCACTTCTCTTCTGTCCTCTCTCTATGTCACATTACCATATTTCTTGTTCCTTCCCAGTTCCTCACCTTTCTAATAAAACTTCTCACTAAGATGTATCTTTCTGGCATGTTTGTCACCGGCCTTAGCCCCCCTTGTCTGCCATGGAGTCTACCATGTTCCCATACCCAAGCTCTCATCTTTATCCTAACATATACCACTTTTCCTCTCTATTGCATGACTTTTCCTTTAATTATTTCAATTAATTAGTATTTTATTGTTTATTTTGCTGGGGTTGAGTTCATTTATTGTTGCTTATTTCTCTCTCTCTCTCTCTCTCTCTACCTGGCTCTCTCTCTCTCTTTCTCTCTCTCTCTACCTGTCTCTCTCTCTCCCTGTGTGTGTGTGTGTGTGTGTGTGTGTGTGTGTGTTTAGGGGTTAGATATCCTTTCTAACGTGGGGTTGAATTGCCTCTCATGGAACTCAGCCCTAGAGAAGACTAGTCTCCCTTTCTCAGATCTTCCTTAGGGTCTTGTGAGATGTCTACCACCACATTGGTGTGTCAAAAATTAGAACATCAAAATATTTATCAATGTTATTAAAAAGATGGATTTGATGAGTTATTATAGTATCATACCTTTGTTTTCACTGATAACTGACCATGGAAACATATAAAGAGAAAATAAAATAAAATCATATATCTTTTGTAATAGGTGGATTCTTGACTATTTTCTACAAAATAAAATAATAATAGTAAATATAAATCAGTTTGTTATGAGTTTCCAGGCCAAACTAGAAAACTCTACAAAACTTTTTGTTCCTCATTAGAAAGCAATCTGTGAAAGAAGTTATACCCCATATACAGATGCTAGAATAAATTAGACAAGATAAAAGTCAAATCAATCAGAGGGCTGTCATTTTGTCTTCTTGATGATGTCCTTTGCCTTACAGAAGCTTCTCAGTTTCAGGAGATCCCATTTATTAATTGTTACCTCATTGTCTGTGATACTGGCATTATGTTCAGGAATTGGTCTCCTGTACAAATTTGCTCAACGGTACCTCCCATTTTCTCTTTTGAGAGGTTTAGTGGAGCTGGACTTATGTTACGAAGTTTGATGCATTTTGACTTAAGTTTTGTGCTTGCTGACAAATATGGCTCTATATGCAATCATCTACATGTCTGCATCCAGTTATGTCAGTGACACTTGTTTTTCCATTGTATAGTTTTAGTTTCTTTTTCAAACATCAAGTGTTCCTATGTGTGTGGGCTAATATCAGGGGCTTTAATTAGATTCCATTGGTCTACCTGTCTGTTTTTGTGCCTATACCAAGCTGTTTTCAGGTCTATTGCAGAGCTTGAAGTTGGGAATGGTGATGCCTCCTGAAGTTCCTTTATTGTATAAAGTTGTTTTGGCTATCCTGGGTCTTCTGTTTTTTCATATAAAGTTGAATATTGTCCTTTCAAGGTCTGTGAAGAATTGTGTTGGGATGTTGATGGGGATTGCATTGAATCTGTAGATTGCTTTTGGTAAGATTGCCATGTTTTACTATGTTGATTGTACCTACCGAGGAGCATAAGAGATCTTTCCATATTCTGACATCTTATTTTATTTCTTTATTTAATGATTCAAAGTTCTTGTCATACAGGTCTTTTACCTGTTTCCTGCTTGGTTAGAGTAATCCCACGATATTTTATGTTGTTTGTGGCTATTGTAAATGGTGTTTTTCCTCTGATTTCTTTCTCAGCCCCTTTATCTTCTGTATATAGTTGGGCTATGTCTTTTTTTTTTTTTTTTTTTTTTTTTGAGTTAATATTGTATCTGGCCACAGTGTTGCAGGTGATAATCAGCTATAGGACTTCCATGGTAGAATACTTTGGGTCACTTATGTAAACTAACATATCATCTATAAATAGTGTAAATTTGAATTCTTCATTTTCAATTTGTATCCCCTTCATCTCCTTTTGTAGTCTTATTGTTCTACAAGAACTTCAAGTACAATATTTAAGACATATGGAGAGAATGGACAACCTTTTCTTGTTCCTGATTTTAGAAGAGTAGAACTGAGTTTCTCTCTGTTTAGTTTGATATTGGCTATCAGTTTGCTGTATAATGCCTTTATTATGTTTAGATATGTTCCTATTATCCCTGATCTTTCCAGATCTTTATCATGAAAGGGTGTTGGATTTTGTCGAAAGCTTTTTCAGCAGCTAGTGAGAACATGACTTTCTCTTTTTCAGTTTGTTTATGTGATGTATTTTCATATGTTAAACCATCCCTACATCTCTGGGATGAAGCCTACTTGATCATGGTGGATGATTTTTCGTGTGTTCTTGGATTCAATTTGACAGTATTTTATTGAGTATTTTTGCATCTATGTCTATGAGAGAGATTGGTCTATATTTCTCTCTCTCTTAGTTGTGTCTTTGTGTGGTTTGTAGCCTCATAAAAAGTGTTTGACAATGACCCTTCTGCTTCTATTGTGTGGAACAATTTGAGGTAATGTTATTACCTATTTTTTGAATTTCTGGTAGAATTCTGCACTGGAACTATCTGGCCCTGAGCTATTTTTGTTGGGATGCTTTTGATGATTGCTTCTATTTTGTTAGGGGTTATAGTCTATTCAAATTTCTTATCTCAGTTTGTTTTTGATAAGTGATATCTGTCCAGAAAATTGTTCATTTTCTTCATCAACCCCATATCTGACAGAGGGCTAGTATCCAAAATATACAAAGAACTTGAGAACCTAGTCAACAAAACACCAAATGATTCAATTAAAAAGTGGGGTACAAAACTAAAGAGAATTCTCAATAGAAGAATCTACAATGGCTGAAAAATACTTAAATTGCTTAACATCCTTAGCCATTATGGAAATGCAAATAAAAATTAATCTGAGATACCATCTTACACCTGTTAGAATGGCTAAAATGATAAACACCAAAGACAGTTCATGCTGGAGAGGATGTGGGGAAAGGGAAAGGGAAAAGGCAGTTGCCCTGGCACTTTGGAAATTAGTATGTGGGTTCCTCTGGAAAATGGGAACCAAGCTACCTCAATATCTACCAATTCCTCTCTTAGGCATATACCCCAAAAATGTCTATTCATACAAAAAGGACATTTGTCCAGCTGTGTTCATAATAGCATTATGTGTAATAACCAGACCCTGGAAGCAACATAGATGTCCCTCAAGGAAAGAATGGATACAGAAAATGTGTTACATTTACAAAATGGAGTACTACTAAGCAGAAAAACAAAACAAACAAACAAACAAAAGACAAATGGAATCCTGACATTCTCAGGAAAATGGATGAAACTAGAAGAAACCATTCTAAGTAAGGTAAACCAGTCAGAAAGACAAACATGGTATGTACTCAGTCACTCATGTAGAGTTATTAGACTTAGAGCAAAGGTTTACCAAAATACAATCCACACCTCCAGAGAAACCAGGAAACAAGGAGGACTGCAAGAGAGGCACACAGGTTCCCCCAGGGAAGGGGAAAGAAACAAGATTCCCTGAACAAATTGGGAGCATGGGTGGAGGGGAGAGGTAGGTAGAGGAATGTGAAGGGGGGAATAGGAGGGGGAGAACATGAGTGATACAGAAGGTTGAGTGGAGAAATGAATAGAGGAGAAGAAAAGGGAACCATCAATAAAGGGAGCTATTATAGGTATAAAGAGAAATTTGGCACTAGAGAATTTTGCAGAGACCCACAAGGATGACCTAAACTTGGAATCTAAGCAGTATTGGAGAGGCTATCTTAAATGTCCTTCCCTTATAATGAGAATGATAATTACCTTAATGATAGGAATCATCTTCATCCAGTAGCTGATGAAATCAGAAGAAGAGATCCATAGGTAAGCACTGAGCCTAACTCCTGGAATCAAGTTTCAGAGAGGGAGGGTTGATGAACAAAGGGGTCAATACCAAGTTGGGAAAATCCATAGACCAAGTCTGACAGCTGTGGACCCAACATAGGAACAAATCAGGCCCACTGAAAGTGGGTGTAGCTAGCAGGACTAGGCAGTCTATGGAAAGTCTGTCAGCAGAACCAGTGTGTATCCGTAGTGCACAAACAGACTTGGGGGCCCATTCCCCCAAAGATGGATAATCCCTTGGCCTAGAGACAGTGGAGAGGACTTAAGCTCTACCCCAAATGTCTTCACAGATTTTAATAATTTCTCATGGAAGTCCTCACCATCCCTGGGGCATGGATGTGGGATGGGATGGAGGCTCAGTGGAGGTCATGGCAAGATGGGATGGATAGGGAACTGTGATTAATATGTAAATTAAGAAAATATTTAAGAATAATAATAAAAAGTCAAATCAACCTTGTCTGACAAGGGGATGGAGAGACTGCTTATCAGTTTAGAGCACAAACATGGTAGGTCACAACTGTGTGTAACTCCAGGGAAGGGTATATGATGCCATCTTATAGCATTTGAAAGCACTGTGCACATGTTGTAAACAAGGATCCATTCAGAAAGATACTCATATACATAAAATGTAAAAAGTTTCAAAATATTTGACAAGAGTCAATGTTCTAATTATTCCAGTGCCTATGCTTTTCTGGTCGCACCACATTCTGTTGCCTCTAGAAGCCAGGGATAGCAAACATGGGAAGCAAATCAAGCTTCCCTTTTAATATCAAGGTTCCTATTCCATAGTGTCTGGTAGCTCAACCTTTCTCTAGTAGCAAATTGATCTCAGTGAATGATCCCATGCCATTTTGTTTCCAATCTAGTGAAAACCTTTATATGTTTGGTGGTAAAGAAGTTTACATGTAAGACTGTCCTTTTTCTTCAATTTGAAATAGCCAGAAAAGAATATCTTAGTTTAGAGAAACCAACCTTATTGGCTGAAGCTCTTATGGTTTATGGAGAAAAGTAAATTTTCTTCAAGATAAAATCTTCTTAATCCTTTATAACTATAGTTTTCTGGAATATGTAATTTCCACACTGGCCAGAGATTTGTTATTTATTTTGTGTATAATAAAAAATATTGCAGATATCTAAGTTATATATTGAATTTCTAAATATTTACTGATAGTACTCTCTCTTTACTCTGATTACCAGATAAAATAATGAGTATATAATAAAAGCAAAATTTCTTACACTTAGGATATGCTTTAAAGTATAAACAATCTGTTTGAATACAGTGGAATATAATATGTAACTACTCTGACCACATGAAGTATAGCAAAGATAATTTGTTTACATTGGTAATATATTTGAATTGCGTTTTTCTGTCATATTTTGGCTCTAGAGTTAGAACTTTCATTTGGAGACACATATAAAGTTATAAACACAACTCAATTTTTATTATTTCTTTTTCTCTATGACACTCCAGTAATCATCCTGTGTTCTGCATGGCATCCTTTTGTATTTGTCTATTTGGAAGATTTAAATTTGCCATTTTCATTCATATAGATAAGATAATTTAATGACTCAAAGATTTCTTGAAATCTGTTTTATCCACACTCCTGACATTATAAATGTAACACAAAGTGTCAGGTATATTAAGAAGTCTGTGATGATCTTTTGTGTGCCTACCTGCTTTCTTTTGCCCACTATGATTAAACATTGGATTCACAGATATTGTCTACAGCCACTCACCAGGAGAAACTCTAACAAAAATGTAATGATAACTGGCTATTTTAATTTTATTGTTTTGATTCTGGTTTCACTGTTTGTTTTCATATAGTCTATTTCTTTTTTCTTCTTTATTTGTAATATGAGCCTTTTGTGAATTTTTCTACCCTCACTGTGTGATAATTACATTTAGAAGAACAATAAATATTTATGGAATAAATAAATAAATGGAAGAATTTGTTTAGCAGCCAATATAAATACTTAGGATGAAGTCTTATTACTCTGGTGAAACTTCTCAGTTTCTTTTAACTGTTTTGATTTTTATAACACATTTCAAGCAGGTAATTCACACTTGGAAAACTGCTATCCATGATGCATTTTGTAGTTACTGAAGAGAAGTTGGAGATTAAGTGATTGCCTATGTCAGGTTTGTAGACCTTTATTCAATGAGTTTTCTTTTGCTTTCCACCTCTATATGGGGTATCCTGTATAATTCACTATTTCTATCTCCCTGCTTCTTTTTGTTTTACTTTGCACATTAATTAGAATGGATGCTTTAACTTACATGTATACCTATCTTTCACTGTTGGATGTTTCTCAGACACTCCATTCATAACACTTAAGTGTGGAACGTTGAGTTTGTGATTACAAAACTATTTCTATATTGCTATTTTTTATTAAGAAAAATACTCATGTGTAGAGTCTTTACTTAAAACCTATATTTTACAAAAGAAGCATGTGAATATAGGCAAGTTTCTATATGTTATGAAACTTAAAACCAAAATGCGGAAATTTAATTGAGTCTCAGCTCAGGTTCATAAATGCTAAACATAAATGTTAAAGTGGCAAATATACTGAGCACTGTGTCTCTCCAGTTCACTGTTCTCACTCCACAAATTAAACCCACAAAGTGAAAATGCCAAATGCCCACTGAACCATTTCCAAGTTAATAACATTTCTGTACGAATCCATTTGGACTCCCCTTTCCCCCATCAATCTGGAATATTTAATCATTTCAAACTCAGTTGGGTTGATTTTAAATGAAATGCAGTGGCATTTCCAGGGAGCAAACTCCACAAAGTGGATTCAATTACCAAATGTGCAGGAAGTTTCAGAAATAACTTGCTGTTGTCCACTATGATATTGCAAAGTGCTCAAAATGAAGGGCAAGATGTCCACATCCTGCTCTGATCCTTTAATTTCTAAGATGTCTGTTTTTGAAGTATAAACCTGGTTCTTCATGTGTTATAGTCACAAAGTTTTCAGAGAGATGTTTGCTCAGATCAGCATTTTAAATAATAAGGTATTTTTTGTAGCATATCTTTCTAAAAGTATCCAATGATAATACATGAAAAACAGGAATATGAACATAAACAAAACATCTCTTGGAATAATGAGTTAAGAAACATTGAAAGCACTTCATTGCTAGGCATCAGCCCTGTACTTTAGCATATTAGAAGCTTTATCAATTCCAATGTACAAGATGCATGCAGAGACATCTTTTGCTGAGATATTTGTTAATCAAGAATTTTTGACATTACAATTTAAACACCATTCATTATTGCAAACTAAGAAGCAAGTATGAAATTAGAATCCTCAAATGACAGGGTTATATTTTAAATAATCCATTGCACAGGTAAAGGAAAAGCTACTAAGCTTTACAAGAAACCCGTGAAGCAAAGAAGAAATCAGCAGTTCTATAAAGCCAGTGTCACTATTAAGAATTGTTGGAATAGCAGGAGCCACAATCCTGGCCATGAGACCAAACAGAAGAACATAGTAGACCTGCCTAGAGAGCTGGGGAATTGTAAGGTGTTTTTCAAGCTGTCAATGCCAACAACTGTACAAATGCTGATAGTGGACATCCCACTCTGTAAGATTCAGACACCTTGTGTGCCACCTTCTTGCTACTTCTAAATCTTACTGTATTTAACATTGGTTGAACACAGTTTGCTTTCTCTGGCTCAGGTGAAGTTACTCCCTTGTGCTGCAAAAGAAAGACAAATGATAAATCTGATACACATACACAAACACACACAAAATCTAAGTGCCATCCTATTAGTATTTTGTGAAAGCCAGCTGGGAAATACTAAGTTGTTCTTAAATAGTAATTGCACTGAAATTGAATTTGCAATAATATATTTGATGACTATGCTGCCACTGACTTTTTTTCACAAGCAAGCACAACCAATAGTATAAAATTCTATAATATGCGTGTGGCATTTATTATAAAATTTTAAATGAAATCTAATCAATGCTTTTGTAGTTAGGGCCAGCCTTTCTAGAATCAACATATTCAGAGAAGTGATCAATGGCATTTGGCAGAAATCTGCTTATCAGATTAGAGAAAGTGTCTTTTTGAGTGTGTTTTATGATTTCCATTTAGCTGCAAATAGAAAACAATGCCTGCCCAGGCTGTATTAGCCTTCATGTGTGCCTCTCTCTTGCTAGTTATCACATGTATAACTCCAGTCTTGGCTCAAAACTCAGAGCCAGATGGACGTTTATGTTTACCTGGTCCAGTATACCTGATTTATAGTACTTGGAGCTGCAGTATAATTTAGACTAATGATAGTTGCAAAAAGATTTAGATGAGGGAACTTAAACAATATTATTGATAAATTATAAACCGGTTTATTTAACAAGCAACATAGACACCTAGAATAATTAACAATATGGGGACAATCTGTATGATGTTGTTTACATCTTTCAACAGGGATCTGTAAACACTCTTATCCTTGTCTACTCTTTTCTTATTCCTTACTTATCCTAACTCCAGACATACATTAAAAGCCCACTGTATGTCAGACCCTCTACTTTTTAGAACTTCTCCTGTATTAAATCCTGATTGAAATATACGAGGTGCGATTTTCTCCTTTTATTACAGACAAGAATAGGCATTGAGTTTTCAATGAATCATAAATTGTAAATAAATATTAAAACTTATATTGTAATTATGTTGTTAAATCAGTGAAGTGCCTCTAGAAGATCTTATTTCATTATCAAGGTTCTACTGCTCTTGAATAATTCACTAGAGAATTATTAAGTGTCCACCTGTCTTGCTGCCCTCATAATAAATTTAGTTTTACAATTACAATCATATGCCTCCTAATTATTGGAATGTATTCTAAGAAATGCATCATTAGGTGGTTTTGTTGTTATGCAGGAAAGGTACAATGCACGTATACAGACATAGAAACTATAAGTCATTTATTCAGTGTTACAACAGCTATGAAAATGCTACAGATTAGAAATCTCTCAACTTTAGTAGATGCTCATTTGACCACTATCATAGATGTGTAGTTACCTGAACATGTGAAGTTTAAGGAGTTGGTTTTTATGATTAACTTCTGAACACATATAATCTCAGCATAGAATAATTTCCTTTCAAAATGAATTTTTTGCTATTGTTTATACATTCTATCCATTCTTTCCATATTATGTGCTATATGTACCCAGAGCTCAAGAAACCAATAAAAAACTTGTATCACATTTAAAAGAATTTATATTTCTTGAACTCACAGTTTTAAGGCTATGTAATTAATATTTTTAGTGGCTATGTCTTTTTGTTGAATAGTTTGACCAACACTATAATTAGAGAGTCCCTAAGTGGTCCCTCGGTCTCTCAAATCTCCATTTTAGTAACAATGTGACTTCATTTTTTTTCCCCCGACCTTGAGTGTCTGTGTTGTATTTTTGCATGGATATTATTATCGAACACTCAAAATACAAGCTCAACCCTAAGAATGTTTAACATCTGTTTTAGTCATCAAAATAACTATGATGTGAATATTATTATCATTTGCAGTTTTTCAAAGGAGAGTATCTGAACAAGTAATCATGAGATTCAATCTATGACTAGATGGTTTATGTCTTCTCATATTGTTCAACAAACTGCCCAAATCGTCAACATGTGTGGAATGCATGTAACAGTCACAGTCTATAGAGGACCATTTCATTTTCTCAGTTTAAAGCATTAGGTTCAAAGAAAGACCCTCTCCTTCTCACATATTTACCTGTATTCCCATAGCAAATCCTATTCCATGCTACTTACAAATATATCCCAATGTTTTTTAAAGATTTTTACGGAACCCTTTCTATTACAAATAAGTATTATCCATTTGTGAATTATTTCTCTTGTCTATTATTACAGATTTTTTTTATTTATTAACTACTTTCATCTATTCTACCTGTTTGAGGTTTTTATCCTAGACAGACAAATCAATCTTTTAAAAATATAATACAAATAATGTAATTTTTGTTCAAACTCTACTTTTTCTTTTATTATTATTATTATTTTTTTTTTATTTTCATGTGGATCCCAGTTCCCTCACCCTCCGCCCATCCCTCACTCCCTCTTAATCTCTCTCCCCCCTCACATGCACCCCTTCCATTCCCCCACCCCAATTCCACATGTAGGCAATTACATCCAGGTGGGATCATGTAAATCTGTCAAGTCATTTGAAGTAGGGACTAGGACTTCTCTCCTGTCTCTAGGTTAATAGAGTATCTCTCCATGGGGGATGTGTCCTCAAGGCCTTTTTTTCCCCCAAGAAAAGCCTTTATAATATTTAATCCACATGTTATAATTCTTAAGACCAAAATGGAAATTTTAATGTATATACCTATATTACCAGCCCTAGGGAGACAGATACAGGATTAACCTGAGTTGGAGGACAGCCTAGCTACTGTGAGCTCCAGGACAGCTTGGGCTACATAGTGAGACCTTGTCTCAACAAAACAAAATGAAACGAAAGAAACCTTTCTTTAAGATAACTGGCCCCCAAGGATGCTACTTTTTTTTTTTTCTCACACCTTAACTCTTCTCACATCAGCACTGTACTTGCAAGCAGTGTGTTCCTAAGCAGAACAGCCCCCGTCACCCTGAATGGAAAGTGTCTCATGCTCAGGAACACATCTGAGGGACATCAGTAAAAGGTGATGCTGGTGTAAGTAAATAATGACTAGCTTTCACAACCATCCCTAGATACCCTTTATGCCATAGGGAACATCTATTCTAAACTATGCTCTACCAAAAACATCTTGCATTTTTAGGTTCTGGGGTTAAATTTTAGACCTGTATTCAGTTCACATCTAACTATGTTTCAAAAGCTGCACCAAATCTACTAGAATATTTTTTTAATACTCTTTACTGCATGCTCTGTCTATATGCATATATTTGGATAATAGATATTAAATATGAGAGGGATATATAGAATCAATAAAATGAAAATGAAACTAAACTGAACATTTAAAAAGTACATGATAACAGGAGAAATGAAGAAGGGCAAAAATAAATTTGAGGTAACAATAGTGGCCCAATACACCAATCTGAAAAATCTGTAAAAATTCAGTAAGTGTTTGGAGATTCAAGTAACAAACCATCTACTCCAACATGGCCAGCCTTCCTTTTGTGCACCAGGAATACATCCTGGTTTCACTGTCTGAGGTCCCATAGACTGCTCAGTCCTTCTAGCTGAGACCCATATTCAGGGGTTCTGAGTCACTGCCATGCTGAATTTCTATCTATCAGTCTGGGGACCCGTTAGCTCCTCCTTGTTCAGGTCAGCTGTCTCTATGTGTTTCTGCAACCTGGTCTTATCCTCTCTGTCTGCATCTGGATTCTAGTTCTACTCATATTTAGGTATGGGTGTTTGCTTCTGTTTCCAACAGGTACTAGATGAGGGCTCCATGATGGTGAATAAGTTAGTTGTTGATCTCACTAACCAGTAAGGGCATTTATGGTAGCCTTTCCACGGTTGCTCAAATTGTTAGTTGGCGGCAATCTTGTAGGTCTCTAGACCTTTCTTTAGGTTCAGTTTTCTCTTCAAACCAATAATGGCTCTCTGTTTTATGTTTCTTCTCTCTGTCTCTCTCTCTCTCTCTCTCTCTCTCTCTCTCTCTCTCTTATCTTCTATTCTGACCCTGATTCAATCTCCCTAGTCTCAGGTGCTTTCCTCTCCTCTCCTTTTCTTTGTCCTACTTCTCTCTCCATTCACTGACCCCCCCCCCCCACTTCCCATGTGCTCTGGGATACTTGTCCCTTTCCCCTTCTGTGAGGGACTTTATACACCTTGTATCCTAGTTCCTCTGGTGGTGTGAATTATAGGCTGGCTATCCTTTGCTCTATGTCTAAAGTCCATGTATGAACACAAACTCTACTTTTTCAATGGTTCTGTCTCATATGGAAAAAGACAGAAACCTAAAATGGACCACACTCTCATACATGACTTTTGCTATGGGCAGGTATGATTTCTAGTCTTTCAAATCACTCTTCCTCTCACTTATTTCACCATAGGCCCACTGACAACTTCAAAGTTCTTGCAACTCACTAAACACAATCTGTCTTTGGACTAGTTCATTATGCCACTTAAATATAGAAAAGGATGTTAAGTAATGAAAAGGAACAGTGAAAATGACAAATATTAGTTTTAGTTAGCATAATATCAAGTTTATAATAGCTTTATTTGTTTCTAAGTTTTTTTAATTTATTTTTCTTATTTTACATATCGATCCCAGTTCCTACTCCCTCCCACCCTTCCTTCCTCTCTTCCACCTTCCCATGCCCCCCGACCAACCTCCCATCCCATCCCCAACTACTCCCCATATAAGGTTATGCCTTCCTGGAGGGGTCATCTAAACTAACAGAGGAAAGGTTACCATAAATGTCCTTCCTTGATATGAGATTGATGACTAACTTATCCACTATCATAGAGCCCTCATGTAAAAGCTGATGGAAACAAAAGCAGACACCCACATCTAACCACTGAACCAAACTGGAATCCAGATGCAAAGAGGGAGGACAAGACCAGGTAACAGAAACCCACAGAGATTGCATTTAAGTTTTTAAGTGATATTGATTTTTATGTGGTATCATGGGAACATGCTGCCATAATTTTACATGTGTTACAATGTACATTAATAAATATACAAACATTCATAAACAAACTAATGAAGCCTTCTGCACCTCTAAAACAGATTAAAATCACAAAGACATCAGGAAGCTGATATGTACATTATTGCACTGCTCGAAGAACTGCATAGTTGGGGTGTGCTGAACTGCAAATGACTGTGGCTCTTAACCTTTAATGAACAGAAGAATCTCCTAGGCATAGATTAAAACTCCCACTGGGGTGGGCCTGGGCCTTGCTCCAAATGATATGTCAGACTTTGAAGTCTCCCTATGGAAGGCCTTACCCTCATTGGGAAGGAGAAAGGGGATGGGATGGGGATTGGTAGGGAGAACTGGGAGTGATATGTAAAACAAGCTATCTTCTAATATAAATTTCAAAAATATAAAAATCCCAATATCCAGGCTTTACCCTAAATTAATGAAATCTGCACTACAGGTAAGAGTTAATTAGCATTTTCCCTAGCTTTTTATGACAATATTGTCTTTATTTCAATTTGAAAGAAGGTTGTTTTACATGTCAATCCCCAGTTCCAGTTTCCTCCCCTCCTCCCCTTCTCTCCTTTCTCCCCAACCCCCATGGCATTCCCTTTCTGCTCCCCAGGGAGGGTGAGGCCTTCCACTGGGGATCCTAAATGTCTGTCCTTTCATTTGGAGGAGGGCTTGGGCCCTCCCAAATGTGTCTAGGCTGAGAGAGTATCCCTCTATGTGGGATGGGCTCCCAAAGTCCATTGGTATGCTAGGGATAAATACTGACCCATTACTAGAGGCCACAAATACTGCCAGTCCTTCTAACTAATACCCACATTCAGGGTGTCTGGGTCAGTCCTATGCTGGTTTCCCAGCTATCAGTCTAGGTTCCATGAGCTCTGCTTGCTCAGGTCAGTATGTTCTATGGGTTTCTCCCGCCTGGTCTTGACCCCTTTGTTCTTCAATCCTCACTTTCTGAAACTGGATTCCAGGAATTTGGCTTCTGTTTAGCTGTGGGTGTACTCCATTGTGTAAATATACCACATTTTCTCTATCCATTCTTCAGTTGAAGGACATCTAGGTTGCTTCCAGGTTCTGGTTATTACAAAGAATACTGTTATGAACATAATTTAACAGATGTCCTTGTATGAATGTGCATCTTTTGGGTATATGCCTAAGAGTGTAATTTCTGGATCTTGTTGTAGACTGATTCTCATTTTCCTGAGGAACCTCCATACTGATTTCCAAAGTGGTTATACAAGTTTGCACTCCCACCAGCAATGGAGGAGTGTTTCCCTTTCTCTACATCCTCTTAAGCATAAACTGTCTTTGTTGATTTTCATTTAGCCATTCTTACAGAAATAAGATGATACTTTCTATAATTTCTTACTTAAAGACTTAAAGTTCTTATTATATAGGTCTTTCTCTTGTTTGATTAGCATTAACCCAAGATATTTAATGTTTTCTGAGCCTATTATGAAGGCTGATGTGTCTCTGATTTCTTTCTCAGCCCATTTATCATCTGTATATGGTGCGGCTACTGACTTTATTGAGTTAATCTTGTATTCTGCCACTTTGCTGAAGGTGTTTTTCAGCTTTAGGAGGAGTTCACTGGCAGAGTTTTTGGGATCACTTATGTAAACTATCATATCATCTGCAAATAGTGAAAATTTGACTTCTTCCTGTCCAATTTTCTTTTCTTATTGCTCTAGGTAGATCTCCAAGCACAATATTGAATAGGTGTTCAGAGGGTGGACCACCTTGTCTTGATGCTGATTTTAGAGGAATCACATTGAGTTCTCTTCTTTTAGTTTGATGTTGGTTGTTGCTTTGCTGTATATTTCTTTTATTATGTTTAGGTATGTTCCTGTTATTCCTGATCTCTCCAATACCTTTTTCATGAAGTGGTGTTGGATTTTGCCAAAGGTTTTTTGAGCATATAGTAAGATAATCATGTGGTTTTTCTTTTTCAGTTTATTTATATGGTGGATTACATTGATGGATTTTCATATGTTGAACCATGGGTTTAAGCCTACTTGGTCAAGGTGAATGATTTCTCTGATGTGTTCTTGAATTAGCAGATTTTGTTTTGTTTTGTTTTGTTTTATTTTAATTGAGCCCTGTGTTAATTCAGTTTGAAAATCACTGGAATAATAAAAATTCTTGCTATGTGGGAATTAGAGAGAGAGAAGGAAGTTTTCCTAGACATAAATGATCATTAGATTTGGAGTTTTAAAGGATGAACAATATATATAGTTCATATAATAGATTGCTTGCCTAGTGTTTACATACAGAGTCAGAGTTCAACATCTAGTATAGTAGAGAATGAATGCTGTGGTACACTACTTCAATCACAGCATTTAGGAGGATACCCTCATCTAGACAAAGAGTCAATACCAAGCTGGGCTACATAATATCATGTGATAATTTGTTTTTTAAAGTATAAAAATAAGTAATAGTGGTAGAATTTTGGGGGCAAAAATGCCTTTTTTCTAGATCAAATGGGATAGTAAGTTTGCCTTCATTTTAGAGCTTGACAATAAAAAACTTATGGAAGGTCAATTAATGAAAAACTTGAGTAGCAAGATGAGTTTGAAAATAATAGACATAATTAAGCAATATATTGTTCCCACTGAGTATTAGCAGTTATTGCAAGATCATGTAATACTGGATGAAATGCTTGAAAACAGAAACACATCATACTTCTTCTGGCATATGTTATGAGGGTTTTAATGAGGAATGTAGCTGAGAAAAATCCAAATGATTTATTATGCAATTGATTATCTGCAAAGAGAGTGGCAAAGATGTATTTTACTCACAGCTAGGTAGATACCAGTTAAGCACAGCTTCCAGATAAATGTTTCATTTGCAAAGTAAGGTCTTTGTGCTTCAATCATAAAGCCTTTCAGGGACCAGCTATAATCAACCTCATAGTACATTGCCTAGGGAAATGAAGATTTTGGAATAAAACTGCAGGTTGTCCAGATAGTTAATTCATGACAAGAATGCCACAAAGAAAGAGTCCTACTAACTGTCCTTGTTAAATAGAGGTAATGTCTTGGAAAACTTAATTAACTTGGCCCTGAAGTACGGAAACATGCTCTTCCCCTTTTGACTTTAGAAATACATATCAATTATTAGTGGTTATTGGTAGTAAAATGAGGTAATATTGGAAAGGCTGGGGAATTTACAATCATAAACAGTTTTGCAGGATAATTTTTTTAAAAATGCATTTTTTTTTTTATAAAACAAAGAGCCTAACTAGTTGTTATGAGTACACCCAATTTAGTGAGATAGCGAGAATGTTGTTCAATAGTTTAGATTTCCTTTTATTAGGTAAAACTGTGAACACATAGAATAATTATGAAATATTGCATGGTAAAGTTGATGTAATAATGAATCTTCAATAGTTTATATACACTTTCTTGCAGTACGCCCAAATAAGATTGTTAAAGATTGGTGAATATTCATGTTATAAGGTGTTTAAGTAAGGTAATATAATTATGTTTCAGTTCAAGAATACCTGACACTAGATCTTCATAAGCCTGACATTTTGCTGTTAATGTCAGAGTATAGAAACAGGTATTCTTTGACTCTTATAAGTTACTTAAATATCAAATTAACTCAAAGCAGACTTTTGTGATCTCATTCCTAATAAGTCTCTGACCTCTTAAAAATATGCAATTCATAGAAAAGAGGTATTGCCAATTTTATATATAGGTGATGTGACAATCCCAGTCCTTTCATGTAGTTATGAAAATGGTCCAAGACATTTCTTTAGTTAACACTAAGTAAATGGCATACATTTATTTTTGCTGTTGTGTTACTTTATGTGTATGTATATTTTGCTTGCATATATGCATATATACTACATGTAGACCTGATGCCCATGGTGAGCTCCCCAGGAGAATTTATGAATAGTTGTAGCTTCCATATGGTTGTTAAGAATGGAATATGGGTCCTCTAGAGGAGCAGCCTGTTCCCTTGCCTGCTGAGCCATTTCTCGGGCTCCCTAGATAGCATAGGTTTGGATATAGAATATTTATAAAGAACGACTATAAGGGACAAAATAAGATAGTATCTAGGTAATTTGGAAAGTTAATAAAGTATGATTATTAATTTTGTCAATTTGATTGGATTAAGATTGTCCAGTATTAGAGGCATTCCTGGGTATAAAGGAGGTGTTTTAGAGATAACAGGAACATGAGAATCCTAAACCAATGAATGGATAACTCTTTTGAAGTAGTCACAATGTAGTATTAATTGGAAAAATGGCATGATTGACACACCAATCATTAGAAATATCTTTGAAAGCCATTGGAAATACCTTTGAAAGATCAATCCTCTTTTTACATTGCCTCTTTGAGTCCCTCCCACATTTTTTTTCTTTATTTCCTGTGTAGAATAGGTGACCTTCCTCTGAGAGACATGTTGTCTCACTTATATGAAGGTCTGCTCAAATCTATGGATCTAAATTTGAACTTTGAGGCCATAAACCTACAGTTCTTGTCCTAAACTCTTTATGTCAGAAAACTTGATCATAGCAATATTTCAACAATGAATACATGGGAGAAACAAGATAATTTTACCTCAATAATGCATCAGTACTGCAGACTTCCTTTTATAAGATATGTGAAAACAATGAGCAGCAGTTTAAATATTTCTAGTTTCCATGTGGTGACATTCATTAAATTAAGGTAGTAATTTATATAGTATAAAATAAATGAAAATAAACTACTAAAATAATACTTAATTGTGAAAATGTGGTTATAACAATTACACTAGATAGATGATAGATAGTAAATAGATAGATAGATAGATGACCCACATATGATAGATACATAGACAGGAAAATAAATAGATGATATGCTATGATACATAGCAAGTAAAATTGAGTAAGGAAAGCACCCCTTTTTACAGAAGCACATGAGGCTACAAGTAGTGCCAAACAGCTTCTCTGGGATATGCATGATATCTGATCTGAAACATTAATCTACTTTCCTGTGTCCCAGTTTACTAATGTGAAAAATCAAACATTGACAATTTATGATATTTAAATCTCTACCCAAGTCTATAGATGTATGCAATTTTCTTTGATTGTGTGACTATTGTTCCTCTTTTCAAGACCTTAACATCATTATATAAACTGGAATAAGCTTGCATTCCAGCTGGCTGCCACAGGGTCTAGATCAATTAATGAAAAGAATCATGAAAGATGATTGTTTTAATGTATGGATTTTTATCGTGCCATCCACTTTTGACATGTTTTTATGAATAGAGTGAAGCTAGAGTTTTAATATAATCTAAGGTGCCTGGATTTCAGCCTTGGACCACATTTAAAAGTAACTAAAATCCTAAATATTGATACATTTAAATGTCAAAATAAAACAAAAAGTAGACTGTAAAATTAAATTTAAATCTAGTAGTAAAGTATTTTATAAAAATAAATGATAGTATCAGAGTGGTAAACTTGTGTTTGTTTTTTAAAATTGTTTATCTTTTATTTATTTATTTTTCTTATTTTACATATCAATCCCAGGTCCTTCTCCCTTCCTCCCTCCTTCTCTCTCTCCCTTCCATATCCCCACCCCCGACTACCCTCCCATCCCATCCCTCCTCTCTACTCCACAAGGAGGGTGATGCCTTTCAGGAGTGATCAACAAGATCAACACCCACAGCTAAACTCTAAACTTGTATTTTTAAGATGCATTTCCTTTATTGACAGGAAGCTATAGAAACTTTTTGCATGAAAGTTTCTGTACAGATAAGTGATCTCTAAAATCAACATTCTTGATTTGAACACAGCATGCTTTGACCAAAAATGGACATAAACACTGTCTTTTGTACATAAGTTTTTGAAACTTGTGAGCCAATTTTGTAAGAATACTGTGCCTTTTGTGAAAGGAGGTTGGTGGATATGTGCTTTAAGAACTTGCCACAGCAAGGTACTCAAAAATTGTATGCAATTATACCAGCTGGACTGTTAAAATAATCAAAGTACTTCCAGAGGTATGTAGGCAAATCTATATAATTTTGATAATACAGTTCTGTTTCCTTCCTAAAATGACTTAGAAGGCATAGAATTTTTCTTTAGCCATGATTAGATGGTATATTTCATTTTGTATTTCATCTTATATACCTCATGCTAATGTTGTATTGGCCTAACTATCTATTTGAAAATAATTTAATGTTTCTATATTATAAGGTAATGTTTATTAAATTTCATTATGTTAAAATGATAATTATAAGTTAACATTTTTATTTTGGAATATCTAATTGTAATATCCAACATATATTAGAAATTAAAATGTTATTTTTAATTTCATATATTGGACAGAAATAAACTATTTCTCTAGTAAATATAGTCATCATTAAGGGTTTTATTTATCCTACAAGAATGCTTGTAACTGTGGAAATGTAATACTGTCTTTTAGTTTTACCAGTGCCTTGTTGAAGAATAATTTTCATGTATTTATCACAGTTTGGCAAGTGTTTTAAGGAAATAATGTACTTTTGTTTATATAGACTCTATTTTTAATGATTTTATTACTACAAACCACATTCATAGAAATATGAATTTCTACATTATTCCAAACATGTGTATTTATTCTGTGGCAATACAAGAATATTAATTTCTGTCAGAATCATAGAAGCAATAATACAATCTAGAGTAAAATACGTAAACCTTCTTGGCTTAATCCCTCTCCTGTACCAATTCCAGTGCATGTACAGGTGATGTTATGAACTTTCCTTACCCCTATAGGACAAAAAGTAATAGAATATTAAACAAATTCACTACCTGAATATTGAATAACAGATTCTTGTTTCTCAAATCCAAATGTTTCTTGTCTTCTTTCAGTTATCATGAAGCTAGTAGCAACAATGAGATTTGTTCACTTGCTCATGTTCAAATGTGAATAATATTTTAGAAAGAAATCAACCATAAGTACTTTACTTTGTGCTATATTCTATGCACTACTTTATTCTTGGAATATATTAACTCATTAGATCTTTCTACTTATGTTGGAGTCAGATATTAACTGATTTAGGAAGAACTTGAGCCACACTGTATCTATCAATGTCCTTCCAGAAGTAGCAGAAGAAAAATTGAAGTCAAACCTTTGCTTTAAGTGTCAACAGGTTAACCTTCAAATTCCCTTAATAATCAATAGATTAAAGACTGTGAAATACTCCACTATGTCAATGTGTAAAGATATTAGAAAAAATGAGAAAAATAAAATAGTAAGTATTATAAAAATGACAGATAATTTATATGATACACATTTATGTGATAACTTTATATGATAACACATTTAGAACTATCTTTTCTTTATGAAAGCAGCAAGATATTTCATACATGTGCAAACCATAATTAATACAATCATTCCTCTAGTGATGTTCACACTAAGTTGCTGAGCCAATAAGTATTTAGTATACATTGATAAACTATTTTCTTTTTTAAACTGAACCAATTTACACATTATAAGCAATAACAATAGTCTCTCTTCCATTATCAGAAATAGGCATCATTAAAACTCAATCCTTATCAATATGATGTATGAATAATTTCCTCCAATGGTTTTAACTTATAGTGGAAGAATTATGAGACTTATAAGGTTAAGCTTTGATGTGTTATAAATTATCTAGAAATGTAGCAGCTGAAAATAACAAACACTCATGCCTCACAGTTTCTGTGGAAGCAGGTAGCAGAAAGCAGATACAGATAAACTGGTGTCTTCACCATTTTCCTCCTCTTTGATCAAAGGCCTCCAGTAATGTTAGACTTCACCAGGGTAGGATCAGCCTTCAAACTCCCTTATGTGTTCTCTGGAAATCTTGTTTCTAGGCCAAATGAGTCTCTACATTATCAATTTAAGTCTATTCATGTTATGGCAGTTAGTGAATCATGGGATGGAGAGCCAGAGAAAATTACAACGATGAAGCCAAAACCTTTCTATACCTAATCATGGAAGTAAAACACATAACTTTTGACAATATTTAATGTTGTAGAAAGTGGAAACTTGATAAACATAATTTAAAGGGTGCAGAAATAAGCAAGGTTAAAAATTGCAACAGCCATCTGGAATGGAGGACCAACTTAAATATTTTATTATGTGTACATGAACATAGAGATAGTTTTTGAATAGTTATTATATTTTTATATTAATATTCAAAGTAATGGCTTTCATTATGAAATTATCAAATATAATTTATTTTACTTGATCTTATCCCTTCCTTTTTACCTCATAATGGTCTCATTCCAACATTCCCTACAAAGCTTTCATGATGTACATATGCTGTTAACATCTTTGCTTCCTACCCAATGCAAAAAGGTTCTATAAAGTCTTGCATGTATCATTTCATGTTTCACTTTTGTGAACTGTACTTACATCCAAATACATTACATTTACACATGTACAAATTAAAGTCTAGACTCTTTGTAATGGACAAAATTCTGGGAATTTGTCTTTGTCCAATAAAATTATTTCCAATTCTATCCATTTTCTTGCAATTTCCATAATTTCATTCATGTAAATTGGATAAAGTTCTGTGTTGTGTATGCATGACATTTTTTGTCTGTTCATCTATTGTTGGACATTTTGACTTGTTTCATTTTCTGGCTGAAGTAAATACTGCTGTAATAAATATGGCTATTCTAATGTCTTTGGTAGGATTTAGTCTGATTCAATATATACCCAAGAGATGTAATGCCAAGTCATATTAGTTTTATGAGTACCATACCAACTGATTTATGTTATACTAATTAATAGTTGTGAGGAGGAGATGAAAATCTGAGTGAATAAATATTAGTTAATAGGCAAAGCCATTTCAACAATTCCAATGCCCCAGACCCAGGGAGTAGCAAAATTGAATGTGGATAAGACTCAGAGAAATGTCAAATCTTCCTGTGGTCCAACCATGAGTGTGAAACAACTAGCAAATGTAGATTTTGTCTCCCCATGACTGCACCCAAGACTGCTTGCCTACAGAGACTTCCAAACAGAAAAGCCAACCGGCCCTTCTTGTAGAAAAAGTAGTGACCTTCCTGCTTTCATGGTAGACGGCCTCCTTCATACTGGATGCAGCCTACATATCTTTTCTGTGTGTGTGTCTGTCATTTCTTCACTCTCATTCTTTTTTTTTTTTTTCTTCACCACTTCAGTTTAAATCAATCCCTAAAGTTGAATAGGATATGGAAAATACCCAATTCAGACTTTGTTTTACCCATATACATGCAAGCACTTGGTGTTTGCTTTCCTAGTGTTAGTCATTCTGACTTTAATGAGATGCAATATCAAGTAATACCAAACCCTCTAAATGCATTTAAGCAATGAATGCTTTAAGAAACAGCTATATAGAAACCAAGGAAAAACTCTAGTTAGATTATATAGCATAACTCACGTGCTGTGAAAGAACATGGGGAGGAATATTGACAGTAAGACGTTTAAGCAGGGGTGGGGTAATTTGCATATCAGAGAAGAGAAAGCAAGATGTAGCTTAACCCATACTGAAGATATTTTAAGAAGCCTCATAGAAACCAACTTATTTCTTGAAAAGAGGTACACGGCATGGGTGTAAAATTATATTTTCAGAAGGCATGATTTATTAATAGTAATCACAGTAGCAAGAATGGGATACATCTCTACAATTTATTAGACAGGGAGACTCTGGAGGAAATCAAAACATGGCAGGGCTTTCCATTTGTTTGTTGGTTAGACACAAAACTAGATGGTAAGAACTTGTTTTTGAAGACCCACACTTTAACTGAAGGACATGGATAAATCAACCTTGAACTGAACAAGAAACTCTTCCAGCTATCTAGCTTTCATGCCAGAGGGTGCTGTGCAAGCTGTTGAGGCAAAAAATACACTAATGATATTACTCAGCATTGTACCCTTCATGGTACAATACTGACATGCCAGATAAGGGTAGGTACAATAATAGCATATCTATTATGGGTGTAATCAACTACTAACTGATTAGATTTGAGACCAGAACTACAGGGAAGATTTCATGTTAGTACTGAAAACCAGGAGAACACCTAAGATGTCTGAGATGTTTCTGAGATGTCATACGTCCCATGGAAAACTGATTATTGTTTTCTAAGTGGTCTTCTTATTAAACTACCTTTTAAATATTTTTATTTGTAACTATAGACATGTGCTGCTCTTGGCATTGGTCTGAGGAGATTCTTTTTGGTAGATAGAACTTAATCCAGAAATTTATTCTAATGAATCTGTTGTAAGTGAATAGAATAAATTACAGTGACAGCATTCATTTACCTGAAAGATCAAGGACCATCAGGTAAGAAGTAGTGGAAAGAATGTAAGAGCTGGAGGATAGGGGGTAAAGTTGTGAACTTCTGTCTTCCATACATGATGGGGTAAATGCATAGATGAACTTTCCAACACACTGTTGTTACTTGCATAGTACTGAGTCAGTAATTTTCAAACATGAATCTGGAGTAGTTCTTGAACTAACTTTAGTTGAGAAGCTACGAGCATTTCCTGCCTTCTGAGGGAGGAAGAATCAATTTGCTGTGAGTATGACCACTGGTATGTTATCAATGCCTTAGTGGATGGTCTAACAGATTCCCATTATATCCAATGGGTAATTTTTTTTTTTAACAGAAGGCATGAAGTTAGGAAAGATCTGAAGAGAGGAAGAGATGATCTATATGATCAATATATATTGTACATATATGAAACTTTCAAGGAATAAAAATCATACATATTGGCAAAGATATGGGGTTTATCTCAGTGGGTAGAGTACTTCTTCTGAAAGCATAGGGAACTGGTTTGTATCTATAGCAGTAATGTAAGAAAGATGAGCTTAATAATGCTGGCACCTACAAGGTGGACATTGGCCTGTTTTAAATGAAGAGCTCAGGCAACATTAGTTAAAGATACGTCCTTTTTCCATTGTATAATTTCTTGTTAAGAAAAAACAAAATAAAACAAACCAACAGGTGTTCCCAGTAGCACAGACATGGAGATTGACAAATAATAAATGTGAATTCCTCAAACTGAGAAGTTTCTGTAAGGCAAAGGACACAGTAAACAAGCCCACAGACTAGAAAAAGATCTTCACCAACCACACATCTGGCAGAGGGCTGATCTCCAAAATATATAAAGAATTCAAGGTACTAGTCACCAACACACCAAATAACTCCATTAAAAAGTGGGGTACAGAACTGCATAGAGAATTCTCAATAGAGGAATCCAAAATGGCTGAAAGACACTTAAGAAAGTGTTCAACATCCTTAACCATCAGAGAAATACAAGTCAAAACAACTCTGAGATACTGTCTTATTCCTGTCAGGATGGCTAAAATTAGAAACACCAATGACTGCTTATGCTAGAGAGGGTGTGGAGAAAGGGGAACACTCCTCCATCACTGGTGGGAGTGCAAACGTACAGTTATTTTGGAGATCAGTATAGTGGTTCCTCAGGAGATTGGGAATCAGTCTACAAGAGGACCCAGCAATTCCACTCTTAGGAATATACCCAAATGATCCACATCCATGCAACAAAGACATCTGTTCAACTATGTTCATATCAGCAATATTTGTAATAACAAGGACCTGGAATCAACCTAGATGCCCCTCAACTAAAGAATGGATAAAGAAGATGTGGTATGTTTACACAATGGAATACTATCCAGTGGAAAAAGAAACAATGGAATCTAGAAATTCACAGGCAAATGAATGGGACTAAAAGAAACCACCCTGAGTGAGGCAACCCAGTCACAAAAAGAGGAACATTGTATATACTCACTCATATATGGATTTTAGACTTAGAGAAAAGGATCAACATCCTATAATTTACACCGCCATAGAAACTAGGATACAAGGATGAACCTAAGAGATTCATACAAGGTCCCTTACAGAAGGTGAAAGGAACAAGTACTCCTTAGCTATTTGGCACTAAGGGGGCATTGAGTGGAGAGTGAATTAGGAGAAAGAGAAGAAGAAGAGAGAACATGCAGGACTAGGAAGATTGGGACAGGGTAGGGATTGTAGTGAGAGAAAAAAGAAAGAGATACCATAATAGAGGGAGCCATTATAGGTTTGTAGAGACAACTGTCTCTAGAGAATTGTTCAGAGACCTACAAGGATTACCCCAACTAACAATCTGAGCAACAGTGGTAAGGCTACCTTAAATTGCCTTCCCTGATAATGAGATTGATTACTAACTTATATGCCATTATAGAACCCTCATCTAGTAGATGATCGAAATAGAAGCAGACACCCACAGCTCAACATTGAGCCAAGCTTCTGGAATCTCATTGCAAAGAAGGGAGAGTGATAAGAAAAGGGGTCAAGACCAGACTACAGAAACCCACAGATACAGCTACCTGAACAAGTAGAAGCTGATAGCTGGGAAACCAGCATTGGACCTACTCAGGCCCTGTAAATGTGGATCTCAGTTTGAGGGCCTGAGAAGTCTAAGAGACTGCTGACAGTGTAACCAGCATGTATCCCTGGTGCATGAAAGGACTTTTGGAGCACATTGCCCATAGGGTTATACTCCCTTAACCTAGAGGCAGGAGGGAGGGACTAGTTGTTACTCCAAATGACTTCACAGATTTTGATGATTCATTCTGGAATACATCACCCTCATTGTGGAATTCTGGGGGATGGGATGGGAGGATGATTGGGAGCATGGGAGGTAGGAATGGAAAGGGAACTGGGTCGATATGTAAAATAAGAAAAAATAATAAATAGAAAAAAAACCAGGTGTTCATAGATCGTTGGATTACCCTTTCTTAGCAGTGGGTGGGAGGCAGAAAAGAGGTGAGGAGAGGGAATGAGATTTGAGGAGGGAGGGGAAACTGTGGTTAGTATGAGAAATATAAAATTTAATATAAAATAGTGTAGAACTCGGGAAAACAATTGTATAATTTCAGCAATATCCTTGTCTTTGATTTCTAGTATCTGGTAGTTGTGAACCATGGAAAGACTGGATTATCGCTCATTCTCTTTTTCCTTATATTTTTTTTTCTATTCTTGTGGTTGCTTTACATATAACATTATTCTTTATTGATACTTTGAGAATTTCACACCAATCACACTCACTTCCTTGTCCTTCCATAGTCTCTCCTTACCCCTGCAACATTATACCCAAAAGAGACCCCCCCAAATGAATTAAAAACAAAACAAACAAAAGTCTGCCTTACTTCTCTGTCTTTCCAATTTCTTCATTCATCCTAGTGGCACTTGATACTTCAGTGTTTCAAGCAATACACACATTTGTCTAATCAGTCCCACCAACAAAATGTTCATTGCAATGAATCATTGGTCTGTTTCAAGACATGTTGCCTCTGTCACACCATCATCCCTGAACTCTCACCATAACTCTTCTCAGGTATCCTGATGTTGGCCTATTCATAGGGATCCTAGTATAATAATTCTACAGAATCAGTCCCTTCATGTACTCCAGGGGGTCATAGATTGGGTAGATGGTAGGGTGGGTAAATGCAAGGTGTATATGGTAACTGATCTGGTTGGGCAGGGCCACTGAGACCACATTCCTCAGGCAAAGAGCAAATTCAGCTCTCCTAGGCCTATGCCATCACCATCAGGTTAGTTCTTCTATACCCATGGTGAGGGGTAGGACCATCTCTTCTGAGCATGGGGGCTCAACTTTCTATAGTGGAGTAAGGCCCACTATCCTTTTTCAATAACAAGTGAGAGACAGGGGCAACCATCCTAGGGCCACTGAAGGGCATGAATGGCTCAGGCAAGCCATCAGATTTCAACATGCATGGATTCTCTGGCCCCAGGTGGTAACATAGACCATGGATATTATAACAGACCTGGGCTGTAGCAGGACAACAGACATGAATCTTGGCTGCAGCTCAGGCCAAATGTCACCGTGACCCCAGTGGTTGAACAGGGTACCTAGATAAGTATGGTTCTAACTGCAGCAAGGTCGTTTAACACCAACATGGTCTCAGGTAACTTCCCTGACCCAGGCATCTGTACAGGCCCTGGTGGCAACAGAAGCTATGAAAATCAAACCAGACCCTGGCTGCCAATGGGCCATTGACCCAGACATAGCCCTATGCAGCAACATGGGTCCAGGCAATACCATGGGCACATGTGGAAGCTCAGACCACCCAAATCTGCATGGCACAGGAAGCAACATGTCCCCTGAACATGAATTGATCACAGGATGTGACATAGACCCTGGGAATCTGTGTTGGTTGGTGACACCACAGGCCATGAACAACAACACAGACTCTGGGGCTGTAGTAGGACCATGAACCCGGACATTGTCCTCATCAGAAGCTTAGGCTCAGTTTACACAATGGCCCCAGGTGGTGGTTTAAGTCACTCAGAATGGCATGGTTCTAGTGGCAGCATAATCTTATGACAATAACATGGCCCAGCTGCAGCATGACCCTCAGATCCCCACTTAGCCTCAAGTGAGAGTCTAGACCCTAGTTATTTACAGTCTTCTGGCATATCAGCAGCCAAGGATATCAACTCAGACCCTAGCTGTAGTATGTCTCTAGACCCAGACATGGCCCTACACATGTCACCATGGTCCAGGGTGGCAGCACAAACCATCCAAATTAGCATAGTGCCAGCAGCAATGTGGCCCATAGGACAAAGCAGACACCAAAGTGGCCTCTGCACAGACTTCAGTGGTTACTGAAACCGTGAATATCAAGACAAACCTTGAACACTATAGTGCTACAGAAACAGATAAGGCCTCTTTCTGTAACTTGTGTACAAGTGTCACCATGCTCTCCAGTGGTGGCACAGGCCACTCAGATAAACATGGCCCTGGAAACAGCATGGCCCTTGAACACCAATATTGCCACAGGTGGCTACCAAGATCCTGGGCAACCCCATGGTCTTGGTAGCAATCTAAGTCATGGATGTCAATACATGGGCCCATAGGACCATGGGCCCAGACATGGCCCTGAGCAGCAGGCTAGGCCAGTACATCACCTTGTTTCCAGGTGGCAAGCAGGTTATCACCAACCTTGCCTCTTCAAATCTGCATCTTATCATAGAACATTCTGCCTATCCTTCTCTCCCATTTCTCCACTATGTGTTTACACATCATAATGGCAACCATCTTCCTGGTGTCTGCATAACTGGCTAGTCCTGTGGAATGCCCTTGGGTACATATGATCCTGATGATCCAGGCTGCCCTGTGAGTATCTTTTGCCTTCCTGAGTTACAAGCTCCCCTCTGAGTATCTTTTACCTACCTGTGTTTTATGCATCTGTTGTTTTCCATTTCCTTTCCAACCATTTTTGTCTGTTTTATTATGTAACTACTTTTGCTAATAAAATTGTTCTGGAGTTATAGTTGTTAGAGTAATATAGAGGGGAAGATATAATACTTTTTAAAGCCAATGCATTGCTGAGTTCATAAAGATTCTTTTGAACTTCATTTGTATCCCTGAGAAAATTCATATATAGTAGCACTAGGTCTTGGTTTGGAAAGTACAATTTAGAGGTTGCATGGTTTTCAGATAAAGGAACTAAATTTTAAGCAATGAAGAGTGTGAATATGGAAAGGAAAGCATTGGAGATATGAGAATTCATAGAGAATTAGATAATATAGGTACAGAGAAAAATATCACAGATGTAGAGAAAGAAAAAGTGCAGTTATAATAAATTTCTCTGGTGAGATATAAGTTAAAAATCAGAGCATTTGATCTTGGCCATTCTGACAGGTGTAAAGTATATTGTTTTTAATGTTAAACTTTTTTCACCCAGTTATATGGATGATCCACCCTCCGATGTCATGACCAATGCACCTTTTAACTATGGATGTTGTAAGGATGGAAAAATTTAGCCTAATCCTCCCTAGGCTCTACCCCCAGCAGTGAGTAGGCAAAAGGTCATTCTTGACTGTTTACCACAGTGCGGTTTACCCACAGCACCTGTTAGTGAATGAGAACAGAAAATGAGCCGTGCCACACTACCCAGAAGCCCTAATTAAAGCAGACTTCCTGGGCTAAATACGGGCTTGGATAGTTCAAATTGATTGGTCCACACTGGATGCTATGAGATGATTGGTTTATGAAGTGCGGGCTTTGTTGTAACCCTATAAAAGCTGTCTGAACCCTGTACCCAGGGTTCCCAGTCCTCTACCCCATGTGGAGTATGTCTGTGGACCCCAGTGCACCGGAATATAAAAGACCTCATGTTTTTGCATAAAGACCGCTTCTCGTGAGTGATTTGGGGGGGTCGCCTTTCCTGAGTCGGGCATGAGGGTTCATGCCCTCCGTGGGTCTTTCAATATCATCTTAGATTATCTTGTATATCATCTGAACTTATTGTCATACTCAGGCTTTCGTGATTTTTAGAATGTTTTAAAATATTTTGAACTAAAAACGCTTCTGATATAAATTTATGGAATATTTCATATTTAACTATAGTATCCAACAACACTGTTTTTAACTGTATACAGAAAGAGAAGGGAGTGTTTCTGTTCTTATTTTTTTCTAAATGCCAAACAGTTTTACCAAAATATTTATTGTTTTTATTAAAAACGGTTTTTTTCCATGCAATATATTCAGATTACAGTTTCCCTTCCGATGTACTCCTTGATCTTTCCACCTTCCCACGCATCAAAATTAACATATGATCACTTAATATAATAAAGTATATTCACAGATTTAAAACAAAGCCCTTTTTCCAGTGGTTTGAAAGAGATAATCTAACAATGCACATCAGTAAATAATCAGAAAACATTTGAAAAGAAACATAATATGTCTTTAACATCTTAAAATTTTGAAAATTATAATCTGACTTACATGGCATAACTTTTATTTCCTAATTGAAGCAGTATTTTTAGCCTACTAGTAATTACTTAGTTTTTGTCACTAAGGAAATAAGTACCTTAAATTTGAAATGAGAATTTGATGTTTATTTCTCAAAGCAAATTACACATTGCATTCTCTCTCCTCATCTTTCAAGAACTAGGTACATGTGAGGTGACAGGACATATCACTGCAGGAGTGGTCACCTGCTGACTTGTTATGCGGATACTTTGTGCCTTTATTTTTTTTTTTTTTCATTTCTATGAGGTGCCAGTTACCTAAGTATTTCTTGGAAAAGCAATCTACTTTAGATTCTGAAAATAATTCATGATATCACCGTGTTTATGTGAAAAAAAATGCCATTCAATAAAGGGGGCTCCATTTGTTTTTCTTCAAGCATGTGATAGATTAATGATGGCATAATAAGTGTTATAATTTCTTGTCTTGTTGTGAGATATGGTCCATTTTTCATCTTTGAAAGACATACTTCTCAGTACCTATTATGTTTTGCTATTGTTGTTCTACTGTTGATTAAAACATGATTGGATAATTTATGAAACTTATTTTCTCTGTGCTCTGGAAATGGAAAAGTTCAGATTCATGCTGCTGGCATTTTATCAGAATCATCCTGCTGCATCATTCTGTGATAAAAAAGTGAAAAAGCAAGAGAATTAAGCCAACTCAGTATTTCACAATGAATTTTTACCATGTCTATAGTCTAATGACTTTGAAAATTTTAGCCATAATTACTGCTACAATCTTAGCTATATTTTCACAATTTTTGTAGGAGGAAAACTTTTAAAAGACAGAATTTGTTCTCAGTTGCCTCTGAAAATAAAAGACAGAAGTTCTGTTATTTAGATTTGACATTTTCTTTATGCACATCTTGATTTCTATCAGTGAGCTAGTTATGTTAATTTATCCTGCTTACTTGTGATTACAGAATATTTTAAAATTTCGTGATGATATTTAGAGTTTCATATAGTGCTTTGCATTTGATGAACACAGCATATTTCTTTTCACTATGTTGTATCATAAGAGAATATTTGGTACACATAGTTTATGGTTGAAAAATTTACCTTTTCCATCCTAAATTATGTTTTCTGAGGCAGATGTTTTCTGATTACTTTATGAATTAACTAATAATACTGTGACACAAAATAATAAAGTTTATAGCTATATTTGATAAAGAGGTATTAATTTCATTGTATCTGTAAACTGTATATCTTACTTAATGTAGTCACATTTGTAGCTAAAGGACTATAGACTATTACATACCTTTAACTTCAATAACAGCATATTTCTTTTATACTCTTTTCCCTCAAAATGAAGCTAATGATATAGATTCAATTAAGTTTCCACAATTGTGATATCATGGGAATATTTTGATGACACTATTTTGGTCAATCATTTGAAATTTATTAAGAATGTAAAAAAATGTCACAACAATCTTCATAACTGAAACTATAACTCCCCAATTTTTCTTTTCCCAAATTTTCTGACCCTATCCATACTGTGACTTTTTATATGAGCAGTTGTAGAAGTTACATATACAATGTTCATTTATGAAAAAGTGCGAATGTGATCTTTCTCTGATTTCTTTCTCTCCCCTTAATAATTTATATATAGTAGAGCTACTGATACTTCTTTTTTTTTTTAAGTTAATTTTGTATCCTGACACTTGCTGATGGTTATTATCAGGTGTAGGAGTTCCCTGCTAGAGCTTTTTGGGTCACTTATTTAAACTATAATGTCATCTGCAAACAAAGTTTGACTTCTTCCATTCCAATATGTATCCCTTTGATCTCCTTTGTTTTCTTATTGTTCTATCTAGAATTTCATGTACAATATTAAAGAGATATGGAGAAAGTAGACAACCTTCTCTTGTTCCTGATTTTAGAGGAAATGCATTGAGTTTCTCTCCATTTAGTTTGATGTTGGCTGTTAGTTTCCTGTATATGCTTTTATTATGTTTAGGTATGATCCTGTTATACCCGTTCTCGCCAGTACCTTAATCATGAAGGGATGTTTCATTTTGTCAAAGGCTTTTTTGAGTATCTAGTTATATGATCAAGTGGTTTTTCTTTTTCAATTTGTTTATATGGTGTATTACATTGATGGATTTTCATATGTTGAACCACCCATACATCCCTGGGATGAAGCCTAATTGGTCATACTGGATGGTTTCTATGATGTGTTCTTGTATTTGACTTGCCAGGACTTTATTGAGTATTTTTGCATCAATGTTCATGAGGGCTATTGGTCTATAGTTCTCTTTCTTAGTTATGTCTTTCTGTGGCTTGGCTACTAAGGTAATTGTAGCCTCATAAGAAGAGTTTGGCTTCTGCTTTTATCATGTGAAACACTTTTAGAAGTATTGGTAATAGCTGTTTTTTTAAATTTCTGGTAGAATTCTGCACTGACATAATCTGGCACTGGGCTTTATTTGGTTGGGAGACTTTTGATTACTGCTTCTATTTCATTAGGGATTTTAGGTCTATTTAAATTGTTTTTCTGTTCCTGGTTTATTTTTGGTAAGTGTTATTTATACAGAAAATTGAATATTTCCATTACATTTAGGAATTTTGTGATGTACGTGTTTTCCTTTTTAAAATATTTTTATTTAAATTCGAAGCAAGCTTGTTTTACATGTTTCTCAGTTCCCACTCTCTCCTGTCTTCCCCTGTTCTTCCCACCAAACCCCATTCCATTTCTGTTCCCCAAGTTTCTAGGCTCTATCTTGGAGCTATAGTCTTGAATACAGCTTGGTATTGGGGTACATAACTAAATAGAGAATCCTCATTTGAGGAATCTAAAATGGCTGAAAGACTATTCAGAAAGTGCTCAGCATCCTTAGCCATCGGGGACATTCAAATCAAAACAACACTGAAATATCTTTTACACCTGTGAGAGTGGTTAAAATAAAAAACACCAGGAACAGTTTTTGCTGGAGAAGATGAGGAGCAAGAGGAACACTCTTCCACTGTTGGTGGGAGCACAAACTCATACAGCCACTTCGGAAATCAGTACGGCTGTTCCTCAGAAAAATGGGAACCTGTCTGCCATAAGATTCAGCAATTCCATTCCTAGGCATATACCCAAAAGATGTACATTCATACAACAAGGATATCTTGTCTACCATGTTCATAGCAGCATTATTTGAAATAGCCATAAACTGGAAGCAGCTTAAATATCCCTCAACTGAAGAATGGCTCAAAAAAAAAAAAAAAAAAAAAAAAAAAAGCCAGTGGAAACTTGAAATGTACAGGCAAATGGACAGAACTTGAAGAAACCATTGAGTGAGGTAACCCAGTCACACAAAGACAAAAATGGTATGTACTCACTCATATATGGATTTTAGACATAGAGCAAGGGATTACCAGCCTAAATCCACACCACCAGAAAAACTAGGAAACAAATAGTAAACTAAGAGAGACATACATGCTGGCTGGCCCTGAGTAGGGTAAAGGGATAAAATATCCTGAGCAAAATGAGAGCATTGGGGGAAGCTGACAGGGGATTAGGAGAAAGAGAAGGGGAGGAGGGAAGCTGGCAAGAGGAAGCAAGAAAATTGGGTCAGGGGAGAACAGAGAAGAGCAAAAAAAAAAAAAAAAAAAAAAAAAAAAAAAGACATTCTATAATAGAGGGAGCTGTTATAAGTATAAAGAGAAATCTGACACAAGGTAAATATCCAGAGTTCCACAAGGATGACACCAAATAACAATCTAAGCAACATTGACAAGGCTACCTTAAATGCCCTTCCGCAATAATGAGAGTGATGACTACCTTCAATGCCATTTTAGAGCATTAGTCTAGTAACTGATGGAAGCAGAAGCAGACACCCACAGCTAAAGCCTGAGCTGAACTCCTGGAATCCAGTTGAATACAGGGAGGAGTGATTAGCAAAGGGGTCCAGACCAAGCTGGAGAAACCCATAGAAGCTGCTGACCTGAACGACTGGAAACTCATGTACCCCAGTGTGATGGTTGGGAAACCAGTATAAGACCAACCCAGACCCCCTGAAAATGGGTGTATGTTAGGAGTACTGGGCAGTTTATGGAGCCTTTGGTAGTGGAACGGTATTTGTCCTGAGTATGTGAACAGACTTTGGGAGCTCATTCCATACAGAGAAATGCTCTCTTAGCCTAGACACACGGGGGGTGGGGGGTATGACCTGCTCCAAATAATATAACAGACTTTGAAGATCCACCATGGAAGGCTTAACCCTTCCTGGGGAGAAGAAAGGGAGTGGGTTGGGAGTCGGGAAGAGGACAGGGGAGGAGGAGAGATAGATCCGAGATTGACATGTAAAACAAGCTTGTTGCAAGTTTAAAAACAAAAAAATGTAGAGAATGTGATAAGTAAACAAGAAAATAAAAATGAACTGATTGTGTCATTATTTTCAGCTAGATGTGTTTATTTATACAATTGAAATGAATTAATTTACACACATACTTTTTCACTTTGCATGTCTAATGAACATCATTTCATCAGTTTTGTGTCACCACATTGATTTTGGTAACTAAAGTTCATATAATCCAAATTCAATGATTCTGATAAGTAGTGTGTTTATTTTTACCAATTCCTGGCTTTTGACAACTTCAGTTTTTCCAACTATGTATTATGCTGATAAAATCTTGAAGATAATATATGTATCCTTTTGTATACATATGGAGAAACATATATTCTATTCTACCCTTCCTGGTATTCCACATTTCTATACTCATTTCTATTTCCATGTTTATCTATATTAAAGCATGTCTCATGTCTGTGAATGCAACACCAGAGTTTCTAGTCTCATTGTCACCAGAGTTATCAACCAAGATTATTTGTATAATGTAATCCCTAGTTTAACATTTTTTAAAAACTGTAAAAATGTACTTAACTTAGTTTCCTTTCTTTTCCTTCCCCAAACCCATTACATGTGTCTGTTTCAATCTTTCTCTAATTCATGGCCTCTTTTTCTTTAATTATTATTGCTACATTTATGTATAAGTGCATATGTATATAAATACCAAGTGATCAGTACATGAAGTGTTGCTTGATGTATGCATGTATGTATATAATTTCAGGGTTAACCAGTTGGCATTGGATAACCAATTAGAGGCCAATTAGAGGACTCTTCCATATAGGAAAACTATTTATCCTTCTCTCAGCATTCTTTATTTGCCTATAGTTCTTTTTCTATGGGTGGGGCCCCTGAGATTTTTCCTTTCTTAGCATATCCTTTTTGGGTTCTTCTTTAGGCAGCCATGTTGTTAAAGTATATATGTATATCCTGCCATTTCTCGACTATCTCATAGCAGACACACTGGTCTTCTGGCTCTTGCAGTCTTCCTACAACCTCTTCTGTTTTGTTTCCTGAACCTTATGCGCAGGAGCTCTGCTGTAGAAATAGCCATTGGTACAGGCCATCTAACTTAGGTACTCTAGATCAGTAAATGCCGAAAACCACTGAGAAATCTCTCTACTCCCAAGTTTAATGATTTTAGTAGTTCTCTATTGTCTACTTGCTTGTTTAAAATATCAAAGTCTCATTCCAATTTTTGCATTCAGACTTTTCAAATTTATGCTGACTTGAATGAATTTTACCTGCATGCTCAGCTTATCTCCAAATTCTCAGAAAAAATTCTCGAGATTTGTGTTTGAAAGTACTCATTCCTTTATAAATGCTTCTAAAATTGCACAGTTTCTTCCAATGGCAATAAATATAGAAAACTTCATAATGATGAAGAATTTGAATCTTATTTAGCCGTAAGCTTAAATTGTTTCATTTAAAATAGGCATGGTTTGGCTGATGTGAGCATCTCACAAAATAGGTGGGAGGGAACTGTTTTGATTAAAAAAAAAGTACTACCCAGGGGAAATATTGCATATAATTCTTTTTACATGGAGAAACTGAAACTAAGGCACAAAACTGTCAAGTCACTTTTCATACTGCTTAGCTATGCATTCTCTTTCCATGGAAAGCAGTAAATATTGATTATAGGTTAAAGACAATTAAAATAATGGACCTATTTCTGGCAGGTTTGCCAGATAGTTCTTGGCACTGACAACATTTACCATATAAGCAATGACTGTCAAATTTAATGAGCAAACTCATTTTCCAGGAAAAAGCATTTAATATTCATTTGCCAAGCACTGTCTATAGTAAAACTGTGGGTTAACACTTTTTAAAATGTAAAGACACAATGTGGAGAATGTTGGTTTAAAAGAAGAAAAGTAAAGACTTTGGAAAACTCATTTAAATTTAAAACTTTTTCTCTGAGTGATAAAAATGAAGCCTCGCCTGCTCTGCAAGAGGAGTGGTACTCGAAATACCAAAAGTAACTACATGACTAAGGAGGTCTTAGGCCCCAAGGGATAAACTTACCACTGTTGTTCCATATATTTTCATGGTGCCTATCTGCTTCCTAAGTATTTTTGTTTATAACACATGCACAAATGCTGATCTTGGCTTCCATCAGAGAAGTCTGTCTTTCAATGAATAGTGACCAGTGCAGAGACATAGGTCTTCAAGATACTGAAACCAACTAATCACTGAGTGCTAAAGCCTACACGGGGCTTTAACACTCTTCTCTATGTCTCAGGGAACTATTCTCAGGGAATATTATGCAAGAGTAGACAAAAAATATATTGGAGATGGAAGATATGGTAAAGGGCTGAGAAATATTACCTCCTGGGCATGGTACTACCAGCATAGTCATTTTCGCACAGTGGCTTGGGTGGCTGCCTGCAATGAACCTCCATGAGATTATGCTATCAACACTCATTCATGGGTTGGGAAATGTCTATAAGAAGTTACCCTTTCCTGCTCAACTATTGCCTAATGATTGATTCGAAGGGATGGCAATCATTGTCTTCAGTTTTGTAACACTACAGAGTCATCTAGGCTGTAATGGCTAATTCCAACCTGTTTTCATAGAAGTGATCCTTGTTAAATTCAATGGGTCTTAAAGCATACATCCAAATATACAAAGTCAAAGCAAAACAAAATGAAAAGTCATGAAATTAGGGAAGGGACATAAGAGAAGAGGAAGAATGGATGGACATTAAAGGGATATTAGAAATGGAAAAGTGCTGTATTAATCAGAAACCCTTTATACATGTATAAAATTGTCAAAGGACATACTCGGCAAAAGCAATTATCTGATTTAATTGAAGCCAATGCCCAGAGAGGGAGCCAATTCCTGGCATTGCTTGGATAACTAAGAACAAGATACTGGATAGCCCAGAGACCTATGGTAGAACCAAATATAAATGTAAGAAAAATGTTTTTTGATTCCTAATGATATTATTCTATGCACTAACCAGTGCCTTGTCAAGTTACCATCAACGATGCTTCCTCTTACAGCAGATGTGAGTGGGTGCAGTGATCAACAGTGACAGACATGATGAGAGTCTAAATGGGAGGTTTATGTTGTATCTCTCCCCTTGATCAAAGAGAACCCAATGGAAAAAGTGGAGGAACGAATGTAGGAATCAGAGGGAATGAAGGACAGTAGGATATCATGGCCCACCAAAACAACTAATGGTCTCATAAGACTGAAACAGAAAGCATGGGAGCTTTATGGCTCTGCACCAGATCCTCCATATGTAAAGCTGTTAACTTGGCGACATTGTGGAACTCCTACGTGTGGAAACAGGTATATCTTTGACTCTTTTGTCTGCTCTTGGGATTATTTGTCTCCTTTTGGTTGCTCTGCCAAGGCTTGCTTTACTGTATTTTGTTTTGTTGTGTTTGGTTGTTTTCTCTTGGAGGCCTCTTCCATTATGAAGAGGAAAGGAAGAAGTTGGATCTGGTGGAAAGGGGAGGTGGGGGAGAGCTAGAAGCAGTTGAGGGAGGGGGAACTGAATGGGATAGATATGTTATATGAGAGAAGAATCTATTTTCATTTTAAAAATTATTTTAAACGCCTCTGTTTATTCCTCTTACTAAGACATTTTTACTACTACATTTATATAGTCTATTATGTGATAGGTTTAAAAACAGTCTCCCAACCATAACATACTGGATGCATAGCTGCTGGGAAAAGAGGTAGATGCTTCACAATTCATGTAAGTATTTACATGCCCTCAGAGCAGATTCTATTACCTTAAAAGACTTTGTATTCCTGCCTGGGAAATATCCCTAAAGTAATTAGACAAGGAAATGCTCAGGTACTACAAAGCTAGAAAAAGCCATTGCTTGTTTAGAGATACTCAATAGGGACAATTAACATAAGATTTTTTAAACATGTGTTAATTACTAGTCCACTCTGAACATTCTCCAAATATGCACTAATGATAACTGCAGACTACAGGGGAAATAGTTTTAAATATTTCTAAGAAATTTCATTCCTGTAACAAATGAGAGATTATTTCCATCAATAATGTTTCACATTATTATGCTTTTTACCCAAAAATTATTGTATTTAGTTTTTCTTACTCTGTATATCAAGTAAAACACCAAACTTATCTGATTACTGTTAGACAAAATGCTTCAGTCTATCTTCGCCATTTCCAGTTCAGTCTTCCTTATCTCTTAGGAATAATAAATCTTTATCTTCAGAGCCAAATCCTTTATCTCTAGTTTTTGCACTCCAATCAACTCCCTAGTTGACAGCAAGAAACAAATTGCTAAAACTTGTCACATTTTAAATACACTCAACCTTAAAATTCAACAGTGGCATCTTTTTGGCCCTAAAGAACTTCAGGACTAACCAAATCAATTTTTTTTTTTGATGTCTAAGACTGTTCCAGATCTAGCCTCATTCACTACCACATACCATATACCAAATTTAACATGTATGCTACATCTCTGTGAAGTCACCTGCAGTTGCTGCAATCTGTCCTCCTTTCAATATTTTCAAACTCTATGTCTTTTGATACGATTTATTTAATTCTAAATTTTTCATGGGTATTTCAGAAATTTTTTGGATTTATTGACCACAATTTTATTCTATTTCATGGAAGACTTTGACAATAATTTTCAGACTAGGTTTGCTATTTCCTTTAAAGAATTCCATAATTTACCATCTCAATCTATCACACTTGTTAGAAATATTCAGTAGTTCACTTGAGATTATGAGCTTAAATGATAAGTAATGAGAAAAGTATAAGTCTGAAGACATTTGAAACAGACACACAAAAATTTTCAATATGAAAGCAGCCTGTGCCTCATTTTAACAGAGTTCAAACAATACTTTTGTGACTGTCACACTAATGTAGTAGGGGATTGTGAGAGTTGGGGCAAAGGGTTATGAAAGGGAGGCACATTTAGCAATGTAAAATGAGGAAAGAAACAATCTGAGTATCAAACTCTAAACCAAAGTCTCCAGCTTTCATGAAAAATAGATTTATTCTTTTATTTTTATAATCTTACTCAATTTCCCTAATTAGAATCCAAAGACAATAAAATCAGCCCAGTTTACATAAAAGCTGGATATTTTGGAGCTTTCTATAAGTCATATATTGTTTTTAAATTAAACATTTTATATGCGCAGAAGTCCTGGTGCAGACATATGTTGGCTCCATGCTTGCTATTTCAGTCTCTCTGAGTTCAGATGTATTTTATTTATCATGTTTTGTTATTTAAAAAGTTATAATAAAATTAATTGAAGTATATTGATCATGTAAAATGAATCCCACATTTTAATAAAGTAGGTTACTTGTTATTTATAGCTCTTATATAAATATTTTTATATAAATATTTTTCCAAATGTAACATAATATAACATGTAGCTATAAATACCTAAAAAGCAATATTACAATGGGAATGGAAAATGCTAATAGACATTTTGCTTATCTTAGCTAGAGGACTCCACATGAAGACTGAATCTAACTGTTAATGGGGACATTTAATAGAGTGAAAATACTAAAGCTGGGAGTAGCATCTTGTTAGTACAGAATCCTCCACAATTTAGTACCGTTGCATAATTATTTCCTCCATATTAGAATATTCCTAGAAGGGAAGGGAGTTAGATCTCATAACTCATGATATGCTACAAGAATATATGGGAAAGGCTAGAAGATTCCTAAGACTCCTCACTGAAGTTATATAAGTAATAAAGTATTGCCTTGGGAAAGTATACTTTTAGAGATGTAGCTGCAATGAGGCCTCCATGCTAGATTTTGTGAAGGTGCATCAGTCACTCTAAATCACCTGTGTCCCCATTCAAAACACATTGACTAAGTCCCTAGATGTAACCTTGATAAATTCAGTATTCCACAAAGCTAAACTTGCAAAGAATTACTTATTTGGCTTGTTAGTGAATGATGTGGGGTTAACTGATATTTAATCATGTCTTTCAGAGGAAGAGAAACTACTGCAAACCTATTGTGGTGTCTATTTCTACTGTGATGTTTAATTAATATGTATTCATTCCTTTATAGGGCTTCTGTTTTCTTGTATCAATGCCTTTATTATATGTTTGTTTCTATAGTATGTGCATTTCCAAACTCTACTTATATGTATGGTTTAGCTGAAATTTTACATCATTCATAGGCCCTTTCTTAACTAAGTTCTATTGAAATGCTTTCTCATAGCTCTGAACCACAGAGCATTTTGTGCCCTTACTAACTATATAGACTAACAAAAGTGATATTCATTTTTTTAACAGTTCTGATAGCCTTGAGGTAAAGACAATCTTATTTATATACTAACTCTGAAACAATTCTCTTATGGTTTCACACATTTATTAACATATAATCACTAAATTACTTTAAAGATATTCCTTATTATTGTAGTATATTTTGCAAAATCACTGCCTAGGCTGCTGTGCACAAGTGAATTATTTTCTTCCTACTCTGAACTACTGTAGGATGATACAATGTTTTATCAAATGTCCCTATTAATTATAGCTCTATGAGTATGAGTTTTACATAATTTGTGAATTAACAATTATGTGTTTTGAAAGTATATCTAATAACACTTTATCAACTTTTTATTCACTTCTTCAAGTGATTTTATAAATGGAATCATTTCTAAAAGTAGTCACTCTATGAACTGTCATATAAATGAATGACTATTTTCAAAGTATTCCCTTATGACACTGAGCATATTGTTATGCATAAAGAAGAGAGTTAATTCCCTTCCTCTAAATATTAGTCAATTGGCTGGTGAGCTGAATTAGGATGAATGTTGAATTGAAATATAAAGCGTTCACTTGTGACTCATCATGGTGGAAAGGATTTTGGTGTTAACAGTATCATAACAAATATCCTTAGGGCCTTTTTGTGCTTCAGTGGATCCCAAAGCTAAAACTAGTGGTTATTTTCCATTATGTGTCGCATGTCACAGTTGGCTATACTCCTAAGAAAGCTGAAAAATTAGAGCATAACATTCTCTTAGGAATTTCCAAAAGTGGCCCAGGTTGATATTTGGAAACTTTCCAATTTTTCTTTGCAATTAGAAATCAAGCAAATCTGAGCAGTCCACTGGGGGTTAAAAAGCATAAGAATAAAGCAAACATCAAGCACTGAAACTTTTAGCATTTGGTCTCTTCTTCCTAAAGTATGTTTTAGCAGAAAAGTCAGTTTCCCATAGGATGAAGTAGTCACTTCTTGTTGCTCTGAGAAATTACCAGGTTTGCATCTCCATCCTGAGTGTTAAATACATCAGAGTCTTTGAGATGTGTTGTCCTATCAGTACCTCATTTAAAACAGTGCTCTCCAAATTTACATGAACATAGAATTATTAACTGCACATAAAATTTATTATATTACTAATAAACAACTGATCTGCTGCTTTCTAAGACATAGATTAAGGGAAAAAAAACTGAAATTATCTTTAAGTTTTATGCTAGCGGTTTTCCTAAAATGAAAATTTAATATCATCTTTGCTTGGAATATATCACTCACTAGCTTTCTATTATCTTTAGAAAGATGAAAATTACATTTTTCTACCATTGCCCATTTAAAATCATAGCTGTGCTGAAGCCAGAGATCTCTGGTTTATAATTTCTACTATCTTCTACTTATATAACAACAGACCATTTTCTATCTTCCTGGGAATTAAGATTTTTTTTCTTCTAAATAAGAAAAGGAAAACATCTGTTTATCCTCAAACCCTACCACAGCAGTATATTTCAGAAATTCATTCTTGTTTATTCTCAGCTAGTCTGATGTGTATCGTATAACTGACTGACATATTATAGGAAAAAGGAAAGTCCCTCGAGCCTCACAGTATGTCTCTTTCTTTTTTCACTTCTTGCTCTTCCATGTGAGGTCATTTACATTTCCTGCACTTTATTAGCACAGGACATCCACATTTTAGCTAAATTTTTCTTGTTTTTCCTACAGTTGTCTCCTGGTTAACATTTTAATGAACATTATTCTTCCCCTTCTTCTTTTTCCCCTTCTGTTATTTCAGTTTCAGTTAATAGAATAGCATATCCCAAGTCATACAAGCCAAACATCTGGAAATCCTGCCCCTTGTTTGCCTTTCTTTTCCTTCCCATTAGTCAGATCTTCCTTCAGGCTCTTCCAGACTCTGTCTGCACTACAATAATAATCCCTAAGTGCACTTTCTTTTCTCCATTTTCTTTTCCAAGAAGGAACCACAGTTATTATTTAAAATCATTCCTAATTTATAAATATTATAATAATTTCTACTTGTTTTAAATTTAATATCTAAATTGTTTACTGTATTGGCTAGTTTTATGTCAACTTGACATAAGCAAATGTCATTTGTGTAGAAGTAATCAACTGAAAAAAGCTCTTGTCAAATTGGCCTGTGTAAACACATATGTTGCATTTTCTTAGTGATTGATGGAGATGGCACAGAACAATGAGGGTGTTGCCATGACTGGGCAGTTGGTCCTGGGGTATATAAGAAAACACATTTAGCATGCCTTAAGTAGAAAGCAAATACATAGTCCTTTTCTTTAAACTCAGCCTCAGTTCCTGCTTCTAGGGTCGTGTCCTGAAAAAGAAAAAGAAAAGCAAAAACGAAATCAAAACAACAACAAATCAGAAAATAAACTGGATATGGAGATACATGTCTGTAATCCCAGCACTTCAGTAGTGGAGGTATGATGAAAGGAAACACTAAGTGAGATATGACTATCGGAAGAATTTGAGACAAGCCAAGGATATATGAGACCCTGTTTCAAAACATGAAAATCCTGAAAGAAAAACAAACAAGCAGAAAGAAAATGAACATATACCTAGTAGTTTGTACTGAGGTAGAGCAAAGCCAGGAAACAGTTTTTAAGTGTGTGTGTGTGTGTGTGTGTGTGTGTGTGTGTTATATTCACATATTCAAGCACAGATATTGCCAACAACATTTAACAAAAATTTTTTCTGGCGATGAGATTGTAACCCCTTTTAACAACAAACTCATTTCAAGTTATTAAATATTACAGAATTTTATGATTAACGTAAAAACACAAACTTCAATCTCTATCCCAAAAGAATATATTTTTACCATATTTTGTATATACCGTTTTAAAAACTCTTTTTAAAAATGTCCTCGCATTTTAGCACTTTAAAAAGTAAAGTGATTCTACTTTCAAGAATATTCCTCATAGCTTCCTTTCTTACACTTATCGTACAAAATCAACAATTTTGACATGGTATGTAAGCAAAAGACCTGTTTTTGTTTCTGTTAAAATTACTGTTTATATCTCATAGCAATCTATGAAGCACCTCAAAAAAATTGAAATCCCTCCTCTCATTACGAAACTTACAGATAACCTTGAAGATGGATTCTGACTAACCTTCACACATAAAATGTTGTCCTTTTACTTTTTCTTCCTTCCTTCCTTCCTTCCTTCCTTCCTTCCTTTCTTTCTTTCTTCCTTTCTTCCTTTCTTCCTTTCTTCCTTTCTTCCTTTCTTCCTTTCTTCCTTCCTTCCTTCCTTTCTTTTGTTTTGTTTGTTTTTAAGACAGGGTTTCTCTGTATTGCTTTGGGGACTGTCCTGGCCTCAAACTCACAGAGATTAACCTATCTATGCCTCTGAGTGCATAGATTAAAGGCATATGCCACCAATTCCTGGCCATAAAATCATTTCTTAAAAGTATGTATGAGTGTACCATAAATACAGGCAAAACATGAAAGAAGATATATGATAATTTTTAAAAACCAGTAATAAAAAAGTAAAGAAAATAGGCTGAGCATGCCTTGTGAAGAAAGGCACTTAATAGTACTTTCCAATGACATCTGCCTCAGCTCCTGCCTTTAGGTTCCTGCCTTGAGTCCCTGTGCTTAACTCTTGCCTTCAAGTTCCTGCCCTTACTTCTTTTCCTGACTTCCCATAGTAATTGAATGTAAACACAGAGTCACAAAAATTAAATAAAATCTCTTATCTCAAACATCTCAAATCACTTTTGGCCCTGGAGTTTATGATAGAAATTGAAACTGCAAATTAGAAAATTACATAGACCAAAACACCTTCCTGACCAAAAGAAAAAAGAATAAAAGAAAAAGAAAAAAGGTTATCAATGTTTGTAATGTTTGCCTATACTCATCTCATCCTATTTCTCAATTTCTATGATTGGCTCCATTATAATTTTGCAAGAAAGCTAAGACTCTCTTTCATTCTCCTGAAACAGGAATTGGAATTATAATTGTACTTATGCTTAATATACTTTTATTAATTAAGAAAACTCTCCAAGTTTATTATAGTTTTTCCTTATCTTAACATAGTGTAATTATGTTTGCTTCTGTATTGTTCCTGTACATGTCATGATGGTAGTTATGGGAGTTAAGAGATTATTATAACATATACTTTTGTATTAATTATGTTGGTTATAGATAAAAACCCTTAAATATAAATAGTTTAATAAAGTGAATTAATTGATACTGTGTTGTGATTTTGCAGTCATGATGATACTACAATGATTTTCCTTCTTTAAAAAGATAGTTGGATTTTGCTGAAGGGAAGATATTCTTTTCTCTTATTATTCTACCTGTGTTCTGTTGTTATGATAAACAGCATCACCAAAATCAACTTGGGGACGATAGGTTTATTTCAGCTTACAGTAGGGAAGCTAACAAGAAATTCAAACCAGGTGGAAACTTAGAAACAGATACTGAAACAAAGACTATAGAGAAATGTGGCTCCCTGGCTTGCTCCCCATGGCTTGCTCAGGAAGTTCTTTTGTACCCTCCAGGAATACCTTTTCAATGATGACACCATCTCTAGTAAACTGGCTGTTTCCACATCCATAATTATTGTAAGAAAATATGTTGTGAAATATTAATAAAATTTGTAAAGATGTGTTACATTTGTTTATGTTTCAAAATATTATTTAAACTATTAAATTTGTTGCATTGGTTTTACTGCATAGTCTTTGTATATATTCCCACAATTCCAGGTTTTATGGACTGTGGATGTTTAATAGTGACTTAACAGACAATAGGCACATATAAGTGAGTGCACACCATATACCATTTTTGTCTTTCTGGCTCTGGGATAGCTCCATCAGGATTTTTTTCTAGTTATATTCATTTACCTGCAAATTATTTGTTGTTATTCTTTATTAAAGGCTGAGTTGAGTTTGTAAATGTACTACATTTACTTTATACATTCTTCTTGCAGAACATCCACCTTGTTTCTAGCTTCTTCTATTATTTATAAAGCAACATTGAGCATGGTTGAGCAAGTGACTCTATAGCAGAGTAAAACATCCTTTTATTATATGCCTAAGTATGATTCTGCTGGATCTTGTGGCAGATTCCAGTCTTTCTAAGGAACTGAGACACCAATTTCCTTAGTAGCTGCAGGAGTCTATACTCCTGTGAGCAATGTGTGAGTGTCTGTCTTACTCCAAATCTTTGTCACACGTTTTGTTGAACTTTGTTATTTGATACATATAAATTATAATATTAAAGAATTATTGATTTGTAATTCCCCAGTTGATGAGTATGTTGAACATATTTTTAACTGTTTCTTAGCTATTTGAGTTTCCTCTACTGAGAATTATGTTTAGATCTGTACTCCAATTTTCAATTAGGCTATTTACTTTCTTGATATCTATATTTGGAGTTCTTTATACATTTTATTTTGGACATTATCCCTCTATCATATGTGTAGTTATCAAACATCTTTTTTCCATTCTGTAGCCTGAAAAGTATTCAAATGTTAGCATACTTTGCATCTAGAATATGTGTATTCGCCTCATGAAGTCACATTTTTAAATTATTGATCTTAGTTCATGTGCTAAGTTCTGTTCAAAGAGTATTTTCCAATACCAATTACTTTAAGACTTCCTTGTCTACACTTCTGTCTAGTTGGGTTTATCTCATTTTATGTAGGAGTTAGTTTTGTGCAGGATGAATGACAAGTGAGACTTTGAACTCCTTTTTACTTTAGGGATTTTTTTCCCTGTGGTATTGTTCAAAGTATTTTTTTCCATCTAGCTGATATTTAGTTCTTCAAATATGCCATAACTAAAATTTTGTTACTAATCCTTTGAATTTACTAAAGGCAAATGTAAAATGAAATCCACTAATATGCCTTGATGTTGCTTTTTGCAATAGAACTAACTCCACATTTTGCATAAGGAAGTGTAAATAAGCTGTCAAGTGTAAGGTTATTTTCCTGTTAGTTGGTGGGTTCTGAAGTTCTTCTTCAAGTCATACCTTAGGTATCCCTTCCACACCACCTCTGTCATGCTCTGACTTCTATTTTCATTGTTACTTCTGTAAGTGGTCATGCCAAGCTTGCCCCAGAGGCAAGTGCCATGAGCTAATGGATTGCATCTCTTCTAGTATTTCTCTGCTCACAGTGCCTCAAGGTAAAATTATATAAATAAATAAATTAAATAAATAAATAAAATCTTGTTTATTCTTGGACTTCTGCATCCTATACAACATATTAATGTGCTGTCTTTCTCAGAACTGTATCTTTCCCCCTTTGAAGCACTTGCTTTTTGCTGTCACTAAAATTTGTAGGAAACATGGAAATTTTTCTTTAAACATTTGTTTATTATGTGTAATAAACACATAATAACTTGCAAAACACTTGTTTTGCAAGTATGTACATTTGTGCACCATATGCGTATTTGTGCTCACAGAAGGCAGAAAAGGGCCTCAGTTCCTTTCGAACTGGATTTACAGACAGTTTTGAGCTTCAGTGCTGGGAACTGAAACCAAGTCCTATGTAACAACAACTTCTCTTATCCTCTGAGTCCTCTCTCATCCAAATCCATCAGGTTGTCCTGTAGGCAAGTCTGTAAGCATTTTTTGGATTTATGACTGATATGGAAGGGCCTATCCTCCTATAGGCATTCCCAATCTGGGCAGATGTTTCCAGAATGTATACCAGGAATCTTGGATCAAAATCAGTGCTCCTAGATAACCTCTGCTTCAGTTGTAGCTCTAGTTTCCTGACTTGAGTTTTTGCTGTGATTTTCTTCATTGGACTATGACTCGAGCTATGTCATCTAAACTAGACATTTCCTCCCTTAAATTACTTTTAGTCATTGAATTTGTCATAACAACAATAAACTAGGTAGGACACTCAATATGACACACATTTGTAATTACAATTTATAGGAGATACTAAAAGACATATGCATTCCTTCATGATTGATAAAGACATTTGTTTCAGTAATACCTTTTCATGAGGATTCTTCAATTTTTCTTAATTAGATTTACCCTTCAATAATTTCATACTTGTATAAAATGCATTATGATTATTCTTACTCCACCTCTTTCTAATTTATTTCCCACTTTTCTCCATACACCTCCTCTTTTCATGTTCATGTCTCACATGTGTGCCTAATTATTTAGTTTTATTTTATGATACACTGGCTTTAACCAATGCTGGCTTTAACCATAGATATGTAATTAACATTTAGAGTTTGGTGGGATCATCACTGGGTATAAAACTTAAAACAGTGACTAGCATTTCCCTAACAACCACACGTATTCAAAAGTTCTCCAGACATGTGTAGGAATTTTTGAGTTCTTTACCACTTATGACTAAATTTTAAAAGACGCAATATTGTGCAGGTCCAGTACAGGCAATTGAAACTGCTATGGGCTCATAATTTCAATGACTGTGCCATATGCATAAGAGCATTTTGAAGCTTTTCTTATCCTCTTGGATTTCTTTCACTTTGCTACAAAGTTTCCTGAAGTACAGAAAATATGACATGCTTAGTGCTGAATATTTAACTGTCACTAATTCACAGCTATTTGTGCCTCTACTGTTTATGTTACTATTTATTGCAACGTGAAACTTCTCTAATCAAGGCAAAAACATGAGGATTTGAGTATGGGCATAAACATAAATATTTAGAAGATAGTTTGATACCATGTCAAATTGGCAAAATAAAAATGTTATGTTTCCTCCTATGAATTGCCATGTCTCTAGCTATGGATTTGACAAACTTTACTACACCAGTCATATATTATCTTCTGTGCAGCAAGAATTAAATCTAACCAGAGAATGGTCATTTTGCTGGTTACTTTCATACTAAAAAGGCTGCTGTTTATCCAGTGGGCATGTCTTTTCTTGCACTTAGACATTGTATCTTTCAGGGTTCATAGTTGCATGAGACTTCCTTCCTCTGTAACCTTAAAGAGCACCTTCTCACACAATGTACACTATCAGGCAGGGAGGGTGTTAACACATAATTCCCAGTTTAATTTCTGTATACCTGGAACTTAGGTATACAGTTTATTTAGCAATAGGGTTTAATGTCTTGTATGTGTTAATTTGGAATGACTATACATTCCCTACCAATAATTCATAGAGAAGTATTTCATATCCAGTACTGGGATTTTCATTGAACATCTGTGTCTTCTGGGAATAGCATTATGCACATGAATAGATTATCTCTATTCAAACTTGTAAAACATATTTTAATTAGCTTATAGAGTATTAGATTTCCATTCTACTTATTACATCCATGGTTTTAGTCATCCCTTTCTCCATTCTCTCTTTGTCTATGTCTATCACATCTTTCACAATTTAAACCTTTCTATATTTGCAGTCTCAACCTACCTCCACTTGTATTTCACCAGAATTTTACTGCCTTCCCCAATTCTGGCTTCATCCTTTCTGCTCTCCTACATAATTTTTTGTTGTTGTTGTTGTTGTTGTTTGTAAAAGTAATTGTCTTGATTTAGTTTGAATTTTCTTCTTCTTTATATGTAGTTTCACATTAAAACCATGGCTTCTTTTCAAGTAGATGATACTTCCTATGACATTCAATGCAATTATGTGTTAAGAATAATAACTGACACAGGTCTAGGGCAGACAGGGTCCTCATGTTGGAGAGAAAGTAGACACACAGGTCTCCAACCTAACCCATCATTTCCATGTGATAATTGCTAGAAAGGAAATTGTTTTATCCAATGAGGTCACACATGCTATACAAACCACATGTAAAGGCAGGCCCCATTCCTAGCAGTAGATGGCCAATACAAAATGAAATCAATGGCATTTGCAGATGTTATATATTTTTTTTTATCAACAGATCTTTTACTTATATTATAAGTTATAGGTTTCATTGTGTGTGTGTGTGTGTGTGTGTGTGTGTGTTTGTATTTTCAGTGTATACAAATATGCCTGTCTCAGAGGCTGTATGTTTCTTGGTCTCCTTTTGTGTTTTTGTATTCTTTTTTGTTTTTATTTTATCTTATTTTGTTATATTTTAGATGACATTTTGTATTCTAATGAGAGAGATAAATAAAAGAAGGTGTGGATTTTGGTAATCAGTATATGTTATATGGAAAAAAACTTTTCAATAAAAAAGCAACAGTTGAATATATTACATTAGTTCTTCATTGCAGTTTTTTCTCTGAGTAATAGTATTCTGTTTGCAAGATTTGGAATCCATGAATAATGTAAGTATGAAAAGAAGATATAAATTATTGAAATTATGAATACAGAATGGCTGTATTTAACCAATAAATAAACAGAATGTCAGAAAATCTCTCAAGAAATTAATGTGTATGCTAATACTTTCTATGTAAGCAGCATTAGTTAGAAAGAAGAATGAAATGTACTTGAAGAGAGGTATATAATAAAAGAAAGAGCAGAAGTGAGATATTTGAGCAGTTTGGTTTTTCACAAATAATTTGAACAAATTTTACCAAAACAAATTTAGCTGTTTCCACTATCAAACAAGGTAGAGAAAGAGAAAATGAAATCTCATGAAAGATTTTACATGTCATACCAAGATATTTGATATTTAATTATAGGATTGGTGAAATTGTACTGAGAAACAAAGGAATTGTATGCAGCCCAAGTTCCAAAGTGGAGACAGACAGGAAAGGAGGGGGATAAAGGGAGAGAGAGAGAGAGAGAGAGAGAGAGAGAGAGAGAGAGAGAGAGAGCGCCTAGATGAAGTTTTGGGCTGATGAAGAGAGCTACTAATGCTAATATACCTGTGTGCTAAATGTTATCAATGTTTAGTTAGTTAGGGTAAGAGTGTTCTTCAGGCAGAAGGAATTGTTATTGAAATCATAGTTTTCAGCTTGTAGATTTTATTTTCTAGAAAATGGAACAAATATGAATTCTACAAAAATCAAGAAGATTAGCTCAAGTAATGTCTTAGAAGCTGTTCAAACAGCCCTCAAGGCACTATTTTAGAATACAAAATATTAGTTTGAGTATTCAATATGTAATTGCAGTGAAATGCCTTTTAAACAAAAGAAAAATATGTCTTACTTTGTTAAATTGAATGCCCTAATTTCATGTTTTAGAAAAACATCACAAAATATAATCATGAAGTAGGACAACTGGAGAGAACATGTAATTTCCAAAATTAGATACATCTGTATGTTTTTGTTTAAAGTCACCCATTTATGTCTCTGACCAACATTCTAAAATAGAAAAAAATGATTCTTAGCTCAGTTCTATTTCTATAATTATGTTTTTTGGAATTAAACTCATTTTATACATTGAAGATGCTTCAATACTAGAAAAAATGAGCTTAAAATGCAGACTTATTACTTCCACTGGAGCTTTTTAAATCATATATTCTATTCTTTGTGCCACTGTGTGCATATTACTCTAGTAATATGGTTAGGAAGGTAATATTTAGAAATAATTATATATGTAAGAGACTTTATTTTTATTTGTTTTATTAAATGGCTCATAGTGCAGTAATTTTCTGTGAATATTAAGTAATTTTGGTAATTCTTAACCATTTTAATGATGAGTTCCTAAGAAAACTTTATGAGAAGCTAAGAAGTAAAACAAAAATACTACAATTTTAAAGATCTCTGTTGTTTTGGATTTAGTATTAGAGGAATCATAAGGTGTTACCATCAAAGAACAATGACAATGACCTGAGAGTTTAGAGAAGCTGTTAGGATTTCCCTGTCCAACAACTTACAGGAAGATATTTCACACCTGGATTTGTAATTTTCTTCCTCTTTTTAAAAAATTGAAATTAGATTCTTATCTCATGCAATACACCCAGACTTGTTCCCTTTACTCAACTTCTGTCAGCTACCCTCGAACCTGCCCTCTCCCTCCCCAAGAGAGGTCTACAAAAATCAACAGTCAAACAAGACAAACCAAGGTACTATAAGGCATAGCAAAAGTCCTCTTATCTAGATTGGGCAAGGCAAGCCAACAGGAGGAAAAGTGTCACAGGAACATGCAAAGGAGCCAGAGACTCACCTACTCATACTTTTATGACTTTCCACAAAAAAAAAAAAAAAAAAATCAACCTAACAGCCATAACATATATGAAGATGATCTGGTGCAGAACCATGCAGTCCCCATGCTGTTTCAGTCTCTGTGATTCCATATGAGCTCTGCTTATTTGACTTGGTGAGCCTTGTTCTCCATCCTCTCTCATTCCTACAATCTTTACCTGGCCCCCTCTGTAGTGTTCTCTCCTCATAAAGTCTGGCTGTGAGTCTCTGTACCTGCTCCCATCTGCTACAAGAAGAAACCACTTTGATGATTACTGGATAAGGCACTGATCTATGAGGAACAGCTGAATGGAGTGATGCATGCATTGAGGTATCTCCACTCAAACTCCTTTTTGTTAAATTTGATATTTTATTATGCTCATAAAATAAGAAGTTTCCACATGGAATCCTCATATATCACTCTCCTCATTCCCATTCTCTATTCTATCACATTCCTGCTCAGAATTTTCTATTTACGCCAAAAGTAAAATACAAAATGAAGCTCCATGCTCATACCCTTAAGTAATTTCAAGCTATTCCTGTATTTGTGAACCTTAATAATGTTAAATATGACATGGAAAGGAAAAGAAAGGCTAATAAAAATCACTAACCAATTTTGTTAAAAATATGCTATATTCTCAGCATGAGAAACAATGTTACCAATAATATTATGTGTGTGTGTGTGTGTGTGTGTGAGAGAGAGAGAGAGAGAGAGAGAGAGAGAGAGAGAGAGAGAGAGAGAGAATGAGAATAATAAGTATGGTGTAAGATCCAACTACTGGAGAAAAAATGAGTGTTAATATTATTTTACCCAAAAGAAAACTAGTGGGAAAAATCTGATCTCAGAGTCAGCAAGCTGGAAGCAAGAGTGGGTCTTAGGGCAGTAACAAAATAATTACTTGAAAATCTAGAACTGGGCCAGCATGAGCTCTGTGCTCACGAAAAACTGCTCAGATATTTGCTACAAGAAAAGCTTAGCAAACAATCTTTGTATTAATTGCTGATTAGAGAATGCTTCCAAGGATCCTTAAGTTGTTAATCAGACAAGAAGGGAAATCCAAGTACAGTGTGGCATTCATGAAATCCACATAATGAGCAAGTAGAGATCAGGCTCCGTGCAATAGCCTTACAAACTAAAATACTTGTCTCTAGACAAGACACTTGCATACTAACACAATCAATGGAAGATTCAGTTTTGTGTGATATATTAGTATGTCTTTCATATTACTAAGAATAGAAGTCATGACCACAGCAACTTTTTTTGTTTTGTTTTGATTTTTAAGACAGGGTTTCTCTGTAGTTTTGAAAGCTATCCTGGAACCAGCTCTAGTAGACCATGCTGGTCTCAAACTCGCAAAGTTCTGCCTACCTCTGCCTCTGTAGTGTTGGGATTAAATGTGTGCATTCCCCACTGCCTGGCTACAGCAACTTTTAAAAAGGAAAGCATTTAACTGTGAATGGCTTACATTTTGTGGCATACAGGCAGATTTGGTGCTAGAGAAGGAGCCAATTATTCTACAGCTGGAATGGCAGGAAGCTGGGAGAGAGGGATAGGAGGAGACACATTTCTTTTAACATTGCCACACCTACTCATGGAAGACCATACTTCCCAATATTACCACTCCCTAATGAGCAAGTGTTTAAACATATGAGCCTATGGAGGCCATTCCTATTTGAACTACCACATGCAGATACTGTGAAAAGAAATCCAAATGCTGTTATTATCTCTTTGTATATCCACAGACCAACATATCTATAATCACATACAGAAGAGACTTGATAAAGGAATGGATCCTAATAGTAGGTAATTCAATATTGTTACATGGCAAGTTGTATATAGCTAAATTTTGTGATGGTTGATCTTGATTACCAACTTTCATGGTTTAAGTGAACTCTTTTTATCACCTGTCTGTTACCTAATAACCAACATGTGGCATTTTATTAATTATAAATATTTTGATAATAGACAAGAATTGTTACTAGCTAACTTCTACACTTTGAATTAACCCATATTTCTTATCTACCCTCTGACATCTCACTCATGGCTTTTTACTTCATTTTCTACACACACTGTTTCCTATATGTCTCCTGGAGTATCATCTGACTGCACCTTTCTCCATCCCAGAATACTTAGTTTGGTTGTTCTGCCTAAAAGTCCTGCCTGGCTACCAGCTTCATAGCTTTTTATTAGCAATTAGAGTAATACATATTCCTAGTGCACAGAAGGGTTATTCCACAGCCTCAATTGCAAATCAAATTCAGGGAGAAATGGTTTATTTGGCTTATACTCCCATACCACTTTTCATCATGATAAAAATCAGGACAGGAATTCAAACAGGGCAGAAATCTGGAAACTGGAGCTGATGCATAGTCCATAGATGAAATGCTGCTAATTGGCTTGCTTCCACGTCTTGTTCAGCCTGATTTCTTGAAGAATCCAGAACTAAAAGCCAAGGATGGCACCACTCACAGTGTTTTGGGCTCATTCACACTAATTAAGAAAATTCCTGACAGCCAGATCTTATGAAGTATTTTTTTTTTCAATTGATGTTATGCCCTTTCAGATTACTCTAGCTTGTGTAAGATGACATAAAACTACCCAGTACATTATCTTTGTGCCATTTGTAATATCAACAAGGGGGTAAAACACTGGGTGTTTTTTGAGGAAGTTTCTTACTTAGGATAATTTAGGTGGATAGAACTACTTTTAATGTGGGTAGAATAATTCTATGGGTTCTGGTTCTGGATTAAATTATGGGGGGGCAAGAAGACAGGAACATTTAGATAAAGGCTTTTGCTACCACAACTTTTTGTCATGATATTCTGTGTCCTTGAAATGTGAGGCAAAGTGAAATCTTCTTTCCTTAAGTTGCTTACTCAGATGTTTTGTCATAGTGGAAAAAGAAGTAACATACTTTCATGTATGTATGTATTATCTATCTATCCATCTATCATCTATCTGTCTGTCTACATACCTGTCTGTATATTAATCATCTATTTCTATCAACTATTTATTTATGTTTCAACTATTAGTCTGTGCCTCTATCTGTCATCCATCTATCTGACTATATCTCTATCTCTGTATCTATTTGTCTATCAATTATCATGACTAGCTAGTTGTCAACTATCTTTCATATATTTCTATCCATCCCTCATCCCTCATCCATATGTCTGCATGAACATATATCTAATCCCCAAATTTTAATAGATAAAAAAACATATAATATCTTAATATCTGAGCAAGTCCTTAAATAAATTACTTATATAAATGTACATGCACACACACACACACACACAAACACACACACACACACACACACATATATATATATATATACATATAAATACACAGAAGTATACAACATAATGAAAATCAAAGCACTTCAGAGAAAAGGTTAATAAATGATTTCAAAATTTTGAAAAATAAAGCTATAGTTTTAATTTAATTTTTATTTGCAAGTATATCATAAATTTTAGAAAGAGTTAAAAAATTACAAACATAAAGAGAATTTCTTTTTTAGAAGAGAAGCTATCAGAGAATAACATTATCATTATTTAAATGTTCTTACTTATATAGTGATTAGGCAAATGAATTATTTCCATACTAGAAGGCTCACCTAGCAAGCCCCAATCCCAGGATTCAATTCCTACCATCAAGAGAAAATTACATATAATTGAATCACAGACTAACAAAACAATGTGTTTGATAATTCAGTAACCTGGAACATATACTTTTCTCTAATATTGAATAAAAAATTAAAATCATAGAAATTGCATTAGAAAAAAGTCACTCATTCCTTCTAGTATTTACTTGCAGAAAGGAAATAGAAATTATAAACCAGAAGTAATCAACATATTATACACATGATGAAAAATGTAATTTACTATTCAAAGAGCTCTGTTATCAAAATAAGAAAAGGCACATTTGGAAAATAAATGCATAATTACTAGTGAAAATGAAAATGTTACCAAAATAAAAAAATCAATAAGCCTCCAGAGATTGAACTTAACATCTCTTTTAAGGAATACAAACTGCATAGAAAATGGTCTTTTCAAAAAATAAGAACAGACCCAATTACAGACAGAATATAAAAAATTGAGAGAAAAAATATGAACCTAGAAATAATCATCCATTTATATGTAAGACTGTACTAAAAAACATTTTAAATCTTAAAAATGGAATGAGTGAGGCTGGGCAGTGGTGATGCATGCCTTTAATCCAAGTGCTTGGGAGGCAGAGGCAGGTGGATCTCTGTGAGTTCAAGACTATCCTGGTCTACAAGAGCTAATTACAAGACAGCCTCCAAAGCCACAGAGAAACCTTGTGTTGAAAATAACAAAACAAAATAAAATGGAAGGGTTACACTCATGCACAATTAAAAATAAATGCATGATGTGTTCCTCCATCATCAAGGGAAATATCAGTGCAATAAGGAAGAAAGTAGTGAACAAAGAGTTAAAAATACTGATGAGCAAGACATTTTGTAATCTGTATTAATGTCCAATTAATTAACCGATTATATGACTAGCCTATTGATTAGACTATATAAAGCATACATTAATGAAATAGGGCCATGTGTTAAAGAATAACAACCTTAGAATTAGAGTTTATGTATCATGTATGTAAGATTCTTTCTAAATAACTTCCTCTGAAAAAGAATTTTTGTAGACTTGAAGTCCTTCAAATGGAAACACAAAGTTACAAACATGTTGGCAATAATGGACAATTTATAAAGGTAGACAGAATAATTAATAGATCAAAAACCCAAAGACATTTCATAGATCTACGTAAAATATTCATACCATTTTTATTGGGTGAATGGGATAAAACAGATTAAATGTAAACAAATACAAGTATGAATATGCACAAATTCAGTTTTAAAAGGACAGAGTATTCCAAGAAAGCTTTTGAGATGCCCTACTTGCCAAACTTTGGAACTTCATTAATTAAGTTAAGCAAACCAAAATAACAGCCAATTTGACATGGGATTATCTATACTCACAAATAAATATGAATGAAATACATTAAAGAAGACTGGCAATTCTGAGGGAGACTTATCTAAAGCATGTTACCTATAACCAACAAAATATCTCTCCTACAAAACTCTCAGTAAAGTTATGCCAGCATAGGGAAAATGAAATGTGGATGAGAAAATCAGAAAGAGTCTCATCTTAGCCTCACTAACCAGTCAGCAGTGAAGGCTTCTATAGGCAGGCTGATCCACATGCCTCCATTAGAACCTGTAATCTACAAATCCCACAGGAGCCACAAGCCTTCCCATACACTGAGATCTCAGTGGCTCCCTGAGACACAGACAGCTACTGCACAAAGAGGACCAAGAGAGCTTTCATCCAGTAATTGATGGAATGAGATACAGAGATCCAAGAACCAGGCCAAGCTCTGAGAACCCAGTTGAACAGAGGGAGGAGTGAATATATGAGCAAGGAAGTTCAAGATCATGTTGAAGAAATCTGCAGTGACATCTGAATCAAGCTCTTGGAAACTGAAGCACTCTGTACAAACAGTGGTACAGCCTCTAAGTAGGAGACAGTTTGGAAGCTTGGACTATCTCAAGAGCCCCTGGTAGCAGGATCAAGATGTGTTCCTGGTGCATAAAGTAGCTTGTGAGAGTCCATTTCCTATGGTGGGATGGCATGCTCAGCCTTAATGCAGAGGGAGGGGCTTGTTCCTGTCCCAATTTAATGCTCTACACTTTTTGACTCTTCATCAGAGAATTTAAATTTTGAAGGAGTAGCTTGTGGGAGAGGAGATGGCAGAGGCCATGGGGGATGGGAGAAGGGATGAGATGGAGAACTGTGGTTGGAATGTAAAATGAAATTAAAAAATAAATAATTAATTATTTGGAAATGGGAAAATATTAAAAAGAAAAAAAGTTCATATTAATGCTATTAATTACTAGTTGAAACATGAAAACACACAGGTTCATAGTGGAGTAGACTTGAGAATGCAACTAAAAATTTAGAGCAGTGGTTTTTAACTTCCTTAATCCTGCACTACTTTAACACTGTTCCTCAGGTTGTGAGGACAACTCAACCATAAAATTACTTAAGTATTACTTAATAAATGTAATTTTGCTACTGTTACAAATTGTAATATGAATAATCAAATTGTGACCCCAAGAGGTTATGACCCACAGGTTAAGAACCACTAAACTAGATGATGCCATGAAACCTAAAGATTGATAAAGTAAGAGCAAATGAGGAAACACATACCCTGCTGCCTGCTGTGTCTTCGTATAGGCATAACACTGCTGAGATACCATTTCTATGTTTAGTGGAGTTTCAGTGAATAAGTAAAGAAAGAAATAAAACATGGAATCTCTATTTTGAAAATTCTATTAATGTAATAAAATACAAAAATTATCACTGCTGTAATCATTAAAAGAAAATATGAAATTTTACTTTATAACAATTATGTCTGAGTCTGATAATTTCAACAATTAAAATGCATGTGTTTCATTTCTAAATATTATAATCTTATAAATTATATCAAACCTCTAGATTTCACTACAATTTTACAGAAAGTACAGAGAACAGTGAATATTTTAAACAACGTATTACCTTGCTGTCAGCAAATTCCACATTTGAGGTATCTTACATTGAAAGGCATCCAGAAAGGAGGCCTACTGTGATTCATTTAGAGGCTGCATCCATTGTTCCTCCCACCATATATGGACAGGGCCTGCATGGTGATAACCATCCCTGGTTGTCATGCTTAAGTTATACTTTACCATTTGAGACACAAATGCAGCAGAGTGATCCAAACAATAGGGCAATATATTTTTCTTCCATGTGGATCCTAAATAATGGAGCAGAATATTGCTTTTATGTACTTATCATCTCATTAAGTTTCTTATGTATGAATAAATAGTAATATATAGGTTTTTCAAAATTGGTTCATAAAATTAACAATTTACAGAGTGATTAAAATTTATAGCATTTCTCTTAGTAACCTCATGCAGGACTCTATAGATTTAATGCAATTTCCCACTACATATTGGAGTTAATTTCATAAAATTTTGATAATATTTTAATGAAGTAATCACTATGAATATACTATCATAAAATGCTCATAGCTATACTAACCTTATTTTAATATATAATATATTGGGAAATATTTACTTTTGCAATATTCATTTCATACTATTTCTTAACAATGAAATTCTGTCCCAGATATTTGGGTACTTAAATGTTCCTTCCTTTACATTTCCATTTGATTTTATCTTTCTTTGATTATTAGTAGAACAAACACTTTTGTAGCAAATATGGAAATGATATTGCTGAGTCAAACAATATATACATGTTTAAAACTTAAGGTATACAGAAACCAATACCTCTTCAACAATGCTTTTCTTTTACACAATTGCATGAGATAGTATGTGAAATATTGCAGATATCTTAGATGTCTTTCAAAAATCTCTTTCTTTAACATTAATTAATTTGACATTTAAGATAACTTGCTCTATTTTAACTTAAAATTTTTATTATCAGTTGAAAAAATTTTCATGTAAATCATTTGTGTATGTTAGTCCAGATATTATTCAAGGCCCTTAAACACTTATTTTTATTATTGATTTGTAAAAGTATTTGCTAAACAGCTTTGTAATGTATTTCAAACAATACTTTCCCAGTGCTTTACTCTCTTTTCTTATTGTTTTTATGCATTTCTATCCAGATGTCTGAAAAACAATTTGAAGTTGAAATCTGTTAACTAGTCATGCATAGTGTATCTTCATGATTCTAGCTCAATATTTTTTTCACAATTGCCCATTTACATTTTCTCCTTTTGTTAATTTGACCCAAGCAACTGATACTGTTAATATTCTTAATTTTAATTCGTTAAAATCATCAACTTTGTGGCAGAACACTTCTCACTTATAAATTTCCTTACTACCAAGCCTGATGAATAAATAACCTCGATCCCTGGGTTAGAGAAAGTTGTTTTCTGATTTCCACAAGTCATTGTGTATTCTCTCAAACCGTGTAGACATTAAATAAATCAAAAATAAAATCATAGGCAATATCCTTTCTGATACTAGAAACATGCGCTTTTAAAATAAAAAGTTTAATTTTCCATCCAACTTTTATGTCCTATGTTAAGGTGTGTTCATATCTTCGGTATTACTTTCCTATCTATACAATTAAGTAAAGAGGTTATCATCATGACATGATGCCATGTATGTAGTAGCTATTTGATAGTTTTGAACTATTAGTGTGAATGTTCCAGTGCTACTGAACTAAGAAGATGACATTTCTGTGCTCATTGTCCCATTGTGTATTCTGCTGAATTCTGATTCACACACATATCTATCTTAATAAAAGTCTACAGGGATGTTTTACTAGAGGTCTGCACCTGAAAATGTGGATTGGCTACTAATAAGCCAAAACAAATGTCACATTTTGCACTAAAGTACATTGGCAAATGGCAGTCTTAAAGAATATTTGCATTAATTTAAAATTTTGTCAACCAATTCTATATTCACAAAGTAAAACAGTAAACTCTACAAAACATTGAAATTTTTAACTTACATTTGATTCTTTATGCTCTTGTAAATACAGCTTGTGTCCTGGTAATTGATGAGGGTATACACCACACTCTCAATCAACTTCATGATCCTTGGGAAATATTAAAAAGGGTTCTACTTCTCTCTACATTAAGAGAAGGGGAGGAGAGGAAATCATGTGCCACTTGGAAGATTGAGTCAGGGTAGGAATAGAAGACAGGAGAGAGAGAGAGAGAGAGAGAGAGAGAGAGAGAGAGAGAGAGAGAGAGAGAGAGAGACAGAGAGAGAGAGAGAGAGAGAGAGAGGGAAAGAGAGAGAGAGAGAAAATGAACATAAAAGAGGGAGCCATTATTGGTTAGAAGAGAAAACTGAACCTAAAGAAAGGTCTAGAGACCTACAAGTCTGCCGCCAACTAAAAATTTGAGCAACTATGGAAAGGCTACCATGAATACCCTTCCTGGATAGTGAGATCAACAACTAACTTATCCACCATCATGGAGCCTTCATCAAGTACCTATTGGAAAAAGAAGCAAACACCCATACCTAAACACTGAGTCTAACTAGAATCCAGATGCAGAGGGAGAGGACATTATCAGGTTGCAGAAACACAGAGAGACAGCTGACATGAACAAGGAGCAGCTAATGTGCCCCTAGACTGATTTAGCTGAGAATCCAGCATGGGACTGACTCAGACTCCCTGAATATGGGTCTCAGCTAGAAGGACTTAACAGTCTAAAGGACCTCAGACAATGGATCCAGGATGTATTCCTGGTGCACAAAAGGACCTTGTGGACACATCCCCCATGGAAGGATACTCCCTTAACCTAGAGACAGGAGAGTAGTCCTAGTCCCTATTTCAAATGACTTAACAGATTTATATGGCACCTGGATGGCATTGCCCTACATGTGGAATTGGGGTGGGGGGGAGGGGAAGGGAGGGTGGTCAGGGTGCATGTGAGGGGAAGATAGGGTATGAGGGAGGGAGGAAGGGAGAGAGGGAGAGGGAATTGGGATCAACATGTAAAATAAAAAATAAAAAATAGAAAAGCTTCTAAGTGGCCATTGAAAATGTCAAAAGGAAGGCTGACTCAGGAAAAGTCCCAGGACTTTACTTGGTGCTTACACAGAACAAGTCTCCTCTGTACTGCTGGTTTACTACCTACTCACATGCTACACAGTCACAGTGACAGCAGAGGTGAAGATGGTGCTATGAGGATTCAGGCATTATGCTTGTCTGCCCATGCCACCTGGCAGAAAGCACTTAGGTAGTACTGTGGTCAGCCAAGGCTCCAGGATTACATAGTCTGTACACAGGTGCAAATAACCTCTTTAAAAGAAAGACCTTCATGTAAAGAGGGATATTGTTCTTTCATGGTCGGTGAAGAATTATGCTAGTATTTTGATAGGGAATACATTGAAGCTGTAATTATACAGCTTTGGCAAGATTGCCATTTTTACTATGTTGATCCTACCTATCAAAGAGCATGGCAGATCTTTCCATTTTCTGGTATCAATGTAGAGATTCTGGTATCAATCTACAGATGTTCTCATGGGGGGAAAAGTCAGAGAAATTCAAGCAACATTATAAGATTAGATAAAAGTATACACAGAAAATAAGAGAACATAAAAAGTTTGGGACAATGCATTTACATTTTATGTATAAGAAAGAAACATATTGAGGTTAATTCAAAATGAAATGAAAGTGTTACTGATGATGTATCCATTTATCCATAAAGAAGAAAAATGCATTATAAATATTTTAACATTGAGATTTTAATAATGAGAACAAAATTAAGATCTGAAAAAAACATAAACAAGATACAGTTCATAATTATTAAAAAAAAACTATTACTGTTGTTCCTTTGTTACAGTTATAAGAATAAAAGTTAAATAATGGTGGTGGGGTGGTCCGGATTGACGGTCCCTTATGAGTGGGGTCCCAAGGTAACGTACCACCTGGGAGAGCACAGTAGGTTCCATAGTAGGTGAGGGTGAATGAGGCAAGAGGGAATAACATGCCAGGCAGATAGAGCTTAAATGATGAATTTATTTAGTATGGGGAGTGAGGGGGAAGGAAAGAGGCATAGAGTCAATGGAAACAGAAGGGGGGAATGTCGGCAGAAGAGAAAGAGAGTAGAGCTGGAAGGCAAAAGAGAGGGCAAAAGACAAAGCAAAAGGGAGCACAAGTGTGCAGGGGTATGACTTTTACACTTTACACTTGCCTGCAGACTAGTACTCATGGAACTCTGGGTTGACCACAGTACTGCCTGACTGCATTCTGCCAGGTGACAGGGGCAGGACAGCGTCATGCCTGATTCCTTACATTCCCACCTTATTGTTAAAAAGGTGATGATGAGTTAGGTGTGGCAGTTTGGCAATAAGGACATTGAGTTCTAAAGACTACTTCCTGTTGACCTGGAGGCATTGATTTTCTTTGTGGGATCTGAGAAAGCTGGGGTGCTGCCATGTCCTGGTAGCTGGATGTTTCATCACAATCCTGACAGTATGGAACTCTAGTGTTTCTTTGAGACCTGGCAAGATGTTCGCAGAGCAGAGAACAAGATTAAGTTTAGAAAAAAAAAGGTTTTTTTCTTTTTCTTTTGTTTGGTCCTGGTACTTGAGGGGAGAATTGTAAGATGAGGGAGGGGTTCCCGAGGTGAAGGATGGGAGTCCTATGGCCAGGGAAAGGGTGAGTAAAGTTGAGTAATATTTATTTGGAGTGAATCTGACCAGTTCAGCTCTCTGGAACTTAAAAGAATCCTTTGAATTTGTGAAAACATAAATATTAGGCACAATAGCAGCATAATCATGTTAGAAATAATTTGGCTGAAAGAATTAATATTTATACAATGGACAGATCTTTAGCACAATAAAAAAAACACCTTAATTTTGAGCTTATAGTTACAGTTATGATCATATAGTGGCATAGTATGGTCTTTAGTGTCAGTATGGTGTCAGAATTGGATAAGTAGCTCATTAAAACTTTATTGATTAATGTTAAGACTATAAACAGTAGCAACCTTAAAATACACATTTCTGAAATCTGTTTTGTAACAGTTGGAGACTTGGCTGCTGCTTTAAGCTGACAAAGCTACCAGTTGTCAAAAGCATCAGAGTTCTTGAGAACTTGAGAAGGATAAAAATTTACCTAAATGATTAGAAACTAACAGAGGCTTACAACCTGGCAGCATGGACAGCTACCACCAGGTCCTCCACAGTTGTTGAGGTTAGAGACTTTATGGACATCTGCCTTCTGCTGATGGCATGAGACCTGTGGATTAGGAGGTTTTGGAAGACTTACCCAGTGTTGGCCCAAGCAACATGGAGAAATTCGATTCCACTACCCTCTTCTCCATGGTTCTTAGAGTTCTTTGCAGCAGTTGAGATGGAAGGTGGGATTGCTCAGTAGCTAGCATTGCCACTTTTGTAGATGGGGTTTCTTCAGTGTCTGCCAGTCTTCTTGGAGAAAATGGGTGGTACCAGAAGCTGGCCTGTCTCTGTTATAAAAGCTTTTTAACGAAATATTTTAAATGCCATGCTCTCTATATCTCTGAGCATTTGAGGGCTGGCTGTCTGTTTAGTGTATCCTACTAGACAAAATTTATCTTTAGTTTCTTGACTTAAGCACATAGGTGGCTAGGTAAGGTTTTACCCCTATAATTAATTAATCTGTCTGGGAAACTGGATACAAGCTGAGAGACTGTGGAGGGATATTTTACTGAGAGCCCTCCAGCCTGACTGTAACTGGTTTTAACATAGTAGGTTAGATTTACACCTATAAAGGACAAAAAGGTAGAGAAAAAAAATCCATTTTGTAATAAAAGCTAAACCTTTATAAACAGCCTATAGAAAGGACTAGGTGGCATAAATATTTTGTTAATTTGAAATAGACCTTAATAACCTTAAATGTTTACCATCATTTAAAGACACATAACAGTTTAGAAATATTTGAGATAGCACAGTTGAATTTAAGTGGTATATAGAGTTAGCTTACATTTACATATAAAGTTACATTTAAATCACCTGTAGAGATATATCAAATAGGATTGGGTAAAATATGAAAAACCAGAGAGTGATCTCTGATTTGTATGTAATAAATCTCTTGAGCAGATTGGGAGTAGGGATGGGGGCTGTGAGTAGAGAAGGAGTTCTGAAAAAGGGAAGTGGAGGAGAGGAGAACATGTGGAACCAGAAAGATTGAGTCACGGGACAGATAGATGAGAGCAAAAAAAGAAAAAAAAAAGATACCATAATATAGGGAGCCTTTATACATTTGAAGAGAAAACTAAACTAACAGTCTGACCAACAGTGGAGTGGCTTCTTTAAATGCCCTTCCCTGATAATGACAGATTGATAACTAACTTATATGTCATCCTAGAACCTTCACGTAGTAGTTCTTGGAAACAGAAGCAGACATCCACAGCTAAGCACTGAAACAAACTCCTGGAATCCAGTTGCAGAGAGGGAGGAGTGATGAGCAAAGGTGTCAAGACCAGGCTGTATAAACCCACAGAGACAGCTGACCTCAACAAAGGGGAGCACATGGATCACCAGACAGATAGCTGGGGAAACAGCATTGGACCAAGTGAGACCCCCTGAACATGGGTATCAGTTAGAAGGTTTGGGCAGTCTAAGGGACCTCTGACAGTGGAATCAGGATGTATCCCTGGTGTACAAAAGGACTTTGGGAGCATATCCCCCATGGAGGGATCATGTGAGATGTTATTCTGTAAATATGTTTCTCTTATTGGTTAATGAATAAAGCACTGCTGGCCAATAGGAAAGCAAGATAGGTGGGACTAAAAGACTAGGGGGAGAGAGGAAGTAGTAGGGGGGGGAGATTCAAGATGGAGGACAGAGATCAGAATGCCAGCCCCTCTCTTAGTAAGATGAGATCACATGGAAATATTAAGATTATAGAAATGGGTTGATATTTAAGACAGAGCTAACCAATAAGAAATGATAATAACAGGCCAACAGCTTTGTATATTAGACAGAGTCCCTGTGTGTTATTTGGGTCTAGCACAACTGTGGGACAAGACCAGCAGGGGAAAAACATGTTCATAACAACATGGTGCCTTCAACGTGGCTAATAAGAAACTCCACTTAAAACTTAACAAAAGCTTAAGAAATGTTTTAGAAACAAAAGAACAGACACAAGCACGATTTCTGGTAGCAGCATTTTTCTCTGTTGGACTCTGTTTTGCTAGAGACAGAGACTTGCGCAGCTCCCTTAAGGGAGGTTTCCTGACTCAGCATAAGCAGCAAAAACACAGAACTACAACAACAAAATGACAAGACTTCTAAAGATCACTGCTTACAATTCAGTGGTGTGTACAAGAGCTGGCAATGGCAGTGACCATAACTCCAAGCCAGCAGCATGGTGCTGGATGGCAGCATAGACAAAGGCAGTGAGCACAGCTCTCAGTTCTGGCAGTAAAGTTACCAGCTGCCATCTTGGATAGTCCACAGCTAATACAGCTATGGTTTTCATTTTAGCAGTGTTGTTGTTTACCAGATAAAAGACTCCTAGCCACAAAAAGATAAAGATTTACAGTAAAGACAGGTTCAGATTAGGAAAAACATCTAAAGGTTTACAGTGTGTTTTAAAATATACATAGGCTTGGGAGAGAAAAAGAATAAAATGGTTTTAAAATGACAGAGTAGCTGAGTGTGGTGGCACATGCCTTTATGCCTTTAATTCTAGCACTCGGGAGACAGAGGCAAGCAGATCTCTGTGATTTCAAAGTCAACCTGGTATATAGAGTTAATTCCAGGACAGATAAAGTTACACAGAGAAACTCTGTCTCAACAAATGAAAAAATAGAAGTAGAAGATATAGAGTAATAAGAAAGCCATGTAAAGATGGAAAGCACAGAGTGAATCTGGATACTGTACAGTATTATATTGTCTTTTTATCGTTTGACTGCTGAGGAAATAACAACTGTTCAAAGAAATGCTGCTGGAATAATTCAATTTATATATTTTAAAAATGTTTTTACTTCAAAATTTAAATTCAAGGACAGGTCACTGGGGAAAAGGATTTCTACTTTTGCTTCCACAGAAAATGAAAAGCTTTGGATTACTTCCAGACTAATGTGTTTTGACAAAGCCAGACCCCCTGAAACTGTCCCAGGTGATCCAACATTCAAAACAGTTGGGAAACTGCAGCCTTATAGACTACAGCCAAGATTTCTGCGTCTTCTTAGGATCCCTGTAACAGCGTACCCTACCTGCAGGAAGCATTTTGGAAAGAATGACACCAAAATTCCCAAATATTATCTATAAGTGTTTGTTTTCATTTAAGTGGGCTTGGCTTAAATGGTTAATGACCACAACCAATCTTTTTAAATGTAAAAAGGGAATTATGGTATAGATATGAAAACTTTGTTTTGGAATAGGTTTTCATTTAGTGATATAATTTAAGTTCAATTTGGTGATGTGTATATTTCTCCTCTTGTTTAGGTATTATGTTCATATAGCTCATTAAAATGTATAACTTAGTATAAATTATAGATATTTACCTATGATATTCAAAACTTAAAGTTATTAGGTTTTCAAGATGAATTTGAGTTGTATTTGAGGTAGGTTAATATTCTTCAAAGCTTTCAAAGACCTACAGAGTATGGCATTTAAAATGGTTTAGGGTTTTTCTTAACACTGAGGCACAACTGCTCCTGGCAATACCACCTGTGTCAGAAAGGAAGATGGACCTTGAAGAAACGTGTCATGGAATTTGCTTTCAATATGGCAAGACTAGCCATTTGGGCAAGATATTGTTCTTGTCTACAATGTTTAACTTTATGCTATATAAACCAGACATGCAGGACCCACAGAAAAATGACTGCTGGTACAAGATGGACAGTGCTACAGGGTTCCTGCTTCCCGGAAGAGTCTGACAGACAGTCTGCAGGACACGGAAAAAAGTGACTGACAAACTACCAATGAAGATGGACAGATTAAAGTTTCCTGCTTTGCCGAGGAATCTGCCAGACGCAATATGGCCTATAGGCTGAAGATGGAAATTTACAGAAATTTGGGTGACTGACCAAGTAGTAAGCTTTCTCTATAATTTCTAGAGTTTATATATTATCCTTCTGTGGTCTTTGATGTAATTGAAGATAGATAGTTATGGTTATAGTTTTCCTTATTTAGGATTAAAGATAAGGTACCTATAAGACTTTAGACTCACAAAGATCAGATAGATGATAGAATATTTTCTTTAAGTCTTAGTAAATGTTAATTAGCTAAATATTGTTAACTGTGATCCTTATTTTATAACTATTATGTAATATATTTTGCTATGCTAAGGTTAAAACCCTTCTTTTTATTTTAGACAGAGAAGAGGAAATGATTGAAGATGTTATTCTGTAAATATGTTTTCCTTATTGGATAATGAATATAACACTGTTGGCCAATAGGAAAACAAGATAGGTGGCAATAGAAGACTAGGAGGAGATAGGAAGTAGAGAGAGGAGATTGAAGATGGAAGATGGAGAGAGAAGAATGCCAGCCTCTCTCTTTGGTAAGATAAGATCACATGGAAATACTTAGATTAATAGTGAAAGACTTAAACTAACAAAAAAATGAAATGGAGCCAAAATAATTGAAATTCTGAGCAGTCTAACCCATAAAGCTGATCAAGGCCATTGTGATTTAGTTCCTGGAATTTGCTAACCACCTGCAACCTCTCCCTTACAAGGCCCTGAGATAGCAGGATACCAAGAATTTCCAGATGGGACCTAGAGAAAAAAAGAGATAGCTGCAACTCCTGTTTGCTTAGGCAAGATTGATTAGCACACCTTGAGGCTCACTGCCCTAAATAGTGAGACCATCTAAAAAGATAAAGAGCATTCTAGAGCCCATGACTCTGGCCATGTACTCGATGGTCAGAGGGTTCCAGCCCCTCCCTAAGCTTGCGGTTTCAGCCTTTAAAAATACCCGTGCCAGGAGAATAACACGTCTCTCTATCCTGTGTCCTGAGGGGGCCCACTTGTGCAAATATTTCCCATTCATTAAAGTCTCTTGCTTGTTGCATCAACTGGACTGGACATTGAGTTCTTGGGGGAACCGACCGAAATGGGGAAACTCCTCATTCTGAGGGTCTTACAATAGAAATGGGTTAATATTTAAGACAAATCCAGCTGATAAGAAACTAATAATAGACCAACAGTTTTATATCTAATACAGTGTCTCTGTGTGTTATTTGGGGCTGGCATGGCAGTGGAACCAGACCGGTAGGGAAAGCCTACTCATAACAGAGGGATACTTTCTTAGCCTTGATGCAGAATGGAGAGCCTAGACCCTCATCCAAATGACTTGATAGATTTTGGTGATACCCTCTTGGAAAGCCTCACCCTCCCTGTGGAGTAGGTAGGGAATGGGATGGCAGGGGGGTTGGGGGCATGGGAGAGAGAGATAGAGAGTGAACTGGGATCAGTATGTAAAATAAGGAATATATATATATATATATATATATATATATATATATATATGAATAAAGCTACCTTAAAAGAAAAAAAAAATGATGGAGATGGTCACCTGGAACAACTCCATGCATCCTAAGACAACCTTGAAGCCAACTAGGGGAGATTAGGCAGAGGAGGATGTCTGCATTATCCTCAGCATCTTTTGAAGTACAACAAATAAAAGCCAGGTCTTATGGGAAGATTTAAAATAAATGATCTCATGGAAATGAAAAAACAAATAAAAAAACCAAAACAAACAAACAAATCCATGGTGGAGCAGAGCCTAGCCCACAGTTGAGAGAAGTTAAATTTGTGATGCAACAGCTACAGGTATGGGAGCTGTATGTCTTTGGCGCCAAGTTTGCAGTGGACATAAGGTCCTTGATGCATGTTATTGGTCTTCAGTCCACCTGCAGGCTAAAGTCCCAGGACCCAGAACCCAGACAGTAGTTGGAGCCTCTACCACACTGTCCTCAGGCAGCTAAGTGTCATAATCGTCTTACCCTGTGAGTAGAAGGGTTGCTGTCACCAAGGACAGAAAGTTGTGCTGTGGCTGGGAGGTTTCACTGATCCTTTTTCTGATGCCTGACCTAGCTGCAAGATCACCATGACTCTGGCTCTGGGTATCAATAGAATGTTCAACATGAGTTTCAGTGATATACCAGTATGCATGGTGCTTCAGAAACCAGAAACATGAACCAAACCAAGGGCTAGCTATAGTAAGTGATTGCATGTAAAACTAATTAGGCTCTAGGCTCTCTCTCTGTCTCTCTGTCTCTGTCTCTGACTCTCTCTCTCTCTCTGTGTGTGTGTGTGTGTGTGCGTGAGTGAGAGAGAGAGAGATTTTGATTAATAAATGTGATGAAGAGTTTCGAAAGATGGTAGAATAGAGCAGCACACAGGGTGGAGACAGGTCAAACAAGAGACACAGCTGCAGAGGGTACAGGTGGGATTATGATGCTGTGGATGGAAAAGCACACTCTAGGGGATCAGAGTGTCATTTGCAACCTGGATTTCAGTTGGTCTCTGGCCCTGAATGTGCTGCCCAGCCTCAGCATGCCTCTGCCTCCAAGCAATATCAGAGGCCATGTTTATGTCCATGATCTGAGCTGCAGGTCAGTTGCCTGTGCTGCCACTGAAAACCATGTGGAAGTTCATGATCCGTGCTGCTGCTGGCTGTTATGGGCAGGGAAGTTTGGTGTGAGTAGTATCTGTGACTCCAGTCTTATAATTGAGAATGAGAAACTGAGGACTTCTGTGACAACCTTGCCCATTCTCAAAAAAAAAAAAAAAAAAATCACTCTAGATGGGAAGCCACTGAAGAGTGTCCTTTAAAATTGTGAAAAAAAAATGCAAAGATGCGGAAGTGTAACTCTTCACAATTTATGACTTCTATTGGGGGTGGGTAAGGACTCAGTTAGCTTTAAGGGGATGGCCACTGGGAGTTTGAACGTGTTCCAATATGGGCATCTCTCTCTCTCTCTCTCTGTCTCTGTCTCTCTTTCTGAAATATTTATTATTGTTAGCCAATTAAGCTATATTTGTGCTAAGTATTCTTGACTCTTGAGTCATGCTGAAGCATGGTCAACCTGAGGTCACAACCTTAAATCAAATAGGTCCTCCTTTTATTAGCAGCCATTTGTTGCCAATATCTCTTCAACTTTGCATGGAGCTTCATGCCTAGATACCCTCCTCCAGAGTGGAGTTTTTTTCTGGCTTCAATTTGCAAAGGTGTTTTGTATGCTTTCACAAATGTGAGTTCAAATGTTATTTTACTATTATCAGTCAAAAATTCTCTTTCCTCATAGTCAACTCTGCCTGGACTCTCTTCTGCTAGGAACTTCACAGTTTTTAGATAGGGATGTGGAATAGATGTTCAATTTAGAGCTGATCACTCAACAGTCACATACTGTCTTCACCTCAAACAGTGTTAACTGTCATCCACTAGAGAAGAATAGACTCTAAAGAAGATTAAGAAATACACTAATAAAGATGTATACTGATAAGCCCTTAGAACTTATTTTCATAAAATGTCGATTTAGCAGAATTTCCACTTGGGAATATGATTTAACTAAGCACAGGTTTTTGCTCTTGGTAATCATGCTGTATATTGGCATCATCTCGTGGAGTGGCCCTTAAATATAGTTAAAGCGCAGTTGTCTTACACTTATCACATTTGAGCCACAATTGCATCCTTAGATATATCATGCTGGCACAGTGGTTATTATAGCTCATAGCATTCACAGGTAGATAACATGGATGATTGCTGTTCTCTTACCAGTAGAGTACATAACACTATGAAAGATAGCTAATAGGATGAAGCCTCTAAATCAGTATCAGCTGATTTTCTCCATGTTTTATGATTAAGTTTTGTGACATCTTCAGCAATAGAGTCTTAAAGTAAAATTCTAGGGTATAAACAAGAGGAGTGGCAATAACTTGAGAGATTTGAGGGTCTATATGGTCCCGTATTGGCCAAGAAGTCAAATTGTTCACATTTCCAAGTTTGTCTTCTATGAATATATAAACCTAGTTTTAAATTTTAAAATAATTCCTCAAAATATAGCTCTAGTTAGTTTTTGCATTGCTTTAAGTGGAAATAGAGCATTCAATGTTCATCGCTCAATTTGAAGGGATATGTTTTTGTCTTCTGACATTTAAGCCTTTCTTTTTTTTTTGTTATTAAGAATATGACTACAATGTCCCTAGTACAGGTAAAAACACTGATATATTTGTTGGGAAGAAATAACACTGAAAAATATCCCCTTTGTAATTTTTCTATATTTGATTTTTGCATTTTGGTGGTTGCATCAATATCATATTATTTTATAGTGGATCCATCAGGCATAATACCAAAAAATGTATCTTGGTACCAGATATATTTCAAAAACAAAGATTGTGTAGAAATAATTGAACAAAGTGAATAGATACATCATTAGTTTTTTACTTTGAAATCCCAGAATATTGTATTCAAATCTAGCTTTTTATTCTTGAATCCTACATGCCTGAGGGGTTCATGATAATAGTGTATTCTTATACAGGTGTATATATACAATGAACAGTTTAATTTATATTTATGAGTGTCTTGAAAATGTTGCAAAGTTACATGAGTATAGTACCTCTTTTTGTGTTTTTAAAGACTCTTAGAGGAATATACTCTACAAATATTCTAAAAAAACATTAAAAGTATTTTCTGTTTTAATAAATTAAAAGTTATTTTACAAAGCATGTTAAAATTCTATGATTCTTTATGTACTTTCAATTTTTTGATATGCCATATCAGGTACAATGGAACCTGTAAGATATTATGGTATTAAATATAAATCTGTACTGTATTTTATATTCACAAATCATAATTTTACTTGATTATTTTATTACCTTACACACAAGAACCAATATAAACATTATGAGAGAAATACAGTTTAGCATAAGGATTTGTTTGCCCCTATATTGATCTTTTGCCAATGTCGTTTACTCCAGTATTTTTGTGTATGTGTATTCTTCATGTGTTTTAAGCTCTATGGCTCAAACCCACACAACACACTTCATAAAACTGGGAATGGTAATTTATCCACCAATAAAATTTTCTTTTTTTTTTTTTTTTTTGCAAACTTTCATCCTTCCTTGCCAATATATTGTTTTGGTGTTTTTCTTTTTTATAAACTCAAAATTATTTGCTAAATGAATGAACTAATAGAAGTGTTTATATTAATGACCATATTTTAAAAGGAGTATAATCTCTAATTTTTGATTAGGAGAGCAACTGTAGAATGCTCATTTTTCGGTAACATATGTAAGTCTGCTATAAGTGTGTTACCTGTACTAGGTTATGAAGTAACAGAAAACTAAACGGTTTCTGGTAAAATATAACTTATTAAATTCAATTCAAATTTTATTCTAATATGTACATTATTTATTTGCTTATAGTGGTGATTTAATATTTAAGTCATATTACATTTATGAAATATTGTACATTTATTATGTTGACTTTATTACATACCTGGTAATCATATACTCTGCCAGAAAATTAATGCTATATATTCATGGATCTTTAATGTATATTTTAAATTAAGATTTTGAAATTTATTTATATATTTAAATGTATTAGATATTTGGTAGTATTATTTTGTGGAAGAAGGCTAATATAGGATCTCATATAGATCAAGCTGCCCTTGACTTTCTCTTTCTCTTGCCTTCAATTTCCTGAGCATTCCATTCTAGCTAGGTTTGCCTGGACCCAGTGTATAGACTAATCTGACCTTGAACTATTGACATGATTCTTACTCATATCTATTATTGGAATTACAGGATTGAAGTACAATGCCTAACTTTGAATTAAAATTTCAAAACATCATTGAATTTTCCAATTATATTCATTTAGAAAATAGAACATTGCATTATTGAGGAAAAACTATGACCAAAATGTCGTACAGTAGAGTATTTAATAATAATAATAATAATAAACTTTTATTTTTTGGGGTTTTTTGTTGTTGTTGTTGTTGTTTTTTGGCTCCTGGGGAATTAGATTTAAGGAGAAACATCAAAGGAATAATTTTACAGGAAGTTCAATTCCTCAGTAGTGAAAATATCAGTGGCTTTATATATGAACCACAGCTAAAACACTCATAAATCTTTAGCTTAAGTTTCATACTTCACTTAAACATCAATTCAGTTTTAAAAATATATTTCCAACTTTCACTAGAATATTAACATATTACGGGAAAAAGTTAATATTAACACAAGAATACTATCTAGTTGTAGTTTTTCTTTTCATATTTAAATTAGTAACATACTTATTTTATATATAAATCCTAGTTCTCTTTCCCTCCCATCCTCTCATGTACCCCTACCAAGCCCCATCCATCTTCTGCTCCATAGAAAGGGTGAGGCCTTCCATGGGGGGGTCATCAAAATATGTCACATTATTTGGAGAGGGACAAGGTCCTTCCCCCTATTGTATAGGCAGAGAGAGTATTCTAATATGGTGAATGTACATTCATACACTAGGGATAAATGCTGTTCCACCACCAGAGGCTCCATAGATTTACTAGACCTCCTAAATACACCCATATGCAAGGGGCCTGATTCTGTCCTATGCTGGTTTTCCAGCTGTCAGTCTGGTTTCCATGAGCTCTCCCTTGTTCAGGTCAGCAGTTTCTGTGGGTTTCCCCAGCCTAGTCTTGATCACTTTGCTAATCACTTTTCCCTCTCTAAAGCTGGATTCCAGTTCAGCTCAGTGCTTAGCTGTAGCTGTCTGCTTCTGCTTCCATCAATTACTGGATGTAGACTCTAGGATGGTATATACGGTAAACTTCAATCCCATCATAGGGGAAGGACATTTAAGATAGCCTCTCCATTATTGATTAGTGTCTTATTTAGGGTCATCCTTGTATATCTCTGGACAATTTTTTAGTGCCAGATTTTGCCTTAAACATATAATGGCTCCGTGTATTAAGGAATCTCTTTTCTTGCTTCCTTTATTTATAGTAATAAAAATTAATGGACTAACAAAAGAATTTGTCTTTTCTAGGCATCTCATGGAGACTTCTGCAATAATTATGACATATTTGTACATAAAGAAAGTGATATTAGGTAGAATAAAATTGAATAAATCCACTACGTCCTATCAGATCACCACAGATTAAAGCTTGATTTCAACACCAACAGATACAACAGAAAGATACACACCCATGTAAAAGGAATGCTAAGTCAAGAAAGAAATAAAAACAGAATTTAAAAACTTCCGAGAACTCAATGAATATAAATGTATAAGATATCCTAACTTATGGAACGCCTCCACATAAAATCAGATATATTGAACCTCATAGAAGAGAAAACAGGGAACAATGTTGAATACATTGGCATAGGAGACAGCTTTCTGAACAGAATATCAACAGTAAAGTATTGATGTTTAATAAGTATCAGGAGAAAGAAATAGGCCAAATAGAAGTTTATTCAGGAATAAATAACTTACAACATAGATGAACACCAGCAGGCTCCTGGTCCCAAGGATGCCTCCGGTTATATTCCTGTCCCTGTGCTGCAAGCAAGAGAGCTCCCCAAGCCCCCTCCTCAGCCTTAGTTCCCCCCAGGTAATGTCTGGCCCTGTCTCCACCCCCCCAATGGGCTTGGTCTGTGCCACAGGTGCAGACAGGGTGAATATTTCACTACAGTAAAGGCACTAAAATCAACAGTAAGTAAATGGGACTTCATGAAACTGAAAAGCTCAATTGGTAAATGAGGCAGCCTAAAGGATGGGAAAAAGATTTTCACCAACTACATATCTGACAGAGATCTAATATCAAAACTATATAAAGAGCTTAAGAAATTATATTTAAACATATCAAAACAAATAATCTAGTTAAAATGAGGTACAAATCTGAACAGAGAATTTTCAGTGGAAGAATCTCACATGGTTGAGAAGCACAATGAAATATTCATCATCCTTAGCTGACAGTGAAATATAAAAGAACCCAGCTTTGAGACTCCTTTTTTTATTATTATTTTTAGAATTTTTTTATTTTTAATTTTTATTTTACCTGTCAATCCCAGGTTCCTTTCCCTCCCTCACCTCTTCCCTCCTTCCCTCTCTCTTACCCTCTCTCTCCTCTCACATGCACCCTGACCACCCTCCCCTCCCAGAGATGGCTCAGCCGTTAAAGGCTAGGCTCACAACCAAAAACTTAAGAGACTCCTTCTTATACTTTTTGAAATGGGTAAGATCGATAACACAATGGTAGCTGTGCTGGCAAGGATGCAGAGGGAGGAGAACACTGCTAAATTGTTGCTTGGATTGAAAAGTTGTATAGTCACTGTGGAAATCATTAACATGTTTTCTCATAAAATTGATAATCACCCTATCTAAAGACCCAGGTATAACACTCTTGGAACACTCCATCCTGCCGTAAAGACACTCCTTTAACTATGTCCTTGTGACTTTTTTCATAATAGCCAGGAACTGGACACAAAATAAATGGCCTGCTCCTGAAGAATAGAAGGAAAATGTGTTACAATTACACAATGTGGTATTACTCAGTTACTAAATAAATCACATCATAAAATTTGCAGAAAAATAGATAGAATAGGAAAAAATCCTGAGTATGATAAAGCATAAAAATATGGCATGTACTCATTTATAAGTGGATATTAGCTATTAAGTTGATTGTAATCAATCTAGAATCCACAGATCTAGAGAGGTTTAGCCAGAAATCATCAGCTTCCCTGGTAAGAGGAAACAGAATAAAATTTTGGGGTGGACATGGGGAGCGTGGGAGTAGGCACAGGAAAGATTAGATATGACAGAATATGGTGGGAGAAAGTGCTAGAAAACAGCTGTAATTGAGGAATTTGGTAAAGTGGTGTGGGAACTTGTGGCAGTGGAAACTTACTGGAATCTATGAGAGTGACCCTAGTGAGAACTCCAAGTAATGGAGGATATGGAGCCTAACTGGCAATGTTTTACAGCCATGCAAGTCTACTGGGTTGCATTTGGTTGAGTTGCTGGCAGAGGAAGTACTATAGAGATCCTCAAACAACCCAGACTGATGCTAGGACAGAAGATGGCTCTCTGAAAAATGACAGTGTGGCCCCATTGTCATAGTCAATATCCCCACAGCTCATTGAAATCAGAGAGGTCAATCAAGTGCCTGCATGGAGCCTTTACCTTAAGGCTCTAAGCTCTTTGCTGTTAGAAGTTAGTCTCTGGCTACACAAAGAGAAACTTGGACACCAACTCAGCCACAAAGGCCTTGACCAACAATCTGTCCTCCTTGCAAGGTGTGCTGAGAAGAAGGTGGCACAGAAATTATGGAGTGGACCAACTAATGTCTGGTTTAACTTGTGACCTAAGCCATGAGAGGAGCCCATGCACTACACTGCCTGAATGGCCAGGAACTAGAGACTGGATAACACAGATACCTATGGTAGAACCAAGCAGGATTGGCAATAAGGAAGAAAGGTAGGAAATCCTATTGTTATTGTGCTATACTCATAGATTGGACACTTGCAGCATATAGGACTAGGTAGAAAGATTCACAGCCAGCACATGGGAGAAAGAGTTTAAATTGGAGGTCTCAATCCAATTTCTCCCCTTGGAGATTGAGGATCTCCTTGTGTAAAGAGGGGAGAAAATGTTGGGTGAGTCAAAAAGGATGGATGACCCCAGAACATGGCCTAACAAATCAACTAAGCAGTGCTCATGTGGGCTGACAGTGACTAAAGCAACATGCACAAGACACAGAACATGGGTCTGAACCAGGTCTCCTGCATACATGTCACTGTTAGATTGGTGTTTTTGTGAGACTCCTCACAGTAGAAGCAGATGTATCTCTAACTTGCCTGCTCTTGGGACTCTTTCTCCACCTATTAGTTACCTTGTCCAGCCTCAACATGAGGGCTTATGTCTTGTCTTGTTCTATCCTGATTTCTCCTGTTAGGCTTTCATCTCTTGGAAGCCTGATCTTCTCAACAGAGGAAATAAAGTTAATAGAGGGGAGAGGTGAGGTGGAGAGAAGATGGGAGGAATGAAGGGAAGGGAAACTGTGTTAAGAATGCATTGATTGATAGAAGTCAATCATTTTTTAAAATGTGTATTTAATTGTATTTTTAATTATAATTATAATTTCATTAGAATACTGTTCCCTTCCAGTTCCTCCCTACAACCCCTCCCATCTCATATACCTACCTCTTTATTCTTAGTTATTTTTTCATGCGTGTGTGTACATTTGTATATATTTATATCCTAAATATAATCTATTGATTTCATATCTCTTTTGTATGCATACTCTACCTGTTTTACCTGTTTTTTTTTTTTTTGGTTTTTTTTTCTCAGGCATAAGTGTTACATTGTGTAGTTAGGAACTCTGAGATGAAATTTTACAAACCTCATTAGTACGACCTCCCGTCATCCCCAACTAATTAATAAACTATATATATATATATACATATATATATGTATGTATATATGTATTCTCTTTGGAGAAACTAAAGACAGAAATACCACAGTAAAATATATGTGTTACAAGTCTATTACATAGTAATATCAATCATATCACAATCATTACTGCAAACATTTGAGCACATTGACTTATTAATATAATAATTTACTTGTCATTGTTTAATGCATCATCAAAAAGAAAGTATTTAATTATGGCTTAGAATAATTGTAGGTGATAATATCAGCCTGTGCCAAAAACAGTTGCAAATTCTTTAATGCCTTTCAAACAAATAAAATTTCATCCAAAAAAAGTTTACTGAGTATTTTTATATTAATAAAATATTCTTGCTTGACATATTTTTAGCTGATTTTATATAAGATAGCATATATTTTCATTATAAAGGTATAGGCACATTTACATTCTCATGCTAGAAATATATTTCTAAACTACAGTTTAAAGGCCAATATGCCACTGCATAACAATCATTAGAGTAAAACTCACCCTGTTCGCAAATGATAAAGGCTTGTCTAAAAGGAATATAAATTACATTTATATATGCTCATTCCTTGCAAGTATTTCATGTTTCAGTTATGTAAGTAAATTTGAGAAAGTAACTTGAATATGAGAGCTGAAGATACAAGTCTCCTAATATCAGTCACATCTGTGTCTAGACTAGCAAAGAGAAAGGAAAACTTGCTACATAGCAACTATCACATCAAAGCTAGAAGAAACAAAATAAAAGATGATATCCAAATTGCTATTTCAAAACAGACTGATTTGGAACCATATCTCAAACTATTTTGGGGGTGGGAACTGTCATTTTATAGATTTTTTAATAGTATTCTTTTTTAAATAGATTTCCTTAAGACCATGGCCAATGAAATAGCTCATAACATTTTCATACTTTTTCCATCAAGTTTAATCTAAGTAGGAGGATGGTGGTGGCACTTTATTTCTTTAATAGTAAAAACACCTTTAAAGGTGAGAAACTGCCTCTAATAAGAACTATCTATCTCAACTGACAAATAAATTATTCACTAAGTTATTCTGAGTATATGCGCTCTTCTAACATTAGAAAATCATGTTAACAAAAAAATCTCCAAAATATCATATAATACATTTGAATTAATAGGCTGCACAGAGATAATTCCTGCTTTTAAATTTATTTTACATTTTACTATATTTCTCTGATCACTCAGGTAGTAACGCTGATAGATAACATAAAATGCATGAATAAATCTAGCAGAGTGCTAATTTTGGCACAAATCAAAGCAATGCAGAATGTAACTGAAATGTTCCAGCCATTTTGTAAAGTCATTAAAGAAAACTGTGAGTGAGTGAGGCAGTGAACTGGGCACATTGACCCCTAGTTGGTCCTTAGTTAGAAAAGGAAAGATGTTTCTATTTCTTTGCAGCCTTGTAAATACCATGTGCAAATATCCAAAACATTTGGTATAATTTGCTTGTTCTGAATTCTTGTTTATATGGTAGAAGAAAAGGGCAAAAGACTCTTCCACAATTGTTCTGGGATTACTTTAGGATCCACTTATCATTCATAATTGTAGACTTGAAGATTGTTGCTCTGAACTTTTGTGGGAAGGAAGAATCATATGCTTTTGACAATTGGGAAATCAATAGGTGTAATTGAACAATGTTTCTGATTAGTAACAATAAGTGTACAACATCATTTTAAGGACACTGTTAGTTGCAAGAACATTTATATCCATTCTAGTTCCCTCTCCAACCCTCCCTCCCCCTCCCTCCCTCCCTTCCTCTTATGCACCCTCCCTTCCACCCTCTCATTCCATTCCCCACCCACAGACTCCACAACATTTTTGTTTAGGTTAGAAATTTGAATATTTGTTTTCAATCTATTAAATCCTAGATGTAATGATGCAGTAGCAGGAAAAAGAGGAGGAAGAGGATGGAAATTCATAATAAAGACACCATCTACCTAACACGAACTTTAAGAATATCTCTTAAAATCGGGGATAATAAAAACACATTGATAAAAAATACCATTCATAATACTATATCAGAGCCATATCTTGATATATTTACCAGTTATTTCTGCATTTAAGTAGATGATTCATCACCCTGCTAAATTTCCATTGAAATTTAAATCCAACAAAATTACACCTGTGTTTAGAATAGTTGATATAGTGAACATTTTAATATAATATATAACTTCAGAGCATATAACATTGATAGAATTACTTGATAATAAAAAGTGGTATGTTTCATTTTCACCAAATATTGTCTCCACAAAGAAGGTACCAAAATAACATTACTTTATTGGCAAATTAAAAAAGAATTTTGAGGATCATATATTACTTTTATATAAATTAATATAGAGCAGGAAAGACCTTTAAAGTTTCTCTTATGAACCATGAATTTTGATACTAAACCCTGAAGAGAGAAATTAATAAAACCAAAATGTATGCATACAATTCTAAATGTTATGGTTATTATTTTATATGTTTATCTTTGATAAATTTATATATACATTTTCTTAAACATAAACCATATACATTGGGAAAATAATGTAGTTATTCTTAAAACTGTTTAATGAAATGTAAACAAAAGTAAGATCATTTATATCTTTTACTTCAAATTGTATGTTATTGTCAAGTGATAATTGTTTCCCTAAAATCAAGACAAGGACAATAAAGATACCCTTTATTGTTAATATTTCTGTTTAATCTTGAGAAAGCTATATCATTGATTTCAGGTGAAATAACTGAGACATACAACATGTCATGAGAAAAGATTTAGAACAAGTTTAATTTGACATAACTATGGATGTTTCAAGAAGGTCATAAAATCTATAAAAATATTGAAATAATGTCTTGGTTTACAGTAAAACCAAACAATGTTTCTTCATGTATCAGTAGCCTCTTGGAAAACATGCTGTCAAGGCATTATCACACTGGCATTATAAAGGACAAAATGCTAAAAGGTACAAATAAAAGAACTGTGAGGTAGTATTTCCAAACAAATATTAAAATGTGAAAGAAAGGCTCAGAGATTGTTCAAGAGTGAAGGCACAACTATCCACAAAGACTGATCACCTAAATTTGGTTCTCAGCACCCAAATGATGAAAAGAGAAACAACTTCCAAAAGTTATTCTTTGATTTCCAAATTTGTGATTTGATATGCTGCCTTTAAATAAATAGATAAAAATAAAAAGGCTAAGGTATGCATTTTTGTAGGAGTATTTATAATATACATTAACAGTTGCTACATCATAACTTACTCATAATCTTAACCATATCTGACTGAAATCTACAAAAGAATTTCCTTAACCATTGGAAAAACATTAAAACATTTTCTATTTATACTGTGTTTTGATTGTATGCATGTGATGTATTTTGTTTTTGTTTTAACAAATAAAGCTTGCCTTAAGATCAGAGTGCAGAGTTAACCACTAGTTAGTCATAGAGACAAGGCAGTGGTAGCAGACACCTTTATTCCTAGCACTTAGAAGGCAGAACAAGACAGATCTCTGTTAGCTACATGAGATTGATCAAGTCTAAATGAGAAGCAAAGGCAGGTGGTGGTGGCTCATTCCTTTAGTCCCAATACTTAGAAGTCACAGGCCTTTAATCACAGCACTAAAGAGGCTTACAGGAGTGATATGACAGGGAAATATAAGGCAGGAGGAGACAGGAGCTCATGAAATTCAGTCTAAAGATTTCCAGAGACAGAGCCTCCTATTCAGTTAGAGGATTCAGTAGAGGTAATAACTAGTGACAGGCTGCTCTGCTTCTCTGCTTTTTCAGTATTTACCCATCCAGGATTTTATTATTAAAACCAATTAGATTTCATGCAACATATACATGTCTGTGCATCACAGTCATTCTTACTACTTAGAGAGGCCAGGATAAAGAATTATATTTCCTGGAACTGGAGATATACACAGTTGTGAGATCCTGTGTAGGTCCTAGGAACTGAACCCTGATCCTCTAGAAAAATAGCTGATGAGTCATCCCCACAATAGGCACCATGTATGTCCCTGTGTTTATTCTTTCCATATACATTAATTGTACTAGTTAGGTCAATTTCTGCAATGATACAAGGTACATAATTATTTGACGAAATCAGCATGGACCATAAAAATACAGATACATCTGTTTTAATTTTAAATTATGTATCATTGCGGTGTTTCATATCCTCATTGCCTTTCATTGATTTTGTTTTGTTTAAAGTTTATTTACTCATACCTTTTAGAGTATGTGCATATAAACTGATCTAATTATTTTTGTTTGTTTCTGGGTTTTTACTGTTTTTATTTTATTATTTTACATTTTTGTACATGGATAATATATTCACATCATTTCTACACCCCTCTCCCTCATCTTACTCTGTGACTCCAATTTTTCTTTAATTAATGACCTTTTCTTCTTTAATTATTATTTAGATATTTAGACAATATAAATAAATATGATAAATAGGTGAAAATTAGTAGATGATATACAATAGCTGATAAGTAGATGATAAATGATAGATAGATAACCTGCTGAGTCCATTTAGTGTTATATGTAAATGTGTTTAAGACTGAACACTTGGGATTAACCTACCAATCAGGTTTTCATCATTGGAGAAGACAAATTCTCCCTGTCTCAGCACCCATTACTTGCTTCATGAGCATCATCATAAAAAGATAAGCCTTATGAGATTTCCCCCATTTACATTGACACACAAACTGGTGTCTTTGCAGCAAGGTTTCTTTAGGCCTCATATTGTTGAGATTTATGTGGGCACAGCTTCCCTGTCATATACATAACACAGACCAACTGATCCTCTATATTTATAATCTTTCTATTAGACCCCATTACTATTCTCTGAGCCCTAGGTGGAGATGTTGTAGCGTACAGGTATCAGTTGGTGTCAGGCACCATTTGGTAAGTTTTCTCTGAACTTTGATCGGATGTGGCTTTCTTTAATGTTCCCCATCTTCTGAATGAAACAAAACAAGACAAACAAACAAAAAAAATTTCTCTAATAAGGGATAAGACCTACAATTATCTGTGGGTATAAGGACAAATATTTGGAATGCAGTGAAAACTACTGTGTTTTGGCACAGGGGCTGAAATAGGTTTTCCTCTGTAATCCATAACTCACTAGTGATGGTATTTGGCTATATATACAGTGCCAGGTATGAATTCCCTCCCACATACTGGGATTTAACTATATTTGGTGATGTTTATAACCACCAAAATAAAAGTGGCACTGTTACATCCCTGAGAATATCTTGTTATGCTGACCATCCTTGTGATTTGTAGGCTTATTGCTAGGTAGGACTATTGATTTCATTTCTCTCATGGAATTTTGCATAGCACCTTTGGATACTAAGATATTTAGTTCTCAAGGAGGGAGGGGGATATAAGACTAATTGCAACTCAGTTCTCTGCATCCTGTTTCTGAAAGTCATAGTTTATTACATTCAAATTTTTGAGGCAGATAAAGGCAAGGGTTGTGAACCATATTGTTTTGAAAGTCTCCTGGACTCTGATGATGAATATTTCTAAGGTAGGCTTACTATGCCTTACAGTGAGGTTTTGTTAGATAGTTTTGGTTCTTGTTAAGAATGTTATCACTAACTGATGTAAACTTACCTAAACTATATTATGTATACATACACACACAATTTAAACATATTTGCCTGTGGATTTTAAAATCATGCATAGTATTTTTATTTGTTCCCACTCCCTGTCTCTCTGAATTATCTGTCTCTGTCTCTGTCTTTGTCTCTCTGTCTTCCCATTTATATTCCAATTTCTATATTTCCCATTTTCCCCTCCAGAGTACCTGTGCTCCAGTGCCCTCATTCCCATAGCACCTTCTTTCTCATTCTAGGTCTGTTTTTATTTTCTGAGCTAACTCTTGGCCTAGGCATGAAGCAGAAATTACTCTCCCCTGAATTCTATCTCAAGTCCTGTCAGTTGTCCTTATTTCCCCCAATGCTGCATTCTATCACATTGTATCTCAACAATGAGATAGTGTGTATGTACTGTTGTGGTTTAGAGTTTCTCTTTCTTGTATACTAGATCAAAAATTAGATAGACACCCAAAGCAAAGCAAAACAATTTATTAAGAAATTCCCTATATGAGAAAATCTTCAAGATATTCAAAGAATAAAATCACAGAAAATGCTGGGCAAAATGAAGAAATACCTATGATCTTGTAGAGGAAGAATTAGTACCATGAAAATAGATATATTAACAAATTAACTTTACAGATTTGGTAAACTACTCATGGAAATTCCTAGAACATATTTCATGGACTTAAACACATACATAAATGGTTTGGTAGTGGTGGCAAATACTTTTAATACCAACACTCAGGAGGCAGAGTCTGGAAGATCTGTGTGAATCTGAAGCCAACCTTGTCTACAGAGTGAGTTCCAGGACCAGCTCCCAAGTTACAGAAAAAGTCTGTCTCCAAAAACCAATAACCAAACCAAAATAACTCACACCCCCCAAAGAAAAAAAGAAAACATAGTCACAAAAGACTATGGATTCACAAACAATCCTAATGAGCAAGGTGCCCTGTTGGAGATATTACAGTAACAAACATAAAATTATGCTAAACAACTACAGTTACAAGACAGGTTTGTACTGGCATTAAAATATGCAGGTAGTTCAATTAATTAGAACAAAAATCTGAAAAGAAAAGGCATTGTCTATTTGAATTTTGACTAAGAGCAAGATCACTCATTAACAATAAACTAAAGCTATCCTTTCAAGAAATGATGGTGGTAATACAGATTTCTACCTTCAAAAGAATGAACATAGATTTCTGAATTTCATCTTACCCAAAAATCATTTCAAAGTGGATCAAATAACTTAGCTCTAAATCAGAAACACTGTACTTCTAGAAACACACACACACACACATACACGATGTGACCACATAAAAATTAAAGATATATGTATAGTGAAAGATATAAACTGCAGAACAAATAGGGTATATAAAATGAGGGAAATTTTTTTTATCAATTACACCTCAGACAAGGAGCTAACTGACAAGGATTACAAAGAATTAAAGATATTAAGTACCAAGGAAATAAAATTATCAAACAACAAATGGGCAAATGAACTGAACAGACAATACAAGGGGAAAAAAAGCACAAATGGCTAATAAGAGTTTTAAAAGGGTATTGAATATACACAGCTATTATGAAAATGCAAATTAAATATTACAATCAGAATGGCTATAATCAATATATCTTATTACAAATGTTCAAAGCTATTTAGAGAAGGAACATTTTACTCAGTGTTGGTGTGGTACAAAATAATACATCCATTTAGCAAATTCATTTAATGATGTATATTTTTAAAAAATAATAATGGAACTGCTATGTGAACCCATGATTTCATTCCTGGCGATATACCCAGAGAATTCCATATAAAAGAGATATTTGTAGTTCCATTCTTGTTGCTCCTTCATTAACTAGCTAAGAACTGGAATAAACTTATAACCATCAACATATCTATGGAAAATGACAAGTTGTTTATATATTTATTCATCTTTAAAGAAAACACAAAATTTTCAAATAAATGAATAAATTGAGACTATATAATTTTAGATGATACCATACAATCTCAGACAATATGTATGTATGTATGTATAAATGTATATACAATATTTCATGTAGAAAAGAGAGCAAGACTAAATTTTGGGATGAGGTAATGACATCAGGTAATGAGCACAAGTTATAAAAGAGGACTTAAAACTAATGCTTTTGTAGTTATGACTGTCATTAATTTAATTTTTTTTGGTTTTGGTGAAGTTTTAGTGCATACAAACATATTTGGCAGTAAGGATGGAAAACCAGTTGAGAAACTCTACAGGTTCTGTTCCAAAGTGTTACACTAAATATATAAAAGTTTTCCACAGGATGGAGGCAAACATACCCAGCTATGATGCCTATGAACCACAACTATCAATATGATTCCATCAGGCTAAGGGAGTAATAGTGGTACACATAATTTGTCAGAAGCTAACAGCTCTATAATTGGAAATAAGACCCACTGAACTTAGGAATTCTTGGTACAGTAAAACTAGGCAACTGTCAGAGAATAGTGAAGTCTTTGATACTGAAGGGGAACCTTTAGCTGTCACTTTACTTAACCAGCATAATCCTTAACTACATTATAAACATGTGACCTTATGCCAATAGAAAATAGTAGTTCACACTTCTTATCAAGGAAACCTCTCTTTGCAACAGATGTAAACCATTACAATAGACCACAACCAATCACAATGCACACATCAACAACCTAATTCCTGGACCTATGGTTGAGAAATTATTATGGAAATGTGGTGAAAAATTGTAAGGGTCAGAAGACATTAGCAGTACAACTTAGTCACCTACAAACTTTAAAAAAACTAAATCTCAATGTCTCACCAACGCATATGCCTAAAATTGACATAAACAAGCAGGATGATAGCAATAAATATTCTATATGGGAGGGAGGAAGCTCATGAGGCCTCAATGTTAGACAAAAAAAAAAAAAAAAAAAAAAAAACTACAAGCAACTAAGGAAGGCTGAGAGCACGAGATATTTATAGATTTATGGGAAGAGTAGCAGAGCACACCAATTGATTATACAATAGCAAATGATCAGCCCTGAAAACATACACAAACAAGTAGCATTTCATGGACTAAGCTCTAGAAGGCTTACTTTTTTGGGTCACCCACCAACTCCTAAATATAAGCATAGAGACTTTTAATCACCAATAGCTTATGCAAGTCCTATTAGCTCTTATAACTGAACCTGTTCCTCTTCTTCTATGTTTTGGCTCAGGGACTTTTACTTTTCTTTTACTATGTATGTCTTATTCAATGTCTGACTGTCTGGTAGCTGCCTGGCTGGCTGCCTCTTGGCATCTCCCTCTTTTCTCCCTAGTTCTGTCCTCTTCCTCTTCCCTGATTCCTTGTCTCACTTATTCTCTCTGCCCAGCCAATCTTCCTACTCCTCCACTGCCTAACTATTATCTATTCAGCTCTTTATTATAACAATCAGGTACCTTACATATGCAAAGTGAAACAGGGATATGTATTTACATAATTAACAAATTCAGCACAAATAACATATCTTTGACTAGTTAAAGTAGTACTCCACAACAATAAGAAGATGGCATTTATACATTTATAATTAGACATTTACTACACATGCACACACACACAAATAAAGAAAGAAAGCAATGAATTTGAAATAGAGTACATGGGAGGGGTTGGATGGAGAAAAATAAAGGGGAAAATTATGTAATTATATTATTATGCTCAAAAATAAAGATATAAATAATTAAAAACAATAAAGCATAGAAATAAAAATTTAAGATTCACAAAAATTAGAAATTGTATAGTCATTTCATTTGATTACTTTTGGTTTATAATTTATAATGCATTTTTATAATAAAGTTTACATAGCAACAAATAAGTAGAGAAAAAATTTCTTAAAGACTTTATCCCTAGTTTATGAATGGACTTTGGGAACCCATTCTATATAGAGGGATACTCCCTCAGGCTAGACACACAGGGGAGGGCAAAGGCCCTGCTGCAAGTGATATGACAAATTTTGAAGATACCCCATGGAAGGCCTCACTCTCCCTGGGGAACAGAAAGGGATGGGATGGGGGTTGAGGGGGCAGTGGAAGAGGGGAAGGTGAGGGAACTGAGGTTGACATGTAAAACAAGCTTGCTTCATATTTATATATAAAAATATATCAAAAAGAAAAAGAAAGAAATAATAAAAATTTGAGGAGAGGAGGAAGTTAGAATATGGTAAAGTTTTGCAGCCAAATGGCCTTGTAAGGCCCCACAGATGGGGCTACCTTAGCATAGGCTTTCTGACGTATTTTCAAAGCACAGGGTTCTTGCCTCATTTACAGTTTCACTTTCCTATTTATGTTTTATTACACGTAGCTTTACATACAACTTCATGTGCTGTATGTCAATTACCTTCTTAAACCTTCATATAAGGCTATGGATATTGTATCGTAAGCTGTGCAGTGTCTTTGTCAATGGCACAAGATGATTATATTTAGCTTTGCTTGTGGAGTTTCCAGATTGTTTTCTTTGAAGACTTTATTTACATATGCTATTTTGTACCATTTTCTCAATCCTTCCCAGATCTCATTATCTGCCATTTTCTCATGCTGAAAATCCTGTGAACCAAAAGATATTGAGCCATAAATTTTCATTAACACAATGGTGCTCCACACCCACATGCAACAAGGAGGCAAAAATTAGTTTTAAGCAAGAAAATGGGCTCTCATCAATTTTTTAAAATATAATGCAGACTGCATATATAGTACATGAATGTGTATGCTTCTCTATGGTGTTGAAATTTTATGGGGTGGAGGCAATTAGGAAAATAATGTCTCCAAAGTTTCCTTAGGGGACTTCATTATAAAATAGGGATAATAATGTTCTGCAAGAGAATTCTAGGCTAGTTTTATTTCTAAGATATTAGGAATGTGTTTTCTTTCTTCCCCTTAATGTTAGATGTACCATAATACATGCTTGTGAATGCACCTGGTTCACCTTAAAAATTTTCACAGTCTAATGTAGGTCATTAGTTTTCCTATCTAAATTTCAATTTCTATATAAAGTCTTACATGAGGGAGTCTACAGCACTGAAGCCTTCTGAAGATCACGACGTGGGCTCCAAGGAAGGCAGCAAGATGGAGGCGGGATTCTTCTGTGGAACAAGTGCAGAACAGGATAATTGGTTCAGCAACAAACAGAAGAAACTCCTCAAGCAACTGGAATTTGCAGAATGCCTAGAAAAAAAGGTGGACATGAGCAAAGTAAACTTGAAGTCTTGGATAACAAAAAGAGTAACTGAAATCCTTGGATTTGAAGATGTTGTTATGATTGCGTTTATATTCAACCAGCTGGAAGTGAAGAATCCAGATTCCAAAATGATGCAAATTAACATGACTGGATTTTTGAATGGGAGAACCGTGGCCCCTGCAGTTAAGTGTACAAAAGAACTTTGTCTGGATCCCCTCTGCTTTTCTAGCATTGAAGAAGGAAGAAGAGAGAGAAAGCACAATCAGGAGAAAGAGAAAGTACAATCATTCTTGATCTCCCTGTCATAGAACCAAGAGCTGGAGCTCTTCCCCTGCCCCAGAAATGAAGGAGAAATTTCCATAGCTCCCAGAACCATCAGTGAAAACAAAAGACTCTTCAGTACAAGTAACATCATGAAAGTTCCCAAGTCTGAGGCTGTACTAGAGCCCAAAGAACCTTCTCCAGAAAAAAAAAAAAAACAAAAACAAATTCTAAAATGGAAAAGGAAAAGACCAGACCAAGATCTGGATCACATTCTAAATAATGATCTCGGAACTGTTCTTGATCACCTGCTCATACTAGACCAAGACCAAGACATAGATCCTGATCGAGATCATACTCTCCTAGAAGGCAGCCAAGCCAAAGAAGGGGACTATCTCTTCAAAGAAGAAATCCACCAAGATGGATGCCTCCTCCACCAAGACACAGAAGGAGTAAGTCACCAGGGAGACAAAGGAGGCATTCATCTGCATCTTTGTCTGGAAGTAGTTCTTCATCCTCTTCATCTCGTTCCTAGTCACCGCCAAGGAAATCTTCCAAAAGGACCTCCAGCCCCTCTTGAAAAACTCGTGAGTCATCTCCTTCCTCAAGTCCTCCAAGGCAAAGGCACAGACCATCATCTCCAACAACTCCACCACCACAAACTCGCCATTCCCAACCCCTGGCAGTCAAACCACAAAAGAAAAAGTTGTGATTCTGTGTCTCTAGGAAGAACTTCGGGTAAAGTGAGAAAACATAAAGTTACTGAGAAAAGAGAGTCACCTTCACCAGCACCCAAGCCTAGAAAAGTGGAGTTGTCTGAGTCTGAAGAAGACAAAGGCAGCAAGATGGCTGCAGCTGATTCTGTACAGTTAAGACACTAGTATAGACGACAGAACCAGCAGTCTTCACCTGATTCTGGCTCCTCTTCCAACTCAGAAGATGAGCGGCCCAAGAGATCCCATGTGAAGAACAGTGAGGTAGGCAGACGGTGGAGACATTCTCCTTCTCAAAATGCTTCTCCATCACCTTGAAAGCATCAGAAAGAGAAATCCCCTTGAATGTAGATGGGAAAATGATGTCAATCGCCAGTGACTAATAGTGGTAGAAGGAGGAGAAGTCCCTCCCCACCACCAACCAGAAGGCAACAATCTCCTCCAGCTTCTCCTCCTCTCACTCCACCACCACGATGAAGGACTCCTTCTCCTCTCCCATGCCGCTATTAGCCTTCTCCAAGAAGATACTCTCCTCCCATCCAGAGGAGATACTCTCCTTCCCCACCTCCGAAGAGAAAAATGGCCTCAACCCCACCCCTGCCCAAGTGAAGGGCATCACCATCTCCACCACCAAAGCTCCAAGTCTCCCATTCTCTACCTCCCAAACAAAGATATCCCACCCCAATCCAGTCACCAAGAGAAGCTCGCCCTCCTAATCTTCAAAGAATAGGAAAGGTCCCTCTACCCTGGAGGCCCAGTCACCACAACCAAACAAACAGGATTCACACTCATCATGTCCTTGAGCTCCTCAGACCTCAAGACCTCCCCCTGTTCTAAGAGGAGTGTCAGTATCACCCCAAGGAAGGCAGTCCCCATCTCCAAATATTAGGCATATTAGGAGAGTCTCCAAGGAGTCCCGAGCCTAAACAGATAAAAAAGGCTGCCACACCAAACCCTCAGTCCACAAGAAGGGTTTCCTCTTCCCTATCTTTCTCTGGATCTCCTGAGCCAGCAGCTAGAAAGCTTCCAGTACCTACTTTTCCTGTTCAGTCTCAGTCACCCTCCACAAACTGGCCACCCACAGTGACAATCAAAAAGGCAAAAGCCAAATACCAAGCCCGTCCTCTGTCCTCTGCAAGAAATTCTAATCAAGAAGGAGGTGGAAAGAAGAAAAAAAGAAGGACAAGAAACACAAAAAGGATAAGAAACACAAGAAGCACAAAAAAAAAAAAAAAAAAAAAAAAAAAAAACAAGAATGAGAAGGCTCTGTGTAGCCACCACAGTTCCTGCAACCCCTCCTGCCACAACCCACAACCACATCAGCACAGGAAGAGCCTGTGGCAGTCACAGAGCCCAGGAAGGAGACTGAAAGTGAAGCTGAAGACAACCTTGATGACCTAGAAAGTCACCTGAAGGAAAAGGCCCTTAGACCCATGGGGAAGGCTCAAGTGTCCCCACAGTCCTAGGTGTTGTACTTTTATTTGTTTCGTACTCGATTCAATTTCAAAATTGCTAAAATGTTTTTTGTTTTGTTTTGTTTGTAAGGGGCACGGATTTGCAGTACAAAGGTGTATTAGTGTCATTGTTCCATTGACATTTAAAGTGAAATATTTATATTTTAAGAAAAAAAATACAGAAAAGAAAAAAATATTTTTTTAAAAAAGTACATTTAAATATTGTTGGAATTCTTGTATTCTTGTGCTCCTTTAAATGCCCTTGCCTCCCCTGAGGTGTTTCTTCTCCCAACCCCCACCCCTCCTGTTTTTCTTCTTTCCTCTTGAAAATTTTAGCACCCATGTAAATTATGCTCTCAACCTTGTATAGGTTTGTAAACTTGCCCAGAAGTGAGACCACTTTTGAAAGTGTTTTCACTCTTGTTGCCAGTGGGGTCTATGCTGACACCTCTGGATCCCAGCTCTAGAGCAGGGGAGGGACTGTTCATGGATGCAAGTGTTCAAGTGTGACAGGTTCCAAAATTGATTTAGAACACCTGGTTATGTCCTCCTTCGGCTGATTTGTTTTGTTTTTCTATCTCCCCCCCCCCATTTTTTTCTCTTTTGTAAAGCCAATTTGCCTTATGTAACCCTTCAGTTACATAAATTTGTTTTATGAAATGCGTGGTTCTTGCACATATTTTTTCGCTTACTCTTCCAATTGGTACACACAACTGAAGAGCTCTTGTATTGGCAGGTCAGAGGGCCTGCACTTGGACATCGTGTCTTGGTTTCACTGTTTTATTTTATTTTATGTTTTAACTAAACTTATATAAATCTTGTGCATTAAACAGAATAAATTTCTAAATTTCAAATATAAAGGAAGAAAAGATCTCGAAGTGGTTCAATAATTAGCCACAGCTGATGAAATTACTATTCTAATTGTATTTTCCACAGCTCCTAAATGAGGATTCATGGATCTGGGAAAATTGAAGAGATTAGAAATGATTGTAGTACTTGGCTGGCACATCTACCAAATATGTCTTTTACTGTGCTCTGAAAACAATAATTTATTACTTTACCTAATAATGGATGGCATATATGGATAGTATATTTTTTATGAACTCAAATGTACACACACTGTCCATATTATCATTCAAATTCATTTCCTTTTTGAAACCCATTCTTTCCTTCTACAATCTACACATCCACACTGAATTTAGTGATACAATCTATGTTTTTAAGTAATTAGTTGACATTGGCTCTTAAGAAGTGCTCTTACACAGAACAGCTATAAATCAATTCTCCAATGATAAAGATTTTTAAATTTTTATTTTTAGTTTTATTTTTCATGACTGCAACTAGCATGTATTTAGAAGTGATTGATGTTTCTTATTGGGAAAGTCTACTAATAAGTGTTGCTCTATTGATTTTTCACTGCTCGGTGGCAGTGCATCCTGAATATGAAAATATTTCTACTGTGAAAAGATGAATCATTTTTGGTTTATAAGAGTTTTCTCAGAGAACAAAAAAAAAAAAAAAATCAATGGGTTCACTTGAAGTTAAAACCAAAATTGCTTAAGAAGCTTCAGATAAAAAATGGGGCTGTTTAAAAGAATAGTATTATGAATTATACATTGTTTGGTGATTTTCATGAAAATTGATGAAACATCGTAGATTCTATTTCAAGACATTCACAAAAACATAGAAACAGAGTTAAATTTGTTTAATTTGGTGACAGAGAATAAAGCCTTTATTGCTCTTATTAAGCACAGTTTTGTTCAATATTTGTATAAATATAAAGTTGTATTTATTATTTTAAAACTGTTTATAGTTAGAATGATCAACCATCAAGTGTGGTTATATATTGTTTATGAGTTATTAAAGCCACTGGAAATTAAAAAAGCAAAGCACCCATCTAGTTAGCCGTAGAATCTAGGCAGTGCATATCTCTAGTCCCAGGACTCAGGAGACAAAGGCAAATGGATATCTCTGAGTTCAAGACCTCCCAGAGCTTCAGTAGATTGAATCAGTCTAAAAGAGTAACAGAGCACATACCTTTAATCCCAGCCCTAGAGAGTGATATAAAGGACAAAAGCCCAATGTCTCAGTCTTCATCCTGAGATTTATGCTCCAGCAACATTGAGGAGAGGCAGCACTCTGATTATTTTTGAGAGCTTGTGGAGACAGGATCAACCCTTTCAGCAAGAAGTAGAGGTGAGGCTGCTTTGCTTTCCTGATCTTCAGCTTGAAGCTTGAACCAGAATATTAGTTCTGGGTCTTTAATTTTTCATGCTACAATGAAATATAGAAGAAATTTACATGGAAAATTTAGTTTCCCCCTTAGTAATCAGAAGCTAACACTCCAAATTTAAAAGGGAAGAGGGAAAACGGGCCTTTGAATTCTTCTTTCCAATGCTGATTCCTTCAAAATGGAATCAACAATATTACAGATCTGCATCCAATTGAGAACAAAAAATTTTGAGCCTGATTTTCCTATTATAGGTTTCTGAATTTGAAGAAAAGCCTCATTTCATTAGTTATATAAGGATTATAACAGTTATAAAATATTGTAGCATTGCTGTGTCAATGCTGGGTAACAGATAAGAAACAAATAAAAAGTGGTTCTCACAGCTAAATTTGATTATTTTTTAGTAACATTAACATCATTCTTTTTAAAGAAAGCCATAATTTGTAAATAGGTATTTAAATAGATAATCTTTTCCTAATTCCTTTAAAAGTACAAATTATTTTGGTTAATATCAATGCTGCTATTATTGTCTCCTGGGGATCTGCATATCCACAATGACAAAGAATAAGGTACCTAGAATTGGAAGGGGCCTTGAGAGTCTTAAACAGACTTTTATGAAACCTTATCTCCAAAATGTGTCTCCTTGTATTTAGTCAGCATTTCCTAAACACTTGTGGATTGTCTTAAAGCAATACCAAAATGTCTCTCTCCTTTAATTCATAGTCTTTAATACGGGTATTACATATTGTTGGCAAACAGAAATTCTTTCCCACATCCAGTTAAAGCCTTTTTATTTTCTCTGCTTTCCTCCTTGTTGTAATTCTTAAAGCCAACCCTGCATGTTTTGCACATTAACAGTGATTAGGTAAACACAGCCATTAACTAATTGACAGGTCTGGTGCTTGGTTTAAGAAGGGTGCAAGTCTACACCTATGCTTTTCCTTGTGGAACTCAGCACTCTTCTGTTTCCTACTTCACTACTGAGGCAAAAACAAAATTCAAATCACCACACCAAAAAAAAAAAAAAACAGAAAGAATCTTCCACCCTCTCTGACTATAGGAATTTCTTCCGTTTGCACATCTGTGTTTTCCTCATGTTTCCTCTTTCATCACACTTATGAGAGATATGGAGTCTTGTTTCCCCCAGGACCTATGTGCCTCATTCCTTACTTTACATTGCTTTACTCTTTTACTAATGCGCTTCATCTCTTAGCCATGATTGAGCAATTCTTTGGAATCGTGCCCTTTGGGATCGGAACTGGAATTTTTAGTGCACAGAGAGTCTCCGGTCTCTGATTTTACACAAAACAAAACAAAACAAACCAGCATCCTACATGCTTGTTGGTAAATTAATATTTTATAAAGGACATGTGACTTCTATATTCTCTCCCTCACCTCACATTCTAATCTTAAAAAATTACCTCAATCAACTTTACTTCCCATCACTCCAGGAGCTGCTCCTCTCAAGATCATCCAAGATATATGTGGCTTCTAAATATGTTGTAAGCTCATTTTCATTTACTTCTTGTATTCTCCTATAATGTGGCCTAATTTGTGATTCTTTCTTTTTGTCACATCCTTTTTTGGCTTCAGGGGGTGCACAGCAATCTAGACTAACATCAGACTTTCTTGATCTCATTTGCCCTTTGACTACTGAGTATCCAGGTGACCCTCTGCTTATCTCTTGCTCTCCCTATGCTAGCTTTCAAATATTTTGCACCAGACCAGAAACCTACATGTGCATACAATGGTAAATATCTATTCTCTATTTGCAACTTTATCTGCCTCCAGTTTGAAGACTTGACTATTTAACCATAGTGTATTGCCATTACCGAACTCTTAGGCTAGGTATCCACCAAATACTTGACTTAGTCTAGTTCATCTATCTGCCTTTGCCTCTTCACTTATACCATCACTAGATAACTCTGGCTTTTCCTGGTAAAATGAATCGAGCTCATCTAACTTCCTTCATTCATACTGAAATTTCCTCACTATTATTTTTCTTTTACATGGCTGTAATAATCTATGCACAACCAGGCCCTTCAGTCTTACTTTTGCCTTCACAATGCATTATTTATAAAATGTTAAGAATGATATTTACTTTTATATTTTTTGAAATTTCATGAAAATAGATATTTCATATTGATTAATTATATACCATCTCAAAGACCATAAATGTAAATGACTCAAAATTACAAGTAAAGTATGAATTTTCTACTAGAATATGCATCCCCCAAGATCAGGTATCTTCTTGTTTATGTTCACTACTCTCTTTGCTCCTATAGCAAAAGGTAAGATGTTACACCACAAGAAAGAGCTAGTGAACACAGCTTCAGACAAGAACTGAAAGCCTGGCCACTGAGGAAACATATAAGAGGATTTTCCTCCTTTTGAACAGTCACCCTGCTTTGCTCCCAGTTGCTTTCTCCTCCAGCCTCAGTTCAGATGTATCACTCTCTCCTTGTTTGCCCTCTTTGTGTTTCTTCTTTTACATGGTTAGTGTACTGTCTCAGCTTTAATAAAGTTTTCACTCCATATGTTGCATGACTCAGAGGAGAAAATTTGTAATGTTTTCAGTAAGATAGACCCCAGGGAGAGTGTCAATGGGTCCTATTAACTGATTTGTAGAAAAGAGTGCTTGCTAGGCAATTCTTCATATGCCTTGTATTAGCAGCCTGTATCTGCTTTCTGGATGAGATGATTTAGAATTGCCACTTCATTATTTTCACTTTTCTGGCCAGTATGGTAAAGATCTACTAAATATAATATCAACAACAAGGACAGCAAGATGGCTTAGCTAGTGAAGACACTTGTTGTAAAGCCTGATGACCTGTGGTTGATCTTGTGTGGTAGAAGAAGAGCACTGATTTCAACACATTGTCTCCCACATGCTAGACCCTTATAAGCACATGCACACACACACACACACACACACACACACATACATGCACAAACATACATACACACACACACTAAAATATAATATCAAGGAGCCTAAAAAGATGGTTTAATGATTAAGCACTAGCAAATCTTAGAGAGGATCAAAGTTGGTTTGCTTTTCTAGTATCCATACAGTAGCTTAGAACCATTCATAACTTCAATTTCTGAGATCTGATGCCCTCTCCAGTCCATGTAAAGCACCAGGCGCTTATATGGTTTTGCAGAAATATATGGAGGCGAAACACACATAAAATAACCTATTAAAATAAAACAATTGTTATTGTAAGAACCTCCCAAAAAAACAAAATATCCAGATTTAACCCTTAATACTCCAGCTATTTCTACCCTGTTAAATCAAACAAATATTCCAACCCTCAAAACATGCAAAAAAAAAAAAAATAAGATATAGACCAAGCAGGTTATTTTTTGAAATATGTTATCTATAATTATATCTCTATATATGCGTGTGTGCACATACATATGCATATGTTCATATGACATCAGTTAATAAAAAGAAGGTCATTAAATTCAAATAGAGCAAGAATTTGTTTAGGGGATGGTTTGAAAGGGAAGGGAGAAATGATGAAACTATTTTATAATCTCAAAAGTAAAAGAAAAAAACAAAAGCCTTTCTGGGAGAAACTATCCATACCGGTCTCCATTCAGTCAAGTACTGGAAAAGATCTAGTCTTCCTAAATACTTTACTAGGTAAATCACTTCCACATCCTAGTATAGAAAATTATTTTAAGTATAGAGCACAGAGTTTTAAACAGTTTAATGTTGTAGATCATTGTAGGTGGTTTAAAGATTAGGTGCTTGAGAATAAAACAATTTTCTGTTTCAATAGTACCTAAATTAAATTTCCAAAAATTATATACAACTACATAACGGTTATTAATGGTATTACCAGTTGTGACACTCGTTATAAAATACATTTAGGTATTTTCCTTCTTTCCTGAAATTTCATTCAGAATTCAATCTATAAAGTTGTCTAGATTACTAGTAGTGGAAATTTGAATTGAGTACTCAAGAAAAAACAATGATAGCAACAAGGTTATTTTAAAAATGTCATCCTGTATAGATAGGAATAAGGTAACTACTTTTACTTACTTAATTCATGTCTCTCTCCGTCCTCTGAGTACATTACCACTCCATACTTAAAACATACTTGGAGATCTAGCAAAGAGGTTTATTGAACTCATCCATGGTATGTTTAGGAAGATAAACTTCTTTATAAAATACTTAATAAATAACCCAAATGAGTACCATCACCGAGTACATGTAAAAAAAAAATGAGTAAGGATCCATAAAATAAGCCAGGTGTTGGTGGCACATTCCTTTAATCTCAGCACTTGGGAGGCAGAGGCAGGTGGATTTCTGTAAGAATCTAGACTGGTCTACAGAGCTAGTTCCAGGACAGGCTCCAAAGCAACCCTATCTTTAAAAAACAACAAAAGGAAATCCATAAAATAAGCATGGGTTTAAACAATAGAAAAAAGTGGGAGAAGGTATCATTTAAATGTGTTCAAGTCAAACTTAGTGGGTACAGTACTTTTGTATTTTTGGATGTCTATTTATTAACTATTATCTTCTGTTTTTTCATACTCTATACTATAACATTCTTCTCTTGTCCAGATAAATTATCCTATGCGTAATAGTAACCTTGCATAGTTATATCTTATATCTTAGTGTTAATGGAATATATAATAGTTTTACATCCAAATAACCAAAAATAATTTTCTTTTATATTTCCACAGAGATCAAAAGAACATATGCTCAAAAAAAAAATTCACATGTATTCCAGCATGCTAAGCATGTCCAATGTTCCACACTCATTGTCTGGCATATTTTCTGTTGTGTTCCTTGATGCATATGCATAATTTATCATGGTGTATACTTAATTTGGTAGTCAACTAATCAATAAATCTATTTATGGAAGTCTTCCTCAGCACCCACTATTATGTAGCAGTGTTAGATGTCAAAAATATACAAATATTAGTAACAATTTTTTACATTTTCAAAGACTTCTAGCAGATGAAAAGTTCTAAATAACATGAATGTTACAGGAGCCACAAGACATGTTAATATTTAATTGTAGCCATATTTTGATAGAACAGAAAAGATGATTACACTAGCATCTGAATTTGTAAGAAACAAGTTAGAAGTAATTTTTTTATCTATACAATACATGCTTATGTAATTATTTTATTACTACACTCATTATTTTCTTGGCTATTTTGTATGCAATATGCTTAACCTCATTTTATTCTCACAGAAAACTTGTGATCTGGTGGTAACCTCAGTTTTTACTCCCAACCCCTTGATACCACTCAGTAAACAAAAATGACAAAGCAACATGAACTTATATACTCCATTGCTGGAAGCTTTCAAGTTGAGAGTGTTAGATGTTTGATACAAAATTAAATAAACCTGGATGATTAACTGTTAAAATTGAAGCATGACTGGGGTATTGAGATTTGGAAAATGCATTTGGCTTATGGGAGAAGAAACTTTAATTGGAACTCTTTGGAACTTTGAGTTATATTCTTGTACAACAGTCTTCTAAGTGCCCTTATCATCTATGTACACAACACCATCTCTCAATGCTGCCCATATAACTTGTAAACAGATGAAAGATGACTGGTTATAAGAATAACTGGTTTTAAACATGACCGTATATATTTTACATAAATTAAAAAAGATTTACTGATCTTAAAATAACAATTCATTCACAACTTCGTACAGAAAAATTAAAGAATCCAGAACAATAAAAGAACTGCTAGAGGATTCACTGTTCATTATTTCCAGTTGTTCTTGGGAGCTACAGTAATAGGAAAAAAAAAAACAAAACAAACAAAAACAAACCAACATGGTTAGATTTTGATGATCCCTCATGGAAGGCCTCACCCGCCCTGGGGAATGGATTGGAAATGGGATGGGGTGTCTGTGGAGGGCATGGGAGGATGGGAGGGAGAGGGAACTGGGATTGTTAAGTAAAATAAGATAAAATATTAACTAAAAAACAAAAAATAATGATGTGGTCATGGCATTAAAACGAGATACATTGATCAATGAAATCACACTGAGGACACATGCATAAATCCGTGTACCTACTGACATGTGAAATTTGAGAAAGAAGCCAGAAATACAGCAGCAACTTCAAAAAAAAAAGACAGCATCTTCACATAATAGTGCTTTTCTAACTGGATGTTTGTATGTAAATGAATTCAAATAGATCCATATTTATCACTCTGGGAAAAATCTCTGATCTAAGTGGATCATAGGCCTCAACATGAATCCAGACATACAGAACCTGATAAAAGAGAAAATAGGGAACAGCTTGGACCACACTGGGCTGCACAGGAAACAACTTTCTGAAAAGAACATGCAGTCATTAAAATCAATAATTAATAAATGGGGCCTCATGAAACTGAAAAATTTCTGTAAGGCAAAGGACATCATAAATCAGACAAAGTAGCAGTGGAAATGAGGTGGAGGGTGAGAGTTTGAGGAGAGATGGCCGGAATTACAGAATTTGGTGGTTGGTGTGGAAAAGCAGCACAGTAGAAAATTCCTGGAATAGACAAAGGTAATCCAAATACAGACTCCAAATAATGGAAGATAAGAATTCCTAATAGGCTTTCTATTGCTGAAAGGTAAGACTTCCAGTGGCTCAACTCTGATGTATTCAATTGAGTTGTTTGTCTAGGCAGTCCCATAGAAATTCCCCCTACCCGCCCCCCCAAATCTAAGGCAGTGGATGAAACAAAGGCATGCTGTTTGCAAACTGACACCCAGGCTTCCATTGCTGTGGACAACACCCACACAACTCAAAGAACATGGAGAACTCAAACTGTTGCATATGTGGAGCCTTTCCCATTACATTCTAATCTCTGGTGCATATGTTGGGGGGGTTATTCTGTAGGCTACTGATGGGAGATGTCATTCTGTAAATATGTTTCTCATACTGGTTAGTGAATAAAGCACTGTTGGCCAATAGGAAAGGAAGATAGTCAGGACTAGGAGACAAGATGGAAAGAGGAAGAGGTGAGGAGGAGGAGTCAAGATGGAGAGTCAAGATGGAGAACTGCCTGCCCCCGCTCTCCGGTAAGACCACGTGAAAATACATAGAAATGGGTTAATAATTAAGACAGAGCTAGCCTATAAGAAACTAGTACCTGGACAACAGAATTATATCAAATACAGAGTCTCTGTGTGTTAATTGAGGCTGGAGCAGCGGCGGGACAAGATCAGGAGGCGGGCGGAAAAACCCTACTCCTTACAGGTTACTGAAAGAGAAACAATACAACCACAAAGCCTGTGACCTAGAATATGTCTTGCATGCAAAATATGCTAGGGTAATAATGTCACAGAACTTTTGTGAGTAGCCAGCCAATGTGTTATTTAATTTGAGGCCCATTCCCCAAGAAAAGTCCCATGCGTGACACTGCTTGGGTAACTAAGGACTGGAGAATACATATCCCAGAGTTCTAGGATAAAACCAAAGACAAAATAAAACAAATAAAAGAATAAATAAAATGACTTCTAATGATAATTGCTATACTCACAGATCAGTGCCTTATCCAGTCATCATCAGAGAAGTTTTCTCCGGAAGCAGATGCAAAAAATACATACCCAGTTGTTGTGTGGAGTGAGTATAAATGGGATGTTTTCATTTTTCATCAAGTTCCTCCACTCACAGTTCATGGAATCTCATGGAAGAGGAGGTAGAAAGATTGTTATATCCAGAAGGGACAGAGGACAACAGGAGAACAAGGCTACCTGACTTTAATAAACATGGTGTATATGAGCTCACAGAGACTAAAACATTAAATGCAGTGTCTACATTGGTCTGTACCAGTTCTTCTGCTTATACACAGTATGTTTACTTTGTATTTTCATGGTCCTCATGACTGTGAGAGCAAGTAGGTCCCTGACCTTGTGACTGTTCTTGGGACTCTTTTTCTCCTATTGGATTGTTATCTCAAACTTTGATATAATTTTACTTCATCTTATTATATTTTACTTTATCATGTTCAGTTGCTGTCTCTTAGATGTCTGTTCTTTTATAATGTGAGACAGCAAATGAGTAGAATCAGAGGAAAGGAACTGGGAGGAGGGGAGGAGAAAATCTCTATAACATCAAAGATTGGTGAATTAGTTATAAAATATCCACTTATTTAAAATGTTCTGTGTAGTAGCACATCTTCTGCTATATATAGTCTGTAGCACTATAATTCAATTTATGACTATGATACTATATGTCTGTCTGTCATAAGTGGTCTCCAAAGGATGTAACTGGTGATTCCCTTAAATTGAGACTTAGAACAGAAGTTTTGGACAATCTCAGAAATAAAGTAGCATTGGACTGACCCAGAACCCCTGAACATGGGTCTCAATTAGAAGGCCTGGAAAGTCTACTAGACCTCTGACAGTGGAAGCAGAATGTATCCCTGGTGTATGAAAGGACTTTCAGAACACGTTCCTCATGGAGGGATTCTCCCTTAATCTAGAGACAGGAAGGAGGGCCTAGGTCCTACTCAAAATGACCTGACAGATTTTGATGATCTCTCTTGGAAGGCCTCTCTGAAGTGTGTGAGGAATGAGATGGAGGGGGATTGGGGGACATGGGAGGATGGGTAAGTGAGGGAACTTGGATCTATATGTAAAATTAAAAAAAAAACAGAAAAAATAGAAATAATTAAAGTTTTTTTTTCTTGTTATAGAAAAATCAATTAACATTGATTAGAAAGATAAAGTAACTACCTGGCCATTGCAAAGGATAGTATAAACTTCTTTTTTTTTTTTTTTTTTTCTGTCAGAGCTTAGTTATATAGAGGAGTGTTAAAGACAAAGGAGTAGCTATGATAGCATATCTTTTGAAAACTATTAGCTCATGCATTCTCAAATACTTAAATTTTTCAGTAGGCAATCATGTGAAATAAACGTTCACCCTCACTTAATATAGTATGACTTTAAAATCGGCCTAAGTACTTTTGAAGTTTGAATTGTTCTGTTTAATGTTTAACAGCGAATGGGGTAGATAAAGGATGAACAATTCATGGAATATGGAAGACATTTTGGCCTCTGAGGTCCAGTAATAAATGACAATATCATTATGTTAATTTCCACAGAAGACTGACACAGCACACTAAACTTTAAATTCAAATGTCATAGGATCAAAAATATATGTACTACTCTGTGTGCATAACCATTCACATTGACATATAGCGAAAATTACATCTTAAGATATTTAATTATACACATATCTATAGTTGTGAATTCTCTAAATGAAAAAAATTAATGAGAGAGTCCACCCTACTTCGGAGACTTCTCAGAGCAACTCTGAACAAAGGAGACCTGCCTATCCACGCGGGACCACCCGTAATTTCCACCTGCTTGGTCTGTGGCCGCACCTCCAGTCCTCTGCTAGAGTCCCAGGCCCCTCCAATAGATCCACCTATCTCTGCTGGTCCACTCTGAGTTCCCGTCTGTAAGATCCTTGACCACCAAAGCAGGGCCTCTGCCAAAGAAAGAGGCCTCAGATGGAGAGTGCCAGTTTCCAGTGAGATCAGAATATCCTGCAGAAACTTCCCAAGTTTCAACTCAGCCTTTGTCCTCTCATGCCAGATATTTGCTATAGCCATTGGTTAGTGGCATCTTCTATTGGATCCTCAGCCCTGACCACATCCCTGGATCCCTGTCTGCAGAGAGACATCCTATAGAGCTTGGACCACCCAGAGCTACAGATATTAAATCTCTGACCTACGTAGGCCCACCGGGGAAGTACCATAGGGAGAGGGGGAGACCCCATCAACACCTACTGGGAAGACGGCAATACAAGAAAACACCTAACAACAGAAAGACAATCATGACACCACCAGAATCTAGGGAATCTACACCAACTAGAATGGAAGACAACAACAAAGCAGAGGAAGCAGAAGGGAATGAATTAAAAATTACCATCATAGAGGCCCTCAAAGAAGATGTGAGAAAATCCCTTAAAGAAATGGAGGAAAAAAAACAAACAAAAAAAAAATGGAAGAAATGAACAAATTCCTTAAGAAAAGCAACGAGAGTACAGAAAGCCAAGAAAAAACAATTAAGCAGGTGAAGGAAATGGTTCAAGACTTGAAGACTGAAATAGAGAAAATAAAGGCAAAACAAACAGAAGAAATGCTGGAAATAGAAAAACCTGGCAAAAATTCGGGAACTATAGATGCAAGCATAACAAACAGAATTCAAGAGATGGAAGAGAGAATCGCAGGCAAAGAAGATAAACAGAAGAAATAGATGCATCCACCAAAGAAAATCATAAAAATCCAACAAATCCTTAACACAAAACATCCAGAAAATGTGGGACACTGTGCAAAGGCCAAACCTAAGAAAGATAGGCATAGAGGAAGGTGAGGAAGCCCAGCTCAAAGGTGCCGAAAACATACTCAACAAAATCATCGAGGAAAACTTTCCAAATCTGAAGAAGGACATGCCCATGAAAGTACAAGAAGCATACTGAACCCCAAATAGGCTGGACCTAAGAAAAAAGACCCTCGATATATAACAATCAAAACACATACCATACAGAATAAAGAAAGAATATTAAGAGCAGTGAAGGAAAAAGGACAGGTAACACATAAAGGAAGACCTATCAAAATTATCTCGTGATTTATCCATGGAAACCCTCAAGGCCAGAAGGACCTGGATAGATGTTCTACAAGTACTAAGAGAACACGGATGCCAGTCTAGGCTACTATATCCAGCAAAAACTCTTAATCACTATAGATGGAGAAAATAAGATTTAATGACAAAAACAGATTTTCCCAATACGTATCTACAAATCCAGCCCTACAGAAAGTATTGGAAGGAAAACTCCAACCCAAAGAAGGTAACTACGCCCACAAAAATGTAGGCAACAGATAATCCAACTACACCAGAAACCTAGGGTGAAGCAGAACAAATATATTCACAATACCACTGCCAACAACAAACCTAAATCAAATAAGCATCAACAATCAATGGTCCTTACTCACCCTCAACATTAATGGTCTTAACTCACCTAAAAAAAGACACAGGCTAACAGAATGGATACAAAGACAGAATCCATCCTTCTGCTACATACAAGAAATACATCTAAGCTTCAAAGATAGACATTACCTCAGGGTAAAGGGTTGGGAAAAGATTTTCCAATCAAATGGAACCAAGAAGCAAGCAGGCGTGGCTATCCTAATATCTAAAAAGTTAGACTTCAAACCAAAATTAATCAAAAGAGATGAAGACGGACATTTTGTATTCATTGCAGGAAAAATCCATCAACACAAAGTCTGAACATCTATGCCCCTAATACAAAGGCACCCACATTCGTAAAAAGAAACACTACTAAAACTCAAAGCTCATATAAAATCTCAAACAATTATAGTGGGAGACTTCAGTACACTACTCTCAACACTAGACAGGATCACAAATCAGAAACTCAAGAAAGAAAGAAAAGAACTAACAGAAGTTATGTCTCAACTGGGGTTAACAGACATCTATAGATCATTCCAAGCATATACAAAGGAGTATACATTCTTCTCTGCTCCACATGGAACCTTTTCTAAAATCGACCACATACAAGGTGGCATAAAAAATCTCAACAGATACAAGAGAATAGGAATAGTCCCCTGTACCATATCAGACCACCATGCTTTAAAATTTTAATTCAACAACAACACAAATAGCAGAAAACCTGCAAACTCATGGAAACTAAACAAGGTGCAATTGTACCACACCTGTGTCAAAGAAGAAATAAAGAAAAAAATTAAGGACTTTCTAATATTCAAGGAGAATGAAGACACAACATACCCAAACTTATGGGACAGCTTGAAAGCAGTGCTTCAAGGGAAGTTCGTTGCCCTAAGTGCCCATATGAAGAAAACAAAGGATAGTCACATAAGAGAATTAACAGCACAACTGAAAGCCTTAGAACAGAGAGAGGCGAACTCACCCTGTAGGAGTAGATACCAGGAAATAATCAACTTGAGGGCTGAAATCAACAAAATAGAAAACAGGGAAACAATACAAAAATATCAATGTAGGGAAGTGTTGGTCTTTTGAGAAAATCAACAAGATAGACAAACCTTTATCAAAATTAATAAAAAAGCAGAGAGAAAACATGAAATTTAACAAAATCAGAAATGAAAATGGGAACATAACAATAGACACAGAGGAAATCCAGACAATTTTAGATCATACTTTGAAAATCTGTATTCTACAAAAATTGAAAATTCAAAGGAAATTTCTGGATAAGTATCACTTACCAAAATTAAATCAAGAACAGACAAACAACTTAAATAGACCTATAACCTGCAATGAAATAAAAGCAGTCATTGTAAGCCTTCCAACCAAAAGAAGTCCAGGGCCAGATGGATTCAGTCCAGAATTTTACCAGACATTCAAGGAAGAACTAATAACACTACTCCCCAAACTCTTCCACAAAAAAGAAACAAAAGGTTCATTGCCAAACTCTTTTTATGAGGCCACAATAACCTTGGTACCCAAGTCTCACAAAGACATAGCTAAGAAAGAAAACTACAGACCAATAGCCCTGATGAACATCGATGGAAAAATACTCAATAAAATACTGGCAAACCGAATTCAAGAATACATCAGAGAAATTATCCATCAACCAAGTAGGCTTCAGCACTGGAATGCAGGGATCGTTTAACGTATGAAAATCTATCAACGTGATCCACCATACACACAAACTGAAAAAGAAAAACCATATGATTATCTCCCTAGATGCTGAAAAATCCTTCAACAAATTCTACACCTTTTCATGATAAAGGTCTTGGAGAGGTCAGGGATAACAGGAACATACCTAAATATAATAGAGCAATATACAGCAAACCAACTGCCAACATCAAACTGAATGGAGAGAAACTTAAGCAAATTCCTCTAAAATCAGGAAAAAGACAAGGCTGACCTCTCCATATCTCTTCAATATCGTACTAGAAGTTCTAGCTAATGCTATAAGACAACAAAAGGAGATCAAGGGCATACAAATTGGAAAGGAAGAAGTCAAACTGTTTCTATTTGCAGATGATATGATAGTTTACATAAGCGACTCAATAAATTCTACCAGGGAATTCTGACAGCTGATAAACACCTTCAGCAACTAGCAGGATACAAGGTAAACTCAAAAAAAATCAGTAGCCCTCCTTTTTTGTTTCAGACAACAAAGAGACAGAGAAAGAAATCAGAGAAACATTACCCTTTGCAATAGACACAAGCAAAATCAAGTATCTTGGTGTAATGCTTACCAAACAAGTAAAAGACCTATATAATAATAACTTTGTGACTCTAAACAAAGAAATTAAAATAGATACTAGAAAATGGAAAGATCTCCCTTGTTCTTGGATAAATAGGATAAACATAGTAAAATTGGCAATCTTGCCAAAAGCAATCTAATGTTTCAATGCAATCCCCATTAAAATCCCACCACAATTCTTCAATGACTTTGAAAGGATAATAATCTACTTTATATGGAAAAACAAAAGACTCAGGATAGCCAAACAACCCTATACAATAAAAGAACTTCAGGAGGCATCACCATTCCTGACTTTAAGCTCTACTAAGAGCTATAGTTCTGAAAACAGCCTTGTATTGGCATAAAAATAGACAGGTAGATCAATGGAATCAAATTGAAAATCTTGATATTCACCCACACACCTATGAACACCTGATTCTACAATCAGCTAAAATTATACAGTGGGGCAAGACAGCATTGTCAACAAATGTTGCTGGCACAATTGGATGATGGTGTGAAGAAGACTACAGATAGACCCTTGTCTGTTGCCATGCACAAAACTCAATTCCAAATGGATCAAAGACATCAACATCAATCCAGCCACATTGAACCTCTTAGAAGAGAAAGTAGGAGGTACCCTTGAACAAACTGATATAGGAGACTGCTTCTTGAACTTAACTCTAGGGGCACAGAAACTGAGAGGGCCAATTAATAAATGGGACCTCTTCAAACTTAGAAGCATCTGTAAGGCAAAGGACACATTCGACAAGACCAAACCGCAGCCCACAGACTGAGAAAAGATTTTCACCAATCCTATATATGACAAAGGGCTGATCTCCAAAATATACAAAGGACTCAAGAAACTAGTCAACAAAACACCAAATAACCCTATTAAAAAATGGGGTACAGAACTAAAGAAAGAATTCTCAATAGAGGAAATCAAAAAGGGTGAAAGACACTTAAGAAAGTGCTCCACATCTTTAGCTATCAGGGAAATGCAAATCAAAACAACTTTGAGATACCATCTTACCCCTGCCAGAATGGCTAAAATTAGAAACACCAATGATGACTCATGTTGGAGAGGATGTGGAGAAAGGAGAACACTCCTCCACTGCTGGTGGGAGTGCAAACTCATACAGCCATTTTGGAGCTCAGTATGGCGGTTCCTCAGGAAAATGGGAATTAGTTTACCACAGGACCTGGCAATCCCACTCTTGGACATATACCCAAAGGATCCACATCCATGCAACAAAGATATCTTTTCAACTATGTTCATAGCAGCACTATTTGTAACAGCACGAACCTGGAAGCAACCTAGATGCCCCTCAATTGAAGAATGGATAATGAATATGTGGCACATCTACACAATGGAATACTACTCTGCAGAAAAAAAAATCATGGTATCTTGGAATTCACAGGCAAGTGGGTGGCATTTAAAGAAACCATCCTGAAGGAGGTAAGCCAATCAAAAAAAGAGGAACGTAGTATGTACTCCCTCATATATGGATTTTAGACCTAGAGCAAATATCACCATCCTATAATTCACACCACCAGAGGAACTAGGATTCAAGGTGTATTCTAAGAGATTCATATAAGGTCCCTCACAGAACTGGGAAGTGACAAGTCCCTAGAGCACAGGGGAAGTGGCAGGGGGGGGCAGCGAATGGAGAGAGAAGTAGGAGAAAAGGAGGAGGAGGAAAGGAAAACACCAGCGACCAGAAAGATTGAGTCTGGTTAGGAATAGAAGACAGGAGATATAGAGAGAAAGAGAGAGAGACAGCGAGAGAGAGGGAGAGAGACAGAACATAAAAGATAGAGTCAATATTGGTTTGAAGATAAAATTGAACACAAAGGTCTGTAGAACTACAAGACTGCTGCCAACTAACAATTTGAGCTTCTCTGGAAAGGCTACTATAAATGCCCTTCCCGGATAGTGAGATCAACAACTAACTTCTCCATGGAACCCTCAACTAATGCCTGTTAGAAACAGGAGCAAACACCCATATATAAACACTGAGTCGAAGTAGAACCCAGATGCAGATGGAGAGGACAAGACCAGGCAGCAGAAACATACAGAGACAGCTTACCTGAACAAGGAGTAGCTAATGAGCCACCAGACTGATAGCTGGGAAGCCAGCATGGGACTGACTCAGGCCCCCCTGAATGTGGGTCTCAGACTGAAGGACTGAGCAGTCTAAGGGACCTCAGACAGTGAAGCCAGGATGTATTCCTGGTACACAAAAGGACCTTGCGAACACATCCCCCATGGAGGGATAACTGCCTTAACCTAGAGACAGGAGAGAAGCCCTAGTCCCTACTTCACATGACCTGTCAGATATATATGACCCCAACTATATGGCATTCCCCTACATATGGAATTGTGGTGGGCAGATGGGAGGGGAGGGTGGTTAGAGTGCATGTGAGAGGGCAGAGAGGGTAAAAGGTAGGGAGGGACAGAGAACTGGGATCAACATGTAAGATAATAAATTAAATAAGAAAATGCTTTGACTCCAAATTTAAATTCAAGGACAAGTTACAGGGGAAAAGGATTTCTATTTTCGTTTCCACAGAAAATGATAAGATGTGGATTCCTTCCACACTAATGTGGTTTGATCAAGCCAGACCACTTGAAACAGAGTATGAGATGATCCTACATTCAAAACAGCTGGACAAAGCAGACTTGCAGACTCTAGCCAGGATTTCTGCATCTTCTTAGAATCCCACATGAAAGCACCCCTTACCAGCAGGAAGTAGTTTGGAAAGAATGATGCTCAAATTTCCAAATATTGTCTATAAATGTTTGTTTTCATTTAAATGGACTTGGTCATATAAAATAAATAAATAAATAAATAAATAATATAAATTAAATAAATAAAAATACAAAACCTCACAGTAGAGCAAAAGGATGTTCTTGGTCATAGTGTGGTTTTATGGAGGAGTGAGATTTGTTTAACACTTATAGAAATTGTTTAAAAATTTTTCAATAAATGGTCATTTTATTTTTGCACAAAAAGAAAGTTATTGAGATTGATGCCTACCTTAAATGTTAACCTAGTGCCTTCATCCAGTAGCTGATGGAAGCAGAAACAGACATCTACATCTAAGCACTGAGCCAAAATCCTGGAATTCAGTTATAGAATGGGAGGAGGGATGAGCAAAGGAGTCAAGATCATGCTGGAGAACCCAGAGAAACAGCTGTCCTGACCAAGTGAGAGCTCATGGACTCCAGACTCCAGTAGTAAAGCTGTGTAACCAGCATTGTACCAATCCAATCCTCCTGAGTGTGGTGTCAATTAAGATATATGCACAGTCTATGGGACCTCCGAGACTGGAACCAGTATTGGTCCCTAGTACACAAATGGACTTTGGCATTCCATTCTACATGGAGGGCTACTTTTTCAACCTAGATACATGGAGAGGACTTAGGCCCTCAGTGAGGGACATGGGAGAATGGAGGGAGAGAGAACTGGGATTGATATGTAATAAATGATTATTTCTAAATTAAACAAAATATATAAAAAATATAAATAGTTCCTGAGCACATAGATGCTACGTTTTGATAGCGAAAAAGGTGTTATTATCCTAGTTAAGTAATTTACTATTTAAAAAAACCAATCAATTAAAGTGAATTAATATTGGAATGGAAAATCAAAGAAAAATAATTTTGAATATTGCTAAGGAATTTGGAGCAAGGTGAAATAAATATTTCAAGCTTATCAATCTTTTTTCCCTGAAAATTATTGGCACAATAAATACTAGAACTAATCATTGAAACAAACAAAAAACCAATAACAAATGGTGGCAAAAATAGGGCCTCCCCTTTATTGTCTTGATGGAATACAAATTAGTCTAGCTACTCACATAAACATTTTTTTTCAAAACAAGTTTAAAACTGTACATCTATATAATTCAGTAATACCTCCCTGAGAATATACCTCAAAGAATATTAGGATACTATACTGATATGCATATATCTCTGTTAGTTGCCCTCTATTTCACTATGCTAAATGTTCACTTGAATTGAGACCTGAATGTCCAAAAAAAAAAATCAGCATTTCCACTCTTAGATATATACTCAAAGGATGCACATCAATGCAACAAATACAGCTGTTCAACTATGTTCATAGCTGCATTCTTAGTAATATCTAGAACTTGAAAACAACCTAGCTGAAGAATTTATAAAGAAAATGTAGTACATTAAACAATGGAGTACTACTCAGCCGGAAAATGGATGGCACTAGAAGAAACCATCCTGAGAAAGGTAACCCAGTCACAAAAAGACAAACATAGTATGTACCCACTTATATATGGATTTTAGACATAATGCAAAGGATCATGAGTTCATAAATCACACTGTCAGCGAATCTAGGATACAAGGAGGACCCAAAGAGAGACATACAAGATCTCTAACAGAAGGGGAAAGAGACAAGGGAAAGAGTTAAGACTGTGCTTGGGAAACCCACAGAAACAGCTTACATGAACAAGAGGGAGTACATAGACCCCAGACTGACACTTGGAATCCAGCAAATGGTGTAACAAGGCCCCCTGCAGGTGGGTGGCAGTTAGGAGGCCTGGGCAATCCATGGGGCCACGTGTAAAGGGACAGTATTTACACTTAGTGTAAAAATTAAAATTAGGATCACACTCCCCATAGAGGGATAGTCTCTCAGCCTATATATAAGGGTGGGGGACTAGGCCCTGCCCCAAATGACATAACCGACTTTAATGATCCCCCATAGAATGCTTCATCCTTTCAATGTAGCAGAAGAGGGATGGAATGGATTTTGGTGAGGGGCATGGGAGAATGGGAAGGAGAGGGAACTGGGATTGATATAAAAATATATTGTTTCTAATTTAAATAAAAAAGAATTATCCTTATACTTGATGTTAACAATTGGGTGACAATAGCTTACTGAGGTTGACTGAGGGAGAATATCAACCTGTTAGCATGAAAGAACAAAGACTTTGTTCTAGCAATGCACTTTGCATTTATAAAATAATTCAAGTGAAATGATGGTATCATAGGAAGATTTTTGTGTCTCAATTTTTAGATCAACCATCATACTTGCTTTTCTAGTTCTGATCAAACTTGGATCCTAGCCAATCAAGAGAAGCTCTGTTACACTGATCTATACACCAAACTAAAAAAATAAAGTTCCAGCTTTTCTTAACACTTAAGGACTATATGTAAAAGTTGCTTTTAGTAGACACAAACCCTTAAAATAATTCCACACACATATAGAGGGGACCTTTCCCCATGACTCTTTCTTGGTGAGTTACACATTTTACTCCACCATGCATTTTTGCCTTCACAGTCTTTTCATTGATCTGGATTAAGTCCAACTATCTCAAGTTGGTGCTACCATCCCTGCTGGCAGGATTTTACCATAGAACAGTTGTGAATGTACTTAACTTCTGATTTGTTTCTCCTTAGACAGTCTTCATCAGAGTTACTAGCCCCCTCCTATAATTATACTATTCCTTTATCAGCTTGTCATCTTAGTTTTTGAGGTTTATATGATTGTAAATGCATCCAAGGAAATGAGACAACCCAACTCTCATCACAAAATTATTGCTATGTTTTATGAAATCTCTACAATAATCCTTAACTATCTTTTAAAATAAAGAAGTTCTGATATATGATCAGTGAAAGTTCATAGTTATTTTATTTTTCATTAAAAGAAAAACTGCTTCCACTTTTTACAGTGGTGTACATATAATCTCTCTACCTCCTACCAGGGCCACTGAAGTAGGCCAATGAATAGTATACTGTTTTAAGGAGAATCATTTTAATAATAGGTGTTGTAATTTATTTCATTCCTATTAGGTTTTATATGTACCAGGTAGTTGCAAACCACATCAGAATAGGATTTCTGGATTACGGAATATGTGGCCTCTACAAATTGAGGAGCCAAACTATTGATCCCCCAAATTAATTTATGAATATAAATCCTTTAACTTTCTAAACCAGGTGTCTTATTTGTGCTGATATTAATTGATCATGTGGTGTGATTTCTGTTTCCAGGGGATTAAAATTATCACCAGAAAGCATTCCCGAATCCCCATTCACAATTCTTTCTTTCACAGTCCTTCCCACTGCTCTCCACTTCTTACCTACTATACATTTTATTCTCCCCTCACACTCATTCCTCTCCTCTCCCCCCCCCAACTTCTCCACTCTTTCTTCTCTAACACATATTTGTTTCTTGGCCTAAGGTTTTCCTTTTCTAAACATGTCTGCCAGTCTTCTGTTTCTACACTCTTCCTTGACCCAGCAGTATTAATTGGAAAATTGGAATCTCGTGCCTCCATAAGATAGAAATTTCTGAAGCAAACATTTTCTTTTAATTGTCCACTGTTGGTTTATTTTTACTTTTTTATATTTTTTAATTTAAATTTGAAACAAGTTTGTTTTACCTGTCAATCCCAGTTTCTGTACCCTCCTGTCCTTCCCTATTCCCCTGCAACTAACCATCATCCCATAACATTTCTGCTTCCCAGGGAGGGTAAAAACCTTCTTTTCAGGCTCTTTAAAGTCTATCATATCATTTGGAGCAGAGGACAGGCCCTCCCTTATGTGTCTAAGTAGAGGGAGTATCCCTCTAGGTGTAATGGTCTCCCAAAGTCCATTCATATACTATAGATAAATACTGATCCACTACTTAATGAAGCAATATTTTGAGAACAAGCATTCACTGTATTTAAGAGCAGTTGATTCATATGAAGATATGTTATAAGAAAACACTACCTGGGATTGAGCTTCTAACACATAATCTAATTGTGACATGTTAGGAAAAACAGATTACTTTAATAATAATTCTGCAAGCACTATTAATAAAATGTTCTCAATGTATAATCATTTGGAACAGGAAATATTTTTCTTTCTCCTCATCTTTCAGTTCATTCTCTTTATCTCTCTTTTTCTGCTTCCTCATTACAGGTATCTTCACACACTAAATCACTAGGAAGCTTGGGTGCTGGGGCCACAAAACTATAATGGAATCACTTCTATCCATTTGTTGACCAATAAGCACATATGAGCAAAGATGAACTATCCTATCTTGGTCTGACTTTGAAAATGAAAGCTTATAATGTGGTGGGAAATGCTACACTGTACTTCAGGCTATCAGGGTTCATCAGCTATCAGTCATGGTTTTATTAAAAAGTAGGATGACACATGATATATTTTGCTATCACACCTAAACATCTTGGCTGGTTTCCTATATCAAATTCCTATAAAAAATAGAAACTAAATGATAGATAGCTATGAGGCTTAGTTTTTTTTAAAACAAGAAAAATTCAATTACTGAAAAATGAATTTGAAGTAGTTTTGGAAATATACAAATTAAAAATAGACAATAAGTAATTCATGTGACAATTTATTACTCTGAAAACTTCCTATGGTTTATTTTAAGGAAGGATATTATCTTAATGTGAATAATTTGATACCAACCTGATCATATCTGTATTTAGTTAAGGAATGGGAAATAAGCAAGTAAGAAAGAACAAAAGACAATAACAATTAGTTTCTAAACCAATTCATTAAATAAACTTCCTTGAAGTATTAGGGGTAAGTAATATTTGGTTAAGTCTATTTTTGCTAAATACTTATAAGTATTAATGAAAATTAGTCCTATTACCTCTAAGACAAAACCAATTGATGGAGATTCGATTCTGCATGCACAGAACAGCTTGTGAAGGGACAGCATTTTTATCTATTTAACTTTGCCTTGTTGAACACATTTTGTCTTTGTGGACCAAATGATGATAAATTCTATTGTTTATGAGAATTCATGAGCTATTCTGACTTCTGTTTTTCTCAAAGCAAAGATTTTGTTTTCTTTTCCTTTTGGTAGCATTAATAAAACTCAATTTTAGTTCAGAAAGTTGTTTTAAGTCACTAGCATATATACTGACTGACATTGGCTTTACTGCTCTTGGGCTCAAATGCTTACTGGTATAGATGTCCCAATTTGTGACTTCAAAAATGAGATCTCTTGGGATATAAGCCTTTAAAACTGTGTGTCTCAAAGAAATAGTAGCATCCCTTGCAATAAATGGATTTTATCGTATTCTGCTATACTTGTATATGGTATTCTAGATATCTGGAACTAATCAAAGAAATAGATCAAAGGCTACTTTTTACAAACACAACGTGGAAAACAAAAGAAGCTTCTAGAACAACAGAATAAACTTAGGCCTGAAGAATACACTCTCTTTGGAATAAGTTTCTCAAGAGAAGGAACTTGTCTGATTTATCTTCCCTTTAATTCTTAAGCAATGCTGGGCTCATAGAAAACAGACTGCAAATGTTTCAGAAGAGTGCAACCCTATAATGAATTGATAACACATTAATTAATGTACTACCCCTGCCAGGCATCAGAGCCAGAACAAAGTATCTTTCTGTCCATTTGTTTTTTCTTTTGTACTTCTTAGACACTTCTTCTGCCTCCTTTGCACTATTCATAATTCACAGCCTTATTATTTCTAATATCTCTTTCCAAAGAGGAAAACCAAAACTAAAATAATATGTGCCTACAGAGATAGAAACTATAAACAATGAAACTCAGATTCTATTCCAAAATTTGGCTCCCCATAACATAATTTTTCAGTTCCTAGAAAACCTTGTACCAATAAAATAAATGTATGCTTACAATACTATACATTCAGTATATACTCACTTGTGTGTATAAATCATAAATTTTTCTTCTATGAGGAGAAATAAGTATATATGCATATATATATATATATATATATATATATGAGAATTAAGGACCCTATAACAGAGAATATTAGGCTAATATTACATCTCTTTAATCTCTCTCTCTCTCTCTCTCTCTCTCTCACACACACACACACACACACACACACACACACACACACACACACACATATATATATATATATATATATATATATATATATATATATATAATTTCATCCTTGCCTTGTCTGTTATAACATTTAGCATTTTATAAGAAAATACCAGAGGCCAAATGGCCTCAAATTTCTGAAAATTCAAAGTCAACTTTAGTGATACTGTCATTTGATTTCTTTTACATTTATATATAGCATTGTCAGTTTTACTGCATTGCATATGTCTTTTGTAAAATCACTCGGCAGGTCTTTCAAAACAATGAGGATGATTGTCTGTAACCCATATCCCTTACCAAGCACAGCTACATTTTGTATATATTATGTGCCCCCAAAGACTTGTTGTTTAAAATAATTTAAAATTAATAGCCCAGATTTTCTATCAGAAAGGAAATTAATATTTAATTAATTATATAGTTCATATTCTCTCTATTGCTTTGAAATAAAGTACAAAGTGGTTTATATAACCATGGAGTCCAACTTTCCATAATACAGGTTGCAAATCTTAGATACCACTATGCATTTTTGTTTCTATTTTTTACTTTTTTTTGAAAATAGAATCTTAGCCAGGCAGTGGTGATGCACACCTTTAATCCAAGCAATTGAAAGGCAGAGGCAGGTGGACCTTCATGAATTCACTGGCAGCCTGATCTATAGAATGAGTTCCAAGACAGACTCCAAAGCTATAGAGAAACCCTGTCTTGAATGAAACAAAACAAAACAAAACAAACAAACAAAAAAAAAAACAAAAAAACAAAATCCAAAACTAAGAAAATAGATTCTTTTCTCATATAATGTATCTTAATTACAGTTTCACCTTCTTCTACTCTTCCTAGTTCCTCCTCATTTTGCCTCCCACCTGTTTCTTGTTAGAAAATAATAGGCATCAAGGAGGTAATGTAAAAATATAACATAAAATATAGTAAGATAAAACAAAAACTATCACATGGCTGGTGGACTTCAGAGGAACAAATTCTCCATCCTTAGAAACTTCTCTGGTAAGCAGGAGAGGAACCATACAGAAATGTACTGATGCTTTGGGCTATCAGCACCACCTTCACAAATTTTCCCAAGCATTTGAATGAATTTGTGGTCCTATATCAATTTTTAAATTGTTACACACAAATAATATTGATTAGGATGACATAATCTCATAAGCATGATGTATAAATTCACTGTAATTCCCATTTACTTAATTCTTATATGTGTTAGAAATACAAAGCCAATGTTTTTGTTCTTGTTAAATTATAAGGCATTCACTTAATTTACACAAAATATCCAGATATATTTCTTGCCATCATGCTCCCTTTCACTATTAACATACATAGTACCAATCCTGGAAAATGTCTTTCTAAATCTAAGGACAAAATAAGTTGTTTCCCTGGAGGAAGTGTCAAGGGCACAATGTTTAGTTTAGTACTTCTAACTCCTATAAAGTGTCTTTGGCTAGAGGAATGGATTATTGCCTGAGGAGAAACAGTATCCCACAGATAGTCTACAGCTTTGCTTTGGTTGCTAAGTAAATGTCCCCATAAAACTAAATGTTCAGGCTTCTCAAATTAGAGATGGCATCAGCCATTACATTAATGCAAGAACATTTTAACTTAATGAAATACATTTCATGCTGTTATCACAAATTGCACTTGAAAGAAGCAATATGGTATTAATACAAATGGTGCAACTAGCAGAAATGTCTTGTTCATTGATTAAAAAAATTCAATGTGTGAACAAACACCTATTAGTACTATTTTAAACTTATTTACTCACTATAACTTATACCTATACCTTTCCATCTGATTTCCTATGTTTTATCAGGCAGATGATGTGAAGAAAATCTTTATTTTTAAGGAAATGTGGATCATATTTATAAGGTTTGGGGATAACACTTTGTTGGTGATTCTTTAGATGACCCAGGCAATGGAATAACAAGATATAATTTTTATTCATAAATGGGTAGGTAATGTGTGCCCAATATGACATATTCATGCTTATTTATAAAGACAAGGATTTAATGTTGGTTTACATATTTTTACCATGTAGAGTGCTTTAAGTAAAACAGTCTTTTCATTTGCAGAACATTGCAGTACATTCATGGTCTATGGAAACCTGATAGGTGTTAAATATATAGAATAAGTGTGCAATATATACATATATGTATATATACATAGATATATAGATATATATGTATATACATATATATATATATATGTGTGTGTGTGTGTGTGTTGTTAAAACATGGAGCTTAGCTAGAACTGACATTATTACAGCAATTCCTGCCAGAGGATTAGGAATGATGATTAGTACAGGAGTCTGCTATAACTGAAAGGGAAAATTAGAGGCCACCCTGAAGTTTCATCAGTATTTAACTTCCAGACACCTTCATTTTGAAAAGATATGAACCCAGAAATGTGGTAACATTGTGCTCTTCACTTTAATTATGTTTCATAAGACTTTGGGATTCTGAAAGAAGACCTTAGGGAGGTACTTATAAAATTAGGAAGAGCCTGACATGTGTGCACTGGAAAAAAAAAACTGAAGCATATCAGGCATATCAGGGGCTCAGAACTCTTCCACAGCTGCTGCCACTGGTTAAACCATGTTCTTGCGATGATAAAGATGAGCAATCTTGGATTGGGGTTTCAATTTGTTATCCTACAAGTCTATAAAGATTGCATTTACTTCCTGTGTATCTATATATGAAGCTATCAATGTATTTTCTTTGAAGACAATATAAACTAAATGTCAGGGTCAGTATGGTTAAAATTACTGGCATTAACTTGAATACATAGCTATATGACTCTTCAGGAAAATGTCAGGAATTTGTAGGGGAGTTTGACTCTGAAGAAAATTTGAGGTATCACCTTATTTTTATAGTCTTTGGTCTGACTTTTGGATACTAGTATTCTGATATTTTAATATTATGGTGTTTGGAAATGACAATTTAGAACAATTTTCCATAAAAATATTAGCATACTCTTGATACATCTTATACTCACTTTTCTGTGATTTTAACACAAACTATGACAGTTTTTATTTGATCAGAGTATCCTTTGATGAAATATTGCCAATTTCCAACATATAACACTTTGCTGACTCTGCAAAACAACCTATAATACAGTACTGCACCATTCTCTATGTTTCCAGGGTCAATTTATTAGCATGAGTTATCCAAAGAGCTCTTTTAGGGCTTGTGGCCAATTGCAATGGAGGTATCTGGAAGAAGTGAATATATTTCATTGTCAAATGACTTCTACGTTATAACAAATGGCAAATTTCTTAATGCTCCTTTGTATAAGTATTGCAAAATTTTTATTAGGTTGACATGGTTGTCATTTAGTTTCTCTTAATGGGGCTATTCCTAAACACATCTTAGAAGATTAAGATCTTCTAAGGAAGTAACTGGAACTTCTTGTGGGCATACACTCTTTAACTGAAGCTGGAATTAAAGTAAAGTTTTGGCAAATTATGAAGGTTTTAATCATTCCTTGGCTATAACTCCTCTCAAGAATAACTTAATTGACCTTATGTTTCTATTCCCGCCTAACTGATTTTACTTTAAAAGAAAATCTGACACATCAAAGAAGGCTGAGATGATAAATAGCTTCAGGTATTTGTCTGTGAAGATGATTTCATGTTAATTGCAAGACCTGAAACAATTACTGAAATTAAAGTAATGAATTTTTAAGAATGGCATTTCATAAAATTTCTATAGACAGTTGAGGACTGCTTTTGATAGAAAAAGCTCCTCTATTTAAAAAAATCTGTTTCCATATCTGTTACTATCTATCTCTATGATTTATATGTATCTGCATACATATTTAAGGGTATTCACAGCTTTTACTCTTCCAAATGTTAATGTTTTCTTATGACACTGACCACCAATAAATATTAGCTCAAAGCACATTAGGAGTTTTTCTTTTGGTATATTTCAAATATGATTATTATTCATATGAATATGAAACTCAAAGTTAATATTTTTGGTGGAGGATGAGTCATCACTTAAGAGTACTTGTTGTTTTTCCAGAAAACCTGAGTCAATTTAGATCTCCCATATGACGTGGCTCACCTGTGTCTTGTAACTCCAGCTCCAGAAGATCTGATGGCATCTTCTGGGCTCTGTGCACCTACATTTGCGTATTCAAAGACAGATTCATTCACATTCATGTAAATGAAAGTAAAATAAAATTTTAAAGTTCTTTTGGCATACTCAACTAAAACTATTCTGTAAACAACTGTGCATTACAGAAAAATATTTTTCAAGAATGTACTCTAGGTTGCAGACTACATATTTATGTGCATGTATATACATGAAAACACAGAAATATATATTCAGAAATTAACATGCATAGGGTATATAATCAAATATGCACATAGAAAAAAAGAAGAAACAATGCTTTCTAGAAGGTCTGATTTAGAAAAATCTGTAAGGATTTGCTAAGTTATATGTGGCGCTGGTGGTGGCGTTGTGTGTGTGTGTGTTTGTGTGTGTGTGTATGTATGTGTATGAGTGTGTGTATGTTAGTATTTTGTATATGTGTATGCATGTGTGTGTGAACATGTGTGTATGTGTGTGTATGTGTGAGTGTGTGTGTATGTGTGTATGTGAGTATATATGTGAGTGTGTGTGTATGTATGTGAGTGTATGTGTATATGTGTGAATGAGTTTATGTGTATGAGGATATTGTATGAGCATGAGTGTGTGTGTGTGTGTGTGTGTGTGTGTGAATGTGCATGTGTGTTTACTGGTAGTGCAGTTTATAGGTAGCTAGCTATTCACAGTATTATTCTTGGAATTTCACAAAGACTATTTGCCATCTTCAATAATGCCATTATTTCAGGGACTACTGTTCTGCAGGACAGTCCTTGATCCATCAATGTGGTTTCAAGAAAAGTATGGTAACTGACAAGGACCACAGAGAAAGAATATCTCAAAATTTTAGTGTATGTCAAAAAAACCACTGAGAACCTTATTCGTATTTAATGACTTTTACATGTCTTATCCAATGATCATTTAAAATAGAACACAAGTAGGTTTGTGGTCCAATGTTTCTAAAAAATTCCTTTGAAATTGGCAGTTCATGTTCATTCACAGTAATGCATCCCATTTCTTCTTTGGCACTTGTATAACTATGAGCTGCATTCTGTCTGACACTTCCAGGGAGTGTCTTCTCCCTGTCATGTGAAATGTGCACAGAAACTTTCAGTCTTTCCTCAACAATCCAAGAGAAATGTAAAATCTTGATTTTCTAAAACAAATGTTGGAAAAATCTTTACTGAATAATGACCCAAAAATAGCTCCCTACATCTAATTTTCTTCCATTAAAAACAATGTATACTCGCTGTAATCCATGTCAATATTGAAGAAGTACAGACTTATGTAACATTACTTTTATTTCTTGATGGCATCACTTCACTTACCTCTACATACTACAACTTAACCACCAGAATCAAATTTTTTAATTGGAAAGTCCATTGTTGATTAGCTTAATAGATGAAACAATAAATTAGTGAATTCATATTGAAGAAAAATAAATTCTCCTTAACTATTACATATTTTCCATATGCAAGGCATTTATTCCACAAGACAAAGAATAATATTTAATATTATTTTGATATTTATTTAACATTTCATATAATTAGATAATATTTATCAATTTTAAAACTGAAGTCAGGTAGTTTTGTTGTGGAGACAAAATAATCTTTCTGACTGTTCCAACAGACACTATTACCTAATAAGAAAAGATAAATGGAACAATTATTAAAGAGTCCAAATATTCAATATTTCCAAATGAAATGGATATCAAGGTCAGGTGACACAATAATACTGAATTTCAGAGTTTACCACTTAAAGATATGTGTGTGGTATTTATCAACTTGATTTAACAAAAATGCCTGAAGCTGTGAGTAGATATTGATGTGAAGATACATTTAGAAGTCCTTTTGTTCTTGTTTGAGGAGTGAAAAAAGACATCCCTATATCATATTATATTACATATAAAAATAATCTTGAAACACATAAGAGTGAAACTTCATGTATAAAATCATTTATAAGAAGAAATATGATCACGTTAACAACTTATTTTCAACATGAATTCCAGAAACCAGTATTCTGATCTCAAAAGTAAAAACAATACAATACCTGACCACTCAAATTACTATAACCATTAAAAGTGCATTTCATAATGAAGATACAGGGAATCATTCCGTTATAAACAAACCAAAGCAATCCATGCCCAACAATGCAGTAATGAGAAAGATATTTGAAGAAATTCTGCACACTGAAGAGAAACATGTAAACATCTAAAAAGAAATCTGAAAAGATGTAGGCTCAGTTGTTAAGAGCACTTGTTGATTTTGCAGAAGATCCAGCTTGGCAATTCCCATCATTCACCTAAAGCCTCAAAGCTATCTCTAACTCCAATGACATGAGATAGGATCCTCTTTTCCTAACCTCCTTTGGTACCGATATATACAATATATGTCTATATCTATCTATCTATATAATCCTACCTTTAAAGGCACAGGAATGAATATATTCTACCTGAACCAAAACAACAATAGCAACAACAACAACAAAAAGAGGTAGGTGTTAGGAATATACATATTCAGGACTATAGCACTATGATAGAGTTTGAAGTCAGGATGGTGATGCCTCTAGAAGTTCTTTTATTGTGCCTGTATATTCTGGCTATCCTGGGTCTTTTCTTTTTCCATAAAAAATTCAGTATTGTTCTTTCAAGGTCTGTGAAGAATTGTGCCAAGATTTTGATGAGATTTGCATTGAATCTGTAGATTGCTTTTAATAAGATTGCCACTTTTACTATGTAGATCATACCCATCCAAGAGCATGGGAGATCTTTCCAATATCTGGTAACTTCTTTAATGTCTTTCTTCAAAGACTCAAAGTTCTCATTATATAGGTATTTTACTTATTTCTTAAGTGTTACCCCAAGATATTTCATGTTGTGGCTATTGTAAAGGGTGATGTTTCTCTGATTTCTTTCTCACCCCTTCATCATCTGTAAATATTAAGGTTACTGATTTTTTTTTTTAGTAGTGAATCTTGTATCCTGCCACTTTGCTGAAGGTGTTTATCAGCCGTAGTAGTTTCCTGGTACAGTTTTTTGGAACACTTATGTAAACCATCATGTCATATGCAAAGAGTGAAAGTTTGAATTCTTCCTTTCCAGTTTGTATCCCGTTGATCTCATTTGATTTTGTTACTTAAGCTAGTATTTCAATTACAATATTGAAGAAATATGGAGATAGTGGGTAGCCTTGTCTTGTACCTGAATTTAGAGGAATAGCATTGAGTTTCTCTTTCTTTAGTTTGATGAGGGCTTTTGGTTTGCTATTGCTGTTATTAGTTTGCATATATTCCTTTTATCACACCAAGTTCTCCAAGACCTTGAACATGAAGGAATTTTGGATTTTGTTAAAGGCTTTTTCAGCATCTAGTAAGAAGATCATGTGGTTTATCTTTTTCATCTTGTTTATAAAGTGGATTACATTGATTGATTTTCATACGTTGAATCATCCATGCATCCCTGGGATGAAGCCTACTTGGTCATGGTGGATGAGTTTTCTGATGTTCTCTTGGATTTTATTTGCCAGTATTTATTGACTATTTTCACATCAATGTTCATGACGAGTATTGGTCTGTAGTTCTCTTTCTTTGTTGTGCCATAGTGTTTCTTGGTAACCAGGGTAATTGTACCCTTGCAAAAAGAGTTTGGCAATCATGTTTCTGTTTCTATTTTATGGAACACTTTGAGGAGTATTCACATTAGTGTTCTTTAAATTCCTTGTAGAATTCTGCACTGAAAGCTTCTGGCTCTGGGCTTTTTATTTGGTGGGGGGGGAGACTTTTTTGACTGCTTCAATTTCATTAGTCATGTATTTAAATTGTTTATTTGATCTTCATTTAATTTTGGTAAGTGGTATCTATTCAAAAAATTGTATATTTCCATTAATTTTTTTAAATTTTGTAGAGCACATGTTTTCAAAGTATGACCTAAAGATTCTCTGTATTTCCTCTGTATGCATTGTTATGTCTCCCTTTTTATTTCTGATTTTGTTAATTTGCGTGATCTCTCTCTTTAAGGTAAGTTTCTATCTGTTGATTTTCTCTAAGAACCAACTCTTTGTTACATTGATTCTTTATATTCTTTTTTCTAGTTTCTACCTTTTTCATTTCAGGCCTCCATTGATTATTTCCTGACATCTATTTGTCGAGGGTGAGTTTGTGTCCTTCTATTCTAGAGCTTTCAACTGTGATTGCTGTTAGTTAGTTTTCTTGTGTGACTACTCTCCGGGATCTTTATGTGGACATTTAGTGCTATGAACTTTCCTCTTAGCACTGATTTCAAAGTGTTTCATAAGTTTGGGTATGTAGTGTCTTCATTCTCATTAAATTGTAGGAAGATTTTAATTTCTTTCACTCTTTCTTAACCCAGGAATGTTGCAATTGCGCATTGTTCAATTGCCATGCTTTTGTAGGTTTTCTGCAATTATGAAATTTGTGTTACTGAATTCTAACTTTATAATGCATGTTTATCTGAGAAGTTACAGGGGGTTATTTCATTTTTTTTTTTTAACCTGAATAAGGTTTACTAGTTTGCAAGTATGTGGTTGATTGTAAAGAAGGCTCCATGTGGTTCTGAGAAGAAGGTATAATCTGTTGTGTTTTGATGGGATGTTCTATTAATATCTGCACTTTCAGTTGTGTTTTTTTCACCTTCTTATTCTTCTTAGATTTACCTTTTCAAAGTGCTTCATATTTCCTGGATATTTTGTGCTTTGGATTGATTGTACTTCTGATTTTCTTTGGTTGATGAGTCTATTTCTCCTAGTGCGTCTTTAATGTCTGTGATTCTCTCTTCCATCTCTTGTATTCAGTTGGTTATGCTATCATGCTATCATCTATAGTTCCTAATCATTTCCCTAACTGTTCGATTTCCATCATTTCCTCAGATTGCTTTTTTTTTTTCTTTTGTCTTTATGTTAACTTTCAAACCTTACACTGTTTGAGTTGTTTCTTGTAATTTTTAATTTGTCTTTTCTTCCATTTCTTGAATTTTTTCTTACATTCCTTTAAGGGTTTTTCTCATTATCTCTTTGAGGGTCTCTATCATCTACATAAATTGTTTTTTAGGGTTGTTTTTTTCTGCTTCATCTGTGTTGGGATGTTCAGGTTTTGCTGGTGTGGAATCCCTAGACTGTGTTGTTTTCACATCGATCTTTCTTTTGTTGATTGTATTCCTATACATTTACTCACATTTCTTCCAGTGCATTGTGGTAGGCTCTCTCCCTCTTCTGGTGGGTAAGTGTCCAAGCTTCTATTCTGGTAAGTGCAAGCAGTTCTAATATTGCATTGGGTCTCCTACTCCAATGGGTGGTGGTGGGACTCCTCCTGTGGTTGGAAGACAGAGTAGGATACTGGCAGATTCCACTGAGCTGGTCAGCTAGGGTGGACTTCCCTGCTGGCAGTCCTCAGGTCTTAGTCCTCGGGACACTCTGAGCAGTGCATCGAAAAGCAAGCCAGATACAAGCCCACATTAACCCCCTTCTTTGTTTGGAGTTGGGACCAGGATGCTATTAGCCACTAGATAGGCCAGACTTCTAGGGCACCCTCCCCTCCAAGCAGTCCTCTGTCTGCAGGATGCTTCAAGCAGGGCCACCACTGTTTTTTATAAGTACTTTAAAAAACTCAGGTATATGAATGCCCAGAAATTAGTTTTAAAAGTTTTAGGCTTCTGTGGCTGAAAAAATTGTTTGTGGCTTAGGGCCCCTCTATGTTTTTCCAGAGGACCCAATTTTTTTCAATAGCACTTACAGTAGACGGCTTATAGCTACCTGTAAAATTAGCTCCTGGAAATCCAGCATCCTTTGATGGCCTCACTATGTGCTTGCACACACATGCTTATATACATTGAGTGACATAAACAGTTTAACATGAATGAAATAAAATTTAAATTTAAAATGTCGACTTCCATTAACATTATTCTCAGGACCATTATATGGAACAAATCCTTTAGGCATTTTTGATGATATTATTCCTCTTCAAATGTTAGATCTGTATATATATATATATATATATATATATATATATATATATATATTCACTATGTGCTAACTTACTTTTATATTTTAAGTCATAAAACAAAGCAATAACCAAAGATGTTCATTGCTTCATGGTGTATCAATGTATTCGGAATCTGAGTATTTCTAAATCAGGGTATCCACTGGTTTTAATTATCAGGCAGAAGTTCTACCATATGTATGAAATGAAATGGAAAGCTTAATTTCAAGGAAAATTATGATATCTTGATAATTCCCACATTGGTGATTCCAATGTGGTACTCAAAAAATATAATAGCCATAGTGCTGGTGCATAATTTGTTTACATGTTCACTTATGTTTAGGTGTGTGTGTGTGTGTGTGTGTGTGTGTGTGTGTGTGTCTGTATATTGATAAAGACAAAAACAAGGACTTTTCAAATACTAAGCACACTCTTATCATTTATCTCTAGCCCAGTCCTAATATGGAGGTCCTATTTTTCCAAAGGAATTGTTTCGATGTATAGAACAGTTCCAAAGACAAAAGCCAATTTATATAAATCATTTTCAGAAACTAGCTGTTAACATGTATAATGCTATTTGTTTTGTGACCCAAGCATAGAGTTCTTAACTGAAATGTGTCCCCAAAACTTATGCTAAAATTCTACACCCCACCGAATTACAGGACTTACAGCATGATTTTATTTAGAAGTAGGACCTTTAACTAAGTGACATACTAAGTAATATAAGTGGACCCCATCCCATGTGGGAATTGTCAATACAGGGAAGAAATTGTACTGAAGACAAGTGCTCTACCAAGGAACTGCAGTCTTTTTTACAATTTTTGTTTGAAATATAACCTTGCTAAGAGGTTTTACCTTCCCTTGGACTTGCTATTTTTTTCAAGTAGTCTTTAAAATAGTGCTTTTCTGCCTTTGCATCTTACGTGCCTGAGATAACAATTATATATTACAAGGGCCAGTTCCCATGCACTAGCCTTCCAAGAGTCTGCCAGTGTCATGATTCTGCCTCTACTGATGGAAGGAGCCTGGCATCCACTGCCCTGCTTTGAGTTTCCTGAGAACTTGTGACTGTGCACAGGGTAATCTGTCCCAGTGGACTAAACCATCCACAATCTGCCAACACCCTAGTCCCACTTCCACCCACAGGAAGATGAGAGATATCAGAGTATTGGACCTGCTTACAACTGGAAGACAACCTTGGTCCTGTACTAATCAAGAGAGGAAAAGACACTACCAGTATGCAGTGGAAGAAGGGATGGGTAGAAGACTGTATAAGAACACAATCAACAACAGAAACATCAATAAGACACCCCCCAGGGTCTAAGAACTCCACACTGGCAAGACTAGAACATCCCAATATAGATGAAGCAGAAGAGAATGACTATAAAAACACTTCATGAAGATGATAGAGATCCTAAAAGAGGAAATGAAAAAATCCTTTAAAGAAATGGAAGAAAAACAACCCCTAAAATAAATCAATGTATCTCTTAAAGAAAGCAAAGAAAGCCAAGAAAAATCAATCAACAGATGGAGGAAACTATTCAAACAGTCTGTGACCTGAAAACTGAAATAGAGAAAATAATGAAAACACAAACTGAAGTAATGCTGGAAATAGAAAAGCTGGGTAAATGATCAGGAATTACAGATGCAAGCATAACCAAGAGAATGCAAGACATGGGAGAGAGAATCTCAGGTATTGAAGATACATTAGGAGAAATAGATTAATCAACCAAACAAAATCTTAAGTTAAACAAATCCCTAACACAAAATATTCAGGAAATCTGGGACACAGTGAAATGCTCAAACTTAAGAATAATAGAGACGAGGACTGTGAAGAAACCCAACTCGAAGGTACAAAAATTATATTCAACAAAATCCTAGGAGAAAAATTTCCCAACCTAAAGAAAGGCATGCCAATGAATGTACAAAAAGCTTACAGAATACCAAATAGAGTGCTCCACAAAAAAGTCCCCTGATCCACATAATAATCAAAACACCAAACACACAGAAGAAAGAATAATAAGATGAGCAAAGGAAAAAGACAAAGTAACATTCAAAGGCAAACCTATCAGAATTATACCTGACTTCTCCATGAAACTCTGAAGGCCAGAATGTCCTGGATAGATATTCTCCCAAAACTAAGAGAACACAGATGCCAATCCAGACTACTATACTCAGCACATATTTCAAAAATGATAGATTGAGAAACCAAGATATTCTATTAGAAAACCAGATTTAAACAGTACTTAGTAAGTAACACAGACTTACAGAAAGTTCTGGAAGGAAAACGCCAACCAAAGAAAATCAATTACAGCCATAAGAACAGAGGAAATATATAGTTCCACTTTACCAAAATCTGAAAGTAAAATGGCAGGAAATCCACACATAATACCACCACCACTAAAATCCAAAACAAAGAAGAATTAACAATCAATAGTCATTAATTTCCTTCAATATTAATGGGCTTAACTCGCCTATAAAAAGACACAGGATAACAGAACCCATCCTTCTCCTGCATATAAGAAACATACCTCAACTTCAAAGACAGGAGTTACATAAGAGGTAAAGGTTGGGAAAATATTTTCTGATCAAATGGACCCAATATACAAGCAGGACTAGTAATCCTAATATCTAACAAATTAGACTTTAGACTAAAATCAGTCAAAAGAGATGAAGAAGGGTATTTCTGAGAACAGCTTGCTATTGGCACAAAAAATAGACAAGTAGACAAATGGAATCAAATGGAAAACCATGATATTAACCCACACACCTTCAAACACCAGATTTTTGACATAGAAGCTAAATTAATACATGGAAAAATAAAGTATCTTCAACAAATGGTGCTGGAATAATAGATATTGCTGTGTAGAAGACTGCAGATAGATCCATTTCTGTTGCCATGCATAAAACTTAAATCCAAAAGTATCAAAGACTACTACATAAACCCACTGAAACTTTTAGAAGAGAAAGTAAGAGGTACCCTTGAATGACTTGGTACAAGAGGCTGCTTCCTGAAGATTACACCAGTAGCATGGATACTGAGATCAACAAATTTAAATGGGACCACCTCAAACTGAGAATCTTCTGTAAGGCAAAGGACACAGTCAACAAGACAAACCAGCAGCCCACAGAATGTCAAAAATATTCACCAAGCCCACATCTGACTGAGGGCTAATTTCCAAAATACAAGGATCTCAAGAAGCTAGTTACCAAAACACAAAATAATCCAATTAATAAGTGGGATACAGAAATAGAAAATTCTCAATGGAGGAATATAAAATGGCTGAAAGACTCTTAAAGTACTCAACATCCTTAGCCCTCAGGGAAGGGACCCAGCAAAAATTATAGTAACTTTAACTAATGAGGAAATTTCCTACTTATGAAAAGATAACGAATATTGGCAGAGAGCTTGCAGTAACTTTTTGGGAACTATTAGCAACAACTATCCCAAAACTGAGAGAATCAAATTCATAAAGAAAACGATTTGGATCCTTCCATGCATTGTAAGAAAAACAAGGCAGGATATAAATCAGGAAAAATTAGCAAAGTGGTTCAAAGCCCTTACAATTCTGTACAAAAGGCAGAATTGTATGCCATTCTCATGGTACTTATGGATTTTAAAGAACCCCTCAATATAGTTACTGACTCTCAATACGCAGAGAGAGTCGTTTTACACATTGAGACTGCAGAATTTATTCCTGACAATACAGAATTAACTTCATTGTTTATACAGTTACAAGATACTATCAGAAAGAGGCCTCATCCTATATATATATAACACATCAGATCCCATACGGGTCTGCCAGGTCCTCTAGCACAATGCAATGATAAAATTGATCATTTATTGATAGGAAGTGTGCTAGAAGCCTCAGAGTTTCATAAGAAACACCACGTGAACAAAAAAGGTTAAAAAAGGATTTTTCTATCACTTGGGAACAAGCCAAGGAAATAGTAAGGAAATATCCTACTTGCTCATTCTATAACCAAACTCCTTTACCACCAGGCAGTAACCCTAAAGGTATAAATAGGAATGAAATATGACAAATGGATGTGTTTCATTTTGCAGAATTTTGAAAATTAAAATATGTATATCACACTATAGATACATTTTCAGGGTTTCAATGGGCTACTGCTCTGAGCTCTAAAAAGGCTGATTCTGTTATCACACACCTATTAGAGGTAATGGCCATTATGGGCATACCTGCACAAATAAAAACTGACAATGCTCCAGAATATGTCTCCAGCAAATTGAAACAGTTTTTTGAGTATTATAACATAAAGCACATAACTGGTATACCACACAATCCTACAGGACAAGCAGTGGTTGAGAAATCCAATCGTACTTTAAAAGAAATGCTCCATAAACAGGCAGGAGGAACCAAAACACCCAAACACAGATTACATAATGCTTTATTAACATTAAACTTTCTTAATGCTGATGAAAAAGGAAAAACAACTGCAAAAGACACTGGACAATAAAAAAAAAAAAACAAAACAATAAAACAAAAAAACTTCTGAACTAAATCAGCCAGTGTACTTCAAAATGGAAAGCAGGATATGTGTTACATTGGGGTAGGGGTTTTGCATTTGTATCTACAGGAGAAGAAAACCTATGGATACCATCTAAGTTAATCAAGATCCGAGTTGAAAAACAGAAACATCTTAATGAAGAGAAATGACAAGTCATCCAACAAATTAGGTCCCATGAGGTATGCGGAGTCCTTTCAAATGTAGGGGAAGTGTTCTGTTCTTGTTCTTACAGGAAAACAGAGAAAACCTATCATCAAACAGCCAAAAAACACTAAACATGTAGGTACCTACAGAAAAAATGACAGCTCTTCAGAAACAATCACTTAATGAAGCAGAATCTAATATATGGTAAAAATATTTAATTGTAGTAAACAGTTTCTATACAGAAATCTATTTCTCTCTACTATCTAGTATTCCTGAAGTCCCAATTTATGTAAACCAATGCTGGCTTTGGAGTTGGATTTGGCTTTCCTTCTCTAAATTCAAGCCTGTTGTTAAGATTAAATTCATGGTTTCTGCCTTAAATCAAAAAGCCAATTGGTGTAAGGCAGAAAAAAAAAATCTGGGGACTCATTTCTTATATGCAATTTTCTCTCTAAAATCCTAATTTTCTCACATACTTTTAATGCTTATTGTTGTCTTTCCCAATGCATACCTTAAAACTTGAAAATTTTACTTTAATATTGATGTGTAACTTTTCCACAAGGAATAATAACGATTCCTAACAGCAGTCTTTAAACTCTCTGGAAAGAAGATGGGGCCCCACATCATAGTTTCCACTTGACTCAACCTGATGCATCTAAACTACAAACATCACCCTAAAACCGGTTTGAGACTGTTTTGCTCGAGACAACTCATGACTAGCTAGCCGTAATGGTGCACCTTTTTATTACACCCTGGCCAGAGTTTCAAATAGAACTACAGTCAAGAATTTTCTGCCACACAGTGACTAGCTACATATGTCACAGCCAGTTCTGTTGAGAAATTTGGTTGCTAAAAATGTTTTCTTCCTACAGGATCCATTGCAGCAATCATTGTCCCGTTTCAGCAGGAAGTAACCTTAAGATAACGACGCCCCCTTTCCCTCCCTTGGAATTTTAGGATAATAGTCATCGTCTTTGGGTTGGCTTTAGTTATTTAGGGTTAGGTATGGAAGGCGATGCTTACACTCGGGTTTATCTTTTAGACAGGGATAGGGAATGGTAGGGAAAGGTATGGTTTAGATGGGATATAGGTAGATTAGCCTATTTTCTTGCAAATTTGAGTAAGAATGAGATAGTATTTTACAGCTTACATTGTTATGTATTCTTATATGTGGTAAGCTATGTAAAATTAAGTTTATATTTTGTTATATTGTGTGAAATCTTTCCACTTACAATGTTTTATGCACATTATTTTTACCATATTCTATGTATGTATACTTTTCTTGTATTCAAGACATTTGTATATTAATACAATTTGGGATATTTATCATACTGCCCTTTATAGTTCTACCTCTTGTCTTGACATTTCTACTCTACCTCTATTTTAGGGATTTATATGTATGTATATGTATATAGATATATTGTTTAAGTATTTGTTCCTGCTTTGCTCAGGGAAGTTTTAATCAGTCTTTTAGCTAAGTTCCTGAGTATTACAGTTTATCTTCACTCATATTTCCTGTACCTATGAGATTAGTCAGATATAGATACTGAATCTTCAATCACTTCATAGACATGCAGAACATGGCATTGAAATGTTTTAATATTAGTACTCCATTGACATGATACACTGTTGCTCCTGACAGCACCATGCACTTTCCTGAAAATATGTTGCACACTGTTGTTGCTCCTGCTGGAGTTCATTCTTGCCTCAGCTAATGGCCTGTTGGGCAAAGAATTGCCCTCACCTTGACCACTGATTTGGACATGTGGTCCTATATGCTTGCAGTAGACAAATATAAAAGACTGCTTGACCTTGCCAAGTCAGGGTAAGACAGCCATTCTACCTCCCTGCTGTTGTTGTGGTCTGTCAAGTTCTCTTGGCCTTAGCCGAAACTGGGTGTACCAACGTTGCTGTGAGACCTTGGGTGACTGTCCAGGTGGCTTGCTGTTTCTGTCCTTGCTGAACCTTTTGGAAGATGTCCATCCGCACTTCCTGTCTACTCTAGTATTGTTATTTTCCTTCTCAGGTCGTGATGAGGTTGAAGATTAAACTATCACAACTATTATTCTCTCTTCCTAGTTAGATATATTAAGTAGTAGACTTACGTTTTCTAGTTTAGGACAACTCTATTGTAAACTCCATTATGCCTTCACCCTAGGACTACATATGTAGGTCATTTTGTTCTCGATTTTCCTTTTCTTAGAGCACACTTGTTATTCAGTGTTTTGTATATAGTTTTGTATTAAGCCTAAATCTTTTCTTTAGTCTAAAAGGGAAATTGTAGTGAGATAGTCCTTCTGTGGCACTGACCACGCCCATTGGGGAGTGGAGCCATGTGCGGAAGTAACCTGTGGAGAGCCAGGAAAAGCTCTCTTACTGGCGTGACTCGGACAGGAGAGCATTGGGTTGAATTTCCTGGTGTTCATCTGTCTAGGTTGTAAGTAATTTCTCCCTGAATAAACATCTATTCGGCCTATTTGTTTATCCTGATCCTTATTTAACTGCGATACTCTCCTTTATTGCTGATGGGAGTGCAAACTTGTACAGCCACTTTGGAAATCATTATAGCAGTTCCTCTGGAAAATACAAATCAGTCTACATGAAGATCAAGTTATTCCACTTTTAGGCATATACCTAAACAATCCACATTCATACAACAATGACATCTGTTCAACTATGATCATAGCAGCATTATTTGTAATAGCCAGAACCTGGAAGCATTCTAAATGTCGCACAACTGAAGAATAGATGGAGAATATACATTTACACAATGGAGTACTTCTCAGTGAGGGGAAAAAAAACAATGGAATCTTGAAATTCGTAGGCAAATAGATTGAACTAGAAGAAACCATCCTGAGTGAGGTAATCCAGTTACAAAAAGACAAACACGGTCTCTACTCACTCATATATGGGTGATAGACATAGAGCAAAGAATTTCTAACCTACAATACACACTGTCATTAAAGCTAGGAATCAAGGATGACCCTAAGATAGACATACATGGTTTTCTGGAAAATGGGAAAGGGTCAAGATCTTCTGAGCAAATTGAGAGCTTGGGGGAAGGGAGAGAAAATTAGTGTGAAGAAGAGGGGGGAGGTGTGCATGACAGAGCAGAAAGATTGAGTCAGGGAAATAATAGAGGAGAGCAAAAACAGAGATACCATAAAAGATGGAGTCATTATATGTTTTAAAAGAAATCTGGCACTAAGGAAATGTCCAGAGAACTACAAGGATGACCCCAAACGTCATCTAAGCAACAGTTGAAAGTCTACCTTAAATGCCCTTCCTGGATAATGAGATTGATGACTACCTTATATGCCATCCTAGAGCCTCCATCCAGTAGCTGATGGAAGCAGAAGCAGACACTCACAGCTAAACACTGAGCAGGACTCCTAGAATCCAGTTGCAGAGAGGGAAAAGTGATGAACAAAGGGGTCAAGACCTGGCTGCAGAAACCCACAGAAACAAATGACCTGAACTAGTGGGAGCTCTTGCACCCCAGTCTGATAGCTGGAATACCAGCATAGGACTGACCAATATCCCCTGAATGTGGGTGTTAGTTAGGAGGATTAGACTGTCTATGGGGCCTCTGGTAATGAATCAATATTCATCCCTATTATATGAATAGTCTTTGGGAGTCCATCTCACATAGAACGATACTTTCTCTGCCTAAACACAAGGGGGAGGGTCATAGGCTTCAAATGATTTGACAGACTTTGAAGACTCCCAATGTAAGGCTTCACCTTCCATGGGCTGGGACTTGGTTGGAGTGGTGGAAGTGATAGGAGAGGATGGGAGGATGTGGGAACTGGGATTGGCATGAAATACTAACCTTGTTTCAAATTTAAAGAAAAATGAAAAGAAATAGAGGGAGCCATTGTAGGTTTTCAGAGAAATCTGGCACTTTAGAAATGTTCAGGGAGCTACAATGTTGAACCCAAATAACAACTTAAGCTACCTTAAATGCCTTTCCCTGATGAGATTGATGACTCCCTTATATGCCATTCTAGAGCCCTCATCCACTAGCATATGGAAGCAGAAGATGAAATCCAGAGATAAACACCAAGCCAAACTCTTGGAGTCCAGTGGCAGACAGGGAGGAGTGATGAGCAAAGTGGTCAAGACCAAGCTGGAGAAACCCATAGAAACTCCTGGCCTGAACAAGAGGGAGCTTGGACTTTAGTCTGATAGCTGATAAACCAGCATAAGATAAACCCAGATTCCCTGAATGTGTTGTTAGTTAGGAGGACTGGGAAGTCTATGGGGCTTCATATTGTGGATCAGTATTTACCCTAGTATAGGAATGGCCTTTGGAAGCCCATTCTACATAGAGGAATACTCCCTCAGCCTAGATACATGGGGGAGTGCCTGAGCCCTGTTCCAACTGATATGACAAACTTTAAAGACTCCCCATGGAAGGCCTCACACTCTCTGGGGAGCAGAAAGGCAGAAAGGAAATGGGATGGGGTTTGGTGGGGAGAGTACGGGAGGAAGGGAGAGTGTGATTTTAAAACAAGGTTGTTTCAAATATAAATATTTGAAATATATATTATGTACTACCACTCCTGGCCACAGATGTCAATTATACTAGCATGGTTCCGCTTCATCAGGTGATGAACCTTTGCACCCCAGTTACTTTGTGATGGCTCTTTAATGGTCCTTAGATTTTCATATCTGTGTCTTGAAAGACATTCAGACAGGAGTATTTATAAATGTGAAGTTTTACTCTTAAACTCAATTATCTCTCTTTTGTGTATGATTTTATTGTTGTTTTACCATTATAAATTTTAGTAAAATTTTAAATCAGAAAGTTTAAATACCTTACCTTTTTTAAGTAACAATTATTCTGGATCCATACTAGAGTATCATAAATGGACACAGTTTTTTTTTTAATTTCTGATCATGGATAGAATACATTACATGTTTTACTAGCAAATAATATATTAGTCTTATTTCTTTTTGGCATATGAACTCTGTATCAAGTTGGGGCCCTTTAAATATATTTCTCAATTATTTGTCTTCACACATCCATAAAAATTATATTAATATTTTAAAATGCTTTTTAATTGTGCTTTGAAATGACCATACATTTTTTCTGTTATTCTCACTAATATATAACTTTCAAATCTATCAGTTTCCTTTTCTTTCATTTCCTTCATTTGTGATAGATTTCATTTAACTTTATATACATTAACTCTTACATTGCTAGATGAATTTGGATAAATTTCCTTTGATTATTTTGTATATATATTCAGAAGAATTTTGGTATATAGCGTCCAGGTTACCTTGGTACTGTAACAATACAGACATAAAATGAACTGAGAAATCTTTGTTTAAAATATTTGCCTAAATCTATCAGTGAAGACCTCTCAGCCTGAGCCTTCACTTGTGGGACTGTTTGATGACAATCCCTTATTTTTATCAATTATATTGTATTCTTGAGGTGAAAACAAAAAACAAATGAAAACAAAATATCCTTAATTCCTTTTGGTTACTTGCAGTTATCTGCTAAATTAATATATCTATTCATTTTACTGGGATTACAAATTATTATAGCCTGTAAGTAAGCATCACTTTTTTTTAAACTTTTTCTACCTTAAACAGGTAATTATTAAATAATTGCTTTTCCCATATTAGAGAGAGTTAGTATCTGGTCAAAATAATGAATCCCTTATCAAATATTCACTAAATGCAAATAAACAATGGAATATAATTGGTTTTGTTCGCTCTGTCTTCAAAGAAATCATTGAGATCTTTGATTATTAACTTGTAAAATGCTTAAATATGTACACATATTATTGAATATAGTTCTAAATTAATGACTATGTAAGCACATTTAGTAAATTATGCATGATATATTACACACTATAGTGTTCATTATTATGTTTGTTCAATATTTATTGGTAGAACATAATGACATTATTTGAGATAAATGGAAATATAGAATTCTGCCCTTGAGTATACATGGAGAGTACAAGTACAATATCATATATACCCTGCATAATACATTATAATAATATATTCCATTGTTATTATTAACTTCTGTAGTGATAACCTAGTATTAAAACTTAGAATTTACTATCAAGTTTAAGATTTCTCATTCAAAGAAAGAGTTTTCCTGCTAATCTGATTCAACTATATTTTGACTTTTAAATATAATTTTTCAATAAGAAAAATATTTTCATATTCTACTTGAATTTCAATGTTACAAATTTTGTTCTAGATATTTTGTTAATATATGAAGCTTAATTGTGTTTGAAATAACTGTTATTTTCTATCATATTTAGAAGTGAATATGAACCAATGTTTAAATCAATATTTTGATTTAGAGCTGATTTCACTTGCAACATATTTATACTATAAATCTCTTAATACTTAGGATTCTGTGTCCTAGGTTCTAATGACTAAACACTAGTTGCAGGAATGGGCAGTCCTATATAAAGGAATACAACTCTCAAATATATGCTTAAGGGCCACTTCAAAGCTCAAAAGTTTTGTAGTTTTCTTTTATGGCCAGTCTTTATAAAATTTCTAGTGTGTTCTGGATATAATTTGGGTTGTTCTCAACACCATGTTCACTGGCTTAATGGGTTCTAAAGAGTCAACTAACAAGAGTTAGAATTCTCACAGGGCATACAGAAGTTTAAAGAATTCATTATATAGCTACCTCATATGAATTCATATTTCAAATGAAACTAAGGACTGAAATTGCACACAGGATTCAAAGCTTGTTCCCAAACCCATATCATGAACAAAATATACACACATTTTAGAAACTGGTTAGATGATGAAGCAACAGTATCTCAGGCTTATTAAAGATCATTTAACATAGATACTATTTGAATATCAAATGTCAAAAGATTATGTCAGATTTTATTATTCATATAAAACTGAATGCAAAATATGGTTGGTTCATTGAAGTAAATATTTTGGTAGATGAGATAAAATCATTGACACAAAACTGCAATCTTCATAAAATGCTCCAAATTACAGTTTTAAAGAGAGTATATCAAATGATGTCAAAATGAATATGAACTGAATTTTTCTATTTTATTGTTTTGAATGATGTTAAGATGATAATAGCCATGTAACATTAAGTGAGATATTTATATTAAAATAATAAACATAATTTATAGGATTTTATACAGGCAAAAAATGATCTCCTTTCTAAACAAAATATTTAAATTAGAAACAATCTTAGTTTTTTTGTTTGTTTGCTTGTTTGTTTTGGTTTTTCAAAGCAGAGTTTCTCTGTATTGCTTTGGAGCCAGCCCTACAGCCATCTCTGTAGACCAGGCTGACCTTGAACTCACAGAGATCTATGTGTCTCTGACTCCTGAATGCTGGAATTAAAGGCATGCGCCACAATTGCCCTTCCAGAAACGATATTATTTTATCAATTCTGGTTCTCTCTCCCTCTTATCCTCCCATGGTCCACACTGAATGCTCCCCTAATCCAAACCCACAGTCACTCCCCAGGGAGAGTGAGGACTTTCTTGAGGGATCATCAAATTCTGTCACATCATTTGGGGAAGGGCCTAGGCCCTCTACCATGTGTCTAGGCTAAGAGAGTATCCCACAGTGGGTAAATGGGCTCCAAAAGTCTATTCATGCACTAGGCATAAATACTGGTTCCACTGTTAGAGAGAGGCCTCATATACTGCCCAGGTCTCCTGACAGCCACACACAGAGGGATTGACTCTGTCCTATGCAGGTTCAGCCACTGTCTGGCTGGGGTTCATGAGTCTGACTTGGGTCATCTAGAATGCTTCCAGGTTCTGGCTATTACAAATAGTGCTGCTATGAACATAGTTAAAAAGATGTCATAGGTGTCTGAATGTGCATTCTTTGGGTAGATGCCTAAGAGTGGAATTGCTGAATCTTAAGGTAGACTGATTCCAGTTTTCCTGAGAAAACACCACATTGATTTTCAAAATGGCTGTACAAGTTTTCACTCACACCAGCAATGAAGGAATGTTCCCCTTTCTCCACATCCTCTTCAGCATAAACTGTCTTTAGTGTTTTTGATTTTAACCATTTTGACAGGTGTAAGATGGTATCTCAGAGTTGTTATGATTTGCATTTCCCTGAGGGCTAAGGATGTATAATTACTTAAGTATCTTTTAGCTTTTTTAGACTCCTTTATTGAGAATTCTCTATTTAGTACTGAACCCCACTTTTAATTGGATTAAATGATGTTTTGTTGACTAAGCTCTTGAATTCATTGTATTATTTTGTGAGATGTGGGTTTTGTGAATACCTTTCCTATTCTTTGGACTGTGGATTTATCTTGTTGACTGTGTCCTTTACCTTATAGAAGCTTCTCATTTTCAGGAGGTCCCATTTATTAATTTTTGATCTCAGTGTCTGTGCTGTTGGTGTTATGTTCAGGAAGTTGTCTCCTGTACCAATTCATGCAAGGGTTCCTCCTACTTTCTCTTCTAAGAGATTTGGTGTGGCTGGACTCATGTTAAGTCTTTGATCCATTCGGGCTTAAGTTTAGTTCTTGGTGATAGATAGGAATCTATCTGCAATACTCTACATGTCAGCAAACAGTTATACCAGCACCATTTGTTGAAGATATTTTCTTTTTCCCATTGTATAATTATACCTAATTTGTCAAAAATCTGATATTCTTGGGAGTACAGATTAATATCAGGGCTTTCAATTTGATTCTGTTGGTCTACCTGTAGGTTTTTGTGCCAATACCAAGCTGTTTTCAGGACTATAGTTATATACTAAAGCTTGAAGTCAGGGATGGTGATTTCTTTACTGTCCAGGGATGTATTGGCTATCCTGGGTTCTTGTTTTTCCAAGTTAAATATTGTCCTTTCAAGATCTGTGAAAAAAAAAAAGATCTGTGAAAAATTGTGCTGGGATTTATGGGGATTATAATGAATCTGTATGATGCTTTTGGTAAGAATGCCATTTTTCTGTTGATACTTCCTATTTAAGAGCATGGGTTGTCTTTCCATTTTCTAGTATCTACTTTAATTTCTTTCTTTAAAGACCCAAAGTTCCTGTCATACAGCTCTTTCATTTGTTTGGTTATAGTTACCCCAAGATATTTTATGTTGTTTATAACTATTGTAAAGAGTGATGTTTTCATGATTTCTTTCTCAGTCCTATCACCTATCACCTATATATAGTAGGGCTACCACTTTGCTGAAGGTATTTATCAGCTGTAGAAGTTCCCTGGTATAACTTTTCAGATCACTTTCATAAACTTTCATAACATCTGCAAATAGTGAAAATTTATCTTCTTTCTTTTCTTATTTGTATCCCCCTTATCTTCTTGTGATATCTTATTACTTTAACTAGAAAATCAGTAAAAATATTGACGATATGAAGAAAGTGAACAAACTTGTCTTGTTCCTGATTTTAGAGGAATGATATTGAGTTCCTTTCCATTTATTTTGATGTTGGCTGTTGACTTGCTATATACTACCTTTATCATGCTTAGGTATGTTACTGTTATCCCTGATCTATCCAAGACCTTTATTATGAAAGAGTGTGTTATCCCTGATCTCTCCAAGACCTTTATTATGAAGGAGTGTTGGATTTTGTCAAAGGCTTTTTTAGCATCTACAGAGATAATCATGTGGATTTTCTTTTTTAGTTTGTTTATATGGTGGATTGCATAGATAGATTTTCATATATTGAACCATCCGTGTATCCCTGGGATAATCCCTACATGATAATGGTTGGATGATTTTTCCAATGTGTTCTTTGATTTGATTTTGCATCAATAATCATGTGTCATGTTAGTCAGTAGTTCTCATTATTTTTATCTTTTTGTGTTCTGGGTATCAAGTTTTTATAGCCTCATTAAAAAAATAGTTTGTCAATGACCCTTCTGCTTCTATTGTATTGAACAATTTGAGGAGTATCAATTTTACCTATTATTTGGTAGAATTCTGCACTGAAGCCATCTGGCCCTGAGCTTTTTCTGACACTAACAGTGAATGATATAACAGTGTTCATTTTATCTGTTTGTTTTTGTTTTTGAGATACCTTGTATCTATTCTTTATTTATATCCATTGTTCATGTTCCTATAGTTTGCTGAAAATTTCATAAAGTTGCAGTGTGATTCTTCATGTGATTTTAATCTCAGAAAATACTTTGAATTTTTATCTTTTCTTTGGATACATATATAGATTTGGGACAGTAACATCAACGTCCAGCCATTCACATGTTCATGAAGGTGGACCACCAATAATCTACAACTTAGTGTTGTTCACTTATGATGCTTCTGAGGTGTAAAGCACAATGTTAATAACTTTTGTTGCTGTCTATGATGACGACTGCAACTTAAATCTACTTAACAGTTGGTGTCTTTAATGCTCATATTTTCTTCCTGGTATTTATTCTTTTATTTACTGATTAAAGAAAATTACCTCTCATTATAATTTAGTTGTTGTTTTTCCCTTATTTTCATTAGTGCTTTTATATTTTGTGTCCCTACCATTCAATCAATAAAGAATTAAGATCGTGTTATTACCTATGTGGATGGCATTAATATCAAAATTTTGTTCCTCAGTATTCTAGATATTCTCCATTTTGCTCTGCTCTGTTTTCTATGATATAAATAAAGCTCATTGTACTATATTTCAGTTTGTATTTGGCTTATATTTTCCATTTTTGCATTTTATCTATGTATGTATTTATAAATAACTTTGTTAAATAGCAACCATTTGGCTGCATACTATTTTTATTTAATCTAATTTAATTTTATGTATATGGGTATTTTGTGGCCGTATATTTCTATATATCATCTTATGACTGGTGCCTGTGTGTGCAGGAAGTCTCATTCAGATTCCCTAGGACTGGAGTTAAATGTAGCTTTGAGCTGCCATGTAAGTGATGGGAACTAAACCTGGGATCATTTGCCTGAACACCATGTTCTTTTAACAGACAATATATTTTCTTAGGCCAAGTTGTGTTTATTTTTTAAACCTACACAATAATTCCTAATATATATATATATATATATATATATATATGTGTGTGTGTGTGTGTGTGTGTGTGTGTGTGTGTGTGTGTGTGTCTTAATATATTTATAATACATGAGGTAGTCCTCTTTATTCTTTCTATTTTTGTTCCTTTTATAATGGTTTATCTAATATTAATTGAAGATTTTAAAATGCTAATGTATGTTATATTATCTCATTATCCATATAGGCAATCATTTTTAATAATCTTTGTAGCATAAATAATTTATTGGAATTTACTGCAAAACAACATTTTTCTGAAATATATGTAATGAAAAACTTGCAAAAAGATTCAATTCTTGTGTTTGTTCTCATAAGCATAATAATAATTATTTATTTGTACATGCGAAACATAATAAATTAGTGACATAGCATAGCTTTTGAGAAAGTAGTTTCTGAAAGTATGGTAAGCAAAGAACTAAGAGAACTCATAGAGTCCTTCATAAATTTATGTTGGTGCTAGAGAGAATTTTTAGTGGTTAAGAGCACTGAATGATCCTTCAGAGAACTTGAGTTCAATTACAGACACATAGATGATGGTTCCCAACCATTTTTAACTTCCTTTCCAGGGATCTGATAATTAGTCATTCCTATGGTGTTACACATATACATATGATGTATGTATAATTTTATTATAAATAATATATATAGTAAAAACAAAGATTGTTTCTGTAGTGAAGTTATTTCAATTATTTCACATCTAATCATAAACTATATAACTTAGAAAGATCAAAGACAAAAATTTTTAGGAAAATTATTAAATAAACAATGATGTCAAAACAGCTTAACTCTTCTGCAAAGTAGTATAGTTAAATATAAAAGTTTTTGAGACAGCTAATTATCTTACTATAGTAAGAGAATTCTCCCAAGGAATGTGGCATACACACATACATAGTCTATTCTCTATGGTGTATGTCTTCCGTGTGGAGACAATACTTAGCACATGAAAAACTTGAGAGAAAGCACAGATGCCATTGGTATATCAGCCACTTCCAAGGTCTGAAAAGATACATATTTTTCCACCTGACAAAAAAAAATCATAAATGCTTGCTTCTTTTTTTCTCTCATTTTAATGTCTCCCTTTTGTTTGAGAAAAAGAACTTGAAGCCTTGTTCCTGTGAACTGTACCTCAGTGTTTTCCAGTAGACTGCTTAGGAGACACCAGGATCAGTGATATGGGGCTCCTTTTTACACCATCATCATTTTTATCTGGCCAGTCAAAATCATAGTAGAAATTATATTCATTTATTTTATTTCCCTTTCAATTTGATTGCAAATTCTATTAGCCTGAAGAGATCCTTTAATGTTCATTAGAGAAAAGTTTGCTATCAATTAAATAATACATTTTGTGTTATAACATGAAACATTATTTTGTTTAATTTTTCTGTTCGTTAATGAAACTTATTTTTAGAGCTGAAGTATGGAGAGTCCCATATCCCACTTGCTCTCACCTCAACAGTATATCCTACACTGCTATAATATACTTGGTTATCAATGCTGTTAAATTAATCCAATTTTTATATTTTAAAAATGCTTTGACTTCAAAATTTGAGGCTTAGGATAGGCTATTTGGGAAAAAATCTATTTCTGTTTCCACAGAAAAGCAAAAGCTGTGGATTCCTACAAGATAACATGGTTTGATCAAGCAAGACCCCCTGAAATAGTGTTCCAAGTGATCCAACATTCAAAACAGCTGGGACATGGAAGCTTTGCAGACAACAGCCAAGATTTCTGCAACTTCTTAGGATTCCCATGGTATTACAGCATCCCCAAACAGCAGGAAACAGTTTGGAACAAATGAAGCCCATTTTCTCAAATATTGTTTATAAATGTTTGTTTTCATTTAAATGGGGTTTGTCATAAATGGTTAATGATCATATCCAAACTCTTTTTAAGGTAAAAAGGTAATTATGGAATAGAAATTCATTCTTTGTTTTGGAATGGATTTTTATTTATTGATACAAATTTAAGGTCAATTTGTGATAAGTATATTTCTACTTTTGTTTAGGTATTGTGCTAGGAACAGGCCAACAGTTTCATAATTAATACACTGTCTCTGCTTGATATTTGGGGCTGACATGGCTCTGGGACCAGGTTTTGGGAAACTGCATGTAACAACAGTGTAACTAAAATGTCAAAGATTAATAAGAGGTTGGACTGTTATAGTGGCTTGGCCAATTCATCAAAATAATCTTGGACTATATTGACACTTAGTGACCATATATTATCCATTTTTGTATGTGACCACACCACTTAGGGACCATTAGGTAATCTCTGGAATGTACAGACTCCTGACTTATACCAACCAAGCAGCTAAGAATATTAGCATCTCAGATATGACTGAATTTCTGGCTTTTTTGTACTCTGCCACTCAGATGTTTCCACCTAATGGATTCAAAAAGTTTCATATAATTTATCTTCATGGAACTGTTACCACATTGTAACACAGAATTTGATGTAACCCAAATCTTTCTCCTACACCACAATCACTCATATTTAGCTTCAGGATATAGTGTGTGTTAACCAATTCTAGGTGACTGTTGTATTTTAGTGTTGCCATATAAACAGTTCTGATCTAATGTGTGCTTTGCAAGTTTGCCCAACTCTGTGATTAGACTGCACATTCCCTTCACTCAAGATCTTTAATTTTAATCAAGTACCATTTATTTATGATACATTTCTTTGAATACCTCCTATGAGATGGTTTTGTGTTTTATATGTAGGATAATGGTCTACTTTTATTTATTTAAAGGAAATACAATTCTGTCTAGATAATATTTTCCCTCCTCCATGGCCTGCTCCCTCCATCTCTGAGTCTCTCCCCACTTATTGCCCTCCCTCCATCCTTCCTTCTTGGAAGCTAATATTCACTTCTTTTAGCAACAGTATTGTTTTTCTCCATGTCAGTGGGAAATACATTATATTAATCTGTTTTGTGGCTCTGTAGTCTATCGCATGGACCTATTTATTCACTGTTTCTTGAGTTCACTGTTTTGATTACTCTATCTAGATCCTAGTTCATAAGATTGATTAATGCTTGTTTTCTGATATTTTATTGTTTTTGTTTCTGTTCATTTGTTTAATATGGATCTTTGCCACATAAAATTTGCAGTACTCTTGTGAATACAAGAAAGTCATTTATACCATCATTTTATAGGTTATCAGTTCAATACACAAATCTTTGAAATAATTTTGCATTTGTGTTTATGGTTCTGGGGATCAAATACACCAGATTTAATGTCTACTAGGCAAGTATTCAGCCACTATATTTTAGTGCCAGAAGTACTCTTAATTTTAAGATGAGAGGAAACTGGGATCGACATGTAAAATAATAAATTAAATTAAAAAAATGCTTTGACTCCAAAATTTAAGTTCAAGGACAAGTTACTGGGGAAAAGGATTTCTATTTTTGTTTCCACAGAAAATGGAAAGATGTGGATTCCTTCCAGACTAATGTGGTTTGATCAAGCCAGACCACCTGAAACAGAGTACCAGGTGATCCTATATTAAAAACAGCTGGACAAAGCAGCCTGACATACTACAGCCAGGATTTCTGAATCCGCTTTGAATCCCCCATGACAGAGTTCCTTACCAGCAGGAAGTAGTTTGGAAAGAACAATGCCCAAATTCCCAAATAGTGTCTATAAATGTTTGTTTTCATTTAAATGGACTTGGTTATATAAAATATATATAATAGATATAAGTAATGAACTTTGGTTCATTTGTATTTTTAATGACTGTATCATCAGGTCTCACTACTTGGCATTAGACATGCAATAGTGGTGATAATTTGTGCCAGGATGTAATTCTCCTTCTCACAGCACTCATTTGGTGTCCATAGTCCTTTGATTAGGGATTTGAGGTAGAGGGACACTATTAATTGGAATAGAGACATTCATGGGTGTTCTTTTGTTATGATGAAAGGAAAGTCAGTACAAAATGAGAAGGTGGATTGGGAGACAAATGACACCAACATTGTATTATAATTCCTAAAGAACATATTATTGTATTTTCCTGCTACATTAAGTAGTTACAGGAAGTAATGACTTTCGAGCTAACAATACCACACACAAAAACATAGCGTAAAATAATGTTGGTTCCTGTACAAGAATCTTCACTTAATGATTTTTATAAAATAAATAGTATGTGTAATGAGAATTCCTTCACTTTTGTATTTCCTATCAGTATCCCCTTGGAATTCATGTTATTTTGATTGATATTTAAGACTTTCAGCATAATATAGAACAGGCATTTAGAGAGTGAGCACCCTTGTTTTCTTAAATTATACAAGATCTTCTTTAATTCACTATTTAGAATATTTGTTTTGATAATTGGCATGCTATGAAAATATTCTATTATAAGTATATTTGTCCTTCCTAATACTGAACTTTTATCATGAAGTATTGTTGTATTTTATTTCAAAATCCTATTCTGCATCTAATGAAAAGATCCTTTGTTCTGTTTTATACTCTGTACTTATTTTGATTCTTATTAGCATCTCCTGGATGAACCACAAATATCCTTGTAGATGATCAATTTCAAGTGTTCTTGTAATGGAAGTAATCCATTATGTCACTTATTTAGAAGTATATTAGTATTATTTCTTCTCTGTAGGTCTGGGGGGATTCTCTCCTGAATCCATTTCTCAGTCATTAGTTGAGAACTTCTATTTAAACTTCTATTTAAATTGAGGACATGTGATTTGATCAATTAAATTATGTGTTAAAATTTTATGATGAGAACAATATCCAAATTTAAAAACATGTTATGTATTGCATTCTATTTTTATTCCAAACATGGGTAGCTGTAGCCAAATGATGATTTTATTAGGAGTCAGGCATTATATAAATATTTACTCATTTTCTTGTCTTTTAATGATTTTGCTCATGTGGTTAAATGGAACTCCTTCCAAGAACTAAAAATTTTGGAAGCAAAAGCATCAATTACTTCTCAAGTAGGCTAGTTAAATCATGGGAGAATAAAGAGAGGAAACATTTTGAACATATGAAATGAAACACACTTTATACATATTATGGCATATAGACAGTAACAGAGTACATGATGAGACAGAATTAATGGGCCTTGATAATGGTAGATAGCTCACACATTTCTGGTGGGATGAAACTGGGTGACTTTATATTTAGGATAATATACATTTTGTGGGATTTTTTTTGTTGTTGTTGTTGTAGGAGGCACATATGCTCATTTGTTCGACTGTCAGATTATCGTTGTTTTAACATTTAAAACCAATTTAGCTATAATGAATGTTGGGATCTTGATTTGAAGATGACCTCCAAATAAAGTAAATGAAAACAAAACAAAAAAAAATTCCATTGTCTACACTGAAGCTGTGTATGTAGATAAAAGGAATTATACCAGATACAAGAACAAGTAGATAGGGTCTACTCCCTTTACCTTAAACTCTCTTAAGATTTTTTTCTTTTAAAAAGAAGATTCTTTGAGACAGAACATTTATTCCTTAGGCATTGAATTGAAAACAAAATTATCTTTTATGTTTCGAGGAAGAAGGGAATAGATTTCCAGGTCATGAATTCCAGTGAGGGAACCAGAATGACTCCCTTCATTAAAGAGAAGGAAGCCTCCATTATTTTTAACCAATCCTGGTGTAGTTAGTTGAGTTATTTGTATTAGTTAATACATATACAATGTTAGGAAGTCACAGTAGGATACCTGATTAGAAGATTAATTGATTGTCAATAATATTGAATTACATAATAAATCATTGTTTACATTAAAATTTTATATTGTGTGATATTGAGAAAATATTGGGAGTATAAAATGTACTTCACAATAATGTTTACATGTATTCTTCAATAGTACATGACACACAATGTAACTTTTAAGTTTTGAAATAGCATTCACATACTAATTTAGTCTCTTCTCTTATACTGAGACTACACTAAGGGGCTATTTCTCTGGGGAAAAAAAATGTATAGTCAGGTTACCTCCATAATAAACAATGACAGCACCAATTTACAGTGTTGGAAGCATTTATTTGAGTCCAGAAACACTGTTGAAGTTCTTTGAACCAAGGGCACATGTTAAGAGATAGATATAGAGATATTTACTTTAAAAAGGAACTTAATGCAAAGAAAGGGGCCTGGTCCTGCCCCCAACTATTGTGCCACACTATGCTGTCTCCTCATGGGAGCCCTTACCCATGAGGAGGAAAGTACTGGTTGTGGGCTACGGGAGAGAAAAGGGTTGGATGAGGCAGTTAGTGGGAGGGACGGTGGGAGGGAAACTGTGCTTAAAATGTAAAATTAAATCAAAATGAAAAAAAAATGTAACTAAAAGAAAGGGAAACCATCTTAGAATACTAATGGGCTAGAGATGTGACTTAAAAACATGAGCTCAAAGGTGCTGGACCATGAGCCTCGTGACTCTTTTTTATGGGTCAGTTACAAAGGGGTACCTCTCCCTTATTTGTATATTGTGGGGTATTTGGGGGTGGGGTGAGGCAACACTCTGTTTTATATAGCCCATAGGAGAAATACATTAGAATCGATCTCATCCAACTGTACTCTTTCATGTGCTAATCTTGAGTTATCCTTTGATAGTTTCTACTCTCCTGATACAACTCATTTTTGAGAACTATTGTCCCAAAAGTCTTTTGAGGAGCATAAGAGTTATGATCAGTCAGTCTTTAATATCTCCCATGCTGAAAATGGGCATAGCTACTACCCAAGTGGACCCATTGGTCTTTTCCTCATTTTATTCATTTAAGACAAGGCCTTGGATTTACAGTAGTAGGATGTGGCTATGTGGCTGGAATTCCTCCTTGGTCAGAATAGCTATGAAATATTTATTTCAAACAGCTATCTTTTGCAGCTTCTTCTTGTTGTTTTGGTACTTGGATTGTTACAAACAACCAAAGAACACACTGACTTTTTTATGATAGCATTGTGGAAGATATAAAGAAAACAATTTTAAGGACAAATGTAATTATAAAACATATTTAAAGGTCAATATTGTGTAATACTATGCATTACATTTTAGCTGTGTCAAAAGTAATAATAATAAAAAATATCATTGGGTAGTAGCAGTGTTAAATATAATAATGATAAGCAATATTCTAACCACTGCTAAATTTAAATGAATCAATCAGATGAATTTATATAAATAAAGCTTACTTTGTATTCTAACAATGTAATTCTAACTATGTCAATAACCACATTCAGGATTTAATGTGAAGATTTTAAAGTTTTAATCATTTTTTGTTCTCTGTAATATGTACTCTTGTTTGTTTGCTTGTTTTTTTTTCACTATTATCAATCATTTTATTCTTTGACTGTTTTTTCTTACTAGGTGAATAAGATCATGTAAATTACAAAAACTAAACTCGTTTGCTGTTATTATTGTTCAGTTAGTTGCGGTTCAATAGGGATTAGTCATTGGTTTTCCTTTATTAATGGTCATATCTGTTAGGGCCAAGTATTGCTTACCATGTTATTTTTCTTGAAAGATATGGATATTTTATGCTGTGTTGACCCTTATCTTTGAAGAATCTACACTATTAGTGTAAAACCTCTGGAATTTTTCATGGTTTTCAGGACAAATAGTGAGTTCTCTTACTTCATTATTTCATTAATCTTAGCTCATCTTGAGGCAAGGGCCAGTATTGGTTATCCTTTTATCTCTTACATCCTCATTGGGTGTGGGCTCCAAGAAAAGTTATAAAATGTTTAGTAGGCAAGCTACATAGAATTGAAAAACAAGTCATCATTTATTTTTTTAACTGTTGAATAATACTTAGAAAAGTCTTGCTTTGGCTACTTAGATAAACCTTACTTATATAACTCATTTTTTTAATTACAAATTATAGGCTTACAGATTTTGTAGAAATTTTAAGCAATTATCTTAATAAATCATGTCATTTTTTTAAGTTTTTATTTTATATAACAACCCATTTCTCCCTCCTCCCATTCTTCCACTCCCCTACCTCTAACATCCCACTACCACATCTACACCTCAGAGAGGGTAAGACCTCCCTTAGGGAGGCAACAAACTCTGACATACCAAGCCCCTCTTACCTATATCAAAGCTGAACAATGTATCCCACCAAAGGGAATGAGCTCCAAAAAGACAGTTCATGCACTAAGGAAAGATCCTGGTCCAATATCCAAACATCCCACCCCCAAAGGATCAAGCCACATAATTGTTACCCACATTCAAAGGGTCTAGTTCGGTCCTATACAAGTTCCCAAGCTGTCAGTCCATACTCCCATGAGTTCCCACTAGCTATCTCATGTCAGCTGACCTTGTAGTTTTCCCAATCACACTCTTGAATCACCTTGTTCATTCATATGATCTCTCCACCTTCTCTTCATCTGAACTCCAGGAGTTCACCTCAGTACTTGACCATGGTTCATTCCATCTGCTTCCATCATGCTATGATGACAATTATGGTAGTCAATAACCTGACTATAGATGAATTCTTATTTAGGCAACCTCGCCGCTATTGTTAGGAGTCTTATCTGGGGTCATTGTTGTGGATTCCTGAGCTATCTCTACAACCAGGTTTCTCTCCAACCCCCTATTGGCTCCCTCAATGAATACTTCTTTTTCATTTCTCTCCCCTACTGTCCCTCCACAAACTCAGCCTTCTTGATCTCTCATGTTACCATTCCCTCCCTTCTAACGCCCTTCCCAGTTTACACAGGATATCTTAAATATTTTCTATTCCAGGATGTGTATCCCTCTTAGGATCCCTGTTTGTACCTAGTTTCTCTGTAAATTGTACTCTGATTATTTTTTGTTTCATGTCTAATATTAGTATGACAGTTTCTCAGAAAATTATGAATCAATCTACCTCAAGACCCAGCAATTTTGTTCTTGGTTATATAACTAAAGCAATACACAGTCATACTACAAGGACATTTGCACAACTATGTTCACAGCAGCATTATTTGTAATAGCCAGAATCTGATAACAACCTAGATGCTGCTCAACAAAACAACGGATAAATAAAATGTGGTTATTACTCAGTGGTTAAAAACAAAACAAAATCAATGACATCTTGAACTTTTCAAGCAACTGTATGAAACTACAAAAAAAAACCAAAAAATCCTACTATGCTGAGTGAGGTATCCCAAACCCAGAAAGACAAATATGGTAGATAAATAAGTCATTTTTTCAGCATATAAATTCTTCAGGGTAAGTTAAGTCCTTAGGGTTTAGTTACTGAACCAGTTATTGGATTATAGGGAAAACAGATAATTATTACCTAGGTTAGGGTAATGATTATGATTAGTTACCTTCAACAGAAACCATCATATTCTATAAGGACATGTAACTTCAAAAGTAACAAGAGTTTTTCAGACCACTGGTAGAATGATAGTTGAGATAATGATCAACAAAATTACATCTTTACCATATTTATTACATATGCTTTTTTAAGTTTGCCTAATGAACTGAAATTACTTTGAGCTAATTATTCAGCAATAAATTATGTGATTGTTTACTTATAACTCAATTTGATACCATGCAAACATATATTCATTTTGTCTGCTTCTGTGGCACTATGGTTGGTGGAGCCAGGGGTGGACGTGACCTGGGGAACTAGGTCTGAGGGGGTAGAACACTCTCTTGCTGGCAGAAGCAGTGAGGAAAGCATCTGGTGGAACTTGCTGATATTCATCTGCTTAGGTTGTAAGTTATTTCTTCCGAAATAAACATCTGTTCGGCCTATTTGTTTATTCTGACCCTTATTAAACCAGGATATCTGGTGTCAGAAGTGGGATCAGTATTTTCACAGGACCTGGGTTTCACCCAGGTGGCAGACGCCATTCCCTTCTCCCACTGTTCTTGAACAGGCCATTGCCTTGCCTAACTAGGCAGACACACTGCAGCCTGTGAGACACTTGTGTCTGCCCCACAACTCCTTTTTATCCACCATGATGCTGAGACCAGTGCTTATCTCCTGCCCATTCCCTCAGATTGCATTTACACAGAGAAATAAGACTTAGAGGATCAGGGAGCTTTCTGTGAGATATGTCTTCTAGTAAAACAGAAGCTATATCCATAAAGTATCACCAACATGACTGCTCCAGAGTGAGCCAATCAAGGAAGACACCAACCAACATGCAAAAGTATAAGCAGAAAAGTCCAGAAAGCTCCAATCCTATACGAAGAACTACAGGTAACTGGGAAAAACTGGGACAACACTTGACCCTCCCATAGAAGAGCACACCAATTGTTTGAATAGTGACAGTCACCACTGAAAACAAACATACCAGTATAACATATGAGTCAACAGTTATATTTAGGAATATGTGTGTTTATATACAAATATATATGCATGTAATAACAAATAATGAAAGAGGAGGCCATGATTGTAAAGAACATCGGGGAAAGGTATGTGGGAGGATTTTGAAAGAGGAAATAGAAAGGAGAAATGACGGGATTAAAATAGAATAGTAACTTAAAAATAAACTCTAATATAAACAAAAGAATAATGGAAAATGGGAAAAACATTTTACAGATTTTATTTTGACCCATCTGTTGCAATTTTTAATTTATTTTATTTTGATTTTTCACTCTAGTGATTCTTAAATTTGTACTCTTTATTTGATCTTCTTTTACAATAACGAAAACAAACAAACAAACAAACAAAAAACCTTTACCTTAAAATCTTTGCCTTTGAGGACATTATATTTAGTGTAAATACTAAAGACAAGATATTGTAAAGCCCAAGAGTATAAGCTCATTTTTGAGAAGGTAGTAAGCTGGCTGAACAGTCACCAATAACTTGGATTTAAAATGACTATTTGTGTTTCTTTAAAATTAGAACTGTACAATAAAAACCTTAAAAAAACTGTTTTAGAAAGAGGATAGTATGTCTCCACAGGCAATAGTTGGCATATTGTAATGTTATAAGTTAAAATTTATGGATCATAATACTTAGTATATCTTAAGACTTGATAGCATAGCCATTTTATGATATATAAACAACCAAATTTATTTTGATTATTTTTATTTGTTGATAATAAATATCCAGTTATCTCTACCATGGGAAGTAAATTTAATATACTGGTATCTGACAAAAACTTATATCCATCATTTTATCCACACTGGAGCCCTACATTCAGTCATGAAGGAAGATAATTGTTTTTCTAGTACTATGTTGCAGATTTCTTGAATTTTGATTGTTTTTAATTGTGAAGTATATTTGATAATGAAAGTGTAAAATCCAGGTTTTAGTTTATAGAGCTGCTGAATGAGCTGCTGTAAGATTGTTTAAACAGTTGAGGAGATCATAGAAATATGTAAGGTTTGCATAATTATGCTAAATTATATATTTTATTTTCAAATCCTTCATAATAACTTTTTTTGTTTTTCTTATTTCATTGTTTTGTATGAGAAAGGTAAATGAATTCCTTCAAACAAAAATTCACATGCTTCTAACTTTAGTGTAAAAATTGGAAATTTAAAATATATAAGCATATAAATAGTAAAAAAAAATAGTATTTGAAGTAATGGAGTCATTCCCCAAGTACCTCATGAAAGATTGATAATAAATCTCAAATTTAGAAGTGTGAAAAAACTGATTTTTAGTTTGCAGCAATTTGAATGAATGCAAAATCATAAACTATATATCAAGTTTATTATCACTATTCCATCCTTCATCCACAGCAGGAATAATTAGTAATAGAATTTTACAGACATTCCTGACATGTCTCTTAATATATATATATATATATATATATATATAATTATTTTACCAATATTAGAAATAATCATATATTACATATCAATTCCTGTTCCCTCTCCCACCCATCATCTGATTTCCCACATCCCACCCTCACCACCCTCATCTAGTCCCCATGGAGGATGAGGACTTTTTTGGGACATCATCAAATTTTGTAACATCATTTGAGGAAAACTTGGCCCTCCATGGGTCTAGGTTGAGAGAGTATCCTTCCATGGGGAATGGGCTCCAAAAATCCATTTTGTGCATGCCTGGTACCATTGCCATAGGTGCAATAGACTTCTAACAGACAACTACATTCAGGGTGCTTGGTTTGATCCTAATCTAGTTCCCAATCCTGGGGTCTATGTTTTATCCCTTGCTCAGATGAACTATTTCTGTTGACTTCCATAGCATGGTTTTGAACCCTTTGCTCAACATTCTTCCCTCTCTAAACTGGATTCCACTAGTGCAGCTCAGTGGTTAGCTGTAGGTCTCTGCTTCTGTTTCCATTAGCTAATGCATGAAGGTAGTAGAATAGCATTTAAGGTAGCCATTAATTCCATTATAGGGAAAAGGCATTGAAGGTAGCCTCTTCGCTTTGCTTAGATTCATAGTTGTGATCATCCTGTGGATCTCTGGGGATTTCCTTAATGTAAGATTTCTTTTTAAACCTGTAATGACTCCCTCTATTAATTATTTCTTTTCTTGCTCTCCTGTATTCTTCCCTGGACTCAATCTTCCTGATACTTCATGATCTTCTCCAGGCACCTCTTTTCTCCTGGTCTTTCTCCTCCCTCCCCCATATGCCTTCTCTGTGCAGTAAATTTGTACAAGAGATCTTGCCCCTTTTTTCCTTCTCTGGGGTAGCATGTATGTCTTTATGAGGGTCCTCTTAGTTTCATAGCTTCTCTGAATATGTGGATTGTAGGCTGGTAAACTTTTGCTTTATGTCTAAAATCCACATATGAGGGAGTACATACTATATTTTTCTTTCTGTGCCTGGATTACCTCACTTAGAATTGTTTCTTCTAGTTCTATCCATTTGCCTGTGAATTTGAAGAACACATTGTTTTTTGTTTGTTTGTTTGTTTTGTTTTGTTTTGATTGTTTGTTTTTTTTTCACTGTGTAAATGTACCATATTTTCTTCATCCATTCTTAAGTTGAGGGCCATTTAAGTTTTTTCCAGGTTTTGGCTACTACAAATAATGCTGCTATGAACATAGTTGAACAGTTGTCCTTGCAGTATGAGTGTGCATTCTTTAGGTATATACCTAAGAGTAGAATTGCTGCATTTTGAAGTAGGCTAATTCCCATTTTCCTGAGAAGCCGCCATACTGATTTTGAAAGTGGCTGTACAAGTTTGTACCCCCACCAGCAATGAAGGAATGTCCCCTCTTCTCCACATCCTCTCCAGCATAAACTGCCCTTGGTGTTTTTCATTTTAAACATTCTGATAGGTGTAAGAAGGTATCTCAGAATTAGGATGTTGAGCAATTTCTTAAGTCTCTTTTAGCCATTTTAGATTCCTATATTGATAATTATCTAGTTCTGTACTCCAATTTTAATTGGATTATTTGTTGTTTTGGTGACTAGTTTCTTGAGTTCTTTGTAAGGAGTAAAGTTTTTCAGCCCACCACTGGTCTTTTTCCCCAGGTGCGCCAGCCCCAAACACACAGAGACTCTGTATTTGATACAATGCTGTTGGCCAGTTACTTGTTTCTTATCGACTATCTCTGTCTTAAGAATTAACTCATTTCTATGTATTTCCATGTAATCGTACCAAGAGCAGAGGAACGGCAATTCTATCTGCTCCAGACTCTACATCTTGACACTTCCTTACTACTTCCTCTTTCCTCCTGGTCTCCTAGTCCTGCCTATCTTGCTTTCCTATAAGCCAACAGTGCTTTATTCATTGAACCAGTATGAGAAACATATTTACAGAATCGCATCTCCCATCATCTCTTCTTTTCTGTCTAAATAAAAAGAAGGGTTTTAACCTTAACATAGTAAAATATATCACACAACAGTTATCAAATAATAATCATAGTTAACACTATTTAGTCCATTAAAATTTATCAAGATTTAAGAAAATATTCCATCATCTATTCTATCTTTGTGAGTCTAAAGTCCTATCTGTAACATATCTTTAATCTTAACTAAGGAAAACTATAACCATAACTATGTCTTCAACTCCTTCAAAGACCACAGAAGGATAGTATATGAACTCTAGAAATGACAGAGACATCTTGCCTTGTCAGTCACCTGAAGTTCTTCTGTAATTTTCCTTCTTCAGCCCATAGGCCATAGTGTGTCTAGCAAACTCTTCAGCAAAGCAGAAAATTTTAAACTGTCTTCTTGTATTGGCAGTTTGTCAGTCACTTTTCTCTGTGTCCTGCAGACTGTCTGGCAGACTCTTCCATGAAGCAGGAACTCTGTAGCAATGTCCATCTTGAATCAGCAGTCATTTTTCTGTGGGTCCTGCATATCCAGTTTATGCAGCATAAAGTCAAACAGTCCAGAAAAGAGAAGTATCTTGTCCAAATGGCTAGTCTTGCCATATTGGAAGTAATCTCCATAATGAGTTTCTTTAATGTCCATCTTCATCTTCCTTTCTGACTCAGGTGGTGTTGCCAGGAGCATTTATGTCTCATTGTCAAGAAAAACCCTAAACCATTTTAAATTCCATATTCTGTAGGTCTTTGAAAGGTGTGAAGAATGCCTATCCATATCAAATACATCTCTATATATCTAGAAAACCTAACACTATAAGTTTTGACTATTATAGGTAACTATCTATAATCTGTACTAAATTATACATTACATTTCTAAACGAACTATGAAAACACAATATCTAAACAAGAGAAATATAGATATAACACAATTGATCTTAAATTGTATCCATAAATGAAAATCCATTCCAAAACAAAGTATGCATATCTATACCATAATTCACTTTTTACCTTTAAAAAGATATTGGTTGTGATCATTAACCATTTATAACCAAGTCCATGTAAATGAACACAAACATTTATGAACAATATTTGAGAATGTGGGCATCGTTCTTTCCAAACTACTTCCTGCTGGTAAAGGGTACTGTCATGGAGGATCCTAAAAAGATGCAGAAATCCTGGCTGTAGTCTGCAAGGCTGGCTTGTCCCAACTGTTTTCAATGTAGAATCACCTGGTACTCTGTTTCAGGGGGTCTGGCTTGCTCAAACCACATTAGTCTGGAAGGAATCCACAGCTTTTTATTTTCTGTTGAACCAAAAATAGATATCCTTTTCCCCAGTAACTTGTCCTTAGAATTAAATTTTGGAGTCAAAGCATTTTAAAATATATAAATTGAATTAATTCAGCAGCATTTCTTTTATCAGTTTTTGTTATTTCCTTAGCAGTTAAAAGATATAAAGACAATATAATACCAATACCATACAGTATCCAAATTCTCTCCATCTGTGGCTTTTTTATTATTTTGTTACTTTTCTATTTTTTGAGATAGGGTCTCTCCATGTAACTCTGTATTTGATACAGTGCTGTTGGCCAGTTACTTGTTTCTTATCCAGTAGCTCTGTCTTAAGTATTAACCCGTTTCTGTATATTTCCATGTGGTCTCCTAGTCCTGCCTATCTTGCTTTCCTAATGGCTTTATTCATTAAACCAGTAAGAGAAACATATTTACAGAATCGCATCTCCCATCAGTTCTTGTACAATTTTTAAATCAGCCCTCTGTCATATGTGGGTTTGGTGAACATTTTTTGCCATTTTATGAACTGCTGTTTTGTCTTGTTGTCTGTGTCCTTTTCCTTACAGAAGGTTCTCAGTTTCAGGAGGTCCCATTTATTAATTGTCCATCTGAGTGTCTTTGCTACTGGTGTTATATACAGGGAGTGGTCTCCTGAACAAATGAAAATGAAGGCACCACATATCAATACTTGTGGGACACTTTGAAAACAGTGCTAAAAGGGAAGTTCTTAGTACTAAGTTCCCACATAAGGAAAGTAGAGAATAGTCATGCTACAAAATTAACAGCTCACCTGAAAGGTCTAAACAAAAAGTTGCAAACTCACCCAGGAGGAGTAAACACAAGGAAATAATAAAATTGTGAGCTGAAATCAATAAAGTAGAAACAACGAGAACAATACAAAGAATCAATGAAACAGTTGGTTCTTTGAGAAAATCAACAAGTTAGACAAATAATTACCCCAACTCACCAAAAAAAAAAAAAAATACAGAGAAAAAACATGCAAATTAACAAAATCAGAAATGAAAATAGGTACATAAAAGACAATGGGGAAATCGAGAGGACGATCAGGTCATACTTTTAGAATCTGTAGTCCACAAAATTGGAAATGGACAATTTTCTGGATAGATTTCAATTTCCAAAATTAAATAAAGAACAGGTAAACAATTTAAATAGAGCTATAATCCCTATTGAAATAGAAAGGTCATCAAAAGTCTCTCATCAAAAAGAATCCCAGGTCTAGTTGGTTTCAGTGCAGAATTCTACCAGAAATTCAATGAATAGCTAATACCAATACTCCCCAAAGTGTTTGACAATATATAAGCAGAAGGATCATTGCAAAACTCTTTTTTTATGAGGCTACAATTACTGTGATACCCAAACCAAGCAAATACACAATTAAGAAAAAAAGTACAGACCAATCTTCCTCATGAGCCTAATATATTTTAATAAATTAAAAATATTAATTTTCATTTTTAATATTTGTATATTAAGAATATTTCTAAAATGAAAATCATATCTATTAGCCTAGTGAAAGGATTCTAATGTACAATATTTACCTAAAGCCTTTTTTTTATATTTTACCAATGAATACCAAAACGAGAATAGAAATAATTAATATTTTAGCACCCACTTTAGGAATAAGTCATCATTATACAATCTGTGTCCAATGTGAATTTTTACAACAAAATAAATATTTATATTACTAACAGAATGATTGTATTATATAAGCAAATATATATTTAAGGATTTGTAAAGTATTTAAAAGATGCTTGTCTGACCATAACCAGAGAATAGATAACCAGAGATCTAGGGTAACACCAAACACAACTATTCTAAAAATATTAACAATAAAGTGATTACTAATGATATTTTGCCATACTCCTCGATTGTTGCCTTATTCCGTCATCATGACTGTAGCTTCCTCATGGTACAGATGGAAACAATTACAAAGAACCACAGCCAGACATTAGACACACAGATAGAGATAGAAAGACAGAGGCAGAGATACAGACAGAAAAGGAAACCTTGGAACACTCAGTTCTAAATTGAAGTTATAAATAAATCCTTCCCTTCAGCTCAGCAGGCCCCCAAGGAAGAGGATGCAAAAGGAGTACTGGAAGGAAGAGAATGCAGAAGGAGTATTGGAAGGAAAAGGATACAGAAATAGTACAGGAAGGAAGAGGATGCATAAGTTGTACTGCAAGCACACAGGGTGGAGGGCATTAGAAGAACAAGTTCCTCATAATCAACTTACCAAGATTCCTTTTAACTCACGGAAGCTGAAACAGCAAGTGCAGGGACTACATAAATCTGCACCAGGTCCTCTGGTGTATAAATTGTGGCTTCAGTTTAGTATTTTCATAGTAATCTTGAGTATATAAGGAGTAAGGTTTTTCCTCCCACTGCTGGTCTTGTCCCGCCACCTCGCCAGCCCCAATTAACACACAGAGACTCTGTATTGATATTATGCTGTTGGCCAGTTACTTCTTTCTTATCGGCTAGCTCTGTCTTAATTATTAACCCATTTCTATGTATTTCCACGTGATCATACCCAGAGCAAAGGAATGGCGGTTCTGTTCTCTCCAGACTCTCCATCTTGACTCCTCCTTCCTACTTCCTCTTTCCTCCTTGTCTCCTAGTCCCACCTATCTTCACTTCCTATTGGCCAACAGTGCTTTATTCATTAACCAGTATGAGAAACATATATACATAATGGCATCTCCCATCATGAGTGTGTGAACAAGTATGTCTCTGATTCTTGTGCCTTTTCTTGGGGCTCCTTTCCTTGTGTTGGTTTGCCTTGCCCAACCTCAATGTGATAGTTTTGTTTTTAACTTACTGTATATTATTTTGAGTTTTAAAAAGTCATGCAATACCATACCTGTCTAGAATAAATGAATACTTGTTGTACTGTAGGATATGCATAACTGTATTTATATACTGATGTTTTATCTATATGCACATATATGTATAATTACATATAGATATTTAAACTATTATTGGTCTCTCTTTACTCATGTATAAACACACATTCTAGATACCAATATCTTATTAAGTATAAGTTTGAAATTAATTTTTCCTATCATAAAGGATGTCTATCATTTTTTGTTTGTGTCCTTTAATGCATGAAAGTCTCAAATAAAATAAAAACACACAATTTAAAAAATATTTGTAAGAAGTTATGAATATTCTAATTGCAGTTCTGTACTTATCAAGATTTTCAGTATATTTATACCATTCATATTCACAGATATCTACAGACATGTTTTAAGGTATATATAACATAAAAATAAAAAAAAAGAATTTTTCAACATAGTCAAAAAATTTACAAAAAATGTATAAATGTCTATATTTTGTTACTTGGGTATTTGGTTAATATCTAGGGGCAGTATCAGATTTGTTCCATGTTCTTTGAATAACAGAGTGACATACAATTATATGAAAATAGTTTTTGAAACAACTTTGGTAACAAGGGAAAGTGATCTCTATCTTTTGAGTCACTAAAGTTAGCTCTTGGGATATCAGTAAGGCCTAATTTGTGAGTAAGCTTTGTTGCTATAATAAGTCCTGTAGGGTGTTCATATTAGACATCTTCATTCATGTGTGTTGTTCTTTCTTCATGTCCTGTTTGTTTAACATGCATAAGGCTCAGTCTGACAACTGAGTTTCTGTTTTGTTGAAGGTTATTGTAATAATGGTATTGAGTATGAAGTAGAAGAAATAGTCTTTAGGAAATGACTAAAGAAAAGTAGAATGTGAGGAAAATATTTACTTATTTCTAAAGGAAGAGCACTATGTGACATTGAGAAAGCTTTTTAGTGTTTCTGTAAGTCCTATGAGACAAGAGAACATCAGAAAAGAAGAAATACTGACACATTATCAGTGTATAAGAGTCTCAAAGATATTCTGGACATTCTCATAATAACTCTACCACTTTCAATATTTATTTCTTGTTCTTGTATTACTGAGGGTATGTGATAAGAAAAGGAACAGTGAGCTTTTTGCATAAGAATCCAGGCATTTTGCTTATACTGAATGTCCAAGGCATTGAGTAGACAGATGACAGGGAGCTTTATCCACTGCATGCTCCATAGGACTTAATTTCCTATTTTGTTATTATCTCTGCATAGTTATTCATTATGGTAGAGCACTGAATACTTAAGGCAGCTCAAACCATCTCTCCTGACTTATACAAAACAGTCCAACTATAGGACCAAATTATATTTTAGGTTTCTAAACTTAGGCTAATTTTATCACACACACCTTGTACTGAAGTCAGAGAGTCTTAGAGTAAAATATTGGCTTCTTTTTATTTGTAGCATCAGAATCAATGTTATGCTAATATCAATCTTGTTGATTTTAATTATACTTTTATTTGTTACATTTGTATGCTTGTGAGCGTGCATGTGTTTAACTGAGTATGTAGAGTTAAGAATACCTGAATGTGGCTTGATTTAAAAAAAAAAGCCAGAGCCACATTCAGGTACAAATGGATAAAGTAACATCCCTTTTCAAAGAAAATTATGTCTGCAACCTCATAATCAGGACTGTTTCTAGTGAATGAACAGGGAAGTATATAGAGAGCAGTTATGGGTACTATGAAGCAAAATGAAAAGTTAATAGATCCCATGTATGGAAAATTGTGGATCACACTCATGGATTTTGTCATCAGACAGAGCTGAAATTTATAGTTGCTGGTAACTAAGCCCCCATGCTAGTCTACCATTCCCACCAACTCAGTAGTCGGCTGGATATGTGGAGGGCTTGAGGACTTGGGCACATGCAAGCAACATGGGAAGCCTGAGGGTGTGGTGATCTCTGTGAAGGAGCAGCAATTGCAGCTGACCTTGTGGCTTATTTCCGTGTTTTTCTTCATGCATAATGTGACCCTAAGTGTATATTTTTTCATAATGGCAGAGGCTCTGTGCATGGATAGATCTATTTATGTATTCCCTGATGGGATTTAACGGAAGATTTAGTACTCAGTCCTTATAATTCTACTAAACCTCCCAGTTAGAATTCTCCTGAGCACTTATTCCAAGTTTTAAGAATAGAGACAGAATGAGAAAGGAAATTCAAAACTTCCAAAGACATTGAGAAGAATTTGACAAGGTTGGTCCCCACAAAAAAGCAAAGATACCACAAATGACTTGAAAAATAAAGAAATAGAGGTAAAACTGGACATTACCATGATAAGGAAAATAAACCAAACTCTTTAAGTAGAGGAGTGACATTGTAGCATGGAATTGTAATAATGGGGAAAACTGAAATATCACATTTTTTTCTTAGACAGAATCTAGTTTTAACTGCATATATGTATGTATATGACATCTACAGAAAGATACACATGCACACACACACACATACATACATACATGCATACATATTGTACCCTCAAAGCTTAATTCAGCAATAGTCAAGTGTGTGTGTGTGTGTGTGTGTGTGTGTTTATGTTAGTATACAAGATACTGGTTATGTCAGGGTCAAGGGTTGAGCTATGGCTACCCTAATAAAGGAGACTGAGCTAGTTTTTCTCAATAATGTAATTAATAGGACACTTATGCTCCATTAAAAAGAACAAATAGAGATCCAAAAATCTATGACCATCAGCTTAGTTCATCTTCATCATCCTGATAATATGTTTAGGATTAAATGGAATGAAAATGCTTTGGTTGACACATAGTCCTGCACCTCATTGACATATCATCGACTAGGCTATTGGCTCCCAGTCTATCCTGAAAACTTCCACCATTATGTGAGACATCTTTTTCTAAATGAGATACCTGGGGAAATTCAAATTAGTCTATTTTCAATTGGATAATAGCTGATGAAAAACACAAATGTTCCCTTTTAGAGCAGCTGTGCTCCTACCTTTCAGGATGGTTAAAACAGAAGCAGAAAGAGAAATGTCTGGAAGAAGAAAGTGGATGAAGCAGAGTGGGTAACAATAAAGGACAATGAGAGGCTAAATATGATCAAAGAATAAAGGATTTTTTACATGAAAATGACATGAAATATTATATGTTCCCTAACTACAAAAAAAGTAATAACAGAAAAAAAAATAAAATTTACTGTTTAACACCTCCTTCAACTGATAAATACACTGGAAACATGTATTGAAGAAAGGCTCCTCGATGGCATTTTCCTTGGACAATCTCCACATATAAATGCAATCGTAGGCTCCCTGTTGAGAACAGAGAGAAAGAAAGCATAAATAGTAGTAGCAAGTGTGTGACTCCACTGAAGGAGATCTATTTTGTTAATTTTGTTTTGAAAATAAGATTCGTTTTATTTTTAGAAAGACACAGGAAAAAAAAACAAGTATCCATAATAGCTAAATGATTCTAAGTAACCTTGTTGCTGTTCAGACAATAAGTGAGTCACACAAATGAAAATTGAGGAATGAGAATCACAGATATTTCACATGACATGTTTGTACATGAAACAAAAACTTGTTCCATATGGAAGAAGCCAGAAAAAAAGGAACACACGATGGACACTTACATTGAAATGAAGTCACTTTCAAGACATACAATCTTATTTTCTTTTATTTTTTTTTCTGATTACATAAATGAAATGCTGGTTACCATATTGTTTTTCCTGTCAGAAATAATTTTGATAGCATAATAATTGGCCTTCAAAACTTAATTCAGCAAAGTATCTCTGAAAACCAATAGAATAATGTGAAGTGGCTTCTTTATAAATTGTGTGATATTCCTTGAAAAAGTCAACTTAATAAATGCATAAATATGTATTTGAAAAAAATTGTAATATACACTAGTTAAATGTTAAATGTTAATCTGCTCACCACTGTTTAAATTGATAAAAATTTGATGGCCACTCATACTCTGCATAAAAATATGAGTTTCACTGTATGGAAATTCAGATAAATTCTAGCCACATCATCAAAGAATAAGCCACTAAGCAGGATGAAGTGAGATGAGGTTATTCTCTGGCAAATCTGTATTTGATATTGAGAGTAGCCTTTATTATTGCTGGCACTTCAGATTGGGTATATTTTCTTATGTGAAATAATAATCATTATAGGGGAAGAACACAAGCGTGCAACCCTGAATACCTATCCCATGGACTCAATGTTAAAAATAAAATAGGCGTGGAAGCACATGCCTAATACACCAGAACTTGAGGAACAGAAACATGAGAACTTGGTTGTGCTGGTCAGCTAGAATAGTCCCACCACCACTTTAATTGATTTTCTTAAAGAAGTAGGGTGGAGAGTGATCAAAGAATTCTATTATCTTCCTGTAGCCTGTGTATACACAAGCTTAAATGTATACACATGCACACACATTCATAAACTCACATACATGTACAAATGCACATGCCACTTTTAAAACAAAATTAGCATTCTTTCTATAGTCATTTCATTTATTATACTCAAAGTTTGTTTCTATACTACTGATAGACTATTTTCTAATTGGTGATGGCAGGGAGAGGGAGGAAGAACAGAGAGAGAGGCTTATTCTTAGCCCCAGGCATATTGCTCTTTTTCCTTCCCCTAATTTAAAATTATTTGAATCTTTTAATGTGGTACTTTGAACCAACCCTCAGAAAATAATACTAAATAATATATTGTATTTTAATAAGTCATTGACATTCATGATTTCCAGCAGAGATGTAATGCTTTTGTGCTTTTCAAATATTCAAAGATATAAAAGTACATGTCTATAGTCTGGATAATAGGTAATCTGGCACTAATATCATGGACCTCAAATTTCTTTATGAAAGCTTCTACTTAAGAAATTAGTTTTCCTGCAGTGTAAAAACAATAGAAAATATTATCTCAGATGTCTAATATCTACAATTTTATTAGTAATTTTGTATACATATCTTAAAGTGATTTCAAATTCTATATTTTAATATATGCTCTATAGTACTTGCATAGCAATACCAAAATTGAAATGCCAGAAACAAACCATTTGCTTATGGTGACTGATTGAGTTAAATTCTTTCTTTGGTTTACCTATCTATGACATGTGGATGTCATTAGTAACAAAATGAATCAGCTTGAATTTTCATACCCTTTCTTACTAGTCAAAGTAAAAAAAAGTAATAACAATTTAAGCCTCATTCAACACCCTTCATATTAATTTAAACATGAGTAAACACTAAAATTTTGGAATTATATTTCATTTTGGGACTTTTTAAAATGCAATTCAAGAGTCTGCTATTATCAGACACATGGTTTATGTTAAAATAAGACATCTTAATCTGGCCCTGACTTTCTTCCTTTTTGCCTTATCACAACAGACAGCAGCAAAGATAGATGAGAACCAAGAATGTTTTTGTCTGGCAGATTCCAAGGAAAAAAGTATAAACTAACACTTACAATTTTGTTGCATATGTTCTCTGTACTTTTGATCTGGGCTTTTCTCTTTCTTCTATGCCTATTATTCTTAGGTTTGGTCTTTTCACATTGTCCAACATTTCCTAGATGTTTTGTGTCAAACATTTGTTGGTTTAAGATTTTCTTTGGTCAATGAATCTGTTTCCTCCAGTTTATCTTCAGGATCTGAGGTTCGCTTTTTAATAAAATATATTCTATTGGTCATGCTTGCACCTATATTTCCTGATCATTTACCCAGTTCTCTATTGCCAATATTCCCTCAGTTTGTGTTTTCTTTATTGTCTCTATTTCAGTTTTTAGGTCTTGAATTGTTTGAAGTTTCCTTCATCTGTTTAATTGTTTTTTCTTGGCTTTCCATGATTTCTTTAAGAGATTTGCTCGTTTCTTGCATTTTTTGCTTGGTCTTTTGATGGGAGATGTCATTCTGTAAATATGTTTCTCTTATTGGTTAATGAATAAAGCATCGTTGGCCAATAGGAAAGCAAGATAGGCAGGATTAGGAGATAAGGAGGATTCCAGGAAGTAGTAGGGAGGAGTCAGCATGTAGAGACTCGAGAGAGGCAGAAAACCAGACCCTCTCTCTGGTAAGATAAGACCACGTGGAAATACTTGGATTAATAGAAATGAGTTAATATTAAGTCAGAGCTAGCCAATAAGAACTTAGTACCTGGCCAACAGCTTTGTATCTAATACAGTGTCTCAATGTGTTATTTGGGATGGCACGGTGGTGGGGCCAGACCTGCAGGGAAAACATACTCATAACAGTTTTTTCCTCTATTTTTTCCAATTTTTGTTTGTTTTTTCTTCCATTTCTTTAAGAGATTTTCTCATATCATTTTCATGAAGATATTTTTTAGTCTATTTTCTTTTGCTTCATCAACTTTGGTGTGTTCAGGTCTAGTTGGTGTAAAGTCCCTAGATTCTGGTGGTGTAATAGTGATATTTCTATTGTTGAGTGTTTTCTTGTATTGCCATATTCCCATCACTTCTTACAGTGGGTGCAGGTGGGGTCTATCTCTCTCTACCCTGCTATTCTGGTGGGTATAAGTAGGTCAGGACTTTGATGCCAATAACTCTGGATGATCTGAGCTCTCATGGAGGTCTCTCCAGAAGAGGCCACAGTAGGGCCAATGATGTAGGGAAGGCAGTATCAGATGGTCTCAAGCAGAAAGCAGGTGAAGAGGCCCAAAGTTCAGGTGAGGGCAGGCTCCAGATGGTGTTGCATGGAGGAGTGGGTCCAGTATGGGCAGAGCTAACCCAGGAATTTCCAAGGAAAGGGTGGGGTTGTTGGATCTGAGCTCTGGCCACACACTCACCTGGAACAATGGCCCCAGCATAGCCAAGAAGACTCCCACAGCTACATTGAGACAAACTCCTAGAACCTAGTTGCATGGTGTTGGTGTAATTAGCAAAATGGCCAAGACCAGGTTACACAAACCCATAGAGACTGCTGACCTGAACAATAGGGAGCTAAGGACCCCAGACTGACAGCTGAGAAATCAGCACAGGACTGACCCAGACAGCATGAATGTGGGTCTCAATTACAAGGCTGGGGCAGTCTATTGGAACCTCTGACAGTAGAATCAGGATGTATCCCTGGTGCACAAAAGGACTTGAGGATCACATTCCTCAAGGAGGGATACTCCCTTAAACTAGAGACAGGAGAGAGGGCCTAGGCCCTACCCCAAATGACTTGACAGACTTTGAGCATCCCTCTGGGAAGGCCTTACCCTCCCTGTGTAGTGGGTGCAGAATTGCATGGGAGGAGGACTGATATGTATAATAAGAAAATAATGATTAAAAAAGACATGCAAGAAAGAAAGAAAGAATGGAAAATAATGTAAATTTCAAAATACTCTGATATCCTGAGAAGAACTGCAGATTTGAAACCCCATTTCCTGTTCTTTTTCTTTCTCATGAGGTATTGGACTCCATGGAAACATGTGTGGCAACAGTTGTCATTGTTATCTTGCCTTCCAAACCAAATGGCTCCTGTTGAGACAATAACTCAGGTCAGTTTGAGACTACATAGATAATGGATTTTTATTTGCTAGATATAGGGAAAAATCTGTTTAGCTAATTGCAGTTTTATTTCCTCAGGTATTCTTTCAGATCCTCATATTCACAGCTGTTATTATGTTTGTTTTGACAAGTATGTGATTTCTTCTTCAACCAATTCTTGACTCATCTCATTCATTCTAATTTCACTTTATATTCATGTGTTCATGATTTCACCTAATGTTTGTATTTATTCATTTTTCTTCAAAATTTGTGTGAACATGCAGAGGAATCTTACTAAGTAACATTAAATGTTTCCATCAATTTAACAAATTTCTCAATACTTTTGTTATTAAAACTTAATCAGTTATTTTCTCATTTATCTGAAATAAATTAACTAACTAACTAACTCAGATCCATGCCTGCTGGATCTTTGACACCCATCCCCAGGCCTCTGCTGGAGCCTGATCTTTGACCCCCATTGCCGGGCCCTTGCCTGAGGAGAGACCTCCTAGAGAACTTAAACCACCCAGAGCTACAGACATCAAACTTCTGACCCACCTAAGCCCACTGAGGGAGTACCATAGAGAGAGAGAGAGGAACCCCTACTGCACCTACTAGAAGAAGCAATGGGAAGACAGAAATACAAGGAAACATCTAACAATAAAAGACAAGATTGACACCACCAGAATGTAGGGACTTTACACCAACTAGACCAGAACACCCCAAAGAAGATGAAGCAGAAGAGAACTGCTTTAAAAAAAATTCTTCATAAAAATCTTATACTAGTCAGGGTTTCAACTCTTTTCCAAAAAAAAAAAATATTAATCTCACATAAGATGGTACCTCTTACAATCCTCAGGGTCATGCCATGGGGGAGTGTGCCCATGGCACAATTAAAGCCTTATCTTCATAAAACAAAAAAAAAAAAAAATAGGAGTTGACAAGGTCTCATCAAAATCACCTTTCTCTTGTCCTTTATATTTTAAATTTTTTTTAACTATTGATGGGGCTGCTTGATCTGTGGCTGACAGGCATTGGCACCCTCAGTCATCCGACTATGGCTCAGTTATGTGGAAGAATGTCACTACTGGACAATGGTGCGGCTCCGACCCAGTTCTAGTATGTGCCTGAGGGTCAGTTTGTGTCTTTCCACAAGACCCAAATAACCCTGTTTGGGTGCCTGAGCATCTGATTTGCCATATGGGGAAGGACCATGATTGCAACAACCAGAAAGAAAGTCCGATGGGCATTCAAGTATCTACCTATTCTGATGCCTGTATATCTGAGTAGCCATATGTGGCCCTTTTTCTGACCACTAATTATAGTTTGGGTCAAGCAGCTATAAATTTATACTTTGATTCAAAGGATAAGAATTTCACCTTCATCTCAGGCACTTGTACTCTGGTTCCCTTGTCTTGTAATTATTGCTACAAATTTTGGAGGAACTTTCAATTGTTCTCAGAAGGTCTGCTGATTGGTTAGCTTCTGGACATATGAAGTAACAGCTGTCATGGGCCATGTACCCCAGATGTGTAGCAGAGAGGAAGGGAGATTTCGGGATCATAGCTGCAAGTGCCGCCTCCACCATTGAAGCAACAGTTTCTACAATAGCCCTCTCCCAATCTGTAAATACTGCAAGCACAGTGGATCAACTATCAGGTGATATGCCTGAAGCCTTAGCCACCCAAAACACACTTGATAATCTAGTACAAATTGGCATTTATAAATAAAATCTACAAACTAGCCTCCTATGAACATTTGAATTTTTTTTTTTTTTTTTTGAGAGGCTCCTATGGCTTCTTTTTCTCTGTCTTTTACACATATCTGTTTTAATGCATTATTTTTCGCCAGGAATCCTGGAGTGATTAATTTATACATATACTTTAACCATGCAGACCATTAACATCAATGAAACCTGAATATCACCTGCCAGTGCAGAAGACCTTTTCCAAGGTCTTCAACTTGCAGACAGATTACTGGGGTTTGTAGCCTTTGCACTTGGTGCTACTTCACCACAGCATTAGACAGGCCCAGGCCAACTTTCAAACAAGACATATTCTACTGTCTTTGGCTAAAGAGAAAATGCCTCTGCCCATGTGTGGCTAACAAACTATTCACCAGAAAGGGGTAATGCAAAAGAGGGCAAATATTCAACCTAAGACAGGGGGCTTACAGGCCTGAGTGACCTTTCTAATGACAGATAAGGAATTATGCTGACATCCTCTGCCACCTAAGACAGGTGTTAGTTTATATTAAAAGACAGAGGAACCTGTAGGGCCCTCCATGGGAACCCCCAAGGCACCTTGAGCAAGCCTGAAGCTGTTGGCTGGCACTCCTTCTCCAAGGCTGTTGTTGGTACTCTTCCCGTTTTGATGACACATACCTCGTGGTGACAATGCACCTCGTGACAACACACCCCTCATAGGGAGGAGCTAAGCTGAAAACTCCTGTAATTTTCCACTGTGCTGTAAGTCAGTATTTAAGCCCATTCCATCCCCTCAATAAACGACATTCAGCATTTGGTGTTCCAACATTGCTATTGAACAAATGACCTGCTGTCTTGTCTTTATTTCAATCTCTAGGCCTTCATCTGATTCGTGGAACAGATTGTAGTGATGGCACTAGAGTTAGGGTCACTTGATGGTGTTGCAAAGGATGTGAATTAGATTTTCAGCATCAATATGACTGCTGACACCCTACTGTCACTCCAGCTCCTTGAATCTAATGTTCTGCTATGGTCTGTGTCGGCAGCAGCCATATGTATGTTTGATTATACACACTTTGAGACAACACACACCTCATGGGGAAGAGCTAAGCCTAAAATTCCTGTAATTTTCCAATGTGCTCTAAGTCAGTATTTCAGCACATTCCATCCCTTCAATAAATGGCATTCAGCATTCAGCATTCTGGCATTGCCATTGAACAAATGACCTGCTGTCTTGTCTCTTCATTTCAATCTCTAGGCCTTCATCCAATTATGGAACAAATAGAAGTGTGGCACTACAGAGGCCCTCAAAGACAATGTGAGAAAATCCCTTCAAGAAATAGAAGAAAAAACAAACAAAAACTTGGGATAAATAAAAAAAAAATCTCTTAAAGAAAGTATGTAAAGCCAAGAAAAAAAAAAAAAACAATTAAATGGGAGAAGGAAATGGTTCAAGACTTGAAAACTGAAATAGAGACAAAAAAGTGAAGGAATGCTGAAAATAGAAAAACTGGGCAAATGATCTGGAACTACAGACACAAGCGTAACCAATGACAATGTAACATATGCTGATGAGGATGTGGTGAAAGGGGAACACTCCTCCACTGCTGGTGGGAGTGCAAACTTGTACAGCCATCTTGGAGATCAGTATGGCCATTCCTCATGAAAATGGGAATCAGTCTACCATAAAACCCAGCAATTCCCCTTTTAGGCATATACCCAAATGATCCACATCAACGCAACAAAGACATGTGCATAAGTATGTTCATAGCAGCATTATTTGTAACAGCAAGAACCTAGAAGCAACCTAGATGCTCCTCAACTGAAAAATGGATAAAGAAGATGTGACACATTTACACAGTAGAATACCACAAAAATGTTTTTTTTTTTTTTTTTTTTTTTTTTTGGGTTCACTAACTAAATATATTTTTGTTTCTAGCTCAATCCATTTACCTGCAAATTTCATGACTTCTTTCATTTTTAAAACACCTGAATATTATTCTATTGTGCACACATAATCAAAGTCCTTATCTAGGTTGTTTCCAATTTATAGCTGCTATGAATATAGAAGAATGAAAATGAAAATGCAATTTTTTCTGTGGTAGAATTAAACCTCTTTGCTGTATATAACCGACAGTGGTATGGCTAGATCTTGAAGTAGATCAATTTCCAGCTTCCTTAAGAATTGACACACTGATTTCCATGGTGGCTACACAAGTTTGTCCTCCTGTGAACAATGGATGAGCATTCCTGTTACTTCACATCGTTGGCAGTATGAACAGTCACTTGTTTTATTGATCTTGGACAATCTGACTGGCCAAAGATGACTCAAAGTAATTTTGATTTGCATTTCCTTGGTGATTAAGGATTTTGAACATCTATTTGTTTTCAAGTCATTTTCATTTGATCTTTTGAGTATTCTCTATATAAATCTATATCCTATTTTATTTGATGTTTTGTTTTCTTCATTTTCTTTTTTGAAATTCTTTATACATTTTAGATATTAGCCCTCTTTCAGATGTGTAGTTGCTGAAAATTGTTTCCCATTCTTTTCCTTGGATGATTTCTCAAACTGATTCACATAGATGTATCTTTAGCCTCAGAGAAACTTTTCAGTATCATGAGGTATCATTAATTAATTATTGATCTTAGAGCTGCTGCTTGTGGTATGCTGTTCAAAAAAAATATTTTCCTGGGCAAATCAGTTCATGACTATTCTCTACTTTCTCAGTTTCATAGTATTTGGCCTTATGCTGAAGTCTTTGATCCACTTTGAGTTTAGTTTTGTGCAGAATGATAAACATGGATTTATTTGTATTCTTCAGTATTCTTCAATTTGGTCACCATCATTTATTGAAAATTCTGTTTTTTCCCTAGTGTGTATTTCTGGGATCTTTATTAAAATTTGGGTGTTCATAGGTATATGGATTTGTGGCTGGGTTTTAATTTGATGTCATTGATCAATATGTCAGTTTGAAGGCTAATCCCATGCTGTTTTTTATTAGTATACCTTTCTAGTACAATTTGAGATTTGATATGGTTATCTTTCTTCAGTTCTTTTATTATTGGAATGTAATTATCCTTATTTTCTGTATATAATGCCACAATCTCTGTGAAGAACTTTTTGGGAATTTTTGGCAATTGCATTGAATGTGTTGATTGCTATTGATAAGATGGCCATTTTCATTATGTTAATCCAACTGATAATGAGCTTTTTTTTTTTTCTGTTTTCTGAGGTGTTCCTCAATTTCTTTCTTCAATGTCTTAAAGTTATTTTTGAATACCTTATTGATACTTTGTGGGTTTTAAATATTTTATCCTAATTGCATTCATCTCCCTGTCCCCTTGCTTCCATCCTCTACCCTTCCAAATGCCCCTCCAAAGTAAAATTAAAAAGCAAACCTAAAAAAAAAATCTCAAGATGGGAAGCTGTAGTGTGGTCCAATGAATCACACAGTAAACCCTTTATTCAATACATCTTTGCTTTCAAGTATTCAATGCAATGAGTCTTTGGTCTGATTTGATGACTCTGGGCATTTCTAGGCTTAGTGGAAGGTTAAGGACAATCACAGCCCTGCCCCAGGTCTCTGGACTTGGAGTGGAAAGAAGTAAAGTTTTTAATATACAGATCATCACTTGTTTGGTTAGATTATTTTACCAAGTGAATAATTAAAAGAAATTCCTGGCATAGGGGAGATGGCTGAGTCAGTAGTTTCTTTTTGGGCAAGCCTGAGAAACTCAGTTCAATTACTGATCCTCATGGTGGAAGTAGCTTCTACTGGGTACAGTTCCCTCAATTTGTCCTCTGATATCCAAATGTACACTAGAATACACATGCAACACACTGCACAAAAAAGTAAATAAGAAATACATTAATGTAAGTCTGTAAACAAGAAAAGAAATTCTTTTACATAAGCATGTTGTTATGTATTCAGAGCAAGTAACTTCACTAGTATATTTGTTGGTTTTTAATACACATTTCTTGAGTATTTAGAAATGTCAGTTTGAAAAATGAAAAGCTGAATTATTTGCTTCTCTTAAAACATTATCAAGTGTTAGTTATTATTATATGCATGTAATATGTATGTATAACATAACTCATTTCATTTAATTTTTTGGGGGGAGGTCTTGTCACCACACTGAGAATAAGTACTTTATATCTAGTACAAAAACTAAATACTATTTTTATTATTTCTTTACTTTTTCTGTTATTTTTTTTAAATTTAACTGAGAAACAATCTTGTTTTACATGTAAATCCCAATTCCCTCTCCCTTCCCTCCTCCATTGCTGCCCAATACCACTTACTCAATTCCTTTTCTGCTCCCCAGGGAGAGTGGGGAACTTCAAAGTTTTTCACATCATTTGGAGCAGGACCTATGCCTTCCCTGTGTGTCTAGGATGAGCTAGTATCCCTCTATGTGGAATGGGCTCTAAGTCCATTCCTACACTACCATAGGCCATATATTGAACAGGCCTCCTAACTGACAACCACATTAGGAAGTCTGAGTCAGTCCTATGGTGGTTTCCCAGCTATCAGTCTGGAGTCCATGAACTCCTACTTATTCAGGTCAGCTGTTTCGGTGGGTTTCTCCAGTCTTGATGCCTTTGCTAATCTCTTTTCCCTCTCTGCAACTGGATTCCAAGAGTTCTGCTCAGTGCTTAGCTGTGGGTGTCTGCTTTTGCTTCCACTTCCGTTAGCTACTGGATGAAGACTCTAGCATGCCATAGTGATCAATGTCATTATAGGGGAATGGAATTTAAGATAGCCTCATGACTATTGCTTAGATTTTTAGGTGGGGTCATCTCTGGACATTTCCCTGGTGTCATATTTCTCTTTAAACCTATAATTGTTCCCTCTATTATAGTATCACTTTTCTTGATATCTTCTGTTCATCCCAATGCTAAATCATCATGGATCCTTCATGTCCTCCTCTACTCAACTCTTCTCCCCTTTTATTTTCTCCTAATTCCCCCATCTGCTTCCCCCATGCTCCCTATTTTCTCAGGACATCTTCTTTTTTCCCCCTTATCCAAGGCACCATGTATGTCTATCTTAAGGTCTTTTTTGTGCCTTAGCTTCTCTGGTGGTGTGGATGATCAACAAGTAATCCCTTGTTCTGTCTAATATCCATATATAAGTGAGTACATACAATGCTTGCCCTTTTTTAACTGGGTTACCTTACACAGGATGATTTCTTCAGGTTATATCCATTTGTCTGTGAACTTCAAGATTCCATTGTTTTATTCCAAGGAGTATTGTATAAATGTTCCACATATTCTCTATCAATTATTTAGTTGAGGGGCATTTAGGTTGTTTCCAGGTTCTGGCTATTACAAATAATGCTGCTATGGGTATAGTTGAACAGATGACCTTGTTGTATGAATGTACATCTTTTGGCTATATGCCTAAAAGTAGAATTGCTGGATCTTAAGGTAGACTGATTATTATTTTCCTCAGGAACTGCCATACTGATTTCCAAAGTGGCTGTATGAGTTTGCACTCTCACCATCAGTGGAGCAATGTTCTCTTTCTCCACATTCTCTCCAGCATAAATTGTTGTTGATGTTTCTTATAATAGCTATTCTGACAGGAGTAAGATGGTATCTCAGAGTTGCCTTGATTTGCATTTCCCTCACGGACAACAATGTGGTGTACTTTCTTAGGTGTCTTTTAGCCATTTTAGAGTCCTCTATTGAGAATTCTCTATTCAATTCTGTATCCCACTTTCTAATTTCATTATTTGGTGTTTTGATGACTAGCCTCTTGAATTCTCTGTATATTTTGGAGGTCAGGCGTCTGTAAAATGTGGTGTTGGTGAATATATTTTCCCATTCTATGGGCTGCCATTTGTCTTGTTGAATGTGTCCTTTTCCTTACAGAAGATTCTCTGTTTCTTGAGGTCCTAATAATTAATTGTTGATCTCCGTGTCTGTGAAACTGGTGTTATGTTGAGGAAGCAATATCCTGTACCAATTCATTCATGGGTATCTCCAACATTCTCTTCTACAAGGTTCAGTGTTTATGATTTATGTTGATGTATTTGATACATTTTCACTTATATTTTGTGCATGGGGATAGATATGTATTTATCTGCAGTCTTCTACATGCCAGCATCAAATTATGCCAGCACCATTTACTGAAAATGCTTTCTTTTTTCAATTGTGTAATTTTAGCTTTTTTTTTTTTTTTTTTTGCCAAAAATCAAGTCTTCTTAGGTGTGTGGGTTAATATCACACTTTTCATTTAGATTGTACTGGTGTACCTTTCTTTTTTTGTATCAATACCAAGCTGTTTTCAGGACTATAGCTCCATAATAGAGCTTGAAGTCAGGGATGGTTGTGCCTTTATTCAACATGGTTGTTTTTGCTGTCCTATGTCTTTTGGTTTTCTATATAAAGGTGGTTATTGTCTTTTCAAGGTCTGTGAAGAATTGTGCTGATATTTTGATAGTAATTGCATTGAATTTGTACACTGCTTTTGGCAAGATTTCCACTTTTACTATGTTCATCCTTTCTATCCAAAAACATGAGAGATCTTTCCATCATTTGACATCTTTTGTAATTTCTTTCATTTATTTGATTAGTGTTACTCCAAGTTTTTTTATGTTGTTTGTGGCTATTGTGTCTATTGTAAAATGTGATATTTTTATGATCTATGGTTTCTTTTTCAGCCCATTTATCTTCTGTATATAGTAGGATTTTTTTTTTTTTTTTTTTTTTTTTTTTTTTTGGTTAATCTTGTATCCTGCCACTCTTTGTTGAAGGATTGTTTTTTCAGCTGTAGGAGTTCCCTGGCAGAGTTCTTTTGGGCCATTATTGTAAATAATCATATCATTTGCAAATCATGAAAGTTTGACTTCCTAATTTACATTTTGTATCCAGTCTATCCCCTTTTGTTTTGTTATTGCTCTAGCTAGAACTTCAAGTACAATATTTAAAAGATATGTAGAGAGTTGACAGCTTTGCCTTATTCCTGATTTTTGAGGAATAGCATTGAGTTTCTCTCCCTTTTATTTTATGTTGGCTGTTGGTTTGTTGTATATTGCTGTTATTACATTTACGTATGTTCCTGTTATCCCTAAACTCTCTAAGACCTTTATCATAGAAAGGTGTTTGATTTTGTCAAAGATTTTTAAGCATCTAGTGAGATGACCATGTGGTATTTCTTTTTTGGTTGCTTTATATGGTGTATTACATTGTTGGATTTTTGTATGTTGAAACATCCTTGCATTCCTGGGATGAAGCATAATTGATCATGATGGAGGATTTTTTGATGTGTTCTTGGACTTGATTTGCCAGTATTTTATTGAGTAGTTTTGCATCAACATTCATGAAGGATATTGGAATGTAGTTCTCTTTCTTAGTTGTGTCATTGTATGGCTTGGGACCAAGGTAATTCTAGCCTTGTAAAAAGAATTTTGCTATGACCTTTTGCCTACTATTGTGTGGAACACTTAAAGGAGTACTGGTATTAGCAGTTCTTTGAATTTCTGGTAGAATTCAGCAGTGAAACCATCTGGCCTTGGGCTTTTTATGGCTGGGACACTTTGGATGACTGTTCCTATTTCATTAGGTTTTATAGGTCTATTTATATTGGCTATCTTTTCTTAATTTAATTATAGTAAGTGGTGTCTATCTAGAAATTTTCCATTTTCTTTAAATTTTTTAATCTTGTGGAGTACAGGTTGTCATAATATGGCCTGATGATTCTTTAGATTTTTCTCTGTGTCTGTTTTCATTTCCCCTTTTTCATTTCTGATTTTGTTAATTTGCATATTCTCTTTCTGTTTTTTGTTAGTTTGGATAAAGTTTTGTCTATTTTGTTAATTTTTCTCAAAGAACCAACTTTTTGTTACACTGATTCCTTATATTGTATTCTTTGTTTCTACTTTGTTGATTTCAGCCCTCAGTTTTATTATTTCTTGGAGTCTAGTCTTCATGAGTGAATTTCATTCTTTTTGTTCTAGAACTTTCAGTTGCGCTATTTTTAGTGTGACTATTCTCTTGTTCCATCATGTGGGCACTTTATGCTATGAACTTTCCTTTTAGCACTGCTTTCAGAGTGTCTGATTAGTTTGAATAGGTTGTGTCTTAATTGTCAGAAGTCATTAATTTCTTTTCTTATTTCTTCCTCAACCCAAGAATGATGCAACTGCAACTGCGTATTGTTCAATTTCTATTAATTTGTAGGTTTCCTGCAATTTCTGTTGAATTCTAAATTTAAAGCCTGGAGGTCCAATAAGAAAGTGTTAATTACAAAGTACAAAGTGTTAAATCCTCCTTTTTTCGACATTTGCTGTGTTGCCGAATATGTGATTTATTTCTGAGAAGATTCCATGTGGTGCTGAGAAGAAGGTACATTCTGTGTTTTAGATGGAATGTTCTATAGTTGTCTGTCGAACTAAATTGGTTCATAACTTCTGTCAGTTCCTTTGTTTGTTTGTTAAGTTTCTGTCTGGTATTCCTGTCTAGTGGATAGAGTGGGGTGTTGAATGCCCCTACTATAATTATGTGAGGTTTTATGTGAGATTTGAGTTTTAGTAATATTTCTTTTACATACATGGATGCCTCAGTATTAGGGGCATAGATGTCCAGAAGTGAGACTTCATCCTGATTTATTTTTCTGGTGATGAATATGAAATGTCCTTTTTCATCTCTTTTGATCTATTTTAGTTTGAAGTCTAAAATGTTAGATATTAGGATTACTACAACAGCTTGTATCTAGTGTCCATTTGATTGGAAAAATCTTTTCCTAACCCTTCACTCTAAGGTAGAGTTTGTCTTTGAATTTGAGGTGTGTTTCCTGTATGACACAAAAGGAAGCATTCTGACTTTGTATCCATTCTGTTAGCCTGTGTTATTATATAGGTAAGTTAATAACCTTTATATTGAGGGATATAATGACCACTGATGGTTAACTCTTGTTTGTTTTGCATTTGATGGTGATGGTGGCATTGTGTGTACATTTACTCCATTTTTTCCTTTGGCTGTTGGTAAACTGTGATATTGACTATGCTTTTGTGAGTGTACTTAAATTCCTTGAATTGGTGTTTTCCATCTAGAACTTTCTGTAGGGCTGGATTAGTGGATATGTATTGTTTAAATCTGGTTTCGTCATGGTATATATTGTTTTCTCTATGTATAGTGATTGAAAGCTTTGTTGGATATAGTATTCTGGGCTGGCATCCATGATTCTTATTGTTGGTAGAATATCTATCCAGGACCTTCTGGCTTTCAGAGTTTCCATGGAAAAGTCAAGTGTGATTCTGATAGGTTTGCCTTTATATGTTACTTGTTATTTTTCCTTCTCTGCTCTTAATATTCTTTTGTTATTCTGTATACTATTTTAATTATTAATAGGCTAGGGCACTTTTTGTGATCAACTCTTTGGTGTTCTGTAAGCTTCTTGTACTTCCATTGACATGCCTTTAGGTTGGGAAAATTTTCTTGTTTAATTTTGTTGAATAAGTATTGTTCATCTTTGAATTGGATTTCTTCACCTCTTCTTATTATTGTTAGGGTTTACCTTTTCACACTATAGTGGATATTTTGTGCTAGGGATATGTTGGATTTAAGATTTTCTTTAGTCGATGAATCTGTTTCTCCTAGTGTATTTTCACTGCCTGAGATCTGAGATTCTCTCTTCTATTTCTTGTACTCTGTTACATATGCTTGTATCTGTAGGTTTTGCTTTTGGTTTTTTGTTTGTTTTTTATTTTTTTATTTTTTATTTTTTTATTTTTTTGTCTCTATTTCAGCTTTCAAGCCTTGCACTTTTGATTTTTTTGATTTGTTTGAATGTATCTTCTTGGCTTTCCTTATTTTCCTTAAGAGATTTGTTTATTTCTTGCAATTTTTGGTTTGTCTTTCCCTCCATTTTTTAAACTTTTTTCTTCTGTTTCTTTAGACTATGGTGTTGTCGTATTTATCTTTCTGTTGTTGAATGTGTTCTTATACTGTCATGTTCCCATCCAGTGAGTGCAGGTTGGATATCTCCCTCTCTTGTTGTGAACTGGTCCTAGGTTCTCTTCTGGTGGATACAAGCCAGTCCTATGCTCTGATGTCTCTCATTTTCCTATGGGTGTAAGAGGAACTAGCAACACAATATTGTCAGACTCCAGATGTGCTGGTATGCCAGGATGGTGTCCCCCTAAGAGCAGTCCCCATACTTCAGAAGGCTCCCTCTAAATAGTATTTTTTAAAAAACTCCAGTGTTACTAGAAGTTTTCCCGCAGGCCTGGTACCTCAGCAGTGCCAGCCCCAAATAATACACAGAGATGCTGTATTAGATATAAATCTGTTAGCCTGTTACTAGCATTTCTTTTTAGCTAGCTCTGTCTTAAATATCAACCCATTTCTATCAATATAAGTATCCCCACGTGGTCTTATCTTGCCTGAGAGAGGGCCTGAAGTTCTACCCTGTTGGTCCTACATCTTGAATCTCTTCACTACTTCTCCCAAATCTTTCTTCTCTCCTCCTATTTTCCTAGTCTCCCTATCTTGCTTTCCTATTGGCAAAAAAGTGCTTTATTCATTAACCAACATGAGAAATATATTTACAGAATGGCATCTCCCATCACTCCACTTTAATGAATCTCTCTTTAAGAGTTAAATTGTGCATTTTAATAGTTTTTAACTCTTTTCTTGTAATGTGTATATACTTATTTTTAGAATGAACTTAAGAATAACAAACACTACTTGATATGTTATGTTGTGACTTCTGACATTGATGGTCAAAATCCTTCTGTCATATTTTGTCTTGGTCACCATCATGTAAAGACTGATGCCAAATATTTCCAATGTTGCTTAAACAAACTGAACAGTACTTTTGTTTGTTTGATTGTTTTTTTTCTTTTTACTTCAGACTTTCTAGCCAGATTTCCTATGTAATATTCCGGGTGCCTTTTTGTTTTATACAATTTTTTTCTTGCACAATTTCATAAATTTTGTACAAATATATTTCTATACATTTGTTCTTTCTGATTTATATTGAATGCATTCTCTCTATACTCAATCATGGTAAGAAAACTTTATGAATAGCAATTTTATGGGTCATGATTTTCCTCTATAGGAATATTTTCAAAACTAAAATCTTGGGGAAGCATTTATAATTCATGTTCTAAATGTCTTTAAATACTTATATTTTTATATAAAGCATAAAATTTAGATAACATGAAAAATTACAAAAGCTGCCAATTATGCCCTGATTAAAATATGGAAAATGGTGACAAGATTTTCATAAATACTGTACATGTCAGGATTAATTTCTTAAGTTTATATTATAATAGCATCATTGGGAGACACTTAGTAAACATTAAAAGCAAATTCATATATTTTCATTATGAATCTATAATTATTTTGTTTTCGTTTTTTGTTCTTTTATATATATTGTTTTTTCTTATTTTACAGATCAATCCCAGTTCCCTCTCCCTCCCTCCTTCCCATGCCCCCTAACCCCCTCCCACCCACCTCACATTCCACAGTGATGGTGATGCATTCCAGGAGGGATCACAAAAATCTTGAAGTCATTTGGAGTAGGGAATAGACCCTCCTGCCTCTAGGCTAAGGGAGTATCTTTCCATGGGGAATGTGCTCCCAAAGTCCTTTCATGCACAAGGGATACATCCTGGTTTCACTGTCAGAGATCCCCTAGGCTGCCCAGGCCTTCTAACTGAGACCCATATTCAGGGAGTCTGAGACGGCCCAATGATTGTTTTCCAGCTTTCAGGCTGGGTGTTCATGAACTCCCCCTTGTTCAGGTCATTTGTCTCTGTGGGTTTCTGTAGCCTGGTCTTGACACCATTTTCTTATCATTCCTCCCTATCTGCAACTGGATTTCAGTTGTTTGGCTCAGTGTTTAGCTGTGGGTGTGTGCTTCTGCTTCCATCAGCTACGAGATAAGGGTTTTATAATGGCATATAAGTTAATTATCAATCCCATTATCAAGGAAAGACATTTATGGTAGCCTTTCTACTGTTGCTCAGATTGTTAGTTGGGGTCATTCTTGTAGGTCTCTGAACATTTCTCTAGAGTCAGTTTTCTATTAAAACCTATAATAGCTACGTCTATTATGGTATCTATCTTTCTTTCTTCTTTCCTTCCTTCCATCCTTCCTTCCTTTCTTTCTTCGTTTATTTCTTTTGATCTCATTTATTAATCTCCTGACTCAATCTTCCAAGTCCCACGTGTTCTCATCTCCTCCCCTTTTTTTTCTCCTAACTCTCCTTTTTTTAAAAAAAAAAAAAATGTTTTTTATGTTTTCTACAATGTCTTCTTTTAGTTTGTGTTTTTAATTTTATTCATTAATTTTACATCTGGAGTGCAGCCTCTCTTGTCTTCCCTCTTCCCACTCCTGCCATCCCCACTGCCTGCCTTCAATTCACCCCTTCTCCATATTGGCTAAGAAAGTGGCAAGTCTTCCATAGACATCAACAAAGCATACTGTATCAAGCTTCTATAAGATTAAGCACTTCTCCCTGTACTCAGCCTGGACAAGAAAAGACAGAATGAGGAATAGGTTCCTAAGAGCCAGGAAAAGCACCAGGGACAGACCCTACTTCCAGTGCCAGGAAATCCACAAATAGACCAAGTTACACAATAATAATGCATAGAGGGTTTAGGTATATCCCATGCAAAGTGTCTGGTTGTTTGTTCAGATTCTTTGAGTTCACATTACCCAGGTTAGTTGTTTCTGTGTTTTTTTTTTTCCTTTGATGTACCTAACACCTCTGCTTCCTACAATTCCTCCTTTCTCTCTTCATCAGGACTCCCAATGTTTGGTCCTGGGTCTTTACATCTGCTTCTATCAGTAACTGAATGGAGGCCCTCCACTGACAACCATGGTAGTCACCAATTCAACTATAGGAGATGGCCAGTTCAGGCTATGCACACATATTACTGGCAGGAATCGTAGCTGGGGCTCATACTTGTAGACCTGTGGAAGTTACCTTTGCATCAGGCTTTTACCTGACCTCCAAAATCCACCCGTTTTTCCAGTATCTCTATCAGTACCCTCCCTCTGCACCCACCTCCCCATCCTGATCCTTCAAGCTTCAGTGCCCACCTGCCTCTGTCTACCCAGGAAATCATTATTTCCCCTTCCCAGGGAGATTCATTTCATGTGTCACCACATAGACCCCCCTTGTTACCTGTCCTCTCCATATTTGTAATTGTTGCATGGTTATCTTTTACTTTAGAGTTAATATCTACTGATGAGTGGGTACATATCATATTTGTCTTTCTGGGTCTGGGTACCTTTCACAGGATTAATTTTTCTAGTTCCATCCATTTGCCTTCAAATATTTGATTGAATGTTATCTATGTTGTTTACAGGTTCTGGCTGTTACAAATACAGCTGCTATGAACATAGTTGAGCAAATGTATTTGTGGTATGCTGGAGCATCCTTTGGGAATATGCTGAGTGGTACCATTGAGTCTTCAGGTAGATTGATTCCCAGTTATCTGAGAAAATGTTATATTTATTTCTAAAGTTTCTGTACAAGTTTACATTCCCACCAGTAATGAAGACTGTTCTCTCTGCTCCACATCCTCTCCAGCATAAGCTGTCAACTATGTTTTTAATCTTAGCCATTTGATCTAATCTCAGAATCATTATGGCTTTCAGTTCCATGATGGCTAAGGATGATGAACATTTTTTTAAGTGTTCCTCTTCCATTTGAGATTCTTCTACTGAGAATTCTCTGTTAAGGTTTATACCTCATTTATTAATTGATTTATTGTATTGACATCTAGTTTCTTGAGTTTATATATATTTTGAAGATTAACACTATCAGATATGTGGTTGATGAAGATATTTTCCTATTCAGTAGTCTGTCATTGTATACTATTGACAATGTCCTTCATTTTATAGAAATACTCAGTTTCATGAGGTCCCATTTATTGTAGATCTTTTTGCCTGAGTTATGGTGTTCTATTCAGGAGTTTGCCTCCTGTGCCAATGTGTTCAAGACTATTGACCACTTTCTCTTCTATCAGGTTCAACACAACTGGATTTTTTGAGGTTTTTGATCCACTTGATCTTAAGGTTTGTGAAGATTACTAGATATGGATCTACTTTCATTTTTCTACATTCTTACATCCAATTATACCAGCATTATTTGTTCAAGATGCATTCTTTCTCCATTGATTTCTTTGCAAAAAGTTAAATGTCCATAGGTGTGATTTGGATCTTTAATGCAATTCCCCTGATCTACCTGTCTGTTTCTGTGCCAATACCATAATGTTTTTATTATTCTACCTCTGTCATAGAGTTGAAATCAGGACTCATGATACCTCCAGCAGTTCTTTTATTGTATAAGATTATTTTAGCTATCTTAGGTTTTTTGTTTTTTTCTTTTTTCATATGAAGTTGAATATTGTTCTTTCAAGTTCTGTAGATAATTGTGTTGGAATTTTGTTGGAAATTGCATTGAATCTGTTCATTGGTTTTGGTAAAATGGCCATAGGATCCTATGGATCTATGAGAATGGAATATATTTCTTCAAAGTCTTGAAGTTTTTGTCATATACTTCTTACACTTGCTTGTTTCAAGTT